>NC_060149.1:619418760-620790010 GCF_021461385.2 Schistocerca piceifrons
ATAGTTGTGGGATACTATGCTTGTTTGTTTTGTGAAGTGCCCAGTTTTACATTTCTGAACAATTAAAGCAAGCTGCAAATTTTGAACTGCTTTGAAATCTTAACAGGATCTGACTGAATATGTATGCAGCTTCTTTCTGATAGTACTTCATTATATATATCTGTATCATCTGCAAAAAGACTGATATTATTATTAATATTGTCTGCAAGGTCATTAATATACAATCTGAACAGCAAGGGTTGCAACATGCTTCCCCAGGTCACATCTGAAGTTACTTGTTCATCTGATGAAGACTCTTCAACAAAGATCACATGCTGTGTCCTCCAAACCAAAAATTTCTCAATCCAGTCACAAATTTCACTTGATATCCCATATGATCATAATTTTGACAATAGGCATAGGTATGGTACTTAGTCAAATGCTTTTCAGATATCAATAAATACTACATCTACCTGATTGCCTTGATCCAAGGCTTTCAGTATGTCATGTGAGAAAAGCGCAAATTGGGTTTCACATGATAGATGTGTATGGAATCCATCCTGGCTGGCATTGAGCATGTCCTTCTGTTCAAATTACCTTTTTATGTTGGAGGTCAGAATATGTTCAATGATTTGACAACAAATCAGTGTCAAGGATATTGGATAACAGTTTTGTGGATCACTTATACTAACTACCCTTCTTGCAGGCAGGCGTGACTTGTACTTTTTTTCCAATAACTGGCCATGGTTTTTCTTCAAGGAATCTATGATAGTTTATAGTTAGAAGAGGGGCTAATAAATTCAGTATAGAATCTGAAGGGATGCCATCAGACCCTGGAGCTTTGTTCAGTTTAACAATTTCGGCTGTTTCTCAACAACATTGACATTAATACTTGTTGCATTCACCTTGTCAGTGGTACAAAGATTAAATTGGGGCAATTATTTTGAATTTTCCATTGTAAAAGTACATTTGAAAATCGAATTAAGCATTTTAGCTTTTGCCTTGCTACTTTCAGTTTCAGTTCACACCTCATTTGCAAGGGACTGGACAGTAACTTAGGTGCCACTAACAGCCTTTACATACAACTAGGATTTCTTTGCTTCCTGAGAAAGATCATTTCACAATATTCTGCTTTGGTAATCATTGAAGGCATCATGCTTTGCTCTCCTGAATGCCAGACATGTTTCATTCAGCATATCCGTACCTTTAGCCCTACACTTTGTTTTACACCTATCATGCAGTAATCTCTGTTTCTTTACAAGTTTCCTTGCAGCGACAGTACACCAGGTAGGTTCCCTTGCATTATGAACTGTTCTGTTGAGTACATGTCTATCCAGTGCACGGTCAACTATTCTTTTAAACTTGCATCACAGTTACTCTACACACTCCTGCCCTGTGTTGAAAGTTTCAAGTTCCTCATTGAGATATGACACTACTAACTGTTTTATCTAGTTTACTGAACATATAAATCTTTCTGCTTGTTTTGGTTAGAATCTGTAGTTTGGTAATCATTATTGTCACAACTGTGTTATGGTCAGTAATACCAGTTTTAATACGGACATCCTCAAAAAGGTCAGGTCTATTTGTTGCCACTAGACCCATTATATTTCCAGGGGTATGACAATATATTGCAACATAAGAGGAACATAATTACTCAAAGTTGATTCAGAATTGATGAAGAAACTTAAATAGTGAACTGGTACATAAATATTATTATTCAATTGAACTGTTGATGTAGGACAGTCTTAAAATTTGAGTGATAGGGAACACATACTTATTATTAAAGTCTCTTCTTTACTGTGTATGAATTGTGTATAAAGTACATTAAATTGTTTTAATTATATTTTTAAAAAAGCAGGGGGCATGGTCTGGCGGCGTGACTTGATGCTCGACCGTTTCCCAGCTGTCTTTGTGGTCAGGGTGGATTGTTGGTGAATTGTTCCCTCTGCTGGTTGTACAAGGGGCTCCCATTTCCCTACTTCTGTGGGCAGTTTTTACTCATGTGCCCTATGATTCCCCACTGAGAGCAATAAGTTGCACGGCACTGTGCGGCAGCATGGCCTGCCTTTGAACAGTGTTGGCATGCTTGCTCATAATTAAAAATTGGATGTGGCTGTTTATCTGGGCATGCCGAACTGACAATGAAATGTGCTACCTCCTCCTGCATCATCACAAGTCGTGTGGCATCATGCAACAATGCAGGTGATGCTATTTTGACCTCCTCTCTCACATACGGGTCGATTCCACATATAAATACATCAATCAAGCGGGCTTCCGCTTCGTTGATTAATATCTCATTACGTGCGGGATCCAAACCCAGCATGTCAGTGCGGCAAGCCACAATGCAAATTCGGTCAGCAAATACTTCTATGTCTTCCCCTTGCTTCTGGTGATGGGTGGATAACTTGTCCCTGTAATAGCGGGTGTCACATCTGTCCAAATACCTTTCTTTCAACCCAGCTTCTAACGTGGTGAAAGAAGTTGTGTCCCTAAGGGTGTGCACTGATTCAATATAGGTACGGGTATCACCTGACAATTTAAGGTGCAGTACATTCAACAGGAAATCTTCTGGCCAAGGGCAAGCGGAGCCTACATCTTGGACAGTTTGCAAAAATGAGTGTATTTTGTTCATTGGATTTCCTGGAAAATGTCGGGATAAAGTTGACTGCAGGGAAACTGTTAGCCAAGGTTGCTACTGGAGGTGCTTTCAGCTGTCATTTGTGGAATTCTTCCGTTAATTCTATCTTCTGTAATAGTAATTTATTGATTTCTGCTTGGAGAGCAGCTACTGAGTCTGGTTTTCCTGTAGGTAGGGAGTTGTCATTGTCAGTGGCAGTACTTCAGGTCTGAGGCATGGTTACAATGTTAGGGCACCTAGTGCTCGCTGGAAACTTTACAATTAGAGAACGAAAAGAAAAGAAAGGGCCTATATTGGATGGGACGACGGTGTAGCTGACAGCATGGAGGTGACGGCATGGAAAAATGAAGCGTCGAACTTACAGAAGTTGCGGCAGTGTTGCATTGGGTGATGGTGGCAGGAATCGGCAGCAAAGGTGATGCTGGCGGTGTCGACAGCTGGGCACTGTATCTCAGTTAACCAGCTGGAGCATGTGACCATACTGCGGCTTGGTGCGGAAGGCGCCTTTCTGCAGTGTGGCATAGTCCTGGACAGTAGAGATGGGCAAACTGAAACACGTAACTGTTTCGAAACAAATGAAACAGTACAATGAAGTGCTTCGATACGCTGTTTCGAAACAGTGAAACAGTTTGTGTTTTGTAATCTAATAAACCTACACATTTTATCATCTTGAATGTCTACTGTATAAGTATGTCCATACAAACAAAAATGAGGTGCGAGAGCAATAATCATATCGCAGAAAGCATGAAACTATCACTTAGGAGTCTGGCAGTTTCGAATTTCCTGCAGCAAATGCACTGCTTTCGTGTCGTGTGACTTTCATACTTTTCATTTGGCTGAGGACAGCCATAGCTGAAGACAGAAGAACCACCATGAACGGAAGTGGAGGTGGGAGCAAACTGCAGAAACAACGGATATGCTACTGGGATTCCCACATTCCGTTAGTTCAAATGGTTCAAACGGCTCTGAGCACTATGGGACTTAACAGCAATGGTCATCAGTCCCCTAGAACTTAGAACTACTTAAACCTAACTAATCTAAGGACATCACACAACACCCAGTCATCACGAGGCAGAGAAAATCCCTGACCCCGCTGGGAATCGAACCCGAGAACCCGTGCGTGGGAAGCGAGAACGCTACCGCACGACCACGAGCTGTGGACACATTCCGTTAGTATGCTAATTTCCATGCGCACAAAGGGTATCATTGTGGATAATAGGCGCAGTGACTATAGACTCACAAATAACGCCAAATAATTCGAATAATTAACAAAATATAACAGAAAAAATTTAGTCTTTCAAGGTGTTTCGAACCGTTACTATAAATTCACCATGCTTCCCAGCCCTTCCCGTTCACCATTACACTATCAGTGATATGTCAAACAGATTGCTTGCAATTATACCTACATCAAATTTATGTGTATGTCTAATAACTGTCACTCTACGCCTTTTTTTATTCAAATTGTTGTAGTCTTACTTGCGTTTCTTAATATGATTACTGTACATGAACAGAGAAGCGTATAGTATTAATAAAAAGTGTAATTTAACTGAATGATTTTCACATATTTGTTATTTTGAATGTGAATAGTATGCGTTGTTTTATTGTTTCGTTAGTGTTTATAAAGCAGATGTTACGCCATTTCGAAATAGGACAGTCAGCTAGAAACGAAGCTTTATTTTCGGATATCTTTAGCTTCATGCTATCGCTTGTCAAAAATATTTCGACACTCTTGAAAGTGTTTCATGAAGTGGCATGTTGTGTTTCAGTACCTGTGCCGAGCCCGAATCTTGTCCGACACAGAGCGGAATGAAACACCACTGTTTCGAAACAGTGAACTACAGCCGTTCCGAAACACTGAAACAGTTCCACGTATTGATACTCTGTATCGAAACATAGAAACAGTGGCCAAGTCTACTGGACAGTCTGGTTTGGCAGCAGCATGGCAACTGGTGGCGAGGTGCGTCGCCACATGGCCTGGCATTTGCTGCGGCAGCTGCTTGGAAAAAGGCACCGATACGGCGGAACGCTGTGTGGCGAACCACAAATGCGTGGCTTGTTATCGCGTGGTGCATCTGGCGCATTAAGCATGAAGTACTGCTGGCAGCTGCATTAGGTACGGCTGCTTCAACTTCAAATGCGACAGGCTTAACAGTGAGCTATCCCACTCCTGACATCAGGACATCAGATGTTAATGTGTCAGGATTGGACGGGGGGGGGGGGGGGGGGGGGGGGGGGAAGCAGTTGGCACCCGTTGTGGTGAAAAATCGAACATAGTTGTTATTGTATGAATGTTTACTGCAGTAAAAAGAAAAGGCAGTCATAGACAAGCTGCCGAGACTGAATGGGCAGCTGCCCAAAAGAGCAGAATAAGGCAACGTCGGGTCGGGTCGGAAGCTGCCAGCAGAAGAGAGCGAACAGCCTGTCCGCCCCCAGCAGCTGGCCGCAGTTCCACCCCCACTTGGCTGCCTGCAAGCCTCCCTGTTGGAGGCAGTTCGATAGCATTACCTCATCAGCAATGTGAGAATTTAGCTGCTGATGGCTCAACATGTGAGTTTCAGAGGGGGTCTATCCGGTTCTGGGCAACGTGACTGTGAAGCTGCAACTGGCCGCCAGGCAGAAGGCACTGGCGAACATCAAGTGAAAAATAAAAATTAAATTTTATAATGATAAATCCATTCAGTAATGGCCCCCACTGTACAGTGTGTTAAGTATGTTGTCAACAAGATACTGCTTCAATATTTTTGGAATTGTGTAGGGTTGATGTTTGGTGAAAATTAGGAACGTCATACAGTTAAGTATTACGTCATAGTTATTTGACTGCTCTGAAGGTTCTAATTATTTCTTTTAATATCTTGATAATAGCTATAGGGGAACTTTTTTAGTGTGGTCACTGGACAGTCACCCACTACAGTTGACAGTCAGTCAGATCAGGAAAAAAATATTAACTTCTTGTTGTAATTTTTAGAGAATGTCAGAACAGTGTTGCTTGTTCAGAGCACTTCCATGGTCATGGCACAAATGCATAACTGTTTTCAAAAATTGTACACAACTCTGAAGAAAATGTACATAATCATAATTGTCAGGACATTCTTGTGGCCTTCTTTAGCTTTTCTCTCTCCACTGCATCCCGTGTTACTCCTCTCCTCTTGGGATTTTCATTAATCTGGTCTTCCCATCTCTTCCTACGCACCACAATTGGTCTTTTTCCTGATACCTCCATCCCCAAATACTGACATGGAATTTTGAGTCAGGTGCATCCGCTTCAAATGATGTAACCACTTCCATCTCACAGTGCCCATTATTTTCTCCATTGTCAAGGTCACCTGCATATCTCTCATTCCTGACTCTTTCTTTCCTGGTTTTTGTAGGACTGACTTAAGGAACTTAAGTTCACATGCTTTTACCTGACACCCTTATCTCTTATTTATGACACAGGTCTCCAGACAATACATCATGACTGGAAGGAGATAGTTTTTATAAGTGGTCTGTTTAGCTCTTATAGGGCTCCGTTGACCCAGATTAGGTTTTTTACGTGGCAGAATAAGCTGGATCCTTTCACTACTCTATATAAACCTTCTAGTGGGACACCTCCATCATTTGATATGACACTACACTGGTAATTGAAATTTTTCACACATTTAACGTTCTCTCCTTTCTGTATGATTTTACAGGGTGTAGGTGTTCTCCTCTTCTTCATTGCCACTATCATGTTATTTGTTACAATCAACTTAGATTCTTTAAATTCTTAATCTAGTAATCCAGTCTCCTCCAAAGCTCCACTTCTGTCTCTCTCTCCTCCATATTTTTCTTTGCTGTATTATTGCATTTTTTAATGTCCTTTAGTCTATTTTTCCATCAACTTTGTTTCAGCTGTGTAGCAGTACTGAATACTGATAGTCAAAACAGTGACCACTTTAATGTGATTCATGCACATTGTTTTAGATGTATTCCTTATTGCCATGGCTTACAGCTAAATTTGCATTGTTCACTGTGGCAGCTGGTGGTCATGTGCTAATGTGCTTCCACATACTGTAAATGTCACACTTGAATTGTGCCATTTCCCTTCAAATGCGAGCTGGAAATCACACTAAAAGTATGCCATTTCTCTTCAAATGCAAGCAGGGAATTACCTTGAAAGCATGCCATTTCTCTCTGAATGCACGGTGGTATGGAAATAAAATGGATGAAAAAATGTTTTATAGCACAGTCTCCACAGTAACTAAAAACCAGTGTTGGTCTTTGAAATGATGGTCAGACTTGCTACGATCAATTCAGAGAAGGGAGGCAGCTCTGATTTGCCATCATCCCTTCTGCCATTATGAGTGCTACATTGTTCACAGCACCAGGTCAATATTTTTCTTTGAAATTGCACATAAAGTATCATACAAGCATGGAGTATGAGGGAGTTTTGAGGAATGGTTGATATTTTGGTACTATGGTCAAGAAAACCAACTGGTAATTCATCAGTTTAGATTCAGTTCATGCAGCTACCATAATTTTTTTCCTTTTTTTTCTACACAACGTTGATCTATTAACTATAAAGTCTGAATGTCTTTAAACAGTTCAGTTTATATACATAAAATGAATATACTCAATTTTGTTACAATTACTGCACTTGTATCTAAATCAGAAGGTTATAGGTGCTTCTGTAAAATGCAAGTACATGTGGAAATTGGGTATGAAAGTGTTTTCTGTAAATGATCTGTTAAGGTACTTTTTCAGTATATCTTTGGAGGAGAGAGTGACAGTTAAAAAGTTAGGTGGATCTGCCCCAAATTTAAATCTAAGAACAGGAGGGTGTGAGATAGCGTTCACCAATTTGGCTCAAGCTGATTGTGTAGGGGTGGGTAGATATGCCCTTCTAGTTCCTAGAAATTTTCACATGACTGGGCCATACAAAAAGATAAAATGCTCTCTAAAGATGTAGGCTTAGAGTATAAGAGATGGTAAAGCACACTGACTGGCAATTTGTTGGCTTGGGTTCAATTCCTGCTGCCACAGCCTTTTTTTTCATTTTTTTATTCTATCAATGATAAACAGTTAATCATAAAATTTAAAAAAGTTCAGTTTATATACCTAAATCTAATACATTCAATTTAATATTTATGGAATAGTCCATTGGTTCTTGGAGGGACATAGACATATTAAAAACTTGTCTACACAACATTAATGTGCCACAATTATTGTGCAACATTAATACTACCCATTCGAGTTTTAATATTCAGTTTAGTTATGATTACCAACCTTGTAAGTCAAAAGGCTATAGGTGGTTGTAAAAATGGAAACTGTACCAGGAAATTTAGTGTGAAAATGTGTGAAAAGAGTGGGCTCTATGGGTATGATGTTTGCAATGCACATTTTTGTTTTCTAAATTTGTTATTTGGAACAGTGATGTTTCGGGTACAGCTGGAGTGAAAGAACTAGGACATATTAATGCTTAATAAAGAACAAGTCATAAACATATAAACAACATATTTGAGCTTAGTGCATTATTTAAAGCTAATATCACAATAATATTAAGTTGCACCTGTAATGATGCCATAGTAAAACACAGTCTGTATATTTTTGTGATATTGTAGCACATGTGTAAAGTTTTGCATGAGCTGCCACAGACTTGTGAAGACTTATCACAGGGCAAAAGGCTCCTGTAGACCTATAAAAATGTCTCCCTCATTGAGTAAAGATCCTGCATTAAGGAAAAATGTTGGACAAACGTAGAAAAATGAATCATACAAGAAGGAAATAGACCAATGACGGCATTTCAACAAGATATGACACATCAATTATCACAGCATTTCCATTATTCACAATGATGTATTAGCTCCTATTAATGAAAGGTAATTAAGTAAGTTATAGCAGAGGTGGACACTGTGTAACATACATTGGTGACAAATGCATTTCATGAGTGCTTGGAGGAGTGATAGGTAAAATTTATTCAGTCATGAGCAAGCACTTTGGTTATCCCCATACCTCTGTTATTATTATTGGCTTTCATGAATATGGCCTGTAACTAAAAGAGGAAATCAGTACATGACTTCTGTTTGTTCAGTGCTTCAAAAAGTAGCATAGGCTTGAGCACAACTGAAATGAAGCCACAATATGAAGCTATTAGTTCACCTCATGTGTAAATCTCTATACCTCACTGTGCTTCTTAGTTTGACAATGATGTGTTGGGTGTCAGTATCCACTAGCAAATTTAGAAACTTATAGCTTCCTATTCTTATGTTTTGCTGTTATGGTAGCACTTTTTGAAGAGGTGCAGAAGATCTGTACTCTGATAGAGCTGTCATTTCTCATAGATAGTGTGGTGAATCCAATATCACTGTATTTCAGAATTTGCTAACAAAGGGAAAAGTAAACCAAGCTGTGGAAATCATTCTCCATGTTGATAATTTCTGTGTACCTTGGTGATCATTGCTTGGAAGAAAATAGTTTACTA
This sequence comes from Schistocerca piceifrons, assembly GCF_021461385.2. NCBI lineage: Eukaryota > Metazoa > Arthropoda > Insecta > Orthoptera > Acrididae > Schistocerca > Schistocerca piceifrons. The sequence continues at coordinate 619,427,817 of NC_060149.1, forward strand.
TTATTATTGTCAGCACATTGCCTGCAACTTGTACTGTTGAGGCAACAGGGAACCTTTTCTGTAATATCTGGCCACTAGTATCCAACACTCAGTGATCTTTAAAACAGTTACATTGGTGAAAGTGTGAGTAAAGCAGTTCATACACTTTGGTTTATTTGTAGTTGACTGGGCAAATGCTATCAGTGTATAAAGAGGATTGCTTACAAATTATAAAGCAGTATTTCATTCTGAAAATAACCTTGTATGTATGGTTTCTGAAGCTAAACTGCCACTCTTACAGTAAATGCAAGATGGCAAGAGGTACGTACAGCTGCAGCTCTGGCAATGCAAAGATTGAGTAACACTGGTATTGGGAATGTAAATGAGATTTTACATCATTAGTACATCAGTGGGTGTTAAAATGGAATATTTTCACGTTGTTACACTAACTGCCATTTACATTAGTACACTACATGTTATGTACCCTACCACATCATGTACTCGACACTGATTTGGATAGAAAACTGAACTGCATGTCCCCTACAAGTAAAACCAGATGGTTTGCATGTACAAGGAAGGCAAGATTATTTCCTCCCAAACAGGTAAATGTTGGATTTAAAATCAACCTTTGCTTGATGACCACACTGATAATCTCTCTTAAAAACCAGTAATTTCCACACTCACACCTAACCTAGTGACAATAGTTAATGCAGCCATTTTTAAAGGTGTGAATTGTTTTATTTAAATTTCTCTAATACAGGAATCGTTTATTTAAAACTAGTGAAATTTCATGAATACCTTTATTAGTTATAAAATGTACATGATGATTTAAAATGAACTTTCAGTGTGACAACATTGAATCTTGGAAACAGGGTCCTGCAGCATAGTATCATCACTTAAGTTTCCAGCAGTTCCGTTACAAGAAGTTCACACATGCTTCTTCCTTTGCCTTTGTCTTCTTATTGAACTTAAATGCACTTAATATTCATTGGTGTCCTAACATTTTCATATACTACTTTTACCATTAGAAAAGGTTACAGTTTTTGTATTATCACACCTTATTTACTTCACGACAAAGATTTTTATGAAGCACCAGCTCAAATATCCCTATGTTTGACTGTTGGAGTGATGTTATCATACTTGCTGTCAAAAGTTGGGAAAGGAATACTCTGTTATCAGCAAGACTGCAGGTGGTGTGTATGTGGTCAAGATAGTGCCAGTCCCGATGCTAACAACATTTGAGTGCATATTTTGATTCCTAATGAGGGATTATTTATTCAGTTAATTATCCATCCATAGATCATGTACCAAATGAATGGTTTCATACATATCATTTTACGTAAAAAGGAAAAGAGTTTTTAAAAGTTTAACTCATTTATTTATGGCGTACTGTCATCTTACGGAAACATAGTTTTCACTATTAATGTGTGTCACTTGTCACTGCTTGTATCACTACACACAAACACAAATCTGTCTTCCAGTTGGTATCAGGACATTGACGATACTTCTATCATTTTATCAAATTCTTCATGTTGTCCTCCTGACTCCTAAGGAAAAGTTGAGTAACCACCTGACCCAAAGGATGAGATCATCTGATCAAGAGAATGGAACAAAGTTAGAATTTTCCAACACAAACCTTGGGCATACAATTTTTCAGTAAGCTTCATTAATCTGTGACACTTTACTGCAGAAGGGCAGTTCTTTACTATTAAATAATGTCATTTTTTGACCATTCCATGTTCTGTGATGCTTATATAATCTTTGACTTATTAGTACATATTACGGTTACAGTAGTCTTCGGATACCTCCCAATATCTTGTCAGACATCCTTTTGCATGGCATAGTGCAACGACTCATGGCATGGCCTCAACAAGTGGCTGAAAGTCCCCTGCAAAAATATTGAGCCATGTTGCCTCTAGTCTTCCATAATTGTGAAGGTGTTGCCAGTGCATGATTTTGTGCATGAACTGACTCCTTTATTAAGTCTCATAATGTTTGATGGGTTTCAAGTCAGGTGATGAGGATTGGCCAAATCATTTGCCTGAATTGTCCACAATGCTCTTCAAACCAATTGTGAACATTTGTGGGTTGGTGACATGGCCCATCATTGTTTGGGAACATGCAATCTATGAATGGCTACAAATGGTCTACAAGTAGCCAAAAACAACCATTTCTAGTCACTGATCAGTTCAGTTGGACCATAAGACCCAATCTATTCCATGTAAATACAGACCATACCATTTTGGAGCCACCACCAGCTTGCAGTGTCTTGTTGACAACTTGTGTCTATGACTTTGAGGAGTCCATGACACTCAAACCCTACCATCAGCTCTTTCCAAGTGAAAGTGTGATTCATCTGACCAGGATCCAATCAATAAAACCATGAGCCCAGGAGATGCACTGCAGGTGATGTCATGCTGTTGGCAAAGACACTAGTGACAGTCATCTGCAGCCACAGCTTATTAACACCGAATGATTCCCCACTGTCCTAATGGATATTTTTGTCATACATCTCACATTGATTCTTGTGGTTATTTCATGTAGTGTTTCTTGCCTGTTAGCACTGATAACTCTACACAAATGCCACCGCACTCAGTCATTAAGTGAAGGCTGTCAGCCACTGTTTGTCTGTGGTGTGAGGTAATGCTTGAAACTTGGTATTCTCGGAACATTCTTCACATTATGCATCTTGGAATATTGAATTCCCTAACTATTTACAAAATGGAAGTCCCAAGTTTCTAGCTCAAACTACCATTCTGTGTTCAAAGTCTGTTAATTCCCACTGTGTGGGCATAACTGTGTCAGAGACCTTTTCACATAAATCACCTGAGTACCTATGGCAGCTCCACCAATGCAGTGCCCTTTTATATCTTGCAAATGCAATACTACTGCCATCTGTTTATGTGCATATTGCTATCACGTGACTTTTGTCACCTCAGTTTACTTAAGAAGGATGATTGATCTAATTTTTTTTAGTATGTGGATCATAGTTACCCCTTTAATCTCCTTGACAAATTTATTGCATAATTTTATTTTCTTGTAGAAAATCGTGTATTGTGTTTCTTGTTTGTTCACTCAGTGTAATTTAAGTTTAGTGTGGCTCTTGTTCCACAGTCATAAAGTGTACAGTTTATGAGAGAACTGCTGATCTTCTTTATCATTAATAAGCTGCAGTTAGAATCCCTGGCTGTTTAAATGGATCTTTACAGGGATTTCAGTAGTATTTTTAGTTATTACTCTGTAACAGCTCTCCTTTCTGCAGTTTGTGGACTATATCCATGTTTTGTTTACAAGATCCACAAAAATTATGCCATAGCTAAGAGTCAAGTGCTTACATGAATAATTTCAGAATGGTTGCAGAGTTTGTTTTATACTTTCTGATTCTAACTTTACTGTCATTTTGTGCAGCCAGTAAACTGTTTTGATACCTATTATATTCACATTTCATGATGGCATGCAGAAGCAACAGAAAGCAATCAGTACTATAAAGGAAAAGCATTATTCATAACATTTTCTGTGAGTTTCCATTTATGTTACTGTCTTAGTTAAATGCGTATATATTTTTTTTCCTATCCCACCCCACCTTTTAACACCAACAGTAACTGATTTTCATAGAGCATTATAAGTTGTTTGTGGTTTGTTACACATTTATTGCATCATGTTAAGTGTTTTTAACAACATTCCCATACATAGCTCTTCCATTTAATCTCTTAGCTTCCTGACTTTGCATTTACTTTTCTCCAGTTTACTTTTCATCTAGGTATTTTTTACCCTTAAAGGTGAGGTAACTCAATAGCACAACTTTCTTCCACTCAGTTCATTTGGAGTGATTTGTTGAAAACCTAATGTTATTACTTACTTTCATTTACATTGGAGACTCTTGCCGCTGTAGAAATGTACTTAAATCACTTGAAGCAAATTTTGAGGAACAGCAAAATACTGTCCACCTCAAAACTAAGGAATATACAACGGCAATAAATTACTAGTTAATTTTCGAATAAAATGGAATAGATGTTGTATAGACAAGTGCTCAATAATGAAATAGTGTAGTGTACAAAAATACGGAAAATGGCTGACAGGTTACTTCTGGCACTGAAAGTATTAGATGCCATTCCCAAATGAAATTATTTTTACAGATTAACTTTATTATCTCAAGAATCTTGTCATTAGCCACATAGCAATATGAGGTGCATTCAAGTTCTAAGGCCTCCGATTTTTTTTCTAATTAACTACTCACCCGAAATCGATGAAACTGGCGTTACTTCTCGACATAATCGCCCTGCAGACGTCCACATTTTTCACAACGCTGACGCCATGATTCCATGGCAACGGCAAAGGCTTCTTTAGGAGTCTGTTTTGACCACTGGAAAATCGCTGAGGCAATAGCAGCACGGCTGGTGAATGTGCGGCCACGGAGAGTGTCTTTCAATGTTGGAAAAAGCCAAAAGTCACTAGGAGCCAGGTCAGGTGAGTAGGGAGCATGAGGAATCACTTCAGAGTTGTTATCACGAAGAAACTGCTGCGTAACGTTAGCTCGATGTGTGGGTGCGTTGTCTTGGTGAAACAGCACACGCGCAGCCCTTCCTGGACGTTTTTGTTGCAATGCAGGAAGGAATTTGTTCTTCAAAACATTTTCGTAGGATGCACCTGTTACCGTAGTGCCCTTTGGAACGCAATTGGTAAGGATTACGCCCTCGCTGTCCCAGAACATGGACACCATCATTTTTTCAGCACTGGTGGGTACCCGAAATTTTTTTGGTGGCGGTGAATCTGTGTGCTTCCATTGAGCTGACTGGCGCTTTGTTTCTGGAATCAAAAATGGCATCCACGTCTCATCCATTGTCACAACAGATGAAAAGAAAGTCCCATTCATGCTGTTGTTGTGCGTCAACATTGCTTGGCAACATGCCACACGGGCAGCCATGTGGTTGTCCGTCAGCATTCGTGGCACCCACCTGGATGACACTTTTCGCATTTTCAGGTCGTCATGTAGGATTGTGTGCACAGAACCCACAGAAATGCCATCTCTGGAGGCGATCTGTTCAGCAGTCATTCGGCGATCCCCCAAAACAATTCTCTCCACTTTCTTGATCATGTCGTCAGACCGGCTTGTGCGAGCCTGAGGTTGTTTCGGTTTGTTGTCACACGATGTTATGCCTTCATTAAACTGTCGCACCCACAAACGCACTTTCGACACATCCATAACTCCATCACCACATGTCTCCTTCAACTGTCGATGAATTTCACACTACACAAATTCAGAAAACGAATGATTGCACGCTGTTCAAGTAAGGAAAACGTCGCCATTTTAAGTATTTAAAACAGTTCTCATTCTCGCTGCTGGCGGTAAAATTCCATCTGCCGTACAGTGCTGCCATCTCTCGGACGTATTGACAATGAACGCGGCCTCATTTTAAAACAATGCGCATGTTTCTATCTCTTTCCAGTCCGGAGAAAAAAAATCGGAGGCCTTAGAACTTGAATGCACCTCGTACATTAATAGGATAACATCTCAGGTAGTAAAACAATTTCAAAAAATACTATATTTGTTTGCTTTACACGCAAAATCGAAACTTCAGATAAGCTGACTTTGCATTTTCTTGATAACATTGTGCGTATACTAAACCTAATGCCTGTGTTTTGTCATTCGCAAAATACTTAAGAGTCAAGATGCAGCCAGGATAAAATCTGTTCATAAAAGTTAATACATTCTTCAGGAATATGTCTCATGAATTTCCGAACATCTTCCATCTTGTGTACTGCGTGTGAATTAAACCAGGGACCTAGAAACGACATAGAGGCTTTGTCCATGTCTTAGCCCTCAGTGGTCCACAACCCCACAACAGGCTAGAACAGTCCACTCACCCCACCGCCGCTCCACACAGGGTTTTATTGTGCAGTTCAGCACCCACAGCCCCCAGTGGACGCCCCGCCCTCCCTAGGAAGATCTCATCATCTCATACCAGACGAGTGTAACCCCAAAAGTTTGCGTGCCACAGTAATTATGGTGTGGCATTTGCCACGGCAGATGGAAAACCGACTTAAAGACCATCCACAGCCCTGCTGGCACACCGGACCTTGACACTAATCTGCCAGGTGGATTCGCGCCAACACACCTTCCCATTCAGGAAGCGGCATGTTAGACCGTGTAGCTAGCCGGGCGGGCATCTTCCATCCTACTCAGTATTATAGAAACTTTATTGTGTTGAGTAAGAAACCTGTGTGGAACAGCACTTCCTGAATGAGACAGATGAAATGTGTGTTTGACCTACCCTCCAATCCAGGTGCTTGTTACAATGCACACTTTCTTTTTTGAATACTTGAAATTACTAAATGAGATACACTCAGGTGCTGTTTTCTCTCCCTAGAAGCTTGTGATGTTTGTAGGGATACCATCATCTTTCCATAAAATTGAGGCCAGTATTTGGTAAAATCCTTTATATAATTTGTTTCATCAATTTTCAAAATAAGTGCGGCAGTTTTTGAAGATGCAACAATAAGCTAGCAATATTCATAGGGTGTGTAAATCCTGTCTCCCTTGATAAGAGCATGTTTTATGATCCCAAACTTCCAAGCGCATCGTAACAATGAATGTCCACTTGGTGGACAGAAGTGGATCATAGTACCAAACCCATTCATGTCTGCAGGTCATGGTCTAGTGGTTAGTGTTGCTGCCTCTGGATCACAGGGTCCTGGGTTCGATTCCTGGCCAGGTTGGGGATGTTGTCTGCTCAGGAACTGGGGGTTTATGTTATCCTCATCAATTCATCATCATTGCCATTTTTCGTGACAGTGGCTAGATTGGATTGTGTGCAAATTGGACTGTGTAAAAATTGGGACTCAGTACGAGCGCAGATGACCATCCAGTTGAGTGCCCCATAAACCTAACATCATCATCACCAATTCGTATTGGTTGAATCCAAGAAAACCTTATAAGTGTGTTATTGTTATTTTATCCACTACATTTCTTGCTAAATAATTGTATTTATGATAGGTTCTTTGGGACAAGTTTGTCAATATGATCATTAAGAAATGACGCCACTTCATCTGCACCTTTTCTCCTATGTCCCTAGTGGTACACATAGAAATGTATTTTTTTCTGTCTTCAGATTCTAAATTATAAACACACTGATGGATAAATGCTTCAAGTAGGAAATCAGAAGAAGTGGTAATTGTGGCAGGTATAGGTTTTGCATGAAGTGAAACGTTAAGGTCACAGTGTTTCCATTATTCATACATTCTTCCTCGCTTTCCATTAAATCGCTGTAAAATTTATTGCTTTTCCTTTTTTGAGCTACTAGTTCAGCTACTGCTGCTAATTTGGCTGTTTAATTCACATTGGGTCTTTAATTTTATTGTTTAATTCCTCAAAAACCCAAGACACATCTACTTGAGGGCATTCAAACCACAATGCAAAAATTTCATTGAAGTAGTTGATATAAAACTTACAGTTAGTTAATAGACAATGATGCATCTAAAGAGTATATTACTTTTCCAGAATAATTATCATTTCATTTTATTATCTTCTTGTAAATCATTTAAATGTTGTAGGAATTGTTAAAACTGTAATTAACATGCAAATTACGTGTAATACAAACCTAATAACAGAATATCACTTAAATAGATATTTTAAATTTATTTTTTTAGAATACAACATTTGGTATGAACATGTACAGAAATGTTAAGACAAAATTTTACAGAAGTTGAAATTACTCATCTATGTCATAGAAGCTTTTGGTTAAATGGTGATTTTTAAGCTTAGTCTCAAATTTTACTTCATCTGTTATTTCTTTCATGTACAATGGCAGAGCATTGTAAACTTTTATTCCGAAATAACTTTCAGGCTCTTGGGATTGTTATCCTTACTCTTTCTACATGTAAGTTTTTAGAATCGCGAGTATTATTATTGTGGCAGTCCTCATTGGTATGTAAATTGTTCAGGTGTGCCCTTGTACATAGAATGCTTTTAAATATATGCAGTGATAGTATTGTGAGTATTTGTAATTGTTTGAAAGGGGGCCTACAGTGAGTACTTGGAGAATTATATGTTATAAGTCAAATAGCTCTTTTCTGTAGTCTGAAGATATCTATTAAGCATGATTTAGTTTTACCTCAGAATACTATACCATAAGACACAATACACTGAAAGTAAGCAAAATACACTAATCTATCACACTCTATGCTGCATACTCTAAATATTATCCTCAATGCGAAACTTGCTGAATTGAGCCTGTGGCATAAATACTTGATATGGTCTTTCCAGCTTAAGTTTTGATCAATATGCACGCCCAGAAACTTTGTAGATCGGACATTTTCCATCTCTTTATCACTCAGTTTTAACTGGAGGTCATTTCCTCGTGTTGCTTTTCCATACTGCATATACTGTTTTCATTGTGGTACATAGTGACTTTTTATCATCACTTATAATAATGCTGATGTCATCTGTGAACAACATAATTTTGGTAGCAATATTTGGATTCTTTGTGTCATTTATATAAAGCAAGAATGATAAACTACCAAGAACACTGCCCTGCAGGATGTGTTTATCCACTTTTTTGCATGTGAAACCCCTTGATTTTCTGGTTATTATGATCTGAGGTGATTTCTACAACCGGAGTTCTGTCTTGGATGTAAGATCCAAACTATTTCCAAATGACCCCTCTTACTCCTATTGCCTCCACCATGTATAACAAAATTTGGTGATTTACTGAATCAAAGACTGTCGAAAAATCTCATAGTTAAATCGCACTAAACAGTTTTTATTGTCAGGATTCCTATAGTCCCTTAAATAAAGGCACAGATGGCTGATTCAGTGCTGTGGCCTAAACGGAAGCCATGTTGATTGCAGTTCAGAAGTTTGTATGCATTTAAGCAATTTATTAGTCTGATTTTCATTAATGTGTGTAAAATTTTGGAAAATGATTGGAGTGGGGAAATTGGGCTATAATTTTCTACCTTATATGGATCTCCTTTTTTAAACAGATGTCTAACCTTTGAGATATTCAACCTCTGTGGAAACATACTTTCGCTCAATGACAAATTGGCAGTATGTACCAGGTTCGTTATAATCTGTTGGGCAACTTTTTTAATTGGTGACACAAGAACTTCATTCACGTTTGCAGACATTTTTGGTTTTAGACTCTTTATCACCTATAATACTTCATTTTTGTTTGTGGGTGTTACAATCATACTACTGTCTACTTTTGAAGCAGTTAATTTCTCATGTTTGGTAAGGTTTTTGGTTAACGACACAGATAAACTTAAAACATTGTCATTAATGTCATTTGCCAGAATTTCATCTTTTCATTCGGTATTTTCAGTATTTTTAAATACTATTTCCTGATTCACAAGGCTCTTCCTGTTTCCCGTCACACTATTTTACAAGTAGTTCTTGATTTATTGCCTGATTTTCTTATTAATCTATCATAACTTAGTAATTTTGCTTTTGTAATTACCTCTCTACATATTTTTTTGTTGTTTATTTCATGTCATTTTGGGGTCAGTACAACTTTTAAGTGTAGAGTTAAGCATTGTCCTGGAGGAATTTCTAATACCTGTTGTAATCCAGGAATTAGTATGTAAATAACCATATTAGTTTGTTGTGACAAGTTTTCTTTGGAAAACACATTTTTTAACATAAAGACAGAAGAGAAGATATTATATGCAGCACTTGTGCTTATTTGTAACAAGCCCATGCTTGGTTAAGCAGTGTATTTACGTAATGACTGCAACTGTTAGAGGAGAAAGTTCTTTTGTACATTTGATGTGAAGCATTTTTTAGTCACTGGGGCTGTGAGACTTTTGTGGATTAGTACAGTGTGGTCAGATATTCCAAGGTTGGCATTATTTACATCTGTATCTATGGCTCCTATATTTGCAAAGAAATTATCTGTGACACTTTCTGAAGAGCTTGTTACTCTTGTAGGCCTAGTTATATGCAAATACAAGTTGAAGCTCTGTAGAACATTCAGGAACTGATCTTTAGATGTGCTTTCAGATAACAAGTTGGCATTAAAGTCTCCACTTATAGTTATTGTTGTTTTTTATCATATAATACGTTGAGCAATGCCTCTAACTTATTTATAAAAACTGTAGGATCACCAGATGGTGATCAGTACACTGACATTATTATTAATTTACTCTTTTTCTTATTCAGATATATTACTGCAATCTCAAAATATTTTTCTTCACTCATAGACTCAGCTACAGAAAAGTTTTTAACTTTTGCTCTATGTTTTACATAAACACAAATACAACCACGTCTTGTTTCCTTCCTGCAATAATGACTGACTAAATTATATGGGGAAATACTCATGTTAACTGGTTCATAACTCTTGCACCAATGTTCTTGAACACAAATACAATTTATGCTAGCTTCACTCAATCTCAAGTTCTAATATTTTATTTTTAATACCCTGTATATTGAGGCTCATTATTCTAAATTTATTAGAAATAGATTGAGAGGAGCTATCCAATATTACCGGCTGTTCCTTGCTGAGGCTGGGCCCAAAAAATCTTTAAGTATTACGTGTTTCCTGCTCCTTGTGTTTTTTACCCCAGGAGGTGCTGACATTCTAAATGTTGCTTCTCACGTTGTGGCTAATGTTTCCATGGATATGGAACTGGATGCTGGGAATGCTGCCAGTTTTTATGTCGAATCCATTATGGCAGCTAATGTTTTGGTGGATACTGGAACTTTTGCTTAAGCTGTAGTTTTATTGACAGCCTCAACTGTAGATGCCACTGGAGTTTCAAATTATGTTTATGCTGCAGTTGAAGGTGATAACTGATGTGTTAATCATGAGTAGGCCTCTGCTGTGGCTGATGTCTGTATGGTAGTTTGTGGCACTGGTCTTGACTCTATTCTTCTGATTGCTGGACTAGTCACTGAAATTAGGCCTGCAGTTGAAATTGCTGGAGAGAGTGATAAGTCTGCCGCTCATGCAGATGGTTCTCCTGTTATTTATGATTTTAACACCACTGACGAGTTGTCTGTTGAGGCTGCTGTACTGGGAGATACTTCAGCTGCAGAGACAGATTGTTTTACTTCATTTAATGTAGAAGATTCATCTATTCTTACCAGTGATTGAGGGACATTAACACTTTCTGATTCCACTGACGCTGATACTGTACTAAGTTCTTTATCAGACGGTGTGATAGGGGGCTGCATTATTTTAGTGTCTTTGATAGCGTTCAGTATTTCAGCACTGATGGCTTTTTTCCCTTTCATGTTTCTGTGAAGACCATGCTTTGTAAAATGCTCTCTGCAATCACTATTTACCCTTACATATATAGCATTAGGATAACCTCAACATATCTTGGCTAAAAGTCTGTTGACAGTAATAATCTCAGTAGTCATGCACGAGTTGTCCATGGGATCATACCGTTGACGAATACTGACAACGAAAATGTGTTTTGCAGATTACTTCCTTTAAGACTTTCGTATCACGTCTACTTTCATTGGGACATAATATCTTTGGCACCTCCAATTATCTCAGATGTGCAACCACTCGCCAGAGATTTTTTACAGCTGTTTAAAACTTCACGTAGTGGAGCCACTAGTTGACTTATGCCTATTACCTTGAATCCTGTTTTATTAGTACTCATAATTTCAGGTATACCTCTTCCATGGTTGCCAGAGAGAATAAAGGTCTCATATCTGTTTTCCAGTGTGTATTTTTTGTTTTGTTTACAGATAGGACTTATTTGTTTGGTTTTGAAGACTTCATTTAGTGTTGATCATAGAACTGTCCATATGGATGGTACTACAGTTCGGCAGTTCTTCCTTCTCTGTGTTGTTTCCAAGCACACTAAATTTATTACTTAGTTCTGTGGTAAGTTCTGCAGTTTTTGATATAGGTCGTGCATTGTTTTTTAGTCTGACACTGGAAAACTCATGTTGGCTAGAATTTGAAGAATTACTCACTATTCTTACCAAATTTTCAAGCGTTTTAGCGTATTTTATGAGGAATTCAATTTCTGTCGTAAGTTCATTCTCTACATTCACTTACAAACCTGCACTGTACATTTCAATGGCCTTGTACCGATAGTTACATTCCATACCAGAGTAGCACTTATTCTGAACTTCCACCCATAAGAAACAATGGCTGTGGCACCATTTGTGATTGAAGGCACAAATTCTTAATCCCTTTAACACAATTTCACTGACGGAATATGATCATAATTTACGCAGTGATTTAAGACTCATGGCCGTCTTGCTCACATTTGCCTGCAACCATTTCAATACATTCCCGGAAAAGACTCAGTTGCTCTGCCTTTATAACATTCCCGCAGGATCCCTCGCTCCTTGCATCATGTGATGACTGTCACAGATGTAGTGATCTGCGAAGACTTCTTATGTGTTTATCAGACGTACCGTATAAGGAGAAGAAGTCTTCACCGAAAATCCGCACTTTCTCCTCGCGAAACAATACATTGTATTTAAATTGTTTGGCTCTCAGAGTTGGGTGTTTTTTGTGTGGTCTGTATTGTTCTATATCCGCCACTTCAATCATTTCATACACGTGACGATCATGTTCATCCTTTATGTTCGTATTATAGACAGTTAAGAACATATCTTCCTCTTCCTCTTCAGAGGAAACCGTATAACATTTCTTATGGCACTTGTGACTTAAGAAACCGAACATGATCCTATAAAATCAGTTGTCATACATAGCTTTTCGTACTAAAAGTAAAAAGCTGTGACATCATGTTGTTGCTTCGGGCAAAGAACTCAAATGTAGTATGGTTCTAAATTTAATTTGTTTATTCTCATTGTGCTTTTAAGTAGTGAATGCTGCCACAACGACCAATATTAGCATTTACAGTTAAACATTGTTGTACAGACAAAGACATACAAATAGGTCTACCCAAACAACAATATGAAATGTCGGCCTTTGAAAAATGTCTCTCAATTATTTCCTACTGAATTTTAAATTATTTAGTTTTAGAGGTAAAAAAAACATTTGTTGCTCCCTAAACATATTATTTATTGCACCTACAATTTGAAGCGATAAATCAGTAACTCAAACATCTTGATATTTACCTGCATTTTGACCTTATTTATCGGTGAGGCACCATATTTACAATATAGTAAATGTATGGTTCACCACTTACACATGCTTTCTTAATAGTATTTCCTTTAGATTCTTCACTTCTTACAACGCCGTTCTTCCTTTTCTCAGAAGAAACTTCAAGCACAGTCTCGTGTTCCGCCATTATACAGCTTTATGAATGCTTTGGTGATACTAATGCTCACGTGTGGGAAAGCATGAAAGTACGTAAGTCAGTGATTTAGGAAACATTCTGCAGTGCAGCTTGTTTTCGTATAGAATTTGTCACTCTTACAATATCAGTGATGTAGGAACCTTTCTGTTGAGAATGTGTGTCTATGTACATGGATACCGAAAATTGTCATATCTCAGTTAACCCCAAAAAGTGACTTCAATTCAACCCAGTCTCTTTATTCGTATGTTAACAATATACATTGTATGGATATAGTCAGTTACATTGTAGTTTCTTATATTTAATTTGTTTCAAAAACATGGATTATTTATTTATTGCACCTACAAATATTTAAATCAGTATATATAAGTAATATTACTATTCCATATTCAGATATTCTTGAGTGTTAAAAAAACTATATGTTAGTAAAATTGCTTAAGATCTACCTTGAATTTATGAGATTCTTTAATTTTCTTTATTGTAGAAGGAAAAGCAATAAAAAGTATTTTGGGCTGGTAGTTTTCACTTTTTTGGTAGAGTGCTGCTTTGTGGGTATCTCTGTCAATATCATCCCTGCTCCTTGTTTCATGGTTATGAATCTGATTATTTAATGTTGAAAATCCTGGTGAGTTTTCAGAAAGCATACACATTCATAGATGTATAAGCCTGGAAGAGTCACTATTTTAAAATCTTTAAATGTTTCCCTGCATGACACTTTGCAGGGAACTCCTTTCATTATTTTATTTCTCCTTTTTTTTGAAGTCTGAAAGCTTGTTTTGTCATACCGGTATTTTCCCAGAAGATCACACCATATCTACGCAAACTGTTCATGTAAGCATAATAGACATGCAGCAATGATTCAGTATTGCAACATTCTCGAAGCATTCTTAGCACATAGCAGCATTTACTTAATTTTTTACTCAAAACCTCTAAATGCTTTTGCCATCGAGTGCTCATCCACCCATATACCTAGGAATTTTGTGTATGGAGCTTGTTCAATAACATACTTCCCTAACTCAGATTTTACTCATCTTCTAGCTTTACTTTTAATATTACTGAAATTCGTCACTACACTTTTATCTGTATTTATGATCAAAGCATTATCGCTGAACCATTTTCCTGTCTCATTTATTGTCCTAGAGACACTCTGCTGTAGATTTTCCTCAGGATGCCCTTAAAAAAAAATGCTTGTATCATCAGCAAATATCACTGTTTCGGCAACTGTCATATGGTCTGGCAAATCGTTTATGTACACCACCAACAACAGATGGCCTACGAAACAACCCTGGGCCACTCCATAGCTAGTTTTTTTTTTTTAATCTGAAAGATACTCTTTGCTTCCATGACTTATTTGTACTTTCTGTTGTCTATCAGAGAAATAAGACTTGAACCATTTGAAGGCAAGTCCCCAGGGCCCATAAAATTCAAGTTTCATAAGCAATAAGTCATGGCTGATTAGATCAAACACTTCAGATAAATCTAAGAACATCCCACACCTTAATTCGTTCTTGTCCAAGGCAATTTGAACCATTTTCGTGATTTGGAAGACTGCTGTTTTTGTGGATCTGTTCTTTCTAAACCCATTTTGAGCATTAGTCAGTATTTTATTTTTATTCAGGAAGTCAGCTAGCCTTACATACTTTACTCTTTCAATTACTTTAGAGAAACCTGACAATAATGATAAGCATTGGCCTATAAATATTTATGTCCGTTGTACTATCCTTTCTGTAAAGGTTGATTTATTATGAAGAGTTTTGGTTTTGATGGGAACACCCCTGTCCTTATGAAGTATTAATAATGTCAGTTAGGCGAGTATATATACTGATAGAACTATGTTTGATTACCTTGTCTGGAATTCCGTCAGTACTACAAGACGTTTTATTTTTAGTTTGTTAATAGCATTTGTAACTTCACATTCTGTTACTGGGAACAAAACATTCTCTTTTCACAAGTTGGTACTTTTATGTTTTTGTTACTGGAATTGCACAGACTTTTAATTAGGTTCGGTGCTATTTTCACATAATGCTCATTGAATATATTGGCTACTCACTATCATTATACCTTCACTTTTAATTTTGAAATTACGGGGCTTCATGTTACATTTTCCTATGCTATTGTTTATAACCTTCCAAATCGATTTTGATTTATTGCTTCCCTTGTTAATGTATGAATCATTGTTTAGCCTTTTTACTGCCTGTAAAACTTTCCTATAGGCCCTTCTATATTTCCTGTAGTATGGTTTTATTGTTGTCTTTGTTTTAGGATGTTTGCTTAGGATTTTTAAATCCCTTGTGTTACCCACATGTTTATCTCCTCACTGACTTAAATTCTTTTTACCTGGAATGCTACATCGTAACAATATTTATAATCAGTGAGAAACCTGTCATACTTTTTGTCTACATCATCAGTTTGTTCTATGGACCGCTGCACACTTTTTAGCATACTATTAAATACCCGTCTATTGTTTGCATTAATAAGTCTTCTTTGTACGTATTTTTCAGTGACTGTGCATTTCTTATGGTTCTCATTCCTTATCATCATTTTTAAAGCCATATGCTCAGAAAAGACTGTATCTGTTACTTCAATATTGTACTCACAGCTTTGTTTGTTGGTAAATATCTGATCAAATGTTGTTTCAGACCCTTCTGCATATCTGGTAATTTCCTGCACAGTAGGCTGCATGTTGTATGTGTTAAACAGATTTAATAATTGTAGATACCTTGTTCTTATTAGTTTTCTTAAAATTAAGGTTAAAGTCATCAATAACTATTGTGCATTTTGACCTTCCTCTCAATTCATTCAAAAGATCACACATTGTTTTTGTGAAGATCCATCTTCCAAAACCATCAGAGTAGATTCTGATGTGTGTTGTTTTTCTCTTCGTATTTCTTGACTCTGTGCTCCATCTTGTTCTTTATCTGCTGCATTTGATACATTGTTTGTTTTATTCAATTTCAAAACAGGCACCATCAAATCTGCTTTGCTGCAAGATTTTTTGCTGTGTTTTTTTCGATGATTTTAATACATCTGTGCTTTTTGTGCCGCAATCCATGTTGTTCTGCTTCGTGTGTTTGGCTTCAGATGTGATTTTGTGAACTTCATTATCCTCATATCCATTATAATCGGGTATGTTACATACTTTAGGCCTAATAGTTTTCAACCTACATTCGTCACAGTTCCAGTTTTTTATGGTTATCTCTGTCCCTTTAGTGAGGGATCTACTTTTCCACATCGAAAATTAAATACGTTTCCACATTCCGTGCACTCAACACCACTTCTCACAGTTTTCTGGCATTTTCGACAATGTGTATTGCACCCGTCCCCTGTATTTTTACTAATCATATTTTTTGTTATCACATCACTGTACAATGGAGATTCGCACTGTTGTTTAAGTTCATCATTTTTTAGTTTTAATCCACGAATTTCATGTAATAGGAACGCCATAATATCGTCTTTAGTGCCTTTGCTGTTTACATTTTCGTGCGTTTCGCCTTTGCAGCAATTCAAACAGTACAAAGTCTTTCGTTTTGAATTTACGTTTACACATGCATGGCGGTAAACTGTTTCACTTTTTAGAAACATTATTCCTTTGTCGGCGCGTACTTTTTTCAGTGGCACATTCAGTTGGTTTCACCTTAGTATACTTCCTAGTCAGGGTGATGGTTAGTGATGCCTGGATTTTTGCAGCCTGTGGAACATGTCGTCAATAGAAGTTTGTCATACCTGAAAGCCTTTGTAGGTGTAGGTGTCACTCATACTGCAGTAGCTCAGTTCTCTGTTCCGTCAGTCTGATCCCTGCTGGCAACACGGAATGACTAAAAAATGTCCTTGTTTGTTGGTGTAATTGACATTTTTATGGTTCGTCAACACACCTAACTATCCAGCGTATTGAAAACATGCTGGAGATGTTCTTCATGTTCTTGTGGCGAACATGTCATGTAGCTCGTTATAAAGGTACAGAAAGTAAGGGAAGCTTCCGCAGAGTAGAATAAGTGAAGTGCTGTCAGTCTGTGCTGTGTTTTTCAAACGAATAGCAAGTTCAAAAATTCGAAGATCCAAATGGGGTAGTTGTAGCAGTCTTTAGAAAGTCGTCTAATGCCAGCGGTGTCTTTAATTAAACCTATTGGCAGTCTATAATGCTGAAGGCGACAGCACCTGATAAAGAATGTGAGAAGTCCTGTATGTTCACTATGGTGCACATCCGTAATATATCATATTTTTCTCAACGAAATGAGTGAGGAAAGCTCATGGGCTATTGGAATGTTTTATGATGACCTTTGTTAACAATCCATCTATGACAGCTTTCGCTGTCTGTAACTTATCAGGGGACTGTCGCTGTCCCTTTTAAAAGAAGGGTGGTACATCTGTAGTTTCAGTCCTATGCACTGTATCTCACTAAATTCCATAGTGGGTAAGACATTGGGAAGCACTAAATATATGACAAGGAAGCCCACGAGTGTGAGATCGCAAAAGGCCAATGATGCTTACAGCATTTGACACTGCACATACTATCTACCATGCAACCACAACATTGGCTGCTAATCACAACAGGGGCCGGAGGTATCCAATGGTGAGCACGGAATGAGGCAGTGGAGTGTAGTTAAACTGCTCAGTCGACTAGTGACTCACAACAGTGCCACAGAACTAATGGCGTTGATAGAAGGTTCGAGTCTCGTTTCAGTCGTTATCCTTTTTCGTTGCCGGCCGCGGTGACCTGCGGTTCTAGGCGCTGCAGTCCGGAACCGCCGGACTGCTACGGTCGCAGGTTCGAATCCTGCCTCGGGCATTGATGTGTGTGATGTCCCTAGCTTAGTTAGATTTAAGTAGTTCTAAGTTCTGGGGGACTGATGACCTAAGATGTTAAGTCCCATAGTGCTCAGAGCCATTTGAACAATTTGAACCTTTTTCGTTTTTCTCCCACTCATTTCGAATTCCTTCATCATTTAAATATAGAATTCATCAAATATATGCTAAGTGACAGATAAATAATTGTAATTTGTATGAAATACACTTCCTGTTTCCATAAATGACGTAACTATCCGGCGAACGGCCCGGACACTTGGATGATGTCGTCCAGGATACCGAGCAGCATACATACCACACGCCCGTTGGGCATTTTGATCACAATAGCAATACATCAACACGATATCGACCTTTTCCGCAATTGGTAAACGGTCCATTTCAACACGGGTAATGTATCACGAAGCGAATACCGTCCGCACTGGCGGAATGTTACGTGATACCACGTACTTATACGTTTGTGATTATTACAGCGACATCTATCACAAAGCGAAAAAAGTAGTCCAACTGAAACATTCATATTTCTTTACGTACTACACGAATATGTAATAAAAATGGGGGCTCCCATCTAAAAAAACGCAGTTGATACCCGTTTGACCCATGGCAGCGCCATCTAGCGGGCCAACCATAGCGTCATCTGGTTTTCATCTTTAAGCTAGACTAGTTTCGTTCTTTGTAGTTTTTTCGTTTGACGCTTATTTGGTGAGATATTTGGCCCGGTGACTATCAATGGACCACCCTGTATACACGTTTTCTTATTTCTAATTACACATCACACATAAAAATCCATTTTTCATTGGAAATATAAATTCTTATTCATCGATCTTTTATGAAAGACTTTTCGTATTAAAAAACGTTACAAATTAAATTCTTTTTCAGCCGTACGTATTTATGCTGTATGCAGATTTTCACGGAACTAGCACCTTTACTTAAAGTTTTGGAAAGCTAGGAATTGAACCTACTGCAAACGCGTGATAGGTGAACACTTTACCACACAGCCACACGACCTGTCGAGAAAAGCTGACCTGGCTTTAGTCAATTTTCTCGGGAGTTTTTGAGTGTTGCATTGAACTATTGTGGGAGTTTAATTTTTGAGTTATGAACTTCAGTTGCTATAAATACAAGAACAATTTAAATATTCGAGTGCATTGAGGTCGTCTTGTCAGTTATATTGCAGTAATGGGATACTACTATTTTCATTTTGCGGAGTTCACAGTTTTCTCTTCCTGAACATGTAACGCAAGTTACCAATCTCTACGTGGCGTAAAAATGTAATCAAGATCTGACTGAACATATCTGCAGTTTTGTCAGTCATTACTTCATTATAAATAACTACATCGTATGCAAAAAGTGTGTGGTTACTGTTAACAACGTCATTGGTATACAACATGAACCGCAAGGGTCTCAACAGATTACCCTGGGGCACACTCTGCAGTTAGTTATACATCTGCCTATGTCTCTCCATCGAAGATGGTGCGTCCCCCCTTGCAAAGAAATAACCAATCTAGTCAAAAATTTCTCGTAATACCCTTGCGATCATACTTTCGATAGTAAGAGTGTAGCTGCAAGTACAAGCCATCTACTTTTGCTAATCCTAAGCCGCGTGGCCTTAAGTTAAGCACAGTTCCCCATGTTTTCGCGCTTAGATCCACCCTGAACATCGACATGCAATTTCCCTGCACACTGCTTATCTTAATCACTCACAGACTGCTAGATACATCTTTTGGTAATATGACAAAAAAAGTTTATTTCAGTATTTCGATATGTAAAAAGTTATAATTAGTAAAAATATGTCAAAATACTCGCCCATTTGTGTAACATGATGCGGTATTAATTTCCTTTTGATATGTTGGTCCCCTTGCGGTTTGTTAGATCCGTTGCCTAACTCATACATGCGCTGTCGATCTATAACTATAATCAGTTACATGTCAGACTCAGCTTTAAATACCCTGTAGGCTTGTTATGAATGATGACGTAATTTTCTGAAACAGTGTGCTTTTGTTTACAGACATACTGTGTAGTTGACCCATGGGTAACCTATGCATAGCCTCAGTTTGAGTAACTGATGCTGCTTACTTTCTTTTTAACTGCTGTTTGTACCACTCATTAGAGAGTAATTACTTTTCCTCTTTCACAGGTGATATTTCTCGTGGTAACGTGTGTTTTAACTACTAATGATACGATGTTGTGCTTACTGCAGGGACTGGCAAGTGAGTATAGAATCTCTAAATTACAATTAAAGATTCTCGGTTCTGTTTTGTACTAATCTGTATTATTATCATTATTATTATTAATATCGTTGTTATTAATGTTAGTATTAGGCTTAATATTATTATGATGTATTGATATTATCTGCCCCGATAGAAACTTCATGCTCACAGTGCTGAATCAAATGTCAGCACTTCAGGAGCATTGCTACAATTTAGGATTTCTAGAGCTAAGATACTTCTTCCATCCTTAAAAAATCTTTAAAAACAGAGAATTCATTTACTCTGTGTGGAACAGAACTCTGTCAATGCGGTTGAGAAACAAGGTGTATTTTACAGAATGTGGCTGATAAGTACAGAATAAGATTACAGGGTAGAGTATGACATCGCCGTGGTTTGCAGAGGAGGCAATATATCTGATAACATGGGTGTATGTCTTTACCATTTTTGTGACCAGAAACTGGGAGTCTGTTCTGTACCTACAGATAGGCTGTACGGTATGTGGAAATAAATAGTTGCCAAGGTATGTGGCGCTACAAGCTTAGCAGTAGCTCGAACTCAACAATGAAATGGCAAACTATGAAATCTGATCTAACAAAAGCTGGTAGAAGTATGTATATATACAATACGGTTGCTACAAGTGTGAATTTCAGCTGAAGTATATATGCCCTTTATCTTTTTTGTTTTGGATTATCAGCGTTAGTAATCTTGGTCTAATTTGAGTTTTCTTCTGAACACTTTGTGTGTTGGATTCCTGGCTAATATTAGTTCTAAAATTCGTACCATATACACTTACGGAAAAAAATCGCAATAGCAAGAAGGAGATATGTGACATAAACGAAAGTTGGTAGGCATGTCTCATATCTGAAAGACGACGTCTATTCAGATTTCGCCTCAGTTGCGTAAGAGTGGCTCTACTAGCTCCACTATGAGGATGGAAATCAGATTTGCTTAAATGCATCCTGTAACTGTCGTGAGTGTTAGTTACGTTTGATATTGGACGTGATGAGTTGATATCAGTCAAGAATGCCCTTAAGTCGACAAAGACGTCATTATCAACACACTCGCTGAGTTTGAACGAGGTCGTGTAGTAGGGCTCCGAGAAGATGGATGTTCCTCTTGAGATACTGCAGAAAGACTCGACAGGAACGTAGGCATTGTACATGATTGCCAGTAGCGGTGCTCGTGAGAGTCTACAGTCACAAGAAATCTGGGCTCCAGAGAGCCACGTGGCATTACCAAGAGGAAAGACCGTTATGTCTGATGTACGGCTTTGGTGCATCGAACTACGTCTGCAGCAGCAATCTGAGCACCACGGCAATCCATCGTCGTTTGCGACTTCAGTGGCGTCAAGCGAGAGCTCATTGGGGACAGGGTAAAGGGCTGTTGTGAAAGCTGGTTCTGCCTCAGTGTCAGTGATGGACATACGTTGATTAGTGGGCCATTTGTAGGTCTGCAACCAACATGTCTGAGTGCTAGACACACTGGACATACACCTTGATTTATGGTATGGGATGCGATTTCGTACGACAGCAGGAGCACTCTCGTGCCTATCCCACGCACCCTGACTACAAATTGGTGCGTCAGTCTGGTGATTCGACTTGTTGTGCTGTTTTCCAACAGTGCAACGCTCGTCCACATACCGCTGTGGTAAACGAACATTCTCTACAGAGTGTCGATATGTTGCCTTGGCCTGCTCGATCACCAAATATGTCTCCAATCGAGCTCGTACGGGACGTGATTAGACGACAACTCCATTGTCATCCACAAACAGCATCAACCGTCCCTGTATTGAATAAGTCCAAATGCAATGGAACTCCATTCCAGAAACTGACATCTGGGACATGTACAACACAACGAAAGCACGTTATCACGCTTGCATTCAACATCTGGCAGTTATACCAGTTATTAATGTACTAGCATTTCACATTTTCAATGGCTTATCCCGCTCTTACACTAACCTCTGATCTTGCTGTGTTAATCACTTAAATATGTTATCTAGAAAAAGTATCCCCATATTTTCTCTATTTTAATTATTTTTGGTATTGTGATTTTTTTCCTGCAGTTTATTTTAATGTATTAGTTAATCAGATGGAATGGTTGAATGTGGTTCAGTGGAAATCAGAGAAGGAAGATGACTCGTTTTCTGTTGAAAGCCAGAGGGCAAGGAAGGCTATGCATCAGTGTAATGGGGAAGGTAGACTGCAGAGAATATCAGCAGTTACTAGGGTATGTCTCCTGTGTAGAGAAGGGATCCTCGGTGCAGTCCTGATGATGAATGGAAGGTACTGGTTTGAGTAGGAGTTTTAGTAGTATAGGAGTGGGTGGAAGCTACTGGTTGTGGTAGGAGTTTCAATAAGATAGGAAGGGCGAAGAAATATGTAAGAGACAATCAAGCCGAAATATTTGATTGGACGTATGTACCTTTGGAGTTTAAGTAGAAAATGAGGATTCTTTAGACAATTTGTTTTCTCTGTGGTTGTTTAAGAATGGTTGCGGTAGGAAAGGAGTTTTAATTCGTGCTTCACAGTTCTGTATGTAAATATATGATAGTCCGTTCCCCCATTTGAAAACGTTGCACCCTATACACAGATACTGTCCCCTTTGAATACATTATCTCCCAGATATTTCTTGGATGATTACAGGTTCCGGCTTCACACCAACTCAGGATATTTCTGCTGTTACTTTGAGAAATAAACCAGGATTGCTCTGTGGTTCCACGACTTGCTTGTGTCCCCTCTAAGTCGTACACACGTGGTTAAATGCCTCGCATACATAAAGCCACCTTGAAACTTTCTGTATTCAGTACTTAATGTTCCCGACTTCATTTAGTTGCATCAATAGAGGCCTGTAGTTTTGGTGACGGAGAGCCATCGGCGCGCGTCGTAAATCTTGACCGTCTAAACCTTAACCTTGTGGATACTGGACCTTTGCTTAGAAATTAATTGTACTGCGTGTGCCTCCTTAGAATGATGCCTGTAGACATGAGAGTAAGTCGACTCTCTCAGCTGCATATTCTTACTCCACCTGCAGCAGCATGTATCCTATTCTCAAACATACAGTTGTTTACTATGGAGAAATGAAGTAATATAATGGAAGGTGTGCTAATTTTCAGGCTGGAGTCTTTTCAAAAACTACTATTATAGCACTTTAGACTAATTTCGTTTCAACAGTTTGCAGCTATTAGTGTTTTTATGATTTTTGCGTAATTTATGGAAACCACTGTGTTATATTTCCCTGCTAGGTTGTTATACACAAATTTTCTTTCTCTTTAACGAATGAATTACGTATTTTATGCTATCCATTTCGAGGCATACTACCTTCCAATTTACACTCCTGGAAATGGAAAAAAGAACACATTGACACCGGTGTGTCAGACCCACCATACTTGCTCCGGACACTGCGAGAGGGCTGTACAAGCAATGATCACACGCACGGCACAGCGGACACACCAGGAACCGCGGTGTTGGCCGTCGAATGGCGCTAGCTGCGCAGCATTTGTGCACCGCCGCCGTCAGTGTCAGCCAGTTTGCCGTGGCATACGGAGCTCCATCGCAGTCTTTAACACTGGTAGCATGCCGCGACAGCGTGGACGTGAACCGTATGTGCAGTTGACGGACTTTGAGCGAGGGCGTATAGTGGGCATGCGGGAGGCCGGGTGGACGTACCGCCGAATTGCTCAACACGTGGGGCGTGAGGTCTCCACAGTACATCGATGTTGTCGCCAGTGGTCGGCGGAAGGTGCACGTGCCCGTCGACCTGGGACCGGACCGCAGCGACGCACGGATGCATGCCAAGACCGTAGGATCCTACGCAGTGCCGTAGGGGACCGTACCGCCACTTCCCAGCAAATTAGGGACACTGTTGCTCCTGGGGTATCGGCGAGGACCATTCGCAACCGTCTCCATGAAGCTGGGCTACGGTCCCGCACACCGTTAGGCCGTCTTCCGCTCACGCCCCAACATCGTGCAGCCCGCCTCCAGTGGTGTCGCGACAGGCGTGAATGGATGGACGAATGGAGACGTGTCGTCTTCAGCGATGAGAGTCGCTTCTGCCTTGGTGCCAATGATGGTCGTATGAGTGTTTGGCGCTGTGCAGGTGAGCGCCACAATCAGGACTGCATACGACCGAGGCACACAGGGCCAACACCCGGCATCATGGTGTGGGGAGCGATCTCCTACACTGGCCGTACACCACTGGTGATCGTCGAGGGGACACTGAATAGTGCACGGTACATCCAAACCGTCATCGAACCCATCGTTCTACCATTCCTAGACCGGCAAGGGAAGTTGCTGTGCAACAGGACAATGCACGTCCGCATGTATCCCGTGCCACCCAACGTGCTCTAGAAGGTGTAAGTCAGCTACCCTGGCCAGCAAGATCTCCGGATCTGTCCCCCATTGAGCATGTTTGGGACTGGATGAAGCGTCGTCTCACGCGGTCTGCACGTCCAGCACGAACGCTGGTCCAACTGAGGCGCCAGGTGGAAATGGCATGGCAAGCCGTTCCACAGGACTACATCCAGCATCTCTACGATCGTCTCCATGGGAGAATAGCAGCCTGCATTGCTGCGAAAGGTGGATATACACTGTACTAGTGCCGACATTGTGCATGCTCTGTTGCCTGTGTCTATGTGCCTGTGGTTCTGTCAGTGTGATCATGTGATGTATCTGACCCCAGGAATGTGTCAATAAAGTTTCCCCTTCCTGGGACAATTTCCAGGAGTGTATTTAAGAAATCTTTATCTACAGTGATACTCGAAAAGTCACTATGTGGCTCAAGAAGTGGTGTTATTATAATTATTTAAATAATTTGAAGCGTCACTTTGTATGACCTTCTTTCCTGTTTCCTTCAGAAAGCCATTTAATAGATGTTTCTGGTGTGACAACAGGAGTGATACATGTGTTACCTGAACAATTTTTGTAGAGCTTTTAGGCGGAGTACAAACATATAAATAAGTTTTAAATTAAAGGATATCGAAATGTGTTGTTGCTGTGCTCTTCAGAAAGAAGACTACTCTGATGTGTCTCTCAACGTTTGTTTACACTCTTCATCTGTGCATGACTGCTGTGGCCTACACCTCCATCCACTTGAAAATGTCTACTGTAGGGAAGCTTTGTTGTTCTCCTACAATTTTTACATCATACACTTCCATACAATAAGAACATAACAATTTATTGCTGCATCAGCATTTGAAATACAGGGTTATTACAAATGATTGAAGCGATTTCACAGCTCTACAATAACTTTATTATTTGAGATATTTTCACAATGCTTTGCACACACATACAAAAACTCAAAAAGTTTTTTTAGGCATTCACAAATGATTCGGCAGACATCAAGCCGATAATCAAGTTCCTCCCACACTCGGCGCAGCATGTCCCCATCAATAAGTTCGAAAGCATTGTTGATGCGAGCTCGCAGTTCTGGCACGTTTCTTGGTAGAGGAGGTTTAAACACTGGATCTTTCACATCACTATGCGTGAAACTTGCCCGCAGGCGTTCAACCGTTTCTTCGCTCACTGCAGGCCGACTCGTTGATTTCCCCTTACAGAGGCATCCAGAAGCTTTAAACTGCGCATACCATCGCCGAATGGAGTTAGCAGTTGGTGGATCTTTGTTGAACTTCGTCCTGAAGTGTCGTTGCACTGTTATGACTGACTGATGTGAATGCATTTCAAGCACGACATACGCTTTCTCGGCTCCTGTCGCCATTTTGTCTCACTGCGCTCTGGCGGCAGAAACCTGAAGTGCGGCTTCAGCCGAACAAAACTTTATGAGTTTTTCTACGTATCTGTAGTGTGTTGTGACCATATGTCAATGAATGGAGCTACAGTGAATTTATGAAATCGCTTCAATCATTTGTAATAGCCCTGTATGTACAGAGGGTGCAAAATTAAGCAAAATAACGCATTACCTTTTCTAATACCGTTTAGGAAAATCTTCGTCATTAAGACAACTACCAGTCGTCTCAGAATGGATCAATACGGATCCTGTATGGTTTTCAAGCGAATATTATACAATTACTCCTGCAAAATAATAGCAAGAACAGGTAATGTTGGTCAGGCTGGAGAGGCTGAGGGCTTCTGGGCGCTACAGTCAGCAACCGCACCACCGCTACGGTCGCAGGTTCGAACCCTGCCTCAGGCATGGATGTGTCTGATGTCCTTAGGTTAGTTAGGTTTAAGTAGTTCTAAGTTCTAGGGGACTGATGACCTTAGAAGTTAAGACCCATAGTGCTCAGAGCCATTTTAACCAGGTAATGTTGGAGATGGATAGTGAATACGTACTGTTCTCTCTAAACTACACCACAAAGGCTCAATAATATTCCGACCTGATGACTGTGGTGCCCAGCTGGTTGTGACAATCCTTCCTCATGGTGCCACCTGACCTGGACGATGTGAACTATGTGAACTGCGGCCCTGTCATCTTCGAACACAGCATCTCAATTTGGGAAAATCCTTGGCAGAGAAATACCATAACATGCCTGCCAAAATCATCACGAACCCCAATATGTTTCACTCTTGGGGTGAAAACTCAGCCAGAAATTGTAAACAGTGTGAAACAAGACACATCCCACCAAATGACTTCCTTCAATTGCTTCATAGTCCAGGTTTGATGGCTTCAGCAACTCGTTTTACTGTTACAGGCGTTTGCTTGTCTGGTATGTGATTTTTGGAAGAAAGCTTGCCTACAGTTCCCAGCTGATTGAGCTCCCTGGCTGTTTTCCCTGGTGGTGACAGTGTTCACGGGTGCGACATTCAGTTCTGCAGTGACTTTTGCATCTGTTCATCCTCTTACTTTTCGTCGCAATCCTCTTCAATGGCCATCTATCAAAATCACTCAACATACGCTCCCGTCTCCGTTATGAATTAGAAGACGATATTTTTCCTTTTTTCCAGTAAGCAACATAAATCTGCGATACGGAACCTCTTGAAACACAGAACAATTAGGCTACATTGGTTATGGACACACCCACATACGAGTACCAACATTTAACCCACGTTCTACGACATAATGCATTCACAACTACACAAACACCGCTCTGACCACGAATGGTACTTGAAACGTACGGTAGTGAAGACATTGTTCATATGCCGTTTGTGGTCAAACACAGCAGTGCTACCTGCAGGATTGGCTAGCAACTGCATTTATGTTCAAGCGTGAATTTCTCGCGGTGTTTCCATGTTGTTTCCCAATCCCTTTACCTGTCCCTTCTTTTAGTCAAGTAGTGTCATAAATGTCTGTTTTCGCTGATTCGATTCTGTACTTGTATATTATTCTAGGTACCCCACTGATTTTCAGCATTCTACTATAGCGCCACATTTCTAATGCTTGTGCTATCTTCCTGTATATACTATTTATCGTCCATGTTTCAATGCTCCACACAATTACTTCCAGAAAATATCTTCAAACACTTTTTTTTCAATTTGAAAATATTCTTCTTCTTTAGATACGCCACTCTTCCTACTGTCAGTCTGCTCTTTACGATTATCATCATCTGTTATTTTGCTCCCTAAACAGCAAAACTCTACTACTGCTCTTAGAGCCTAATGTCCTAACACAATTCACTCGGCATCAACTGATTTAATTCTAGTACACACCACTACCTTGATCTATTTTAGTTGATGTTCATCCTCTGACCTCTTTTAAAACTTCATCCATTCCATTGAACTGATCTTCTGAGTCCATTGCCGTCTCGACAGTATCGCATCATTGGCAAACGTTAGAGTTGTTATTTCTTCCTCCTGAACTTTAGCTCTGTTTCAAAATTTCTCCCCTCTGTGCACAGAGTACATAGCATAGAAATTGGTTACAACTTTGTCTCATTCCCCGTTCGGATATTTCTCCTTTTTATGTCTTTCAGTTCTTTGACTGGAGTCTGGTGTTTGCAGAAACAGTACATGACCTTTTGTAACTGTATTTTAGTGTTGATAAGTTCAGAATTTCAAAGAGTATATTCATTTAAACACTCCCAAAAGCTTCTTTTTAAATCTACAAACGCTGCAGAGGAGGACGGATAAGAAAGATACAGAGGTTGAGAGCGTTCCAGCAACGCCGGGGCTTCTGAACAGATTATGAGCAGTGCGTCCACACGCAACACTTCATTCTGGTATCTGTATTATTCTCCTGCTCCCTAGACCACTTTACTCTCATAAGAGTCCTTCATGAGCAGCTGTTACAGATGTTCGTCTGTATTACAGATGTTCGTCTGTATTAAGTTATCTTTTTTTTATCATGTTACTATGGGACTTAGTATGACGTTGTTAATTGTTTCGTTGGTGTTAGTTTTGCATTTAGTGTGGTTGTCGGTACTTTCTTTTTCAACAGGTCTTGTAGGGTTGAGTATTTAAGCTCAATGTTTTTCCGAGTTATCTTTGTTGTACACTATCTTTTGCTATCTGAAATGTATACACACATGTTCCTGAAAAACTACGTTATACAAGCTATTTTAGGTATAATTTTCACTGTCACTTGTGTTTAACTTGATCTTTCTCAATCTGCATGTTACCTACATTTCTTCACAGTCTTTGGTGTCTTTCCTTTGTCTGCATTCTCTCTACAGTTCTCTGATATATTGCCTTCAATTGGGTTGAATCTGTTGATTTTCCTCGCTCATGTATTGGTGAAGGTAGTCCATCTTGTGCTACCAGTTGCTCCGGCACTCCTACCTGTTTGTGCGGTAGAGAACTGTGTTTTCTGGAGATCAGTGTCTCCACAACCACATTCAGTCTGTTCCTTGAGATTCAGGAGACAAATGTGTGAGATTATAAGGGTTAAATCCATTTAAGAAATGCACTGTAGCCAAGTTATATCCTAATGTTTAAGTGGTGGGAAGTACCTGACCAAGTACGAAATTTCTCTTCCATCTTATTAAATTCAAAGAAGAAATTTAATTGCTCTTCTGGTACTTTTCAGTGTGCATCCTCATTTTTTCAAAGTAATCACTGATGTTCATGCATGATATATGCATACGTGATGTACGAAACACTCTCGAAAGATTATAGTAGGTACAAAGTCGTCGTCGTCTGCAACTCCATTCCGAGTATGCATAACGTCATCCTGCATAGAATGAACGTTTCAGCTCATCTTATCGATGTGTTTCCGAAGACTGAACAGACCAATCTTGGCGTAAAACATGAGTCCATACAAATCGCACAGAATGATTGGAAGCGGGCGGGGTTGCAATTGACGGGGCTTTCTTGCTTGTCACTTGGCCTCTTCGTGTCTGTGCCGTTTCCTTTCCACAATAAGCTGTCCACAGCACATTCTTTCCGTGTTTGCACGTTTATAACAGTCGTTTTCATAATGTGTTTTAGCTGGTCCTTACAGCGGTTAAAAGGTCTACTGCCAGAGGAGGTTTCACCATAACTGATGTGTTGGGGAAGCCTGGTATCACTCAGGCATTGAAAATGGCCAAACTATCTCAGTTGGTTAGCGATGATTGTTGTCTCAATGCCCTTTACAAGCTTTTCCTCGAGAACCGTAGTGTTGGTTACATGATTTATCCCGTTTGATGTTTAAGACGTATCTAGTTGGTAGAAGCACTCAAGTTTTTGGCGATAGAGTACCAAGTTTCAGAGTCGTACATGAATGTGAAAATGACAATAGCTTTTTACACCGTGAGATCGCTGTGTAACATATTTAAAATTTTACACAGGAGTTCTTTTCTAAACAAACGACATATAAAATAATATATTCTACAAAACCATGTCTTCGACATGAAAAATAGCTCTACAACCGTATGCAACCACATAATTAATAGGTAGTTATTTCGAATACAAAGGAGCAAACTATATGAGCAGTATACAAGTGTCTCATTTAAGAATCTTGTCATCTACTGGTTGTCCACATGCTTTTACACGAGAATAACAATAGTTAGCAATGAGCATTGTTAACATATAAGGTCGGTTGGTCCATGTCCATGTCTAGTAATTACCAGATGTGCAGAAAATTATCATCCCTCTTTCATTCAACGGAATGGAATAACTCGTATTGTTTTGCTTCTTTGGTTCCGCAGCATGGAAACTGTGCGTTTCTGGGCACGAATTCCTATTCTGAATGATACATACTCGTTATCACTGGGAGCCATTAATGTGTTTATTGGGAATTGGAAACACTCTGTATATTGGAGCGTTAAATTACGTTATACTATCTGCAGTGTCAGCTTTTCGAAATTTTAAAAACAGCTCATCATACAATACATTGCATGTTTATTAACAAGGACATATGATATAGTTTCAGAAGCCTTGCCTTCAAATACATCCATTGTAAACGACACTACTTTACAGTGAACAATTTTATTTATACATACAAACTAGGTGCATACCCAGCGTAGCCAGGGTATGTATTTATTCCAATTCTATTAGTCTATCTTGTGTTTCACTCTCTCTCTGTCCATTTCTTTCTCCCTCCTATATGTCCACCTCCTCAACACCCACTCTTTGTTCAAATGGTTCAAATGGCTCTGAGCACTATGCGACTTAACTTCTGAGGTCATCAGTCGCCTAGAACTTAGAACTAATTAAACCTAACTAACCTAAGGACATCACACACATCCATTCCCGAGGCAGGATTCGAACCTGCGACCGTAGTGGTCGCTCGGCTCCAGACTATGGCGCCTAGAACCGCACGGCCACTCCGATAGGCCCACTCTTTGTCCAACTCGTCCCGCCTCCTCTTTGTCTACATCTACATCTACATCTACATTTATACTCCGCAAGACACCCAACGGTGTGTGGCGGAGGGCACTTTACGTGCCACTGTCATTACCTCCCTTTCCTGTTCCAGTCTCGTATGGTTCGCGGGAAGAACGACTGTCTGAAAGCCTCCGGCGCGCTCTAATCTCTCTAATTTTACATTCTTGATCTCCTCGGGAGGTATAAGTAGGGGGAAGCAATATATTCGCTACCTCATCCAGAAACGCACCCTCTCGAAACCTGGCGAGCAATCTACACCGCAATGCAGAGCGCCTCTCTTGCATAGTCTGCCACTTGAGTTTATTAAACATCTCCGTAACGCTATCACAGTTACCAAATAACCCTGTGACGAAACGCGCCGCTCTTCTTTGGATCTTCTCTATCTCCTCCGTCAAACCGATCTGGTATGGATCCCACATTGATGAGCAATACTCAAGTATAGGTCGAACGAGTGTTTTGTAAGCCACCTCCTTTGTTGATGGACTACATTTTCTAAGCACTCTCCCAATGAATCTCAACCTGGTACCCGCCTTACCAACAATTAATTTTATATGATCATTCCACTTCAAATCGTTCCGCACGCATACTCCCAGATATTTTACAGAAGTAACTGCTACCAGTGTTTGTTCCGCTATCATATAATCATACAATAAAGGATCCTTCTTTCTATGTATTCGCAATACATTACATTTGTCTATGTTAAGGGACAGTTGCCACTCCCTGCACCAAGTGCCTATCCGCTGCAGATCTTCCTGCATTTCGCTACAATTTTCTAATGCTGCAACTTCTCTGTATACTACAGCATCATCCGCGAAAAGCCGCATGGAACTTCCGACACTATCTACTAGGTCATTTATATATATTGTGAAAAGCAATGGTCCCATAACACTCCCCTGTGGCACGCCAGAGGTTACTTTAACGTCTGTGGACGTCTCTCCATTGATAACAACATGCTGTGTTCTGTTTGCTAAAAACTCTTCAATCCAGCCACACAGCTGGTCTGATATTCCGTAGGCTCTTAATTTGTTTATCAGACGACAGTGCGGAACTGTATCAGTTACTCTACATTTCTCGCTATCCAGATGGTCCTCCTCTCTCTCTCTCTCTCTCTCTCTCTCTCTCTCTCTCTCTGTCTGTTTGCCCCTTCCATCTCTGTCCATCTATTCTTCCGCACTCTGTACACCTTCTCCTCCCCCCTCTAATTCCTCCTGCCGCACCTACCACCTCCTAATCCCTTGTACACCCTTCTCCTCCTCATTCCTTTCTCTGCCCATTTCCTCCTCCCCTTCTCTCCATCTCCCGCCTCCTCGTTCTTTTCCCTGTCGATCTCCTATTGCCTCTCTACCTGGTCCTCAGCTCATCGTCTAGCGGCTTGCGTTACTGCCTCTGGATCACGGGGCCCTGGGTTCTATTCCCAGCTGTGCTGGGGATTTTCTCTGCCCAGGGACTGGGTGTTTCTGTTTGCCTTCATCATTTCATCATTATCATTCGTGACACTGGCCATATGGGACTTTGTAAAAAAAAAAAAGGACTGTGTAAAAATTGGGACTTGTACGGGTGCTGATGACCGTGTAACTGAGTGATCCACAAATCAAACATCACCATCACCGTCTCCTGCACCATATATGTATCCATTTCTATTTGATTCTTCCCTATCTCTTTCTATCCAGCCCTTCCTCCTCCCCTCTCTCTCTCGACTTTATCACCCCACATCCCAAGAAAAGAGGTTGCTGGTTCTTACCGCCACAGTATTTCTTTCCAGGTAGTAAGTAATGTGTGTATGAAGTATGTTTGAAATCGATCCTGGATTTTAGAAGTAGATCCTTACTCGCAGCTTTGACAACATGCATAATTGTGACATATATTTCACATATTTAACCCATATCTCATATCTGATGCGGCAGCTTTACTGCATGAAAAGAGAAAACTTAGTAAGAGATAAATTATTTTCCTTTCATAATTTTATATGGAAGGGAGGCTACTTTTTCATCCTGCACCCACCCATTTGAGAGGTAGGTGGTTCTCACACACATAGTGGTTCATTCCAGACAGAAGTGATGTGTATGCAACGTTTGGTTGAACCCGTTCCAGTGGTGTAGAAGAAAATGTCCACACACACATACACACATACACATTTATAATAATTGTGGATATGTATGTTAAATAGTAAGCATCAATATTAGGCGCACAACCAACGAGAATTGGCAACACCAATTTCTTGTATGCATTGTTTGAATAAGTTTAAGATGGCGGCCATTAAAGGTGTACAATTCGCAAGCTCCGCTTTTAACGGATAAAACTGCGCATTTAAATGTTCCCTGTGTGAGAAATATAATGCTGTTTATGATAATCTGTGTGTGTCGTGCCATATTTTAATAAGAAACACTGGAAGTCAAGATGAAGTACCGGATAAACCACATGTAAGTACAAGGGACTCATATCAACTTGCAGACGCGAGTCCTTGCAGCGAAGAAATCCGTTGTGAATTAGCTACAAAAGAAAAAATAATCAACACACTCTGTGACGACATAATTCAGCTGCAAAAGAGCTTGGTTTATTTGGATTCTTCAGACTGTGCAAATATTTTGCAAGCTGTACCGGTAACAAACAAGAGTTACCGGTATTATGACGATCATTTTAGGCCTAAAAAGTTCACTCGCCTATTTCAAAGTGAAACAGTGTTTCAAGTTACCGATACACCAATAAACATTCGCAGTAACTTAGAGACTATCAAAAGTGCAGAAGATAAGTGTGCAAATGAAACTACAAATACAAATGAGTCAACGGAAGTGACAAGAATTATAGGAAAGCAATCTTTTAATGTAAAAATTCATTCGGATAGTCACGAACGCGGACTCGCGAAAGTTCTACGTTCGGATTATGGCTTTAACTCTTGTAGCAATCTTGAATCTGGAGCACCTATGTGCGAAGTCACAAATAATATAAAAGCTGGAACTTCACGAAATGTTAATGAGTTTACAGTAATAATGGGAGGTGCCAATGATGTCTACAAGAATGAATTATCGTGTGCTGTTCATAACTTAAAGTTAGTGTTGGAATCTAATACAAAAAACAAGCTCATCATCATTGGAATACCTCATAGACACGACCTTATAAATGACTCGTGTGTTAATAAAGAAATCAATGAAGCCAACACACAGTTTGAGAAGCTCTGTACAATGCATCAAAACACCCAGTTCTTGCCTCTGAACTATCTGGAGAGAAAATGCTTTACCAGACATGGACTGCACCTTAACGGTAAGGGCAAGAAACTTCTCAGTTATAAAATTATTAAATTGTTGGTTGCAGCTCACAGAAGTAATATTAATAAAGTGCTGATAGCAGGAGAACCACGTTTACCTTGACAGCCACAAACAGTAGCTCATTAAACCTTACCAACTGTAGCAGCAGAATCGACAATATCTACTGATAAAACACAGATGTCACCAACACCAACAGCAACGTTACCTTCTCTAGAAACAACAGTAATTACAGGAGAACCACTATTGTCACCCCAACAAACATCACAACTACTATTACCAGAGTCAGATGTTATGCCAGCATCACCAATGACAGAAGCATCAGCCTCCACAACTTTGGTAGAAGAAGAAACTATAGCAATATCAGCACCAATAAAAGACTTCCTTGCCCCACCATCAACATCTCAACAGGCCACGACCACAGTCTCCAAGGTCCCATCTCCAGCATCACCTGAAGGAAGAGAAAAAGAAGAGATGAACAATGAGACACCTTTTTCAAAGCTTCTACTGTCCACTGAAATGTCCGTTTCCACATATCCTAGAAAGACCCATAGAAGTAGAAGACCTGCTGTTCACGAAGACTATTTTTTATGGGATCAGTGCTGCATCAAGAAACAGAGAAAAGCACGAGTCAAACCGTAAGTAATGTGTGCACAAGCAGGCCCCTTAACAACCATAAACTGCAACTTTAAATCTGTATTGAAAGATAAATTCTGTATATTCCACCAAATATCATGAGCCTTAGAGGAAAATTGGAGCTTTTGGGTCTCATGTTAAATGAAAACCAACTTCATATATTGTGCTTTACAGAACACCATGTAAGGTCTGCCATGCTGATGCTCCATCTGGAAGGTTATATTTTAGCTGATAGTTACTGTAGATCGAACAGAGAGAAAGGTGGATATGTAACTTATGTCAAAGAGGGTATACCTCATAAATCACTTGACTTAAGTACATTTTGTGAAGATTTTAATTTTGAAGCATGTGGATCTGAAATTTTTGCTGGTAAGAAGTCTATTGTAGTGGTAACAATTTATAAGGCTCCCGTAGGGAAAATCTGTATTTTCTAAAAACAGCTTGAATCAGTTTTGGTAAATACATATTCAAAAGCTAAGCAGTTAGTCATTATGGGTAACTTAAATGTAAACTTCCTTACAGGCAACACAGTAGAAGAGAATTGGAACATTTATTGGGAACCTTTAATTTAACTCCAATAGTTCAATTTCCTTATCGACAACATCTTTATTCATAAGTTTAGTAGTAGTCTTAGTACTGTACATCAAATTCTTAATAGTCTGTCAGACCATGCTGGGCAGTTGCTAACTGTTAATGACTTATGTGCTGGCATTAAAAAATATAAACCAGTTTTTAGGTCCTTCAGAACAATCAATGTGGACGCTTTACAAAATTTCAATCAGCTATTGCAGCAGACTGACTGGAGCCCAATACACAAAGAAAGAAATGTTAATATTAAATTCAAGCTATTCACAGATGAATTCATGTCCCTCTTAGAAGCAGTATTTCACAAGAAAAGTATTAAAATTAACCCTCAGAATTGCATAATCAAACCCTGGATTACAAAAGGGATAAAAATATCATGTAATACAAAAAAATGGTTATACATGTCACAAAGATGTTCTGAAGATCCTGCAATAAAAGAACACTACAGATTATATTGTAAAATCCTAAAAAGTATTATAAAGTGCTCCAAAACCTTACATACTAAAAGTGAAATAGACAACTCTAACAACAAATGGTTCAAATGGCTCTGAGCACTATGAGACTTAACATCTGAGGTCATCAGTCCCCTAGAACTTAGAACTACTTAAACCTAACTAACCTAAGGACATCACACACATCCATGCCCGAGGCAGGATTCGAACCTGCGACTGTAGCGGTCTCGCAGTTCCAGACTGAAGCGCCTGGAACTGCACGGCCACACCGGCCGGCCTCTAAGAACAAAATAAGAACCATCTGTGATGTCATGAAAATGGAGCTGGGAAAGAAAGAGGAGAGTGCATCCAGTATAGAAATAAGACAGTGCGGTAATTTAATTAAAGAAATAAATGCAGTTGCAACAGTCTTAAATGAGCACCTTCTAACAGCGTCTGAGAAAACTGGCTGTAGGGGTTCAGTCAATGAGGCTATGGACCTTCTGAAAGCATCTGTTCCCTGCAAAATTAATCAAATACTCGTAGCCCCAGTTACAGTCAGTGAAGTAAAAAGGATCATCACTAAAATGCAAACCAAAATGTCATCTGGCGTCGATAATATCTCCACTAAGGTACTTAAACATTGTCAAAATGCCATTTGTGTAATACTTTGCCATATATTAAATGAATCCCTTCGACAAGGTATTGTCCCTGATACAATGAAGTATGCTGATGTGAAACCACTGTTCAAGAAGGGGGAAAAACCGATGCTTCTAACTACCGCCCTATATCCCTTTTAACATGCTTCTCCTAAGTTCTCGAGAAACTGATCATAGGAGAATTGTAGAACAACTGAATTCCCACAAGGCTCTTAGTCAACGCCAGTTTGGTTTCCAAACAGGCCTGTCAACTGATGATGCCATATTCTCCTTTACTAATAATGTTCTAGATGCACTGAACAATAAATTGGCTTCAGTTGGTATTTTTTGCGACCTAACCAAAGCCTTCGACTGTGTGAGGCATGAAATCGTCCTTTCAAAAGCAGCCTATTATGGTTTAACTGACACAATGGAAATTTACTCTTTTTGCAGATGATACATCCTTTGTAACTGAAAAAACACCTGAAAATGATATTTCATCATCTGCCAACTTGGTGTTCCATGACCTCCATAAGTGGTTCAGATGCAACAGTCTAACTTTAAATCTAAAAAAAAAAAAAAAAAAAACAGTTCATACATTTCCATGAGTCTCACCAAGTTCAGGATGACAGAAGTTTTAGCTGTAATGCTCAAGATATACGTCAAGTTTATTCGACAAAATTTTTAGGCCTCCACATTGACAATAAATTATGTTGGTCTTGCCATATTTGAGACTTGAAAAAAAGACTTAGTTCAGCAACTTATGCTCTATGTATTATAGCAACAAATGCCAATTTTGACGCTGTTAAGGCTACTTATTTTGGCTATTTCCATTCATAGCTATCCTACGGCTTAATATTCTGGGGTAACCAATCAATGGCAACTAAAGTATTTGTAACTCAGGAAAGAACTATTCGAATTATAAGTGGACTTAACAGGAATCATTCATGCAGAAATCTTTTTAAAACACACAAAATACTAACAGTGACTTCACAATATATCCTTTCCCTTATGTGATTTTCAGCTAAGAACCTACACGTGTACAAACCCAATACTTCTTATCATGACGAAGAACAAAACATGACTTTCATCTTCACAGAAAAAACTTGACTCTGAAACAAAAGGGAGTATATTACTCGAGCATAAAGGTGCTTAATGCACTCCTGTCTGTTATAAAAAGTCTTGCCAGTGAAATTCCAAAATTTAAGAGTAAATTAAGGGAATATCTTCTGGAAAAAGCGTTTTACCCTCTTCATCAATTCTTTAATGGCACACTCTGACTTAGATGTAATACTTTACTTGTAATATCTGCTATTTCCACTTTGTAACTTACTACATCTTACAACAGTATGGGAATTCGTGTTCTGGCAATTGGCACTATCAAATTCCTGCTAATATATAGTTTATAATATGGAAAACTGTAATTTATTATTTTATAGTTTTATACCTCTGTTTTACTATAGAAAAAGCTTTAGCCTGTAACTATTAACATACTTTGATTCTTATACACCAACTGCAATTTACATTTGTTAGCATTTACAAGTAGGCTACTGTGTTAATTTATATTGTGACTTGTTCCATATCCATGCAGTTCTTTTGTATACTGGATCTACAGAAGCGAATAAATAAATAAATAAATGTCTTATGTTGACGAGCTACCTGTTTCAAAAATCTCCCAAAGACCGACCATTCAATTTGTCTCATAAGATTGGCACATTTTTTTCTTTCCTTATAATATGTCGTAGTAACACCTAGCTACTTAAACAATTTCATTGACTATAAGCATGTTCCACTGATACTATAGTGTAAGACAATTTCGAAAATTTGTTCATAATATGTTGTCCCAGTAAGTGGTGCCAGTCACTAATCTTTTTGCTAACTGTGCCGCGAATCACAACCTGCGATTGACAACATTTCTTTTAAGAGATCAGTGCATAGCCTGTCAACGATCCTACGCAGTTTATTGAAGTTATCTGCAAAATCATATGTAAATATTGAGAAGAACTAACTGTTCCACACATCCCTCTGCCATGTCATACATTACGTAATGATTTGTTTTCGTTAGTGAATCACAATTTTTGTTGATATCCGTTGTAAGATAGGCAGCTTTAGCCTGACTGTTTTATTGTTTGATTCTTTCTATATAGAGTAGCTGCAGAGCGAATGTATAAGATAAATGAGGTATAAAATAAATGTGTTTTGTTTCAGTACTCACCGCCATGGCATTTCTTTATTTTTATCTTGACTGGCTTCGCATGTTACGCAGACCACGACAACTTGAGGACGAGATACCGCTAGAGGATCTAATGTAAGTAAGCAGAAAACTAGCAGCTCTCAAAAAACACTAAGAACTGTTCCACACATCCCTCTGCCATGTCATACATTACGTAATGATTTGTTTTCCTTAGTGGATCACAATTTTTGTTGATATCCGTTGTAAGATAGGCAGCTTTAGCCTGACTGTTTTATTGTTTGATTCTTTCTATATAGAGTAGCTGCAGAGCGAATGTATAAGATAAATGAGGTATAAAATAAATGTGTTTTGTTTCAGTACTCACCGCCATGGCATTTCTTTATTTTTATCTTGACTGGGTTCGCATGTTACGCAGACCACGACAACTTGAGGACGAGATACCGCTAGAGGATCTAATGTAAGTAAGCAGAAAACTAGCAGCTCTCAAAAAACACTAAGAACTGTTCCACACATCCCTCTGCCATGTCATACATTACGTAATGATTTGTTTTCGTTAGTGGATCACAATTTTTGTTGATATCCGTTGTAAGATAGGCAGCTTTAGCCTGACTGTTTTATTGTTTGATTCTTTCTATATAGAGTAGCTGCAGAGCGAATGTATAAGATAAATGAGGTATAAAATAAATGTGTTTTGTTTCAGTACTCACCGCCATGGCATTTCTTTATTTTTATCTTGACTGGGTTCGCATGTTACGCAGACCACGACAACTTGAGGACGAGATACCGCTAGAGGATCTAATGTAAGTAAG
Source organism: Schistocerca piceifrons (assembly GCF_021461385.2). NCBI lineage: Eukaryota > Metazoa > Arthropoda > Insecta > Orthoptera > Acrididae > Schistocerca > Schistocerca piceifrons. The sequence continues at coordinate 619,467,280 of NC_060149.1, forward strand.
CAGAAAACTAGCAGCTCTCAAAAAACACTAAGAACTGTTCCACACATCCCTCTGCCATGTCATACATTACGTAATGATTTGTTTTCGTTAGTGAATCACAATTTTTGTTGATATCCGTTGTAAGATAGGCAGCTTTAGCCTGACTGTTTTATTGTTTGATTCTTTCTATATAGAGTAGCTGCAGAGCGAATGTATAAGATAAATGAGGTATAAAATAAATGTGTTTTGTTTCAGTACTCACCGCCATGGCATTTCTTTATTTTTATCTTGACTGGGTTCGCATGTTACGCAGACCACGACAACTTGAGGACGAGATACCGCTAGAGGATCTAATGTAAGTAAGCAGAAAACTAGCAGCTCTCAAAAAACACTAAGAACTGTTCCACACATCCCTCTGCCATGTCATACATTACGTAATGATTTGTTTTCGTTAGTGAATCACAATTTTTGTTGATACCCGTTGTAAGATAGGCAGCTTTAGCCTGACTGTTTTATTGTTTGATTCTTTCTATATAGAGTAGCTGCAGAGCGAATGTATAAGATAAATGAGGTATAAAATAAATGTGTTTTGTTTCAGTACTCACCGCCATGGCATTTCTTTATTTTTATCTTGACTGGGTTCGCATGTTACGCAGACCACGACAACTTGAGGACGAGATACTGCTAGAGGATCTAATGTAAGTAAGCAGAAAACTAGCAGCTCTCAAAAAACACTAAGAACTGTTCCACACATCCCTCTGCCATGTCATACATTACGTAATGATTTGTTTTCGTTAGTGAATCACAATTTTTGTTGATACCCGTTGTAAGATAGGCAGCTTTAGCCTGACTGTTTTATTGTTTGATTCTTTCTATATAGAGTAGCTGCAGAGCGAATGTATAAGATAAATGAGGTATAAAATAAATGTGTTTTGTTTCAGTACTCACCGCCATGGCATTTCTTTATTTTTATCTTGACTGGGTTCGCATGTTACGCAGACCACGACAACTTGAGGACGAGATACCGCTAGAGGATCTAATGTAAGTAAGCAGAAAACTAGCAGCTCTCAAAAAACACTAAGAACTGTTCCACACATCCCTCTGCCATGTCATACATTACGTAATGATTTGTTTTCGTTAGTGAATCACAATTTTTGTTGATACCCGTTGTAAGATAGGCAGCTTTAGCCTGACTGTTTTATTGTTTGATTCTTTCTATATAGAGTAGCTGCAGAGCGAATGTATAAGATAAATGAGGTATAAAATAAATGTGTTTTGTTTCAGTACTCACCGCCATGGCATTTCTTTATTTTTATCTTGGCTGGGTTCGCATGTTACGCAGACCACGACAACTTGAGGACGAGATACCGCTAGAGGATCTAATGTAAGTAAGCAGAAAACTAGCAGCTCTCAAAAAACACTAAGAACTGTTCCACACATCCCTCTGCCATGTCATACATTACGTAATGATTTGTTTTCGTTAGTGAATCACAATTTTTGTTGATACCCGTTGTAAGATAGGCAGCTTTAGCCTGACTGTTTTATTGTTTGATTCTTTCTATATAGAGTAGCTGCAGAGCGAATGTATAAGATAAATGAGGTATAAAATAAATGTGTTTTGTTTCAGTACTCACCGCCATGGCATTTCTTTATTTTTATCTTGACTGGGTTCGCATGTTACGCAGACCACGACAACTTGAGGACGAGATACCGCTAGAGGATCTAATGTAAGTAAGCAGAAAACTAGCAGCTCTCAAAAAACACTAAGAACTGTTCCACACATCCCTCTGCCATGTCATACATTACGTAATGATTTGTTTTCGTTAGTGAATCACAATTTTTGTTGATACCCGTTGTAAGATAGGCAGCTTTAGCCTGACTGTTTTATTGTTTGATTCTTTCTATATAGAGTAGCTGCAGAGCGAATGTATAAGATAAATGAGGTATAAAATAAATGTGTTTTGTTTCAGTACTCACCGCCATGGCATTTCTTTATTTTTATCTTGACTGGGTTCGCATGTTACGCAGACCACGACAACTTGAGGACGAGATACTGCTAGAGGATCTAATGTAAGTAAGCAGAAAACTAGCAGCTCTCAAAAAACACTAAGAACTGTTCCACACATCCCTCTGCCATGTCATACATTACGTAATGATTTGTTTTCGTTAGTGAATCACAATTTTTGTTGATACCCGTTGTAAGATAGGCAGCTTTAGCCTGACTGTTTTATTGTTTGATTCTTTCTATATAGAGTAGCTGCAGAGCGAATGTATAAGATAAATGAGGTATAAAATAAATGTGTTTTGTTTCAGTACTCACCGCCATGGCATTTCTTTATTTTTATCTTGACTGGGTTCGCATGTTACGCAGACCACGACAACTTGAGGACGAGATACCGCTAGAGGATCTAATGTAAGTAAGCAGAAAACTAGCAGCTCTCAAAAAACACTAAGAACTGTTCCACACATCCCTCTGCCATGTCATACATTACGTAATGATTTGTTTTCGTTAGTGAATCACAATTTTTGTTGATACCCGTTGTAAGATAGGCAGCTTTAGCCTGACTGTTTTATTGTTTGATTCTTTCTATATAGAGTAGCTGCAGAGCGAATGTATAAGATAAATGAGGTATAAAATAAATGTGTTTTGTTTCAGTACTCACCGCCATGGCATTTCTTTATTTTTATCTTGACTGGGTTCGCATGTTACGCAGACCACGACAACTTGAGGACGAGATACCGCTAGAGGATCTAATGTAAGAAAGCAGAAAACTAGCAGCTCTCAAAAAACACTAAGAGCTATGTACTACTTGAATCAAATTAACTATTTCTAGATTCGTGTGCAGTTAGTAGTATATTTCGTTTAACTTCAGATAATAACAACAGGTTATTTCAGTGTCATTTTTGTGTGATTCCTGAGCATAAATGAAACCTTGGAGACTCAGTTGTATTTCTCTAATACACTGTTATAAGATAATCCATTTAACTCATTTGTCGGTGGTATTTTCCTTCTGAACGTTTGAAATAAGATAAAAGCCGGGGAAGAATATATGAGATTCAAAGATTTCATTTATACCTATGGTCTAAGTTTTGCAATTGTCCACTTTACTCCAAACATTATCATTATGTTCCGTAATAACGATATAAAATAATTTAGTTTTCGTTTCTATTTTACCTATCTGACACAGGTTTTTTTTTCAAAGCACTATTTATAGATCTATGGAACTTTTTTAAGGTTTCAGATTATCAGGGAATACAGAACATCCTGTATGTTTTTCACAGTTTTTGCCTGGTCTACTGCTCGCTTCACGTTTATAACTCCGTGGTAACACCAAGTACTCGAAAACTATGATATGTGTCTTCAGTTCAGTATGCACATGAGAAGAAATATCACTCAGAGTCAGCATCGAACTTGAGCAATTTAAGGAAACCTCGGAAATCCTAAATCGGTATTTGCGCTTCACTAATCTAACTGCATATCCAGGTGTAGAACTACTGGAACAGTCTCCTTCAGTTAACTGAAAAGCAGTTTTCAACCACACCTATGACTCAGTAGTGATTCCCATGGCAACAGGAGAAGCCAACTTTTTACTTATTTCTGTGTCAAGTTACCACTCCCTTACTACAAGTATATGAAAATTAAAGGTCTCATATTAAGTCAGCAAACCTCAGAGTGCCGCTTTGAAAGGTGTGTTGCTGGTCTATACTTAGTGCTTTGAAAAGGGAAAAAGCTAAGAATTTAGTGATACTTGAAACCCCCAATTTAGTTTAAGTTTTTAACATTCTACTTATCATTTTTTATATTCATGATTGCTCTTTGTTGTCAAGTTCAGCTCAGCTGTCTAGTAGGATGATTTCTGCTGCAAAGAGGATTTCCATGTTTCTCACATATTTCAAGTATTAACTCAACTAAATAGTTTCATGACACCCTCTTGTCTCTACAGTTATCATTATTATATTTTCCATCAGATAATATACACAAAATCTTTATTGCAATCCAAATCAGTCCCATATTCGTTGTTATTCACATGTGCTGAACAAATTCTACACATACTACTGCTCAACAAAGATTGTACACAGGGTGTCCCAGGAGCAGTAGTCAATTTTCAGGGATAAGACATGAACGATCATCTGAAGCAAACTAGTCTAGTAAACATGGTTTCTAAAACACATACCTTAAGAGCTATGAGCACATGTTCATCTTCGATACTGTGAAACAAAAGTCTGTTACTGCAAGTTCCCTGCTTTCCATATTTTGAGGGGAGGCAGAATGGACATACAAAGCTGTCCAGTGTACATGGGTCCTGAAATGCATACCTTCAGAGCTATCTTCGCTACTGTAGACCACTTCCCTTCTACTGAACAAGTGCTCATAGCTCTTAAGGCATGCACTTTAGAGCCAATATTTATCGGTAATTTTTTCTTGTTTTCACCCGTTTTTCCGTCTTCCATAATATGGAATGCAAAGAGCTTGCAGTACAAGAGATTTGTTTCACGGTATGGAAGCTGAGGAACCGCTCATAGATCTTAAACCAACGGTTTTCAAACTTTTTTGCGCTGAAAGACTTTTGAAATTCTAAATATTTTACAGTGCCCTAAAATAAGCAAATGCTGGTTTTATATTCACTCTTTAATTATAATTATTTAATGAAAATCATACAAAATAGGTACAGTACACACAAGTGACTTCTACAACAAAATTACAAAACAATAGACAATTATATAATACATAAGTTACAACTGTATTGAATCCACTGTAAGCTGATGAAGTGATTTCCAGTTAAAGGGAGGTATAAAGTTCTTTTAATTTTTCAACGACTGTTTAATGTGAAGGTTGATAGAAGAGAGTTGAAGACGTATGTCAGGTCCACCAGCATCCTGTCTACTCCTGAATTTTTTCTTTGTCTCTATAGTCTGAGAACCCTATGCTAAGACTCCTATTCCACAGAAGTATGAATACCAGGGCACTGGGCATTCCGGCAGGAGTGTTGCTGACATTAGCATCAGGACTTTCTTATCTGTGGTGTCATATTGTGGCAGAGACAATTGTGCATGCTATATTTCGCTGCCAGCAGCATCACCACTTTCCTGTCATTTCTCCCCATGGGGGGAAGAAGGAGGAGGAATCCACGTCACCCCCACGCTCTGCCACCCTGCTTGACAAGCATATGTGATAACGTATCTGAACTGCTGAAATTTTGGCAGCTGTTTTTGCATTACTGATTCCCAAATATTGGTTTAGATACTTAGCCTATAACCATGTGCGAGACACTTGGTCCAGTATTCAGGCCAAATGTGATAGTCATAAGTTGGCCCGTGGTACATCGGTCAGGCGAAATGTAAACTGCATGCATCTGGCTTGTGGTACTTCAGTGAGGTAAAGTTTACATGAGGAACAAAAAACGTAGTGAAACAATGTGAGACTGCAAGAGACACGTAGTTCCATTACAAGTACCCATATGTTTTGAACGGTATAACGCCCTTGAAGACTATTAACTGATTTCTGTTGTTGCTCTTTGTAAGAGTGCTAATTATGCGAATAGTGAGCATTTTCAGGAATTATATATGAATGGTATTGATTTATATTATAATGTAGTGATTGATAATAAATTTTTTGTGGTATTTCTAACATAGTTGTTACATGAGCTTCTCATTGCATTTAAAATATTTCACAGAATTAAACCGGCAGAATCTGACACATGTATTTATATTCCGTAAGCCACGCGCAATTGATACAATGTCGTACCAGTTTTCTGGGCCACTGAATGGCTCAAAAACCTAGCAGTTATGTTTCCATTTTGGGCCTGGGCTGTTGGAACTTAAATCGTAGTTTAAGTCTGGCACATCAGTCACATTAGTAAATTTCGTTTAAAACTACAAATCATTCCCCATAGAATACTGGAATTAACTGGCAGCATATTTCTCTATCAATAAACGAAACCAAACATTGCTTATAATATATAAATAATGAGTTAGGATTCGTATTTGTTGAAAATGATTTTTATATTAAATACTAATCCGCAAACCCTGAGAACGTCAAACAAAATCAATTCTTGTTTACCATCACAGTCGCTTCTGCCACCAGCAGCTGGCTGCCATTGTAGAAGACGAGAGCTCCTGTCACTGGCACTTGGCTACACTGTAGAAAACGAGCAACTTTCGATCCTTGTACTAAAATTTCTTCGAGAGTGTTACTGCTACCAAGAGCTGGCTGCTCTGTAGAAACGTCGGTAGTTCGATCTTTGAGCCATGAGTAGTTCTCACTGCCAGTATCAGGTGGCTCCACTGTTAGAAAAAAACAACAGAGTAATAAATTAATTATTTTCCTCATGTAAGGTGTTGAAAAATTTTACAATGTATACAAAATACGTAGGAAGCACAAACAGTGCGATGTTTACACCGGTTATCCAAGGCGTACTTGAGGGTAAGCGCAAGAAACAACAACGTAAGACTTAATCAAGTAATGTGACGCCATAATATACATATTGCAGAAATACATCAAAGTCTGCAATGCAAAAGAAAGTGTCAAGTCAATTCCACTTGTACACATATTAGCCAAATTAGTAACCGAAATACTAAAATATTTTCTACAATGCTAGATTTCCATGCCTAATAACAGTTGGCATTTTAGAAAGTACGCGTAACGATCTGATATAAACGTAACCTGGCCGAGCTAATTACTGAAGAAAAATACGTGTTAGCGAAATTCCTACGCTACGCAGGCGTGCATGGAAGCAAATTCACCATCTGAATGGAACTAATTACGCCTACTGTTGATGCACGTTATAATACGCTCTCAAGTTAAGTATTTACACATGTAATTTGTTTTGAGATATCATTTTAGGAGGAAGAAATATAATGCCTCAGGTTATTCACTGGAAAGAAAACATAATCGATGCTACTGATTGGCCATTGTCGCTGTTATTAGAAATGACAGTGGCCTTCTGAAGGGTATGTAAAATAACGGCAGCTTGTTGTCAGACCTACAGTTGGAATGTTATTTAAAAGGTTCATAGATTGTATTATTCTCCACAGATATTATGCCAATACAATATGGCACAATATTCTAGAAAATATTGGATATTGTAATGTTTACATTGTAGCAATATTTACGTAAAATATGTATTGAATCAGTGCAACTGCAATTGTGGGAAACAGTGGCTCGTGAAAATAATACACACACACACAGGTTTGTCTTATTAGGGAAAGAAGGAATAAGGTGATTTATTACGGAACAATCTACAAACACGTGACCAAAGATGGTAGCTGTAAGAGATATAACATTTCCAAAGGCAATGACAAAGGCAATATCTCGAAAATAAATAAAAGTACTCACCATTTATGGCGAGACGTCTCTCACACTCTGCAAGAAGTATGAAGCACCAAAAATTAAATTTTGCTTCATTCAAACTATTTTTGTTACTCGTTAAAATGCATGCTTATCATAATATAAGCAAGACCTCCACGAAAGTTCTATTTCACGCACCTTAAAAGCATAATTAGCCATGGAATGCACTTAACGCCTAACACAAGACATTGAACGACCAACCTCCATTGCTATAAATGATAAACAAATATCGCAGCACAAATTGATGTTATTCTCTTAAACGCACAGATATGGAGAGGTAGATATGGAAGATGACATGCTCAAAATTTAGGGGGTCATAAGCGGGAATGACGTTGAAGATGCTACCAATCTATGACGCTGCCGGAGCTGAAACATACAAGTAATAAAAGGCCCTCAACCAAATCGTTCATGTTCGGACTTCCAATAATCAAAGCTTAAACAAAGTGGCTGTAAATATTACAATGTACGGTACCTCAGCATGACTGCCAGTTTGCAGAGACGGAAATATCATCGCGGTAATACACAAAAAACAGAGACAAAATAAGGTGATTACATCAGGTATAGCGACGAGGAATTACCAATAACTGTCGACGTGATGTAATTATATTTCACAACAGAGTATTCAAAAAGAAAGATACAACTCGTTATGTACCTGAAGAGTTTTGCAGAGTGGTAAAATACAAAATGCATTCTGCAGTTGCCACGCGTGGTGGCCACGCAGTTTGAGGTGCCTTGTCATGGGTTGCGCGGCCCCTTCCGCAGGAGGTTCGAGTCCTCTCTCGGGCATTGGTGTGTGTGTTGTTCTTAGCGTAAGTTAGTTTAAGTTAGTGTGTAAGTCTAGGGACCGATGACCTCAGCAGTTTCGTCCCCTAGGGATTCACACATATTTCAACATTTTCTATGGTAGTTTCCAGGCTGGTAATACCATATTCTGTGGCCAAGGAAGACGTAAAATATTTCCTGTACTCACATGTCTTGATACTTTACAAAATCTGTAAGGTAGCTACCAATAACGTTCGACTGGGTTTGGGATTGGCGTATATAATAGATTATATGAGTTTTACTCTACAACTGGAGGTCATCCATGCTAAACAGCCTACAATAACTATCTTATACTATACAACATAACTCCCAGTGTTGCTGTATATGCGAGATGTCATGTCGAATCAGACAATACACTCCACCTAGAAAAACTTTATAGAACTACTGAGGATGGCTGGTTCCATTAATATAGATGTATGGTGTAGTTTAGTGAGGCAGAATTTTATTTGATCCCACATGCACTTTTCATAAATTAATATGATGTCGTAGCATATTCCAGAAAAATGGCAACGAGTAATAATGTAACAGGATACTTTAATGGTAAATTTGTGTGTGACAGAGTGCCAAATCGTGATGTACAGAGCATGCAAATCATGGCATTGTCGAGAACTACCTTTTCTCCCTTCATCCTCCACCCCCATCCCCAGTTTTAATGTAGCTCTTCTGCCAGAGTCAGAGTAGCTTATTATAACCATATGCAGACAAGATTTGCAGTTAATCTTCTACCTGTACGCCAGTATGCAAACAGCAGAATCGTTGGTAAACACCTCACAATGATTATTGTGTAAGTTATTTGTTAATTGACATCACATGGAAGCAACTGGCAGAGAGGACTAGTACTTCTTCTCAGCAGAAATGTTGTTAAACGCCACACAACGACTGTTCTGTAAGTTATTCGTTAATTGACATCACATGGAATCAACTGGCAGAGAGGAGTAGTACTTCTAATCAGGACTCGCCCCTATCAAGTCGCAACATAATACTGCCTGACCCATCATATTCCAAGGGACTGGAGATCCAGTACTAGCAGAACTGATGGAGTCGCAGCATTCAAGTGTAGGAGACACATCACCAGATTGGGTGCTCAATTACAATGAGTGGAAACTGCTATAATTGAGAGAGTGTAAAATATCATACAAATGGGAGCATCATCAAACTTCCTGACAGATTAAAGCTGTTTGTATCTGCCAGGAAGTTTCATATCAGTGCACACTTCTCTGCAGAGGGCAAATTTCATTCTGAGAGCATAATGATTCACCATCTGTCGTCCAGTTTTCATCTGCTGCAAACAATGTGACTGTACCAGTTAGGTGGAACTGCAAAGATATTAGTGATCAACAATAAGTCGCTACTACTGACACAGTGTTCTCAAGCCATGGGTTTCGATATCCAATATACCATAAAGTTCGCATGGATATATATATATATATATATATATATATATATATATATATATATATATATATGTGTGTGTGTGTGTGTGTGTGTGTGTGTGTGTGTGTACATATATTACAAAAGAACTTTTATTCTGCTTCACAACAGATACATATTGATATGTAAACTGTGGAGTTCACATGTTGCAAAGGAATGGCAGAAATACACTGCTGCTACTGTCTTGAGTATGTTGAACGAATACTGTAACTGGCTCCTAGCGTGCAACACACGAGGAAATGGGGAGTGCACATTTAATGCAGGTTGAGGGGTCTACGTGGATGGAATACTGCGCCACTTCATCCAGTAAGCAAATTTTACATGGACAAGTACCCTCTACTACGTGCTGTTCAGATGATACTACTTTGTACGCAATATCATCCTCAAGTTTAATAGTTTGTTGTAAATATCATAGTTTTTGTCTACAGATAGTATTGCAAATTAAGTGTCCTTCAGACGAATCAGAAACGTGCCTTTCAAGAACCACAGAATGTGCTATCCATAGACCATCCTTTTAATGTCAGTGCTTCAAACCACCACTATAATGAAGACACACTGTGTCGTCACCATTGTCACCATTCCTGGTGTAAAAGTACTACATTTCACTTAGCCCATCCAGCTGCTGCTGACTAGCAAGAGGTCACTCCTGGAATGATCATAGTTGGTGGTGACTTTAATTTACCCTCGATATGTTGGAGAAAATACATGTTTAGTTCCGGAGGTACGCATAAAATATCATCCGAAATTGTGCTAAAAGCATTCTCTGAAAATTATTTCGAGCAGTTAGTTCATGAGCCCACGCGAATAGTAAACGGTTGTGGAAACACACTTGATCTCTTAGCAACAAATAATCCTGAGTTAATAACGAGCATCAACAGCGATTCAGGGATTAGTGAACACAGGGTTGTCGTGTCGAGATTGAATACTGTAATCGCAAAATCCTCCAAAATAAGCGGAAAATATACCTAATCAAAAAAGCACATAAAAATTCACTTGATGCCTTCCTGAGAGGCAATCTCCACTCATTGCAAATTAACGATGTAAGTGTAGACCAGATGTGGCTTGAATTCAGAGAAATAGTATCGGCAGGAATTGAGATATTTATACCAAATAAATTAACAAACGACGGAGTTGATCCTCCTTGATACAGAAAACGGGTTAGAACACTGTTGCAGAAACAACGAAACACACACGCCAAATTTAAACAGACGCAAAATCCCCAAGATTGGCTATCTTTTACAGATGCTCGAAGTTTAGCGCGGACTTCAATGCGAGATGCTTACAACAGTTTCCACATCGAAACTTTGTTTCGAAACCTGGCAGAAAATCCAAAGAGCTACTGGTCGTATGTGAAGTATGTCAGCGGCAAGAAAAAATCAATGCCTTCTCTGCGCGATTGCAATGGAGATACTATCGAAGACAGAGCGTCCAGGGCAGAGTTACTAAACACAGCCTTCCGAAATGCTTTCACAAAAGAAGACGAAGTAAATATTCCAGAATTCGAATCGCAAACGTCTGCCAACATGAGTAACATAGAAGTAAATTTCCTCGGAGTAGTGAAGGAACTTCACTAAATAAAAGCAAGTCTTCTGGTCCAGACCTGTTTACCAATCAGGTTCCTTTCGGAGTATGCTGATGCATTAGCTCCATACTTAATAATCATATACAACCGTTCACTCGACGAACGATCCGAACCCAAAAACCGGAAAGTTGCACATGTCACACCAATATTCAAGAAAGGTAGTAGGAGTAATCCACTAAATAACAGGCTCATATCGTTAATGTCGATATGCAGCAGGATTTTTAACATATATTGCGTTCAAACATTATGAATTACCTGGAAGAAAACTGTCTATTGACACACAGCCAACATGGGTTTAGAAAATATCGTTCCTGTGAAACACAACTAGCTCTTTATTCACATGGAGTGTTGAGTGCTACTGACAGGGGATTTCAGATCGATTCCGTATTTCTCGAATTTCCAGAAGGCTTTTGACACAGTACCACACAAGCAGCTTGTAGTGAAATTGTGTGCTTATGGAATATCATCTCAGTTATGTGACTGGATTTGTGATTTCCTGTCAGAGAGGTCATAGTTCGTAGTAATTGGCGGAAAGTCATGGAGTAAAACAAAAATGATTTCTAGCGTTCCCCAATGTAGTGCTATAGGCCCTTTGCTGTTCCTTATCTATACAAATGATTTGGGAGACAATCTGAGCAGCCGTCTTAGGTTGCTTTCAGATGAAGCTGTCGTTTATCGACTAATGAAGTCATCAGATGATCAATACAAATTGCAAAACGATTTAGAAAAGATATCTGAATCGTGCGAGAAGTGGCAGTTGAACCTAAATATTGAAAAGTGTGAGTTCATCCACATGGGTGCTAAAAGGAATTCGTTACACTTCTGTCACACGATAAATCAGTTTAATCTAAAAGCTGTTAATTCAACGAAATACCTAAGTATTACAATTACGAACAACTTAAATTGAAAGGAACACATAGATAATGTTGTGGGGAATGCTAATTAAAGACTGCGTTTTATTGGCAGTACACTTGGAAAATGTAACAGATCTACCAAGGAGACTGCCTATACTACGCTTGTCTGCCCTCTTTTAGAATACTGCTGCGCGGTGCGGGATATTTACCAGATAGGACTGACGGACTACATCGAAAAAGTTCAAAGAAACGCAGCACGTTTTGTATTATCACGAAATATCGCAGAGAATGTCACAGAAATGATACAGGATTTGGGCTGGACATCATTGAAAGAGAGGAGTTTTTCTTTGCGACGGAATCTTCTTACGAAATACCAATCACCAACTTTCTGATTCTAATGCGAAACTTTTTTGTTGACATCGACCTACATAGGGAGAAACGATCACCACGATAAAATAAGGGAAATCAGAGCTCGTACAGAAAGACATAGATGTTCGTTCTTTCTGCGCACTAAACTAGATTGGAATAATAGAGAATTGTACAGGTGGTTCGATGAACCTTCTGCCAGGCACATAAAGGTGATCTGCAGAGTATCCATGTAGATGTAGAATGATACTGATCTAGCCTCATGTGTAATATATTTAGGCCACACTGATCGCTGAATGATTGCAGCTGAACTGTATTGAGGGATCTGTTGTGGAACACACACACACACACACACACACGCGCGCGCGCGCGCGCGCGCGCGCACACACACACACACACACACACACACACACACAGCCAATTCATCAAAAATTTATGTTTTTTTTTTTGTTAAGTAGATATCCCATATTATTCCATATGAAATCAATAACATGAGAAATCCTATTAATAATGGCGTTGAATTCGTCACAAAATATCAATTACATCCGAAGAAATTGGAATGTGAAGTTGACACATGAAATGAACAAAACACGTCACTATTACACTTCCTGCAATTGAAGCGTGATCTTCACGTTGCTCGTTATCACAACGGGATTGCCATACTGTGATGCAACAAACACTGTACTTACATATTACTATGTACACTGTTAGTAAGTGGCCCGAGAAAAATATGGATGTCCAATCACCCACAATTAAAACAAGGACACAGTTTACTCATACGTGCTTTACTGAACTTTTCAGCAGTACTAAAAGGTATATAATGGTAACGAAATACGCCTGACCTCTGGCCAGAGTAAATAAAATTAATGGCTGTCAAAGAATCTCACAGATGGATACATGCTATCTGAACAAGTTATAGGTGAATTACATAATGCTGCATGTCACTGAAAATCTTAAACAACTGCGACACAGCTAATGGTGTAATGCATACATAAATGTACAATAGTACCAACAAAACAAACATAGCTCTTCTCTGTAATAGACAAAATGTATGCTGAAGTGCAATCACATTTCGCACAGTAGAAACGCTACAACGAGTGTTCGAAGAGATAGCCATTTGCTTGGCAACACCACTGTGCATGCTCCATCGAGGAGACACCACATCTTTCCCAAATCCCCAGAGAAAAAAATCCATAGGGGTGAGGTCCAGCAACCATGTTGGAAATACCTGAATCAGTCTATCCCATCCAATCCGTCAATGTGACAATTGTTGGTGCACAGGGCATCCATCATGTTGATACAACATTATATGATGCAAATGAAGGCGTAGGTTTTCCATCACTCCAGCTAAGTCACATCTCAAGAACTCCTAATACTGTTGCCCATTAAGAGTGCCAATGAAATATGGACCAAAGATGTGGTATCCGACAATACTGCACCTTACATTTGCATTCTATTGACATTGATGTTCAGCCTGGCGAATCTAGTGTGGGCTTTCTGGTGATCAGTAGTGCATATTGTGTAAGTTGACATTCCCATGATTCGTAAATGCGTGATCATTGGTAAACTGTATCTTACACATAAAATAATGGCCTCACCACAGAACCCATTGACAGTATTGCAGGGTATTGTGAAAGCCGTTGCCATGAGGACTTGATGTTCTGCCATGTGATAATGGTGCTATCTATGCCTTTGCTGGATACACATCATACTTGTCTGAAGAATTCCCATCTGTCTCTCCATTTCACAAATACACAATTGCAGAGGTGAAGAGTTCTTCTGGACAGTGTAATGGAGCAGCATACACCAGTCAGTACTGATCGGTAGTCTGTACATAGACAAATACAACATGTACGAGGACACCATGATATTATATCAAAATCTGTGGCAGGAATCACTATTATTACTTTCAGCCCTCATGATAACAGTGACAATAAGAATATATACATCAACCACATCTTGATTACAAACGATGTGAGGGAAGTGCAATAGTGGCGTGTTTAGTTCATTTCACGAATTGACTCTGAGATCCAGTCTCTTGGGATGTAATTGATGTATTCCGATGCAAATAACAACATTATAATTGTGATTTCTCATGTTATTGATTGGGTCTGGACTAATGTGGGGTGTTCATTAAAAAAACATAAGTTTGTGTTGAAACCGATATTTGCACACTGTTTAGAATGTCTCATATTTACTTCCTGTGAAAGCCGTTTGCTAATATCTATTGTGGTTCCAGAGATATTATTGGCAGTGGAAAGTTTAGATGGGACTAGCTGTATACTGGCTTCATTGACCTCAGGTTCTCTACCTCAGATTGTTCCATTTTTGAAGACTCTTTTATATATATATATATATATATATATATATATATATATATATATATATATATATATATATATATGGTATTTACATAAGTGTTCAAAATGTAACGATGTCAGGTAGGGAACCTTAAGTCAGAGAAGCCAGCTTAAAGAGGTATTAAACTTGTCTACCGCTTTGTCTGGTATTACTGTTTCCCTGCTTATTTACAACTAACATGAATACAAGTTAGCACATACTGTGCGCTTTATTTACATGTACATTATTTATTTCTGTGCAAGGAAACAACGAGGACGAGCGTGATCACTAGCAAGTCATGATGCAGGATTTGTTTACTTTACTTGTCCATATGATGGCTCTCTCGTATCATATTTACATTGTCATATGACATAATGTGCTATGAATCAACGGCAGATCCATTCATTACTCAGTGCTGTTCAGAGACATACAGTATGATACGATGGAGCAGTAACAGTACCGTTTCGCAGAGCTCACTGACATGCACCTTGTGTATGGGAAAGTGTGTTGCAATTCTCTCGCTGCTGAAAGGCTATACAGGCAGTGGTTTCCTAACAGGTATCATCTGTCACGACAGGTGCTTGTTTGAGAGTGGATGTCTGCAACCATCTCAGTTATGTATTTCCCGGTCGCTGGATTGGAAGGGGAGATCCTATTACATGGCATGAAGGGGAGATCCTATTACATGGCATCCGAAATCACCTGACATTTTTTAAAAATACAGTACAGATGGTACATTCATTGTTTCAGCGATGGTATTTGCAACTAACTGTAAGTAATGCAAATAAGAAAGTACACAGTAATGTCATTTGATTCCTATTACCTCCTTAATCTGGCTACTCTGTCCCCAGGTTCCCTACCTGAAATTGTTCAGTGGAGCATCCTCTATGCCTTGTTAATTTCTTTTATGCTCTTATAGAATCACCATGTATACACACACACACACACACACACACACACA
This sequence comes from Schistocerca piceifrons, assembly GCF_021461385.2. Classification (NCBI taxonomy): domain Eukaryota; kingdom Metazoa; phylum Arthropoda; class Insecta; order Orthoptera; family Acrididae; genus Schistocerca; species Schistocerca piceifrons. The sequence goes on from NC_060149.1 coordinate 619,482,963, forward strand.
CACACACACACACACATCCCAAGATGGTTAAATGACCATTATCGATCGATAACAGACGGTGAGCATCTTTGGGTGTAGGTTTTAAGTTTCCCTGCCCATAAGGCATAATAATCTTTCTTACCTTTGTGATAGGAAGCCACACATCTACCGATAACGTTGCATGCTTTTCAGAAAGCCAGCCCCACAATTGCCTGCTTAGCATAATAATTTATATATCACATATTTTTCTGCAATTATAAGCCTGGTCAGGTTAGTTTTACGACATATAATCGTTAGGCATACTTCCTAAAATGTCAACTGTTACTAGGGATGGAAATCTAGCATACTTTAGATTTGCGAACACTAATTTGGCGAATATGTTTACATGTGGAAGTTAACTTGCACTTTTTTTGAAACTGCAGATGGACATGTATTTTTGCAATATGTATGTTATGACGTCACGTTACATGATTTTAGGCTTTCATTGTAGTTTCATGTGCTTTCCATGTGTTGGATAATCGGTGTAAACATCATACTGTTTGCGCTACCTACGTACTTTCCATACATTTTAGAATTTTTCGAGATCTAAGGTGTTTAAAATTGTTAGTTTACGGCTCTGCTGCATTATTTAACTGTGGTACCATCTGATGGTGATACTGCGAACTACCCATAATTCAAAGAATGAACTACCCACGTTTCTACAGCGCAAACATCCATTAGTGGCAGTAATAGCTTCCAACAAATAGTGGATCGAATATCGAATGTTGCTTGTTTTATTCAATGAAACCGTCTGCTGGTGACAAGAGCAACTGTGATGTGAACCAACACTTGATTTTACTTTGCAGTTTCAGGGTTTCTCGAATAGTATTTAAGGTAAAACTCATGTTCTAAAAACAAATTCCTAACTCGTTACTTATATTTTGCAAGCAAGTACTTGGTTTTAATCATTTGTAGAAAAATATGTTGTCTACTTGTTCCAATATTCCATGGAAAATTATTTTTAGCTTCAAGAGAAATTTATCAATGTGACTTGTGAGCTGGTGCTTAAGAGAATTTTTGATCAGTCAGTAATGCAAACATATTTGACAAAATTTTTGGCAGTTCATATACATAATCGTATTTGGCTACTGAGCAGGTGTGGAAGGGGCGGGGTGTGGATGTCTCCTCTCCCCTTCTTGGCCTTGGGAAATAGTTACTGGAATGATATGGAAGTGCTGAATGATGCTGTTAGTGAAACATAACATATGGAATTGTGTCAGCTATGATTTGTCCCACGGTTAAGAAACTGCTGATGCTGATGTCAGTAACATTCCCACCAGAAGCCCAGTGCCTTACTACTTGGGAACAGGAAAAGAACAGAGATTGTGTGGAAGGTTGTGGATATCCATCACAAACCCTGCAGCAAAAAGCATCACTGACATTGTTTTGAACAGTGATTCTATGCTTGGATCTGATATCATTTCAAAAATTCATTTGGCACAACTTCTAGCTTCTGAAATTCCGGCTTAAAGACAATATCAACCCATAAATTCAGTTCACGTCTTCAGGAAAATACGTCTCAAAAGACGCATGTGCTACAAAGAGGTTCTGGTCTCTGCATGACACAATGCCTGAACTACAGTTAACTTTTTCCTAGTGATACCGCTCTGTTGTTTTATCAGGCATTTCCTTGGCGCCATCTATAGAAATGTCGACACACTTGTTGCAGTCGATATTGTTTATTTCAGACAACCATTAACTGTGTAAAAAATGTCATATCTTGTAGCGTCAGTCGCAGCTGTGCACTGATATATAAGTCGTCTTCGACAGAATGTTTGTATGGATACGTATAGTTGTCAGTAAGATGACCAGTTCACCAACATCAGACAATTTGTCCATTTGCAAGACGAATTTGTTGTGTGGCAGTGGAGCATTTAGTTCTTGTTTAACGTAACCTGCGACATCGTTAATTCGACGAAAACAGTGTCGTTAGAAAATGCAACTGTAGGAAACGGCTTTGCAGATTTTTAAACGAGTATATTCTGAGTTTTGTCTTTCACATAGGGTTTTATTAAATTCTCGGCGATATTGTGCACTTCGCCCACATGGGAAGAACAGTAGCTGACCAAATACGATTCCTCCATGACTTCTTCATTCACAGTTTGAATCACAAACTTCATACTTTTTTGACGTCTTAATAATTGTTCTTTCTTAACGTATAAAAAATTCTTCATTATTGACAATACAGTCGGGCTGTACTGATTCTAAATACCGCTGAATCTTAGCAAGTACGATGGAAATATTCGGAAGTAGCTTGCTATGTAGTTTGCAGAGTGGTGAGCAGTTAGAGTCAACAAATTCGAGATGGCTGTAAAATTCGGCATACTTTCTTTTTTTTCATCTTTAGTGAGTTGTAATGTATCTTACTGCTTGAAGACGTGGAGCCTGAAGTCGTTACATCGCCTTCGTGAGTTTCGTAGTCTTAATCGGAAATCTTTGAGCGTTATGAGACATGTTCCAGATGCTCCATCTTTGAACTTCGATGCTGTCTTTTAGAAACAACAGTTTTATTTGATTTTATAGCAAACCTGAAATAATATCGACCGAGAGTATTGGATTTTACAACTACGGTGAATAAGAAACGTGGAGTGAATATAATGCTGTCCGAGAGTGGTCCGCGAATTCGCCCTATCGAATTGAACTGTGTGCTCTAAGCTCAAACTTGAGTTGGAACTGCACTTTGTGCTGTTTGGTGCAGGTTTATGAGTATATAGCCCTGTGCATTGAAGCATAGTCAGTAAAGTCACGATATCCTTTGAGGCGATTCGACTTGTTTTTGGATGAAAGAGAGGTAGATAAATCACAGTGGAATGTTCGTGGCATGTGTAATGCGGCAAGAGAGGGAGGGGGGGGGGGGGGGGAGAGATGAGGGAGAAAGTGTCAGCGTGGCCACTACATGCATTTGTAGAGATTTGTTTTGAGTCGCCACATACCTTGTTGTATCACCTAAATTCTTTTGTTTATGGGTTTTGTTTGTAGCATTATTATAGATTTATTGTGCTGCTTGTCAAGTCATTTTCAGCTATTAGGCACTTAGATGAAAAGTAGCTTTCATAAAATCAACATCGATACGATATTTATAACAGTTGTTTTCTACGGTATGTATGACAACACTTAGTTAGTGAAGTTGATATTATCTTGGCAGAGAGGCCTTGTGGAGACACAGAGCTCCACAGAGCACACTGACAGTTCACTGTACTTTGTTGCTTCGAATGATCTTTCCACTCATATACCTGGATATTGACCATCCCTCCTGAGACATCCTAAGTAAAGAGATCCTAGCGAGAATAATCGTAAGGCACTGAGTGACTCATATTAAAAATATTTTCTGAGCTCAGTTGCAGAGGTATTAACTATTTTGTATTAAATTAGCAGTATTTAAGTTTTGATCTGAATCTTTATACATCAGTAATTTTATATCCCTGCAATCTATTGAGTAATCTGATTTCATTGGTAATAATGTCAACCGTTTTGCTATGGAAAAATAGGAGATTTTTTAAAATTACTGGAATGTCACAATTTTTAAATGCTTCAGTATTCAACAATATGAGTCCACAAATATTACGATTCAGTCTAAATTTAAGTTCTAGACACCCTCTTTTGTGTGCTGATTAAATTCTTCAGTTTATGCCTATCAGCACTGCATTTATGATAAGGCAGTAGATTATTTTTTGAACTAATCGTCTTATTTTTGTAAATATGACGCAAAACCACATTTCCGTATTCCCATAATTTATTTTGGTTCCAAATTCTGTTACTTAATTTTACAATATACCATATTATATCTGGTGTTGTGTAAGTGTACCTATACTTCTTGTATCACTCCTGTTTAAAAACTGTACATATGTCTTCACTGTTGCCAGTAACTGCAGTTCCAGTTTTTGAACTTCATTAAAATCTATGTTGATGACTTTGTTTTTATTTGTCTATTTGCTTTCAGAGTAGGTCAGTTAACAGAGTGGAATGACTGCTCTTGAAAATCAAATTCAGGAAGTGTGAAGTATCTTTATGATCGACAGCAAAGTAGTCAACAGAAGGTACACAGGAACAATAATCAGTTATTTCCCTGATTTCTAATATCTATTCAACAATACTGATCACTGATGAAAAGGTGCCAAAACTCCAGAAGCTATTGATATGCATATTTGTTATGGTTACATTTTGGAAACACATTGGGAAACTGACATTACACAGATATTTTCTATATATCAAAAACTAAAATTTTAAATAAGGGAATAATTCTTGAAATTAGCATTGCTAGTAATTTAGAGTCACTGCATAGTATAAATTCAGTGCTGGCAAACGTTTTGGATACCTGATGAAACTGGTGTCAGCATTTGGTATTAGTTTTGTGATTTCTGACATATTATTGACTGATAATGTCGAATAACAGATGTGACATTAATATCAGTAGGGGTAGTTAGAGGCAATTCAACTTGCCACATAGTAATATATAAAAAAATATCATAAAACTATCTACCTCTGTATTTCTTTTTCATTCCAGATTATTGGCCGAAGAAAAAGGAGAATTGCCACCGGAGGAAGAGTAATTAATGACGCTCTGATTCACTTATTCACTGTACATGGGCTTAATAACGAAACTGAGTACTATTTTCTGTATTAGTATATGTAGTCCACAATGTAATGCCATATTTTTATAATAAAAGCCATATGGGTGCCTGGAAACGTTTCAAACTTCACCAGTCGCATACAGCTGTGTGAACTGCTATGATGACATTCACTGGGTCACATGATGTTACCAGACATGCAAATAAACGCCCTTTGTGACTCTTTGTCATGCCGTGTTGGTGTACCGCAGTTTTTCGATCTCGATCTGTGTGCTTTCGCTGCTACAGTTTACATAATAATTTTGCTACACAATGGCTAAGAATGAGGACTTTGCTACATGTGAGTTCTTGCAGCCTGTTAACCAGTGATAAAATGGGTTTTACTAGACTCAAATGGGTTTTACTTTGAATAAGGCTACCAAAATGAACATATCTGACAAATATCCAAATTAGATGCAGTAGTCTCTTTCCTGTCGTGACAGATCTCGAGCACTACACCGTCTAGCGTCGAGCGGGAACACGGCTGCCGTACAGTACCTGCGATGGTCGTGTGATGAAACTGCGTAAGGATATTGTTTAGTTTCGAAAAGTAGTGGCATACTATCATACCACAACAAATAATAATATGAGCAGTCTCATTTTATTTGTGTCTACTTAGTTAATTGCAGGCACTACACCTCACAATTACAGACGTGTTTCCTGTTGCAATAGGGCTACAGAGAGAGAGTGTTAAGTATCAGCAGTGTACAAGTGTGCGGTCCACGTGTCCTGGCATTATATCAGTGAGATTTCGAAAGGGTTACATGTGCTCAAGTCCACTGCTATAATTTTTTGACGACTTGTCACCGTCAGAGAAGTACTAAACCCAACATCTGCTCTTAACTGAGAGCCACCTTCGAAATCTAGAACATGCAGCTGCGAATAGGTGCTGCACCCCACGTACATTAGTTGTTTGCAATAACACGCAGGAAGACGAAATAATTCAGCTGTCATTGCCGTGTTCAGCCTTGAACTACTAAAGGAAGGAGAAGGTAAAGTAAAGGAATAACCTGACTAACTGATTTTAGTTACTCAAAAGCCTGAATTCTTTCGTGATCTTCCGTATAAAAATTAATTTGCGTTGCGGTTGGAGTGGCATTCGACACTGAAGTCATTAGAGAGGGAGCAATAGACCAGGTAGGCTCAAGTTTGGCTTTCAACTCCGTCTCGCCATCAATTAATTCCGTATTCAGCTGAACAGTATTAGGAAATTCACATTTAGTCTAATTCTAGATGGGGGTATGATGATTAGAATTATTCCAACCTTGTTGTTCCTAAAAAGAGCTTGATTTCCTTGATGATTACATCATCACCCAGAAACTGAAGATGTAATAGAAAATGAAAAGTTCTCTCCCTCTGAAGGAATGAACACCAACTGAGTGGTTACTGAAAATTCTGATTATTCAGGAAGGTTGCCTGAGATCATTTCGATAAACAGCAGATTTGGTGAGACTGTCACATTTTGGTGTTGCGCAATACACCTAGTCAGTTCTCAGGACGAAACACAGAATAATTTTTTTCTCAGCGCAACATTTCTATTGTTTAACATTGTTATATGGTGCTAGGCATGTGTGCATGTGCAGCTCAAGATTACATTTGTATTGTTGTGGATGATTACGGGATTACAAGGAAATATGACGGTCGTACCTTGGGCCAACATATGGCCTGCTCCTCTTGAATGGCAGCAAAAGGGTTATCGAGCTTGTTATCCCTTTGAGAGGACGTTTCACCATCAACGTTTATCCTCACTCAGAAGACACTGCAGACTGGTTTAAAAATTAACCTAGGATATTGGCGAACAGCCTGGTAATCTGGAATCGAACATCGCTATCTACCCTTATGACGCTGGCCAAGTATGGGTAAGATACATTTCTCCCACCTACAGAATCCGAACCAGCTACTTACAGTTCGTCACAAAAGAAGAACTGCAAATATATGAGAACAAATTTTGCCAACAACGTTAGGGGATGTGAAGTCGTACCTGTAGCGGAAAGGTGTGTCCTCGAACATCATGATAAAATTCCACTCAAGTCGCCTGCGAGATAAATGCTGGTGAGGCCATAACAGAAACAAACTTGAATACCGAAAACAACCACAGGCTGGATGTTCGATTTGTTGCTCGATTAAAAACATTGATGTGTATGTTTGGAAACATAATAGCGCGTTTCAGAAACACCCAAAGTGTTGCACAGACACTACTCGTTGTCTAATGATTTAATGTTCTTTCAGAGACGAAACTGATCCAAATAATAAACTTTTACATTTTGTTAGATCATTCCTGAAGTCTACAAACAAGGTGTGGGACTTTTCTCAAATTGAAAGTACTGCTCTCATGTGAGAAGGAGATATTAGAAAACTTGTCACACTCAACTTCAACGTGGAGGCACGCATGTTAATAAACAGTGAAGTAAGGAATTAGTTGCTCAAAATTGTCGTACGTCACCAACAAATAAAAAGTTGAGAGGTTCTAAAGAAAACCCGTGGCCATTTTTAAAACAATGCTACACACTGCGTCGAATTAGCAGTCCACATCCTCTTGGAGAGACATGAAAAATGTTCTTACCCCCTCCCCAACCTCCCTTTGCCCTTAGGTTTCCATATATCTAGTCTCAATATTCCTGATTCTTATTCTCAGTAATGAAAGAAATCCTGGCATGATGTTTATTCTGAACTCCATGTGTATGATATACTAGTGTGAGTTGGCAACTATATTCTTTTGTAGCAGATCAGTGCTTGTATTAATAAAGACCAGCTAATATATTGGATTCTCAAGCCAAAGGTGTCAGCTGTCCCACAGCTCATAGGTTCAAGAGAAACACACATCACTGCTAAGGAAATACAAGGAACGTGTTGGGATTGATGTGTGAAACGAGATTGCCGTGTCTTGTAGGTTGAACAGCTGAGTACTCAGCAGCAGTTACTAACGCCCAATGGTCAATATCGTGGTGATCAGAAATCGGCTGGATAAGATTTTCTTCAACTTGGAGGAAGGAAAAGACATACACCAACAGGACTGTGGCCACAAATCACAGTGTTTCTAAAACCAGTAGTCGAAGTTACGACAGATTTACTTTGAGGACACACCAGTAGCAGTTTTCCGGGCCCACAGTGCCTTCTCCATCTCTGAATAGTATTAAGTACGTTGTGACCCTGCAACTGTTACGATATCAAATAATAGAAACTTGAAACTAAATGGTATCCATCGCAGTGTTGCAGCCATTACCATTTTCTCTAACTAGTGGCTTGTAATACATGTTATTAGCAATATGTTCATACAGGTGACCGCACACTGGATGTTCTCCCTAGTAGCGTTCTGTGTAGTGGGCACCAGCACTCAAATAAAATCACAAGAATGGCTACGACTCTCGAATAGATATGACATCATCTGGGACAGAGAGCGAATTCCTTCGAAGCAAACGTGATGCTATAATGTCCTCAATAATGACAATACAACAAGCCATATGAATAAAGAAAGCCTCTTCTACTATCACCACGGAAATAATAACTAGCTATGTCACAGTATCGTAAAGACTTAAGTCTTTCTTACTGTTCCCAGGATCATGCCATACTCAATCCATTGATAACTCAGATAATATTGCCATTATTGTCGTTAGAAATTATACTGTGCTCCAAGTGGCTAAGAAGCTATAAGTAATTGGATTTTATAGAGTGCAGTCAATGAAACATGTAAAAAGAAAAGAAGAATTGCATATGGGAGCAAACTCGGTAAAAAATCTGTTCTCAATTGAAAATAAAATTATAATGAGTCACAGAGTCACCACTCAGAACAAATTTCCAGCAGTAATGCCCCAAATTTGCAATATATTTGTTCTTTATACCTCAGTGAATTACTTGACACCAAAGTAAAATATATTTTTCCGGTGCAACCATATTTGACACGCAGACACAGAAAGTATAATAAAATGTGCATACACACAACCAAGCAGTAAGCCAGTCCAGGAGTCATTTCAGGCTATACGATCTGTTTTATAATTGTACAGGAAAAACATAATGAGAAGACTCTGTGACCTAATGGTGGGTCGCACAAGCGTTTTGAGAAAAGACTCCTTCGTGGACTGATGGTATTTTCTTAATATCCTAACAATGGACTGAAGTCTTCATCCTGCGTCTCTTACACTAATGTTTCTGTCAGAACCAACACTCTGTTACCCGATCACTTTTGTTAAAAGGATTGGATCAAATAGCCTTCCGCCAAATCAAGCAAATCATTAATACACCGTGTGTTAGAAGACACATGACGGAGCACCTGCTGTAATTACAGATGACCAATGTATGAAACTATGCTAAGAGAAGCACGTGCTGATCAAATCGAGCAGTCGCCACAGCTTCCGAACTGCAGAAATGTAACTGTATTAAAAGAAGTCCACAGTTAGAAAACAGATTTAAGGAAAGATTCATTATTAACAAAAAGGAACCCAGTCTGCAGAAATTAGTAACAAATCCGATACGGCAGTAACAAGTGGAGATCGCTTAGGAGCCCTATCACCAAAGACCGAAAATAAATTCAAAGTCATAATAATACTTATTTTATGGTCAGTGGAGCTGCGTCACTTTATAATAAAGAAATAAAAATAAATGTCAGCATGTGACGGCCCAGCAGCGCCTATACTTTTCGCTACCATTCACGAAATTTCTTTCAAAGCTGCTCGTTTTGAGGTATATATCGTGGTCATGGCATATCAGAAATAACGCCTTCTTCATATCCTAGCATGGCGCTATTTTCTTTGTGTGCTTTGGACACACTAGATAGGAACCAATGATTTATGCCCATTTTTTTCAACAAATAAAGCCTTCATATGTATATCACTCACTGTCCTTAACTTTCACTTTGTGCAGCAGAAGCGCCAGCGATACCGCTGACAATGCAGAACTCAGCTGTTGTTTCACGTTGCAGTTTACCTCTTGTATTGTCACCCCATCTCCACGGCGGCGTTGCAAATCTCTTCTTCCTGTTGCCAGTAAGCGACTCTTAGCGGTGTTCTTTTATTTTATGTTAACCGAATGATGAACACACATTGCTGAACCAAAGACGCAAATGCAATTTCTGTCACGGAAATAAGAAATGAAACGAAGAAGTTACCATTGCTGTAAGGGATCGATTGTTGATTTTGTAAGAGTGGATAACGTAGCCAACATTTAAAATTTATAAAAGATTAACTTCTTTATTTACCTATTTTGTGTTTTTTCTTCCTTAGTTAAAAGGTCTCCACGTTTCCTAATCAAATCAGAAATCCATCCATGCATTGTGAAAAGGAGAGCCTACATGTAGGGACATACTCTGCATGTCAACGGCACACAGTTTCCCTGTGTAATGAAGTTCGCTCACAGAGCACAGCAGACCAATACACATTCGTCTCTGCTGCGTGATGCGCCCACTGTGTTGCCCCGTGATCGCCTGCTCGTATGTCAGCTCGCCACACCTGTACAGCATAGAAATTAGATAGTACACGTGCATCAGCTGCCTTCTTTCTGTTGTATAATGTAATCAAAAACAGAAATAAGCCAAAAAGAGAGGTATGTTACTGGATGAAACAACTGTTACCTGATAACTGCGAAGTGGAAACAGACTAATGCATGATACAGCATTTATGACTCTGGGAGCTACAATGAGAAACTTTACTCATATGTCATTATCTAGTTGCGGGCTCTTGATTTCAACAATGGAACCGATCTAAAGGGAATGGATACCTGATTTCGTTTTGGTATCTGCATTTCTTCACTACTAATTTTCCATACATCTTTAACTGTGGTGCTGAACTTTTTTTGGGTTCCACAGCACTTCTTTCCACTTCTACTACTGTATCTGAGCTACACACCTTTCAGTGTTCATCATTGTGTGGAAGAAATGCTTGGGCAGTTGCCCGAACTGAACTAACAGAGTCCAGTACATTACCATTTCCGCAGTATACTGGCATTTTACAGCCACGCTTCGGATCACGCGTCAACAGCTCGATCGCATCAATACTCGTGTGGCAAAATGGTATCCATTGCACTTGTCTAATAACCGAACCTTGCCATGTGTGGATTTGCGGCTCTGTGATGGCAGTTTGATAGTACTGCAGTAGTGTTTGTTGTTATGTTTGTTAGTGGACTAGAGGTAAAAGTTAATTTGCGAGTGAAGTTTGATATAGTGGTCAAATTGTAGTTTTTGTCGTTGATGTAGATCTGTATTTGCTGTGTTTCTAAGAAACATATTTCATTTGCCACACACAATTTATTTTTATAAAGTAACTTCGAAACAACATCACTTAGGTGAAGATGACTCTGCACCAGGCTTATCTTGTACGCCGTCCAGTAAAAACAACAGCAAGAACTGTGTTAAAAGTTAACGTTAGTAGTAGGGCAAGGCTGGTGTCACCCCACTTTGCACTGTTGCCAAATGTATCCACGATGGCGGCGATAGATGTGACAATGTCGCAATGGTGTCATAGTAGGAAGTTCAAATTTTGGTGGGAAAATCGGTCAATTGGGTTACCTCCTCTAAGCTAACCCTCTGCTCCTATCCCATCTCACCCCCAAGATAATAGCAAGAAGCTCAAATTGTGGCAGGAAAATAGGTCACTTGGACTACTTCCTCTAACCTCAGAAAATGGTGGGAAAATAGGTCACTTGGGCTACCTAAACTAACCTAAGTCATCCAGCCACCACCTCTTCCTCGGAATTGGTGGAAAAAGGACACAGCCTGTGATGGGCTGCTGGATAGGATGGAAATAAGTCTTTGTTTTGCATGCAGTGTTTATTTAAACAAATGGAGTTGTAGCAGTCAGTAGCTCCATCCAGTCTGTTCAACATGAGGTCTGGAGTCAAACTGACCTAGTACACTGTACCACCGCCAGAGGACACTTTTATCCCTCCTGCGTCTTAATCCAAGATTGAGTTCTGGGGAAAAATGGTGGGAAAAGACTCACTCTGTGTCCAGCTGCTGGAGAGAAAAAAGTGTACTTCATTTACTATCCGTGGAAAGCTGGAACAATTTATTTAGGAATGAATTTCCTGTAGTTTATTTACTATCCTGATGTGCATGGGGTCACAATACATAGCCTACAGACTCGCAAACTGCTCGTAAATTACCAAAATAATGCAGTACACTGATGTGCAGACACATTCGCCACACATAAAATTGTCAACAAATAATGAATGTAAAACGCTATGCAAATACACTTGCAACGATTAAACAGCCGAAAATAATGTAGTGTACAAACACTGATTGCACACAAAAAAGCTTTCGAAGGATCATTAAGAAATACGACCTCAACATATCAGCGAATAGTTCCCTACAGATCTCCAAAGCGCAAATCATGGCGGTGCTCACACGCCAGGTCGGCCTGCCCCACAAAGTGACGATGAGGCCGTCAGCTGCTGAGCCACGTGCAAGTGTCCATTTGGGTCCCACAAGGATGAGGTGGTGGCATCCTTTTCATTCTTGACACCTGAGAAATTTCTGTCGAAACAAGTATTTACCTAGCCACTGTGGCTGACACACAGCCTTTGTACCCGCTGTTTGCAAAGCGCCTCACTCTTGCAGGTGCAGCTTAAAGGTTGTCAGTGTTATACTGACATCACAAGTCTATGTAAATAACAGGTGAGTCTCCCTCTGGACGCGATATATAAATCTGTTGCAATGCTTTCAGAAACTGTTTACAAAAATATCCCAGAATAACACAGGATGCATTTTTCCTAGCGATCCTATCACGACAGCCTGGCCATTACAAATCAATCTTCCCGGAAATCGTAAAGTGTCACATAAACAGTTAATAGTCGCTTTTGTTGTTGTAGGATCTTTCGTGATGTCTAAGCTCGTCTGCGTGGAAATTCTTGTCTTAACAGGACCTGTTTACGAAAATAGCCCAGAATAACATTGACAGCATCTTTCCTCAAGGTTCTAAAGAGGCACCCCGTCCATCACGTGTTACCCTTCCCGGAAATTGTAACGTCCTGCTTTCTACATATGTCTCAGAAACGGTAAACACTCTCCCCGCTGAAAGCCTTCACCATATCCGTGCAAGACTGTGAAATCACCGTTAATGGTGTCTTTTGAATGAATGGAGCATTCTGATTCACTCTTACTGAAATTACCCGCCAAATTTCTGATGCTGCCAATGTGGGAGCACTGTTCGCTATTTTTCTCTGCAGACGAAACTTCTCAGGACCCACAGTAGACCTGAGTTTGTGTTCAAGTGTGGATCCGCTGTGCATTATATCCAGAGAGATGGTGGGATACGTATCCACAATATGCCACATCCGGGATAGGGTTTGAAGGTGGGTCCGCCATACATAATGTCCAGAGCGATGTTCAGAGGCGAATCCACCATGAGTCACATATGTAAGACGGCTCGAAGGTGGACCAACCACGCATTACGTCTGAGGTCGCGTTCTGTTTTCGAAAATTGGTCCACCAGCGGGAACACTTCTTCACGGGGGCCATCGGTGACACACACACACAGACACAAGCACACAGGAAACAGAGAAAACGCGCAGCAGCTGTTGAATATGTGGGTGGAGGTGACTGGATGCATTCGAGTACAGTGCTATACTATGCCGCCAGACCAGAAAAATTGTTCATTTGCACTAGGTGTTGGCATCTGTACAACATTTACAAGAAATTTTTGAACACGGAACGAGAACTGATGTCATGGTCCCATGGGTAGAAGTGACATAAAATCGATAGAATTACGAAAAATTACGGAAAATACGTATAAATTGAGGGAAAATATACCAGAAAGCAGGTAAATTGAGAAAGTACTTGCGTGTGTTCTGGCTGGCGCAGAAAAATTCTTGTACATGTAAACAAGTATGCGGCAGCAAGAGGAAAACGAGAAAACGTTCTCAGGAAGCATCGGGAACCAGAGAAAGTCATCTTTTTCCGTCGAGGCACATTCTACGGTATGTTTACTGAGGTAATAGCGATACACACGAGTTGACTGCTGTCTCTGATGCTTTCCTGGAAAACAGAGAACCATCTGCCTCTAAACTTACTTGCATCTGGGTTAAAGGATGACAGAAAATGGATGGAGTGATTGGTTGAGATGGAGATGTAACGAGGTACGATTTAATGGTAGACTGAGAGTGCATTATAGACAGAGAGGGAGATGTTGTTGTAGGTCATTTGACCATTATTTCCCATTGTTCTGTCAGGATGCATCAGTTGTGTGACACAGTCTGCTTTCGACTAGTATACAACCGCATGTTCTGTTTGTGACTTAGAGCACTGTCTGCTTGCGATTGTTAACAGCAAACCTCCCGGTCATCAGACGACTTCCATCTCATGTGTGATGAAACATGACCATCTCGTTCCGCCACATTCCTCTAAACTAACAAAGGTTTATGTGACGTACTCCATCCTCCTGTCACATCTTGGATATAAAATCGAGACTTCAGTTTCATAACTAAGATGATTCTAAGTTAGCGACAGGTGTTTGTGAGGTACTGCAATCCTCACGTATACATCTGCTTGACAGATTGTCTGTTTACAGAGTTAGTGGTGGCGTGAGGTGTAATTTCACATGCCAAACACCACTGCAATGCGTTTATCTGTTTTCTTGTAAGAGGTATTCTCCATCACTAACGATCATAATCTGTTGGACTGATGCAAGCGTAGCACAAATTCTGAATCGTGATCGGATGTGAACAGTGGACGCTATACACCTCTGGAAAACTATATTCTGCATGTATCACACATAATCGATGTTTTAAGGAATTTACAATTTGTAACCACAGTTTATCGTAGATAAACCTTCAAGAAGGATGTATGTCATCGGTGGAAATATATTCTAACATTGAAATATTATCAGTATTGCATTCCACATGACTAATAGGTCGGAAACTGCAGAAATCTAACATTATAGCCCGTTTTAAGTGCAGAATCGTGTAGCCCTAGGACTGCATGTGTTCATGTTCTCTGTTACCAGGCATTAGAACAATACTTTAGAATTAATAGCGTAGTTGATTTATGTAAAATGCTTAGAACGCCATCTGTCTGAAGCACCGTTATGCATAAAAACCACCCGTTACTTGTTCTTCTTAACTGTCTGCTATTACATCACAACACTTTCATATGTACTACTATACACCAATAAGGGGTACTAACCCTTCGACATACGCACATCTGGAGAAATGTTGTGCACTTGGATGGGTGCAGAACAGCAGTTACAGACTCGGTAGGCTCCATTATTACACGAGACGCTGAATCTACAAGTCTACTTCTGGTCAGCTGCAGATTAAATCAGTCACAGTGATGCAGAGCGGGCTGGTCAAAGACAGTGCGAGGAGATGTTTCAGTTTCTGACTTTATCCTAAGAATGCGAGAATGCACTGTGACTCCCATCTGCATAAAGAATGATCATAAATTACGTACTGTGCTCGAAGTGCTAGTACTATGCAGATCGCTGTGTGGTATACTTTGATGTGTATGTTCGAGAATTAACAATGAATAGATGTACTGCACAATCGCCTATCTACATTTTCAGTGGTACTTGCAAAGTAGAGGAGGAGCGGTTTAGCGATGATACAGAATCTGGGAAGCATGCTGCCTCGTCGTTGGACGATGCTGAATTTACGGTAAAATTTCTAAAATTGTTTGCACAATCAACTGTGATGCTTATTATTACAGTACATCAACGGTGTCTTTTCCATCCCATCTGTTCACCAGTACACTATTGATTACCACATAATGACTGACTGATATCGCTTGTTTGAAATGTAGAAAGACTCTTGGTGGAGGGGCCACAGCCGCCGGAGTGGCTGAGCGGTTCTAGGCGCTTCAGTCTGGAACTGCGCGACCGCTACGGTCGCAGGTTCATCCTGCCTCGGGCATGGATGTGTGTGGTGTCTTTAGGTTAGTAAGGTTTAAGTAGTTCTGAGTTCTAGGGGACTGATGACCTCAGATATTAAGTCCCATAGTGCTCAGAGCCATTTGAACCATTTTTTGAGGGGCAACACCTCCTGGGTATGGCTAGCACCAAAATAGCGACAGCGCACGTGAGTGCAATATGTGGAATCACTCGAAACACAGCACAGAGCCACTAACTATCCTGTCACTCTGACAGATGACTTTAAATATAGAGGCCGTCAGTCATCTTCAGACAGCAGATTGGAAACGCTCCTCAACGCCGCAAAACACTTCCACTTTTCTTACGTTGTGACTGTCATTTATTTAAAATCATCCAGAGTGTGTGTGCGTTGTGGTATCAGCAGCAACAACGTGATTTACACCATGCGATGTCTAATTTTCTGTGAGAGGCACTGGATCACAACGTGTTAATGTCAGTTTGAAAACTGACAAAGACCTCGAAGTCTTGGTGGAAAAAGCAAAACGTATGGCAGTGTAAAAAACGTATTGCTCCAAAAAAACAATGTTTCAAACAACAACACAGGGAACCTCTCTTCCGACTGATAGTATAGTCTGTGGGATGGGCTCATTCTCCTTCAGCACGGTTGTTGACACTTTACGCAGTTCTGTGCAATGATCAATCCCGTATATTTAATAGGACCGCTGCATGTTCTCTATACCGGCACACATACAGTGTTTGTTTCCAAAATGGTTCAAATGGCTCTGAGCACTATGGGACTTAAGATCTGAGGTCATCAGTCCTCTAGAACTTAGAACTACTTAAACCTAACTAACCTAAGGACATCACACATATCCATGCCTGAGGCAGGATTCGAACCTGCAGCCGTAGAGGTCGCGCGGTTGCAGACAGAAGCACCTAGAACCGCTCGGCCACAGCGGCGGCGTTTGTTTTCAATGTATTGGAAGAGAGAGGTGCGGTCAAAATCTTATCGAGTTCTCTGTGAGATTAAGTTAGCGGAGCTTTTACAGTTCGTAATTTTTCTCTGTTGGATGGTACAGAATAACGATGATAGAATGTTGGAGTGATAGATGTGAATGGACCCAGAAGGATGCGGATTTGCTTTGTATTGCCGTACCTGTGTGAAGTTGAGTCTTTCTAATTTTCCCAATAAGAAACACCACCATAACTCTTTGTACTGTCTTTTGTACTACTTCGTGTTGCAAGAGTGTGCTTCGTTTGGCACTGACCTTATACATCCTACACGATTGGCAGAGCAAGGACATGTTCAAGTTTCCTCCCAAGGGTCAAACCACACTTCTGTCACGCTAACTCAGCTTAGCTTGTCTCTACACAGGTTGTAGAACGTGGTAGATACACAGGGTGGTTATAATTAAAGTTAAACTTTCAAAATGCTGTAGAAATAACACCACTGGTGAGAATGACGTCAAATTGCAACGGAATATTATCGGAGAAGGGGGAAAAGTATGGCAGGAGAAAAAAATAGTGTGAAAATTGATCAATAGATGGCACTGTATGTGTCAGAATATGTAAATGAAAACACTTGTCATGCACACGCCCCCTTGAAGTTGGTATAAACACGCCATGTACGCGGCTTTTCCTACTGTCGCGTCTGCCACGTTTGCCATGACTGTCTCGATACAGGATCGCACTCTGCTTGTAAAGCTGTATTACAAGAATGATGACTGTGTACACGTCGCTCTGGAGAAGTTCCGGACACTGAAGGCTTTGAAAAAAAAGGCGTTGGTCTGATGGCTGCCGTTGGTCTGGAGAAAATAATTCAGAAATTCTAAAAGGTGGGTTCTTTTGGTCTGCAACCTGGTAGAGGGAGGAAACGAACTGATTCGACGTCAGTGGAAGCAGTGGCGACAACAATGCCGGAGGAAACGAGTAGTGATATGCAAGCATGTAGTGCACGGAGAATTGTCGAACACAGGACATCCCCTTCAGCACTGTGCGTAAAATCCTATGAAACATTATTACCCATGTACACGAGTTGCTCCCTGTTGACCTGCCAGCAAGAGAGACCTTTGCTTTAGAATTTCTTGCTCGCATGGAAATGGAAATGGACATGTCAATATGTGACATTCCCTCGTTTGATGTACCAGTTTGTAACATCCCACCTGCGGAATGACAAACCCTAACTTATAACGTACTGGATCCCTTGGACTGTCTGGTATGGTAAGCGGCAGATTTATAGAGGTGCATGGCAAGTCCTCTTTGTGACCTACCTGCACGATGGCAGAGTAATCAGCCTCCTCACTTTCTCGACCTGTAATCTTACCTGCCCTTGCCTGCAGTTCATCCCCTCATACGTCATTCGGCACCCTCTGACTCTGGACTTATCAAAAACGTGGAACTAAGGTTTGGAGGGAATGTCGATGCTACTAAATAGTGCAACAAAGCTCTGATAAAAGCAGTTATATTCTAGAGACACGTTGGCCTTAAACTCCTTTGATATAATTTATTACAAAAGATAATTGTAAATTCGTAGTTTACACGCCAGAATCCTGCCAAATAGTGATCAGACGGGTATGCCCCACTAAGTGGGTTCAAGACCACTGTCGGTTACTGACTGCATTTGGTTGTTGTCTCAATTAGGCTAATCCCAGTTGTGATCATATAATATAATTCACTCAGCTGCCATGTGGATCTTTTAATGCACAAGGCCAGGATCTTGTATTACAGGATGCCACGGAACTCAGTCTTTACTTACACTTGATACGCCAAATAAAAATAAGCATGATCATAACCAACTGGTCATAATGATCATTGGCAGAAAACAAAAACAGAACTACAACAGCAGGAGTGAGCACAGCAGCTGACTTACTGTTTTCAGCGACTGTCATGTTGTTGCACGCACTAAGCTTTGCTCAAGTACCTATTTGCGTCTGTGCCTCAGTAGTTGTCACATTTTAAGATAAACATTCACTCACAGGCCAAATAACTTCACCACCTGCATGAACGTTACTTTGTCACGGTCTTATTCAGATTTAGCCAAAAAGCAAAGCTTACTTTGTAATCTAGCGAGAGTGCAAATGCTGGCGATCCGTACACACTACCCCCGCTCTGGCCGAGTGGCTGTCTGCTATCCCGCTGCATTCTAATCGGCGCTCGCTTAATGAAGAAGTCTACAATTTCAGTTTCATTGCCCGTACAACAACCGGATTTCTTTCTGAATCCACTTCATTTCTTAGCTACCTAATGAAGTTCTTAAAACTATTGCTTATCTGTTGCGTGGTCATTCGTGCACAGCCTATTGCCATGTTTCAGTTACACAGAATTGTCGAATATGGGCAACGGAAAATCCACACACAAATCAACCAGTACCACTTCATCCTGAAAAGGTCACTGTGTGGTGCGAGTTTCAAAAATGGTTCAAATGGCTCTGACCACTATTGGACTAAACATCTGTGGTTATCAGTCCCCTAGAACTTAGAACTACTTAAACCTACTAACCTAAGGACATCACACACATCCATGCTCGAGGCAGGATTCGAACCTGCGACCGTAGCAGTCGCGCGGTTCCGGACTGAGCGCCTAGAACCGCTAGACCACCGCGGCCGGCGTCGCGAGTTTACAGCATCATTTATAATAGGGCCATATTTTTTCGAAGAGGCAGGTGCTTCCGGTCCTGTTACCTGTACCGTCACTGTTAAGCGCTATGAGTGTCTTTTGCGCAACCCCGTCATTCCAGCTCTCCAACAGCGTGAATGTATGGGTGGGATCATTTTTATGCAAGATTGCACAACTCCACACTTTGCAAATCCAGTTAAGGAGCTGCTAACAAGCCATTTCGGAAATTCTAGAATTATCAGCGACCATTCTCCTACAGCCTGGGCATCCTCATCACGTGATCTTATCAAACAAATTTCGGGCTTGCAACCTCGCACGATATTTCAACTGGGCACCTGCCGGTCATCTTCTGGTGAGCCTTCGCAGACTGGCGAAAACGTTCTTTTTTTTCTTTTTTTTCTTTATTGTATTGCAATTCCCGATCGGGGTGGGCTGGCAGCAGCATATACGCTGCTCTTCCGCCGAAAGACATAAAACATACAATAGACATTTAAAAATAACGTAAGGAACAAAACATGGTGTACATAGATATAATAAAGGGGGGAACGTTATGGAAGACAAGAGACAAAAAGAGGCGACTGTAAAATGGAGCCGGCCGGGGTGGCCGAGCGGTTCTAGGCGCTACAGTCTGGAACCGTGCGACCGCTACGGTCGCAGGTTCGAATCCTGCCACGGGCATGGATGTGTGTGACGTCCTTAGGTTAGTTATGTTTAAGTAGTTCTAAGTTTTAGGGGGCTGATGACCTCAGAAGTTAATTCCCATAGTGCTAAGAGTCATTTGAACCATTTTTAAAATGGAGATAAAAACCGTGAAAAGTAGTGCGCGCACACACACACACACACACACACACACACAAAAACAACACACTGGGACAATTAAAAGAACACAAGACGAGGGATGACTGGAGCACAGAAGTATAGACAGACGGCGTAGCACACAACAATCACTGACAGGAATAGCATGTACAGGTCCAGCACACAATTAATGTGTGTGAAATCTTATGGGACTTAACTGCTAAGGTCATCAGTCCCTAAGCTTACACACTACTTAACCTAAATTATCCTAAGGACAAACACACACACCCATGCCCGAGGGAGGACTCGAACCTCCGCCGGGACCAGGCAGACAGTCCATGACAGCAGGGCCCTCGACCGCTCGGCTAATCCCGCGCGACACGCAATTAAAATCACACCTCTCGACGCAGAGGAGAACAGCACCAGACACAACACTACATTATGGGTCACTCTGTGCTCTGCCCTCTCTTTCATGACTGAGCATGTCTCTATCCGAGTTCAGCACTTAATACTTATAGTATCCTTATTTGATGTGTTCTAATCGTCATCTTCTTGTGTTGGTGCTCTTCTGTTTTATTGTTGGGTGAGTGTTCTTCTTAGGTGTACTATTATGTCTTCTTCTATGTGTCTTGCATTTATAGTTCCTTTTGGTGTGATGGAAGCGTTTATGCACCTTTTAATTACTCTGGATGGGTAGAATAGTAAATGCAACAGTTATTGTGACATACATGATAGTCCATGTACACATTTTGTCTCAGAAGGAATGGTCAATATTCAGAGATATGACAGATACGATCATTTGAAGCAACAAAGTAAATATGGACATATGTCCTATTCCAAATAGTTTCTGAGACGAAACATTATTTGAAGTTACTTGTGTATGTTTTTCTTGAATAACACCAAATTTGCAGCCTCAAGAGGAAACTTGTCGTAGTACAAGATTAAACTACATTAAATTTCCTTTAAAAGGTTCCTATTCGTTTTTTCTCAGGGACTTTTAGGTTTCATGAAGAGAGCTAGACAGTTTTGAAATTCTTGCACAACGCTCATGCATTGAGATGTAGGTAAGCCAGTTTGAGATAGTTTCTCGACCTGATGGACCAAGTGTCCTACATCAAATTATTCTTGTTGAATTCGCCTACACTACTAAGTTACATTGTAAACAACGACAATGTACTGAATAATAAAGAAAATAGGTAAAAATGTACAATGTATCTCGGAAACCATTCAAAAGAGTGCGTATGTCCACATGAAGTTTTTACTTCAAGTGATCGTTCCTGTCATATCCCTGAGTGCTGACCATTCATCCAGGGACTACTTGTATATTCTGTTTATTTTTTTATTTATTCATTTAACATGAACAAATTAATGGCCTCACGAGTCCTCTTACAGCAGACCAGAGTTTTATATGTAATTATAAAACTTATTAAAATCACAGTTACTTAAGAAATTATCATATTTTTATGATATCTCTTCTTCTTCTCTCTGCATGTAGAAGGCATTTGTCTGTTACGCCCTCTTGGCTGAAATTGTTGATTTTTCTTCGGCTTCCTCAATATCTTCTGCCCAATGGGTAGTTTTGGTAATCTGTCGTCTTCCATTCTTTTGCCACAATCCTTCCAGTTGTTTCTATATTCTCTAACCTGCTCATTTAGGTTTTTCACTCTCAGTTGTTTTCTGATGTCTATATTCACTCTCCCCTCAGACAGAATGTACCCAGCTACTCTTCTTAGCAATCGGATCTCTAGTGCTTGTATTCTGATGATAACAAGAATTTCTACTGTGTTGTCCAGAACAGAACTTCAAGGTCTAGGGAGCAGTATGTATTAAGAGCAGTAGTGGATCAACAATAAGCTTGAGTATTTTGACTGCGACACCGTCCTATACAGTAAATAATGAGCTGAAGGAGTTTTCGATAGTCTTGTCTGCCCAAGAAAGCATCTTTCGCAACTACCATCTTTTACCTATGCAAAATAATCAGTAAGTCTATGTTTCGTTTACGGTTAAATGAAGATTATCGCTAAAGTCACGTAATGATTCGCCGCGCGGGATTAGCCGAGCGGTCTAAGCGCTGCAGTCATGGACTGTGCGGCTGATCGCGGCGGAGGTTCGAGTCCTCCCTCGGGCATGGGTATGTGTGTTTGTCCTTAGGATAATTTAGGTTAAGTAGTGTGTAAGCTTAGGGACTGATGACCTTAATGGTTAAGCCCATAAGAATTCACACACACACAACAAGTAATGATTTACTTCCTTGGTTGGGACAATGGGGTCAGCTGCAAGTTCTACTTTGCCTATTCTTCCCTAGATCACACAACCTTTTCCATAGAGTATCTGGTCTTTATGTTTTAGATTAATGTATTGGCATCTCTAAGTTATCGGTTCTCTCAGTTTGATTGATTCTGTTTGCTTTCTGCATGTAATCAGTTTTATTTTCAATGGTAGGAGGTATCTTGTGAGTCCGATAGTCAGTGTCTCGCACATTCATGGACTGTTTTAGCTCTTCCGTTTGCCAAGGTGCAGGTTTTCCATACAGGATTCCAGTCTTATGGGGAGCATATTTATTATGTAACAAGGTTAGTTCGGTAATGATGTTGTGAGCTGATATTCCAGATACGAATTTCTGTGCTTGTGGATTTCGTGGCAAATATATGTATGGGGGCCGGACTACAGGCTGCGTTATGAGCAGGTGAAAGTTGAAATACTGTTGGATTTGAATGAGAAACTAGACACTTGAATTTCACAGTGAAGGGGCAGAATATTTATGTTGTTTTCCTAGCATTATTTATATGTTCCTAAGTCGAATTGAATTTTGAATGGTCAATTTTGAAATAGGCTATCCCACTTACTTCCAGAGGCCTTTAGAGGACACACATTAAGAAATTTCTTTATGGGGTTGGATATTTACGAATATATATTTATCTTGTTTGTCTTCATTAGTTTTGGATGTGAGTAGCATGGTCGGTAAAAAGTCGAAGTGTTTGTATACCACTACTACATCTCCTCATCTGTTACTCCTGTTATGTCTTAGGACAGTGAATTCTATATTTAGGAAACTGGACAGCACGCTCGGCTTGAGCCAAGTGTCCACGTTCATTAGAAGAGAGACAGGGATGTCGACATTCTGAAATATATGGTGGAGTTCGTCGAAATAAGTTGAAAGTGATTGCCAACTATGTTCTACAATAACAATACCAACACGATGGTAGAAATAGTGTCTGCATGTTTGGACAAGTTCGTAGCTTATAAAGCACAGACTTTAGAGTTCATTTGCACCGCTTTTTTCCAGCCTTTATCCGCACCATTATCCTGTCATCTCTTGTTCACACGCCACGTAGCACAAATTTAATACACATTATTCAAAATTTTCATCTTTCAGCATTGAATTCCACCTATATTGTCACGTTTGTCTTTGTAAGTTTCATAATCACTGTGACTGTATCAAATCTTTTCGTTATGAGACAAATTTCACGATTATGGCTCTAGGTTTCGCGAACCACTACTTCCCACATACTACTCTATAACTTCTGAGTATAGAATGTGCTGCATGCATATTTGTTCTCACTTTAAGCTTTTACAATGTAAAATTGCTATGTTAATAACAAATGTTTTCATTTTACCAGTGTTCTTTCAGTGCTCCACAACAATATGTCATCCACATTGTCTTCGCCTAGAAGAATTACGAGCGATGTTCGGTACCATTTTACCAAAATGTAAGAAGAATGAAAATGCCGCTACTGTCAGCAGATAATTGACATGGCTTCTGGCTCATCATCAAACCTGAAGAGACATCTAAAATCAAAGCATCCTAAAGACCACCTGGAACAATTTGGGTCAGGAAGCCGATCAAGATCGCCATTAATCGATGGAGAAATTCGAGAACTCATTTCTCGTGAACTGTCGTCACCGACGGCTGCTTCCACCTCGGTGACCGTATTCTCCCAAAAAGGCAAATTGAGTCTCCGGCGCTATGCAGCCCATCAATGCCGTCTGGTTCTGGACCAAGTACTGATCTGTCTCCTTTCTGACGCCCTCACCCTCAACTGCTTTTCATTTACAGCAAATAAGTAATTTTTTTTTTATATTATAAAGCCGTTCACATTAAGTAAATCTATGCTATTAGATGTACATCTACTAAAAATGATTTCCAGCAAAAATTAAAAATTGTTCGGCCACCGGAAAGGCAGTCTGCCGTATGTCTGATCCGTGGGCGAGTGTAAGTAAGATTAGTCTGAGAAGAGTGAACTAAAGTCATACCTTTTAGAGTGCTCACAATTCGAAGACAGACAGATTGCTGAAAACATTTGAAACTGGGTAAAGTCTGTTATTCCAAATAAAATATCAATTGTAAAATCACTTCCATAAGAACAGAAAATGCGTCAAATACGAAATTAATTGCCATGCTTTTAAAACTTCCACATATCCCTTGTTTTGCACATTCTTTAACCCCTACTGCACAACACGCAATTCAGAAGTTCATACAGAAACCAGTAGATGAGTTCAAATGAGTTTTTGCTTTTCATAATGAGAAACCCTTTGCTATAAGCAAACTTGCTGAAATGCAAGGAAATTTGAGAAAATACCGACTAAAATTCAAACGTTATGTCCCAACCACATGGAACTACTTCCGAAATGTTGAAAAGATTTACTTTAAATAAAGATCCCATAATTTCTTTCCTCGCTATTTTAGGTCGGAAACCGGATGACTTAATCGAAGAGGTGCCCTCACAGAAAACAGTCACAATTTCAGTAATGAAAATCTTGCGAAGATTAATCGAATGGCAACTAAAACCTTTTAAAGACAAAAATAAAGAATATCCTCCAGAAACAAACTCATTCGTTGATAATTTGCTTCAAGGACTATCAGAGTGGTTTCATGTTATCTCCAGCAACGAAATGATTAGTCAGGCAACATTGCTGGACCCCTGATTCAAATGCAAGGATTTTCAAATGACAAAACATTTCAGGACTGCTACATGAGGGCTGTTACAGAAATGAAAGCTTTAGTTGTTCAATAAGAAAAACAGAGCTCCTGTCTGAACCGGTTAAAACCGTCACACCTGAAACCTCTTCAAAGTAGGAGTTCAATGACACTATTAGTCAACTTCCAGGAAGTCACAACCCAGAAAATGCAGCAGTGTAGAATTAGACAAATAATTAATGGAGAGATATTTGGCTAGAAACAGCGATCCCTCAAACTGGTTGGAAACAAATAAATTATGGCCAGCGCTGTATCCGTTAATTCTAAAATTATTATGCATCACAGCAACATCAGTGATCTGTGAACGATTATTTTCAAAAGCAGGGCCAATATGGTCCGAGAAGAAAAAGAGATTCACATTGACTAAACTGGGTCAAATTTTATTGATAAATACCAATACTGATTAATTTTTCTTTTAACGGAACATACGTTTATGGTAATACTGACTGTAAATGATGACTACAGATACACTTCAATTACAGTTGTTATAATTCTTATATCATGTTTTTTCCAAGAATAATATCAAATTGTAACAAGAATCAGTCTTCATTCGTACAATTTTTCCACTTGATGAAAGGTGTTTAGAATTTTGTTGTATATTTATAACTTTTTTAGTAGACGAAATTTAAAACTTTTGTGTTTGAAAATCTGAAAAATACTAGGGACACAACACAAAATTATTGTTCCTCTTCATATGTTAAAAAGTCAGTGTACCTTCTTTTTACTTATTTTTGTGGATGAATGTTTGAGTGGTGAGTTATGAAAAAGAACTAGATCATTCCCATGAGTGACCAGTTATGATCCAGTCTCGGAAAAGAACAATTTTGTCTGTCTCTATTATACATTGTTATACAAATTATCTACATTTTCTGCAATGCTCTGAACAAAAAGAAGACTTACCTAATTGTTATATTAAGGGAGGGGAATTGAGTGGGTCAGAAGCAAAAGGATATAACCACACTTCTTGTAGTTTGAAGGAAACTGAATTTAAAGTTCAGAAGTGTTCCGAATTATCTTGAGATTGCAAAATGTAACTTCAATTTTTGGTACATATTTAACATAAAAATACTCTTTAACATTTTCTGTCCACGTGCTGGAACAACAGGTTAGTGTAAATGACCAGTTTTGTATGACAACTTGTAAAAGCCTGAATGCACTGGTATCCCTTTGCTTTCAGAGTACAGTTGGTTAAGAAAAATGTGATTTTTGTTTTCCCTAAAATGCTTTATTCTCGATTGTGCGTACCTAGATGCAAAAGGCTGCATCGCGTTCAGTCGACAACAGCTGCACATAGGAGCAACTTTCCTCAGAGTTCTATATACTGGAGTCAAAAATTCACTAAATTCCTATTTGGGGGATCGCATCACAGTTGATAATATAACCCAACAGAGAACACTCAAAATTGTGTGTGCAGAAGGAGAAAATGTAGATGACGACGCAAGTTAACTATCCAGCACATCTTTCCCACACAACATCTAATTTTATTATAAAGCTCTAGTGACTGCTGATGTTACTATAGCATAGGTACCTGTCTTTAGAGAGACACTTTCATGCAATCTCTCGAGTTTGACTCTGCACTGTACAGCAGCATCTGATGTGAAACGAGAGTTGTCCAGTGAAAAACAGAGTAAATAACAAGAAGCAGCCTCGTGCAATTCATTGGTCACTCACATACCTAACTGAACATCACATAACCATGTTTTAACCAAAGGTTTCTCATTATTCATTCCGTATTCGCCTAAGAGATACCTGTCTTAAACTGTAAAAAAAATTGATGAATTTTTGTAGTTGAGCATCAAATCACTTCTTACACCAGTTACGCAAGAGTTTATATACTGTTAGCCCTTGTGATAAAGCCACATTGACTGCGCAGAAAAAAACTTAAAGAATGCAGAAGCATTTTATGAACTGAAAAGACTCTTTAAACATAATTTTCGAAAAGGATCAGTGACAGTTTTATTTTCTGATTATCTTTCCACTACATACAAAAGCCTTACGTACCTCAGATAACAATGCAATATTTAGTACGAGACAGCTATGAAGCTATGTTTTGGTGATCATGAACTTTTGTGATGGCGTTGTATTGCTCATATCTTACAAAGGAGTTACTAAGACACAGTTAGGTGTTAGGTGTTAGTTACCTCATTACTTAAAAAATAGGCAATAAAATTTATTTACGTATTTTGATGGAAACCATGGTGAAGTTAAAACTTTGTCGTGATCTACAGTCTGTGTGTACTGGCGTACTGCCTGAAAATTTTCAGACCATAATACCCCTTTCTCATGACAAAATATACAACTTATCAAAGCACTCATAATATCACCTTAATTCCAAGGAGGAAACAGAACTAGGTCACTGAAATACGTGATGACTGACACTAAACTGCAGGAGCTAAGGATACGTAGGAGAGCAACGGGAGTTTTATCAAAAATAGGTAACTCAGCATCCATCAAGACTTCTACATCTGGTGTCATATTACAGCTGATGCAATTATGAATGTCGTATCAGTATCCACGGAATTCCCTCCTCCACTCCCATCTCCCCACCACCTCGATATGTGTGTCATCATGTTCTTAGCCAATCACAGGGGCGGAAGAGCACTGAATGACTGAGGTTTCAGCCACTGGCGGCCCCCTACCCACGTCTAAGGCTATTTTAATTTTTATAGTTCTATAGCATGAGTATTATCATTTGCAGTCTCCACTTTGTAGTGGTATGATCAGCATGAAATGCTGCCACCAACAGTGATCAGGTAGAAAGAAGAAGAATATCTGGAAGTATTTCGTCCATTCATCCCGAATTATTATTTTTATTATTGTTATTATTAATACGTTCTTCTGTGTGTGTTATTATTGTCACAAACGAGGATGCAAAAGTGTTTCACTATGTACTATTGCCTTAGCAGCAGCAGGCCCTTTCCGCAGGATGGCATCCTGACGTATCGGACCTGCTGTTGCTCAACTATGCAGTACCACAGTCGCAGCAGCAACTGGCCACAGTCCAATGGACCCCTGATTCAATACTGGCACAATTACTGGATGAGGACACTCAGTTGTTTTGCAGTGTACTCGGGCTTCAATAGCAGCAGTTCTTCTCTGCAGGACGTTTTCCAGACTCATTCGACCTCATGTCATTCGACTGCGCCATAGCACTAATGCAGCCAGAACTTGAGTCTCAGTTAAATACTAGCAGAATGCAATTTTTTGCCAATATGTACAATTTGACTGTAAGTGGATGTAAGCATGTGAATGTAGGCTTAGCACCCCATGATGAGTTGGATGTGATGATTGGACTAGAAAATCTGCAACATCTTGATAGCAGATTGCTGCATGTATTACAGAAATCGGACTGTCTGTACAGCATGATAGAGTACATGTAGACATATATGACGACTGAATACATCCCATTATATATTCCGGTTAACACCTGTATGTTACAGAGTGCGGCACCAACTGTTAATACGTATATGGATAGGTAGTGCTTGAATTAAAATCTGGGGGGTGCTGTCAGGTAGATTAAATATTCAAGTTTGGTGAATTTAAACAGCTTAACTGATAGCACTAGAAAGATTTATTTCATAATAACAATAATAAAAACAATAATTCGGGATGGATGGACAAAATACTTCCAGATATTCTTTTTCTTTCTACCTGATCACTGTTGGTGGCAGCATTTCATGCTGATCATACCACTACAAAGTGGAGACTGCAAATGATAATACTCATGCTATAGAACTATAAAAATTAAAATAGCCTTAGAAGTGATGTTGCTGGTGAGCACAGAGTGGATTTCAATAAATTATATCTGCATAAATGCTTGTATTCATTCAACACAAGAATATGCACCTGAAATCCTTTTAAGCTTTGAAACTATGGAGACCGAAACAGCCGAAGGAATACCTATGTATCTACTTGCATCTATAAGTCTCTATACAATTAAGACTGAATTCAAGGCGCACAAAAGACAGTTGATTGAAAAATACTGTAAAACTGTGTTATTATACATGTCAAATAAAAATTGTAGAATAAATAAAAGCTTTCCTTATTTCTTTCAACCCTACCTTAGCATAGCAATAATAATTCATGATGGTCGTCTTTTATAAATAATGGCAGCGACATAACACACTTACTAATAGTTTTTAAAAGATTGCTTGGATGAAGAGGTATATCACACTTATACTAAGAGAAAAGGAGACACGTTTCATAGACAACTCATTATTTTATTTACAATATATACATGACTAGCTTCATCTGATTACTTGTATATGCTAGGATGCAGCACATTAATACACTTTATTGTTTTGTGCAATATTTATATAATTAACAGTAACCTGTTACTAATATACTGAGGTGAATTGTACTAATACTACTACTATGTGTTATTATATTCTATATTTATACAGTATGGGATCGAGGCGCTGCATGTCAAGAAAGAAGGGACCACACATTCACACACATATACAGAACACATATAAGGACACATAATTTGCAAAAAACTGGTACTCGCTATACGTAATGATACATACAACTAGCAAGCACACATTGTGTTTGGGAAATACCTACAAATGAAACACTTCTCATCAGTCTCGACAGACCAACTGCCAGATGCTGTTCAGTAATTACCTCATAGCCATGCAAGTGGAAGACTACTTGGTATAACATAGACGGAGATATATCACCACCATACAGGCACTCAATTGTGACAGCCAGAAAGGGTGCATGATTCACATCCTTAGCCCCCTTTTGGTTGGCTCCTGCATCCATACGGTGTGATTACAGTTTAGATGTGAGCCCAAAAAACACCACAATCTGCAGGCCATTTGCCTGTCTTTCATCAGTTCCTGGTATTTCATTGAAGATTACAACCCACTTATAACTTTACGTAGAGCTGTAATCTCTTGCCCCAACATGCTCAGTTCAGTGGTAAACTAAACGAATTCCACGATGGTTTCTAACATTTTCCATGGTTCTGTCAAAAACGGAATTACTCAGTAATTTATAAAAATCGTTTTCAGAAACAAGTGTCCCAAGAGCCGTTTTCCTGGAATTAATATAAGTGTACTCCAGCCAGGACACTGGTTGAAGGACATGCCATGGGTGATTTTAATAAGCATCATGCATAACCTGAGACACTGCTGGAGGTTTTTGTAGCGAAGAATGTATTCCACAGTTCTGTCATAAGCTGCGGGGTGTGTTGGCGGGGGGGGGGGGGGGGGGGAGGGGGGGGGGAAGGGGTCCCATTTTGCATGAGCGTGCACTCAAAGTACAGCACCAAGTCACTGTGTACGAGATGAAAACCAGTGACATATTCCACGTCTTCCTCCAGGACATACCTCTCACCAACACCCACAGCTATACGATGGATCTTTTTTCCATTCTATCAAATATTTCTTTTGACAGCCATCTAAGCTCTCCAAATGAGTAAGTTTGTTATAGGGTTGCCTGCAGAGATTATTTACATCCAAGTAGAGGATGTAAACTTAAATCCCCAGATGGTCTTTATTCTTCATTATTCATTCTTGTCTTATCCCCCTTAGCACATCTGTGTATGCAATGACATCAGTAAACTGTGCATTTTCAACTTCTCGTAGCGTAATGAATAGTCCATCAAATTTGGGGAATAAAATAATTTGCTCCACTAATATTTCTGCCGTATACCGTCCGGCCATTCTCAGAGTGAGTCACAAGGCTGACGACAAGATGCCTTATATGCTCCACCGTGGCGGTACTGAGCGTGCGTCTCAGATATGCTGGTCGACGGCAAAGAAGTACGCTTATACATACGGCGCACAGTATATCCGATAATTAGCAAGAAGAGCTCACATACCTCAAGAGCAATTTTAAAGAGAATGGATTTTCTCCGCAACAGATCCGTAGAGCATTCAATGCAAAACCTAGAATGCAGATATGTGATGCGGATGAAGACAGTAATTCCTTCAGAATAAGTGCGTTTTTGTTCTAAGTGGGTGCTCTTTCCTCGAAGGTAGGCCGTATTCTTGAGGAACACGGTGTGAAGGTGATCTTCCAACCCTCCATGAAGAATGATGATGATGATGTATGGTTTGAGGGGCGCTCAACTGTGCGGTTGTCAGCGCCCGTACAAATTCCCAAGCTCTGCTCAACGCAATCTCGTCACTTTCATAAGTGATGATGAAATGATGAGGACAACACAAACACCCAGTCATCTGGAGGCAGGTGAAAATCCCTGAACCCGCCGGGAATCAAACCCGTGACTCCGTGCTCGGGATGCGAGAACGCGACCGCAAGGCCACGAGCTGCGGACCCCATGAAGATTGCAGCTTTACTCGGCTCTGTAAAGGACGATTTACTGTTTCGTAAAGCGGGTGTGTATCAGATTCCTTGCGGAAATTGTGAGAAGTCATACACAGGTCAAACAACGCCCACCGTTCATGAGAGATGTGTGGAGCATCGAAGATACACACGGTTATCACAGCCAGACAAGTCACCTGTGGCGGATCATTGTATTGATACAGGGCATTCAATGAATTACAGTAATGTGAAGGTTTCAACATCCACCTCTTCTTTTTTGGAATCTGTCTTCAAGGAAGCTGTAGAGATTAGATTACCTAATAATTTAATAAATAGAGGTAATGGTTTTCATTTGGACAAAGCATGGAATCGGTTTAACGGGGTAATTAAAGTGCAGAGAAGTCGTCATGGTGTCACGACCGCCAAACATACATCAATAAGCGAATCGAATGTCTGTACGCCTTCGCCACAGGCGGCGCATGTGTAAGCGTATTTCTGTACTGCCTACCAGCATCTGTGACCCGCATACGCAGTACCGCCGCGGTGGAGTATTTAAGGCCGCGCTCCGCATGTTGTAGTCAGTCTTGTGACTCACTCTAAGGATGGCCGGACGATACGCGGCCGAAATGTCAGTGGAGGAAATTTTATTTGCGCGGCTGCATGTCCGAAATTTAATGGTCGGTCTGTGAACTGTTCAATTTTGATGTGTGTCTTTTTTAACATTGTGTCACAGGAACTCTCTAGTGCAGAGAATATGTGTCAAGGCATACACTTCAGAATTTCTCAGAAACAGCTGTGAATAAGCTCACATCTGTCTCCATGTACAATTTAGGATGTCCTCTAAATCACGGATGTTGAACTCCTGCCAAACATTAACCTCCTGCCTATACTCTATATCGATTATGGCAGTGCCTGTAAGTTTGCTGTTGCACGCAGTCATATCAGACAATGTGGTTTTGGGGTGCCTCTCGATGTAATCCAGGTATTCATAAGGATAAAGCCCTCCTTCGCCACAAACTAAAACATTAAATCACCAGGATATGCGTCTCTGGTGATGTTCACACCCTCCTGGCACATGGTCTCAGCAAGTTTTTGAAGAGATATGTGCATGAATTGATGGAATGGAATGTTATTGTGCACTTGATTCCTTTGGAGAACGAAATGTAGTCCTTTTAATTGCGAAATAGGACACTGACCATATTACCCTTGACCTCGAAATCACCCAAGTACTCAACAAGGAAGTGAACATCATAGCCACCTCAATTATGGAAGAAGACGGGCATGCGACATCGCACCTTGAACTTCAAGTTACATACATTGTGAGCAGCACCACAGGACATCCCCATTGAATGACAGTGGTATCGACGTGGAGTTTCCGTTTTTCTATCCAACAGCCCCCCACAAACGTGACATTTAACTACCTGTTGGTATAAGGCATAACTCTCCTACTATTAGGTCCTTGGAATGTTGTCACTATAAAGAACAGCAACACTCAGCCCAAGTATTTCGAGCTCAGAGAACAATTATCTTGCCGGATTAACCCCAGCCTACGTGTAATAACAGTCTCCAACATCGACATGGAGGTGTCACAGCTATTGTAGGTCGACGGTATCTCCAGCCCTCTCCCTGGGAACAGGCCACCCCCTGGATCTCAAGTCACGTCACCTGGAGGGGTTCTGTGACCTCTGATCGGCTATAACCATGCCCCTGCCGCCCAGAGGACTCATTCTCTCCTGTGTATTCGCTTGATGGAATGTTCACTGCACTGGTCGCTGTCTGTTGACAACTTTTTCCTTGATCTTGGACTCCATATGGACTTTAATATGGGCTTGCAATCTTCTATTCGTGTGACATCGAACTTATATGTTTTTGTCTTTACTGCGTCTTTCTATTGTGTCAGTGTAATAAGCCAAACAAATTGTGCTCATAATTGCAGACTTCCACAGTGGCGACTAGTCTATTCGAACTCTCAGTAGACAACATGGAATCCGAGTTTATGAAGCAGTGGCTCCAGCAACAGCAGTGACAGCGCCTTCTTGATTTCCTATTACTGAAAAACCAGCAACAGTAGTGGGCTTTACTGCAACGACTGCTTACGGCGTTATCTATCACGAATGAGACGGCTTTCTTAGTTCCACCATTTCCTAAGTTTCTGGACAGCGTTGACGATTGGGAAACGTACTTACTACGCCTCCACCATCATTTCACTTCCTACACGGTAATTTATTCAGATAGGAAACGGTCATTTTTATCTTTTGTGGTCTTCACATAGAGTGCTGACTTTACTTCATAAGTTGTCCCCCAAGAAATACCCTGATAGTTAGCCTTTTGCATGAACTTCGTGATCTGCTGTCGGATCATTATGTGTGTGAAACCTGTGTGGCATTAGCTCACTTGAAATTTTACTGGCTTGGTAAGCATCCGCCGCTAATCTACAAAGATTGGGTCACTGACCATCAGTGACGTTGTGCTGTTATGTTCTCCGTAGAATCACGTCGCCGAACATATGCGAATTCTTTGATTTAGGACTTGCTCCTCCAACATTCGCCTAACAAGTTTGTCCGCTCACAGGCTTATAGCATGCGGATCTGTCGTTCGATGAAGTCTTTAAAAGTGCTCAACCTTTCGAATTCTCGCACGAAACCGAAATGCAGTGGGCGGCTCAATTCTCAATGTCTGCCGTCACATGCAGCGGTTAACACTTGACGTAGCCACACGAGGAAGTCACTCGCTCATATTGACCGCTCTAATAAACACATCATGCCATATCAGCTCAGTGGCTTAGAGGCACGCGAATAGGGCAATGACACTCCAGATGTCTCCAAACGATCTCTCTCTAGTAACTAAATATCAGAAGCCTATCTAGGTTCTCCATCCGGACAGAAGTCCAATCCATGTCATCTACCTTCCTGTCAGAAGTGCTTCCACCGACACCATCGTTCACTCTGACCAAATCGATTGGCTACTTGCTTCGCATGCGGCATTAGGGTTCTATTACTGGTGTGCGTGGTCGTCTGATGCCTGTAACTATGGGTACAGTATGGAAGCTGTTTCTCCCAAATCGTCTCTCGTGGGATCTCGTCACAACTCTTGTACCTGGAGCAGTGCATTCTATTCAAGAGTTCGCTCATCCTGCTACAGACCAACCTGTCTACCTGATAATCTTCTTGCGAGTGAATGGTTTGTAAACCTATTTCAGGTGGATATTGGCGCATCTGCTTCTTATATGGATAGTATTACCTGTGTTGTGTGAGGGTCTCTTCCGCTACAGCATTCTAGTCGGAAAGTAACGGCATGTGGTGGCTATGACAGCCACATGAAACGTGTTTATGCTATGCAAGTGTCCCATAAAAGTACTTCAAGGAATCATTCAGTATTGATTGTTACTTCTGGTAATGGGGAAAATAAGTATGGGTTCGCTGCACTCAGACATCTGAAACAATACGTGTTTGTTTTCCATGGTGATTCCACTGGTGACATAATTGCCTCATATTTAGATCTGGTCCTCCCTGATTTAGTAGGGGCAGCGAATGTAGCTAGAAAAGTTCATTTGAAACCGGGTCCTTTGCCTCGCTTCTCGCGGGCCCGCCGGTTCTACGCGTCCTATGGGACGTAGTTAAGGCGAACCTGGACAGATTGTAGGCCCTCGAGATAATCACCCCTGTATAATTGATCGAATGGGCTTCACTCCTTGTTGTCGTAAAAAGGCCCGGACGGCTTCCTACCGCTAAGTGGTGAATTTAACGCTGTTAGCGACCAGGTCATCGTCGACACTTTCCCATTCCCCAACCAGAAGATGCGTTTTACAAGTTACAATAGGTTTCTTTTACATAAAGGTCAATTTGTCGGAGCCATACTTACAGCTGTCGCTGCACCCGGAATCTCGCGACGTATTTGATGCTCAACACATCCTTTGGCATCTACAGTTATAACAGACCGCTCTTTTGAAATTTGCAGCCAGCCAGTAATCTTCCAGTGTCATGTGGAGCATTCCGTTGTACTGCAATTATTTAGTTACTTTATTCATGTTGACCTTGAAGGGGCGATCTGTATTGATTACTTAGGATATGGAGAACTTCTTAACTGAGATCACTATAAAAAAATTTACTGTAGGTAACAGGCTTTTGAACAAAACTACGTTACCATCTTCAGATCTGTAATAAAATTACAAAAGTATTACAATCTGCTATACAAATAATGCAACATTAACCCATTTAACAACCAAATGACACCATACCTTCATTAAGGTTATTACAAAACCTTGTGCTAGCTACACACAAAAATGTTCCATTGCTTTTCCAGGTATATAAAACATGAAAAGAGCGAGGCGTTGAGACATCAAAATTAAAATTACTGTGTACATCACAATTCACTAAAACATCATTCCCATAATGCGACACGTCTTGCCTATCAGGGAGCAAATGCCTATCACAGCTAACACGTGAGACGAAGTGACTACAAGCACAACAGGTGCTGCTGCAATAAATAGATTCTCTCAGTAAAAGTCAAATATGTAGTTAAACATCCATGATTTCATATGTACATATATAAGAAATTCTGAATTTTTATAAAATATTTTTGATGCTTTTTTCACAACAGAACACTGCTAAGAAACCGTACACACCATACATTTACGCTACTTGCGTTATATCTTAATAAAATTACAAGTGATGTTTTTGACAGTATCGATAAATAAGCGACAAACATAATTACAAAACACAAAGAAAATTTGTTAAAATTTACTATAAGAAACAGAAATATAAAATATTTATGATAAAAACTTTTTTTAGAACATTTTTAATATCGAAATACAGCTGTGTTCAACGCAACATCTGAAAATTATACCAGTATTGTATAACGCATCACATTTAGTGCACCTAAAAAATATTTACTAAGCGACGTGATAGCCTATATGAGGGCCATGAATACTACGTAGATACCATCGGAAAACCGTCAATAATTATTACAGTCCGGATCTTAGACTGAGTACATGGGCGCTGTAGCCAAAGAATACTGAACTTGAAAGTCCAAAATGCAATCCTGACTCACAAACCTACGGAGGCTCATTATTTGCATTGTACTAATACGAGGATAGTTCAATAAGTAATGCCTCACATTCTCTTTCTCAGAACATATTTATTGTTAAAAGTCAGAATTTGGTGACAATATACATCAACGTGTCTTGTACATGTCCTATTTTTCTACGTAGTCTCCATAACGATCTACGGCCATACGCCAACGTCGTGGAAGAGCAGGTATTCCCTGGTTGCAGAAGCTCTTGTTCTGTAGGCGTAGCCATGATTTCACTGTATGACTAACACTCTCGTCATCTGCAAACTGTAGAGCCAATTATCGAGTTGTGATGCGCAGGTCTGCACGAATAGTGGCAGCCGCATGGTTCAGAATGTCTGGAGCAGTGTCTGTGACAGGACGTCTCGAGCGTGGCTGATCATGGAGCTCTGTATCTGCATTTCCTGAAGCTGTAATGGGACAGAGTAAGTTGGGTGGCATCCTTCTATAGCTGACTAACACAAAGACAGCAAAATATAAAATATGTGTGACATGAATAACGTACGCAGAATGCATGGTATTGTTCCATAACTGTGAATAACTTTGAATGAGTGTGAATGTTAAGAAAAGAAACACTGAACTATCACCAAATGAATTTGG
Organism: Schistocerca piceifrons; assembly: GCF_021461385.2. Classification (NCBI taxonomy): domain Eukaryota; kingdom Metazoa; phylum Arthropoda; class Insecta; order Orthoptera; family Acrididae; genus Schistocerca; species Schistocerca piceifrons. Next base: position 619,519,706 of record NC_060149.1, read on the forward strand.
CGAAGCCATCTGTTCTCAAAAGGATGATGATTTTTTTAAATAACTTATGTTTCAATACTGTCACAAAAGCAAAAATTCCTCGTGTAGGAATATTCGTTTTCCGTGCCATCCGCCTCTTTGATGGTCTAACCTAAACCAACATCAGCCCGGCTAGTAGTGGCAGATATTGTTGTACAATCAATTCCGAACAACGATAGAGCCCAGTGTACTTCACATGGCCTTGCCGAAAGTAATGGACACACCTTTTTATGAGTGTTAAAATTTGTCGCAGTGGTGAGAGTCGATCTTGAGACCTTCATATTATGTTCAAGCACCAGCCCACGAGACAACCTGAAACCGGTGTAGCGAAACACAGACTCAGACAAGATCAACTTGCATTGAAATAAGTCGACAGTTCGAGCAGGTTATTTGTTTTGTATTTCAGACCACAGTTTGACTTATAAAAGTATCAGGCTGACGAAAACATGAAGATATTTCAAAAAACAGTTTTACGTAAGGTCTCGTGGCTTCCTGTTGTTATCAGAACCCTTGCTGGTCTTCATGAAACAGGTGATGGCCAACAGCCAACAGACTCCTGATGACAGCCAGAATCAAAATGGCTCTGAGCACTATGGGACTTAACATCTGAGGTCATCAGTCCCCTAGACTTAGAACTACTTAAACCTAACTAACCTAAGGATATCACACACATCCATGTCCGAGGCAGGGTTCGAACCTGCGACCGTAGCGGCCGCGCGGCTCCAGACTGAAGCGCCTAGAACCGCTCGACCACTCCGGCCGGCAAAGCCAGCATCCGTCTTGCTGATGGCAATGCTTCGCGCTTCGCGCATGTCATCAATAGTGCATGTTGCAACATTAGTACTGACAAGCATAAAATTTATCTTGATAAATGAAGACTCAAGACAGTTGTTAAGTGATGCAATATTAAAACGACCGGTTTCGTAGCTTATAACTGAGTCTTCAAGCATACATCTGAGTAGAAAAACTGAAAAAAATTATAATAAACAATACTGTATATACCGTAAGTTAAAAAAATGTAGTAAATAACAGATAAACGTACTCTCAATCATTTAATATAAAACCTTAACTGGGTTTAAATGGATGACCCAATATGCAGCAAAACACACCAGACAACAGGCAAAATACAATTAGGAACTTAGAGTTTAAGAATGAAGCATTAATAGCTAATAAAGGCGGTTTGGAGGGGGCGGGGGTGGGGGGGGGGGGAGGAAGCGCTGTGGGAAGCAGATATAGAGTAACAGACTAACCAGAAGACACTGAAAAATAGAAGAAGGGCGGTATTAAAGAAATTTCCAAAATGCAAATTCCAGGCAGTCACTTAGCCGGAACAAACTTAGTTGAGAGTGGGAGGAACAATGAGTGGGTTTGGGGCAAGAAGCTGAATGGGAAGGTCAACGCCTGCAGGCTAGGTAATAGGCGACAGTACATAAGCGTGGCAGATGCAGTAACTGCTATGATGTAATGGGACAGAGAAAGTTAAGTGGCATCCTTATATAGCTGACTAACACAAAGACAGCAAAATACAAAGTATGTGGGACATGTACAATGTACGTACAACATAAAACTTACAACTAGTCAATAGTCACTGGCTTAAAATAATGACGAAAACTCAAGATTAAGGTGGTAATAAACGCAAAGGATATCACAAGAAGTGGAAGAGGATAAAACTGTTATTCGATAATGCTGTTAAGGGAAAGACAATGGAGGGAAATGTACGTGGGAGGGAGAAAACAAAAGGCATAGAAAATAGGGCCAAAATACGGAACATAAAACACAGTACTGTAACAGAAAAAATATGAATAAAGTTAAGTAAGCATATTTAGGCACTCAAAATTTGCAAGAGGATTGCGATGTCTCATATCAGTTTGACCATTTAGTGTATGTTGTGGAAAAGTACTATCTCCATTTCTTCCAAAATACTTAGGGTTTACTTTTACTTTCACTGTATAAAATGATTACATTATTCGACAGACTGGTAACAGAAGGCCTTTGTCCATGGAAGTGCGCACTCGAAGCCGATTTTGAATCGGTTAAATTCAGATTTTCTCGAAATCTGATGTCAAAATCCCTTCCCGTTTGGTCAGTGTACGTCTTGGACCTTACTTTCGGCTCGCGGTACATTCTTTGTGTCTGTATCTGCTACTGATATTATCGGGTATGGAACAGGAGTATTTTATATTTTTAGCACAATGGTTGGAGCTATCTTCTCCGATATTCTTCTGAAGTGTGGAAACCAACAATATATATCTTCATCCTCAATCTCACGGTCTGTATTAATCAGGGTTACATAACCTCACTTAGAGCCATGGAAGGTGGGTGGCATTACCTTTTTAAAAATGCCTTTATTAATGTTATTCTCAGAATTAGCATTTAGCCAGTGCTGTACACTTTGCATTGAATGAAATCATATTTTCTTCCTAAGGCGTTCTTCTTCAAGGGAAAGTTTTACATCATATAAAGCAGTGGCCTGAATGAAGCCATTTTGTATGTTGATTGATGATTACAGGTGTTGTGAATAACAAGATCGGTAGTAGTTGCTCTCCTGTGTATATCGAATTAAGGTTAAAATTGTTTGTAGTGGTCAAAAGATACAAGTAAGGAAGCATTTCATTCCCGTTATACCGGACTGTGCAATGGATTTTCCGATGTAAACAGTTTAACTGATTCACGACATTGCAACAATCATCCGTTTTCCCTTTGTATAAAACCAGTATATCGCCCACACATCTACTCTACAATATTTTTTGTGATGACTTGGAAAATTTGTCATAACGTCATATTCAAAGGTAGTCATAAAAATATTGGCCAAATAGCATGCCAATACTGATTACATGGCCATTCCTTAATTCTGAATCTAAGCATAATTACGTAAATTAAAATAGTTAAATTTCAAAACAGTATCAAGTAGAGTGAGAAGGTCATTCATCTCATCTGCAAGCGAATTAGTGTTGTTCATAAATTTTAAGTAATGATGTCCAGTACTTCGTCTAAGGAAACGTTGGGATACATATTCTGAACGTCCAGTGACATAAGTTCCTGTCGTAATGGATAAATTGACTACTTTTTCAATACGATTCTCTCTGTACTGAACATAACAGATTGCAGGAAGTCTATAATGTTTATTAAGGTATTTGGCAAGGGAATTTTTTATGTAATTTCCTAACCTCTTCGGATTACTTAAAGGTCTGACTGCAGATTATACTTATGTAGCTAAATTGTTCCCTTAACTTATGGGCTGTTTGGGTCTCTGGAATAAGTCTCTTTTCCTGAAATTCTTTAAGGAAAATTTTAAAAGTATTGTGTACCTTCTTTAAATTAACTACATTTTCTACGGTAAAGTCAGTTTTCATTTTAGGATATGATTTTCAGTTAAAAACTATTGCAATTATTCAATATAATGGCTCCCTTGTGTTATCATGGAAGTTTTACTTTTATCTGCCTGGCTAATTAATTTTTGATGTTCAAGAAGATTCGTATTTATAGATAAAATAATCTGTCGTGTACATTGTATTGTATTGTATTTTATTGAACTGGAGACCCAGAAATGATGAAGACGCTTCGTCCCCGCCCTAGCACTCAGTGGTTCATAACCTCACAACGGGCTACAGCAGTCCACTCACCTCACCGCCACCCAGTACCGAACCCAGGGTTATTGTGCTGTTCGGCACCCAGTACCCACTCCCCTCCCTCCCCCTGGGAACGTCTCACACCTCACACCAGACGTGTGTATTCCCAAATGTCTGCATAGTACAGTAATTATGGTGTGCAACTACAGCAGTGCTCAAAAAGTATCCGAAAGACCAGAATTGCATTTCGCCTGACTCACATGCAACCTGCATTACACAGATGTCTAGCAGGTCCTCTAATCGCACCTCAGTACAGTCGTTTGACTAATGAGATTGGTTCCAACGAGTCACCACTAGAAAACACTACTCTGTATCGCAATAACTCAAGATGTAAAGTAGTACCACGATACTAAAAATCTCAGGGAACACCTTATTACAGATAATACTGTCTTTAAGGCCTGTAAGCTACATTTATTACAATAAACCTGAAATGTTACCAATTACATTACTACGTCAGATAGGTAATGCATGTAGTAAGTTCGTCATATTCATGGTTTCCTCTTCAAAGTAACATGCCGTACTTATTATTTAACACAAAATGACATTAAAAATTTAAGTAAATCACGAGCAGCTGGTTGAACATATGTATGAACTTCAAATGACACGACGAACCGTCTTGTTCTGCATATGGATTCAAACCCAGGTCATGCAGACTGCCCAAAGATTTCGTGACTGCTGGAAACTAAGAGTCATTCCTGACTAGCCATACAGAGAGGGATATACCTCGATTTTAGACAGTACCAGTTAGCAAATATGAAATTTAAATTACATGATGTTGTTATCTTTAGTCCAGAGACTAGTTTGCTGCAGCTCTCCATGCTACTCTATCCTGTGCAAGCTTCTTCAGCCCCCAGTACCTACTGCAGCCTACATCCTTCTGAATCTGTTTAGTGTATTCATCCCTTGGCCTCCCTCTACGATTTTTACCCTCCGCGCTGCCCTCCAATACTAAATTGGTGATTCCTTGATGCCTCAGAATATGTCCTGCCAACCGATCCCTTCTTCTAGTCAGGTTGTGCCACAAATTTATCTTCTCCTCAATTCTATTCAATACCCCTTCATTAGTTACGTGATCTACCCATCTAACCTTCAGCATTCTTCTGTTGCACCACATTTCGAAAGCTTCTATTCTCTTTTTCTGTAAACTATTTATCGTTCACGTTTCACTTCCATACATGGCTACACTCCATACAAATACATTCAGAAACGACTTCCTGATATTTAAATCTATACTCAATGTTAATAAATTTCTCTTCTTCAGAAACGCTTTCCTTGCCATTGCCAGCCTACATTTTATATCCTCTCTACTTCGACCATCATCAGTTATTTTGCTCCCCAAATACCAAAACTTCTTTACTACTTTAAGTGTCTCATTTCCCAATATAATTCCCGCAGAATCACCCGATTTAATTCGACTGCATTCCATTATCCTCGTTTTGCATTTGTTGATGTTCATCTTATATCCTCCTTTCAAGAAACTGTCCATTCCGTTCAGCTGCTCTTCCAGGTCCTTTGCTATCTCTGACAGAATTACAATGTCATCGGCGAACCTCAAAGTTTTTATTTCTTCTCCATGGATTTTAATTCCTACTCCGATTTTTGTTTTTGTTTTCTCTACTGCTTGCTCAATATACATATTGAATAACATCGGGGATAGGCTACAACCCTCTCTCACTCCCTTCCTAACCACTGCATCCCTTTCCTGCCCCTTGACTCTTATAACTGCAATCTGGTTTCTGTACAAATTGTAAATGGCCTTTCGCTTCCTGTATTTTACCCCTGCCACCTTCAGAATTTGAAAGAGAGTATTCCACTCAACGTTGTCAAAAGCTTTCTCTATGTCTACAAATGCTAGATTTGCCTTTCCTTAATCTATTTTCTAAGATGAGTCGTAGGGTCAGTATTGCCTCACGTGTTCCAACAGTTCTACGGAATCCAAACAGATCTTCCCCGTGGTCGGCTTCTACCAGTTTTTCTATTCGCCTGTAAAGAATTCGTGTTGGTATGTTACAGCCGTGCCTTATTAAACTGATAGATCGGAAATTGTTACATCTGTCAACACCTGCTTTCTTTGGGATTGGAATTATTATATTCTTCTTGAAGTCTAAGGGTATTTCGCCTGTCTCATACATCTTGCTCACTAGGTGGTAGAGGTTTTTTAGGCCTGGCTTTCCCCAGGCTGTCATTAGTTCTAATGGGATGTTGTCTAATCCCGGGGCCTTGTTTCGACTTAGGTCTTTCAATGCTCTGTCAATGTCTTCACGCAGTATCATATCTCCTATTTCATCTTCATCTACATCGTCTTCCATTTCCACAATATTGTCCTAAGTAGATCTCTCTTGTATAAACCCTCTGTATACTCCTTCCGCATTTCTGCTTTCCCTTCTTTGCTTAGAACTGGGTTTCCATCTGAGCTCTTGATATTCATGCAAGTGGTGCTCTTTTCTCCAAAGGTCTCTTTAATTTTCTTGTAGGCAGTATCTATCTTACCCATAGTGATATGCGCCTCTACATCCTTACATTTGTCCTCTAGCCATCCCTGCTTAGCCATTTTGCACTTCCTGTCGATCTCATTTTTGAGACGTTTGTATTCCTTTTTGCCTGCTTCATTTACTGCATTTTTATATTTTCTCCTTTCATCAATTAAATTCAGTATCTCTTCTGTTACCCAAGGATTTCTATTAGCCCTCGTCTGTTTACCTACTTGACCCTTTGCTACCTTCACTACTTCATCTCTCAAAGCTACCCATTGTTCTTCTACTATATTTCTTTCCCCCATTCTTGTCAATCGTTCCCTAATGCTCTACCTGAAGCTCTCTACAACCTCTGGTTCGTTCAGTTTATCCAGGTCCCATCTCCCCAAATTCCCACCTTTTTGCCGTTTCTTCAGGTTTAATCTACAGTTCATAACCAATAGATTGTGGTCAGAGCCCACATCTGATTCCTGAAATTCTGTCTTACCATTATATAATCTAACTGAGACCTTCCACTAGCTCCAGACTTCTTCCATGCATACAACCTTCTTTTATGATTCTTGAACTAAGTGTTAGCTATCCTTAAGTTATGCTCTGTGAAAATTCTACCAGGCGGCTTCCTCTTTCATTCCTTAATCCCATTCCATATTCACCTACTACATTTCCTTCTCTTCCCTTTACTACTATCGAATTCCAGTCAACCATGACTATTAAATTTTCGTCTACCTTCACTATCTGAATAATTTCTTTTATCTCATCATACATTTCATCAATGTCTTCGGCATCTGCGGAGCGTATAAACTTGTACTACTGTGGTAGGCGTGGGCTTCGTATCTATCTTGGCCACAATAATGCGTTCACTATGCTGCTTGTAGTAGCTTACCCGCACTGCTTTTTTTAAATTCATTATTAAACCTACTGCTGCATTACCCCTATTTTATTTTGTGTTTGTAACCCTGTAGTCACCTGACCAGAAGTCTTGTTCCTCCTCCCACCGAACTTCACTAATTCCCACTATATCTAACTTTAATCTATCCATTTTCCTTTTTCAAATTTTCTAACCTACCTGACCGATTAAGGGGTCTGACATTTCACGCTCCGATCCGTAGAACGCCAGTTTTCTTTCTCTTGCTAACGATGTCCTCCTGAGTAGTCCCCGCTCGGAGATCCGAATGGGGGACTATTTTAACTCCGGAATATTTTACCCAAGAGGACGTCATCATCATTTAACCATACAGTAAAGCTGCATGCCCTCGGGAAAAATTACAGCTGTAGTTTCCCCTTGCTTTCAGCCGTTCGCAGTACCAGCACAGCTAGGCCGTTTTGGTTAGTGTTACAAGGCCAGATCAGTCAATCATCCAGACTGTTGCTCCTGTAACTACTGAAAAGGCTGCTGCCCCTCTTCAGGAACCACACGTCTCAACAGATACCCATCCGTTGTGGTTGCACCTACGTACGGTACGGCTATCTGTATCGCTGAGGCACGCAAGCCTCCCCACCAACGGCAAGGTCCATGGTTAATGGGGGGTGGGTGCTGCGAACCGTAATAGACGCTTTATCACAGGTCAGCACGTTACCACAGAGCTAGCGAAGAGGGATGTGTCTAAGCATGCTCATACAAGGATAATTGTGGCTAGAACTCGTAAACCGCTATTTAAAGGAAGAGATTAGTTGCGATTTCCATGTCCAACGACTTTACTGGGCTGAAAACCGTAAATTTAGAAATTTTTGTTACACCTCAAGCGATAATAACTCAGATTATTCAATGGAAGAGACAGGAAAAATCAAGTGAACCTTGAGGCTTAATTCCGTGCACTCCAGGAAGTAACTTGTCGATCACAGAGTTGCCAAACATACCTGGCCTTGTTGCCAAATCTCAGATACAGTACCAGATGGAAGAAGACGAACCGATGCGATCCTACAGCGGGCTGTACAGCGTCTGATTCGCATTACTGTAACTAGGTTTAGGGACTGGAGCGTAGTTACTAATAATACTCAGAACTGACTGCAAACTAGGTATCATAAATCAGTAACTCCCATAGTTGCTTTTATATGTCTTTCGTAAGTGTACTCAAACTAAGAAACTCATTCACGGACGTTTTCGTGCCTCGCCGATAGTCAACAAATAAATAAAAACAAAAAACGAATGTGTGTGTGTGTGTATGTGTGTGTGTGTGTGTGTGTGTGTGTGTGTGTGTGTGTGTGTGCGTGTGTGTGTGAGAGAGAGAGAGAGATAGAGAGAGAGATAAAAATAAAAAGAATGAGAGAGAGATAGTAAAAAATTGTTGTACAGAAATTGAATCATGGCATGTAAAGAAATCTTTCATTAAAATGACACATTCCACATCTTTACGAAATGTCGTATTCATGATATATGGAGAAAGTATTAATCTAATCAAATCTAATCTAATCTAATCATATCATATTGCTGACTAGCCATGAAGAGTCATGAATTACCGAAATTTTCGCCAATATCAGTAACCAAATGTAAACTTGAAAATAAAAGACGACAGTTTTTGTAATAAACCAGGACTCCTGTCAAGACCCTTTCGTCCCTGTTGACTAACAACGCAAGATGTCTGATATACCTCCATTCAGAAATAACAAAGTGTGCATGCATTTAAAGATGAAGCGCATGATGTGAAGTTCTGTGACGGAGATACGAACCCAACACGTAATAGGATTGCTAACTAAGTAAAATCAAATGTTTCATATCGGTTTTTCTTACCAGCTGCTAGTTGTTTGAATCCAAAATAAGGATACAAATTCTTGTGCCTGAGCGACAATCGAACCGCACACCTACCGTCCTTCTTTATCATTCATGAATAAAGCTTAAATATCAATTGCTTACTCACCAACAGTAAGATGTCTGCGTGTTTGACCAGAAATGACGACACCTATTGCGATTGTTGGCAACACAGGAACAGACATTAAAAATGCATGCTAATTTTCACTAGCAGGCCGGTGTGCACGTGATAGGGCTTGAAATGAAATTATGAATATTTTTGTACTGGATCAGGATTCGGACCAGCACGGATTCAGAAAGTATCGTTCTTGTGAAACGCAACTAGCTCTTTATTCTCACGAAGTAATGATTGGTATCGGCAGTGGATCTCAAATTTATTCCACATTTCTAGAGTTCCAGAAGGATTTTGACATTGTGCCTCACAGGAGCCTTCTAATCAAATTGCGTGTCAATGGAATACCGCCTCAGTTGTGTGACTGCATCTGAGATCTCTTCTCGGAAAGGTCTCAGTACGTAGTGACAGACTAAAATTCATTGAGTAAAGCAGAAGAGATATCCAGCATTCCCCAAGCAACTTTATAGGGCCTCTCCTGTACTTAATCTAGATAAAAGATTTAGGAGATAATCTGAGCAGTCCTCTTAGATCGTTTGCAGATGATGCTGCCGTTTACCGTCTAGTAAAGTCATAAGATGATCAAAACTAATTGCAAAACAACTCAGACACGATATCTGAATGGTGGGAAAAGTGGAAATTGTCTCTCAATAAGAAAATGTGTGATGTCATCCATATGAGTACAAAACGATATCCGTTAATGATCGATTAGACTATAAATTACACAAACTGAAAGGCTGCTAGTTTGGATATATATATATATATATATATATATGATTTACAATTACGAACAACTTAAGATGAAATGAACATATAGAAAAAGTTATGGGGAATGCAAACCAAAGACTAAGTTTTATTGGCGGAAAAGGTAATGAGATTGCCTACATTACGCTTGTTCGTCGTCTGCTACAGTACTGCTGTGCTGAAAGGGATAATTGCCGGATAGGATTGACGGAGAACATCGAAAATGTTCAGAGAAGGGGAATTCGTTTTGTACTATCACGAAATAGGGGAGACAGTGACATGAATATGATAAGTGAGTTGGGATGGCATCATTAGGACAAATAAGTTTTACGTTACGGCGAGATCTTTTCACATAATTTGCATCACAAACTTTCTCCTCTGAATGTAAAAATATTTTATTGTCGCCATCATACCTAGAGAATAATGATCATTATAAGAAAACAAGAAGAATCAGAGCTCGTTCAGTATAATTTAGGTGTTCGTTGTTCCCACTTACTGTGAGTGAGTAGAACAGTAGAGGAATAGTCTGAAGATGATTAGAAGATTCCTTTGCCAGGTACTTAAGTTTGAACTGTAGAGTAGTCATGCAGATGCAGAATCTGCGAATGGGATTATTTTGTGTACGTCATCTTTGCCACCGTCTCTGCGCTATGCCCCTCTCCGTCATTACCTATTTACATTGCCAGAAGAGCCTCCTTCATGTTACTATCTTCTTCGTTTGCCCATTTTTGAAACACGTCGTATATCTGACCGAGTTGGTGATTCATGTGAAAAGGTTTCCGATGTATTATGACCACACGACAGGAAGTCATAGACTTTAAACGCGGTACGGTACCTGGAGCTCGGTGCATTGGACGTTCCGTTTCGGTAATAGTTGGGGCATTCAATACTCTGACATCCACAATGTCAAGATTGTGTCGAGAATACCAAATTTCACGCATTACCGCTCACCACGGACAACGCAGTGGCCGAGAACCTTTCACGTGACGACAGAAAGCAGCGGCGTTTGCGTAGAATTGTGAGTGCTAACAGACAAGTAACACAGAGTGCAATTACAGCAGATATCCAAGTGGGACGCATGGCGAATGTATCCGTTAGGACAGTTAGCGGAATTTGGGCGATAATGGGTTCAGGATACAGACGCCCGACGCGAGTGCCTTTGCTGACAGCACGACATCGTCTACAGCGCCTCTCCTGGGCTCGTGACCATAACTGCTGGACGCTATATGACAGGAAAACCCTGGTCTTGACACAGAAGTCCCGATTTCAGTTGAGAAGAGCTGATGGTAGGGTTACAGTGTGGCGCAGACCCCAGGAAGCCCTACTATGCCAGCTGATAATGGCTCCTTAATGGCCACTTTTGTGACTTTTGTCACCTTATTGTAAGTTTCCTGTCGTGTTTGGCCTAACTACTTTAACCAGTACCCACCTGGCCCTCGGCCTGCATGCAAGTTAGTTTTCCTCATCACTGTGCGTTCTGTTACTGCGGAAGTTACCTCTTCCATGATTAGCGAAGTTACTTCTACTGCGTATTCTTACGGTATTAATTTGTTATCCACTTCGGCCACCCCCGTCAGACACATTCACTTGCCTGAAATTACTTTGCCCAGAGTTTCATGCCACTGATCCTCATTATCTAGTTTTCCAAAAATTCGTCGAATTTTTTTACGTTTACTCCCGACTTAGCGTTCTGAGTCGTAAGGAAGCGGTTATTAAGAGTAGGACTATCCCCGTGAAACTTAACGTGCTGTGCAAGATGTGGCGCAACTTCCCTGGCCAGCACAATCTCCAGCCTTGTCTTCAGTCAAACACGTGTGGGATGTGATAGACTGAGAAGTGATTTCTGAGACTCGTCAAACAGCGACTCTTACAGAACTACGTCAGCATGTGATGTGGAGCAGGCGTAGCATAACGTATCGCAGGACAGTATTTGCCGTCCGTACGATCGATCCGATGCCGGAGTCAGGGCCTGTATTGCCGCCTGTCGAGGCTACACCACGCATTAATGTGGTTGTTACCACACAGGTCGACACCTGCTACTCAAGAACAGATTGTGGTATCGGTCTGTATACACTATCATTTCATGTAGTCCATATACACTGTTGCAACAATAAATCTTGAGTGAACTGGAAATCTTTAAGAGGGTGTACTAATTGTTTTCCGCCAGTGTTTCGTTGAATTCATAGATTTCTCAAGGTGTGTGAGGTTATTGCCTTGTTGCGGCAAAATAGGTAATTTCGTCCTCAGTTTGTCTTCCAGTTTCTTACTATTTTCTTTAAACTAACTAGAAGAATCAGTTTACAATTCTTTCAGATTAGCCTTCATTTCCTTGTTATTTTCTATTAAGTTTGTTGTGAAATAATTATGTAAACCACGCAAATTACTGTTTAACACACCTATATTACCCCTCAGGTGCCTAAACATTTCCCTTATTTTGGTCTTGTTGCCCCTCTATTACGCTCTGGTCTAGTAAACTGTTTTTTGGTTCGCGAGTTTCAGGTTCCGTTTGCATATCCACTGGACGTGGAATGCATGGTTCTGACTTCGTACGTCTTTTTCACGGTTTAGCATCCTGTTTCGTAACTCTCTTTCCTGCGTGTTGTTGCGTGAATGCACTCCAATAAATATTTTCGCTACGTTTTGGAATAATTTTTCGTCACTGTTTTGTAACTTCACGTCCTTAGACTTCATCGAAATCTAGCGTAAACATTTTATGTTGTTTCAATACACGCTTTTTTGTGCGAATGATTTGCATCGAAATTTTCCGTTACGTCAGCCTACGTGACTGGAATTTTTTGAAACATAGTCTGTTCATGCAATCAAAATTTAGGGAAGTCCTGTCACGGGCAAATCGCGCAACTGGACTTTTTCTCACAGTTTCTTGTAAGTCCTGTCATGAGAGAGCTATGTGTGACGGAACCCTAGAGATTTTACGGAAATTCACTTTGTCCTTTTAAGTGGCAACTAACTGCGTAAAATCGCTTCACGTTTCTTGTTTGACACTTACAAAGAACTCATGGTTCTGGGAACAGTTAATCTTATAAATGTGTGTCTGATATATTAATATCGTTTAAATTCAACCTGTGTGGTTAAAACTTTTACACTCGATTACGGAAATTATTGTACTGCGACATCGGCTGCTGTACGCGCAATCGGACACTGTAGTTGTCGTCTGCACAGCCGTGGTCAGTGGCCTTGACTGTAGCACAGATCGTAATTTTTGGCCTTCGGAAAAGTGATCACTGTACACAAAAGATTCGGCCTATAACTCACTAGAGTATTTGCCTTCTATTTATTTGTACAAATAGCAAAATTAATAAAACCTTTCTTTATGAACCGAACCGTGAGCTCACTAAATGGATTGTTATTGAACAATTAAGAGGATCGTCTACTATTTCCGAAGTAACTGATGGACGCAGGGACTCGACCGTAAAAATCACGCACTATTATAAACCCCTACCTTAAAAATAGCCCTGCCTAAATTCAGTATCGTTTTGGTTCTGTAAATACATCCATCTATTGAACAACTTATGCCGCAAGCGCAGAGAAAGAGTTGACTGTGTCTCACCTTAGTAAAGAAATATTATGTCTAGATTCTCACGGTCACCAAACTCTGAAGGCTCTACTTCAGTTATAACTAACTTTGAAGTTTACTGTGAATTTAAAAGCTAATCTATTTACTGTGACTTATCCTCAAAACTCCAAGATGGAAGTAACCCGTATTAATCCTAATACCATGTTGTGGCAGCTATCTCTGAACTGTTTTACGTAATTAATGACTGAAATTCTTAGTTGAATTGTCAACTCACAATTAGCAAATTTTCGACAACAAATATAAAACCAAAGGCGACGAAAGCGTAGAGCTTAAATTTTTCATGTTTAAATGTTCTGCATTTGTATTCTGAAGTACAATGTTCTGGAAACAATACTACGATTCAAAAGATCGTAGTTTTTATACAAGAAATTATCTGCTATAAGTCACACAGTTTTTGGTGTAGAATAGTGATGTAGTGATCAACTAAAAGTATGATCGCTCTTACTAGTAAACTGAAATGTACAATTAATTTCTGTTATTTCACTTTGCCCTTTCTTGAGTGTTACTACATTGAGAATTTTACTTTACTGAAAAAATGAGCCGACTGGAGTGGCCGAGCGGTTCTAGGAGCTACAGTCTGGAACCGCTACAGTTGCAGGTTCGACTCCTGCCTCGGGCATGGATGTGTGTGATGTCCTTAGGTTAGTTAGGTTTAGGTGGTTCTAAGTTCTGGGGGACTGATGACCTCAGAAGTTAAGTCCCATAGTGCTCAGAGCCATTTGAAAAAAATAGCTTATGTCGTCATATGTTTTGATGGTGGTTGCGTCATCAGAACGGTAGCGATCTATGACCTCTTAACGTGTCTGATAAATTAAAACATGCCAAGCTACATGACACTTGCCAGAGCCATTGTTGCACCAGCAGTCATGGCTCACAGGTCTTCACAGCGTCATAAGTCCGGAAATTATTCTATGCACGACTTTATGTTTTCAGAGACGTCTTCACAGAGTGTAAGTGGAAAGTCACACCACTTAGATGAAGGTTAGACGCACTATGTAGCACCACAACAATTTTACATACACGGCAGCCACAAAGCGCCTTCACTACTCAAGGCCTCGTAACTGTCTGCCTTCCCTCTCCTATTGTGCATGTCACAACGGTACACACCAAGCCTATCGTTCTATACGATTACTTCAATTTTGCGGTATTAATTTTATTTTTAATTAACTTGGTGTCTAAATCTTTGGAGTAGGGCCGTCGCTTACAATTAGAGAATAGATGTTACATCTTTTCATGATCTTAAATAAAAGCAAATGTAAAAATTAATACACTTTACAAGAATGCAAAGATGCATCTATTGCGAACCTCGACACATTGTCTCAAGATTAATCAATAGCTGTATCGAAAGCGATTTTAAAAAGAAATATTTTTAATGTGTTTGGATGTAATTGTTCCGTTACAATGCTCAACAAAAGAAATACAGTTGCTCAACGAAAAAAGGTAGTGGAATAATATTCAGGGAATGACAGGAATACAAGAACATAAATCCCTTAGCAATAAAAGAAATACGAAACGCAGGCCAGCCAAGGTGAAATGGCTGCGGGAAAGATGTGTAGAAATCAAAAAATAAATTATCGTCGGGATGACTTACTCGGCATACAGAAATGTGACAAGAACCTTCTGTGAAATTAAAGAGTGGTAACATTATGACCGAAATGTGAATTTCTCTGTTAAACGCTTAGGAGAGAGCGTGTAGGTTAACAGAGTAAGATGAAGTTCTTTATGATAGGAATGAAATGTCTGATGAAATGATAGAAGAAGAAATTGTAATCGATATGGAAAACTTAGCGGATCCAGTACTAGAGTCAGAATTTGAAGAGCTCAAAGAGATCAAGAGGACCTGAGACCAAATAAGACAGAAGGGGCAGATAACATTTCAACTGAATTTCTGGCAACGGAACGTCGGACATTCAAAAAATTAACATCTACACAATTCCGAAGATGGCAAGGGCAGATAACTGCGAGAAATATCAAACAATAAGCTTAACAGCTGTCGATTCAAGTTGCTGACAAGAATAATGTACAGAAGAACGGAAACTGAAGTTGAGGTTCTGCTAGATTACCACCAGTTTGGCTTTAGGAAAGGTAAAGGGACCAGAGAGGCAGTTCCAACGTTGTTCTTAATAATGGAGGCAAGACTGAAGAAAAATCAAGACATGCTCAAAGAATTTATCGACGTAGAAAAAGCGTTTCACAATATAAAATGGCAAGGGATGTTCGAAATTCTGAGAAAAATAGAAGTAAACTATAAGAAAAGATAGGTAACAAACAACATGTACAAGAATCAAGAGGGCCAATAAGACTGGGAGGTCAAGAACGAAGTGTTCAGATTAAAAAGGGTGTAAGAAAAGGATGCAGTCTTTCATCACTATTGTTCAGTTCACATATCGAAGAAGCAATGACGGAAATAAACTAAAGGTTCAAGAGTGAGATTAAAATTCAAGGTGAAAGGATGTAAAAATATGGTGTATGTAATGAACAGTGTATTGAGTACAGAATTTGAAATTGGAGTGAACAGGAGAAAGGCAAAAGTAATAAAGAAGCGCAGGAATGAGAACAGCGAGAAACTTTACAGCAAAATTGATGATCACGAAGTACCTCGGAAGCAGAATAACCTACGAAGAACGAAGCCAGGAGGACATAAAATGCGGACAAGCACAGGCAAAGAGGGCATTCCTGACCAAGAGAAGTCTACTGGTATCAAGCGTAGGCCTTAATTTGAGGAAGAAATTTCTGACAATATACATTTGGAGCACAACATTTGATGGTAGTGATCCATAGACTTACAAAGGGATATTTCATGCTAAAAGTTGACCAAAATTACTCTTTGGTGTTTTCTGTCTGTGTGGTCCTAGAGAACATATTTGTAGGTTGATAATGAAACTATATAATTGACACGTGGCCTGGAAAAACGAATTAATGTACATTAAGTCGATTTTCTGTTTCCTGCAGTAATTGCATGTGTACGAATAGTCTTTGTGCTCACAAATTATTATTAGTCTCCGACAGACGCAACGCTCCCTAGAATGATTTGACGGCTGTGCTGCTCCAAGGCGTTGTTCCAGCGACCCCCGTACCCACTAGACAACTTCCTCGCCGCTCGTATCACTGTATCACTGTGCAATGTGCTGAGACGTATTTGTCAGAGACGGGATATCTGTAACGTGGAATTTACGTTTTCCAACGTCACACAGAAAGAAAACAGTGACTGTAAACAAAATATGGGAAGTGATTGTGATCGTATATCCAGTACGGAGTGTGATTATGAGAGCCACCTAACTGGAAGGAAACGAAAAATTCAGGAACTGAAGCGGAAAAAAGAGGTCGCGAAGAAGAAGTGGAATTCAGGACAGTGTTATGTTTCGCCGAAAATCAGCAAGGAAGTCTGTTGTAAGAATATTATAGTAAGTAAGAAATGCTGTGCAAAGGAATCTTATCTGATAATATGCCCAACAGGTTAAGAAGAGATCCATGAACGATTTTGGGCTTTAGGTGACAAGAACACAAAAGATACATTCGTGTTAAGTTTAATTGAAGAGAAAACACCGTCCAGAACATCTAATACAGTAGATTTGTCGGAATCCTAAATCCACATTGATATATCATCCAAAATGCAACAATAGTAAGACAGTATCCTCTAAATCCATATTCCAAAGTATTTTGTAAGTTACCGAGAATCGTTTGAAGACAGTTCTAAAGGCGATGAATGCTACTGCTCTTACAGTAGAAGACAAAAGAGGGAAGGTTGTCAAAGCAAGCCCGAAAGGAAATATTTGGTAACCCTTACCTTAGTGTTACAAAGTTATTCACTTCATTCAGAGATCATTTCTCCATGAAATGAATAGGTACTTCATATCAAGTATAAAACTTATTATAAATTCGTTAGGGAAAATAGTCTGTATTCGTTTCGAAAGTCAAAAACTGATACTTGTGATTTTTGTCGGGAGTGTGGAGCTATATTGAATGTCAGTGCAAATGATTCTAGTAAACACGTTTGTGAAGAACACAAACTAA
Source organism: Schistocerca piceifrons (assembly GCF_021461385.2). Lineage (NCBI taxonomy): Eukaryota > Metazoa > Arthropoda > Insecta > Orthoptera > Acrididae > Schistocerca > Schistocerca piceifrons. The sequence goes on from NC_060149.1 coordinate 619,537,038, forward strand.
ACGCTGCGGAGTACAATAAACCCAAGGACAAGTATTTAAGGTAGGCCAAACTTGACAACACAGATACCTTAGTGCTAGTTTGATTACGCACGGAACATTCCACAGTCTAAAGTGAGTATTACTGCGCAATTCTATAAAAGACTACTGTGGCTCTATGTATTAATTGTTCACTGTCACAATGACCAGTCAAGTACATTTTATTGGTATCTTGAAGGATCCGCGGAAAAAGTTCAAATTCTATTTGTTCCTTTTTATATGACTTCATAAGTAGAAAACTCTAGGCGCCAAACCATATTAAGACTATTATACTTCTATTGGATGGCTATGAAGGACAAAATAAAATATGAGCGTGGTACGATTTTGTACTTAGCTTTCAAAAACAAACAACGTAACCATAGAATTCGTATCTCCCATGCGACCGTAACTTCGTCTTATATGGAAAAATGCTAAGCAATATTGAAAACATTGAGAATGTGGGCCAATATATTTCAGTGCTTCAGAGCTGCAGAAAGAATCCTGCACCCTTTGAGGTGGTGAAAGGAGTGGACCTTACGAAAGACTGGGCATCACCTTTATCACCATATTACGTCACAGAACCCAAAGGAAAGACACTATCTGGAAGATAGAAATGTGTCATTTTGTATGATAACGGAAACGCATTTTTCGACTCGTTAACTTATACAGGAACATTGAGTCCTTCCCAAATAAAGAAACGAGGATGTACACTGCCAGTGTGTAAGACGGACATGGCGACGACGAAGACGTCTCGTCCTGGGGTTACGGATGCGAAGAAGAAAGGTATCTTCGCACTACTGAAGTTCCTTCGAGGCAACAATGCAGAAATGCTGAAGAATATAGTTGAAGGTTATGCATCTGCGACAGACAATGACTTCCCAGGATGCGAAACAAACACATGATCAGTAGTAACCACTCATAGACTGTTGCAGGTCGTTGTTGAGTACGGTGTTGTGTTCTATATACGCCTGTAATTGAATAAATGCATTTCTCTCACTTTGTAAATGATTATTTTAATACTAGGTTTATGGTGTGTTACGTTCGTTGCTATACGTAGTGCCTTCAGGAATACCTTTAAAGTGTACTGCTGCTTTGAAAAACTAATTATAATTGTCGAGCCGGCCGCGGTGGTCTAGCGGTTCTAGGCGCTCAGTCAGGAATCGCGCGACTGTTACGGTCGCAGGTTCGAATCCTGCCTCGGGCATGGATGTGTGTGATGTCCTTAGGTTAGTTAGGTTTAAGTAGTTCTAAGTTCTAGGGGACTGATGACCACAGATGTTAAGTCCCATAGTGCTCAGAGCCATTTTTTTTATAATTGTCGAATAAATATATATTTCCTGCTTCACGAACTGAGTATGCTACTTTTAAATTTAACGACTATTTAATAGTCAAATATGAAAAATGTCGTTTTCTTGTTCATGTTATACAGTGACATATGTAAAAACAACTTAAGTGTAGTACCTTATTATCAGTTCAAATGCATATCTATGTCGTACATAGTACACTATCGCGTCATTTATTCTGAAACAACAATACGTAGTTCCTATTTTAGTGAAATTTCGTCCATGTATGTGAGATTGAAATGAATGAAAACACGACGTCAAATATGTATCTCGAGCTCCATATATTCCAATTACGACATTGGCATTTTATTACATTCTTTATTTCTTAGCGACAGTAATATGAATAATTCACTCGATGCCTCCCAGTCTTGTTTATCGGAGCAGTCTGGCTTTGTTGGAGACCCCTCTTCATCATAATTTTAAGCTTGAGGGATCAGCCAGATCCATCCTTCGCTTGAGGGCAGTAAATGCAATAATATTTAAATTTAAGGTCGAGGGGAGAGAAAGCAAAGGAAAGGAAAGGAATTGCTGATCTCAGCTGCAGCGGGACTTTACACAGAATCAGCGGCGACGAGTGAAAATACGTACCGGACCAGGATTCGAACCACCGAGCCCTTGCATAGTACGCAGGTGCGTTAACAACGGCTCCACACGTAACACAATGACGTTCGTACCTTCGTAAACTATCTTGCCACGTCTGTCTGCCGATTCACACTCCCACTGTGCGCCACCTATCCACAGTCTCTGCCCTTTTCCTCCATGTTCGCTACTCTCAGATTCTCGCTGGTGGTCGGACGTATCTGTTCATTTGCACTGAAGTAGACTGATCCACTGCCCATCTAGGTGAATCAATTATATGAATGCGTGGTGTCTGTTCTTTCGGACAATTTCGAAATAACAGACTTTACACATTCATATAAGTAAGTGTAATGATTGTTTTAACAAAGGTTCGCCGGTTTTCTTCGGCTTCTGTCTCATACCTGTTATTAATGGATCAGTTGTCAGTAGTAGTCTATTTATTATGCCCAGACTGCGTTCTTCTTATGACAATTTCCTGGCAAACATTGGTCTGTTTGTCTGCTTATTTTCGACCTCAGCTGCTTCTTCTGATAAACTGCCTGTGGATAAGAGGGCATGTTCATCGATAGTTGGGTCATGCACCAAAATCTTGTACATAGTGGGAGACACAGCATGCCAGAGATATACATCAACATATAGTGTTGCTGTTTAAACAGTAAACGCAGAAAATTTGTCTATCTTACGTCCACTGGAAATAGCTTTCAGAATATACCCGGATCGATAGATGAGTTGCAGAATTATATTTATTATTTCTGCTCATGTTTCGAGGTCTTCAAATAATCTTCTACTGGTATTTCCATCATTGGTATTTCCATAGTCTTGCTTGGGAACATATATAGTTAATCCCAATCGATTTCCAAACGTTTCTTGTGTGACTTTTTTCCTATCTTGAGCAAGTTTCTTTTTCCCTTTTGAGCTGATTTGCCACTTCTTGATGTTTATTTTATAGGGAAATTATAACAACAATCCGAAAATTCGGGCATGGAGTACAGACAGATGCAGCTGAAGAGCTTCTGTATTTACCACTTTGGTTGCTGAATTTGAAGTAGCCCTGTAAATGTAGCATCTCATTCTCGATGCTCACTCTCTTGCTGCATTACAGACCTTTGCATCTATCATAGTAATCGGCAAAGTGTGGTTTCAAACTTTTGTGTAAACTGAATTCGCTGTGATCCACCACAACCCCGTTTGGAGATAAGAGATAAGTAATCATTTGGAAGATCATTTAAATCCTCTTCCAGATATAATATTAATCCCTCGCATTTGTGATTAGTCAAGGCTTGCAGTTGAATCTCATGCGGCAGTCACAGGGTGCCTCTTGAAGGATGCTGTAACAGGGACAGCCCTCCTTTCCAGTTGTTCGGATTATTTCGTATTGTTTCTTGGCAGCGAAGCTTCCACAAAGTTTGACAAGGCTTGGATATGTGAAGTATTTTTTCTTCTTGTAAGTTTCTATGACTCTGATATAGGGCTTGTCTGTATTTAGCACCCCGCGTAGCAGATGAAGTACTGTCTTCAATTACTTTGAAAACCTTACCATTTCCAGATTCTCGGAGCTTCATTTCACTTGCATACGTTAATACTGCGATTCCAAATTTCTTTCGCAGTACCTGTGTCTTATGCATTTTACTGCGCTCGCTCAACTCTATGAACGATTTTAATGGCCTAGAAGCTGAAGTTATGCAACATGGGATTTTAATGGTACCTTGCAGCTAATTATGGTTATTTTTTGAGAAAGTGCTATCAACTTTCTGTAAACAAAGCTATCATTTCTTCAATTGGGTCTTTGGTGAAGACAGTTTATGTTTAAAACCATTCTTTTCATAATCATGGAAGGCAGGAACTGATGATATACAATTTTCCATAAAGTCCAAACTTTTTAGAAACTCTTCCTCAGAACATCTCTTCATAAGGTCATAGAGGCGCTTTCTTATCATAATTTTGACTTTTGAAGGACCTAGGATAAAAACAAAATGCTTTCAGAATTCATTTCGTAGATGACGTTTTTTAGAAGTGGTAAGCTATTAACGTAAAAGAATTGTAGAAATTCAAATTGCAGTACACAGCGGCTGCTTTTTTAAATTTCCAGTAGAGGAACGATTTTCCTGTCACACTGTATTAACACATTTGTAACGAAACACCCTGAAGTATAACAAAAATAATGATTACTGACACAAGTAATAAATAATATGTATAAAAGTAATTATAAATAACGGTACATACCCGGATCTTTGGAACTGATACTGCTTTTCACCACAATTCAAGTAAAAACACACTTTAACACATTCAAAAACGCAGGGTGATTTCAAACCAGTAGAGAAGCTTCAGATGCACTGCAAGCGGGACGCAGATACAGACTAGGTCCACAGCGGAACAGTCTTCAATAATCAACTAACACACTCCTCAGCAGTGCCCCATCTATCAGACTGTCGCAGGAAGTTATGCACGAATCAGCTGGGTATACGCCCTGCGAGGCAATCTATGGAAGGCACATGAACTGCCCGTCTGAACTCGATAAACCCCCACCTAGAGTAAATATGGGTGAGGTAAAGGGATTGATCTGCAGTCTTAAGTCAATCTGGAAATAGGTTAAGCAGAAAAATGTAAAGCTACTCAAACAAAGTTCCAGTGAATTAACAATAGTGCTACACTTCCTCAGAGTAAACCCGATGATCCTGTGTTGCTCTGAAATCTAGCAGTAAGAAAGGGAAGAACTAAACAATTCACTCGTCAGTATGAGTACCATTACCCTGTATTACGAGTGACATCCCCCGTAAACGAGGAGATTCAATTGTCTGATCCTACTGTGATAGTTCATTTTGACCGTCTTAAGCCGTACCAAGGCCCAGCTGTGCCACCGCCAGCTGTACCACCTAGAACTGCTCCAAGCAAACGTGCTACTGCAATAAATGTAAATAAAATGAAGGAAAAACCACTGCCTGTGTCTCCTCATTACGCATTAAGAAATAGGCACCCCTATGCCAGAAGGTCTAGGGACTAGGTTTGTTTTGTAAGCAGAAAAGAAAATACATTGTTAGATTAATTAGAGAATAAAAATGTGAGGAATAATTTATGTACAGGTATGACGAAGGGAATAATTTGTGTACAGGTATGACGAAGGGAATAATTTGTGTATAGGTATGAGGAAGTCTGGAGTACCAGAAAGCATTGTCATTTGAATTGTGTGTACAAAAATGTGTCAGACAGACAGTTTTAACTGCAATAGAGAAGCATTCCGCCCCTAAAATGATAGAATAAGACGCTTTAGCCACTTTATCACATGTAAGTGCTCTATAATGTAGAATAAGCTGTAGTTTTAAGGATTAGTATCTAGAGCAGTGGTAAATACTCTGTGCTGTTTTAAAGGAGAAAAAGAGTAAAGTGACGATCTATTGAACAATAACATTTGTTATAGTTGTGGCAATTTGTACCAAGCAGTCAAGAAAAAACTGTGAAGGTACTATTAGGTCCTTGGGAACATTAGCTGTCGAGTCAAACTGATAGCAACTGTTAAACTATGAATGACCTAGACTGTATGCAGCAAAGCTCCGTACTGAGGAAGATAGGTTTTTACAAATTTTACTGCGTTTTTACCGTTTGGTTTAAATAACTTTGAATTGAACACAATACAATTTTCTTACAGACAAACATTAGATAGAGTTGTTGAATATAATCAAAACAGATTAATTGCTTAAATGTTACGGAGTGCCTTCCACATGCTTACCAGTAATTTATTTCACAGTAACACTTAGGTCCTATATGAGCGTTACCTAAGTAACTGTGTACGCTCAGAGGATATTAATTATTTTCTGGTAGGAAGTGTACCCATTTTAAGTTTCATGTAGTTCTCAGTGAAACCCAACGAATTTATCATAATGAACTGGTTGAAAAAGACTCATCCAGGAAGATAGGATGCTGAGCTTCCACACTGGTTCCACTGACATATAGCAAGCTTGATACTATATCACTGCACACTTAAGTCTTAATTCCCAGTTAATGGACTACCCAGCCAAGCAACGACCTATTGGACACAGTAGAACGTCGACAAAATAGGATTACATTGCTGAATTGGTATATTTCATTAATCGGATATGGAGATAGCAACATCTAAATGGCAGCGTCAGTTAGGAAGACTTACAATTAAATCGAAGTACAGTCGCTGAAACAAGTAATGCTAGGTAAGGTAATTACACTTGTTCAAATTATTTAGAAAACCGATTCTGAAGAGGGTGTCATAATTGTCAACCACTTTACACTCTTTTAACTAGTTGTTTTGCAAGGAATCAATTTTGATCAATTTTTCCACACTCATTAACCCATGTCTTTGCAATAATAGGAACATGTTTTTGAATTAGGGAGTCAACCAAGGTAAGTTTACTTCTGCCAGTCCTAGAGATGTAGTAAAGTACCATAAGGAATTTTACGAGAATATGTGTCCGCGCTATTCACCCATGGATTACCTAAAGAACGTCATAATGATATCCCACTAGGACATAGTAACCTAGTTATATGCTGAGAATACCAATAAATTTCGTGAGGGACGCCACACAGGTACGTCACACCAAGCGAGAATTTTTATTGCGCGGGTTCTCCCTTTCCCCGTCCGTCTGCTTAGCTGGATGTTGGGTTAGCCGCCCTCTGTGATAAAAAAATAAATAAATAAACTGAGTTAATGGAACGGCGATGAACTTGAACAAGCGTTATAGGACAACCGCCCCGTACAAGTAGAACAAACAATCATGAAGAAAATTAGGTCAACAAAAAAAAGAAACATGGTAACGTGCTTGCCTCCTATGCAGCGGGCACGGGTTCGATTCCCAGTCGGGTTGGAGATTTTCTCCGCTCATGGACTGGGTGTTGTGTTGTCATCATCATCATTTCATCCTCATCACCGGCACGAGACTCGCTCAATGTGGCGTCGACTGAAATAAGACTCGCGCTTGGCGGCCGAAGTTCCCTGGATGGGGCCTCCCGGCCTACATTGCCATACGATCATTTCATTTTTTCCCCCTTCTCTATCGCAAGCCGGCCATCATGAAGCGTGTATTCTTCACTCGGAATATAGCCAATCTCCACACAATGGAGGGCTCGCGTATTTGTTTGGTCACGCCGTAAATTCGTACATGTGCGACTACGAGGAAAACAAACTGTGAAGAAACCTTTAAGTCACCCTGTCATCAGCCGGCCGGGGTGGCCGAGAGGTTCTAGGCGCTACAGTCCGGAACCGCGTGACCGCTACGGTCGCAGGTTCGAATCCTGCCTCGGTCGTGAGGGTGTGTGATGTTCTTAGGTTAGTTAGGTTTAAGTAGTTCTAAGTTCTAGGGGACTGATGACCTCAGAAGTTAAGTCCCATAGTGCTCAGAGCCATTTTTTTTCACCCTGTCATCCATGGCTAATACTACCACCCTATAGGAAAAACACGATTTTGATTCCATTACAGTTACATCGTAACGTTCTTCTTAGAAAAGAATAGAAAACAAATAGTAAAAGGTAAATATTTAATTTTGAACTAGTCACAAAATTACAGTTATGTTCAACACTTAGGCATCAAATTAATAGCTTGTTACATTGTCGTATACCGAACAAACTATTCATGACTCATTTCCGGGAACGTTCAGTACTCTTTCTAGACTTTCTTGTAAGCCTCTTTGAAAAGATTTTATTTGGTTCCACAAGTAATTTGATTTCGCGATTTAATCCCAGGAACTAATACTATGGTCAATTTAGTTGTTGCCTATACATACCTTTTCCTCCCTGCTAGGACATCTGATTGCCACCCCAACGATTGGCTTGGTTTTTATTACCTATCATCGTGACGTAGGTGATTAATAGAGGTCCATTTATTGCCAAAGGCCCTGCTACTGTGTGCATCTTCGTGATTCACCCACTAAGAGAAAGATAAGCCAATATCCGAACCATGCATGAAATAGTTGACCTTAACAGCATTGTAAGTAAAATTACGGTTATGATAAAATCTTATTCGAGCTACAGTCCAACCAGCACTTATTCCAGACTACCATCTCTAATTTCGAGATCAAACCAAGATGAAACAGTTGAGTATTGATTAGTTCCATACTAAAACCCTGAACTTTCGGAACTAATTTTGTGTATTCAGTCTACGAAGCCACTGAGACTATCGATTTTCAGCTTAGAAATTACTAAATATTGATTGTATCTTTCTGTATTTGCACACACAGGAATTCCACGCATACCTATTGCGTGTACTGCGAATCAATATAGGTGTTGATGCCGCCTAATAAAATGGAATATTGCCGTGAATATTCATCGTGACTACTATCTGAGGAGTCGAAACGACGCACCGCGCCAAGCCGCCTGGTTGGGTGCGCAACTCGACCCCGCAGCGATGGCACATACCAGGTGCCGATAGGCAACAAACTGCTCCACGAGCCAGACGCTATAGAGCGCACTAGCCTCCCATTACAATCGACTTTAAGAACTTTGATAATATAAGCCATTGTCCACTATTTAATACGCAAGTGATGCAACATTCATTCTTAATATGCTTACTGCTACACGCCTTACAGTAGTGGTTCAAAATGGTTCAAATGGCTCTGAGTACTATGGGACTTAACAGCTGTGGTCATCAGTGCCCTAGAACTTAGAACTACTTAAACCTAAATAACCTAAGGACAGCACACACATCCATGCCCGAGGCAGGATTCGAACCTGCGACCGTAGCAGTCGCGCGGTTCCGGACTGCGCGCCTAGAACCGCGAGACCACCGCGGCCGGCTACAGTAGTGGATTTACTAGCAGAAACCGCGATTAAAGAGGTTTTACAAGGTTTTACAAGCCCATAGCGAACCTGCACCCTACGGCTGGAATTACTCAGTCCCTACTGGACAATCTCGTTGGGCTAATCGACCTTTTGAACAAAAGGACACTAGTACAACACACTGGAGTAACGAATTTGGAGACATAGTTGACCTTTAGCGATGAAACAGAGTACTAAAGCTGTTACAAATTACTGATAATTAGCACTGTATCCGACCACACTGGAGATACACTTTACGTTTGTACATTCTGCCCTATTACATCGTACAATATGACACTGGAAGAGCTATAAATCTACTGCAAACACCGAGGTTGAATCATATGTTGCAGCACTACACGTAAACCCAATAGTGAAAAACTGATTGTCATGTTATTGATAATACCATGACACAAAAATGGTTCAAATGGCTCTGAGCACTATGGGACTTAACTTCTGTGGTCATCAGTCCCCTAGAACTTAGAACTACTTAAACCTAACTAACCTAAGGACATCACACACATCCATGCCCGAGGCAGGATTCGAACCTGCGACCGTAGCAGTCCCGCGGTTCCGGACTGAGCGCCTTAACCGCGAGACCACCGCGGCCGGCTAATACCATGACACACTCTACACTTGAACACGAATTACGAACTACATATTCATGAAGCAAGTTATTTTGATTTATTCGCCTAAAGACAGATAAAACCTACATATTTCGCACCAAGCCGGTCTAATACTACTGCGTATATCACCTTTATTGCTGAGACCCCATTGCTGGACGCATCTACACACTTAAACTCGTCACCGAAGGACTATCGATGGTGCCTACGAGAGTCGTCGATACAGCACAGCCGTGTGTTATAGTTGCAGGTAAGTTGAACACAAGTGACTGAAGTGCCAAAATAAACGAGGGTTCACATTTGAAATAATGGCACTCTAAGTACCATTGACGACGATAGGAGGTTCCAGAAGTAAGCACATGAGAGAGCTAGTAAATGTTTAAACCGATGCAAGGAAACAGTTTTCCTTTAGTAACAAGACTCAGACCGCAGCTCGTGGTCGTGCGGTAGCGTTCTCGCTTCCCACGCCTGGGTTCCCTGGTTCAAATGGCTCTGAGCATTATGGGACTCAACTGCTGTGGCCATCAGTACCCTACAACTTAAAACTACTTAAACCTAACTAACCTAAGGACATCACACACACCCATGCCCGAGGAAGGATTCGAACCTGCGACCGTAGCAGCAGCGCGGATCCGGACTGGAGCGACTAGAACCGCAAGGCCACCGCGGCCGGCGTTCCCGGGTTCGATTCCCGGCGGGGTAAGAGATTTTCTCTGCCTCGTGATGACTGGGTGTTGTGTGATGTCCTTAGGATAGTTAGGTTTAAGTAGTTCTAAGTTCTAGGGGACTGATGACCATAGGGGTTCAGTCCCATAGTGCTCAGAGCCATTTGAACCATTTTTTGAACAGGACTCAAGGAGCAATGATAACACGAGATTAAAAGACTTGAATCAGTACCCTCACAGGAGGCAGAATTTTCAAAGTACCTTCACAAGTTCGAGAGTTTGAGAAATAAAAAATATTGGAGGTTACATTAGAATTAATAATGGAAGAGTTGACTATGTCCACGCTGCTCTAGCTACTAATAATGATTGTCGCACAGATGACAAAATAGTAGATATCGAAATAGACGACAGAGGGATAGAGAAACAATTAAAATCGCTCAAAAGAGGAAAGGCCGCTGGACCTGATGGGATACCAGTTCGATTTTACACAGAGTACGCGAAGGAACTTGCCCCCCATCTTGCAGCGGTGTACCGTAGGTCTCTAGAAGAGCGTAGCGTTCCAAAGGATTGGAAAAGGGCACAGGTCATCCCCGTTTTCAATAAGGGACGTCGAACAGATGTTCAGAACTATAGACCTATATCTCTAACGTCGATCAGTTGTAGAATTTTGGAACACGTATTATGTTCGAGTATAATGACTTTTCTCGAGACTAGAAATCTACTCTGTAGGAATCAGCATGGGTTTCGAAAAAGACGGTCGTGTGGAACCCAGCTCGCGCTATTCGTCCACGAGATTCAGAGGGCCATAGACACAGGTTCGCAGGTAGATGCCGTGTTTCTTGACTTCCGCAAGGCGTTCGATACAGTTCCCCACAGTCATTTAATGAACAAAGTAAGAGCATATGGACTATCAGACCAATTGTGTGATTGATTGAAGAGTTCCTAGATAACAGAACGCAACATGTCATTCTCAATGGAGAGAAGTCTTCCGAAGTAAGAGTGATTTCAGGTGTGCCGCAGGGGAGTGTCGTAGGACCGTTGCTATTCACAATATACATAAATGACCTTATGGATGACATCGTAAGTTCACTGACGATTTTTGCGGATGATGCTGTGGTATATCGAGAGGTTGTAACAATGGAAAATTGTATTGAAATGCAGGAGGATCTGCAGCGAATTGACGCATGGTGCAGGGAATGGCAATTGAATCTCAGTGTAGACAAGTATAATGTGCTGCGAATACAGAGAAAGATAGATCCCTTATCATTTAGCTACAAAATAGCAGGTCAGCAACTGGAAGCAGTTAATTCCGTAAATTATCTGGGAGCACGCATTAGGAGTGGTTTAAAATGGAATGATCATATAAAGTTAATCATTGGTAAAGCAGATGACAGACTGAGAGTTTTTATTTATTTTATTTATTTATTTATTGTTCCGTGGGACCACATTTAGGAGAAGTCTCCATGGTCATGGAACGAGTCAATACATGAAATTATAACACGATTGTAGAAACAGATAAAATGAAATATAAGAAACATATTCAGGCGACAAGTCGTTAGTTTAAATAAAGAAAATCAAGAATGTAACACTGGAATTTGCTTAATTTTTTAGCTCTTCCAGGAGCTCCTCGACAGAATAGAAGGAGTGAGCCATGAGGAAACTCTTCAGTTTAGACTTAAAAGTGTTTGGGCTACTACTAAGATTTTTGAGTTCTTGTGGTAGCTTATTGAAAATGGATGCAGCAGAATACTGCACTCCTTTCTGCACAAGAGTCAAGGAAGTGCATTCCACATGCAGATTTGATTTCTGCCTAGTATTAACCGAGTGAAAGCTGCTAACTCTTGGGAATAAGCTAATATTGCTAACAACAAACGACATTAAAGAAAATACATACTGTAAGGGCAATGTCAAAATTCCCAGACTATTGAATAGGGGTCGACAAGAGGTTTTCGAACTGACACCATACATAGCTCTAACAGCCCGTTTTTGAGCCAAAAATACCCTTTTTGAATCAGAAGAATTACCCCAAAAAATAATACCATATGACATAAGCGTATGAAAATATGCGAAGTATACTACTTTTCGTGTTGAAATGTCACTTATTTCAGATACTGTTCTAATGGTAAATAAAGCAGCATTTAGTTTCTGAACAAGATCCTGAACATGGGCTTTCCACAACAGCTTACTATCTATCCGTACGCCTAGGAACTTGAACTGTTCCGTCTCGCTTATAACATGCCCATTCTGTCTGATTAAAATGTCAGTTCTTGTTGAATTGTGGGTTAGAAACTGTAAAAACTGAGTCTTACTGTGATTTAGCATCAAATTATTTTCCACAAGCCGCGAACTTATATCATGAGCTACATTATTTGATAATGTTTCAATATTACACACAAGATCCTTCACTACCAAGGTGGTGTCATCAGCAAACAGAAATATTTTTGAATCACCTGTAATACTTGAAGGCATATCATTTACATAAATAAGAAACAGCAGTGGCCCCAGCACCGACCCTTGGGGAACGCCCCATTTAACAGTGCCCCATTGGGACTGAACATCATTACCACTCTCAATATTGCGGAGGATTACCTTCTGCTTTCTGTTCTTAAAGTAGGAGGCGAACCAATTGTAAGCTACTCCCCTTACTCCATAATGTTCCAACTTCTGCAGTAATATTTTGTGGTCAACACAGTCAAAAGCCTTCGTTAAATCAAAGAAAACACCTAACGTTCGCAACCTTTTATTTAATCCGTCCAAAACCTCACAGAGAAAAGAGACTATAGCATTTTCAGTTGTTAAGCCATTTCTAAAACCAAACTATATTTGACAGCAAATTATGTGAATTTAAATGCTGTAGTAACCTTGTATATACAACCCTCTCGATAACTTTAGCAAACACCGATGGCATAGAAATAGGTCTATAATTGTCAACATTATCCCTGTCTCCCTTTTTATAAAGTGGCGTCACTACCGAGTACTTTAATCGGTCAGGAAACCGACCACTCCTAAAGGAAAAGTTGCAGATATGGCTAAGTACTGAGCTAACATACGTGGAACAATACTTTAGTATTCTGCTAGATACCCCGTCATATCCATGAGAGTTCTTGGTCTTTAGTGATTTAATTATTAACTCAATCTCCCTCTTGTCAGTATCATGGAGGAGCATTTCAGGTAACAGTCTCGGAACACTTTTTTCTAAGAGCGCTATATGATTCCCTGTTGGGACTAGGTTTCTATTTAGTTCAGCTGCTATATTCAGAAAGTTATTATTAAGTACTGTACATATATGCGACTTATCAGTAACACGGACATCCCCACTACGCACTGATTCTATATTCTCGACCTCTCTCTGCAGACCAGCCACTTCCTTTACGACTGACCATATGGTTTTAATTTTATCCTGAGACTTAGCTATTCTATCTGCATACCTCATACTTTTTGCCTTCCTAATAACTTTTTTAAGTACCTTACAATACTGTTTGTAATGGGCTGCTGCATTTAGATTTTGACTGTTTCTAACGTTTTGATATAATTGCCACTTTGTTCTGGAAGAATCCTAAGGAAATGCAATCCGAAAACAAAGGAAGGAGGTTACAGTACGCTTGTTCGCCCACTGCTTGAATAGTGCTCAGCAGTGTGGGATCCGTACCAGATACGGTTGATAGAAGAGATAGAGAAGATCCAACGGAAAGCAGCGCACTTCGTTACAGGATCATTTAGTAATCGCGAAAGCATTACAGAGATGATAGATAAACTCCAGTGGAAGACTCTACAGGAGAGACGATCAGTAGCTCGGTACGGGCTTTTGTTGAAGTTTCGAGAACATACCTCCACCGAAGAGTCAAGCAGTATATTGCTCCCTCCTACGTATATCTCGCGAAGAGACCATGAGGATAAAATCAGAGAGATTAGATTCCACACAGAAGCATACCGACAATCCTTCTTTCCACGAACAATACGAGACTGGAATAGAAGGGAGAATCGATGGAGGTTCTCAAGGTACCCTCTGCCACACACCGCCAGGTGGCTTGCGGAGTATGGATGTAGATGTAGATGTAGATGTAGATGTAGACTGCGTTTAGCACAAGGTTATTTAGCTCCGTCCCACAGTTCTTATGTATATTAGATTTTATTATTTTGTTATATAAAGAGTGACAGTTTTTCATTCCCTCTGAGCTTAGCCATAGACTTAAGTACATTTTTTGTCATGTGTATGCCGATAATGAAATAAGGGAACTGTATTAATGCAGCTAGATATGATTAGTATGAGCGAACATGTCTTGATGAAAGTATGTAAAGTCTGGCAATTCATATTGGTTCATTTATTAATAACATTGTTAAGGGAAAGCTTCCCTCTAACGCCAGCTTCATTTCCACTACTGTGACTGATTCAGTGATTTACTATTTTCCCTTGTGGAGGTGCATTTGAGATGGAATACGCGTACTCTAACGCGAATTGCCATATTACCCTTTGATTTGGGTTACAGCAACAATTCTAATTGAGCGCAATTTAGCGTAGGTTATTTCCATGAGAACTGGTAGTAGTCACCTGCGACAAGGGAAGTCTATAATGAGTGATCCTATTAATAACATCACTGTTTAACTTCTTAGTACCCTACCAAGTATGCTTTGTATACAGCACAACACTTTACACTAACAACTTTGATCAGAGAAAATAATTTGGCTTTGTTGCTGTAATTCTACCGCTAATGGTACATAAAATTGAATTTCTGGCTCCTCAGGGTTACACCACATCTAATAATGGGTTCCCATGCTACAGTGCACGCAAAATGCCGTGGCCACTAGATGCACAGTCGGCAGGGGGAGCATGGGAGAGCGGCAGTGGTGGGGGTCGCTCAGAGCGTTGTAGGGGAAATGCCTAGCACTGGAGGGGAATTGCCATTCTTAACTGAAGCCTACATTCACATTTTTGGTAAATATTAAGTAGGACCCCTCCACAGCCACACTTGCATAGTGACCATTCAGAAAGATCTGTCGTCTCTTCTTTGGTTAGCATCTAAAAAGAACTCTGCCGAAAATCCAGTGATTTATTTTCGCCTAGTTTCCTATTTTATAACTTTCAGAGAAGAGTCACATGTGGGCAATTTCGAGTAAAACCTACATGTTTCTCTTGCTGCCATGTTAAAATTTGCTTCTTTTGCCAAACCTCAGAGGATTTTATAGTCTTACCTCACTAACACATTACGAGAGAAATCGGAAACAGTGGTTTATTAAGTTTATCAGGTGAAGTTCAAAACAGATGGCGACAAGCACTATGGAACTTAACATCTGAGGTCATCAGTCCCCTAGACTTAGAACTACTCAAACCTAACTAACCTTAGGACATCACACACCTCCATGCCCAAGGCAGGATTCGAATCTGCGACCGTAGCAGCAGCGCGGTTCCGGACTGAAGAGCCTAGACCCGGTCGGTCACAGCGGCTGGCATCAGGTGAGGAACTGAGGAAAAGTACCGTCAGAATTTTATGAAAAATAAAACATGCAGTGACTTCATTTACGTTATTCCAAAACTAATAGCATTTCTCGTAACACCAGCTATCGATAGCCCTTAAAAATTGCATTCGTTCATCAAAAAAGTCTGTAGTTAGTGGAATAACACGGAAGATAATGAAGTATTGCGCAATAACTATACGGCAAAATATATCCTCTTTTTGTGATATCATTTGCCAAAATTTCATTTCGATGTCTCAACCCTTTTATGAAATATGAGATATGTTGTGGATATTTCACTCTGTCTTTATCGCTGGCGCGGTGCGATCGCAAATAATTGCACTACATCAGATCAGTTTTCTCGAGATTGGTGACAGGTAGAGACCTCTGACAAAGTCTAAAGGAAACTTCAATATGTTAGCAAATTTGCCGGCCGGTGTGGCCGTGCGGTTCTAGACGCTTCAGTCTGGAACCGCGTGACCGCTACGGTCGCAGGTTCGAATCCTGCCTCGGACATGGATGTGTGTGATGTCTTTAGGTTAGTTAGGTTTAATTAGTTCTAAGTTCTAGGCGACTGATGATCTCAGAAGTTGAGTCGTATAGTGCTCAGAGCCATTTGAACCATTTGATTTGTTAGCAAATTTCATATGCAGCTTACACCTGCTTACAGACGAACACCAAATCATGTGATTGGTAAGCATTCAGATCCGCACAATACCATATAATGCCCCCTCTTTTCCACTTCTGGGTTGACTGGAAGTATTATCGTTAACACATGAACGTGGCTCATTCTATTGGCTGTTGTCCAAGTTCAGCGTTTCACGATGACGCAGTCCACACAGCATACTTCACCAATTCGTTCAACGACATAGCAACGCTCTTTCTGTTGCCAGTTATCTTATGTGAAGTAAATCTTCTGCGCTATAAGCTAATTAACTGAAATAATAATAGAACTAACGTAACACGGTGAGTACTACCGTAGGCATCCTGACTAGTATCAGACAGTGCTGTAACTAAATCCTCATAAACAAGTGATAGCCACATTCCCCGAGACACTTCAGCACGGTCGCGCTCTAAATCAGCTGCTGTAGATTCTTACCGACAGGTGCTGTATTATGTTTGCTCTACTTACCAGTGTTGCAAGTGCCCCACCGTTCCAAAACCACCCATCGTCATCAGGTTTAATGTTTGAGCCGTTGGATAATAAGCTATACACTGCTCACTAGGTCAAAATAGTGATTGACTTGGACTTGGCCGTCTTAGAGGAAGAAGTAGCACTACAAAAAATCACCAATCGATGAATGGCATGCGAAACAATTTTGTGAAGCTAGGGCTAAACCGAAACGCTTCACATAAGGCACATTAAACAGGTGCTTGTTACCACCCAGGGACAGCTGTGAAGCATTTCGGACGCCGTACCGCTGCAACGCACAAAGTCAGGTTGCTTCAACGAGGGCAGCGCTGTAATGAACATAATATCCGGCACCTCCGACCGAGCTGACGCTGGTCGTTGGGATAAAACTCTTCCACAAGTCTATTCTTTTACTGGCCAACACCATGAAACCCTTGCACGCCAGCGTGTGTGGCTCGCGCAAATTGAGGTCAATCTTCTGTCTACCAACGGACAAATTCGTAATGTAGCTATTGAACTAATGCAACAATACGAGGAACTGAGGAATTGAGTCCAGCACAAATTGGTTACTAGGCACAAGAAGCAGTCAAACCTAGCCGCTACCCTGGAAGTAACTAAGGCACCACAAATTCTATTGTATAAACCCACGCAACCCAATTACATGCTACTACATTGTATGCTATTATTCAGCCAGGTTGACAACAAAAACCTTAACTTTGACTTATTATCCGATGAACTTTTCTCGTAAAATCACAGTAACAACTCTCTCCACAGATATAGCAAATTATATAATTTTGTTAGAAGATTTAATGAAAAAGTCCAAACGGCACTGACTAGTTTAATACAAAGGATGTAATGACAAGGTGATTCTTCGAATTCTGTCACTCGTGACGGCATATAGGCAGAACGCTCTCAACACTGCGGTGAAGGACAGGCAACAAAACACACTGAAATTTGGCCTTGTACAAATATAAGAATAGTTTGATGGCGTTAAGAGAAAAAGAAAGGAAAAGTGATCAGAAAATAACATATATGACCTTTATTTTGCTATCAGATTACGAAAAGTTGCATGGGTTCTTATTATCATTCAGAATACCCAGGCTGACGTGAGTGGTAGTCACAATGTCAAGATTTTCTTCGACATAACAATGTTTGTGAGATTTCAGGAGAAAATAAATTATATTTCGGCGGCCATTGCAAGGACATTTGCAAACGTGACAGATTTCGAGATTGTGCATCTCGATTTCGAATGGGTTGTTCTTACATAGCTAAAAGTGGGAAAAGGAAGCGATGTAACGTTGCTTCATTGTATGTTAGAAACGTCAATGTAACACCATATGCGGAAATGAACAGCCACCCACAGAGTGTGCGAGTGAAACTGTTGTTGAAGAACAAGAGCGTTAATTGGAAATCTTGTGGGCTAACCACAATCTGTGGCAAAAAAGTATGGTGATTTTCCTAAAATATCTACTGAGCTACTAGGGTGTGGTGACTGTGCAAGTGCCAACAATAGATCGCAGCACAGGCATGAACAGTGCATGAAGTAAGAACAAAGTAATTGAATGAAAATTGTACGAATTTATTTTGACCTTCTCTTTTTTAATGTATAGTAACTAACGTCAGTTTGCACAGATGTGAGCTGCAAGTGGCCAAAATACATCTTCGAATCCCAAAGGGTAATCTCAAATGTTAGGCGGCGAAAGGATCAATAAGGCGTGCCGAGGGTGTGGTCTGAGCGGCGCCATAGTCCGCTCGTTGATTCCGCGTCACACTGTACTGAAACCGGCCAACGTGAAATAGGTTCGGGCAAACGTCGCAGGCATTGTTAAAAATTTAATTATAAGCTCTAAAAAAATTTACGGATTTAATGTTTTAATTATTTGCAGAGCATACTGAGGTTAACCTGCACCCCTGGCAGAAATGTCATAATGGCGGCCCTCCTCTCGCCCTGTAAGGCTATAATTTTGTCAGAAGATGTAATAAAAAATCAGACCTTACAGGAAAATATTGCAGAATGAAGTACACTGACAAGATGTTTTGAACACAACAAATAACATGTATTATTGTAGTAAACAAATTTGAAATTGTATTGATAGTCTGAAAAAATTAAAAGTAAAAATTCTATATATTATGGTTCATAGAAGCTACTTTACCTTGATAATAGTATGAAGTATGTCGAAGAACAGTTTTTATTTGCTCATAAATTGGTAGAAGTGTATACAGAGTGTTTCAAAATTCATGTCACACACTTCTAGAGGTTGGGAGGAGACTTAGTAGATCAAGTTTAACGTAGGAACCCATATCCGGGAACGTCATACAACGACGCCACAGAGCGCCAAAGCTGTAAGCGCCGGTGTCTGTGTGTGTATATACAGAGTGATTCCATGATGATGTCACACACTTTCATGGATGATAGACAAGAATAAATGTATCAGTTTGAGGTAAGGGTCCGTGTACTGGAAACGAACGAGTCAAAATTACAAGCGAAAACCATTCTAATACCTCATACAGTGGAATACATGTATTGGTACTGTCATTGCTAAGGTTGTAGGCTAGGCAACTTTCAGAGGTGATAGTATGTACCAAAACAAGAAAATATCTCTAGTAAACATGGACTATAAAATGCATAGCTTAAGAATTATGAGCACTTGTTCAATAGAGCAGACACGTTTCACACTAGCGAAGATGAACAAGTGCTCTTAGTTGCTCAGCTTTGTATTTTAGGTCCATATTTACTATTTTTTCTTATATTGGTCTATACCACCACATATGAATGTTGCAACAACAGTATCAGTACATCTATTCCAGTATCAGAGGTATCAGAACGGTTTCCGCTTGTAACTTTCGATGGTTCGTTTCCGGCACAGGTTTCCTTGTCTCAAATTGATATATTTACCCTTCTCCATCATCTTTCATAGTCTGTAACATCATCATGGAATCACCCTGTATATGCATACATCTACAGGCGCCGGCACTTGTAAAATTGTTGCTCTGTAGCGTCGTTGGATGACGTTTCTCGATATGGCTTCCTATGTAAAACTTGATCTAAGTCCCCTCTACAACCTCTAGAAGAGTGTAACATGAATTGTGGCAGCGCGTATTAGCCGCGTAGTTTGAGGCGCCGTGTCACGGATTGCAAGGCCCCTCCCGCCGGAGGTTCGAGTCCTCCCTCGGGCGTGGGTGTGTGCGTTGTTCTTAGTATAAGTTAGTTTAAGTAGTGTGTAAGTCTAGGGACCGATGACCTCAGCAGTTTGATGCCTTAGGAATTCACACACATTTGAACACTTTTTCGATCAGAATTGCAAAACACCCTGTACATTAGTAATTAGAAATATAATAATGTATCAGTTTCCCGAAAGTGTGTTTTTATTATAATTTTGCTTTGCATTTTCTTGCTTTGAGCGTAAACTGGAAATTTGTGGTAAGTTACTGTGGGACCAAACAGCTGAGGTGAAACAGTCCCTGGGCTTACACACTACTAAATCTAACTTAAACTAACTTACAGTAAGGACAAGGCACACACCCATGCCTGAGGGAGGACTCGAACCTTCGAAGGGGGGGGGGGGGGGGGGCGCCGCGCTAAGGCGCCTCTGATCGCGCGGCTGCTCTCAGTGCTCTCAGCGAAGCCTACTCATTGATTACGTCATTTACGCCCAGCTACTCAGCTGCTTCGTATTCTGTCCTTAAGAAATCTAAATGGACTCTCTGATTTCACTCACACTCGACCTTAACTAGTATTTTATGATCTTCGATTTGCCGAAATTGTGTTCAATATAGGTTGTACAATCACTGGCATTATCGTAAATATTCTCATACCTGTATCGTAATGGGAAGCCGTCTCAACGGAACTTGGTAGTAGCTGTTTCGTTAAGTAGCTCCACTTTATCAATATATCTGCTACATGTGGCACCAAAATCAACTGCGCATTTTTAGTACGAAATACGTTCAGTTGTAAAAGTTAGCATTCAACCGTTTTTTGTCCTACACACGACTCAATAACGCCTTTGGAGAGACAATGCTACCTTCATATTTTCAAACGTAGCTCTCGAAGTTAACCGCTGAAAAGCTTACCAACACATTTGCGGCGTTCATAAATTAAAATAGAAAATAGTACGTAGGAACGTGAGCCCACGTCTTCCATTAAAATCCTCGACTGCAGTCAATAGTCGTCCCATCTGACACCCCACACCACATCGGGCTGTGTCCTCTTGTTTCGATGTGGTCTCCAAGTGTGTGAAGTTGACCAAGGTTCTGAGGAAGATATAGGAGAAATAATAAATGTGGTTGACGAGTGCCAGAGAAAACCTGAGTTTTCCATGAAGTGCGAAATGCATAACAAATTACGATTCCTTGAGTTGAACATTAAGAGGCAGTGCAGGATAAGTATGCTTCTACCGTCTAAAGGAAGCTGATACGGACGAATACTCTAATTCCCGATACACTAATGCCATCTACAGGCTTATAAAGAGGTTACTTTTCGTACCTCAGTACACAGACCAGTCAATGGACCAATGAGCAAGAAGGATAAAGAAAACGAAGTTAACACCATTAAGAAGACAGCGGTTAATAATGGTTACAGAGTAGACATCATTAATAAATTGTTGCGTGAAAGTACTACAAACAGAAACAGTAACCTTAATGAGGAAAAATTATAACAGGTCACTACAATGTAATACGGAACATTCTAGAGAACGGTCGCAAAAATTTTTAAACCTCACCGTGTGAAAATAATGTTCTTGACAAATGCCAGCCGGAGTGGCCGAGCGGTTCTAGGCGCTACAGTCTAGAACCGCGCGACCGCTACGGTCGCAGGTTCGAATCCTGCCTCTGGCATGGATGTGTGTGATGTCCTTAGGTTAGTCAGGTTTAAGTAGTTCTAAGTTCTAGGGGACTGATGACCATAGATGTTAAGTTCCAAAGTGCTCAGAGCCATTTGAACCATTTTTCATCAGTCGCCTAGAACTTTGAACTTTGAACCTAACTAACCTAAGGACATCACACACATCCAAGCCCGATGCAGGATTCGAACCTGCGACCGTAGCGGTCGCTCTGCTTCAGACTATAGCGCCTAGAACCGCACGGCCACTCCGGCCAGCCCGAATTCCTCGGAAAGCTCTTTTATCCTGTTGTAGTTTCTCTTGAGGTGGGTGAATGTTCATTTCGATGCATCGGAGGAACGTCCAGTTTAAACTTCAGAGTTCAACCTCCGCTGTCATTTTCGGCAGAACCCGCACTTCTGCGCTGTGTTTACATGCGGAGACTTTCATTCTTCCTTTTCAGAATCATGTCATAGAATGGGAGTAGACGCAAGGCTCTAACCACCTCTGAGCGATTGGCTACAACAAAATGAAATAGAGAAGGGTAGCAGATTGTTTAACACTATTTCATTCCTCGGAACTCGGAATCTCTGTGCTCATTGACGGCGATTCCAAGTTCTAATGGCAAGGTAGTTGAGTTTCATACAGTTATTAGGGAACTCACTTTGTCTTAGGATTTTGAAAAATACTTCTTCTCAAGCTCTTGTAGAGTAAAAACACCTCTCATGCTCTTGTAGAGTATAAACACTTCAGGTTAGGAGAGATGATGAACGAAACGAACCTCTCTACCGCAGAAAAGATGTCTATGCTTAAGCACTAAGTTAGGGTGTCCATTCGTCCCGTTTTTCCCGGGACAGTCTCGTTTTTTACCAAAATGTCCTGCTGTCCTGAAAGTTTTTTTGGGGATGCTCAAATGTCCCGTTTTTTATGATTCCGCTTGGCTAGAGTATTTTACGCTACTGGTTGTTTGACTTGCTGTTAACAGCGCAATTATTTACGCTAGGAAGCGTGTGATGACTTTCAACATACCCCAAACATGTACCGAACTGTCAAAAATCGCAAGTAATTTTGAACGCACTATAGGTTACGAATAACAACGAAGATTCTTCTCTTCTAAATCGACCCACTGAATCCGTTCTTTCGGTCCAGAGATACTCTACACCACTGATACTTGCTCACTGGCTTTCGTCACCACACTGTTAATGTTTTGCACTGTGCAATCAGTTTCATTATGCCAAAACGAAAGTGTAATTTTAACAGCAATATAAAAAGCGAGTTTCCTTTTATCACTGGTAGTGGAGAAACTGTAGAATGTACGTTGTGCAGATCAAAATTTGCTATTGGTCATGGTGGAAGGTCTGACACTGTGAATCACATTAAGACGAAGAAACATCGCATGAGTGATTAAACGAAAAGAGCAAATAAATGCGTGAGTGACTACTATGTATACTTAAAATCAGTAACAGAAATGGATAGGCAGTTGGCGGCACAAGAAGCTACGTTTGCATACCACAGTGCAATGCATAACCATAGCTTTAAGTCAATGGACTGTACTACAGCAGTTGTTAAAAAACTTTTCAATCCTAAATTCACATGTGGACACACAAAATGTAATGCAATCATTTCAAATGTTATTGCACTGTATGCAGCTCAGCATGTTTTAAATGAACTGAAAAGTGCTCGATTCATTTCTGTAATGATTGATACATCGAATCATCTAGATTTGAAGTTGGTTCTTCTCCTTATCAGGTATTTTCACCCTGAAAATGGCATCACGGTGAAAGTGCTCGAATTGCTTAATTTAGCTGGAGAAACTTCAGATTTACTTCAGAATTATGTGCTGGAGGTTTTAAAGAAATATGATCTTGAGGGAAAGGTGATTGCAGTTTCTGCAGACAACACTAACACCAGTTTTGGTGGTAAGCAGAGGAAAGGAAAAAACGATTTGTTCTATAAACTGCAACAGAACACAGTGAATAATATAGTAGGTGTTGGCTGTCCAGCACATGTGGTGCACAATTCCTTACAAACTGGCTCAGATTGTCTACCCATCGACTGCCAATTAATTGTTAACAAAATCTACCAGCACTTCCACATTTCCTCTGAAGTCATTCTGTAAGTTTACTGAAACTGAATACAAAACTGTACTTGGGCACAGCAAGACAAGGTGACTATCCCTGCTACCAGCATTGAAAAGAATTGTAGAGATATTTCCTGCTTTGAAATCATATTTTATATCCCCTGAAAAGTGTCCTGTTATCCTTAAACAATTGTTTGATAACCCTGTGTCTATTCTCCTTCTACATTTTCTTGTTAGCCAACTAAAACCTTTCTCCACAACAATTAAATGTTTTGAGAAACAAGAAATCACAACAGTGGAAGTTTATCAAGAAATAAACAAATTATTGGGCAAATTACAATGTAGAAAATCTGGAAGGTTTCTCACATCCTTTGTACATGAGGCTCTAAGGAAGCTGGAAGAAGATGGGTGAAACTACTGAGAACAATTTCATATTTATGCTGACATCTTCTATGACTCTTGCACTGAGTATATTAAAGAATAGTGTTTACCATTTCTCACACCTTCTAAAGTATTTGACTGGGTTAATACTGAAAAGGAGAAACTACAGTGGAACGATATTCAGGACTGTTTTGTTTTTGTTAAAAGTATTGTACCAAGTTTTCCTGTTGATGAAGGCGAACTGTTCGATGAATTTTCATGTGCACAGAACTTCATAAAGAGTTAGTGCAACGTGGTGTAAAATATTTGCTTATTTAAAAAGTAAAAACATTAACATGAAAAACATGATTCATTTTATGGAGTTTTGTCTGGCAATTCCTGGGTCAAATGCTGCTGTGGAACGTGTGTTTTCGTTAGTGTCAGATGAAAAAAAACAGAATGAAAGTTGAAACAGTGAGGGCCTTGCTCATTGTCAAAACACACTTTAATGGTGAATTGTGTACTGACTTTTATGATACAATTTCAAACGAAAATGCACTTCTTGATAAAGTACATGAAAGTGAAAAGTACGGTGATAGTGTGGCAGAATAATTGTAAAAAGTGATTTGGGATCATCTGAGTGCACGTTGTAAAGGTAAACTTGTATGTGTATTAAATTTAGTCAATGCAGTATTTATGTCCCGTTTTTTTCCTTCATTGTCCCAGGTTTTTCTCTAATTTATTTCAAATGCCCCTTTTTCAATGAAAATGAAATGGACACCCTACACTAAGTGCAAAAGGGGAGCCGACATCACATCTTCCAGCTGCTGCTGCGGCCAGGCCGTTTATTTACGCCTTGCCCGATTGATAAGATGGCACATCGTCATGGCTGCCGAAGCAGTTTAGAAACAAACCTAACCCGCCCCCTTCAGGAGCCGAGTATGCAATCTTAAAATCAGATATCCAGCATGTTGATTTCAGTGCACATTTTCTGGAATCTAATGGTGTTTGCTCCTACCTTGCAGTGTACTTTCTGCATCTAATTAATAGCTTACGTAGTCACTGGTCATGTCTGTTAAGTCCTAACTTGATTCTGTTTTATCGTCCCTAACCACATGTGCCGAGGATATACTTAGAGTTGTATTCCCTTGTCCAATTATTAATGATTCTTTTAAGACATCAGTTCCCTAACTTTCATGTTCAAAATCAATAAATCTACTTGTATAGTGTCCACTTGTTTCCATTCGTAGCTAATTTTTCTATATGAGTGGTGCGGTATCCATTTATTTCATGCTCAATTGGGTCGCCCCTATAGATATTAATTTAAATAAGACATTTTCCGTTGCGTGACAATACAGTTGTTATCAATAATTTGCGTGATCATTTGGAGTGGTTCTTCTTTCTGCTGGGCACCAGAATTTAGTTTTGTGCATCCTAGGGATATGCTCTGAACATAGTCCCGCAAAGCGGCCCGTCTAACGAGCGGGCGCCGCACTGCTCCGTACTGAGCTTCAGTAGTCTCGGACGGAAAGAGCCCGTGACGTCACCACGCAGGCCATCGCACCCGCTTCAGGTTTAGTGGTACAATGCCCAGTTGATAGCCCATCATAAACTTAACATAGATCAAGCATGAAATCATGAGCAAAGTGATGGTATTTGTGTGTCGTCAGTACTTCACGCGAAATCAGAAAAAAAAATTATGTTAGACACCCGCACGGTTGTCGTCGATGGTTATTAATGGCTTGTCGAAGACGTGTGTTTTGCATCGTGCTCCGACTAGTGCAATAATGAATCGAATGAATTGCCCGACTAGGCAAACCGTGGACCTGAACAGAATGGGAAACATCGTCGTCTTTACGTTCAAGAAAGAATTAAAGGAGATATAAATCAACTGTGTTCAACTACTGATACACGTAGAGCTCTGTTACATGCTACTCGAATACACAGTCTTTCAAATGACTACCAACCTAGTAAAAAGCAGAGATTTTAATGTAATTCGTTTCTAAGTCTGCGGTGGCTGTAAATTCGAAAGGTAACAGCAGTAACAGTTGTATTTACCTGTGTCCCTCATTTGCAGGGGTAGTGGACGTTTCATAGTATTATGGCATAAGAACCAAAACAACACAATTCGAATGCTTAAATACTTACACTACGGAAAAACTATTTTTTGAAGGGCAGAATCCCAGTCTGTTTTAATCAGCACAACCTCGTACGATTGATGTTCACTGTCTGTGATTGTGCCGACTGATACTATCGTACTTTAGTTAGTGCGTCCATTAGAACACATATGGTCCTGTTACTTATATCACTATTTTCTAACATTATGTACCACATATTCCCAGAATTACATATTAGGCCTTCCATAAACTTGTAGACCTGATTTCCACGAAGCCTACATAACGTAGCTGTACTCCAGAACAGGGTGGACAAGCGCGGTGTAAGCTGTCTTTTTAGTAGATCTGTTGTATCTTCTAATTGTTCTGCCAATGAATCGCAGTCTTTGGTTTGCTCTACCCACAATATTATCAATGTGATCCTTGCAATGTAGGTTATTCGTGATTGTACCCCCTAAATATTTAATTGAATTTACAGCCTTCAGATTTGTGTGAATCATGGCATAATCGAAATTTAGCAGATTTCTTTTAGTACTCATGTGAATAACTTCACCCTTTTCTTTATTCAAGGTAAGTTGCCACTCTTCGCAACAGACAGATATCTTATCTAAATCATTTTGCAATTTGTATTGGTCATCTGATGACTTTACAAGACGGTAAATGACAGTATCATCAGCAAACAATCTAAGAGCGCTACCCAGATTGTCTCCTATGTCATTAAGGTAGATCAGGAACAAAAGAGTGCCTATAACACTTCCTTGGCGAACTCCGGATATTACTTCTGTTTTACTCGCTGACTTTCCATCTATTACTACGAACTGTGACCTCTCTGACAGAAAATCACGAATCCAGTCGCACAACGGAACAATATTCCATAGGCACGCAGTTTGGTCAGAAAACCCTTGTGAGGAACGGTGTCGAAAGCCTTCTGGAAATCTAAAAATATTGAATCAATTTGACATCCCCTGTCAATAGCACTCATTATCTCATGAGTATAGAAAGCTAGCTGTGTTTCACAAGAAGGAACCGTGCTGACTATGTGTCAATAAATCGTTTTCTACTTTGTACTTCATAATGTTCGAACACGGTATACGTTCCGAAACACTACTGCAAATCGACGTTAGTGATATGGGCCTGCACTTTAGCGCATTACTCCTATTTCCCTTTTTGGATATTAGTGTGACTTCAGCAGTTCTCCAGTCCTTTGGTATGGGTCTTTCTGTGAGCGAACGGTTTTATATAATTGCTAAATATGGAGCTATTGCATCAGCATACTCTGAAAGGAACCTGAGTGGTATACAATGTGGATCGGGGGCCTTGATTTTATTAAGTGATTTAAGCTGATTTGCCACACTGAGGATATATACTTCTATGTTTCTCATCTTGGCAGTTGTTCTTGATTGGAATTCAAGAATATTTACTTCGTCATCTTTGGTGAAGGAGTTTCGGAAAACCGTGATTAATAACGCTGCTTTATTGGCACTGTCATCAGTGACATCAATCTTGCTATCGTGCAGTGAAGGTGTTGATGCGTCTTGCCACTGGTGTGCTTTATGTATGACCAGAATCTCTTAGGATTTTCTGCCAGATACCGGGACAGAATTTCATTGTGGAAATTATTGAAAGCATCTCGCATTGAAGTACGCACTGTATTTCGAATCTCTGCAAAACTTTTCCAATATTGGGGATTTTGCATTCTTTTAAATTTGGCATGCTTCTTTCGTTGCTTCTGCAACAGCGATCTGACCTGTTTTGCCTACCATGGGGGATTAGTACCATCACTTATTAATTAATTTGATATGTATCTCTCAATTGCCGTCGATACTATCTCTTTGAAACCATTCCACATCTTTTCTACACTTACATGATGAGATCGGAAAGACTGTAGACTGTCTCTTAAAAAGGCGTTAAGAGCATTTTTATCAGCTTTTTTAAAGACTTTTACCTCGCGTTTCTTTTTGATGGTTGTAGGTGTTACGATACTCAGCCTTGCAGCAACTGCCTTGTGATCGCTAATCCCTGTATTCGTCACGATACTCCCTATTTGTCTAGGATTATTTGTTGCTAAGAGGTCAACTATGCTTTCGCAACTATTAACGCTTCGAGTGGGCTCGTGAACTAGGTGTTCAACATAATTTTCTGAGAAGGCATTCAGTACAATTTCGGATGACGTTTTATGCCTGCAGCCGGTTTTAAATGTACAATTTTTCGAGCATATCGAGGGTAGATATAAGTCACCACCGACTATAATTGAATGAGGGGGGTACCTATTTAAAATGAGACTCAAGTTTTCTTTGAACTGTTCAGCAACTATACCTTCTGAGTCAGGAAGTCGGTAAAATGATCCAATTGACAGTTTAGTGCGAGTGTCAAGGATAACCTCTACCCATACTATTTCGCAGGAAAAATCCACTTCAGCCGGCCGAAGTGGCCGTGCGGTTAAAGGCGCTGCAGTCTGGAACCGCAAGACCGCTACGGTCGCAGGTTCGAATCTTGCCTCGGGCATGGATGTTTGTGATGTCCTTAGGTTAGTTAGGTTTAACTAGTTCTAAGTTCTAGGGAACTAATGACCTCAGCAGTTGAGTCCCATAGTGCTCAGAGCCATTTTTGAAAAATCCACTTCAATTTCACTACAAGGTAAGCTACTTCTGACAGCAATAAATACTCCACAACCAACTGTATTTAATCTGTCCTTTCTGAAAACTGCTAGATCGTTTGAAAAAATTTCGGCTAAACTTATTTCTGGCTTTAGCCAGCTTGCTGTACCTATTACTATTTGAGCTCTCTATTAAGGGTTGGAGCTCTTGTTTTCCAACACAGCTACGACGTTTACAACTGCAATACCGATCGTTTCTACAAATACCTTAGTGTGCTTTACCTGCCCCCTAGGCGGACGCCCTTTCTGTGGTTTCCTGAGACCCTCTAACCTAAAAAAACTCATAGTCCCTTCCACAGTGCCCCCGCTACACGTGTAGCCGCTTCCTGTGTATAGTGGACGCCTGACATATTAAGCGGAATCCGGGAACTGTTTCAAGAAATTTCTTAGGTCGAGATATACCATTGCACAGTATGAAGTTAACAAATACGTTTATTATTACTGCCGTTATCGCAATTAAATTTTTAATTCTGCTGCTGCTATCCGCGTACTTGAGAAAGAATGTAATGCTTCTTGGTTATTCTTACAAGCAGTTCCCAAAAAATAGGTGAATAGTTCGCAGCAAATGGATGCGGCGTTGTGTGACAACTGCACCGTAACAAATAGTTATTTAGTTCTTTTCATCTGTAGTGAAGACTTTTTAAGTTAATATCGGACGTCTCTAGTTATTCTTAGACAACATTAAAATTAAATTAGCTGATGAACACGGTACTTCATAAGACAAATTGCGTTGTATTACTTCAAGAACTTGGGTTTAGCAGCAACGCTTGCTAAGACTGGCAGTAAACGCCACTTTCAAAGCCAGAGGATTTTCGTATTTTCTGTTAATTCATATCTTCTGTTCATTATCTCCATATGGTCGATGCCACCTATTTCAAATAGAGGAAAGAAAAAATTACCGCAGAAGATCAACAGTTTTTTGTTGTAATACACTCATTCTACGTGGCCCAAATTCATATTTTCCCGGAATTACTCTAATTGTAATATCACATCAACACTGCGGAAAAGTATTTCATTGTGGCAAAACTCACGTCCGACCAAGAGAGTTTATACTTAGTTGCCAACCTGAAATTCTAGCTCTGTGGAACACCAGTTTCAGTAAAGTGCTGTTGCGAAGACTGTTTACCACTGGTCTTTCTCACCGGGAAATACGTAATTGATTTATTCGACTCCATAGGCATACTGCAACAGTAATTTCGTGTGCAAGCAATGCTTACGAATCGCAGTATTAAATTGTGCCATGGCTTCCATTTCTATAAATTCTCGACCTAAACTGGCTCCGCGTCATTTCAAACGCCAGTTACTGCATCGCCTTACTGACAGCAACAGGTGAGCGTACTACAAAATTCGTAGTTTCTTTAATGTGATTTTGCAATTACTGAAATAAAAGTCGCATGATCGCAACATTAGAGGTTTCATTTCGTTGATCCTTTCGTTCTGGGAGATGAGTATTCTGGGTAGTAAGTTTTTCCCATTGTAATCACCGAAATGCAGCAAAATGTGGCCACTAATCGCTTCATAAACTGCTATTTAGTGCTGTTAAGATGATTTATTTTAACTTTGTTGTAGGTGGAGGAATTTAGTTTAATCTTAAAACAACTTAAGCAGGAACGATCGCAAATTTACCAAATAAAAAAAGGTTATTGTCCAGGTAGGAAAAGGTTTGAGAAACAAAATTTTACATGAAACTTCCTGGCAGATTAAAACCGTGTGCCGGACGGAGACACGAACTCGGCATCACACGTTGTGTTCCTGAAACTGTAGCAATCGTAAGTTGAATCTGAGTTAAACCTCTTAAGGTACTGCATAGCTAAAAATACAAAACGATTAATAATATAAAATACTCCAGCCAGAGCAACATGATCCGCACCACAACGTGAATCTAAATTTTACCTTCTATCTCTGGGAAAGGTGTCATTATTATCACTACATAAGGGCGATGTACTTGAGGACAATATTATGGAAATGGAAGAGGATGTAGATGAAGATGAAATGGGAGATACGATACTGCGTGAAGAGTTTGACAGAGCACTGAAAGACCTGAGTCGAAACAAGGCCCCCGGAGTAGACAATATTCCATTGGAACTACTGACGGCCGTGGGAGACACAGTCCTTACAAAACTCTACCATCTGGTGAGCAAGATGTATGAAACAGGCGAAATACCCTCAGACTTCAAGAAGAATATAATAATTCCAATCCCAAAGAAAGCAGGTGTTGACAGATGTGAAAATTACCGAACTATCAGCTTAATAAGTCACAGCTGCAAAATACTAACACGAATTCTTTACGGACGAATGGAAAAACTAGTAGAAGCCAACCTCGGGGAAGATCAGTTTGGATTCCGTAGAAACACTGGAACACGTGAGGCAATACTGACCTTACGACTTATCTTAGAAGAAAGATTAAGGAAAGGCAAACCTACGTTTATAGCATTTGTAGACTTAGAGAAAGCTTTTGACAATGTTGACTGGAATACTCTCTTTCAAATTCTAAAGGTGGCAGGGGTAAAATACAGGGAGCGAAAAGCTATTTACAATTTGTACAGAAACCAGATGGCAGTTATAAGAGTCGAGGGACATGAAAGGGAAGCAGTGGTTGGGAAGGGAGTAAGACAGGGTTGTAGCCTGTCCCCGATGTTGTTCAATCTGTATATTGAGCAAGCAGTAAGGGAAACAAAAGAAAAATTCGGAGTAGGTATTAAAATTCATGGAGAAGAAATAAAAACTTTGAGGTTCGCCGATGACATTGTAATTCTGTCAGAGACAGCAAAGGACTTGGAAGAGCAGTTGAATGGAATGGACAGTGTCATGAAAGGAGGATATAAGATGAACATCAACAAAAGCAAAACAAGGATAATGGAATGTAGTCTAATTAAGTCGGGTGATGCTGAGGGAATTAGATTAGGAAATGAGGCACTTAAAGTAGTAAAGGAGTTTTGCTATTTGGGGAGCAAAATAACTGATGATGGTCGAAGTAGAGAGGGTATAAAATGTAGGCTGGCAATGGCAAGGAAGGCGTTTCTGAAGAAGAGAAATTTGTTAACATCCAGTATTGATTTAAGTGTCAGGAAGTCATTTCTGAAAGTATTCGTATGGAGTGTAGCCATGTATGGAAGTGAAACATGGACGATAAATAGTTTGGACAAGAAGAGAATAGAAGCTTTCGAAATGTGGTGCTACAGAAGATTGCTGAAGATTAGATGGGTAGATCACATAACTAATGAGGAAGTATTGAATAGGATTGGGGAGAAGAGGAGTTTGTGGCACAACTTGACCAGAAGAAGGGATCGGTTGGTAGGACATGTTCTGAGGCATCAAGGGATCACCAATTTAGTATTGGAGGGCAGCGTGGAGGGTAAAAATCGTAGGGGGAGACCAAGAGATGAATACACTAAGCAGATTCAGAAGGATGTAGGTTGCAGTAGGTACTGGGAGATGAAAAAGCTTGCACAGGATAGAGTAGCATGGAGAGCTGCATCAAACCAGTCTCAGGACTGAAGACCACAACAACAACATGATGTGTAGAGACACATACATTTACATCATCCTCTAAAGAATACTCACAAGGAACTAATTCATTAGATCTGTTTTCAAAGCGTGTAATCGGGAATGATTTTGACTTCTTAGGCGAAGAAAGGGCTCTTCGCCTTCTATTGCACTTCTCTTCCCCCTGCCCTGTCATGGGTCCTTACTTGCTTGACGTCACAGTTCGAGGAATTTCATAAACGTCGCATTCTTGCGCTTTGTGAAGATAGATACTGTATCAGCACCATTCCTGTGCCGTAGGTTACACCAATTCGACGATATATCGCTAGGTGAAGAGGGTGGCGGAGGAAAGCAACGTCAACCATCTTTGTCGCCCTGGACGTACAGAGGCTACCACGGAGGATCAAGTCAACAGTGTACTCCACTGCAGTAAAGAAGACCTTTTCACGACTAGCACAGAAATTAGGAACATCCTCTAGCTAAGTGTGAGCAGGTCACCATTCGTCGTCGTCTCAACGAGAAAGGGTTGTATGGACGATAATCGGCGAAGGGATGACCAAACTGTTGTCACAATTTGGTGTTGGATATCAGCTAGTGGTTGCGGCGTTTTGTGGCAATTGGACCGTCCGTTTTCTAGTTATTACTGCTACGAAATACTGTATAACGTAATGATTTCTTTGTTCGTCAGAGATTTTCGATGGCTGAATAATCTTCCAACATGAACATTCTCCTGCTCACGCAGCGAGCTGTGTAACACGCTGGTTTCAAATGAATGTAGACGAGCTGTTGGACTGGCCTCCAAAGGTGCAGACCTCAGTCGCATGTAGCATGTATGGACAAAGATGCAGAAAATTATTAGGAGCGGAAGACCAGCACCGTCTACCATGCCGGAGCTGTCCGAAATCGCTCGTGATGCGAGGAAAGTGTTGTCACAGAAAAACAACATGTCCAGAAACTTTTATCTCCATTCTCCGGCAGCAAAATGCAGTTGTAGAGCAGGGTGGAAACTGGGCACGGTACTGAATTATTGTGTTGCTATCGAGAAAATTTTGTTTACGGAAAATGAACGTTTTGTACTCCCTCGAAGAAGAGGGAAATTCGTTTGTCTTAGCGCTCTCTCTCTCTCTCTCTCTCTCTCTCTCTCTCTCTCTATCTCCCCCCCCCCCCCACCCCCCCACTCTATACCTCTATTTTCTCAATAGACTCTTGATTTCAAATGTTTTTACTATCATTGATCAAAAAGACTGAGAGAAACATGAAACTGTTGTTGTTTTGTCCCATGACACATGACGTCAGTGTTATTGAAGGCATCAAAGAGAAAGTATTTAGTGGTTTTTCCGTCGAGAAGAAGTGTCATTTTAGTTTGCGTTCTCTTTATCTACATGCAGGCAGAATAACAATACCGACGAAAACACAAAGGAGATATCATTTCCATTTAACGCCAAACTCAAATCATGCGGAGAAAGAGTGATGCAAGACCAGCGGGTAGACGTAAAGCCGAGCATTTCAGTCCTCTACATCCTCAGGTATATGCTTATGAATACTTTAAAATTATGAATTCTTCATAATTATCGTTGTCCAGCTAAATTAATAACTCTTACCACGAATTAAAAATCATGAGGATAACAGGATTCGCATCACTTACTGCATAGTAGGAACTGGTCGCCTAAAGCACTATGTCATTCTACCAATAGCTTACGTTTCATTTACGAAATGATGTAATATGCTTTGTGATGTCACACGTTTTCCATGAAAAATAAATGAAGTAACGAGTGAAAGTGGCGCAGGGCGTCTTCGACGGAAATGCAGACTGTTCATCTGACTTTGAATTGTATGAACGGAGCTATGAAGAATATAAGATAACTGAAAGTGACACGAACGGTGTTCTGCTAGGTTTTATCAGAGCTGCTTATTTTGGAGATGTTGCGTGTGGCAAAGTGCGAGAAACTTAATAGCTGCCAACGCAGATGCCACACAGATTCGACATGGTGAAACCAACGTTATTTATGTGGAATCTGTTCGTGCAGAAAATGGTATGAGAGTCTCTTAAGCATATATTCTGTCAACATGGTTGAAATGTACCAGAAAATGCAGTTGAATTTCACACTTACGATATCTATCTTACGACGAAAGTTTTGATTAAATGAAAGAAATTGTTTGTTTCAGGTATAGTTTGGAAATGATTCATGATTCCAGTATATCACAGAGTAATCAAAATGTATATTTACAAGGAAATGTATCTCTTCTGATACAGATGCAAAAAGAAAAATATGAAAAGCATTTCTTGATTTGGAACTTCACGTTATTCGTAGCATACATAGGCTCATCGTGGATGTTGCGTTTTACAATCGATGCTCTGTGGTTGTGTCTTCATTTGCGCGCCTATCTTCCATGGATAGTGTCATTGAAATCGACCTCAAAAAATGTTTTCCAAGTCAATTACTATAAAAAAGGTTTCTTACCTACTCACAAATTTTACAGTGTAACTGCTGGAGATGTTCTAGTACCAACACTCTAGTCCCTAAACCCAGCTACAGAAACTCAGATAAGACTCATTGACATTTACTTTGGGTATTTCAGTGCCCGGCCGCCACATCTTCGAGACTTCCCAAGGTTGGTATACTCCCTGCTAGAAGTATAACTGAATCTTGTCAACAATGCAGCATATGCGCTGTTTGAGGCTTTCCCGGCGCTGCGTCTGCTTGATAGGTTCCCGGGAATTACGCCGGATAATATTGTAGAAACCGCACAATATATTAGCGGGACACCTGCCCGCCATCTTCAGGCGCTACTGTCGCGTCGCTGAGAAGCTCGCCAATTTATATGCTGGCTTTCTATAACAGCACAGGCGCCAGCGGGGCATAACGTCATCGAAGACCAATCGTAGACAGCGTCGAATACCAGAGACCTCTGCTGGAGAAATGGGCCGCGGTCTGCGGAAGCGCGCCGCGGCGCGGGAAATGCGGCCGGGAACGACGGAAACCGCCCGCGCGTTCGAGGTGTTGGCACGCGATTTAAGCATCTGCGCTAAGGCTTCCCATCTGCGTTGAGTCGGTGCGGTTGCTAATCTGTGGCTGACGATTCCTTAGTGCCGCCAAGGCTGGCTCCCAGGCTTTGCTCAGGTGAAACCCCGTGTCTCTGTTTATTAGGTCACTGCTTATACGTATTTCGACCGCCTCTTTGATGATAGAGTGCCAGTATGTGGAAGCATGCGAGAGGATCTTGGTTTCTTCATAATTCATGCCGTGTGCCGTGTCCCGTGTCAAGGCAGTGTTCAGCAACCGCAGATTTCTCTGGCTGACCCAATCTCGTGTGACGTTTATGTTCGTCGGATCTTTGACCGTACGATATGTCTGGCCAATATAGGTCTTCCCACATTGGCACGGGATTTTATATATTCCTGGTCCCCTCAGGACGAGGTTGTCTTTAACAGAGCCCAGCATTGATTGCACTCGTGCTGGAAGCCGGAAAACACATTTAATCCGGTATTTCTTGAAAATTCTGCCCATCTTAAAAGACACGCCACCGACATACGGTAGAAAAACCAACCCCGTGGTGTCCTCTGTTTCTTCAGGTTGTTCTTGAGGTTTGGAGCGTGCTGGTCGAAATGCATTCCGGATCTGCTTCTCGGAGTACCTGTTCTGGGCAAACACAGAGCAGAGATGGCTAAGCTTTGCCGATAAGCTGTCCTGATCTGAGATTGCTCTAGCCCTATGCACTAGCATCCGTAATACACTGCTGCGCTGTGATGGATGACGACAGCTCGTAGCTTATAAATACAAGTTTGTGCGTAGGCTTCTGGAACACACTGTGACCCAAGGAGCCGTCTCCTTTTCTATGAACCAAAACATCCAGAAACGGTAGCTCACCATCATTTTCTACCTCCATGGTGAAACAGGTGCTTGGATGGAGGGAGTTCAAATGTTCCAGGAAAAAAGGAACAAATCCGCATCCTCTACACCTCCCGCCGCCTTGATCCCCCTCACCCCCTGGTTGCTTCTCTCCTCTCCCATCCCCGCCCCCCTGCCACATCTTCACTGTTGTGTCCCCCCTACCCTCCATCTCTACACCCTTCATCACCTTTCCCAAGGTGGCTTCCATCAACTCCCCCTCCCAGATGATGCCCTCTCTCCCTCCATTTATCCCTCCTATCAAGTGTGATCCTCACTCCCCTTCCCTTCCTCTGTCCTTTTCCTGGGCTCCCTCTCCCCCCCTTCCATTCTCTTTTTTCCCCACCTCCCCTCTCTCTGCCCCCTTCTCTCCCCCAAGTCCTTTTGCATTTCTCTCCTCTGCCTCTTCTCATTCCCTCTCATGTCTGCCCTGCCCCTCTCCCCCCTTATGATTCCACACCCTCCTTGGTTCCTCCCCCTTTCGTTTTTCCTCTCCTCCCTCCTTATTTTTTCCCCTCCTCCAAGTGCCCCCCCCCCCCAATCTACCTTTGAAGTGTCATCTTTATGCCGCCATTTTCGTGCAGTGTTTTACAGTGAGTGTTCTGTGTTGTGTCTTTTGGGAAGTGTTGCGAACGGCCATCATACTGTCACTGGGTGTGATTTTTTATCTCTTGCGAACAGAAACCAGACTGTCGCCATGTTTTTTAATTGGGTGTCAACTATGTTACTTGTCTGTTTCCTGTGTATTTTATTAACATTGCCACCACCTTTGCTTTCTGTTTTAACTTTCCGCATTTTTCCGCCATTTACACTTTAAGTCACCGTTTTATCGTCTGTTTTTCTTGTTTCTTTTCTTCTAGCGTTTTTAAAAAAGTCTGTAGGCTGTAGAGCAGCGTACTAAGCTGCTGCCAGCCGGCCCCTCTCGGGGGGAATTAAAAATCAATAAAGAAAAAAAAAAAGCTATGCGACAGTAGCAAATGAAGATGGCGGGCAGTTGTCTCGCTGAAATATTGTGCGGTTTCTACAATATTATCCGGCGTAATTCCCGGGAACCTATCAAGCAAATTCAGGATATGTTTGGCAAATATGTGAACGACGAGTTTCTTACTGGATGACGAAGAATTAGCCAATAAAATTAATTTTATATATTTGCATTATTTCCATTAAACAATCTGACTGATTTTTCATATAAGCTGTGAAATAAAGTTATCAATTTAAGGTTCTGAAGCCAATCAAATCATTCGACTTCGAAATTATAATTAATCTCATAGCGTACGTTACTACCTTATCTGTCGTAGCCAGCACTGGAACAAAATCGTTGCAGTATGTGAGGAACCTGGTCTGTAAAGTGGGGGCTGCGTTTGTTCCCCCTTCCAACCTCGCTGAACAATACATTTTTAGCCATTTTGAGACAGAGCTACAAGCAGTCTGATCAGTGATCAGTAAGGAAATTTCGTTTCTTTTATTTATGAAATGCCACATTTCCATACTACTTCATTGTGACACAACACAGCAGGTAAACATAGACTGCTTCGAAATCCAGAATGAGTACTATCTTTCTAATTTGTGGTGATTAGGCACTCTCCTGTTACAGATACCTTATGTTTTATTGGAATAGACTTTCATCCTACGGATATCGGACTAATATGAATTTCATGTGAATTAGCACGGCGCATATTTTAAAAGAGTTTTCCGTTACTTAATTGAACACAGTAGTAAATATCAGAGGGAAATTAATCATCAACAATATCTTCTCTCGCTTTGTTTAAAACGGTCTTAAACGCTAAGGCAGTTTACCGATTCCCCGCGTGTAGAAACCTAATGGATCCCAGTTAAAGATGTTGCCAAACCAGAGACAACTGTTTATCGATAAGGCGCTAGAAAGATAAACATTTGAGGACGTAAGGTCAGAAGAATAAGTGCGTGGTGGATCACTTTTGAAACTCCTGGATAGTTTTGTTAGTAAAGCCGGCAGACCACGTTATCGCGTAATACCAACAAGTGATGAATTTTTGTACGCCGTTTTTCTTACACAGAGATCGGTACTTGTTTTAGTCGTTGGCAAAAAATACCAGCTGCGGTATAACCAACCCTGGGGAGGTTTTCAGAATGCACCACAGACTTTTCGAGTCACCAAAGGAAAAATATTATGTCCACACTGCCTTTTTTCGAGTATTTGTCTTTTATTAGGACTCGGTCATTAATTCTTCTTAAGATGTTTTTGTAAAGGCATTATAACTAGTCACTAATAAGAATATTGCGTTGCAATCCTCACTGAGCCAGCTAATGACGATCGATCAAGAATATATTAATAGTCAACGCTTTTGTTATCTTAAATTAGAGCATACGGTACTCATGCTCCCGACTTTTGAACCTTGTCTATTGAGTGAAAATGTCGCATGACGGTAAAATGGTCGCACTTCGTTATGGGTCTCTGTTATTGGGGCTTCTTGAATGTGCAAAATCATTCCTGCCAGAACGATATTTCTTGAAGAAAAAATATGTTTTGCTAATGTGTTTTGCCGAAAAGCTGTCGCATCACACACAATATCAAGGTTCAGAGCAGTCTCTGCTGCCTTCACCCCTCTGCTAAAGCCAAATCGAACAATATGTCGCAGATGTCAGAACTTTTTCCACTTGCAACTTTAATTTATCGCACTTAAACAACGTTCATAAGTTTCAAATACGCAAAATCCCAATCGTAACTGTGGTAAAACCTGACTAAAAGAAGGGATTGGTTAGTAGGACACATTCTGAGGCATCAAGGGATCACCAGTTTAGTACTGGAGGGAAGCATGGGGAGTAAAAACCGTAGATGGAGACCAAAAGATGAATACAGTAAGCAAATTCAAAGGGATGCAGGTTGCAGTAGTTACTCGGAGGTGAAGAGGATGCACGGGATAGAGTAGCATGGAGAACTGCATCAAACCAGTTTTAGGACTGAAGACCACGACAACAACAACAACAACTGTTGGGAGGGGGTGGTAAATAGGATAACTTCAAACAAGAAAATGACCGTTGATAAATACACTCGTAGCGCACCGCCATGTTCACCTGGCCGGAAGCGTCTAATGTTGGCGGCGGGCTGCGTATGGCAGGTAACCAGTAGCTGCTGTGGGGCGAGGAAACTCTCGAGCGTAAATTGTGCTGATTTTGATGCAGCGACGAGCTGTCTGTTGGACATGTTTCTGTAACTTATTGCCATTTTTGGTGGATTAGAAAATGAAACGAATCATGTTTGCGGTTCCATCAGACTGATAACCTTGGCAGATATCCAATTTGCGATTTAAAGAATCTAGGGAATCGAGTGGACCCGATCGCACGACTTCATATTTACAGAGCACGAAACGTACCACTTCTTCTTCTTCTTCTTCTTCGTCGATTCTTCTTGTTCCTCACTAGACCACTAGCAGATACGTTTCCGTAACTCCTCGAGAAGGCTTCTTCCATAAATTTCCGAATCCCATAGTGTTGCCAGATCGTGCGTATGGCGGGACTTAGAATTCTGATGGGCGGCCGGGAATATTTTCCGCCTTAAATGGACGACTCGGACTTCATCTCTGTGGTGGCCGGCCAGCAGCCACGTTTTATGTCTGATAATGTACTTTCTTATCATTTAGATGAAATATTCTGAACGGCTTCCGTTTCAGATGTGATACTGAGTAAGTGAAATTCATTTTTTGAATCCAGATTTGACGTGTGGCTCATAAGCTTCGACTGCTCTCTTCTGTCAAGTTCCGAGAAGGCCTCATCTACATTAGGAAAGATGGACATAATGAAAATAAGTATACCACAAGAGTATCATTTTGGCTCAGTGGTAACGCACTCGATTTCTAATGTGCTGGTCGATGTAAAAGTCGGTTTGGACCTTGCTCGAGCAACAGTATAGTTTGTAACTCTTTTTCTCGTTTTCAGTATTCGATCTGTAACTGGCCAGAATGAAATTCAGTAACCAAATCCTAAGACAAGCTCTTCATTATAAGCCCGTCATCTACTCAGTACATTGCATGAGTGGGTAGAAGTGTCTATTTAGGAAATACTGAGAAACAGCACAAGAAAGGTGCAGAAAAGGCTCCACCGGACTATTAAATGACAGTAATTTTTGTGTTGTTTGTCATTTAGGAGATCATCATCCGGGATGGCAATGAATACTCAGGTAAATCTGGAAGTGACAACATACTGTATACCAAAGTTGCAAGATTTTTCACCTCTTTTTATGTATCTGCATCAGAAGAGGAACTCTTTCCTTGTAAATATGCATTTTAATTACTTTGTGTTTGACTTAAATCATTTCACAACTGTGACTGAAAGAAAGAGTTTTCTTCCATTACATTAAAACTTTCGTTGTAAGATAGATATGAAAGTGTATAATTTAACTGCATCTTCTGTACATTTCAAGCGTAATGGTAGACTATATGCTTCAAAGATTCTCAAGCCTTTTTCTGCATGAGCACATTCTACATGAGTAACTTCGTAGCTACTGTGACGAAATTGTAAGACACTTGCGTTAGCAGCTATTAATTTTATCAACCTCACCCACACAATGTGTCTCCAAAATACGTAGGTTTGATAAAATCTAGCAGAATACCTACCGCATCACTTTCAATTATGCTCTTCATAACCCCTTTCATGGAATTTCCGTCGAAGGCGCCCTGCGAGGCTTTCTCTAGGTATATAATTTCCTTTCATGGAGAAGGTATGGCATCACAGACCTTATCATATCATTTAGTAAATGAGACGTACATTATTGGTAGAATGGCGTAGAGGTTAAAGGGCAATGGGTCCAGCTTTCGCAGCCATGAAGTGCGGACGTGATTTGTGTTTCCGCCTGTGGGGCGCGTGCACTCGCTTTTGTTTACTATTAGCGACCACCACTTACGTGTCATTTAGGAGTGGTAAAGCATGACCAACCGTTTCTGAAAATCCGCTCTGCGTTTAACCTTCTGCAGTCATTAGGCCTACACCCGTCCAAAGGCTTTGGAAGTGGAACGATTCCCACGCGCCACAGCTAAAATCCCAGCTTCCGAGATTTTGCGCATACTTTTGTCCATCTTAAACTGTATGGTGCACTTCAAAGTCATCAATGATTTAATAACACCAGTCAAGGTGTACGCTTTTTCCAGGTCGATGGTAACGTCAGCGCGGTCACTGTCGACTACACTGGCTTGGGCATGTGCACCGTATGACTTTTCGAACCACCACTCGAGCTCCCAGCGGAAGATGTTATCACTGCTTTCCTCTTCCATGTCACTGTACATGGTCACGTTGTTGAGCGCTGGGCGCAATTGCAAATTTATCCCGTTGTTAACGATGAACGGCAGATCACCATTGATCTCCGTGACATGTGCCATTTCACCTACAAATCAGCAGGTGCTGCACAGTCATTATACACGATAGCCAACCCAAGACCTGTTCCAGTTGAGGCAAAGAAGACCACTTTAGGTCTGAGTGTCTTCAGAGGCTCATCACCCAATTTCCAGCTGCTATCATTGTGCCTCCGATTCCACCGATAGTTTTACCGATCACCTATTCATCGGCACTCTCTTATCCTCTTGCCGTCTGTCATCAGAAGGACCATGTGACAGTGCCCCTTTGAGCTGCCACGAATAACCCTGGGATCTAATATACGTTTCATGCTCATAAGGTAGGAGATGAGGTAAAGGCAGAAGTAAAGCTGTGAGGATGGGCCATGAGTCATGCTTGGGTAGTTCAGACAGTAGAGCACTTGCCCGTGAAAGGCAAAAGTTCTGAATTCAACCTGCAGCTTTAATCTGCCAGGAAGTTTCCACAATTTTATAATATGGAATAACTGTTTTACACAGTCTGCAAACATGAGACACTTGAGACTGAAACAAATTGAACAGTGTAACTGAAAAGTAGTGTACTGGAGACTATTACAAATTCAGTGATTTTTGCATGTGGGAACACTATTATTTTCTGATGTAAAATATAAGGAAATTGTTGGTATGTAGTAATATTTGTGTTATACTGATCTACCAGTGATAACACATATCGTATAAGAGTGGTGAAAAATTAAGTTGTATCTGAAATTGGTATTGTTTTGCAGTTATTATCATGCTGTCACTAATTAAGACTTATCCAATGACGGCGTACAAATTACTAAAGCTCTTCACACAAAAACCAGTAGAAGTATTAATATTTTTTATTGTTAGATGTGTAACAACAAAAAGCACTTACCTCAAGTTTCCAGTGATATTCAACATAGCCACAGATGTTCACTCCTTACACCTGTTAGCTATGTCAGATAGTTAAAATATCAAAAGCTGACTTGTCACTGAGC
This sequence comes from Schistocerca piceifrons, assembly GCF_021461385.2. Lineage (NCBI taxonomy): Eukaryota > Metazoa > Arthropoda > Insecta > Orthoptera > Acrididae > Schistocerca > Schistocerca piceifrons. Next base: position 619,579,321 of record NC_060149.1, read on the forward strand.
ATTTAGAAGACACCAATCAAAACTGATTTTCCAAGCAAAAGCTGACTATCTAACAGAATACCATAGTTATCTAGAAATGCAATGGTATATAACTAGGCAAGAGAGGATCAGAGGGGCCCAACACATAAATGTACACAGTTAAGAACAGCTGACAACAACATGAACGTTGGCAATATGAGACAAGAAATCTTTCATACTACTGCTACCCTAGACAAATTTTCAAGTATTTTATTCAGTGATCTGAAGTGTCACTAAATATGCAAACACATAAAAGTGATACTTATCTTTCACACAGAAGAAAACATTTGATTAACTTATCTGTACTCACGTATTACCATATTTTGTTACAACTTCCATCAACAGCTGGTATTACATATCTGTGTGGGTGAGTGAATGGAGACCATTTTGTCTCACCCAATGAAAGGCAACAAACGATAAGACATGGTTGTGAGCTGTGCTAGCAGTGATATTTGTTTTTGTGAAATAATACGTCCACAGTTCATTATTAAGAAGTACAAGTCACTGATATACAACAATGACAAAGTTTGTTTAATTGCTCTTCACTTAATACAATCAGACTTACACACTAACTATTGATCCCTCACCCATTGCACTGTCTTCTTACATAAGCAGATTACAGTATGACACAGCAGATTTTGCAAAATCTTTCTTTCATTGTACATAACATTTCATCTTGGAAATTGAATTCATCATGACTGGGTTTTTCTGATAGATGGTTGATATAGATGTTTAAATATTTCACCTATGCACAAAAGACAAAGAAAACTAACTCACTGTATTGCTTCACACATCTCTTGATGAAGTGTAACAGGAGGCAACATGTTTATTTAGCCTTGATGGATATACAATAGGAGAATAGTAACCACATGTATTATTAAGAAGTGTAGTGAGGAAGGGAATGGTTTTGATACATGCAAATGATATGCTAAATAGATAGCAACAGACTCCACACATACACATATGGAGAATACACTCAAAGAAACAGAATTTTTTTTCAAACACTTAGTAAAGGAAGAGGATAATGTTAGTGTCTGTGAACATAGAACCAGCATGAAATATAAATCTGTCCTATAATATATGAAATTCAAATATAAAACAGGAAACATTACTGCCCTGTTTTTCCAAGAAATTAAAACTACTGCTGTAAGAAATGAAGATCAGTTACTGAAAGACTTGCCTATTGAGAAGAGAGTGTAAAACTGGAGACAGAAATGTAAGCACAAGGGGACTAAGGTAAGTGGTTACACATCTTTGTGATAAGGTCTCTTCCATATGTTTATCTATTGCAACATAAACTGAACTCATATTAAAAGTAGTCACATATCAGGTAAACATTAAACTTAATTTTATAATGCAGTATTCGCTGTCTTACAATCACTGCATCCTAATACAGTTAAGTCTGATATACATTGAATAGTTTATCTGAGAATTAGGTTAACGGAGAATATTAGGCAATTTATGGCCTTTGCCAGAAGGTATATCATTATGTACTGATATGAAACAGAAGGAACTTTATGGTATACAGAAATAATTACTATTTTGCCTATTTAATTCTATTGAACTTACTAAAATGAAGTAGCTCCTAAGTTGGCATGATGAGGCTGACTGCACTCCATTCCATCAACCTCATCAAGAAAAAATTCATGGAAGTATCAGGAATGGAATGTGAAACCTAAGCATAGCTATTACTAGCACTGACAACTCAGCCATGGTGATGCACATAAAACATAGCAGACTGTACATAATGTCTCTCAACATTTTAATAAAACTTTACCTCCAAGATATAGATTCTCAAGATGGAGTTTATACTGGCTGTCTGTAAAACCCATCATCGAATATTTCATCTATTCACAAATGACAAAGGCAATATATTGCACCATATTAGTTCACATTTAACAGATTGAAATAAAGAAAACAGATTTCATTTACATTTATCCATGGGAATCCAGCAAAGGGAGAATGGAAATGGTGCGCATTTTCAATTTGTACAGTGAAATAGGACATCATTTGGGTTAAGTCTATATTTACACTAATTATGAAGCAATAAGATTCCCACGAACATCCTTCAGTGAGCATGCAAGAGGACTTAGAAGGAACTAATGCTAATGGTTCACACACACTGACGGTTATATCCGATAACGTACTAACATTTGTCCATGGCAACATAGAGCGAACTCAAAATACAATATATTACATATAAAGCTCATATTAACAATTTCATAATATGGAATTAGTGCCTTACACAGTCTGGAATCATGTGATACTTGGGACTAAAACAAATTGAACAGTGTAACTGAAAAGTAGGTTACAGGAGGCTATTACAAAATCTGTGATTTCTGCATGTGAGAATACTATTATGTTCTGATGTAAAAAATGAGGGAGCGATAATTGTGTAGTAATATTTTAGTTATACCAAGCAACCAACAACAACTCAAGTCATAGGAAGGTCATACTCATGCTCTCACTAATTCAGACATATACAGTGGCAGAGCACAAAATACTAAACCTCTTCATGAGGAAATTCACAGAAGTTCTGATATTTTTGTGTTTAGTTGTATGACACCAGAAAACAGTTAGCTCAAGTCTTACAAAGATATTCAACATGACTAAGGATGTTTACTTCTTACATTTCTCTATTTGATCATATAGTAACAATGTCAAAAGCTTAGTTCTCATTGACCATTTACAACACACTAAACAATGCTGATTTTTCAAGTAACAACTGCTATTTACCAGCATAGCCAGGAGATGGAATGGTGTGTTACTAGGCAAGAGAGGATCAGAGGATCTCAAGACATAATTGTAAACAGTTAATAATTGTTGATTACAACCTGAAATTTGACAACGTTGTACAGGAAATCTTTCTTACTCCTGATATTCTAGACAAAATTTTCAAGCATTTTATGCGGTGATCTGTTGTGTCACAAACTCTCCAAACACCTAAAAGCATTAGTTGTCTGTAAGACAATAGAAATATTTTGATTAAAATATCTCTACTCACCCAAACGAAGAGCTTGTTACATCCCTCATTAACAGCTGGTATTACCTGTCTATCTGGATGAGTGAATAGAGAGAATGTAGTTTCAACTTACAAAAAGAAACAAATATTAGGCATGGTTGGAAGTTGTGTTATAAGTGATGCATGTAGTTGTGAAAGAATATGTCCATAGTTATTTGTAGGTTAATGTTCAAGTGGACTGATGTAGAAGTTTTTTGGACTGTAAAGGTCCACTTCTAATGTTAAGAAGCACAAGTGACTGATATGAATGCTGACCAAGTGTTTCCGTTTCCAAAACACTTAATACATTCAGACTGACACACTAATGTATAAATAGATATGCTATGACCCTTCATTTCTACATAAATAGATTACAATATGACACAGTAGATTTTACAAAGTCTTCCTCTCGGTATTGACAACATATCATCTAATAAATCAAATTAACCACCATGAGGTATTTTCTGATAGGTGGTTGACATCCATGTTTAAATATTTGATCCCTGCGCAAATGACAAAGACAAATTATCACACCACACTAATTCACATACTTCAAGGTAATGTGTAAAAGCAGACAGTAGTTTTATTTAACATCGATGATTGTGCAACGAGGCAATAGTGACAAAGTGTATACTTAAACAGTGCAGTCAGAAAGAGGCTTGTTTGTATACATGCTTTTGAGATGCTAAGTACGAAACAACCAACTCTCCAATTATGGGTATCCAGCATACACTGCAAAATGTAGCAAACTTGTTCATGCACCTTGGGAAGGAAGAGGATAATTTTAGGATGTGAACTAGCATGAAAAGAAATCTGTCTTATGAGAAATGTAATTGAAATATAAGGTAGGAAAAATTTTTGTTATGTTTTGCCAACACATGAAAATGATTGTAGTACAAAATAAACATCTGTTACCAAAGGAATTCACTTTTCAAGTAGAGTGTCTGAGAGTGAAGACACAAAAGTAAGCAAAAGGAGGCTCATATAAGTAGTTTACCGAATATTTGCTGTAATATTTGTTCCATATGTTCATCTACTGTCACAAAAGTGAACTCAGAATAAAACTAGGTAAATATAAGGTGAATGTTAAAATTAATTTTATATTACAGAATTGTCTGCCTTACAATGACTGCATTCTTGATCGAGTTAAGTCTGACACCCATTCAATAATTTATCTTATAATTAGGTAAGTGGAGAATATTGGGCAATTTATGGCTTCCATATGAAGGAATACTGTTATGTGCTGATATGAAAAGAAAGGATATGCAGAATCAATTTTTTTTTTTTTGAGTAACATAGCAATACAGACACAAATGATAGAATAGTAGCAACTTACTACCGATATTTCTGCAATCTGTATTGTCATTGATATTACGCTTGTTCTATCCCTAACAAACACTTAGAACAAGAGGATACACTGTAATATATATTTTCATGCAAATCTACTACAATTACTGAGATGCTGTCTAAAGTGGTTTCACTGGAAATCACTGAGCACAGGACTCTTTTTCATATTTAACATTGAAACTGATGTAGTTTTCTTAGACCAGTTTATTACAGATGACAATTCAAATCCAAAAAGCTGATTTATTATTGACCATTTAGATGATGCCAAACGCAACTGGTTCTGGAATCAAAAGTTTTACATTTACCTGCATAGTTGTAGTTGCTTCAGACATGATGGCATGCCACTAGGAAGCAGGAAAGCAGGAGGGCGTAACTCATTAAAATACACTTTTACGACCTCTTGATCTCCAGATGCACAATGACAATGTTTGACAGAAAATTCAGGTATCGATTCAGTCATCTTATTCAGTTATCTGAAACATCACTATCTATGCCAACACAGGAAAGCATGATATGTTAGAAGCTGAACAGCATCTCTCTTTTGGATTCTACAGTTTAATATAACAACATAACCTCTGTCACTTGTTTCACTTAGAATGGTTAGGAGATGTGAAAATCCTGCTTAAGTATTAAGACTCAGAACCATCATGCATGGAACGCTGCCAGAGCTTCTCCCATTTCATTCCAATTAATATATTCACATTTATCCACTAATTTATTAACGCCAGATTTGTCAAGCTATCTACTTCTTCATAGGTTTGAGTCCACTCACGGGCATGGGTGTGTGTGTCATCCTTAGCGTAGGTTAGTTTAAGTTAGATTAAGTAGTGCGTAAGCTTAAGGACCAATGACCTCAGCAGTTTGGTGACCCATGACCTGAGCGGTTTGGTCCCATAAGACCTTACCACAAATTTCCAAAATATCTAATTACATATGGAGATATGTATACATCATGGAATATTTTAAATAATTGCCTCAATAACGATAAAATTACATCTCAAAATGTTATATAACAATGATGAGGTTGTACTGTCTGGTGGGTGTTATCCATCTTTAATCACATCATCTATACATAATTAATGAGGACAATCCACTAAACAACGTTAAATCAAGTTCGGATTATCAATAGTATTACAGAAAGAATAAATTTCTACTCACCATAAAGAAGACACACTGAGCTGATGAAATGCACAACTATAAAACTATTACAGATTTGTTGTACAGCATCTCTAGAGTGCCAAGCTTTGTGTTTGAACACAATTGATGTAATGTCACCATACAATACATGCAATACCTTTTTAAAGTTATGAGAACATTACATTATACCACTTAAATAAATTAAGGAAAAAATGAGATGTCACTGTGGAACCTTCATGCACACCATGTTTTATTTAAACGACTCACCAAATTGTTTAAGCAACTGCAATTGTTTCCTGTTGCTCACATGAGTTTATGAATTCATAATCAGTCCTCTAGTAAACAGGTTCCACTGATTGTCAACTAATATGGTGACAATGACGCAACCTAAGCCATTATCAAGATCAAGAACACTCCACTAACACACTGTTTGTTCTATATTGCAGTTACTATTTTGCCTATGTAACTGTACCGCAGTTACAGAAGTTAAGTAGCTCCTCAGTTGGTATGATGAGGCTCACTGCATTCCATTCAAGCCCCTCAAAAAAAAAAAAAAAAAAAAAATTTCTTTCATTATGAGGAATAAAACTCAAGTCCTAAACATAGCTTTCAGTAACACTGACCATCCAGGTGTGGTGATGAAGATACGGCATAGTATACTACGCATAATCTCTCTATAATTTTAATAATACTACACCTCAGAAATATAGCACCTCAAGATAAGGATATTACTATACTGTTTGTTGATCCCATCTTCAAATATATAATCTATTCACAAATGCAAAAAGCAAGATATTGCACTGTATTGCTTCACATATATCAAAATCAAATAAAATGTTGATTGCGTATACATTGATCCATAGTGAGCCTGCAAAAAGAGAATGGAAATGGTCTGCATTCTTAACTTGTAAAATGCAACAGATTTTTTTTTTTTTTAATGAAGGCTATATTTACATTCAGTGTGAAGCAACAACGTCCCAATTTAGAGACCTCAGATATCTGGCAGAAAATGCAGCAGATTATTTTAAACATCCAGAGAAGGAAGTTGACATTGTTAGTGTCCATGAACCTAGAATTACCAATGACAATATATCATTGTTAGTTTAAAATTAACCTAATATAAAATAGAAATTATTAATGCCCCGCGTTTCTAAGAAATAAATATGATTAGTGTACTGATTGATTGATTGACTGATTTCTTTATTAATCCATGTAACAATTTACATTGTGTGGATTTCGTCAGCAAAATCATATACAGCACAATATACCTACAATTATACACATAAAATTAGTATTTACACACATTTTTGAAGTATCTTAAATTAGTTTTATATCCTTATGTAATTTGTAATTTTCTTATAGTACTGTACAATTCTGGATTTCGTATTATAATTTTCCTCTTGTATTACAATGCAGGCTACTTCAATTACACTACATGTTTTAATTCAGATTGTCTGTTACTGCGTAATAACTTTTATTTCATAAAAAATTTTTTAGTTTTGGTTTGAACTGTCCAATCGTGTCAATATCTTTTATTGTTTGGGGTAAATTATTATATAATTTAACGGCATTCTACAACAAGCTCTGCTGAGTTTTAACTTTATTTTTCCTCTCTAGATGCAGGTTGTATTGGTTTCTAGTTTCATAGCTGTGTACTAAAGAATTTTTCATATAGCAGTCAATATTTTTTTTACATAGATAATACTTTGAAAAATGCATTCACAGGGGACAGTTAGGATTTCCAGCTTTTGGAAATGTTCAAGGCAGTGAGCCCTACTGCCACTCTTGGTTATTATACGAATTGCTCTTTTCTGTAATTTGAAAACTATTTGAATATTTTTACTGTTGACTCCCCAAAATATTATTCCATAGGTAATAACAGAGTGGATATAAGAAAAATATACAGATCTGACACATGTAGTATCACACACTGCAGTCAGAATTCTAAGAGCATAGCATGCTGTAGGGATTCTGTTACTAAGTATTTTCATATGTTCTTCCCACTTTAACTGACTGTGAACACGCATACCATGAAATTTTGTGTAGTCTACACATTCTATAGTTTCATTGTTTAGCTTAAAGTTGTTATAGTGTGGGTTTTTGCAGACATAGAAGTTAACAGCATTTGTTTTTTTTTAAATTTAGTGTTAGTTTATTATTGGATGCCCACTCACATACACTGTTTAGTGTTTCTTCGGCTTTTTCTTTCAGTGCATCTGGTGATTTGTCACTGATTAGAACATTTGAGTCATCTGCAAACAATATTTTTTGTCCATGCTTGATGCTCTGTGGGAAGTCATTTATGTAAATGAGAAATAGTATTGGGCCAAGGACACTACCCTGTGGGACACCTATATTTACATAATTTGTGTCTGAAGTATACTTTACGGTATAGTTTGAGCAACTTGAAATATGTAAGATTTCAGTTATCTGTTTTCTATTTTTTAGATATGACTGGAACCACTTTTTCACAAGTCCCCTTATTCCCAGTTCATCTAACTTATTTAACAATATATTGTGGTCTACTATATCAAATGCTTTAGTTAGTTCAAGAAATATACCTGTTGTGTAGTTCCCTTTATCTAATGCTTCTAGAATGTGTTTTGTGAGGTGTGCTGTTGCTGATTCTGTGCTTTTCCCTGATCGAAATCCAAACTGGTCAACAGACAGTAAGTTGCATTTATTTAAATAATTCATGAGCCTATCTTTCATAATAGTTTCTAATATTTTTGCAAAGCATGACAGTAGAGAAATTGGCCTATAATTTTCAATATTTCCTGCATCACCTTTTTTGAAGAGAGGTAGTAATTTCGCATATGTTAAATAGTCCGGAAAGTAGCCCTGCTTGAAAGATTGATTTATAATATCAACTAAAGGTGGAAGTAGGCTCTTGATACAGTCCTTATTTTTAAAAATGGGGACTTCATCCAAACCAGCTGAGTTTTTGTTTTTCAGTTTGCTGACTGCTTTATAGACTTCTTCCTGTGTTGTATGGAATAACGCCATTGAGTGTGATACACCATTATTTAACTTTTGGACCTGAGGGGCTGTTAGAAAATAATCGTGTAATTTTATTCCTATGCTACTAAAATAATCATTTATATAGTTTGCCAAATATATTGGGTCTTTTATTAGAGACCCTTCCTCTTTGATTTTCAGTTTGACAGATTCATTTTCCTGGTACTAGTTTCCTGCTTCACAATCTTCCATACTGCCTTATTTTTGTTTTCAGCAGAGAGCACCAGTTTGGAGTTATGAGCTCTCTTTGCTGCAAGCAATATTTTCCTATATGTATTCCTATATCTTTTATAAAAGAGTGAGGAGCAGGATTTGTTTGGCTGTGTTTAATGGAGCTCAGGTACTTTAGTGTTTCAGACGATTTTTTGATGGCTTTTGTGACCCACTTGTTTTTTCCTGCTGTTGATAATGGACATAATACTTTAGGGAATGTTTCTTCAAAATTTAATTTAAACAATGTGATGAAATTTTTGAATTTTTCATTTGCAGTGTTTCATTTGCATCTACCTCAGAGTATACTGAGTCCCATGTTTGTCCTGCTATCTCTTTGGCAAACTCATGTCTACTTTGTTTAGAAAAAATTCGTCTGTAAATATGCATTTTCTTTCATTCTTCTGGAGCCACTTTTATATTACTGATTTGGCCTGAGTGAACAAATAATCCTAGCTCTGCTACCACCACCTCAGAGTTTTCTTTGCCTAAATCTGTTAATACCTGATCAACAGCTGTCTTTGAGTATTTGCACTGTTAACCATTGGAACTAGATTGAAACTTTGAGCAAGACTTTGTAATGAGTCCCATGTAGAATCAGGATTCAGTTTATCTACATTTAGGTCTCCACATATGAGAATGTGGTTCGTTGGAGTGGATATCTTGTCAAGAACATGATTATGTTTGGAGAAAAAGATGTTGAAGTCTCCACTAGGAGATCTGTATATACATTAGATAATCAAATTCCTACACCTGTATTCGTCCCTGATTTCAACTGCCGCCAGTTCAAAATGTTGCTCTTCACTGATTACACATAAATTGCTTCTGGTCTTATACTGATAATTTTGTTTTACATAAATACAACGCCCTCCACACTTCATAGAAGTCCAACAGTATGTACACATTAAATTATAAGACTGCAAGACTAATTGATTAATTTCAGCCTCATTGCACCAATGCTCAGTGAGACAAACAACTGAGCACTCTGTAGACTCCAGCTTCACCTCTAGCTGTTGGATCTTATTTGCTAGGGAACATGTATTTTGGTGAACAACTGTTAAGTAATTTTTTCCAACACTATTTGCATTCCCACTTTTTTTAGTTTTAATGTCGTTCTGTTTTGGTTCAACTGCTTCCTTATTACGATTGCACTCGTGTTTTTTGTTTGCATGTTTTTGCCGGAATATGCACATGTGAGTTTTCACGGTTTTGTTTTTTGCTCAGGAACGGAGCAAATCAGAGTGTCTTTGCCCCATCTCTTTTACCTAAATTATGGTTGTAAGCGTAAAGTCACACATATTTATTTCCAGCATTGGGCCTTTCTTAGTTTGTGCTGGTCTTATCCACCTGTGGCTCTCACACATGCTACTGCCATCACTTGTTAAAAATGGTGGTTGTGGTTCACATGTTCAGGGTATGAGAGCAATGAAATGCGATACATTTTATATGGAGCAAGGGATGAATGCCCATCAACATCTATAGGCAAATGCAGCCTTCATATGTGGAAAACTCTGTTGCTTCGAGTACCGTGAGGTGGTGGTGTTGTGAGTTCGACAAAGACCACGAAGTCTTGCATGAGAATGAACAGTTGAGGAGACCATGTTTCTAGCTGGCTAATGACAATTTTTCCCATGAGGCTGCAAAGGTAAAAGCAAATCAGCATGTGCACATCACGGCCACTTCTCTGGAGCATTGTGTATTGTGAGGGAATGCTTACAACATCGTTCATCTGTTCTTAGGGTACCGGAAGGTTTCATATCAGTGGGTGCCTAAGCAGCAGCATGACGTGATGAAACTCAAGCAAATGATGTCTTCACTGAATCACCTGGAATGGTATTTCAAGCAGAGTGAATGTTTCCTGGACCCCATTGTTATTGGCAATGAAATGTGGATATTGCAGTGCCGATTTTCAAGTAACAACTGCTATTTACCATCATAATCGGAACATGGGATGATGTGTTTCAAGGCAATAGAAGACCAGAGGATCTCAAGACATAATTGTTCACAGATAAGAATTGCTGATTACAACCTGGACTCTGACAATATTATACAAGAGATCTTTCTTACTGCTGGTAGTCTAGACAAAATTTTGAAGCATTTCATTCTGTGATCTGAAGCATCACTAACTATGCGAACACATAAAAGTGTTGCATGTCTGTGAGACAATAGAAAACATTTGTTTAACATATCTGTACTCCCATATTTCAATATCTTTTTATATCTCCCATTAACAGATTGTATTGTGGGAAGTCAGGCAATAATGACATACCCAGGTAAAATGACATAGCAAGGCTATGGACAAAACCAGATGAGTGGTGACACCTGCACTAAGCAGTGTAAAAAGGTCGATAGGCAACCCACTTCCTCTGTATATGGTGATGAGCTGCCAGCTTTCACATTGCTACTGTGAACGAAAAACTTATAGGTAAGCTTCCAACTTTTTACTTTTATTCACATATATACATTGATTAGTGTTGTAATTATTACATGTTTGAGAAAAGTGTAAGTTATGTTTTGAGAGGTAGAAAGTTCTGCTAGAGAACACAGTAGTTGAAAGTTTCTCAAATGGACAAGGAAAGTGTGTCAGGCTAGAGAAACATAACAAGTATCAGAGTAAAATGGCACAATAGGTCATTTTCTACAGTGTGGACACTAGTTCTAATCTGCGTGATCTTTGATGTTAATTAAGATATTTATTTCACATATCTGTTTAAATTTAACAAGAATAGTGGTAGATCATTCTATAATAAAATAAATTAAGTGAAACATTAAACATGAAGTGATAAATGTGCTATTATTCAGAAATCTGATGAAATTACATACTCTAGTTTCAGATGGCAGGTAATAAATTAAGGAAATCATCAAGACACACTTGGGATATGTTGCAGATGCAGCAGGCTATATATACTGTTACCAGCAACGAGATGGGATGGCTGCAGGCATTTAAGGAATTGGCAGTTTCCTAGAATATGCTTACAAGACGAACTACAAATATGAATAACATCTTCAATGGTGTTCAGAAAATATTGGGTAGATTCCAGCCAACTTTCAACATTACACTGAAGTGTGAACTGGTACAACACCCGGAACTGTTGGAATTGTGCATATTTGGTATGACTATGAAGGAGTGCTTTTCAAATAGCTAAGAAAAGCAAAACTGTATCTTAGTTCTGGGAAAGAAATTTTATATGGAAAAAAACCTTTTTGCAGCAACAGTGATGCTTGCAAAGAGAATCAGAATCAGAATCAGAATTTTTTATTATCCCATAATATACAAAGACAAATCACAGATCCCATGTACAGGGGACTCAGCAACTTTACATTTACATAACAATTACAATTTGTATATACAGTATTACAAAAACAATATGTCAACACTCAAGTTTTCATGTTTTGTAGGGAATATATAACAACAGCGTTTACATAGTGAACATACTTTTACAATAATTTATTTGGCACAAAACTCCTAAGCTTAATTGACAGGTGATGTGTCCTTGCTCAGACTTCCACATCACCATTCATAGATTCTTCTATGGAGTAATAACATTTCTCCACTAATAACTTGTGTAGCTTTGGTTTCAGTTGCCCTAGCTCCATGCTGTATACAAAAATAATCAGTTCATAGATGTACAAACAGGGGGCACGTAATATTTTTAAATCTTTCTTGTGCACTTGACAAGTTCCACATCATAATGGCTTCCATACTGCATGACTGATCAATGGAACATGAAGCCAACTAACTAACTATTTGCAAGCACGTGTCAATTTTAACTATCCTCATTTGATCATATGATGAAATTGTTAGTCGGTGGATGACAAAGACGTCAGTGGAATAAATCAAGAAACACATGATAAAGACGACAATTTTGCAATAGCCACTCATCACAGTTCTGCTAGCGAACAAGAGGATTATTCAGTGGAAGAATGTCAGTACTATGGGGAGCTTGATGCAGACCTTTATGTTCCTCCAATAAAATACCTAAAATGTTAGTTAAAATCAAATGTGTTTTGAGTAGTGGTAAAGAAAAATTTAGATGTCAGTGATGAACATCAGTTTTGCAGACTTTCATTAACTGTCTATCGAGTGATATCTCCCTATGCAAATTCAAACCCTGGAATTCAATTTTATGTGAAAATTTACTTGCTACAGAAATTCTATAATTTTACAGAATGTAAAATTCACTTCTCTAACAGATCATTTATGTGTGGGCCTTCTATTTTAAGAAAACCATATGAAAGCATGTCATTTTATTTGAAAAAAGTATAATATTGTACTGTAGCCTCCATTTAGTGCAATAAAACAACAAAGAAACTTTAAAAAATACTTAAATAAATTCAAAAATAAATCTTCTATACCATTAGCTTAAATTAAAATTTTCTAATAATGCTCCTTAAACCTCGATTGAAACTTAGGGTACCCAGAGACCCAACCTCATAATCTACGGTACAGTACAGAAATGTCATGTTATGACTTCAGAATTAATGGAGGTTACAGTGTTATTATAAAGACTGTTAGAATGAATCTGGAGGTTTCATAGTAGGACAAATCAGAGATATAAGTATGTTAAAAGCACAATTAAAATATAAAATAGCTGTGTAGGGAATAAAGTAATGAAAAAGAGGAAGAAACTGTGAGGTAGTAGTTCCAAAATCACTTGAAATACAGTCACCTCACACATAATGGGGCATAATAATGAAATAGTTTAAATGAAGCAACATTATAGCACCTCCATCCGTAAAGGTAGTGAAACCATTGTCACATTGTGAAGTCACCTTATGGAAAATGGTACCATACAGTTGCTTTGTAGTGATATCAGCAAAACATGTGCACTGTATTATTTCTTACATCCTCATCTGTTGGTGTGGAGGTTGCACCACAAATACTTGGAGCGTTCAAAAATGGTTGGTACTACAACATTTTTGTGTCCACAGGAACAATTTACTGAACAAACAAATACAGATTTTACTACTGGTACTCCCCTCCCCACAAATGTCTCTTGACTTTGCCCATTGTTATGGCAGCTTCCATATTTGCATAGCAAACCTTTGTTTGCAGGTATTCTTGGGCCACTGGAGGATACCTCATTGAAGTTCGTTATTGGTGGAGAACTTCTTACCCCGCAGGACCTCTTTCAGTTTGTATAATAGGTCATAGTAACTAGGAGCCAAACATGGCTAATATGGGTGGTGCCGCAGCACAGTAAACGATAAGTCCTACATGGTGGCAATAGCTTGGCAATTGGCATCTGGCTGCATATTGTTGTGTTGGTGCAGTGAACTGCAGTACTGATCTCTGTTGAGGGTCATATTGGGAGAGAACCAATCCACCTGTACTATCCTTTCCTGATCACAGAACAGTTGCCATTTGTTTCTGCACGAATAAGCCCAGCTGTGACTTCTTGGGATGAGAGCTTTTAGTGTGCTTTCAATCCATAGACTGGCGTTCTTTTCTGGAGTCTCATGGAAGAACCATTATTCGTTGATGGTGACCAGATGCTAAAGGAACTCTGCTGGATTTGCAACATATTTTTGCACCAACTGTTGTCATATCTCCACACATTTCTGTTTCTGCACAGTGGTGAGAGCATGGGGCATCCATTATGCCCACATCTTCTTCATCTTCAAATCATTATGAATGATGGTGGGCAGAGTTCTCCATGATAGACCTGTTGCCTTCTCTGCTTCATCTAAATTGACTTGCCTGTGCCCAATATCAAGCCATTGACATGCTGGGCTTGTTGGTTTCTGTGCAGTTGCTGAATGCCCAGTGCTTATGTGAATTTTAGAAGAGACTCTTCCATCTCTAAACTCTGATACCCATTGAAATACAGATCTGTGACTTGGTGCTATTTCCCCACATATGGCTCCCAGCCTCATTGTGAATGTCTGAAGCAGTTACTCCTTCCTTTCGTAGAAACCACACTGTCTATCACTGACAATGCTTGTCTACTTTGATATTGTCATGTCTATGTCCACCAGTGCACTCGCAAAATAGAAAAAGTGCTGCTGCACTGCACCACCTATGGAAAGCCGCAACACCATCTGGGCCAGTAGACAGTAAATAGTCTATCTTTGTGGAGTTAAGGGAGAGTGCCAATCAAAATTAAATGAACTGTATAGTTGGGCAACATGTGTAATATAATTACACTGTCTGAGAAAAAGTGAGGAATCACAGGGCGAGGAGGGAATGAAATGAAATTTCATGTGTTGAGAGGGTATGTGACGTTATTTCCATGATTATGTAATTGAGTACAATTTTCAAAGAACTTGGCAGTGACCCCACTTATGAGTATGACATCACCAGGGCTGGTTTAAGGCACAACTGACACAAGTGGGCACTTGGGAAGCCAAGCTGCGCATGACAGGTAAGAAAGGATTTCAGTGATGTTCTGTTTTGTAATCAGAGTTACCTCAGCACTACAAGCAATGATCTGAAGTCACAAGTCATGGCTCTCTATACCATAACATGAGGAGTAACATTGCTGTGCCTCTGCAAAATATTGCAAGTGTTAGACCTGCCTTCAGTTTGCCACCATATCCATCAACAAAGGGCATTGGATGTGGTGCAGAACCATGATTCATCACTGAATACAATATGGTCCCTTACCTCAGCAGTCCATGGTTGCCTGTCATGGCACAACTCCAAATGCAGCCATTAGTTTTGTGGTGTTAATGACAGCCTATGCATGGAACACTAATATTGTAATTTGGCTGCTGCTAATCTCTGACCAATGGTTGCAGCGTGACAAATTCCTGACAAATTCTGTAAGGAGTGCACATATGGCAGGCACAGATGTGAAGGGGTCACAATGTGCTTGGTGCCCAATACATGCGTTCCATCGTTCTCGTGATCAGACACAGTTGACCAGGACCTTAAGGACAAGTATACCTTCTGCCTTCACGTTCCCATACATTTTACCAAGAGGCATTGTCTCATCTACATGCCTCACAAATCTGGATGCTGCATAATTTGACCAAGTAGCCAAATGGAGAACTCCAGTGAGCCCTCTTTCAAATTCTGTCATGTGCTCAAAGTGCAGCTGATCACAGTACATGGCATCTCCGTTCCTTCACAGTGATTGCTCAACACATGTTGCTGTTTCTGACCACCTTATACCCAACCAGGCATGGTAACATCACTAATGCATGCTGGTGGCCTTTCCACATTCTGTAGAAAATTTAGCAACTCCAGTCATTTACATACTAACTGATGATGTGTATGTTTACCAAGTTACTTTGGCATCTTACCATGTCTTCTGGATGAAACACTAGTTTTGTCAGGCAGTGTGCATAACTGTACTACATTGGCTTGTAGACCCTACAGTGATAATTATAAAAACTCTTCCTGCGGTGATAATGCCAAGTGACCTTACTTGATACACACAGTAATTTTTGTGTTCAGGGAAATCAATGAAATAGCTAATAAACAAATATTTTACACTATAGCTAGAACATAAGTGCAACTACCACCATAAAAAACCTTAAATGTGATTCCATCACATATTGCAAGTATAAGTGATGAATTGTATTATCTTGGTAATTAAATCTCAAGCACTTACAGAAATAATTGACATTGCTACATCTCACAATATTCAGAGGCTCAGTTTCAACTTATTAGTGCTGCATACACCACATTAATCTGTATAATAATAAAATAAATTTGCATGTGTTATTAATAGCAGGACATAATCTATCTCAATACGCTTTCTTTCTTTTTTTCAATTAGTAAAAGACTGGGTTGGAATTACAACACTACAGAAAGGATAGGCTCCTATTCAGCACAAAGAGCAGTTGTTGAATTACAGACAGGCACAATGAAAAGAAAGTACTAGACATATTTCATCTTTTGAACAAAGTCCTTCTTGAGATGTAGAAAACACACAGGTATTATACACACATGGCCACTGTCTCTGGGTCTTAGCAGCCAGAGACAGTTTCCATGCATGCATGGGATGCCCTTGAGAAACTTCTGAAGAAGGACTTTGTCAGAAAACTAATATATTTCTAGTATCCTTTTTCATTGTCCCCATGTGTGACTTAATGCCTTTTCTTCTTTTCTTTGTAACTGTTGATTAAACATGGAATTTGAAGTGCATATGAAAGAATACATAAGTAACCCTTCACTATTAACTTGATTCTGTTTTGGCACCAAAAGTGTTGCTATGGTCATCTTTCTTTTCAGATCTGGTATGGGAAACAATAATGAAAGACTTCAGTTCTATTTCTTCGAAGACATTATCTGAGAGAGATTTTGCTACTAATGGCGATGCTGGAAAATCAACAACAAATATTGTGTAAGATGTCACCTTATCTGGTCATAAATTGTGACTGATGTCTAAAAGTATATTTTGTGAAGTATATCTGGACCATCTGTTTAATGCATTCATTTTAATTTCTATAGTCATTACAGTATCAATGGAACATATTTATTTTACCTAGAGGTCTGTCTTAGAAACAGCATTTTGAGTAGTTTTGTATTGCACTTACTCTCATTTGTTGACATATAGTACCACACTGGGGTTCAAACGTCAAGAGGACTGGCAAATTATCTCATCCCAGCACATACTAGAATGATTTGATAAAATGCCCATGGATCTGAATGTATTAACTTAGTCTCTAATTATATTGATTACTTCTGGTACGCTATTTAGACAAATAGATACTATATTTTGCTCATCTTTTTGTGTATGGCCAGTGGAAGGTTCATATCTATGATAACTGTAATGTCAGGTATAACTTTTATATTCAAGAATTTGTGGCTGACATTCGTTTTTAAATTAACTTTTATGAATGGTTCTCTTCATAATGTGATTATGACTTAGTTGCTCAAGAGTAATGTCTGGTTTTGTAACTATAATGACACTCTTCATGTGGAACAGAAACCATTCATTGGTAAATAGTATACGTATTCTGCTCATCCTTTGTTTCTTTTTAGGAAGTAAGTGATTTGTTTGCCATAGTATATGGCTGAAACTATTGTCAAATATTACTGCTACTCTTCTTGCGTGCTTTTCTGCAGTAGTAATGTTGGAAATATTCAGTAAAAATGTAGTTATAAGTATCTTTTACATCCTAATTACTGTTACACATGGTTCTAATATAGGGATACAATACATTCTTGGGTGTAGCACATTCACTTAGATCTGCATCGACATCCGTACTCAGCAAACCATTGTGAAGTGCATGCCAGAGGCTACTTCCTATTGTACCACCTATTAACATTTTCCCATGTTCCAGTTGTGTGTAGAGATCAAGAATAATGTGTGCTTAACTGTCTCTTTATGTGCTGTTATTAGTGTAATCTTGGTTTGACATCCCTGCTGGAGTAATTTATTGGAGATGTATATATGTCCCCAGTTTATTTGCTAGATACTGGTTCTCAAAACTTTATAGGTGGGCTTTCATGGTATAGTGATGTCTGCCATCAGATGTCTGACAAGAACACAATTTTCAGAAAACTTGCATGACATAAAAGTAGACTATACAATCCAGGCTTTCACAGCCTGTGTCCATAGCCTACCCATGGTGGTATTGGTTTTATGGACATTAAGCTATGGTATAAAGCCTCTTTCTGTGTTTAGTGATTTGTCACCTACCGTGGGAGATATTTTCAGATGACATAAAGATATATTTAGTTAATTTTTGAAAAATTTGTATGACAAAACAAGTTTGCATTACAAAATCAACTAACTACATATTTATAGCTTCTGATCCTGTGGTTCTTAGTAGTAGATGAAACATTAGGCACAACAACATTCTTTAGACAATGGCCAAATCCCACAATCTAGTGTCACAAAGGAATTTAAAACAGATACATGCTATAGCCACCATTCCCCTTTCTTTTAAATGACAGAGGGACCTACTCATGATTAATTTTCACTCATATGTTTTCATGTAGTGGTACATAGGAATCAATACAATTCCTTTGAGACTTCACTAGTCGTTTTGCTATCCAACTGTTTTAGAGGACTTGCATGAGATATCTAACTGGTACCTAATCTCAGACAAACACTGTGATGCTTAATATTAGTAGGACCCTTCTTGGAGCTATTATGACCATTTATTATGAGGTATGGTATCTTGGACCAACTCATTCCATTGAATCTCAAGTTTATTGGGGTGCCATACATGAAGTACCACTTTCTGAAGGAGAAAAAGATTCAACATTCTTCTAAAAGGTGCCGGCAGATTGCTGTAATTATCTACACTTGAAGCAGATTCTTGACGAATACTCTACACTCCCAATGTAAAATTAAGACTCAAGGTCTTTTCATGTATGGCTTGTAAAAGTAAGAAAGTATTATAGTTCAGTCATTGGAAGAACTTCTTCTAACATACATAAGACAAGAATATATTTTGATGGAAATCTTTAAATATGTTACACTGTGTAATGTTTTGGAAGTCTGAGACTCATGTTTACTCTTTTACTTATTTTCTTAGTATTTGTGGAATCATCTGAGCTAAAGCTACTTGATCATGGACTAAAAATGAGAAAAATGTAATGATTTTATGTATATGAGGAGAGCAGTGTGCTGACCAAACACCCCTCCTATCTGCATTCTCAACTGAGGATGACACGGCAGTCGGATGGTCCGGATGGGTCACTTGTGGCCTGAAGATGGAGTGCTTTTTATGTATAAGAACTACAACACAACAACATCTGTAAATTACTGCAGGTAATGTCTATAGAAAATAAAAGGGAAATGCCTAAAGGAAGTCTTCCAACTTTAATTTGAAAATGTCAATTCTATTACAACCAGTTTTCATTTTTACTGGATCTTATTGGAAATGAAAGCTGCAAAATGACTGTGACAAGTTATTTACACATTATGTGACTCATTCATGTCCTACTACGTACTGAAATGTTATGAAATAACTGAATAACTTACTTTACATGAGACATAACTATATTAATATTTTAATAAGACTG
Organism: Schistocerca piceifrons; assembly: GCF_021461385.2. NCBI lineage: Eukaryota > Metazoa > Arthropoda > Insecta > Orthoptera > Acrididae > Schistocerca > Schistocerca piceifrons. Next base: position 619,598,982 of record NC_060149.1, read on the forward strand.
CTTGTTGACTGTTTACAGATTGCTATATATGTGTAGCAAGTGATGTAATATACTGGAGGTCTCTCCTAAGAGTCAACAGGTACTCATCCCAAACAAATACTGCTCATCACATCTGTCGTGCAGCTCATGGTGTTGATGGAAAGTGTCAGTGTGTTTCCCCATACAACCAAAAGAGTTTTAAATTGCCCAGTTGATAGAGCAGTGCAAAATTTGCCTAGAGTAATGTTCATTTGTTCAGTATGCATTAAAATGGATAGTAAAACCTGAAAAATAACCCATTTTCGATCAGTGACTGACTGAAAGTCAGTTTTAATGTAGTGTATTTCTTGTTCTAATTTTCTACTTATGGCCATCATATTTCTTTCAGAACTGCAATTTTATCAGTTGCTTCAGTTTTCATGAGTGACTATGTGTATTGCAAAGCAGTAGCTAAAATGCCAAAGTCCTTAAACATATGCTTGTAAAATTAGTGTGGGTTACTACCTTCTACTGGTGATACAGTATGTTTTTTTCTATAATGATACCTTTTATTTCCTAAATGTGAGTAACACCACTGTATAATTCCTTGGGACATTATTGAATGGTAATAAACAAAACAAACATTCTGAAATCAGAGAGGATACCGGTAGTTACAGTGACCAACTTTTCATTGTTACAGCAAGTAAACTGGAACTGAAAGAGCTTAAATTCTTATATACACTTCTTTCTTTTTGCAAAGTAATGTTCATAATCAGTGCTTTAATGACCGGATTAATATCACAAATGAGAAAGGCACCAGTCTGATAACTCAGCATTACACTGCTGTATAGTGCCCACCTTGATGCATTGGGTCTATTCATTTTTTAAACAATTTGTTCAGTTTTCTTCTTTATATTTCTCTGCATCAGCATGTAATATAACTAGAGCTATATGTGAACAATGGGTTGTAAAACTACTGATGTATTCCTGTACTAATAAAATTTTGATATCACTTTTTAACTGATGCCAGGAAACATACATTAAATATTTTTCAGGTATTTGATGCATAATTAACATTTCGATTTTTATAATGATTACTGTTAATTTGCGCACATGTGGCTATGGTAACTGTTTCTCATTCCCCTCTCCAGTTTTAATAAGATGGCATTTAGAAGATATCACATCAGTATAAAGGCCTGAAACTGTGTCAAAGCTATTCAGAGACACTGGATAAACTGACCATTTGGTTTGATTTAATACAGGCATTGCTTTCATTTCTAGTTGGGAGTTAGTTTACTGCAATATCCTGAGCACTCCTTACCCTCATCTTTCTAATACATGATTTTAGTATGCACCATTAAACATTTGCCTTTTACACTGTTCTTTTCAATGAATATCAGTATTTGGGCTATAGTTGTCCCTTTTGTTTCACTTATCTTTCCCTTTGTGATCATATGCTAACACCAGTACCATTATTTATCTAAACAAATTGTTCGCTGGTACTTTTATTCTGCTTGTGATATTTAAATTGGTAGGAAAAATTAGAAAAAGTTATGATTGGTTGTAGAATAAGCATTACTTTGTCAATCAAGGGCTGTGTTGAGCACATCTTATGAAGGCTGTCATAATATGTTCTCTATAAACATCTATGCTGCAAGTGGACCCTAATTGTAAATCTCGCATTTACAAAGGGGTGTGCTTTTCTGAAAGCAGGTTGGTTTTATTCAGGATTCCAGTGCACCATATGATTCCCCATTCATTTGGCTACAAGCCCATATTTCTCAAGATAATCTACATTCATTTTGAAGCCTTATGCCATCATACTGGGAGAGCCTTTATGCTTGCATGGAACCACTTTACTGGTTAATGTTGGAGTCAATGTGTTGCTGCATCAATAACCACTTCATTATCCAGGTGCTCTTACTGTGGAATGCATCCTTCACTGGGCCACAAAAATTTGAGGAGTAGGGTAGATGAGGGAGAGCAGTTCAATGAAGTTCATTCAGTTCAGCAGGGAGGTGTTTGATTGTGAGTCATTGATTGCATTGAATGACAGTGTCCACATGCACCAACAATGCAGTAGCCACAGCTATGTGTGGTCAGCCGGCACATGGGAGGTTGTACAGGTTTGTTGTGCAACCTAGTTGTGATGACAAGACACCTTGCCTAATGACTCACCATGCTTTTATTCACTACCTAATCTCTGTGGACATTCTGTAAATGCATTGCAATGTTCTGACTGTCCATCAAAAGAAATTCAATGACTGCTCTCTGCTTGGAATGCTACCACCTATCAGAATTTCTTGCAACTATAGGGCTGAATTGGTACTATTTCATGATACCCATAACAAATTAAGCATTTTTCAACTGAAATTGGCCACGAAAAGTATTATGTAGTGTTACTTATTGAATGACCATCATACTGTCTTGGGGTATGACTCAGCTTTTATTTCATTTTGGTTGCAATAAAATGTGTTACAGCATGGTGGAAAATAAATAGATATGAAGAAACTCTTTTAAAGGAATGATACACTTCATGTGTACAGTAAGAATGTAAAATAAGCTTTGCATGTGACTTCTTTGAAGTGAGAGGAGATTTCTAGATTCACGTGCTTTCTATATGCAACATCACCCACCTTAATAAAGACACAAGCAGATGAGTCAGCTAGAGCTATTTAATAATTCACTGTGATTTATTGGTCTTTATGTTGACTTTTCTAACAGTTTACTCCACTACAGTTTCCGTGAACCAGAGCTAAACACAAAAAGAGAGGAGAATAGCACTCCATGTCAACCAGTCATGTGAAGGTGTGTGTGTGTGTCTATTGCAGCTGATGTGATAGTGACTTCCTTGATTGAGTGGAGTGTGTTTTCACCAACTCAACATTAAATCCTGAGCTTTCTGGTCATCAGAACTCATGACATGAGACTACAGGTACCTAGTCCTGCCAGTAGATGCAAAACTCAGTGAGTTGTCTTTAGAGAGAAATGTCCACTGCCTTTATGGCAACCATGTTTCTGTATAACAGTGGCAGAAAGTACACATGGTTAAAAGCCAAGTGCAAACTCCACTGGTATACCTCTGTCACTGAGGCAAAAACATAAGTTAAAATTTTGGAAAATATGCTAGTAAATGTGTTTTGAACTATTGTATTCTTATTGGAGCAATAATACATCTCTATGGTACTGTTCATGCTAATATATGTCATGGTGCATCAGTAAACTCTCCACCATCATGCTACATGTACCTGCTTTGAAGTTTGTCCAGGAGACAAACTGCTAAAACTGCTAAACTTACAAGAACATAGATTACAAATTAAGATGTCATAAGATTTGTTTTCCATGTGAGTTGCAAGAAGCTAAAGTCCAAACGGATTATGCCAGATAAGATAAACCTCAGAATAGAGATCAATGTCAAAATGTAGACAACAAATGTACGTGTGCTATGTCATGAGACTACAACCTTTACGCTAAAGTACTGTCAAGGGATTTGTTCAGCTAAATACCTTCAAGCAGATAGTGGTTCACCACAAACAGTGCTACAGCAACCAACTACACTAGTGAAAAACAGGTGCTCACAATTTATCCTCACCAAAAAAATCAAGACAAATCCTGATGTCCTGGGTCATGATAAAACTGAGACTGAAACTTTGTCACCAGAAATAATTGGAAGAAAGAACTATAGTCTATCAAAAATTCATATGTTTCCATACTTGGTGGAATGAATGATGATTACAGGAACAAACTCATATGGTAACGTATAACTCTGAGAGTCATTTTGAGTAAAGTTTGCTTTTTGCTAACAATTATGGCATGCTTCACTGTAGTCATATATTAGATTCTAGTACATAAAAATTCAAAAGGCTGGGCTGTATCTACAGAAAGATGTGCTGGTCAACTGAAAAGGCACTATTTCCTGGGTATTCTATACCTCCTCTGCTTACTGCTAATGTCCACTAATTTCTTCTTTCTTCATTCTGTGGAGAAATGAGCATATGAAATGCATCAGTATTATTGATGAAACTCCCTGGCGCATTAATCTGGTTTTAATCTGTGACGAAGTTTTATTTTAGTGGACACTCTTCTGCAGAGTAAAAATTCATTCTGGAGCATTTCTGATGTATATAAGTCATTTCACATGTCTGTTTCAAGTTATAATTTATTTCATGTTAGCCATATTTGAAAATAAGATAATGTTATAGTCACTAGAAAATTATGATTCAGTGTTTATTTTAATTTATGCTTGTCAAAAAATATAGGACTTAAAGAACTTAAATGTTTATACATAACATCATGTAAAGAGAAGTACGAGGGTTTGCTTACAAATTTCAGGCTTATATTCAAAGCTTTTTAATTTCCATTGCTCAATACCCAACATAGTACAGTGGCTCTCCGCATTCATAAATATTTCAAGCAGGTTGACATGTACTTGAATGTCAGATTATCAGAAGTACACAAGAGAGTGCTAAGAATCTGAATTAGTAGGGAGGGGACAAATACTCAGCCAGTCTGCCTTGGTCCAGTTCTGTGTCATTTGGTTCATCCATTATGTAAAACAGGATTTCGTTTACACATTCTTCAAAAGAAGTTATATGTTAATGTACTAAGCTAATACCAAGTGTTCATTTATTTGCCAACAGCAGTTGCTACACACACAACAAACACAGCGTTTCATAAAGTTAAAAGCCAGTTAATTCATTTCAAGAAGAGGAATCAGTGGTCAATGTTAAGTGTGTGACATACAATTTGGCTTATGAAATAACAACGTTTCACAGAATTTTAGTTCCTTGGAATCAAAAAGCAGACTGTGAATGAATGAGCTATAGCTTTGGTGCTACCACCTTTAGGCAGACCTCATTACTGCCACTATGAAGGCAACACAGAATTGCATTACTAAAATATGGCAGTTTCAGTCAAGGCTGCATTTATGAAAAGCTTAATGGCAGCAGTTGTGTGGTGAGGACTTCAAGCTCATGTAGTTGGTGCATCTTCCTGCCGTAATGTGTACTCTTGTCTGGTTTCAGTATTTGTAGACTACTGAGCTGCGGTAATGGTGTACCTCCTATCCTGTTATCTCAAAGAGGACACCATGTGGCCTGGTGTCCATTCTAGTATGTGTCTGTGTAAACAGTTTGTAAATCACTAGCTTCACATGTGAATAGTGGTTTCATTCAAATGGTTTTTAACTTCCTTGGCCATGGTTTCCATTTTCCAGGTTTCTCTCTAGAACTGAACACCAATTAATCTGTTCCTGATACCAAGTACAACATGCTCAGAATGTGTCATTAATTGTTGACAAGGCCAAGGTGTCAAATATGTGTCACTGGCATAACTAATTTCTGTAATAACTTTGGTTTTGATCTCATAGTAGTTCCCCTTCATCTCTGGAAAGGAGTTTGTCTGCAGTAGTATTCTCAGTACCAATATACTCCCCTAATATTTCTTCCACAACTAACTGCAAGACTCTAGTTTTTCTGTATTTGTTCTCTATTTTCTCACTGTAAACTATACTTTCCACTTGGCAATACTATCCTTTCTTATTATTAGTAAGATTCTTTGTGACGAGTTTCAGCAACTCTGTTGTATGTGTACCTCATATTATGTACAGTTCCCACATTCTTCAGCAAAATATTCTAATACCATTAGAAACACAAACTAGTTGCCTAATACTATTTTAACTCCACTTGAGATATTCTGATTGACATTCACAATGTGCATGATTATGATTATGGGCACAGTTGGAAGCTAAAATTGATATTTTGCTTTGACATCGACTATTATCTTTCCTGGATGGTAAACTCTATGTCGTGAATGTTGTATAGCTATACTATACTCCTCAAATCAGTTTGTGGTGTGTGGTAGATTCCATTTCAAGTACCATTATAGTTTTATCCCATCCATGGTCCATCTATGAATAGTGCCCAGGAAGAACTGCTATTGATAAACCTCCATACAAGTTCTAATTACACTAATCATGTCATGTTGGTCACCTTGGGTGCACTATATGTGAGTAAATAGTGTATTAGTCTGATGTCCCTTGAACTTACACTCTAGTAATTTCGAAAATAAGACTCATACACCACACTGATGCCTAACATAGACTTTGACATTCTTCTTGTTTGATAGTAAATCTGTTAATCATAACAGAAAATCTGAATCTTTATACCAAAACCTATATTATATGGTGTGGGTGGAGAGCACTTGAAGTAGCATTGTAATTTCCTCCCTTCCCTGGTCCATTTGCAAGTGGTGGATGGGAGAATCACTATCTGTTAAACTTCTTATGGGCTCTGTTTTCCCTATCATGGTCATTTTCTGGACTGTTGCCCAATTTTTCTGCATTTACATCTACATCTACATTGATACTCTGCAAGCCACCATATGGTGCATGGGGCAGGGCACCTTGTATAACTGATAGTCATATCCTTGGAATATATGCTCTCAGAATCTGTCAGTTAGCTGTGTGGTAAACAGATACTTCACTCTGACACTAACAGATCTACTTGTTTTAAGGTTAATTCTGTTGCTGGACATTGAATACATACATCTATATATGTACATTTAGGAATGCATGGTAAGTAGATACTTTGAAATTGTCAGTTCACCTTTTTTGATGGATTATTTGGTTGATCAATATTGTATTCTTCACATATCTCATTAATGCTATACAGTACACAGTACTGCTGGTACAGTAACCACTTCCTTTGATTCCAGTGACATTGCAGGTACATGAGAAGACAACTGACACTAATCCTCCTAATAAGCACTAATTTTTCAGATGTCTTTTTTGCTTCTAGGAACAATGTTTATTTGGATGTAATAGCATGAAGAACTTCTGAATGTATAGTCTTGGAATTCTGAGAATTAATCATGATCAGCAAATTGATAATAGATGTTCAGATTGTCACATGTATTTGTCATGTGATTAACAATGATGAACATTAAAGATACACAAGAGTATTATGCAATCCAACTTATAGTGTATGTCTGGTGCCAGGATTATTTCCTCCCATGCTTGTTGTAATTGTGAATGGTGCATGTGATAATCTAGCATCATTTGAAGTCCTTGTGATCTTAGTTTTTTTCTTCGTCCTCCTTTAGTGGTCCCATGTATTGGATGATGTAATAATTTGCCCATATATTCTTGAAACATATTCTCTTGCAATTTGGAAATTTAATTGTTTGAGGCTGTTGGATCTATCTGTTTGATTGTTACTTCTGTTGATCATTTAAATCCTGTATCTATACTTCAGACACCACCTTAACTCCCTATGATGGAGAGTACTTCTGTATTTCAGTAATCATTTTGTTTTGTTCTGGGTTTAATCAAAATTGATTATGGCTTTTGTGGATGTTAAATTTACTTCTTTCATGGTAATAATATTTATAAAAATTAAACATCTGTGTGTGTACTTGGCAACCAACTCACAGTGTAAGTTAGAGTATAGCTCAACTAGAATTAGCTTTTCCTCCATTTCCTGTTCCATTTCCTAATGATGTATGGGAAGTAGTGCTGTCGATTAAACTCCTTCTGAGCTCTGATTCTTTTCAACATTGTAATTATGTGGGCCCACGTACTGGAAGATGTAATAATATCTGAAACAGTTCACAGAATGTATCCTTTTGTGATTTTGACAGTTAGTCAATTGACCACTGAGACTGTCTGATCGTGTTTATGGCTGTTTCTCTTAAAAGACATTGAGTAAATATACCTCTACACCACATGCCAGCCTAATGGTAGATGGGAAGATAATTATGATCAGTGCTTGCTATGGGCTCTTATTTGTTGGACTTGTCAGCATCACTTATAAGAACAATGTATAGATAGAAGTAATATTTAGCCTGACCAAACTTGGAATGTATGTCCTCAGAATTTTGTTAAGGAATCATTGTCATTAAACTGATAATGGAGTTTGGGGTTGTTGTACCTACTTCATATGTGGTTAATATTGCTGATGAACCTTAAAAGATCTACTTGAGTACCAGGAATCCACCTAACAGTGTGTCCTTGAGGGTCCTTATGCTACCACTGTTATTTCCTCTCATCCCTGTTTCATATAGGAATGGTATGTGGAATGATCCATTGTTAACTGGGCTACTTCTAGTACCAATGTCATATTCTCTCATCCTTGCTGCATTTGTGAATGGTACATGCAAAGAAATACTGCTCGTAAGCTCTAATTTTTTAGTCGTTATCATTTAGTGGAACCATGTATTGGAGGATGTAATAACTTGCCTAGCTATTCTTGGATTGTATGTTCTCATAATTTGGACAATCAATTGTGTGTGGTAAATACATTGGTGTGCTAAACTTAAGTACAAAATTTGGTTTCACATGATGTGTCACAGCTATGTAATATAGCTTGTTCTAACTCAGAGCACACATTGAGAGAACTGCTTAAGTATAGTACTGATCTTTATAGATAGAAATACATAATGAGACCACTAGATGGTACTTTTATTCAAAGAGAGTAATGGCAGTGAAATTGCCATTATTCATGATATTATCCTGGACATGATTCTTAATAGGATATTTGATCACCGCAAATGACATTAAAAGCTCTGCAATATCACCCCATGCCATTCACCAGGTATGTAAAGGGCTCTTGTGGTACACCATTCCATTCCCCCACCAGCACGCTTGACAACTGCTGAACGGTCATCGATGAATTTAGACAGGCTGCAATACATCTCCCCAACACATCCAACATGTACTATTTGAAATGGAGTCATGACCAAATGAACTGCTGAAAAAAGCGCACTGGCAAATAACACAGTGTTTCAGTTACCATGATTGGTGAGATTAGAGGTCAGTACACCCATGCAACAAAATACATTCCCACAAAGCAGCTCATAGAACAGTAAAATGATCATATTTGTCAATGATCATGGGTGTATTATACATTCCAACCTCTCACGATATGTGGGTACATCACTTCTTTGAAAACTTTATACTCACTGGTCAGCATCATTTGGACACTTTACTCCTCCCCTACATGTGTATTTTCAGGGGTGCACATGGCCCTGACTTCATTTTTATGGATGAGGTTGCAAGACTCCATCAAATAGTGCAGCTGGAGAAGCTCTTGGAATGATAGGATATTCAGCAAATGGACTAGCCTACTCAATCCCCCAACTTAATCCCATCTACCTCAATGGGAAGCATTGGTGAATATGAACTGCAGCACATCCACAGGCACCAGTAACCATCCACAAGTTGTCAAGTACATTGGAGAAGGTCTGGAATATTCTACCACAAAAACTCCTTATAGTTAGTTCCATGTCATCTTGTACTAGAAATGATCAAAGGACTGAATAAATAAAGAAATAAACCTTCTGGCCAGCATGGGAGAATACTGAAATTGCTGTCTGTGGTGAATACACACCATGTTGAGAACAATGTCTCAGACTTTTTAATGAATAACAAAACCTTCAGTGTAACTATTGTCTTTGAATAAAGGTATCATTTCTGTTTGTTGCATTGTGATTTTCTATCAGTTACTTTCCATACTATACTAGAGAAATTCTTCTATGTATGGTCCCAGTTTCATTGAGCTATGTTATTTGCCCGTGACGCCTCATGCAAAGGTTACTTTCATCCTGTGTTTTGCCCAGCAGTATTGATAATTTAATTCGAGACTGACTGTTCTCATTGAACATTGCTTCTGTTAAAGGACATTGAAAACATACATCTATAATTCACATTCTAGCATGAAGCTGTGTTGTAGAGAGAATTTCTGGTAACACATCCACCTTTTATTTCAAATAGAAAGATGAATGGTAAATGGGATGACAGTTTATGACAGTCCTCCTTATACTCTAGGAGCAATGTGCAAAATAAAGTATCATTTGTGCAAATGTTCTTGTTATGTATGGCCTCAGAATAATGTTAGTAAACAGAGCCAGATTAATTGAGAGTGGACATTGGGGTTAGTAGAGCTTCTTGCTTCATGTTTAATAATGTTGATGGCCACTAGAATGTAATTTCTCTTAATATAATTTGTGAATCACGGTCATTTAATTGACAATGGGCTCTGAGGTTATCAGATCTATCTGCTTCATGTTCCACAATGTTGATCAACAGAAAAGATCTAAATGGATGCTTTAGAAACTGCCTTTATTGTGCAGTAGGTTATATTTTTTGTAACATTCCTCTCATCCCTGTTGTGTTTGTGAATGGTGTGTGGAAATAACCACTGTCGAGTAGAATTAATTTGTTGAATCGTGAATTATTTGTCTCGCAACATACATGCACTACTTATTTGACTAGAATACTGGAGACACATCAAAATATTATTAACACAATTTCATTGATACAAAGCTACAGTTGAAAAGAAATATTTCTGTTTAAAAATTAATGCAACTTATTTGTGAAAAGATACCTTCACATGTTCAGATAACAAGACAGTTTATAAACTACATCCTTCACAGATATTAGGTTCACTGTTCACAGAATCTTGAGCTGAGTAATATCATCACTGAAACAGATCACCATGTAGGTTTCTTTTTAATGAGTCTAGATTCATACTCAAAATGTTCTTGGCTTTTAATTAGTTATATTTTCATTCCCATATAGTGGGGAGTCTGAGCATATATGTTAAATGACGAGCAGGGAGCACAAACTTTACTTTCTTTTCTTGTATTATAAATGTCATAAAAGCAGTTCTCTTGCCAGGATTCTAAATTGGTACACAAAACATGATAATATCACATTTATACAGGGAGAGTACTGTTAATAATTTCAGAATTTTCAATGGTGGGTGACATGATTTCCTTGTGAGTTGTCATTTTTTCATCAAGTTCATTACAGTGACCTAAGTATTGGAGGATGTAACAATATGCCCAACCATTCTTGGAATGCATGCTGCCAGAAATCATTGTTTACTGTAACTGGTTAAAGAACATTGCAAAAATGTATCTATCCTCCATATACAATGTCAGTACTGAGCAGTGGAGAATACATTTTGTTCCACAATCATTTCCATTCTTTCCATCTTCAAACACTAGTGGTATATGGGCGGAGTACTGTGGATAGTCCTTTTAAGAACTGTAACTTGTCAGAAGTACTTTTTTTTACCATGTCTTGGAAGAATGTGCTGGCAGAATTGATAATTTAATTAATAAATTTTTTAATGTGTGCTCTTGGGATTCTGAGAGTATATCACACACAATAAATTCACAATGGACTGTGAGGTTGTATCATTTATTTGCCCTATGGTTGTTAACCTCGATGAACATGAATAATCTCCAAGAGTAAACCACAAATCATCTACAATGTGTACTGCAGAGCACTTCTTGTACCACTATAACCTCCTCTCATCGCTGTTGCATTTGTTAATGGTGCATGTGAAGAATCAGTGTCGATTTACGTCTGTATAACATCTAAATCTTTTTTATGATGCAAATTTTTTGGACCCACATAATAGAGGATGTAATATTGTGCACAGCTATTCCTGGAATGTATGCTCCTATAATTTGGGTAGTTGGTGCTGTACGGTAAATAGATACTCACCTTTGGATCTTCTTGTTTTTGGTTACTTGTGTTAAAGAATGCCTCCTTGTTTATGGATACTTGTGTTAAAGAATATTGAAATCATACATCTATACACAACATGCCCACATGATGCTGTTTGGTGGAGAGAACTGATGGTACCGCAACCATTTGCATTTATACCAGATAAAATGTTGAATGCTACATGCCGAATGTAGTAATGTGTATGAGGAAGTAATATTTACCCTACCCAATCTTGGAATGTGTGTTTTCATAATCTTGGCAATAGTTCGTGTTCATTTAACTGAGAATGGATTTTGAGGTTGTCAGGTCTACTTGCTTGATGTTTAACAGTCTTTATGAACTTTAGAGATCTACATGGGTATTCAGCAAATCATCTCACAACGTGCAGTAGAAGGTACATCTGGCAACACTAGTTTTTCCCCATCCCTGTTCCATTCATGAATGGTGTGAAGTGCTACAATTTATTTAAATCTTCATCAGCTTTGATTGTTTCATCACGGTAAATCTGTGGACCCAAAAATTGGAGAATTTAATAATTTGCTCAACTGTAGTTGGACTATATTCTCTTGTAATTTGAACAGTTAGTCATGTACCTACAGAGATGCCCAAACTCTTTGCCTCTTTATATGTCTGCTTGTGTCTGTATATGTGTGGATGGATATGTGTGTGTGTGGGCGAGTGTATACCCGTCCTTTTTTCCCCCTAAGGTAAGTCTTTCTGCTCCCGGGATTGGAATGACTCCTTACCCTCTCCCTTAAAACCCAAATCCTTTCGTCTTTTCCTCTCCTTCCCTCTTTCCTGACGAAGCAACCGTTGGTTGCGAAAGCAAGAATTTTGTGTGTATGTTTGTATGTCTATCGACGTGCCAGTGCTTTCGTTTGGTAAGTCATATCATCTTTGTTTTTATATATATATGCTCAATGCAGTGTGGTGGAGAGGTGTCCTTGTTCGTCAACCATTTCCATGTATTCCAGATAAATTCATGAGTAATAGATGAGAAGTCACTTGTTGACAATTATCCTTACCGGATCTAATGTTTCAGACAATCTGGTCTTGGTCACTTCTAATAGCAATGTATAGGAGAAAGTTCAAGGGTGGTTTGAGAAGTTTTCGGAATGACCATGAGAGGTCAGCACTGGGGCAACTGGTTGTTCACATGATATTCATTGGAATGTTGCCTGCAAAAACATACAACACCAATGCTCTTGGAAGCTGTGGTGGTGACATGGCTCTGTTGTTGTTCCCGCATAGTGATTTGCAAAGATGGAAAAAATCGAGATTCAAGCAGTGATTAAGTACTTCGTAGAGAAAGTTATGAAAACAAAGGGTATTCATGCTGATTTCCGGAATACAATGGGGCATCTGTTCCTTCATATTCATCTGCTGTCAATTGGACAAATGAACTTAAATTTGGTCAGGAGAGCTTTTATGATGGTAAGTGCAGTGGTCTGCCAAGATGTGCCACTACTCCAGAAGTCATTGCACAATTGCACAAAATGGTCATGGAGGATTGTATGACACTGCTCATGCTTGCCAGATGTCACCTGAAAGGGTATATTACATTTTAACTGAAGAATTAGAAATGAAAAAATTATCTGAAAGGCATCTACGTTATGCAAACTCTCCTAAGTACAACACAAAAATTATATAACAGATTTAATCCAAATGGGTTAAAAATATAAATGGGAAGAACTCAATTAATGCAGATCAAACCAAACCAAACAAAGTTAAATGATGGAGAAATACATCACAAAAACCAGGACTGAAGCTAGTTGTGTCAAATTTCTAAGAATGTAAATTAATAAAAATTGATCATGGGCCTTGCTTATACAGCAATTTGCAAATAAATGGAACAGCCTGGAATCTGCAATAATGATAGCATAAAATGCTAATAGCATGAACATATGGCAAGTGGTGTATCACAGCAACTTCTAAACAGTAATAGGTTAGAGAATTATATTTTTGGGTAGCTCAAACCATCTCTCTTGAATAATGAAATCATTTAAACTATCCACAATGAGAAGTGAAGACTATCATGTCATCCACATCTAAACATTTATGTTTATCTGTGAACTGATTTAACTTTGTGCATAGTACCATGACTTATTTGTAGCGAATCAATTTCAACATGTTTACAACACGAGGAATCAAAATAATTTTATATCACCCATACATCATTTTAATTTTTATGGTCACATTCTACAGTATATACATTTACACCTATACTCTGCAAACCACCATGAGGTGCATGGCAGATTTTACATCCCACTGTATCAGTTATTAGGGTTTCTTCCTGTTCCATTGATGTTTGGAGGGCGGGAAGAACAATTATTTGAAATCCTCTGCACGTACAGTAATTATTGTAATCTTATTCACATGATCACTATGTGAGTAATGTGTGTGGGATTGTAGCATATTTCTTGAGTCATCATTTAAAGCTGGTTCCTGAAACATTGTTAATAGATTTTCGCAGGGTAATTTGCATCTTTCTTCCAGAGCTTCCAGTTCAGTTCCTTCAGTATCTCTGTGACACTCTCCCTTGGATTAAACAAACCTGTAACCATCATTCTGCCCTTCTCTGTATACATTCAGTTTCCTTTTTTAGTGCTGTTTGGTACAGGTCCCACACACTTGAGCAGTAGTCTAGAAATGGTTGCTTGGGTGATTTGTAAGCAATCTCCTTTGTAGACTGACTGCATTTCCCCTGTATGCTACCAATTAACCAAACTTTAACACCGGCTTTACCCATGACTGAGCCAATGTGATCATTCCAGTTCATATCCCTACAAAGTGTTACACCCAGGTATATGTATGAGTTCCGACAATAGCTCACTGATATTATAGTTGTAGGATACTATGCTTTTTTGTTTTGTGAAGTGCCCAATTTTACATTTCTGAAAAATTTAAGCAAGCTGCAAATTTCGCACTGATTTGAAACCTTACCAAGATCTGACTGAGTATTTATGTAGCTTCTTTCAGATAGTACTTCATTATATATAACTGCATCCTCTGCAAAAAGCCTGATGCTATTGTTAATATTGTCTGAAAGGTCATTAATATACAACATGAACAGAAAGCGTCCCAACATGCTTCCCCTGGGCACACCTGAAGTTACTCGTTCATCTGATGAAGACTCTCCATCAAAGATAATACGTTGTGTCCTCCCTACCAAAAAGTTCTCAATCCAGTCACAAATTTCACTTGATATCCCCTATGATCATACTTTTGTTGATAGGCGTAGGTATGATACTTAGTCCAATGCTTTTCAGATATCAACAAATACTGCATGTACCTGACTGCCTTGATCCCAAGCTTTCAGTATGTCCTGTGAGAAAAGTGCAAGTTGGGTTTCAGGTGCTCGATGTGTATGGAATCCATGCTGGTTAGCATTGAGGATATCATTCTGTTCAATTAACCTTGTTATGTTTGAGCTCAGAATATGTTCTAAGATTCTAAAACAAATCAATGTAAATGATAGTGGATGACAGTTTTGTGGATCGCTTCTACTACCCTTCTTGCAGACGTTGACTTTTGCTTTTTTTCCCATGGCCCTGGTTTTATCTTCAAGGAATCTGTAATAGTTTATAGTTAGAAGAGGGGCTAATAAATTCAGTATAGAATCTGAAGGGATGCCATCAGGCCCTGGAGCTTTGTTCAGTTTAACAATTTCAGCTGTTTCTCAACACCACTGACATTAATACTTGTTGCATTCACCTTGTCAGTGGTACAAAGATTAAATTGGGGCAATTATCTTCTATTTTCCATTGTAAAGGAACATTTGGAAATAAACTTAAGCATTTTAGCTTTTGCCTTGCTACTTTCAGTTTCAGTTCCTGTCTCATTTGCAAGGGACTGGACAGTAACTTTGGTGCCACTAGCAGCCTTTACATACAACTAGAATTTCTTTGGGTTCTGTGAAAAATCATTTCACAATATTCTGCTTTGGTAATCGTTGAAGGCATCATGCTTTGCTCTCCTGACAGCCAGACATATTTCATTCAGCATCCCTCTATCTTTAACCCTATACTTTGTTTTATACGTATTATGCAGTAATCTCTGATTCCTTACAAGTTTCTTTACAGTGATAGTACACCAGGTAGGTTCCCTTGCATTATGAACTGTTCCGTTGAGTACATATCTATCCAGTGCATGGTCAACTATTCTTTTAAATTACATCATAGTTCCTCTACATGCTCCTGCCCTGTGTTGAAAGTTTTGAGTTCCTTGTTGACAAATGACACTACTAATTTTTTATCTAGTTTACTGGACATATATATATAATGGAAGGAAACATTCCACGTGGGAAAAATTATATATAAAACCAAAGATGAGGTGACTTACCGAACAAAAGCGCTGGCAGGTCGATAGACACACAAACAAACACAAACATACACACAAAATTCAAGCTTTCGCAACAAACTGTTGCCTCATCAGGAAAGAGGGAAGGAGAGGGGAAGACGAAAGGAAGTGGGTTTTAAGGGAGAGAGTAAGGAGTCATTCCAATCCCGGGAGCGGAAAGACTTACCTTAGGGGGAAAAAAGGACAGGTATACACTCGCACACACGCACATATCCATCCACACATACAGACACAAGCAGACATATTTGAAATATGTCTGCTTGTGTCTGTATGTGTGGATGGATATGTGCGTGTGTGCGAGTGTATACCTGTCCTTTTTTCCCCCTAAGGTAAGTCTTTCCGCTCCCGGGATTGGAATGACTCCTTACCCTCTCCCTTAAAACCCACTTCCTTTCGTCTTCCCCTCTCCTTCCCTCTTTCGTGATGAGGCAACAGTTTGTTGCGAAAGCTTGAATTTTGTGTGTATGTTTGTGTTTGTTTGTGTGTCTATCGACCTGCCAGCGCTTTTGTTCGGTAAGTCACCTCATCTTTGGTTTTACTGGACACACACACACACACACACATATATATATATATATATATATATATATGTTTTTGCTTGTTTTAGTTACACTTTGTACTTTGGTAATCACTGTTGCCACAACTGGGTCATGGTCACTAATACCAGTTTTGATGTGGACATCCTCAAAAAGGTTACATCTATTTGTTGCCATTAGACCCATTATATTTCCTGTGGTATGAAAATTTATTGCAAAATAAGAGGATCATAATTTCTCAAAGCTGATTTAGAATTGACGAAGAAACTTAAATGAGGAACTGGTGCATAAATATTATTATTCAGTTGAACAGTTCATATAGGAAAATCTTAAAATTTGAGCGAGAGGGAACACATACTTATGATTAAAGTCTCTTCTTTAATGTGTATGAATTGTGTATCCAGTAAACTAAATTGTTTTGATTATATTTCAAAAAAAAAAAAAAAGCAGTACATTAAGTCAATGACTGAACACTGTACGTTATGAGATGATAAACTTCTATTCCATTCTACTGACAAGTTTCTTGAGTCCTACAGTCTTATATCTGGAATACGAAGTTCCAATTTTTCGTATAACTGGAAAACCAAGTTTCAATTTCTGTAGTGATCAGTCAGATTAGGGTTACAGACTGTCTTGTTTGCCATAAAGATATTTGTGTTCCTCACAATCCCTTTAATACTATAGCGATCTCCTCTCTACTGTTTCTCTTCATTATTTATGTCAGTGTCAGGATCAGCCCAGGGATGGGAGTGAGGGGGAGGCACTGACGAACATCAAGTGAAAAATATAAATCAAATTTTTATACTAATAAATCCATTCAGTAATGGCCCCCACTGTACGCCCTTCTCTCCTCAGCAGGATTGAAGCATGGAGAGAGGGAGGGGGGGGGGGGGGTAAATTGACAGTTACTAGAGGGGCTCCTGTGAAGGATGACCTTACATAATTTTAACAATACATTTTGATTATTTGTGTTTTCGTGTTAGATTTCTATTAAAAAATGACAATAATTGGGTGATGAACGCTTGCTTAACAAAACTTGGACGACGGTGGATGGTGCGGTGGTGGTGTGAGATGCTGAGAGTGGTGATGTGAGGTGCAGCGATCAGCTGTTGGCGGTAGCAGTGGCGGAGATCGCTGACCACGGTGGGCAGTGTCGCATTTTGACGCACTGCAACTTCCACCAGAACATGTAAGTGGGGGGTTCCGGAAGGAGCGATGCACAGACCACAAGGGGGGGAAGAGGGTTGATACTTTTGAATCACTTCACATGCATACTTTGTTGCTTGCATCTAAAGGATGGCCATGCCTTTTCTTTTGAGAATATTTTACTTATTTACTATTCATTTCTACTACTACTATCTTCTACTGAACTACTACCATAAGGGGCAACAAGGGACATTCCTGCTTCCATTTCACAACTTAACATGGTATTCTCCAGGAGACTGCTGTTTATGGACAGCAGGAGGGGTGACCGATGACTCGCAAAAGGTCCTGTTCTAAACGCTACTCATAGTGGTAAACCATTAAAGTTAGTTTCTAAAGGGATATATACAGAACTAGGACAAGTATGCAAACACCGCCTCAGTGGAGGTAGTGATATTACAGGGAGAGCTATTAAATAGTGAACCGCTACCATTAAGTAGCACACGGTAGGGCAGGGTTGCTCAAAAGCGTTTGTAACAAGTTATACTCTATATAATACTGTTCATACATTGTCACTCAAAACTTATACAATAAATTACTGATAAATCATAGGAAAATTAGAATTCATTGTGGCAGACAAGGTGAAGAATAGGGAGAGCAGTGGTAGCATTTGGGGGTGTGACTGGCTTATCGAAAGGCAACAGCTGTGCCAGTTCACGCGTTGGCACTATGCTCAGCTTATGGTAAGCGTTCACTGGTAGCATAACATGCAATTTAAATGATTCCAAAACTTTGTATCAACTGGAAACTCGCTGCATGGTAAAGTGAATAATAGCTAACGGTTTTGCTCTGACCTCAGGGTGACGGCATCTAACAGATCACTTAGCATCACTTAAAACAACACCACAGGAACCCTTGCCTGTTCACAAATCAACTTACAGGGGTAAAACAAATCAATTCTCCTTTATCATCAAGCAAATTTTGCTGCCCTCTGGGGGTTAACAGCCGGAAGTCATGCCAAAGCTTCTTGCATTGAGTTAACCAATCAATGAACTACCACTTACGAAAACAGAAGGCATGGACAGAAAAAAAGTAAATTGTCAGAAAAGATTTCCAAGAACTGGGAGTTTAGGTGTTAGTAGCAATTAGGTAGTGAGGGAATGAGGGGGGTATAGTCGTGCTTACTTGTCATTTTCATCAGAGAGAATGCAACAATGAGGGGCTGCATTAATAAATGCTTGCAATCAATGCATAGGTAGAATTCGCCGTATGTTGTGGTTTCATAAGTGATTCACTGAATCGGAAGCTTTAGTACTGGATGTTGAGGTTTAGGAAGAAAACGAGTTTGACCTATGGGAAAAATCATGTTGTGTTCAACTCTGGGGTTGTTCTGGATACAATCGTGGGCACCCGTCCATGATTGCAACGTCAGGGTAGCCCGACATATTGGCCATTTATGTCAAATGGCACGCCCACAGCAAACCAGAAAGGTTTTCACGTTAAAGAGTAAGGAATGGGGTATAATTTGGAACAGGCTCAGGTAACGGGTTCCAGGTTAAACTTGATTCAGCAATGATACCTACTAGTTTTGGGGTACAGATATATGAGATCAGACACACACGTCTGCTGGGTGAACAGACACTTGCTCAAATTACTAGCCGAAATGCAAATTTTTCGCAACAGTAATACCTCAGAAAGTAGTTAATGGGCCACCACAATCAAGAGAGGAGCGATACCTCCATAAAATGGCTGGAAAAACTTGTCTAATATACAGGGTTATATTAATTCTTATGGTCCTACCAGAAGGCATAGCCAAGCTGCCCTTCCCTGAGAGAAGAAAGGAAAAAGACACAATAGAAACATTGACCTGGCAGTAGGGTAACAGAAAAATGGGAGGGTAAAAAAATATCTGCAGCAAGTGATACGACCATAGGGTGTACCATCCACAGGGACTTCCACAACAGAATCAGTCGCCTACCACCATCCTAGCAGGAGAGTAAGGAACCAAGTCAACGAAATTTGGCCTCTACTAAACCAAGTTTACCATGGTTCAGAACGGGTCTGGTCTTAGTTAGCAGTGAATAGACTACGTAGCACCTTTGGGGGGGGGGGGGGGGGGGTTGGTATGTGATGTCCTCAAAGCAAGATAGATGGGCACAGGTAGTTACCAATATTATACGAAGAGGGGTGGTGAAATTTCGAGAAACTTCTCAAGTGGCTTGTGAGCCATCTAGTAAAATCAGTCACAAACTATGTCCTATATGTCCTAGCTGGTTTGGAGGTGGGGCATCCTGTTGCCATAGCCTCGACAGTAGGAAGTGTTAATGTGGTAGGGCAGTGGCAGGTATCCAGGGTTACCAGTGTGTGAATGTATGGTTGTGTTGTTGGTTGAGAAACATCTCTGCTTAACTCCTATTCTAAGGGAAAGTAGATGGAAGCAGTGCTGTAAAGCAGTTCTGCTTAACCCTCACGCTAGGGAAAAGTGGGGAAAGGGGGGGGGGGGAGGGGAGCCACATTGATGCATTTGTATCATCCCTGATCAAATCCCTGACTATATGGTACAGCCAGGTTTCCATACAGGGGATTGCAATGGGTGGATAGTCTAAGGGCATGATATTGATTAGACCTCTGATTACAATAAGTCAATAGCCAAAAAACTGGCAGGGTGCAGAACGAATGCTGCTAGAGGAGCACAGGAGGCTGAATACAGCAACAACAGAAAAATTCTGACTGTAGTAGCTGTATTGGAATATAAAAGGCTTCCTTCCCCCTCCCTCTGGAGGGAGTCAATGATGCACAGATGACAGAGATAGGTAGGCGATCATTTTACGAAACCTAAAACTGAAAGAACAAACCAATCAGCTGCACGATCTGTGGGTGCTAACCGCAACGTGTAAGGCACATGTCCCTGGAGGAAGGAGGTAGAAAGTAATGGTTGAGGGGGAAATGAGCAACTCAAAACAAAGGTAGGAACCTGGTGCAATGCATGGGCGAGGAAGACATAGGGCAATTACATCTCGTGGGGGTTAATTACTACAAAATTCCTAAGATCCTTGAAATAAAAAGGTTGAGCTATGAAAAAGAGAGGCACAAACGACGGCAATAGTGTACAGTATTCTACTATAGTGTACAATATATTGTCAACAAGATAGCGCATTACGGTGCTTGGGTGATGACGTCATATCATGGGCGCTAATCATCAACAAACAAGTGCTTATATCAGCGGGAACTTCCATCTTGGAACATCATAGGTGTGTTTGTTTGAATAAACAGATGGGGGGTCTCTCACATCGTAACGCACGGTGGGGCACTGTACCCAAATGGTAGCAGTGTCGATTTTTATGCTTGCTCATAACAACTGCACTTCCTCAAAAAAGAACTTTGTAGGAAGCAGGGTGAACAATAATGGAGCCTAAATTAGGTCTGGGTGAACATGTGCAACATGCACATGGGGTGCCAACTACTATTCTTCATTTACTTGGGTGAAACTTAATTGCATCTCTCCTACCACAAAATCTATCTTACTTACTGCTCTACAGAGAGAGACTAGCGCATTTCATCTCAACTTCAGGGGCGTATTCAACTCTTCCCTATTGGGTATTTTATATAACTCGGGTGCTTCACTCACTTCTAAACATACCAGTCTGGCTCTGGCCACAAACATAACGCATAATAGGATTTCAGAATTGCTAACTCGTTAACTCGTATAATACGACTGTAGGGGAAGGCTTACCAAATGGTAGTATTGGGGTAGTGTAATAAATCTCAAATCAAGGGCTGTGGTTGGCCTTTACATACTGGGGTTAGCAATATGAAGTACAAGTACAAATTATACAACACAAATAGCATAAACCATAAAAATACATGCAAGAAATAACATATGGGATATAGCAAGGGCATTGCTGCACAGCAAAATGATGATGAAATGTTTAAACCTAACATAAAACCATACGGTGAGAAAAAAGAAAGAAAGAAAAAAAAGAAAAATAGAAGTTATTGGTACCAGTTATTAAATAGCTATCAACTGGCAGTGCATAGTGGGCTGGACTTTGCTCAACAACTCTAATCATACAAAAGGCGCCTAATAATCAGTGGTAAAACAATTTATCATACTCAGTACTTGGTGAGGCTGGTAGTGTTATAAAACTGGCAAGAGGCAGAAATGGACAGAGGCAGGTTTCAAGTTGCTGCTGAGATTGCAGAGGAGCAAAGCGGTGCGTGTGGAGTGCTGAGTTAGCTGGGCAGTAGCGCATGTCCTGAGTCAGCAATGCCTTGGGGCATTGGAACAAAGCATTTACAAAATGCATTCCACGTAAATTAGTAACATTAGAGTGGATTGTTGCAAAGAGTATTCCAACTCCTTTTGAGAATGAATCGATAAATATGAGTTGAATGGAGTACGAGGGGCACATAATGGTGAAGCCATTTACGAACTGGAAAAGGAGCAGGTAGTCTGTTATTAAGGTGCGTCAAACTAGATGGAAGGTGGTAGGGTGGTACTATACTTCAGGGGAGGCTTGGAAATGCATAGCGCCACCAAACTAAATTGTGGTGCACAGGAAAACACCCCATAATGGCACGCTTCGTTATTGTGATATTTTTCTGTTTCGCGTTCGATCAGCTTGAGATCACTTGCTTCTAAACTGCCCTGTCTGATAAGCAGACATGTTAGGGGCTTAGGTGCACAAATAAACTTACGAGTGGGTTTTCATGTGGTTGAAGTCACCCAGGCATTGGGATAGAAGGATGGAAGGAATCACAGTTAAAATAGGTATTGCATTAAAAGATGTGGGGCCTTTCTGTGTTAAGTTGCTATGCATGGATTGATAGCAAAGATAGCTCTAATATGCATATGGTCCTTTTAACAGCAGCTGGCAGTGCACAGTTGGCGCTCAGAGAGAGGGGAAGGAAGTGGGGGGAATCAGGTAGCGACAGCCAGCGTGACGGGATGAACGGCGCGGGTTGGAGAGGGGCGGGGAAGTGGCAGTAGTGTCAGGTGTTTGAAGTGACTCCACCCCTCGCCTTATGATCACTGCATGTGCGACTGTTCATTGACAGGCCCAGCTGATTCTGACAGGTGGAGCGTACATGTTTACAGTCACAGTATCAGTGTTCAAACGGGAGAGTTACTTAATGCAATCACTTCTTCATACAATATTCTTAATTATAATTAACTGTATTGGTACTGAACTGCTGTCTGACCACTAGGCCAGCATTGCAGAACAGGCTGGGCAGGTAGAGCTCTGATAATCGCTTTCAGAGAGGGATGCTAGGGTGAAATTTCATTTATTACAGTATGGGAGCATAAAATACATATTGTAGGGGTAGAATGTTCACTTGCAAAGAGAAAGAAAAATAATAAGGTGGTTGCCTGAATCTTTTTACTTTTTCTTTTGGTTGATAAAACTGGGAATCTCTAAAGCACAAAACAGCACCTTAGTGTCTAATCTCTGGATCTAAGGGCGTATGCGTGTTTATATCTCAGAGCGTATCTAGGGCAAGCTGGGGGTGGTGGAACTTTCCATTCTCTCCACTTCACAGGGGGAACAGGATCTGCTGAAGGTCTGGCGTTTGGCTCAGAAGGTGGGGGGGAGGGGCATAGTTCCTGAATAGTGTTTTAGCGTATCAAAATGGATGATCACTTTGTGGTCTGGCTGTTGTAATTCTGCATTGACAGGAAAAGTGAGCCATCATACATGGGGGGGGGGGGGGGGGTAAATTTCTTCACTCTTCCTTTCTTTACATTAGGTTTTTTCAGTAAAACCAAATCACCAGGTTTAGAGGGGGGAGAATGGCATTTTAATTGCTTCTTCCTATCTGTTTTCTGGTTGCTTTGCGGTTGTTCCCTTGTACCTTCTTCCAAATGGTCTTAAGGCGGTGGGCTATCCCCGTTATGGCTGTGTGATTGATTCCCGGAGGTAATTTATCAATCTCAAAAGAGGATTCTGTAGTGCGGCCAAACACTACCTCATAAGAGGTATGTTTAGTGTCTTCGTGAAAATGACTATTGTAGGCACATTCCGCATGTATATCTTTGCCAGTCACTGTGAGTTGAATTGATGTTATAGGAAAGCATTCATTTCACAGTGCCATGGCCACGTTCAATGTGGCCATTTGCCTGGGGGTGAAAAGGGGTGGTTCTCCATTTTTTGATTCTTAGCAATTTGCAAACTTGTGCAAATAAGGTGGACATAAAATGGGTCCATTGATCAGTTATAATGGCTTCAGGGCTTCTGAAAGGAAGGACAAGATGATCTACAAAAGTTCGTGCTATGGTTTCTGCTGACATGTCAGCAATGGGTACCAAAATAAGGTATTGGGAACAGTGATCAGTAACAGATAGAATATATTTACTTCCTTGTGTACTTATGTAAAGTGGCCCGACTACGTCCAGAGCTATGAACTGAAAGGGTTTTGATGCCTCAGGAAGAGGTTATAAGGGAATTTTGATTTGTGGGGGTGGTGCTCTTTGGGCACATAGTAGGCAGTTTTTTATATACTTGGCAACATCTTGCCATCTGTTGTCCCACCAATACTTCATGGAAACGTGGGCCTTTGTGGGTCTTCGTCCACTATGGCAATCTTGGATGCTGTTATGGTACTGGGCAATAATGCTTGATTGCAAATCTTTAGGTATTACTATACACTTACCCAGGAAGGTCTTGCAGTGTAAAATTCCATCCTCTGTAACAAAGTCCAGATGGGAGCGATACTGGAAGCATTTTTCATCATTTTCCTGGGAGACTTTTGCATCATCAGTAAGAACATCTTCTGTTTGAGCTACTCTCACTTCTCTACTAAGGGCATCAGCATTCTGGTGCAATCTTCCAGCTTTGTGTTGCACTTGGCAGTCATACTCACTCAGTTT
The DNA here is from genome assembly GCF_021461385.2 of Schistocerca piceifrons. Taxonomy (NCBI): domain Eukaryota; kingdom Metazoa; phylum Arthropoda; class Insecta; order Orthoptera; family Acrididae; genus Schistocerca; species Schistocerca piceifrons. The sequence goes on from NC_060149.1 coordinate 619,623,361, forward strand.
CAGGGCCCAGTGGGTGAGACGGCTGCTAGGGCCTTTTAATCTTAATAACAACTGAAGTGCTGCATGATCTGTCACTGTTTTAAATTTTCTCCCATAAAGATAGCATCTCAAGTAGTTAACTCCAAACATCAATGCCAGTAATTCTTTCTCCATAGTGCTGTAATAATTTCTGCCTGGTTCAGCTGATGGGATGCGTAACCAATTGGTCTTCCCTCACAGTCAATACTTTGTCTCAGGATAGCTCCTATGGCAAAGTCGGACATGTCACATGAGAGAATGAATGGTTTTTCGAAATCGGGATAGATGAATAAGGGGAAACTAGTCAGAGCATCTGATATGCTGCACAGCCGATTCACAATTGGGGGTCCATTGATAGGTTTCATCTTTTTTCAACAGGTGGGTAAGGGGTTTAGCTATTGTGGCATAGTCCTTTACAAAACACCTATAATAATTGCTGAGTCCCAGAAAGTTTTGCAATTCTTTTAAGTTCTTAGATGAAGGGAATGTCCCAACTGCTTCAATTAGATGGGGATCTGGCTTTATTCCAACAGCACAAATAATATGCCCTGGGTACTGTACTTGACTCTCTGCAAAGGAACAATTCTCTGTCTTTAAACTTAGTTAGATTAGCACTTCTTAGTCTAGACAAAACATTTCTTAACCTGGTAACATGCTCATCTATGGTCCTGGAAAAAACAATGATATCAGCTAGATAAACTAGGTGTGTTATAGGCTTCAGCCCTAATGGCATTCTCAGAAATTCATATAGACCGGAGGGAACTACAAATGCTATTTTCGGCCTGTCCGGTGATGCAGTCGGTATTTGGTGGTACCCACTCTTCAAATCAAGGGTAGTGAAGCATTTGCAGTTTCCTAACCTGTGTAGTGTTTCGTCAATATGGGGGAGAGGGTAAGTATCAGGAGTGGTTACCATATTTACTGCTCTTATATCAGTGTAAAGACAGTAGGTCTTCTCTCCATTCATTGACTTTTTGGGGACAACAACGATTGGGGATGACCAGAGAGTGGCAGAGGGTTGTATTATCCCTGCCTCTAGCTGCTGTTGGATAGTTTCCTCCACAACAGGCTGGAGGTGTTACGGTATTCTATATGGTTTCTGCGCAATGGGCCTTGCATCTCTGATGGGAACTTAATGGTAAATAAGATCAGTAGATGGCAAGTAATGACTTTTCACGAGTAACCAGGAGTGTTCTTCTGAGATGGAGTACAATTTGTTTTGGTCAGCTGCAGGTAGATGAGCTAACTTATCCTTAAATTTGTCTTTGAGCACGGGAACAATATGACATATGTTACGTTCTGGGAGCCGGTGTTTTTGGTTAGATTTTGGCTTCTCTTGTACAGGGTGGTTTTCTCCAATCTCGTGGCTGCTAGCTATAATGGTGGCACTAAGAATCTCTGCCTCCTTTGTCCCAAAATTGTCCAAACATACAGGAATGTAAAATTTTTTTCCTTGCACTTCTGCTGTTGTTTAACCGCATTTAACATCGACCTGTAATCTGTCAAGGACATCATTTTGACGGAGAGGATCAACCAATACAGCTGTTCTCGGCAGTTTGTGGGATTTGACCCCAAGTCAGATAATGCATCCCGTGCCACCGCTGATTCTAACAGAGGTAGTTGTATGTAACGACCATGTTTGCGTGGAGGAATCTGTAGAAGTGGCCACGTTTCACAAGTACCTTGGGACAGAATGAGGGGTTTCCTCACCAACATGGACAATTTGCGTTCTGTAATCGACTACACTGTGATAGTGGTGAAGTAAATCATCCCCCAGGATGACATCAAAATCTCGCCCTCGTTTCTGAATTACATCCATGACAAAATGGTAGTGGCTGCCTCCGATTTTCTACTTAACTTGGCGATACTCAGCGGGTACAATTATCTCATCACTCAGACCATTGATGTGGTGATGGTGTGCTTTTAACACTTGTCCACCCCATGCCCTACGAATAACATGCTAGTTTGTGGTCCCGTGTCACAAGTCACGTGGCATCATGCAACTAGGTGGGTTATGTTATTTTGATCTTCCCTCCCACATACGGGTCGATTCCATGTATAAATACATCAATCGAGCCGGCTGAAGTGGCCGTGTGGTTCTAGGCATTGCAGTCTGGAACCGCATTCTTCCGTTAATTCTATCTTATGTGTGGGGTCCGAACCTAGCATGTAAGTGTGGCAAGCCACAGCGCGGATTCGGTAAGAAAATGCTTCTACATCCTCCCTTTGCTTTTGGTGGAGGGTGAATAACTTGTCTCTGTAATAGCAGGCGTCACATCTGTCTGAATACCTTTCTTTCAACCCAGCTTCTAACTTGGTAAATGAGGTGGCGTCCCTGAAGCTGAGCACTGATTCAGTATAGGTACGGGCATCACCTGACAATTTAAGGTGGAGTACATTCAACAGGAAATCATCAGGCCAAGTGCAAGTGTGGCCTACATCTGGGACAGTTTGCTGAAAGGAGTGTATTTGTTCATTGGGTTTCCCGGAAAATGTTGGGATAAAGTTGACTGCAGGGAAACTGGTAGCCATGGTTGCAGTGTACGGCTGGGGTACTACGCTACTGGAGGTGCTTGCAACCATCATATGCAGCACAGCAGGGTGTGTTTCTGGCACACTTAAATTGGCAGACTGAGTTTGAGCCAATTTTTGGCATTCTTCCGTTAATTCTATCTTCTGTAATAGCAATTTATCAATTTGTGCTTGGAGGACAGCTACTGGGTCTGTATTTCCCATAGGTAGGGAGTTGTCTTCACCAGTGGCAGTACTATGGGTTTGAGGCATGGTTACAATGTTAAGGCACCTAGTGCTCACTGGGAACTTTACAATTGGAGCACAAAACGAAAAGAAGGAGCCTATATTGGACGGGACGATGGTGTAGCTGACAGCATAGTGGCAGCGGTGTGGGAAAATTTAGTGACAAACTTACAGAAGTTATGGCAGTGGTGCATTGGGCGACGGTGACAGGAATATGTGGCAAAGGTGATTTCGGCGGTGTTGACGGCCGGGTGCCATGTCTCAGTTAGCTGTCCGGAACATATGACTGAACTGCGGCATGGCACAGAAGGTGGCTTTCTATGGCGTGGCATAGCCCCGGACTGTCTGGGGTGGCAGCAGCGCTGCAACTGGTGATGACATGCAGTCAGGTGCCTGGCCACGTGGTCTGGCGTTCGCTATGGCAGCTGCTTGGAAAAGGCACCGATACGGCAGAATGCTCCGTGGCGAACCATGAATGTGTGCGCTTGTTTTTACATGGTGCATCTGGCACATCAAGTGTGAAGTATTTCTGGCAGTTTCATTAGGTATGGGTGGTTAAACTTCAAATGAGACGGGCCTAACGATGATGTATCCCACTCCTGGCACCAGATGTTAATGCATCAGAATTGGCCGGGGAGGGGGGGGGGGTAGGAGTAGGAACCTGTTGAAGTGAAAAATCAAACATAGTTTTTACTGTATGCAAGGCAGGCCTAAGAAGCCACTGAGATTTGATAGGCAGCCGCCCAAGAGAGCAGGACAAGAGAACGTCTGGTCGGGTCAGACACTGCCAGAACAGGAGAGCAAACAGCATGTCACCTCCCAGCATCTGGCTGCGGTTCCACCCCCACTTGACCACCTCCAAGCCTCCCTATTGGTCGGCCAGATCATAAGACACGCAGTTCAATAGCATTACCTTGTCAGCAACACATGGATCTAGCTGCTGATGGTTCAACACGTGAGGTTCAGAGTGGCTCTATCCAGTTATGGGCATCGTGACTGAGATGCTGCAACTTGCTGGCAGGCAGAAGGAACTAATGAACATCAAGTAAAGAATAAAAATCTAATTTTTATACTAATAAAATCAACAAAATACTTCTTCTATGTTTTTGGATTTGTGGAGTATTGATGTTTGGTGAAAATTAGAAAATTCACGCAGTTAAGATTTGTGTCATAGTTATTTGAATGTTCTGAGGGTTCTAACTATTTCTTTCAATATCTTGATAATACCTATAGGAGGACTTTTTTAATGTGTTCACTGGACAGTCACCCACTGCTGTTTACAGTCAGTTAGATCAGGTAAGAGACATATACTTCTTGTTGCAATTTTTAGAGAATGTCAGAACAGTATTGGTCTCTAAGAGCACTTCCATGGTCATGGCACAAATGCATAAATGTTTTCAAAAATCGTACACAACTCTGAACAAAATGAACATAGTCATAATTGTCGGGATTTTCCTCTGGCCTCGTATAGCATTCCTCTCTCCACTGCTTCCCATGTTACTCCTTTCCTCGTGAGACTTTCATTAATCTGGTCTGCCCATCTCTTACCAGGCCCCACAATTGGTCTTTTTCCTGATACCTCCATCTCCAAATACTGACATGGAGATTTGTGTCAGGTGCACCCTCTTCAAATGACATAACCACTTCAATCTCACAGTGCTCATTATTTTCTCCATTGTCAAGGTCACCTGCAGATCTCTCATTCCTAACTCTTTCTCATGTGGTTTTTGTAGGACTGACTTAAGGAAGTTCATTTCACATGCTTTTATCTGACACCGTTTTCTCTTACCTATGACACAGGTCTCCAGACTGCAAGGCTCTTAAAGGGCTCCCTTGCTCGAGATTAGATTTTTTACTTGGCAGAATAAGTTGGATCCTTTCGCTACTCTATTTAAAACTTCTCGCTAGACACCTCCATCACTTTATTCGACATTACACTGATAATTGAAATTTTTCACACATTTAATCATCTCTCCTAGCAGTACAATTGTACAGGGTGTGGGTGCTCTACTCATCTTCATGTTATTTGATACAGTCAACTTAGATTCTTTAAATTCTTATTCTAGTAATCCAGTCTCCTCTGAACCTTCACTTTTGTCTCTCCCTAAATGTTGATGTCATCAACAAAAGCAAAAGCACTGAGGACTTAATTTTCTTTTTCTTTGATTTCTTCCATTATTGTGTTCATAAGTGTAATTAAGAGTAACAGGTCAAGTTAACCCCCTTGCTGAACACCTCTCTTTGTCTTAAAACATTTTGATCTTCGTACTTGTACACCATATAACAACCTTCATAAAGTATCTAACCTTTTTTAATTGATGAATCATGATAATTATCTTTTCTCAACCATTCCCATATTTTATCCCTTGGTACACTGCCATATCCTTTTTCCAAATACAGGATCACTACTGTCAGGTCCTTTCCTTTTTCTCAGTACTTCTCCATTAACTGATGGAGGAAAAAAATAGGTCTATCATTTTCCTATTGACTCTAAATCTGTGCTGTTGTTTCTCAAACTGATGTTCCAGGATTTTCCCAGGTTTCTTTTGTTGCCATGGCTTACAGCTAAATTTGCATTGTTCACTGTGGCAGCTGGTGATCATGTGCTAATGTGCTACAGCATACTGTAAATGTCACACTTGAAATGTGCCATTTCTCTTTGAATGCGAGCTGGAAATCACATTAAAAGTATGCCATTTCTCTTCAAGTGCAAGCCAAAAATCGCCTTGAAAATATGCCATTTCTCTCTGAATTCACAGTGGTATAGAAACAAAGTGGATGAAAAAATGTTTTATAGCACACTGTCCACAGTAACTAAAAACCAGTGTTGACTGTTGAAATGATGGTCTGACTTGCTACGATCAATTCAGAAAAGGGAGGCAGCTGTCTGTTTTCAATTGTGCATGCTGTGATTTAGCATCATACCTTCTGCCATTAAGAGTGCTACATTGTTCACAGCACCAGGTCAATATTTTTCTTTGAAATTGCACATAAAATATTGTACAAGTGTGGAGTCTGAGGGAGTTTTGAGGAATGGTTGATATTTCAGTGCTCTGGTCATGCAAACCAACTGGTAATTCATTAGTTTAGAGTCAGTTCATGCAGCTACCATAATCATTTTTCCATTTTATTTTATTGTAAACAATGCTGAGCTATTATTTATAAAATCTGAATATCTTTAAACTGTTCAGTTTATATACACAAAATGAATATACTCAATTTTGTTACAATTACTACACTTGTATCTAAATCAGAAGGTTATATAGGTGGTGCTGTAAAATGCAAGTACATGTGGAAATTTGGTATGAAAGCGTTTTCTGTAAATGATCTGTTGATGATCTGTTAGGTCCTTTTTCAGTGCATCTTTGGAGGTGTGAGTGACAGTTAAAAAATTTGGTGGATCTGCATCAAATTTAAATCTAAGAACAGGAGGGTGTGAGATAGGGCTCACCAATTTGCCTCAAACTAAGTGAGTAGTGGTGGGTAGATACCCCCTTCCAATACCTAGAAATTTTTACATGTCTGGGCCATATGAAAGGATAAAATGCTCTTGAAAGATTTAGGCTTAGAGTATGAGAGATGGTAAAGCACACTGACTGGCAGTTTGTTGGTTTGGGTTTGATTCCTGCTGCTACAGTCATTTTTTTCATTTTTTTTATTCCTACCAATGTTAAACAGTTAAATACAAAATTTAAAGAGTTCAATTTGTACACCTAAAACTAATACATTCAATTTAATATTTATGGAATATTCCATTGGTTCTTGAAGGGACATAGACATACTAAAAACTTGTCTGTACAGTATTAATGTGCCACAATTATTGTGAAACATTAATACCATTCATTGAAGTTTTAATATTCAGTTTAATTATGATTACCATCCTTGGGGTTCAAAAGGCTATACGTGGTTGTAAAAATGGAGACAGTACCAGGAAATTTAGTGTGAAAGTGTGTGAAAGGATTGGGATCTATGGGTGTGATGTTTGCAATGCATATTTTTGCTTCCACTTTTGTTATTTGGAACAGTGATGTGTGGGATTCATAAACATATAAACAACACACTTGAGCTTAGTGCATTATTTAAAACTAATACCACAACAATATTATGTTGCACCTGTCATGATGCCATAGTGAAACACAGTCTATATATATTTTTGTTATATTGCCACACACTTTTGAAGAATTATCACCTGGCAAAAGGTTCCTGCTGACCTATAAGAATATCTCCCTCACTGAGTTCATTTCGATGAGATATGACGCATCAATTACCACAGCATTTCCATTATTCACAATTATAGCACAGGTGGACATTGTGTAACACACGCTGGTGACAAAAGCATTCCATGAGTGCTTGGAGAAATTTTAGATAAAATTTACTCAGTCATGAGCAAGTACTGTGGTTACCCATATACCTCTGTTATTATTATGAATAAGGCCTGTAAAAAAAAAAAAAACTGTATATGACTTCTGTTTGTTCAGTTCTTCAAAAAGTAGCATAGGCTGGAGCACAACTGAAATGAACCCACAATGTGAAGCTATTAGTTCATCTCATGTGTAAATCTCTATACCTCACTGTGCTTTTTGGTTTGATAATGATGTGTTGCCTGTCAGTATCCACTAGCAAATTTAGAAATGTATAGCTTCCAATTCTTACCTTTCTTTGTTGTGGTAACTCTCTTTCAGATGTGCAGAAGATCTGTACTCCATGACAGAGCTGTCATTTCTCACAGATAGTGTGATGAATCCAGTATTGCTGTATTTCAGAATTTGCTAACAAAGAGAAAAGGAAACCAATCTGTGAAAATCATTCTCCATGTTGATAATTTCTGTGTACCTTGGTGATCATTGCTTGGAAGAAAATAGTCTACTATTATTATTGTCAGCACATTGCCTGCAACTTGTACTGTTGAGGGAATAGGGAACCTTTGCTGTAATATCTGGCCACTAGTGTTCAACACTCAGTGATCTCTAAAACAGTTACATTGGTGCAATTGTGGGCAAAACAGTTCATACACTTTGGTTTATTTGTAGCTGACAGGGCAGATGCTATCAGTCTATAAAGGGGATTGCGTACAAATTATAAAGCATAACTCCATTCTGAAAATGACTTTGTATGTATGGTTTCTGAAGCTAAACTGCCACTCTTACAGTAAATGCAAGATGGCAAGAGGTACGTTCAGCTGCAGCTCCGGCAATGCAGATACCGAGTAACACTGGTGTTGGGAATGCAAATGAGATTTTACATCATTAGTACATTGGTTGGTGTGAAAATGGTATATTTTCAAGTTGGTACACTAACTGCCATTTACATTACTACACCACATGTCATGTACCCTGCCATGTCATGTACCATATACCATTACTTGACACTGATTTGGATAGAAAACTGAATTGCATGTCCCCTACCAGTAAAACCAGATGGTTTGCATGCATAAGGAAGGAAAGATTACTTCCCCCCAAACAGGTAAATGTTTGACCTAAAGCCATCGTATGCTTGATGACCACACTATTAATAACTCTTAAAAGCCAGTAGCTTTCGCGCTCACATCTAACCTAGTGGCAATAGTTTATGCAGCCATTTTTAAAGGGATGAATTGTTTGATTTAAATTTCTGTAATACAGGAATCATTTATTTAAAATTAATGAAATTTCAGGAATTGTTACTAACAGATCTTTATTAGATATAAAATGAACATGATGGTTTAAAATGAGCTTTCATTATCACAACATTGAATCTTGGAAACAGAGTCCTGCAGCATAGTATCACTACTTAAGTTTCCAGCAGTTCTGTTACAAGAAGTTTACACAAGCTTCTTCCTTTGCCTTCTCACTAGATTAATGAACTTAAATGCACTTAATATTAATTAGTGTCCTAACATTTTCATATACTACTTTTACCATTAGAAAAGGTTTCAGTTTTTGTTTTATCATACCTTACTTACTTCATGACAAGGATTTTAAAGAAACAACAGCTCAAATATCCCTATGTTTAACTGTTGGAGTGATGTTATCGTACTTGTTGTCAAAAGTTGGGAAAGTAATACTCTGTTACCAGCAAAACTACGGGTGGTGAGTATGTGGTCAGGATACTGCCAGTCCCGATGCTAACAACATGTGAGTGCATATTTTGATTCCCAAACTGAGGGATTATTTATTCAATTAATTATTCATCCATAGATCATGTACAAAATGAATGGCTTCATACGTGTCATCTTACATAAAAAGGGAAAGATTTTTTAAAAGTTTAACTCATTCATTTATGCAGTACTATCATCCTTTCAAAACATAGTTTCCACTATTTACTTGTGTCACTGGTCACTGCTTGTATCACCACACACAAACCCAAATCTGTCTTCCAGTTGGTATCAGGACGTTGACGGTACTTCTATCAGTTTATCAAATTCTTGACGTTGTCCTCTCTACTCCCAAGGAAAAACTTGAGTAACCACCTCAATCTAAGGATGAGAGGGTCTGATCGAGAGAATGGAACAAAGTATTTTCCATCACAGATTTAGGGCATACAGTTTTACAGTAAGCTTCATTAATTTGTGACACTTTACTGCTGAGGGCAGTTAATTATTAAGTAATGTCAATTTTTCACCATTCCATGCTCTATGTTGCCTATATAATCCTTGACTTAGTAGTATGAATTACACTGAGACAAAAGTCATGCGATACCTCCCAATATCTTGTCTGACCTCCTTTTGTGTGGCGTAGTACAGTCACTCATGGCATGGACTCAACAAGTGGCTGAAAATCCCCTGCAAAAATAATGTGCAATGTTGCCTCTGGTCATTCATAATTCTGAAAGTGTTTCCAGTGCATGTTTTTGTGAATGAAATGACTCCTTGATTAAGTCTTGTAATGTTTGATGGGATTCAAGTCAGGTGATGTGGATGGCCAAATCATTTGCTCGAATTGTGCACAATGCTCTTCAAACCAATTGTGAACAGTTGTGGCTTGGTGACATGGTGCATCATTGTTAGGGAACATGCAGTAATGATCAGTTCAGTTGGACCAGAGGACCCAGTCTATTCCATGTAAACACAGTGCATACTGTTTTGGAGCCACCACCAGCTTGCAGTGCCTTGTTGACAACTTGTGTCCATAGCTTTGTGGAGTCCATGACACTCGCAACCTACCATGAGCTCTTTCCAACTGAAAGTGGGATTCATCTGACCAGGCCAGGGTTTTCCTGTCATCTAGGATCCAACCAATGAAATCATGAGCCCAAGAGAGGCATTGTAGGCGATGTCATGCTGTTGGCAAAGGCCCTAGTGTCAGCCGTCTGCTGCCATAGCCTATTAACATGAAATTTTTCCCCACTGTCCTAATGGATATTTTTGTCTACATCTCGCATTGATTTCTGTGGTTATTTCATGTAATGTTCCTTGCCTGTTAGTACCGACAGCTCTACGCAAATGCTGCTGCACTCAGTCATTAAGTGAAGGCTGTCAGGCACTGTGTTGCCTGTGGTGAAAGGTAACGCTTGAAATTTGGTATTCTCAGAACATTCTTGACACTGGACATCTTGGAATATTGAATTCCCGAATTATTTACAAAATGAAATACCCCAAGTTTCTTGCTCACACTACCATTCAGTGTTCAAAGTCTGTTAATTCCCATTGTGTGGCCATAACTGTGTCAGAAACCTTTTCACATAAATCACTGGAGTACATATGACAGCTCCACCTATGCAGTGCCCTTTAATACCTTGTCTACACAATACTACCACCATTGTTTTAGATTAGATTAGATTAGTACTTGTTCCAGAGATCATGAATACGGCACTTTGTAATGATGTGGAACATGTCAGGTTAATAAAAGGTGTCTACACAAGATGTTACATTACACAAAATATTACATGACACTTAACTTTTTTTCGTTTTTTTTTTTTTTTTTTTTTTTTTTTTTGTGGGTTGGGGAAATTACCCACGTACTACATCCAAAAATTCATCTAATGAGTAGAAGGCTTTGCCATTAAGAAATTCTTTTCATTTTCTTTTAAATATTATATGGCTATCTGTCAGACTTTTGATGCTATTAGGTAAGTGACCAAAAACTTTTGTGGCAGCATAATTTACACCACTCTGAGCCAAATTTAGATTTAACCTTGAGTAGTGAAGATCATCCTTTCTCCTAGTGTTTTAGCCATGTACTCTGCTATTACTTTTGAATTCGTTCATATTGTTAATAACAAATTTTGTAAGTGAATATATATATTGTGATGCTACAGTGAAGATCTCTAGTTCTAAAATAAGTGTTTGCAGGATGATCTTGGATGAGTTCCAGCAATTACTCTGAGTACACGCTTTTGTGCACTGAACACTCTTTTACTCAATGATGAGTTAGCCCAGAATTTGATGCCATATGAAAGCAGAGAATGAAAGTTGGCATGGTAAGCTAATTTACTCAGATGTATATCGCCAAAATTTGCAGTGACCCTAATAGCATAAGTAGCTGAACTCAAACGTTTCAGTAGATCCTCAGTGTGTTTTTTCCAGTTCAACCCCTCATCAATGCATACACCTAGAAATTTTGAATATTCTACCTTAGCTACCGATTTCTGATCGCAGGCTATATCTATTAATGGTGTCATTCCATTTACTGTGTGGAACTGTAGATACTGTGTTTTGTCTAAGTTTAATGAGAGCCCATTTGCAGAGAACCACTGAATGATTTTCTGAAAAACATCGTTTACAATTTCACCATTTAATTCTTATCTGTTGGGTGTGATAGCTATACTTGTACCATCAGGAAAAAGTGCCAGCTTTGCATCTTCGTGAATATAGAATGGCAAGTCATTAATATATATTGAGAACAGCAGAGGACCCAAGACCAAACCTTGCGGCACCTCATTCTTGATTGTTCCCCAGTTTGAGAAATCATCAGTTTTTTGCATATTATGTGAACTGCTTATTTCAACTTTCTGCACTCTTCCTGTTAGGTGTGATTTAAACCATTTGAGCACTGTCCCATTCATACCACAGTACTTGAGCTTATCTAGAAGTATCCATGATTTACACAATCAAAAGCCTTTGATAGATCACAAAAAATCCCCACGGGTGACTTCTGGTTACTCAGAGCATTTAATATTTCATTAGCGAAAGTATATATAGCATTTTCCATTGAAAAACCCTTCTGGAAACCAAACTGACATTTTGTTAAAACTTTACTTTTGCAAAGGTGTGAAGCTACTGCACAATACATTACTTTTTCAGGAATTTTGGATAAGACATTCAGAAGAGAGATTGGGCGGTAATTGTTGACATCAGACGTATCCCCTTTTTATGCAATGGTTTAACAATGGCATACTTCAGTCTATCTGGGAAAATACCCCACTTCAGAGAGCTATTACATATGTGACTGAGAATCCTACTTATTTCTTGGGAACAAGCTTTTATTAGCCTGCTGGAAATGCCATCAATTCCATGTGAGCTTTTATTCTTGAAAGAGTTTATTATCTTCCTAATTTCAGAAGAAGAGGTGAGTGGAATTTCAATTGTATCAAATGGTGTGGGTAGGGCCTCTTCCATTAACTGCCTTTCTTCTTCTAATGAACATTTAGATCCTATTTTCTCTGCAACATTTAAAAAATGATTATTCAAAATGTTTTCGACTTCTGGCTTGTTGTTTATTGAGTTCCCATTCGCTTTGATGGTGATGCCATTATCCTGTACTCTTGGTTGCCCTGTCTCCCTTGTAATAATATTCCAAATTGTTTTGATTTTGTTATCAGAGGTATTAATCTCAGACATGATGCACATGCTTCTGGACTTTTTGATAACATTTATTAGTGTAGCACAGTAGTTTTTATAATATTTGGCTGTTTCTGGGTCATTATTCTTTCTTGTTGTTAGATATAGTTCCCTTTTGTGGTTACAAGATATTTTTATTCCTTTAGTAAGCCAAGGGTTTTTGCATGGTTTCTTATAATTAGATTTAACTACTTTCTTGCGGAAACAGTTTTCAAATTCTCTTACAAGTGTATCATGAAATAAGTTATATTTTAAATTAGCATCAGGTTCGTTGTACACCTCATCCCAGTCTTAACTGCTGAAGGTTTTCTCTGAAATTTCTAATTGTTAAGTCATTAATTGAATGCACAACTTTGCAGGGTAGTTTTGAATTACGGAATGGAGCTATGTCATACACTGTAAGTAGCCAAGCATCATGATCAGAAAGGCCATTCACAACAGGACAAGAATTTATGTTTTTAAACCTATCTTGGTCTATAAAAGTGTTATCTATGAATGTGCTGCTGTCCTTTACTGCCCGAGTAGGAAAATTAATGACAGATGTCACAGTGAAAGAACCGAGCAAGACTTCCAGGTCATTCTTCGTATTACACTCTTTCAGTGAATCAACATTGAAGTCCCCACAAACAACAATTTGCTTTCCCTTATCTGCAGATAGCACAACAAGGCATCCAAGTTTTCCAGGAATAAATGAAAGTTTACTGAAGGGGACCTATATACTGTTACAATTATAAAAGAGCCATCCTTTAGTTTAAGTTGACAGGCACATGCTTCTATATGTTGCTCTAGCCAATTTTTTTTGTATCTAAGCTTTCAACACAGTGATAACTTTTGTCATATATAGCAACTCCTCCTCTCGCCTTATTCTCTCTACTAATATGTGCAGCTAGTTTATAACCAGTGATATTTACCTTTTCCATATCAGACACAATGTGGTGTTCAGACAGTCATAGTATATCTGTTACATTATCAGATTGAATGTCATCTAAACAAACCAGGAGCTCATCTACTTTATTCTTCAATACTGGAATATTTTGGTGAAAACTGGTAATATTATTTTTTACTTTACTTTTGTCAGAATCTACGTTTTCTTTAATCTACCAATATTTTGGTTAAATATGGCAATATTATTATGTACTTTCCTGTTCTGAGAATTTTGTGAGTTTTGGACCTCTTTAGCACCTGCCTGCCTGAACTTCTCATTGGACACTGATATTAGTCTAAAAAGTGGTACATTCATGAGTACTAGTGACCCCCCCACCTTATGGATTTTGCTAACAACCCTGCCAGTTTACCCTTCCCTTTCCTATTGAGGTGTAGGCCATGGCTTGTGAAACCCCCCTATCAATAGCCTCGACAGACACACATTATTATCCCATGACTTTTGTCACCTTAGTGTATTCAAGGGGGATGACTGATCTAATTTTTTAAATATGTGGAGTATAGTTACCCCTTTAATCTCCTTGAAAAATTTGTTGTATAATTTTATTTTCTTGTAGAAACTGCTGTATTGTGTTTCTTGTTCGTTCACCTGATGTAATCTAAGTTTAGTGTGGCTCTTGTTCCACAATCATAAAGCGTACAGTTAATGAGAGAATTTCTGATCTTCTTTATCATGAATATGTTCCAGTTAGAATCCCTGGCTGTTTAAATGGATCTTTACAGGGAGTTCAGTAGTATTTTTAGTTATTACTCTGTAACAGCTCTCCTTTCTGCAGTTTGAGGACTATATCCATGTTTTGTTTGCAATATCCACAAAAATGATACCATAACTAAAAGTTGAGTGCTTATATGAATAATTTCAGAATGCTTGCAGATATTTTTATGGTTTGCTGTCATTTTGTGTAGCCAGTAAACTGTTTTGATACCTGTTATACTCACATTTCATGATGTTATGCAGAAGCAACTTAAATCTGTGAGTTTGCATTTATGTTAATAACTTAGTTAAATGTGTATATATTTTTTCCCTACTCCACCCCACCTTTTAATTATAAATATTCATCACAATAACTGAGTTCCATAGATTTTCATAGAGCATTATAAGTTGTTTACGGTTTGCTACTCATTTATTGCACCATGTTAGGTGTTTTCTACAATAATGCCATATATAACTGTTCTACATCTACATCTACATCTACATCCATACTCCACAAGCCACCTGACGATGTGTGGCGGAGGGTACATTGAGTACCTTTATCGGTTCTCCCTTCTATTCCAGTCTCTTATTGTTTATGGGAAGAAAGATTGTCGGTATGCCTCTGTGTGGGCTCTAATCTCTCTGATTTTATCCTCATAGTCTCTTCACGAGACGTACGTAGGAGGAAGCAATTTACTGCTTGACTCCTCGGTGAAGGTATGTTCTCGTAACTCCAACAAAAGCCTGTACCGAGCTACAGAGCATCTCTCCTGCAAAGTATTCCACTGGAGTTTATCTATCATCTTCGTAATGCTTTCGCGATTAGTAAATGATCCTGTAACGAAGCGCGCTGCTTTACGTTGGATCTTCTCTATCTCTTCTATCAACCTTATCTAATACGGATCCAACACTGGTGATCAGTATTCAAGCAGTGGGCGAACAAGTATACTGTAACCTACTTCTGTGTTTTCGGTTTCCATTTCCTTAGGATTCTTCCAATGAATCTCAGTCTGGCATCTGCTTTACTGACAATCAACTTTATATGATCATTCCATTTTAAATCACTCCTAATGCCTACTCCCAGATAATTTATGGAATTAACTGCTTCCAGTTTCTGACCTGCTATTTTGTAGCTAAATGATAAGGGATCTATCTTTCTATGGATTCGCAGCACATTACACTTGTCTACATTGAGATTCAATTGCCATTCCCTGCACCATGCATCAATTCATTGCAGATCCTCCTGCATTTCAGTACAATTTTCCATTGTTACAACCTCTCAATATACCACAGCATCATCCACAAGAAGCCTCAGCGAACTTCCGATGTTATCCACAAAGTCATTTATGTATATTGTGAATAGCAACGGTCCTTCGACACTCCCCTGTGGCACACCTGAAATCACTCTTACTTCGGAAGACTTCTCTCCACTGAGACTGACATGCCACATTATGTTATCTAGGAACTCTTCAATCCAATCATGCAATTTATCTGATAGTCCATATGCTCTTACTTTGTTCATTAAACAACTGTGGAGAACTGTATCGAACACCTTGCAGAAGTCAAGAAACACGGCATCTACCTGGTAACCCGTGTATATGGCTCTCTGAGTCTCGTGGACGAATAGTGCGAGCTGGGTCTGACACAATCATCTTTTTCCTGACTTTCTATTTACTTTTCTCCAGTTTACTTTTCATCTACATATTTTTTACCATCAAGGTGAGCTAACTCAAAAGCATAACTTTCTTCTACTCAGTTCATTTGTAGCAATTTATTGAAAGCCTCATGTTAGTATTTACTTTCATTGATATTGGAGACTCTTTTCATTGTAGAAATGTACTTAAGTCACTTGAAACAAATTTTGAGGAACACCAAAAAAACTGTCCACCTCAATAACTAAGGAATATACAGTCACAAAAAAGTACTAGTTAATTTTCTGATAAAATGAAATAGATACTGTATAGACAAGTGCTCAATAATGAAATATTGTAGTGTACAAAAATATGCAAAATTGCTGACTCAGGTACTTTTCAGCACTGAAAGTTTTAGATGCCATTCCCAAATGAAATTATTTTTGCAGATTAACTTTATTACCTCAAGAACGTTGTCATTAGTCACATACCGATACATTAATAGGATAACATCTCATGTAGAAAACAATGTCCAAAAATATTATTTTGGTTTGCTATACATGCAAAATCGAAACTTCAGATAAGTTGACTTTGCATTTTCTTGATAACATTGTGCGTACACTAAACCTAATACCTGTGTTTTGTCATTTGCAAAATACTTAGGAGTCAAGATGTAGCTAGGATGAAATCTGTTCATTCTTCAGGAATACATCATGTGAATTTCCAAACATCTTCCATCTGGTGTATTGTGTGTGTATTCAGCTGGGGACCTAAAAACAATGTAGAGGCTTTGTTCCTGCCATAGGCCTCAGTGGTCCACCGCCCTCAGTGGTCCAAAACCCCACAATAGGGTAGAACAGTCCACTCACTCCACTGCAGCCCCACACAGGGTTATTGCCTAGTTCAGCCCCCAGTGGACCCCCACCCCCGGCAACATCGCATGTCAGATAAGTGTAACCCCATATGTTTCTGTGGTAGAGAAATTATGGTGTGGCATTTGCTGAGGCAGATGGAAAACTGCCTTAAAAACCATCCACAGGCTGGCTGGCACACTGGACCTCGACACTAATCTGCCAGGTGGATTTGTGCCAGCATGACTTCCTGCTCGGGAAGCAGCATGTTAGACAGCGTGGCTAGCTGGGTGGGCATCTGCCATCTTACTCAGTATTATAGGAACTTTATCGTGTTGATGTAAATGTTGAGTGAGAAACCTGTGTGGAACAGCACTTCCTGGCTGAGATGGATAAAAAGTGTGTTTGATCTATCCTCCAATCCAGGTGCTTGTTACAATGCACACTTTCTTTTTCGACGAATACTTGAAATAACAAAATGGAATACACTGAAGTGCTGTTTTCTCTCACTAGAAGCTCGTGATGTTTCTATGGATACCATCATCTTTCTATAAAATTGAGGTCACTATTTATTAAAATCCTTAATATCATTTGTTTCAACCATTTTCAAAGTAAACGCGGCAGTTTTTGAATATGATACAATAAGCTCGCAATATTCATAGAGTGTGTAAATCCTGCCTCCCTTCTTAAGAGCACGTTTTATCATCCCAAACTTCCAAGCACATTGCAATAATGAATGTCGTCTTGGTGGACAGAAGTGGATAACAGTATCAAACTGATTCATGTCTGCAGCTCATGGTCTGGTGGCTAGTGTTGCTGCCTCTGGATCGCGGTGTCCCGGGTTAGATTCCTGGCCAGGTTGGGGATGTTGTTTGCTCGGGGACTGGGTGTTTATGTTATCCTCATCATTTCATCATCATCGCCATTATTTGTGGCAGTGGCTAGATTGGATTGTGTACAAATTGGACTGTGTAAAAATTGGGACTTAGTACAGGCACAGATGACCACGTAGTTGAGTGCCCCATAAACCAAACATCATCATCAGCAATTCATATCGGTTGAAGCCAAGCAAAACCTTATAAGTGTGTTATTGTTATTTTGTCCACTACAGTTGTCTCTAAATAAGTGTATTTCTGATAGGTTCTTTGGCACAAGTTTGTCAGTATAATCATTAAGAAATGACCCCACCTCATCTGCACCTTTTCTCCTACGACCCTAGTGGTACACATAGAAATCTGTTTTTTTCTGTGTTCAAATACTCAATGGAAAACACACTGATGGATAAATGCTTCAAGTAGAAAATCATTTGAAGCGGTATTGGTGGCATTTATAGGTTTTGCATGAAGTGAAACATTAAGGTCATAGTGCTTCCAGTATTCATAGATTCTTCCTTGTTTTCCTATAAATCACTGTAAAATTTATTGCTTTTCCTTTTTTGAATCATTAGTTCAGCTACTGCTGCCAATTTGGCTGTTTAATTCACACTGAGTCTTTAATTTTATTGTTTAATTCCTCACAAACCCCAGACACATCCACTTGTGGGCATCCACACCACAATGCAAAGTTTTCATTGAAGTATTTGATATAAAACGTATAGTTAGTTAATAGACAAGGACACATCTAAGGAGTATATTACTTTGATAGAATAATTTTTATTTGATTTTAATATCTTATTATCTTACTGTAAACCATTTACATGACGTTGGAATTGTCAAAAGTGTAATTAACATGCAAATTACATGTAATACAAACCTAATAACTGTATGTCACTTAAATAGATATTTTCAATTTATTTTTTACAGTACACTATTTGTCGTGAACATGCACATAAATGTTAAGATAAAATTTTACACACATTCAACTTACTCATCTACGTCATTGAAGCAATTGCTTACTTGGTAATTTTTAAGCTCAGTCTCTAATTTTACTTCATCTGTTATTTCCTTCATGTACACTGCCAGAGCATTGTAAAATTTTATTCCAAAATTACTTTCATGCTCTTGGGCTTGTGTTATCCTTACTCATTCGAAATGTAAATTTTTAGAATTGCAAGTATTATAATTGTGGCAGCCGTCATTGGTACATAAATTGTTCAGGTGTGCTGTTGTGCATAGACTGCTTTTAAATATATGCAGTGATAGTATTGTGAGTATTTGTAATTGTTTGCAAAGGGGCCTGCAGTGAGTTCTTGGAGAACTGTGTGTTATAATTCAAATAGCTCCTTTCTGTAGTTTGAAGATATATATAATTTAGTTTTACCTCAGAATACTATACCATAAGACACAATAGACCGAATGTAAGCAAAATACACAAATCTATCACACTCTGTGCTGCATACTCTAAATATTATCATCAATGCGAAACTTGCTGAACTGAGCCTGTGGGATAAATACTTGATATGGTCTTTCCAGCTTAAGTTTTGATCAATTTTCATGCCCAGAAACTTTGTGGACTGGACATTCTCTGTTTATCTCTTTATCAGTCAGTTTTAACTGGACGTCATTTCCTTGGGTTGCTTTTCCATAGTGTATATAATTTGTTTTACTTAAGTTAAGCATTAACTCATTTGAATTAAACCACGTCAAGTTCCGTAGGACCAAATTGAGGAGCAAATCTCCAAGGTCATGGAACGTGTCAGTATGTGAACTTACAACATGAAAGTAAGAACAGGTAAAAGTAAATGTTCATGAACGTGAAAAAAGTCAGTCCATAAGTTTAACTAAACGCTATCAGCAATACAATAAGAATCAGCTTAATTTTTCAAGGACCTCCTCGACAGAATAGAAGGAGTGACCCATGAGGAAACCTCTTCAGTTTCGATTTGAAAGCGCGTGGATTACTGCTAAGTTTTCTGAATTCGAGTGTCAGCTTATTGAAAATGGATGCACACCTTTTTGCACAAGAGTGAAGGAAGTCCGAGCCAAATGGAGGTTTGACTTCTGCCGAGTATTAACCAAGTGAAAGCTGCTTATTCTTGGAAATAAACTAATATTGGTAAGAAGAAACGACAATAAGGAGTATACATGTTGAGAGGCCAATGTCAAAATACACAGACTCGTGAACAGAGTTCAACAAGAGGTTCGTGAACTCACACCACTTATTGCCCGAACCGCCCGTTTCTGAGCCAAAAATATCCTTCTAGAATGGGAAGAGTTACCCCAAAACACAATACCATATAACATAAGTGAATGAAAATAAGCAAAGTAGACTAATTTACGCGTCGAAGTTTCACTCACTTTTTATATCGTTCGAATAGTGAAAATGGCAGTATTAAGTCTTTGAACAAGATCCTGAACGTGGGCTTTCCACGACAGCTTACGATCTATCTGAACACCTAGAAATCTGAACTGTTCAGTTTTACTAATCATATGCCTGTTCTGTGAGATTAAAATGTCAAGTTTTGTTGAATTGTGTGTTAGAAACTGTAAAAACTGAGTCTTACTGTTATTTAACGTTAGTTTATTTTCTACAAGCCATGAACTGAGGTAATGTACTGCACTACTTCAAACCGAGTCAGTGTTGCACACAACATCCTTTACTACCAAGCTAGTGTCATCAGCAAATAGAAATATTTTAGAGTTACCCATAATACTAGAGGGCATATCATTTATATAAATAAGGAACAGGAGCGGCCCCAACACTGATCCCTGGGGCACCCCCCACTTGACAGTACCCCACTCAGATCCCACATCACAGCCGTTATCAACATTGTGAATAATGAACTTTTGCTGCCTGTTGCTAAAGTAAGAGGTGAACCAATTGTGGGCTACTCCCCTTATTCCGTAATGGTCCAACTTCTGGAGCAATATTGTGAGATCAGCACAGTCAAATGCCTTTGTTAAATCAAAAAATACTCCAAGCGTTCGAAACTTTTTGTTTAGCCCATACAGTAACTCACAGAGAAAAGAGAATATAGCATTTTCATTGTCAAACGACTTCTGAAGCCGAAGTGTACATTTAATGCAAATCATGTGATATAAAATGATCAATTAACCTTACACACACAGCCTTTTCGATAACCTTTGCAAACACTGGTGGCATATAAATAGGTCTAAAATTATCTACATTATCCCTTTCTCCCTTTTTATAAAGCGGCTTTACTACTGAGTACTTTAATCGCTCAGGAAACTGACCATTCCTAAAGGAAAAATTACAAATATGGCTAAATACAGGGCTAACATGCGCAGCACAGTACTTTAATATTCTGCTAGACACTCCATCATAACCATGAGAGTCCTTAGTTCTCAGTGATTTAATTATTGACCGAATCTCCCTCTTGTCTGTATCACAGAGGAGTATTTCAGACGTCAATCTCGGAAAGGCATTTGCTAAGAAGTTTATATGATTTCCTGTAGAAAATAAATTTTTATTTTATTCACCAGAAATGCTCAGAAAATGATAGTTACATACTGTACATATATCTGATTTATCAGTAACAGAAATATTATTACTGCAAACTGACTTCATATCATCGACCTTGTGCTGCTGACCAAACAGTTCCTTCACAACTGACCATATGGCTTTAATTTTATCCTGTACATTAACTATTCTATTTGCATACCACATACTTTTTGCCTTGCTAATAACAGTTTAAAGCACCTTACAATACTGTTTGTAATGGGATACTGTAGCTTGATTGGACTACTTCTAACATTTTGATATAATTCCCGCTTTGTTCTACATGATATCCTTATCCCACTAGCCAGCCAACTGGGCTGTTCATTACTGCTAGTACCCCGTTTAGAATGTTCTAATGGAAAGCAACTCTCAGAGAGCATGAGAAATGTGTTATGGAAAGCATTGTATTTATCATCTATATTTCTGGCACTATAAACATCTTGCCACTCTTGTTCCTCGACAAGTTTTAAAAAAACTCTCAATTGCTGTTGGATTAACTGTCCTATGTAGTTTGTAATTAAATATGACATTGGTTTGAGTACAAAAACCTTTTAGTGTTAAAATTTGTGCATCATGGTCTGAAAGGTCATTCACCCTTTTGCTAACAGAATGCCGATCTAGTAATGAAGAATGAATAAAAATATTGTCTATGATTGTGCTACTGCTCCCCTGCACCCTAGCTGGAAAAAACACAGTTTGCATCAGATCGTATGAATTTAGGAGATCTACCAACATCCTTTTTCTTGCACAATCATATACAAAATTAATATTGAAGTCACCACATATAACTACTTTCTGGTACTTCCTACAAAGTGAATCAAGAACCCTCTCTAGCTTAAGGAAAAATGCTCTGGAGTCGGAGTTAGGGGACCTATAAACAACAGCAATTAGAGGTTTAGTTTCACTAAATTCAACCAATGCTGCACAACTTTCAAATATCTTTTCAGTGCAGTGTCGTGATACATCTATGGATTCAAATGAAATACTGTTTTTTACATACAGAGCCACTCCCCCACCCCGCAAGGCACTCCTTGAGAAACAGCCAGCTAATCTGTAGCGTTGTAAAGGAAGCCTCTGAATTATCAAATTATTTAAGTGGTGCTCTGTTATACCAATAATTTCAGGGTTCACATCTAATAGCAGTTCACTAACTTTCTCTCTAGTACCTCTTATAATTTGATGAAATATCCTGATTCCTTCTCTACTTGGAAACATTACATCCTCTGGAGGTGAGCCCTTAGTTAGAGGCACTTCCTTTAAGCAGGTATACCTATCAGTATAAAAAAGGTGCAGCTGTAACACCAACTACTACAGGAATTTTTCCATGAGTGACACCATTACCACCACCACTACCCACTACACTGTCACCTATAAGCTAAGCCAGCCTTTCCTTCCCATACCTATTGGGGTGCAGGCCATGCCTAGTGAAACCCCATCTACTGATAGACCCAACTGGCACAACTGAGATGTGATCCATGCCCTCCCCCATCAGTGTCCTCCCCAGCTCCACATTAACGCGCCTAACAGCCACATTAAGGTGAGGCCGATCATGTAGCTGAAACAGTTGCATGAAATGCACATTAGTGCCACCAGTTTGAGTAGCTATCTTAGTCAAGTCACCACTGACATCATATTCCCCGTCCCTATCGAGACTGTTCCCTGCTCCACCCACTAATCACTACCTGATCCTCCTTCATAAAATTCTTACATAACTCCCCTATGCTTTCAGTCACCTGAGCCAAACCTGCACTAAGCTTCACTATGCTGGTGACCTGGTACTCACTCCCCAACACTTCCTGCAACTGCTGGCCCACACCTTTACTGCGGGAACTACCTAGCAGCAGAACCTTCTGTCCGCTAGACTTTGCAACTAACCTGGGCCTCCTAATTGCCGAGGACTGCTGCAAGTTACCTAAATCTACACCTACACGAGGCTCCTCTCCACTCAACTCTGACAGTTGGTCGTATCTATTGCATGTATGCAAAGTAAAACTGTCTGAATACCTCCTCTTCCTAGTTACCTTCTTGCCAACTGCCAGTTCCCATTTCCCACCACCCTTCACCCTCCTCAACCTATCTAGTTCCCCCTTTGTGCATTATAACTGCACCTGAAGGACACAGATCTTACGCTCCTGCTCCTCTATTAACTTCTTTCTACTACAGATTCTACATTCCCAGGAGAGGATCTCCCTAAAATGACCACTGGCTTCCTCACTGCATTCCCACTCCCCCCCTCCCCCATTGAAAATACTTTGAACAAATCCCTCACCGTAATCCACTACTCACAAACCTATGACAGAGCCCATACTTTTCACTCATGGTAAAATTTTACAGTTACTGAAAAAAAACTATACGTCTACGTTACCAAAGTTCAGTTACACCAATAGAACTATTTAAGAACTAACAATAATGGTCTCGAAATTCTCTGCCTACTAAGAAAGCAGCTACTTGTATTAATACTAGTACAACACAGCCGATGCCGATACCTGCGAAACTTTACAAAATTATTAGCTAAAACCAAAAACTTAAAACCACCATTGTAACACTAAGCGAAGTTAAAACACCAAACGAAAATTTAACTGAAATATTTCACTAGAAAGAATAATAAACGTCAGTTGAAAACTAAAGCACGAAATTTACTAAACGACTTCAACACACTGAAAACTCTATAAAACACAGCGAGCGAACGATTACAAAAGTTAATTAAGTCGTTATTACGCCACAAACGGAACGCAACACCGCTGAAATCTATTAAATTTAATAACTGTATTACAGAGCACAAATAAGTTGGTCAGTACTTCATGTCAGTATGTCATGACTATGTCCATTGTGGTAGATAATGACTTTTTATCATCGTTTATAATTTTGCTGATGTCATCTGTGAACAATATAATTTTGCCAGCAATATTTGGATTCTTTATGTCATTTATACAAAGCAAGAATGATAAACCACCAAAAACACGGCCCTGTGGGACGCCTATTTCCACTTTTTTGCATCTGAAACCCACTTGATTTTCGGGTTATTATGATCTGAGGTGATTTCTACAACTTGAGTTCTGTCTTGAAGGTAAGATCCAAACTATTTCCAAACAGCTCCTCTTACTCCTATTGCCTCCATCTTGTTTAACAAAATTTGGTGATTTACTGAACTGAAGGCTGTCGAAAGACCTCAGAGTTAATTCCCACTAGACATTTTTTATTGTCAAGATTCGTGATAGTCTCTTCAGTATAGGCACGGATGGCTGATTCAGGGCTGTGGCCTAAACGGAAGTCATGTTGATTGCAGTTCAGGAGTGTGTATGCATCTAAGTAATTGATTAGTCTGATTTTCATTAATGCATGTAAAATTTTGAAAATGATTCGAGTAGGGAAATTGATCTATAATTTTCTACCTTATAAGGATCTAAAAATGGTTCAAATGGCTCTGAGCACTATGGGACTTAACATCTAGGGTCATCAGTCCCTTAGAACTTAGAATTACTTAAACCTAACTAACCTAAGGACATCACACACATCCATATCCGAGGCAGGATTCGAACCTGCAACCGTAGTGGTCATGCGGTTTGAAACTGCAGCGCCTAGGACCACTAGGCCACACCTGCCGCCTTATACGGGTCTCGTTTTTTTAAATAGAGGTCTAACCTTTGAGACAATGAACCTCTGTGGAAACACCATTTCGCTCAGTGGCAAGTTGGCAGTATGTACCAGGTTCTTTATAATCTGGTGGGCAACTTTTTTAATTAGTGACACAAGCACTTCACCCACACTTGTAGACATTTTTGGTTTTACTCTCTTTATCACCTTTAGTACTTCATTTGTATTTGTGGGAGTTAACATCATAGTACTGTTTACTTTTGAAGCAGTTAATTTCTTGCGTTTGGTAAAGTTTTTGCTTAATGACACAGATAAACTTAAAAAATAATTATTAATGTAATTTGCCAAAATGTCATCTTTTAATTCAATATTTTCACTATTTTAAATTACTATTTCCTGATTAACAAGGCTCTTACCTGTTTCCCGTCACATTATTTCCCAAGTAGTTATTGATTTGTTGCCTGATTTTCTTATTAATCTATCATTACTTAGTAATTTTGCTTTTGTAATTACCTTTCAAAAAATTTTGTGTTGTTTATTACATGTTCTTTCAGCTTGGGGTCAGTACAACTTTTAAGCGTAGAGTTAAGCATTTTCATTGTCCTGGAGGATTTTCTAATACCTGTCTTAATGCAGGAATTAGTATGTAAACGCCCATATTAGTTTGTTCTGACAAGTTTTTTAAGAAAACAAATTTTTTTAATATAAAGAGATAAGAGAAAATATTGCATGCAGCATTTGTGCTTGTTTGTAACAAGCCCATGTTTGGTTAAGAAGTGTATTGACGAAATGACTGCAACTGTTAGAGGAGAAAATTCTTTTGTACATTTGATGTGACGCGTTTTTAATCACTGGGGCTGTGAGAATTTTAAGGATTAGTGCAGTGTGGTCGGATATTCCTTGGTTGGCGTTATTTACATCTGTACCTATGGCTCCTATATTTGCGAAGAAGTTATCTATGACACTTTCTGAAGAGCTTGTTACTCTCGTAGGGATAGTTATATGCAGATACAAGTTGAAATTCTGTAGAACATTCAGGAACTGATCTTTAGTTGTGCTTTCGGATAACAAGTTGGCATTAAAGTCTCCACTTATCAATATTGCTGTTTTTATTTATCATATAATATGTTGAGCAATGCCTCTAACTCATTTTTAAAAATTTTAGGATCATCACATGGTGATCTCTACACTGACATTATTATTAATTTACTCTTTTTCTTATTCAGATGTATTGCTGCATCCTCAAAATGTTTTTCTTCACTCGTAGACTCAGCTACAGAAAAGTTTTTAACTTTTACTCAATTTTCATTTTGCGAAGTCCACAGTTTTCTCTTCCGAAACATGTCACGCAAGTTATCAAACTCTATGTGGTGTAAAAATGTAATCAAGATTAGACTGGACATATCTGCAGTTTTGTCAGTCAATACTTCATTATAGATAACTACATCGTATGTAAAAAATGCGTGGTTACTGTTAACATCATTGGTATGCAACTTGATCTGCAATGGTCTCAACAGATTTCCCTGTGGCATACTCTTCAGTTACTTATACATCTACTGATGTCTCTCCATCGAA
Source organism: Schistocerca piceifrons (assembly GCF_021461385.2). Lineage (NCBI taxonomy): Eukaryota > Metazoa > Arthropoda > Insecta > Orthoptera > Acrididae > Schistocerca > Schistocerca piceifrons. The sequence continues at coordinate 619,649,578 of NC_060149.1, forward strand.
GATGGTGCGTCCCCCTTGCAAAGAAATAATCAATCTAGTCAAAAATTTCTCTTAATACCCTTGCGATCATACTTTTGATAGTAAGAGTGTGCATGGTACTGACTCAAATGCTTTTTGTAAATCAAAAAATACTGCGTCTAACTGACGGTACTTCATCTACGTCTTTCAGGATGTCATTTTCGGGGTGGACCAGCAGCTACCAAATAGCCTCTTCGAATATTTGACTTACAAATAAAAAGGAATAAGAAGGCAAAATTTAAGATGAGACATTAATTACAAATAACATGATGTTGACGATGTTGGTAAGGTACGTCATTCTCACTGACAAAGATGGGAGATTGTGCTACATGTATGTAGGGAATTTTGATATGTAAGGAATTCAAGCAAATGTTATGTGTAAAATAATAGGAAGAAGATGCTGATTGTTGACAAATGGGTATTAGTAGATGGTAAGACTTTAATTAGATATAAAGAGAGTTAGTTGGAGGCTTCATTTGAGACATTACAAATGTGGTAGCATACAGTTGGTAGTATTGGGATGGTACACGGATTGTCTAATGGATGTGGAAAGGAAAGCAGCTGAAATAGACTTGGGAAAGGATGTAGAGTGTATGTAAATGAAAGGAACATGAGATGTGCGGATATAAGCTTAGCAGCAGGCCTGGGTTCTCATATAAGTGGAATACAATGGGGTATTGGAACCAAGCTGATTTAAGACCAAGCAGCTACTTCAGGCACCAAGCTCAGAGCGGCACCACAACTGTAAGTTTTCTGTACGGGACATACCACAATTAGCAGCGTCTGCTTGAGGCGCTAAGCTGAAAGGTGCCCCCAAGTGAAAAATTTGTGAACACTGCTTGTTACAATTAGTAGCAGAAACTGACGTGGGACATGGGTGAAAATGTACAATGGAAAAGGGAGAACGTGCTGCTGGGCCAGGTGTTTGAAGAGATGTAGGAACTGTACCACTGTGGAAGAATGGGATCCTGACTAAGACAACGGAGGATTCTTATCAGAATTGAACATGGCATATTCCCTGAGTACATGTTACAAGGAAATACGACACAAGAGTCTTCGTTGTTATAAAAAGTGACAATGTTCGCAGACAAACGTTTGGAAAAACTAATTGAAAGAAGTTTGAAGCGTGATTCCCAAGCACTGCAAGTACAAGCCAGCTACTTTTGCTAATCCTAAGCTATATGGCCTCAAGTTAAGCACAGTTCCCCACGTTTTCACTCTTGGATCCACCCTGAGCATTGACATGCAATTTCCCTGCACACTGCTTATCTTAATCACTCACAGACTACTAGATACATCGTTTGGTAACATGACAAAAAAAAAAGCTTTCTTTCAATATTTCGATGTGTAAAAAGTTATAATTAGCAAAAATATGTCAAAGTAATCGCCCATTTGTGTAACATGATGCGGTTTTAATTTCCTTTTGATACATTGGTCCCTTTGCGGTTAGTTAGATCCGTTGCCTAACTCATACATGTGCTGTCGATTTATAACTATAATCAGTTACATGTCGGACTAAGCTTTAAATACCTTGTAGGCTTGTTATGAATGATGACGTAATTTTCTGAAACATTGTGCTCTTGTTTACAGATATACTGTGTAGTTGGCCCATGAGTAACCTACGCATAGCCTCAGTTTGAGTAACTGATGCTGCTTACTTTCTTTTTAACTGCTGTTTGTACCATTCATTAGAGAGTAATTACTTTTCCTCTTTCACAGGTGATATTTCACGTGGTAACGTGTGTTTTAACTACTAATGATATGATGTTGTGCATACTGCAGGGACTGGCAAGTGAGTATAGAACCTCTAAATTATAATTAAAGATTCTCCATTCTGTTTTGTACTAATCTGTATTATTATCATTATTATTATTAATATCATTGTTGTTAATATTAGTATTAGGCTTAATATTATTATGATGTATTGATATTGTCTGCCCCAATAGAAACTTCATGCCCACAGTGCTGAATCAAATATCTGCACTTCAGGAGCATTGCTAAAATTTTGGGTTTCTACACCTGAGATACTTCCTGCATCCTTAAAAAAATCTTTAAAAACAGAGAATTCATTTACTCTGTGTGGGACAGAACCCCGTGAATGCGGTTGAGAAGCAAGGTGGATTTTACAGAGTGAGATCTCATTGATGTGGCTGAGAAGTATAGAAAAAGATTACAGGGTAGAGGATGACATGGCCGTGGTTTGCAGAGGAGGCAATATATTTGATAACATGGGTGTATGTCTTCACCATTTTTGCGACCAGAAACTGGGAGTCTTTTCTGTATCTTCAGATAGGCTGTACAGTATGTGGAAATGTATAGTTGCCAAGGTATGTGGCGCTACAAGCTTAGCAGTAGCTCGAATTCATTAATGAAACGGCAAACTATGGAATCTTCTGCTAACATTTACGGGGTACATCGATTTCTGGAGTTGGCCTATGACTTTAAGGAAGAGTAAAGGACAAGTGTTAGCCAGGGGTGGACTGAAGTGGATAGATGGCTACACAGAATGACCATCAGTAACTTGCACAATGAGATCTAACAAAAACTGATAGAAGTATGGATATATACAATACGGTTGCTATAAGTGTGAATTTCAGCTGAAGTATATAACCCCTTTATCTTTTTTGTTTTGTATTATCAGAGTTAGTAGTCTTGGTCTAATTTGAGTTTTCTTCTGAACACTTTGTGTGTTGGATTCCTGGTTAATATTAGTTCTAAAATTCGTACCATATACACTTACGGGAAAAAATCGCAATCGCAAGAAGGAGATGTGTGACATAAAAGAAAGTTGGTGGGCATGTCTCTATATCTGAAAAACAACGTCTGTTCAGGTTTCGTCTCAGCTGCGTAAGAGTGGCTCTAGTAGGGCCATTATGAAGATGCAAATCAGATTTGCTTAAATGCAACCTGTAACTGTCGTGAGCGTTAGTTACGTTTGATATTGGACGTGATGAATTGATATCAGTCAAGAATGCCCTTAAGGCGACAAAGACGCCTTTATCAACACCTCGCTGAGTTTGAACAAGGTTGTGTAGTAGGGCTCCCGAGAAGATCGATGTTCCTCTTGAGACACTGCAGAAAAACTTGACAGGAACGCAGCCATTGTACATGATTGCCAGTAGCGGTGCTTATGAGAGTGTACAGTCACAAGAAATCTGGGCTCCAGACAGCCACGTGGCATTACCAAGAGGAAAGACCATTATGTCCGATGTACGGCTTTTGTGCATCGAACTGCGTCTGAAGTAGCAATCAGAGCACCACGGTGGCACTACGACCTTTATAAATCGATTACTTCAAGAACATCTCCGAGCCAGAAGCCCATTAGCGCGCATTACACTGATCCCACCCACCGTCGTTTGCGACTTCAGTGGCGTCAAGCGAGAGCCCAGTGGGGGACAAGGTAAAGGGCTGTTGTGAAAGCTGGCTCTGCCTCAGTGTCAGTGATGGACATATGTTGGTTAGTGGGCCGTTTGTAGGTTTGCAACCAACATGTCTGAGTGCTAGGACACACAGGACGTACACCTCGAGTAATTGTATGGGATGCGACTTCGTATGACAACAGGAGCACTCTTGTGCCTATCCCACGCACGCCGACTAGAAATTTGTGCGTCAGACTGGTGATTCGAGTTGTTGTGCTGTTTTCCAACAGGATAACGCTCGTCCACATACCGCTGTGGTAAACGAACATCCTCTACAGAGTGTCGATATGTTGCCTTGGCCTGATCGATCACCAGATATGTCTCCAATCGAGCTCGTACGCGACGTGATTAGACGACAACTCCATTGTCATCCACAAACAGCATCAACCGTCCCTGCATTGAATAAGTCCAACTGCAATGGAACTCCATTCCAGAAACTGACATCTGGCACATGTACAACACAACGAAAGCACGTTTTCACGCTTGCATTCTACATCTGGCAGCTATACCAGTTATTAATGTACTAGCATTTCACATTTTCAATGGCTTATCCCGCTCTTACACTAACCTCTGATCTTGCTGTGTTACTCACTTAAACACGTAATCTAGAAAAAAGTATCCCCAAATTTTCTGTACTTTAATTATTTTTGCTGTTGCGATTTTTTTCCTGCAGTGTATTTTAATGTATTAGTTAATCGGATTTAATGGTTGAATGTGGTTCAGTGGAAATCAGAGAATGAAGATGGCTCGTTTTCTGATGAACGCCAGAGGGCAAGGAAGGCTATGCATCAGTGTAATGGGGAAGGTAGACTGCAGAGAATATCAGCAGTTACTAGGGCATGTCTCCTGTGTAGAGAAGGGAACCTCGGTGCAGTCCTGGTGATAGATGGAAGATACTGGTTTGGGTAGGAGTTTTAGTAATATAGGAGTGGGTGGAAGCTACTGGTTGTGGTAGGAGTTTTAATAAGATAGGAAGGACGAAGAAAAATGTAAGAGGCAATCAGGCCGAAATATTTGATTGGACATACGTACGTTTGGAGTTAAAGTAGAATATGAGGGTTCTTTAGACGATTTATTTTTTCTCTGTAGTTGTTTAAGAATGGGTGCGGTAGGAATGGAGTCTTAATTTCCCGACTTCAGTTAGTTGCATCAATAGAGGCCTGTAGTTTCGCTGAGGTATAAGAGTTATCGGCCCGCGTCGAGAATCTTGACTGTCTAAACCTGAACCTTGTCGATACTGGACCTTTGCTTCGAAATTAATTGTACTGTGTGTGCCTCCTTAGAATGGTGCCTGTAGCCATGAGAGTAGGTCGACTATGTTAGCTGCATGTTCACACTCCTCCTGCAGCAACATGAATTCTATTCTCAAACATACAGTTGTTTACTATGGAGAAATGAAGTAATATAATGGAAGATGGGCTAGTTTTCAGGTTGGAATCTTTTCAAAAACTACTATTACAACACTTCAGCCTAATTTCATTTCAACAGTTTGTAGTTATTGTTGTTTTTATGATTTTTGCCTAGTTTATGGAAACCACTGTATTATGTTTCCCTGCACGGTTGCTACACATGATTTTTCTTTCTCTTTAACGAATATATTACGTATTTTATGCTATCCATTTCAGGGCATACTACCTTCCAATTTATTTAAAATATCTTTATCTACAATGATACTCGAAAAGTCACTATGTGGCTCAAGAAGTAATGTTATTGTATTTATTTAAATAATTTGAAGCGTCGCTTTGTATGACCTTCTTTCTTGTTTCCTTCAAAAAGCCATTTAATACATGTTTCTGGTGTGACAACAGGAGTGATACATGTGTTACCTGAACAGTTTTTGTTGTGCTTTTAGGCGGAGTACAAACATATAAATAAGTTTAACTTAAAGGATGTCGAAATTCGTTGTTGCTGTGCTCTTCAGAAAGAAGACTACTCTGATTTGTCTCTCAACGTTTGTTTAAACTCTTCATCTGTGCATGACTGCTGAGACCTACACCAACATCCACTTGAAAATGTCTACTGTAGGGAAGCTTTGTTGTTCTCCTACAATTTTTACATCCTACACTTCTATACAACAAGAACATAAAAATTTCTTGCTGCATCAGCATTTGCCATACGTACAGAGGGTGGAAAAATACGCAAAATAACGCATTACCATTTCTAATACCGTTTAGGAAAATCTTCGTCATTAAGACAACTTCCAGTCGTCTCAGAATGGATCAATACGGATCCTGTATGGTTTTCAAGAGAATATTATACAATTCTTCCTGCAAAATAATAGCAAGTACAGGTAATGTTGGAGATGGATAGCGATTACGTACCCTTCTCTCCAAACTACGCCACAAAGGCTCAATAATATTCCGATCTGATGACTGTGGTGCCCAGCGAGTTGTGACAATCCTTCCTCATGGTGGCACCTGTCCTGGACGATCTGAGCTGTGTGAACTGTGGCCCTGTCATCTTCGAACACAGCATCTCAATTTGGGAAAATCCTTGGCAGAGAAACCATTGAGTCTATGAAACACCATAACATGCCTGCCAAAATCATCATGAACCACAATATGTTTCGCTCTTGGGCTGAAAACTCAGCCAGAAGTTGTAAACAGTATGAGACAAGACACATCCGACCAAACGACTTCCTTCAGTTGCTTCATAGTCCAGGTTTGATGGTTTCAGCACCACGTTCTACTGTTACAGACGTTTGCTTCTCTGGTATGTGATTTTTGGAAGAAAGATTGCCTACAGTTCCCAGCTGATTGAGCTCCCTGTCTGTTTTCTTGGTGGTGACAGCCTTCACGGGTGCGACATTCAGTTCTGCAGTAACTTTTGCGTGTGTTCATCCTCTTACTTTTCGTCACAATCCTCTTCAATGGCCGTCTATCAAGATCACTCAACATACACTCCCGTCCCCGTTATGAGTTAGAAGACGATCTTTTTTCGCTTTTCCAGTAAGCAGCATAAATCTACGATACGGAACCTCTTGAAACACTGAACACTTAGGCTACATTGGTTATGGACACACCGACATGAGAGTACCAACAGCTTACCCCCGTTCGAGTTGACATATCTCCAACATAATGCACTCACAACTACACAAACACCGCTCTGACCACGACTGGCACTTGAAACGTAAGGTAGTGAAGACATTGTTCATGTTCCGTTCGTGGTCAAATACAGCAGTGCTACCTGCGGGATTGGCTAGCAACTGCATTTATGTTCAAGCATGTATTTCTCGCGGTGTTTCCATATTGTTTCCCAATCCTTTTACCTATCCCTACTTTTAGTCAAGTACTGTCATAAATGTCTGTTTTCGCTGATTCGGTTCTGTACACCGCTCTGACCAAGACTGGCACTTGAAACCTACGGTAGGAAGACATTGTTCATGTGCCGTTCGTGGTCAAATACAGCAGTGCTCCCTGCAGGATTGGCTAGCAACTGCATTTGTGTTCAAGCATGAATTTCTCGCGGTGTATCCATATTGTTTCCCAATCCCTTTACCTATCCCTTCTTTTAGTCAAGTAGCGTCATAAATCTCTGTTTTCGCTGATTCGATTCTGTACTTCTACATTATTCTAGGTACCCTACTGATTTTCAGCATTCTACTATAGCACCACGTTTCTAATGCTTCTGTTCTCTTCCTGTCTATACTATTTATCGCCCATGTTTCAGTTCCATATAAGACTATGCTCGACGCAATTACTTTTAGAAAACATCTTCAAAAACTTTTTTTTCAATTTGAAAATATTCTTCTTCTTTAGATACGCCACTCTTCCTACTGTCAGTCTGTTCTTTACGATTATCATCATCTGTTATTTTGCTGCCTAAACAACAAAACACTGTTACTGCTCTTAGAGCCTAATATCCTAACATAGTGGACTCGGCATCAAGTGATTTAATTCTAGTACACACCACTACCTTGATCTATTTTAGTTAATGTTCATCTTCAGACCTCTTCTTAAGACTTCATCAATTCCATTGAACTGATCTTCTGAGTCCATTGCCGTCTCGACACTATCACAGCATCATTGACAAAGCTTAGAGTTGTTATTTCTTCCTACTGAACTTTAGTTCTATTTCCAAATTTCTCTTCCCTGTGCACGGAGTGCATAGCATAGAAATTGGTTACAACCTTGTATCATTCCCCGTTCAGTTATATCTCCTTTTCATATCTTTCAGTTCTTTGACTAGTGTCTGGTATTTGTAGAAATAATAAATGACTTTTCGTAACTTCATTTTAGCGTTAATAACTTCAGAATTTCAAAGAGTGTATTCATTTAAACACTGCCAAAAGCTTCTTTTTAAATCTACAGACGCTGCAAAAGAGGACGGATAAGAAAGATATAGAGGTTGAGAGCGTTCCAGCAAAGCCCGGCCTTCTGAACAGATTACGAGCAGTGCGTCCACACGCAACACTTCATTCTGGTATCTGTATTATTCTCCTGCTCCCTAGACCACTTTACTCTCATAAGAGTCCTTCGTGAGCAGCTGTTACAGATGTTCATCTGTATTAGGTTATCATATATTTCTTTCCTTCATGTTACTATCTAACTTAGTGTGACGTTCTTAATTGTTTCGTTGGTGCTAGTTTTGCATTTACTGTGTTTGTCGGTACTTTCTTTTTTAACAGGTCATTTAGGGTAGAGTATTTAAGCACAGTGTTTTTCCGAGCTATCTTTGTTGTACACTATCTTATGCTATCTTAAATGTATACACACATGTTCCTGAAAAACTACATTATACAAGCTATTTTAGGTATTATTTTCACTATTACTGCTGTTTAACTTGATCTTTCTCAATCTGCATGTTACCTACGTTTCTTCACTGTCTTTGGTGTCTTTCCTTTGTCTGCATTCTCTCTACAGTTCCACTTATATATTGCTTTCACTTGGGTTGAATCTGATCATTTTCCTCGCTCATGTATTGGTAAAGGTAGTCCATCTTGTACTACCAGTTGCTCGGGCTCTCATATCTGTTTGTGCAGTAGAGAACTGTGTTTCTGGAGATCTATGTCTCCGCAACCACATTCAGTCTGTTCCTTGAAATTCAGGAGACAAATGTGTGTGATTATAGAAGAAGTTTAATTGGTCATCTGGTACTTTTCAGTGTGCATCCTCATTTTTTGGATGTATTCACTGAGGTTCATGTATGATATGTGCATACGTGATGTACTAAATACTCTCGAAAGATTATGTTAGGTACAAATTCGTCGTCATCTGCAACTCCATTCCGAGTATGCATAACGTCTTCCTGCATGGAATGAACGTTTCAGCTCATCTTATCGATGTGTTTCCGATGACTGAACAGACTAATCTTGGCGTAAAACATGAGTCCACACAAATCGCACAGAATGATTTGAAGAGGACGGGTTTGCAATTGACGGAGTTTTCTTGCTTGTCGCTTGGCCTCTACCTGTCTGCGGCGTTTCCTTTCAAACAGGTTGACAGAGATGTATGTAGTATTCCTCCACAGTAAGCTGTCCACAGCACATTCTTTCCATGTTTGCACGTTTATAGCAGTCGTTTTCATAATGTGTTTTAGCTGCTCCTTACAGCGGTTAAAAGGTCTACTGCCACAGGAGATTTCACCATAAAGGATGTGTTGGGGAAGCCTGGTATCACTCAAGCAATGAAAATGGCGAAACCATCACAGTTGGTTAGCGATGATTGTTGCCTCAATGCCGTTTACATGCTTTTCCTCGAGAACCGTAGTGTTGGTTACATAGTTTATCCCGTTTGATGTTTAAGACGTATCTAATTGGTAGAAGCACTCCGGTTTTTGGCGATAGAGCACCAAGTTTCACAGCCGTACGTGAATGTGGGATCGGTGTGTAACATATTTAAAATTTTACACGGGAGTTCTTTTCTAAACAAACGACATATAAAATAATATATTCAACATAACCCTGTCTTCGACATGAAAAATAGCTCTACAACCGTATGCAACCACATAATTACTAGGTAATTATTTCGAATACGAAAGAGCAATGTATATGTACAGTATGCAAGTGTATCATTTAGGAATCTTGTCATTTACTGGTTGTCCACATGCTTTTACACGAGAATAACAATAGTTAGCAATGAACATTGTTAACATATAAGGTCGGTTGGTCCATGACCATGTCCATGTGCAGTAATTACCAGATGTGCAAAAAATTATCATCCCTCTTTCATTCAACATAGTGGAATAACTTGTATTGTTTTGCTTGTTTGGTCCCGCAGCATGGAAACTGTGCGTTTCTGGGCACGAATTCCTATTCAGACTGATACATACTCGTTATCACTGGGAGCCATTTATTTGTTTACTGGGAACTAGAAACACTCTGTATATGAGAGCGTCATATTACGTTATAGGATCTGCAGTGTCAGCTTTTCGAAATTTTAAAAACAGCACATCATACAATACATTGTGTGTTTATTAACAAGGACATACGATGTAGTTTCAGAAGCCTTACCTTCAAATAGATCCATTGTAGACGACACTACAGTGAACAATTTTATTTATACATGCAAACTAGGTGCATACCCAGCTAGCCGAGGTATGTATTTATTCCTATGCTACTAGTCTGTTTTGTGCTTCCCACTCTCTCTGTCCATTTTTTTCTCCGTCCTATCTGTCCTCCTCCTCTACACCCACTCTTTCTCCAACTCCTCGTGCCCCCTCTTTGTCCATCTCTTATTCCACATTTCTCTCTATCCAGCTGCTCCTTCTCTCTCTCTCTGACTATTTGCTCCTTCCACCTCTGACGATCTATTCTTCCCCATTCTGTACACCTTCTCCTCCCCCCTCTAATTCCTCCTGCCGCACCTACCTCCTCCCAACTCCTTATACACCCCTCTCCTCCTCATTCGTTTCTCTGCCCAACTTCTCCTCCCCTTATCTCTATCCCGCTCCTCCTCTTTCTTTTCCCTGTCGATCTCCTGTTGCCTCTCTACCTCGTCCACAGCTCGTGGTCTAGTGGCTACCGTTACTGCCCCTGGATCACGGGTTCCTGGGTTCGACTCCTAGCTGAGTTGGGGATTTTCTCTGCCCAGGGACTGGGTGTTTCTGTTGTCTTCATCATTTCATCATCATCACCATCATTCGTGACTCTGACCATATTGGGCTTTGTAAAAAAATGGACTGGGTAAAAATTGGGACTTTGTAGGGGCGCTGATGACCGTGAAACTGAGTGACCCACAAATCAAACATCACCATCACCGTCTCCAACTCCGAATGTGTATCGATTTCTATTTGGTTCTTCCCTATCTCTTTCTATCCACCCCTTCCTCCTCCCCTCTCTCACCACTTTATCACCCCACCTATCAAGAAAAGAGGTTGCTGGTTCTTACCCCCACAGTATTTCTTTCCAGGTAGTAAATAATGTGTGTACCAAGTATGTTTGAAATCGATCCAGGATTTTAGAAGTAGATCCTTACTCGAAGCTTTGACAACATGCATAATTGTTACATATATTTCACATATTTAACCCATATCTGTAGCAAATTTCGCCCTGCAGATTCGTTTTCACACAGCTCAATGTTAATGACGTCATATCTCGTGAACTGTGTGTCGTACAGTGATATATTTTTGCAGGTACTTACAGTGTATATGTGATCACTGTCTTCAAAATGTTGTGCGAATGACGATACCGTCTAGAATTAATGAATTAAAAGGTCATATCTGATGCGGCAGCTTTACTGCATGAAAAGAAAAAACTTTGTAAGAGATAAAGTATTTTCCTTGATCATTTTATATGGAAAGGAGGCTACTTTTTCATCCCGCACGCACCCATTTGAGAGGTAGGAGGTTCTTACACACAAAGTGGTTCATTCCAGACAGAAGTGATGTGTATACAAGGTTTGGTAGAAACCGTTCCAGTGGTCTAGGAGAAGATGTCCATACATACGTACACATTTATAATAAGTATGGATATGTATGTTAAATAATAATCATCCCTATTAGGCGCACAACCTACGAAAATTGGCAACACCAATTTCTTGTATGCAATGTTTGAATAATTTTAAGATGGCGACCGTTAAAGGTGTACAATTCGTAAGCTCCGCTTTTAACGAAATAAATGCGGATTTAAGTGTTCCCTGTGTGAGAAATATAATGCTGTTTATGATAATCTGCGTGAGCAGTGCCATAATTAAAAAAAAAGGTGGAAGTCAAGATGAATTACTGGATAAACCACATGAAAGTATAAGGAACTCGTACCAACTTGCAAAACGTGCCTCCTTGCAGGGAAATATTGAAGAAATCCGTTGTGAAATAGCTACAAAAGAAAAACTAATCAACACCATGTGTGACGACATATTTCAACTGCAAAAGAGCTTGGTCTATTTGGAATATTCAAACTGTGCAAATATTTTACAAGCTTTACCGGTGACAAGTAAGAGTTATTATGACGATCATTTTAGGCCTAAAAAGTGCACTCGCCCATGTCAAAGTGAAACAGTGTTTCAAGTTACCGATACACCAATAAACATTCGCAGTGACTTAGAGACTTTCAAAAGTGCAGAAGATAAGTGTGCAAATGAAGCTAAAAACACAAGTGAGTCAGCAGAAGTGACAAGAATGATAGGAAAGCAATCTTTTATTGTAAATATTCATTCGGATAGTCACGGACGCGGACTCGCGAAAGTTCTACGTTCGGATTATGATGTTAACTCTTGTAGCTGTGTTAAACCGGGAGCACCTATGTGCCAAGTCAAAAATAATATAAAAGCTGGAACTTCACGAAATGCTAATGAGTTTACAGTTATAATGGGAGGTGACAATGACGTCTACAAGAAAGAATTATCTCGTGCTGTTCTTAACTTAAAGTTAGTGCTGGAATCTAATACAAAAAACAAGCTCATCCTCATTGGAATACCTCACAGACACGACCTTATAAATGGCTCGTGTGTTAATAAAGAAATCAATGAAGCCAACACACAGTTTGAGAAGCTCTGTACAATGCATCAAAACGCCCAGTTCTTACCACTGAACTATCTGGAGAGAAAATCCTTTGCCAGACATGTACTGCACCTTAATGGTAAGGGCAAGAAACTTCTCAGTTATAAAATTATGGAATTGCTGGTTTCCGCTCACAGACGTAATATTAATAAGGTGCTGATAGCAGGAGAACGACGTTTAGCTTGCCAGCCACAAACAATAGCTCATCAAACCTTACCAACTGTAGCAGCAGAATCGGCACTATCTACTGATAGAACACAGATGTCACCAACACCAACAGCAACGTTAACTTCTGTAGAAACAATAGGAATTATAGGAGAAACTTTATTGTCACCCCAACAAACATCAGAACTACTATTACCAGAGTCAGTTTTTATGCCAGCATCACCAATGACAGAAGCATCAGCCTCCACAACTTCGGTATAAGAAGAAACTATAGCAATAGCAGCACCAATAGAAGACTCCTGTGCCCCACCATCAACATCTCAACAGGTCATAACCACAGTCTCCTAGGTCCTATCTCCAGCATCACCTGAAGGAGCAGAAAAAGAAGAGATGAAAATGAGACACTTTATTCAAAGTTTCTACCATCCACTGAAATGTCTGCTTCCAAGAAAAAGCCATATCCAAGAAAAAGCCATTGAAGTAGAAGACCTGCTGTTCACAAAGACTACTTTTCATGGGATCAGCGCTGCATCAAGAAACGGAGGAAAGTACAAGTCAAACCGTAAGTAATGTGTGCACAAGCAGGCCCCTTAACAGAGAACCGGTCAGTAAATCAAGTAACAATCCTGATGTATTGAGAGATTCTAATTTAACACCCATAAACAGCGACTTTAAATCTGTATTGAAAGATAAGTTCTGTATATCCCACCCAAATATCATGAGCCTTAGAGGAAAATTGGAGCTTTTGGGTCTCATGTTAAATGAAAACCAACTTCATATATTGTGCTTTACAGAACACCATGTAAGGTCTGCCATGCTGACGCCCCATCTTGAAGGTTATATTTTAGCTGATAGTTACTGTAGATCGAATAGAGAGAAAAGTGGATGTGTAACTTATGTCAAAGAGGGTATACCTCATAAATCATTTGACTTAAGTACGTATTATGAAGATTTTAATTTTGAAGCATGTGGATCTTAAATTTTTGCTGATAATAAGTCAATTATAGTGATAACAATCTTTGGGGCTCCTGCAGGGAAAATCTGTATTTTCTTAAAACAGCTTGAATAAGTTTTGCTAAAAATATATTCAAAGGTTAAGCAGTTAGTCATTATGGGTGACTTTAATGCAAACTTCCTTGCAGGCAACACATGTAGAAGAGAATTTGAACATTTATTGGAAACCTTTAATTTAACTCCAATAGTTCAATTTCCTACCCGAGTGACAGATACCAGTCTAAGCCTTATTGACAACATCTTTATTGATAAATTTAGTAGTAGTCTTAGCACTGAATGTGAAATTACTAATAGTCTGTCAGATCATCGTGGGCAGTTGCTAACTTTTAATGACTTATGTTCTGGCATTAAAAAATATAAACCAGTTTTTAGGTCCTTCAGAACAATCAATGTGGACTCTTTACAAAATTTCAATCAGCTGTTACAGCAGACTGACTGGAGCCCAATATACAAAGAAAGAAATGTTAATATTAAATTCAAGCTATTCACAGATGAATTCATGTCCCTCTTTGAAGCAGTATTTCACAAGAAAAATATTAAAATTAACCCCCAGAATTGCATAATCAAACCCTGGACTACAAAAGGGATAAAATATCATGCAATACAAAAAAATGGTTATATATGTCACAAAGATGTTCTGAAGATCCTGCAATAAAAGAACACTGCAGATTATATTGTAAAATCCTAAAAAGAATTATAAAGTGCTCCAAAACCCTACATACTAAAAGTGAAATAGACAGCTCTGACAACAAAATAAAAACCATCTGGGATGTCATCAAAAGGGAGCTGGGATAAAAAGAGGAGAGTGTATCCAGTATAGAGATAAGACAGTGCGGTAATTTAAATAAAGAAACGAATGCAGTTACAACAGTCTTACATGAGCACTTTCTAACAGCTTCTGAGAAAATTGGCTGTACAGGTTCAGTCAACGAGGCTATGTACCTTCTGAAAGGATCTGTTCTGTGCAAAATTAGTCAAATGCTCATAGTCCCAGTTACAGTCAGTTAAGTGAAAAGGATCATCACTGAAATGCAAACCAAAATGTCTTCTGGCTTTGATAATATATCCACTAAGGTACTTAAACATTGTCATAATGCCATTTGTGTAATACTTTGCCACATATATAATGAATCCCTTTGACAAGGTATTGTCTCTGATACAATGAAGTATGCCAATGTGAAACCACTGTTCAAGAAGGGGGGAAAAACTGACTCTTCTAACTACCGTCCTATATCCCTTTTAACATGCTTCTCCAAAGTTATTGAGAAACTGATCATAGGAGAATTGTAGAACAACTGAATTTCCAGAAGGCTCTTAGTTAACGCCAATTTGGTTTCCAATCAGGCCTGTCAACTGATGATGCCATATTCTCCTTTACTAATAATGTTCTAGAAGCACTGAACAATAAATTGGCTTCAGTTGGTATTTTTTGCAACTTAACCAAAGTCTTTGACTGTGTGAGGCATGAAATCTTCCTTTCCAAAGCAGCCTATTATGGTTTAACCGACACAGTGGGAATGTGGCTCCGATCATACCTGACTGGCAGAAAGCAGAGGGTATTGCTGAATCATGAAGATGGCTCAATAGTTTCATCTGGGTGGGGAACAGGTAGTGTAGGCGTGCCACAAGGTTCGGTGCTTGGCCCTTTGCTTTTAATTATTTTTATTAATGACCTTCCTCACTGTTCTAAGGCTGCCATCAAATTTACTCTTTTCGCAGATGATACATCCTTTGTAATCGAAAAAACACCTGAAAATGATATTGTATCATCTGCCAACTTCGTGTTCCATGACCTCCATAAGTGGTTCAGATGCAACAGTCTAACTTTAAATCTAAAAGAAACCAGTTCATACATTTCCATGGGACTCACAAAGTTCAGGATGATGTATGTTTTAGTTGTAATGATCAAGATATACATCAAGATTATTCAACAAAATTTTTGGGCCTCCTCATTGACAATAAATGAAATTGGTCTTGCCATATTTTGGACTTGAAAAAAAGACTTAGTTCTGCAACTTATGTTCTACGTATTATAGCAACAACTGCTAATAGTAATGCTGCTAAGGCTCCTTATTTTGGCTATTTCCATTCATTGTTATCCTATGGCTTAATATTCTGGGGTAACAAATCAATGGCAAATAAAGCATTTGTAGCTCAGAAAAGAGCAATTCGAATTATAAGTGGAGTTAACATGAAACATTCATACAGAAAACTTTTTAAAACATACAAAATATTAACAATGATCTCACAATATATTCTATGCCTTATGTGATTTTCAGCTAAGAACCTACACATGTACAAAACCTATACTTCTTATCATGACTATGTCACAAGAACAAAACATGACTTTCATGTTGACAGAAAAAACTTGAGTCTGATACAAAAGGGAGTATACTACTCAAACATAAAGGTGTTTAATGCACTCCCATCTGACATACAAAATCTTTCCAGTGAAATGCCAAAATTTAAGAGTAAATTGAAGGAATATCTTCTGGAAAATATGTTTTACTCTCTTAATCAATTCTTTAATGTAACATTGTAACTTAGATGTAATACTTTACTTGTAATATCTGCTATTTCCACTTTGTAACTTAATACATCTTACACCAGTATGGGAATTCATGTTCTGGCAATTGGCACTGTCAAATTCCTGCTAATGTATAGTTTGTAATACGGAAAATTGCAATTTAATATTTTATCGTTGTATACCTCTGTTTCACTATACAAAAAGCTTAAGCCTGTCACTATTAACAAACTTTGTTCCTTATACACCAATTGCAATTTACATTTGTTAGCATTTACAAGAAGGCTACTGTGTTAATTTATATTGTGACTTGTTCCATATCCACGCAGTTCGTTTGTATACTGGATCTACAAAAGACGAATACATAAATAAATAAATAAATAAATAAATGCCTTATGTTCACGAGCTACCTGTTTCAAAAATCTCCCAAAGACCTACCCATTCAATTTGTCTCATAGGACTGGCACAAATTATTTCTTTCCTTATAATATGTCGCAGTAACACCTAGCTACTTAAACAATTTTATTGACTGTAATCATGTTCCACTGATAATATAGTGCAAGACAATTTTGAAAATTTGTTCATAATACATTGGCCCAGTAAGTGGTGCCAGTCACTTATCTTTTTGCTAACTGTGCTGCGATTGACAACATTTCTTTTAGGAGATCAGTGCATAGCCTGTCAACGATCCTAGGCAGTTTGTTGAAGTTATCTGCAAAATCATATGTAAATATTGGGAAGAACTAACTGTTCCACACATCCCTCTGCCACGTCATACATTACGTAATGATTCGTTTTCGTTAGTGAATCACAATTTTTGTTGATATCCATTGTAAGATAGCCAGCTTTAGTCTGACTGTTTTATTGTTTGACTCTTTCTATATAGAGTAGTTGCAGAGCGAATGTGTAAGATAAATGAGGTATAAAATAAATGTGTTTTGTTTCAGTACTCACCGCCATGGCATTTCTTTATTTTTATCTTGACTGGGTTCGCATGTTACGCAGACCACCACGACAACCTGAGGACGAGATACTGCTAGAGGATCTAATGTAAGCAGAAAACTAACAGCTCTCAAAAAGCACTAAGAGTTATGTACTACTTGAATGAAATTAACTATTCCTAGATTCGTGTGTAGTTAGTAGTATATTTCGTTTAACGTCACATAGAAACAACGGTTTTTTTCACTGTCATTTTTGTGTGATTCCTGTGCATACATGAAACCTTGGAGACTCAGTTGTATTTATTTAATACACTGTTATAAGATAATCCATTTAACTCATTTATCGGTGGTATTTTCCTTCTAAACGTTTGAAATAAGATGAAAGCGCGGTGAAGAATGTATGAGATCAAAGATTTCATTTATACCTGTGGTCTAAGTTTTGCAATTGTCTACTTTACTCCAAACATTATCGCTATGTTCCGTAATAACGATATAAAATAATTTA
The DNA here is from genome assembly GCF_021461385.2 of Schistocerca piceifrons. Taxonomy (NCBI): domain Eukaryota; kingdom Metazoa; phylum Arthropoda; class Insecta; order Orthoptera; family Acrididae; genus Schistocerca; species Schistocerca piceifrons. Next base: position 619,667,101 of record NC_060149.1, read on the forward strand.
GCTTTCGTTTCTACTTTACCTATCTGATACTGTTTTTTTTAAAGCACTATTTATAGATCTATGGAACTTTTTATAGGTTTCAGAATATCAGGAAACGCAGAACATCCTGTATGTTTTTCATAGTTTCTGCCTGGTCTACTGCTCGGTTCACGTTTATAACTCCGTGGTAACACCAAGTATTCGAAAAGTATGGTAGGTGCCTTCAGTTCAGTATGCATATGAGAAGAAATATCACTCAGAGTCAGCATCGATCTTGAGCAATTTAAGGAAACCTCGGAAATTCTAAATCAGTGTTTGACCTTCACTAATCAAACTGCATATCCAGGTGTACAATTACTGGAACAGTGTCCTTCAGTTAACTGAAAAGCAGTTTTCAGGCACACCTATGACTCAGTAGTGATTCCCATAGCAACAGAGAAGCCAACTTTTTACTTATTTCTGTGTCAAGTTACCACTCCCTTGCTTCAAGTATATGAAAATTAAAGGTCTCGTATTAAGTCAGCAAACCTCAGAGTGCCAATTTGAAAGCTGTGTTGCTGGTCAATACTTGGTGCTTTGAAAAGGAAAAAAGCTAAGTATTTAGTAATACTTGAAATCCTCAATTTAGCTTAAGATTTTAACATTCTACTTATCATTTTTTATCTTCATGATTCCTCTTTGTTGTCAAGATCAGCTCAGCTGTCTAGTAGGATGATTTCTGCTGCAAAGAGGATTTCTGTGTTCCTCACATTTTCAAGTATTAACTAAACTAAATAGTATCATGATACCCTCTTGTCTCTACAGTTATCATTTATTATATTTTCCATCAGATAATATACACAAAATCTTTATTGCAATTCAAATCAATCCCATATTAGTTGTTATTCACATGTGATGAACAAATTCTACACATACTGCTGCTCAACAAAGATTGTATACAGGGTGTCCCAGGAGGAGTAGTCAATTTTCTGGGATAAGACAGGAACGATCATCTGAAGCAAACTAGTCTAGTAAACATGGTTTCTAAAATACATACCTCAAGAACTATGAGCACATGTTCATCTTCGATACTGTGAAACAAATGTCTGTTACTGCAAGAGCTCTGCTTTCAATATTTTGAGAGGAGGCAGAATGGACATACGAAGTTGTCCAGTGTACATGGGTCCCAAAATGCATACCTTCAGAGCTATGAGCACTTCTTCATCTTCGCTACTGTAGAATACTTCCCTTCTACTGAACAAGTGCTCATAGCTCTTAAGGAATGCACTTTAGAGTCAATATTTACTGGTAATTTTTTCTTGTCTTCACACGTTTTTCCGTCTTCCATAATATGGAATGCAAAGAGCTTGCAGTAGAAGAGATTTGTTTCATAGTGTAGAACCTGAGGAAATGCTCATAGCTCTTAAACCAACGGTTTCCAAACTTTTTGCGCTGAAAGCCTTTGGAAATACTAAATATTTTACAGTGCCCTAAATTAAACAAATTCTGGTTTTATATTCAGTCTTTAACTATAATTCTTTAATGAAAATCATACAAAAATAGGTACAGTACACACAAGTGACTTCTACAACAAAATTACAAAACAATAGACAATAATATAATACATAAGTTACCACTGTACTGATTCCACCGTTAGCTGATGAAGTGATTTCCAGTTAAAGGGAGGTATAAATTTCTTTTTTATTTTTCAAGGACTGTTTAACGTGAAGGTTGATAGAAGAGAGTTGAAGACGTATGTCAGGTCCAGCATCATGTCTACTCCTGTATTTTTTTTTCGTCTCCATATGCTGAGAACCCTATGCTAAGACTCCTATTTCACACAAGTATGAATACCAGGACACTGGGCATTCCGGCAGGAGTGTTGCTGACATTAGCATCAGGACTTTCTTATCTGTGGTGTCATATTGTGGCAGAGACAATTGTGCATGCTATATTTCGCTGCCAGCAGCATCAGCACTTTCCTGTCATTCCGTAAAGTACATCCTAAGGCCAAGGAGGGAGGAAGGAGGAGTAACCCACGTCACCCCCACACTCTGCCACCCTGCTTGACAAGCATATGTGATAAGGTATCTGAACTGCTGAAAATTTTGTCAATTGTGTTTACAGTACTGACTCCCAAATATTGGTTTAACCACTTAGCCTATAACCATGTGTGAGACACTTGGTCCAGAATTCAGGCCAAATGTGATAGTCATAAGTTGGTCTGTGGTACATCAGTCAGGCGAAATGTAAACTGCATGGATCTGGCCTGTGGTACTTCAGTCAGGTAAAGTTTACATGAGGAACAAAAAACGTAGAGAAACAATGTGACACTGCAAGAGATGCGTAGATCCATTAGAAGTACCCATATGTTTTGGAACGATATACCGCCCTTGAAGACTATTTACTGATATCTTTGTTGCTCTTTGTAAGATGGCTAATTATGCGAATTGTGAGCATTTTCAGGAATTAGATATGAATGGTACTGATTTATATTATAATGTAGTGATTGTAATAAATTTTTTGTGGTATTTCTGACACAGTTATTACATGAGCTTCTCATTACATTTAAAATATTTCACTGAGTTAAACCGACAGAATCTGACACATGTATTTACATTCCTTAAGCCATGTTGGTACAACGTCGGACCAATTCCCTGCACCATGCGTCAATGGGTTGCAGATCCTCCTGCATTTCAGTACAATTTTCCATTGTTACGACCTCTCGATATACCACAGCATCATCCGCAAAAAGCCTCAGTGAACTTCCGATGTTATCCACAAGTTCATTTATGTATATTGTGGATAGCAACGGTCCTACACACTTCCCTGCGGCATACCTGAAATCACTCTTACTTCGGAAGACTTATCTCCATTGAGAATGACATGCTGCGTTCTGTTATCTAGGAACTCTTCAATCCAATCACACAATTGGCCTGATGGTCCATATGCTCTTACTTTGTTCATTAAACGACTTTGGGGAACTGTATCAAACGCCGTGTGGAAGTCAAGAAACATGGCATCTACCTGGGAACCCGTGCCTATGGCCCTCTGAGTCTCATAGACGAATAGCGCGAGCTGGGTTTCAGACGATCGTCTTTTACGAAACCCATGCTGATTCTTAGAGAGCAGATTTATAGTCTCCAGAAAAGTCATTACACTCGAACATAATACGTATTCCAAAATTTGACAACTGATCGACGTTAGAGATATAGGTCTACATATCTCGAAAATAAATAAAATTACTCGTCATATATGGCGAGACGTCTCTCACACTCTGCAAGAACAATGAAGCACCAAAAATTAAAAACTGCTGCATTTAAACTATTTGCGTTACTCGTTAAAATATATGCTTATCATAATATAAGCAAGACCTCCACGAAAGTTCGATTTCACGCACCTTGAAAGCATAATTTGGCATGGAATACACTTAACGCCTAACGCAAGACATTCAACGACCAACCCCCATTGCTATAAATGCTAAACAAATGTCGCAACACAAATTGATGTTATTCTCTTCAATGCACAGATATATAGAGATACACTCCTGGAAATGGAAAAAAGAACACATTGACACCGGTGTGTCAGACCCACCATACTTGCTCCGGACACTGTGAGAGGGCTGTACAAGCAATGATCACACGCACGGCACAGCGGACACACCAGGAACCGCGGTGTTGGCCGTCGAATGGCGCTAGCTGCGCAGCATTTGTGCACCGCCGCCGTCAGTGTCAGCCAGTTTGCCGTGGCATACGGAGCTCCATCGCAGTCTTTAACACTGGTAGCATGCCGCGACAGCGTGGACGTGAACCGTATGTGCAGTTGACGGACTTTGAGCGAGGGCGTATAGTGGGCATGCGGGAGGCCGGGTGGACGTACCGCCGAATTGCTCAACACGTGGGGCGTGAGGTCTCCACAGTACATCGATGTTGTCGCCAGTGGTCGGCGGAAGGTGCACGTGCCCGTCGACCTGGGACCGGACCGCAGCGACGCACGGATGCACGCCAAGACCGTAGGATCCTACACAGTGCCGTAGGGGACCGCACCGCCACTTCCCAGCAAATTAGGGACACTGTTGCTCCTGGGGTATCGGCGAGGACCATTCGCAACCGTCTCCATGAAGCTGGGCTACGGTCCCGCACACCGTTAGGCCGTCTTCCGCTCACGCCCGAACATCGTGCAGCCCGCCCCCAGTGGTGTCGCGACAGGCGTGAATGGAGGGACGAATGGAGACGTGTCGTCTTCAGCGATGAGAGTCGCTTCTGCCTTGGTGCCAATGATGGTCGTATGCGTGTTTGGCGCCGTGCAGGTGAGCGCCACAATCAGGACTGCATTCGACCGAGGCACACAGGGCCAACACCCGGCATCATGGTGTGGGGAGCGATCTCCTACACTGGCCGTACACCACTGGTGATCGTCGAGGGGACACTGAATAGTGCACGGTACATCCAAACCGTCATCGAACCCATCGTTCTACCATTCCTAGACCGGCAAGGGAACTTGCTGTTCCAACAGGACAATGCACGTCCGCATGTATCCCGTGACACCCAATGTGCTCTAGAAGGTGTAAGTCAACTACCCTGGCCAGCAAGATCTCCGGATCTGTCCCCCATTGAGCATGTTTGGGACTGGATGAAGCGTCGTCTCACGCGGTCTGCACGTCCAGCACGAACGCTGGTCCAACTGAGGCGCCAGGTGGAAATGGCATGGCAAGCCGTTCCACAGGACTACATCCAGCATCTCTACGATCGTCTCCATGGGAGAATAGCAGCCTGCATTGCTGCGAAAGGTGGATATACACCGTACTAGTGCCGACATTGTGCATGCTCTGTTGCCTGTGTCTATGTGCCTGTGGTTCTGTCAGTGTGATCATGTGATGTATCTGACCCCAGGAATGTGTCAATAAAGTTTACCCTTCCTGGGACAATGAATTCACGGTGTTCTTATTTCAATTTCCAGGAGTGTAGATGTGGAAGATGGCATGCTCAAAATTTAGGGGGTCATAGGCGGGAATGACGTTAAAGACGCTAACAATCTATTACGCTTCCTGAGCTGAAATATAAAAGTAATAAAAGGCCCTCAACAACATCGTTCGCCGGCCGGAGAGGCCGAGCGGTTCAAGGCGCTACAGTCTGAAACCGTGCGACCGCTACGGTCGCAGGTTCGAATCCTGCCTCGGGCATGGATGTGTGTGATGTCCTTAGGTTAGTTAGGTTTAAGTAGTTCTAAGTTCTAGGGGACTGATGACCTCAGATGTTAAGTCCCATAGTGCTCAGAGCAATTTGCATCATTTGAACCACATCGTTCATGTTCGGACTTGCAATACGCAAAGCTTAAAGAAAGTGGCTGTAAATATTACGATTTACGGTACCTCAGCATTGCAGTGTGACAGCATAACTGCCAGTTTGCAGAGACGGAAATATCATCGCTGTAATACACAGAAAACAGAGACAAAATAAGTTGATTACATCAGGAATAGCGACGAGGAATTACCAATAACTGTCGACGTGATGTAATCATATTCCACAACAGTGTAGTCAAAAAGAAAGATACAACTCGTTATGTACCTGAACAGTTTTGCGAAGTGATCAAATACATAATGCATTCTGTAGTTGCCGCACAGTTTGAGGCGCCATGTATTGGATTGCGCGGCCCCTTCCGCCGGAGGACCGAGTCGTCCCTCAGGCATGGGTATGTGTGTTGTTCTTAGTATAAGTTAGTTTATGTTAATGAAAGTAGTGTGTTAGTCTAGGGACCAATGACCTTAGCAGTTTGGTGCTTTAGGACTTCACACATATTTCAACATTTTCTGTGGTAGTTTCCAGGCTGGTAATACCACATTCTTTAGCCAAGGAAGGCGTAAAATGTTTCCTGTACTCACATGTCTTGATACTTTATAATATCTGTAAGGTAGCTACCAATAACCTTACACTGGGTTTGTGATTTGGCGTATATAATAGATTATATGAGTTTTACTCTACAACTGGAGGTCATCCATGCTAAATGGTCTACCATAACTGTCTTATACTATACAACATAACCACAAGTGTTGCTGTATATGCAAGATGTCATGTCGAATCAAACAATAAACTGCACCTAGGTTATACTGGTTCCATTAATGTAGATGTATGGGGTAGTTTAGTGAGGTAGAATTGTATATGATCCCACATGCACTTTTCATAACTGATATGATGTCATACCATATTCCAGAAAAAATGGCGGCGAGTAATAATGTTACAGGATACTTTAATGGTAAATTTGTGTGTGCCAAATCGTGATGTACAGAGCATGCGACTCATGGCATTGTCGAGAATCTTTTCTCCCTCCATCCCCCACCCCTAGTTTTAATCTGGCACTACTGCCAGAGGCAGAGTAGCTTATTATAGTTAATCTTCTAGCAGGACAACGGAGTCCCAGCATTCAAATGTAGGAGACACATCACCAGATTGGGTGTTCGATTATAATGAGTGGAGACTGCTATAACTGAGAGAGTGTAAATTATCATACAAATGAGAGCATCATCAAACTTCCTAGCAGATTAAAGCTGTTTTTAACTGCCAGGATGTTTCATATCAGTGCACGCTCCTCTGCAGAGGGCAAATTTCATTCTGAGAGCATCATCATTCACCATCTGTCGTCCAGTTTTCATCTGCTGCAAACAATGTGACTGCAGCAGTTAGGTGGAACTGCAACGATGTTAGTGATCAACAATAAGTCAGCACTAATGACACAATGCTCTCAAGCCATGGGTTTCGATATCCAATACATCATAAAGTTCGTATATATATATATATATATATATATATATATATATATATATATATATATATGTGTGTGTGTGTGTGTGTGTGTGTGTGTGTGTGTGTGTGTATGTACGCTACTGGCCATTAAAACTGCTACACCAAGAAGAAATGCAGATGATAAACGGGTATTCGTTGGACAAATATGTTATACTCGAACTGACATGTGATTGCATTTTCACGCAATTTGGGTGCGTAGATCCTGAGAAATCAGTACCCAGAACAACCACCTCTGGCCGTGATAACGGCCTTGATATGCCTGGGCATTGAGTCAAACACAGCTTGGATGGCGTGTACAGGTACAGCTGCCCATGCAGCTTCAACACGATACCACAGTTCATTAACAGTAGTGACTGGCGTATCGTGACGATCCAGTTGCTCGGCCACCATTGACCAGACGTTTTCAATTGGTGAAGTATCTCGAGAATGTGCTGGGCAGAGCATCAGTCGAACATTTCCTGTATCCAGAAACGCCCGTACAGGACCTGCAACATGCGGTCGTGCATTATCCTGCTGAAATGTAGGGTTTCGCAGGGATCGAATGACGGGTAGAGCCACAGGTAGTAACACATCTGAAATGTAACGTCCACCGTTCAAAGTGCCGTCAGTGCGAACAAGAGGTGACAGAGACGTGTAACCAATGGCACCCCATACCATAACGGCGGGTGATACGCCAGTATGGCGATGACGAATACACGCTTCTAATGTGCGTTCACCGCGATGTCGCTGAACACGGATGCGACCATCATGATGCTTCAAACAGAACCTGGATTCATACGAAAAAATGACGTTTTGCCATTCTTGCACCCAGGTTCGTCGTTGAGTACACCATCGCAGGCGCTCCTGTCTGTGATGCAGTGTCAAGGGTAAGCGCAGCCATGGTCTCCGAGCTGATAGTCCATGCTGCTACAAATGTCATCGAACTGTCCGTGCAGATGGTTGCTATCTTGCAAACGTCCCCATCTGTTGACTCAGGGATCGAGACGTGATTGCACGATCCGTTACAGCCATGCGGAAAAGATGCCTGTCATCTCGACTGCTAGTGATACGAGGCCGTTGGGATCCTGCACGGCGTTCCGTATTACCCGCCTGAACCCACCGGTTCCATATTCTGCTGACAGTCATTGGATCGCGACCAACGCGAGCAGCAATGTCGCGATACGATAAACCGCAATCGCGATAGGCTACAATCCGAACTTTATCAAAGTCGGAAACGTGATGGTACACTTTTCTCCTCCTTACACGAGGCATCACAACAACGTTTCACCAGGCATCGCCGGTCAACTGCTGTTTGTGTATGAGAAATCGGTTGGAAACTTTCCTCATGTCAGAACGTTGTAGGTGTCACCAACGGCGCCAACCTTGTGTGAATGCTCTGAAAAGCTAATCATTTGCATATCAAAGCATCTTCTTCCTGTCTGTTAAATTTCGCGTCTGTAGCACGTCATCTTCGTGGTGTAGCAGTTTTAATGGCCAGTGTGTGTGTGTGTGTGTGTGTACATATATTACAGAAAAAGCTTTTATTCTACTTCACGACAGATACATATTAACATGTAAACTGTGGCGTTTACGTGGTGCAAAAGAAAGGCAGAAATACACTGCTGCTACTCTCCTAAATATGTTGAATGAATACTGTAACTGGCTCCTAGCGTGCAACACACAAGGAAATGGAGAGTGCACATTTAATGCAAGTAGTAATGTGGGGCCCACACAGTCAACATGGTTTTGGAAGACATAGTTCCTGTGAAACACAACTAGCTCTTTATTCGCATGAAGTGTTGTGTGTTATTGACAGGGGATTTCAGATCGATTCCGTATTTCTGGATTTCCGGAAGGTTTTTGCCACTATACCACACAAGCGGCTTGTAGTGAAATTGCGTGCTTACGGAATATCGTCTCAGTTACGTGACTGGATTTATGATTTCCTGTCAGAGAGGTCATAGTTCGTAGTAATAGACTTAAAGTCATCGAGTAAAAGAGAAATGATTTCTGGCGTTCCCCAAGTTAGTTTTAAGTGGCCCTTTTCTGTTCCTTATCTATTCAAACGATTTGGGAGACAATTTGAGCAGCTGTCTTAGGTTGTTTGCAGATGACACTGTCGTTTATCGACTAATAAAGTCATCAGATGATCAATGCAAATTGCAAAACGATTTAAAAAAGCTATCTGAATGGTGCGAAAAGTGGCAGTTGACTCTAAATATTGAAAAGTCTGAGGTCATCCACATGAGTGCTAAAACGAATTCGTTAAACTTCGGTTACACGATAAATCAGTCCAATCTAAAAGCCGTAAATTCAGCTGAATACCTAGGTATTACAATTACGAACAACTTAAATTGGAAGGAACACATAAAAAATGTTGTGGGGAAGGCTAACCAATGAATGCGTTTTACTGTCACTACGCTTGGAAAATGTAACAGATCTTCCAAGGAGACTGCCTACACTACGCTTGTCTGTCCTCTTTCAGAATACTGCTGCGCGGTGTGTGATCCTTACCAGATAGGACTGACGGAGTACATCAAGAAAAGTTCAAAGAGGAGCAGCACGTTTTGTATTATCGCGAAATATGGCAGAGAGTATCACAGAAATGATACAGGATTTGGGCTGGACATCATTGAAAGAGAAGCGTTTTTCGCTGTGGCGGAATCATCTCACGAAATTCCAATCACCAACTTTCTCCTTCGAATGTCAAAATAGTTTGTTGACACCGACCTACATAGGGAGAAACGATCACCACGATAAAATAAGGGAAATCAGAACTAGTACAGAAAGACATAAGTGTTCGTTCTTTCCGCGCGCTGTAAGAAATTGGAATAATAGGGTTTTGTGAAGGTGGTTCGTGAAGCCTCTGCCTGACACTTAAATGCGATTTTCAGAGTATCCGTGTAGATGTAAATGTAGATGTAGAATGATACTGATCTAGCCTCATGTGTACTATATTTAGACCACACTGATCTCTGCATGATTGCAGCTGAACTGTATTGAGGGATCTGTTCTGGAACAAACACACACGCACACACACGACCATTTCACCACAAATTTAGGTTTTTTTTTTGTTTAAACAGACATCCCATATTATTCAATATGAAATCAATAACATGAAAAATCACAATGATAATGGCGTTGGTTGCGTCACAAAAAATCAGTTGCATCCGAAGAAATTGGAATGCGAAGTTGACACGTGAAATGAACAAAACACGTCACTATTACACTTCCCACAATTCAAGCGTGACCTGCATGTTGCTCGTTATCACAATATGATTGACATACTATGATCAACAATCATGTACTTCGTTATTGCTATGTACATTGTTAGTACGTTTCCTTGGAAACATATGGATGTTCAATCACCCACAATAAAAATAAGGATATGGTTTACTCATGCATGCTTTACTGAGCTTTTCAACAGCACAAAAATCTACATAATGGTAACGAAATACCCATAACCACTGGCCAGAGTAAATAACATTAATGTCTGTCAAAGAATCGCATAGAGTGATACATGCTATTTGAACAAGTTATATGTGAATTACATAATTCTGCATGCCACATACAGGACGTGTCACTGAAAATCTTAAACAACTGTAAACAGCTGATGGTGCAATGCATATATAAATGTAGAATAGTACCAACAAAACAAACATAGCTCTTCTCTGTAATACACAAAATGTATGGTGAAATGCAATCATATTTCTGACAGTCGAAATGCTATAACGTATGTTCGAAGAAATCACCATTTGCTTGGCAACACCACTGTGCATACTTCATCGAGGATCCACTCACAGGTGTCAGTGTTTGTGGATACAGGCTTTCATGGTGGCCATTGTTTTTGGGAGCTGCTGATACACCACATCTTTCCCAAATCCCCAGAGAAAAAAGTCCATAGAGGTGAGGTCCAGCAACCATGTTAGAAATACCTGAATGAGACTACCCCATTCAATCCATCTATGTGACAATTGTTGGTGCACAGGGCATCCATCATGTTGATACAACATTATTTGATGCAAATGAAGGGATAGGTCTTCCATCACTCCAGGTAAGTTACATCTCAAGAACTGCTCATACTCTTGCCCATTAAGAGTGCCAATGAAATATGAGCCAAAGATGTGGCATCCCACAATACCACACCTTGCATTGGCACTCCGTTGACATTGATGTTCAGCCTGGTGAATCTAGTGTGACTTTTCTGATGATCAGTAGCGCATATTGTGTAAGTTGACATTCCCATGGTTCATAAACATGTGGTCATCGGTAAACTGTATCTTACATATAAAATAATGGCCTCACCACCAAACCCACTGACAATATTGCAGGGGATTGTGAAAGCCATTGCCATGAGGCCTTGATGTAGTGCCATGTGATAATGGTGTACCTGTGCTGGATACACATCATACTTGTCTGAAGATTCCCATCTGTCTCTCCATTTCACAAATATCACAATTACACAACTGCAGAGGCGATGTGTTGTTCTGGACAATGTAATAGGGCAGCATACACCAGTCAATACTGTTCGGTAGTCTGTATGTAGATAAATACACATGCACGAGGGACACCATGATATATATCAGAGTTTGTGGCTGGAATCACTGTTATTAATTTCGGCCCTCGTGATAACAGTGAAAGTAGGAATACATACATCAACCACATGATGATTACAAACAATGTGAGGGTAGTGCACTAGCAGCGTCTTTAGTTCATTTCACACATTGACTTTGATTTCCAGTCTGTTGCGATGTAATTGATATATTGCGATGCAAATAATGCCATTATAATTGTGATTTCTCACGTTATTGACTGCGTGTGGACTAATGTGGGATGTTCAGTAAAAGAAGCCAAAAGTTTGTGTTGAAACCGATATTTGCACACAGTTTATAATGTCTCATATTTATTTACTGTGAAAGCCGTTTGCTAATATCTATTGTGGTTCTAGACACGTCATTGACAGTGGAAAGTTTAGATGGGACTAGCTGTATACTGGCTTCATTGACCTCAGGTTCTCTACCTCAAATTGTTACATTATGGAAGACTCTTATACAGGGTGTTTCCATAAGAGTGTTAAAAAATGAACAATGTGAGATGGGGAACCTTAGGTCAGAGAAGCCAGCTTAAAGAGGTATGGCAGTAAAATTGTCTACCACTTTGTCTGGTATTACTATTTTCCAGCTTATTTACAACTAAAATGCATACAATATGCTCTTTATTTACATGTACATTCTTTATTTCCTGCAAGGAAACAAAGAGGACGAGCCTGATTACTAGAAAGTCACGACGAAGGGTTTGTTTACTTTACTTGTCCATAAGGTGGCTCTCTTGTATCGTATTTACATTGTGCCATGACAGAATGTGCTATGAATCAACGACAGATCCATTCATTACTCAGTGCTGTTCAGAGACATACAGTATGATGCGATGGAGCAGTACCGGTACCGTTTCGCAGAGCTCACTGACATGCACCTTGTGTATGGGAAAGTGTGTTGCAATTCTCTCGCTGCTGAAAGGCTGTACTAGCAGTGATTTCCTAACAGGCATCATCTGTCACGATGGGTGCTTGTTTGAGTGTGGATGTCTGCAACCATCTCAGTGATGTATATCCTGGTCGCTGGAATGGAAGGGGAGATCCTATTCCATGGCATGCGAAATCACCTGACATTTTGTAAAATACATTACAGATGGTACATTCATTGTTTCAGTGATGGTATTTGCAACTAACTGTAAGTAATGCAAATAAGAAAGTAAACAGTAATGTGATTTGATTCCTATTATCTCCTTAAGCTGGCTACTCTGTCCCCAGATTCCCTACATAAAATTGTTCAGTGGAGCATCCTCTATGCCTTGTTAAATTTTTTGCATGCTCTTATAGAAACACCCTGTACACACACACACACTCACACACACACACACACACACACACACACACACACACACATATATATATATATATATATATATATATATATATATATATATATATATATATATATATATCCCAAGATGGTTACATGACCATTATCGATCGATAACAGACGATGAGCATCTTTTGTTGTAGGTTTTAAATTTCCCTACCCATAAGGGATAATAATTTTTCTCACCTTTGTAATAGGAAGAAAAACATCTACCGTTAACGTTGCATACTTTTCAGGGGTTTCAGAAAGCCAGCACCACACTTGCCTGCTTAGTATAACAATTTAGATATCACATACTTTTCTGCAATTGTAAGCCTGGTCGGGTTAGTTTTACGACATATAATTGTTAGACGTACTTCCTAAAAGGTCAACTGTTATTAGGCATGGAAATCTACCATTGCAGTACATACTTTAGATTTTCGAACACAAATTTGGCGAATATGTGTATATGTGGAATCGAACTTGCACTTTCTTTGAAACTGCAGATGTACTTGTATTTTTGCAATATGTATATAATGACGTCTCATTACCTGATTTTAGGCTTACATTGTTGCTTCATGTGCCAACCATGTGCTGGATAATCGGTGTAAACAACACACTGTTTGCGCTGCCTACGTTCTTTGCATACATTTTACGATTTTTCAACATCTAAGATGTTGAAAATTGTTAGTTTACGGCTCTGCTTCATTACTTAACAGTGCTGCCATCTGATGGTGATACTGCGAACTACCCATAATTCAAAGAATGAACTACCCACGTTTCTACAGGGCGAACATGCATTAGTTGCAGTAATAACTTCAAACAAATTGTGGTACAAAGATCGAAGCCCAGTGCCTTACTACTTGGGAACAGGAAAAGAACAGAGACGGTGTAGAAAGTTGTGGATATCCATCAGAAACCTGCAGCAAAAAGCATCAGTGACATTGTTTTGAAAAGTGATTCTATGCTTGGATCTGATGTCATTTCGAAAAAGTATTCATGAAATTCATTTGGCACATCTTCTAGCTTCTGAAAAAGTGGTATATAGGCATTATCAACCCATACATTCAGATCAGGTCTTCAGGAAAATACGTCTCAAAAGATTCATGCGTTACACAGAGGTTCTGGTCTCTGCATGGCACAATGCGTGAACTATAGTTAACTTTTTCCTAGTGATGCCGCTCTGTTGTTTTATCAGGCGTTTCCTTGGCGCCATCTTTAGAAATATCGATACACCTCTTGCAGTCGATATTGTTTATTTCAAACAACTGTTAACTGTGCTAAGATTACCATATCTTGCAGGGTCAGTTGCAGCAGTGCACTGATATATGAGTCGTCTTCGACAAAATGTTTGTGTGGATATAGTACAGTTGTAAGCAAGATGATCAGTTCAACAACATCAGACGATTTGACCATTTGCAAGACGAATTTGTTGTGTGGCAGACGAGCAATTAGTTCTTGTTTGACGTTACCTGAGACATCGTTAATTCGACGAAAACAGTGTCGTTAGAAAATGCAAGTGTAGAAAACTGCTTTGCAGATTTTTAAACGAGTATACTCTGAGTTTTGTCCGCCACATAGTGTTTTATTAAATTCTCAGCGATATTGTGCACTTCGCTCACTTGGGCAGTACAGTAGCTGACCAAATACGATTCCTCCATGACTTCTTCATTCACAATTTGAATCAAAGACTTCATACTTTTTGACGTCTTAATAATTGTTCTTTCTTAATGTATAAAAAATTCTTCATTCTTGACAATGCAGTCGGGCTGTACAGTTTCTAAATACTGCTGAATCTTAGCAAGTACAATGGAAATATTCGGAAGTACCTTGCTATGTAGCATGCAGAGTGTTGAGCCGTTAGAATCAACAAACTCGAGATTGTTGTGAAATACAGCAGACTTTCTTTTTTTCATCTTTAGTGAGTTGTTATGTAACTTATTGCTTGAAGACATGGAGCTTGAAGTCGTTACATCACCTTCGTGGATTTCTTACCCTTAATCGGAAATCTTTGAGCTTCATGGGACATTTGCAGATGCACCATGTTTGAACTTCGATGCTGTCTTTTAGAAACAACAGTTTCATTTTATTTTATGACAAACCTGAAATTATATCGGCCGAGAGTAATGAATTTTACAAGGACAGTGAATAAGAAATATGAAGCGAATATAATGTGGTCCGAGAGTAGTCCGCGAATTCGCCGTGACGAATTGAACTGTGTGCTCTAAGCTATAACTTGAGTTGGAACTACACTTTGTGCTGTTCGTTCAGGTTTATGAGTATATAGCCCTGGGCATTGAAGCACAGTCAGCAAAGTCACGATATCCTTTGGGGCGGTTCGTGGTGTTTTTTGATGAAAGAGAGAGAGATAATTCACGGTGGAATGTTCGTGAAATGTGTAAATGAGACAGAAGAGTGGAGGGGGGGGGGGGGGAGGAAGAAAGTTTCAGCGCGGCCACTACATGCATGTGTAGAGATGTGTTTTAAGTCGCCACATACCTTGTTGTGTCAGGTAAATTCTATTGTTTGTGGTTTTTGTTTGTAGCATTATTGTAGATTTATTGTGCTGCTTGTCACCTCATTTTCAGCTATTAGGCACGTAGATAAAAAGTAACTTTCATAAAATCAACATCGATATGATATTTATGATAGTAGTTTTCTACGGTATGTATGACAACACTTAGTTGATATTATTTTGGCAGAGAGGCCTTCTGGAGACCCAGGGCTCCACAGAGCACACTTCCAGTTTACTATACGTTGTTGCTTCGAATGATCTTTCCACTCGCATCCGTGGATATTGACCATCCCTCCTGAGACATCCTAAGTAAAGAGAGCCTAGCTAGAATAATCATTAGCCACTGAGTGACTCTTATTAAAAATATTTTCGTAGCTCAATTGAGGGGATATTAACTATTTTTTATTAAATGAGCAGTATTTCAGTTTTGATTTGACTCTTTATACACCAGTAATTTTATATCCCTGCCATCTATTGTAATGAGTAATCTGATTTCATTGGTAATAATGTCAACCGTTTTGCTATGGAAAAATAGCAATTTTTTTAAATTACTGGTACGTCACAATTTTTAAATGCTTCACTATTCAAAAATATGCGTTACAAATGTATTATAACAAAGAAAATTTACAAAAGAACGAAATACAATGACAATAAACAACTAATACAACATTTTCACGTGTTCTTATCATTTGAGTGCAGGTACAACACTTAAGTGCGTTTTTTGTTGATACATATGTTAACTCAATTCAAATGATCTTCTACTAACAAGCAAAGAGATTTTGACATTGTCCATCATACATGTGATATATGTGTATCAGATTGTTTGTTGAAGTGATGTGTCGGGCTTTATACTAAATATGGGTGAGAGCCATTGTTCGCTTTCGTTACACATGTGTTGAAAAGTGTCTGTTTATTGATTGTTGTTTGGCGAAAACTCTTCTTATATCGGTCAATGTTCTGAAATTTGTTCTACAATAACTGCTTTTGGTACTGAGTTGAAAGATAGGGAACTTCATTTGTGTTCTTATAATGACAGTAGATTGTGTAGAAAATTCCTTGACCAACAAAAATTATTTCTAGGAAAGTCTCTGATACTGTTTTGTGAGCGCACCTAACTGAAACCAGTCACGTCATTACATAATCAATTGGTTTACTGATGACTGTAATGTTGCAAGTGAGGTAACAGAGTCCACAAATATTACGTTCAGTCTAAATTTAAGCTCTACCCTCATTTGTGTACTGATTAGATTCTTCAATTAATGCCTATCAGCACTGCATTTATGATAAGGCAGTAGATTATCTTCTGAACTAATCGGCTTCTTTTTGTAAATATGATGCAGAACCATATTTCCGTATTCCCACAATATATTTTTGTTCCAATTTGTGTTACTTCATTTTATAATGTACCATATTGTATCTGCTGTTGTGTAAATGTACCTCTACTCCTTGTACTACTTCTGTTTAAAAATTGTATATATGTCTTCACTGTTTCCAGTAACTGCATTTCCAGTTCTTTAACTTCATTAAAATCTATGTTGATTACTTTGTTTTTATGTTCATATTTGCTTTCAGAGTAAGTCAATTAACAGAGAGGAATGACTGCTCTTGAAAATCAAATTCAGAAAGTGCGAAGTATCTTTATGATCGACAGCAAAGTAGTCAACAGAAGGTATATAGGAACAATAGGCAGTTATTTCCTGATTCCTAATAGCTATGCAACAATACTGATTACTGATGAAAAGTTGCCAAAACTCCGGAAGTTATTGATATGCATATTTGTCATTATTACATTTTGGAAACACATTGGGAAGCTGAAATTACATAGAAATTTTTTATACATCACAAACTAAAATTTTAAATAAAGGAATAAGTCGTGAAATTATCACTGAAAGTAATTTAAAGTCATTACATAGCATAAATTCAGTACTGGCTAACGCTTTGGATACCTGATGAAACTGATGTCAGCATTTGGTGTTGGTTTTATGATTTCTGGCGTATTATTGACTGACGATGTCGAATAAAAGATGTGACATTAATATCAGTAGGGGTAGTTGGAGGCTATCCAACTTTCCATATAGTAACATGTAAAAAAAATCATAAAACTATTTACCTCTGTATTTCTCTTTCATTCCAGATTATTGGCCGAAGAAAAAGGAGAATTGCCACTGGAAGAAGACTAATGAATGACGCTCTGATTCACTTATTCACTCTACATGGGCTTAATAACGAAACTGAGTACTATTTTCTGCATTAGTATATATCGTCCACAATGTAATGCCATATTTTTATAATAAAAGCCATATGGGTGCCTAGAAACGTTTCAAACTTCACCAGTCACATACAGCTGTGTGGACTGCTATGATGACATTCACTGGGTCACAAGATGTTATCAGACATGCAAATAAACGCCCTTTGTGTCCAGCCAGGCAATGCATCCGAGTGTAAACGATCGCTACACAAAAGAAATGCGACTGCTCGCGTTACTAAGGAACTCTTTGCCATGCCGTGTTGGTGTACCGCAGTTTTGCGATCTCGATCTGCGTGCTTTCGCTGTTACAGTTTACATAAAAATTTAGCTACACAATGGCAAAGAATGAGGACTTAACTACATGTGTCTTCTTGCAGCCTGTTAACCAGTGACAAAATAGGTTTTACTGGACTCAAATGAGTCTTACTTTAAATACGACTATCAAAATGAACATATCTGACAAATATGCAAATTAGTTGCAGTAGTCTCATTCCTGTCGTGACAGATCTCGAGCACTACACCGTCTAGCGTCGAGCGAGAAAACGGCTGCGGCACAGTACCTGTGATGGTCGTGTGATAAACCTGCGTAAGGATATAGTTTAGTTTCGAAAAGTAGTGGCATACTAACATATCACCACAAATAATAATATGAGCAGTCTCATTTTATTTGTGTCTACTTAGTTAATTACTGCCACTACACCTCAGAATTACAGACGTGTTTCCTGTTGCAGTGAGGCTAGAGAGAGAGTCTGTTGAGTTGCAGCAGTGTATAAGTGTGCGGTCCACGTGTCCTGGCATTATATCAGTGGGATTTCGAAAGGGTTACATGTGCACAGGTCCACTGCTATATTTTTTTGACGACTTGTCACCGTTAGAGAAGTACTAAACCCAACATATGCTCTTAACTGAGAGCCGCCTTCGAAATCTAGAACATACAGCTGCGAATAGGTGCTGCACCTCACGTACATTAGTTGTTTGCAATAACACGCAGGAAGACGAAATAATTCAGCTGTCATTGTCGTGTTCAGCCTTGAACTAATAAAGGAAGGAGAAGGTAAAATAAAGGAATAACCCGATTAACTGATTTTAGTTACTCAGAAGCCTAAGTTCTTTTGGGACCTTCCATATAAGAATTAATTGCGTTGCGCTTAGAGTGGCATTCGACACTGAAGTCATTAGAGAGGGAGTAATAGACCAGGTAGGCTAATGTTTGGCTTTGAACTCGGTCTCGCCATCAATTAATTCCGTATTCAGCTGAACAGTATTAGGAAATTCGCATTTAGTCTAAATCTAGCTGGTGGTTGATGATTAGAATTATTCGAACCGTGCTGTTCCTAAAAGGAGCTTGATTGCCTTAATGATTACATCATTACCCGGAAATTGAAGATGTAGAAAATAAAGAGTAGCCTCTCTCTGGAGGAATCAACTCCAACTGAGTGGTTACTGAAAATTCTGGTTACTCAGGAAGGTTGCCCGAGATCAATTCGATAAACAGCAGATTTGGTGAGACTGCCACATTGTGGTGTTTCGCAATACACCTCGTCAGTTCTCAGCACGAAAAACAGAATTACTAAAACTGAATCCCACTTCTCTCAGCGCAACATTTCTATTGTTTAACATTGTCAGGTGGTGCTAGGCATGTGTGCATGTGCAGCACACGATTACATTTGTATTGTTGTGGCTGATTATGGGATTACAAGGAAATAAGACGGTCGTATCTTGGGCCAACTTATGGCCTGCTCCTCTTGAATGGCAGCAAAAGGGTTATAGAGCTTGTTATCCTTTTGAGAGGGTGTGTCGCCATCAATGTTTATCCTCATTTAGAAGACACTGCGGACAGGTTTCAAAATTAACCTAGGATATTGGCGAACAGCCTGGTAATCTGCAATTGTACATCACAGACTACCCTCTTCACGCCGGCCCAGTATGGGTAACATACATTTCTTCCACCAACAGAATTCGAACCAGTTACTTACAGTTCGTCACCCAAGATAACTACACAAATATGAGAACAAATTTTGCAAACAACGTTAGGAGATGTGAAGTCTTACCTGTGGCGGAAATTTGTGTCCAGGAACACCATGATAAAATTCCAGTCAAGTCGCCTGCGAGACCAATGCCGGTGAGGCCACAACGGAAACAAACTTGAATACCGTAAACAACCACAGGCTAGATGCTCGATTTGTTGCTCGATTAGAGACATTGATGTGCATGTCTGGAAACATCATAGCGCATTTCAGAAACACCTAAAGTGTTGCACAGGCAGTCATCGTTCTTTAATCATTTAATGTTCTTTCAGAGACGAAACTGATCCTAATAATAAACTTTTACATTTTGTTGGAGCATTCCAGAAGTCTATAGACAAGGTGTGGAACAATTTCTCAAATGGAAAGTATTGCTCTCGTGTGAGAAGAAGATATTAGAAAACTTGTCACACTCAACTTCAGCGTGGTCGCACGCATGTTAATAAACAGTGAAATAAGTAATTAGTTGCTCAAAAATGTCGTACGTCACCAACAAAAAATAAAAAGTTGAGAGGTGCTAAAGAAAACCCATGGCCATTTTTAACTACACACAGCGCTGAATTAGCAATCCACATCCTCTTGGAGAGACATGAAAAATGTTCTCACCCCTCCCCAACCTCCCCTTGCGCATAGCTTTCCATGTATCTAGTCTCAACATTCCTGATTATTATTCTCAGTAATGAAAGAAATCCTTGCATGATGTTTATATTGAACTCCATGTGAGTCATGTACTAGTGTGAGTTGGCAACTATATTCTTTTGTAGCAGACCAGTACCTGTAATAATAAAGACCATCACTACATGTCAGTTAATATATTGTATTTTCAAGCTAAAGGTGTCAGCTGTCCCACAGAACATAGGTTCAAGGGAAACACACATCACAGCTAAGGAAATACAAGGAACGTGATGGGATTGATGTGTGAAACGAGATTGCTGTGTCTTGTAGGCTGAACGGATGAGTGCTCAACTCCTGTTACTAAAGCCCAAGGGAAATTATCCTGGTGATAAGAAATCGGCTGGATAAGTTTTTCTTCAACTCGTTGGAAGGAAAAGACATACACCAACAGGACTGTGGCCACAAATCACAGTGTTTCTCAAACCAGTCGTCGGAGTTATGACAACTTTACTTTGAGGACACACCTGTAGCAGTTTTCGGTGCCCACAGTGCCTTCTCCATCTCTGAATAGTATTAGGTACGTTGTGACCCTGCAACTGCTACAATATCAAATAATACAAACTTGAAACTAAATGGTATCCACCACAGTGTTACAGCCATTACCATTTTTCGCTAAGTAGTGGCTTGTAATACATGTTATTACCAATATTTTCATGTAGCTGACCGCACACCGAATGTGCTCCCTAGTAGCGTTCTGTGTAGTAGACACTAGCACTCAAATAAAATCACAAGAATGGCTACTAGTCTCGAACAGATAGGACAGAGAACGAATTCCTTCGAAGCAAACGTCATGCTATAGTCCCCTCAATAATAATAATAATACAACAAGCTATATGAATAAAGAAAGCCCCTTCTACTATCACCACGGAAATAATAACTAGCAATGTCATAGAATCGAAAGACTAAGTGCGCGAAAGACTAAATGCGCATACACATAACCAAGCAATAAGCCAGTCCAGGAGACAGTTCAGGCTAAACGATCTGTTTTATAATTGTAGAGGAAAAAGATAATAAGAAGTCTCTGTGGTCTAATGGTAGAGTCACTGCCTCACAAAGCCGAGGTTACCGGCCAGATGCTAGCGCCCAGCTGCGACTTCAAAGATATCCCGTTACCGTCTATGCCTTAGATGTAAAATGCAAACTGGTTCATAATTTACTTAGTAGTTAATTTCACGTGCTATATGAGATACAAGGAAAAACAAATTAATTTACTTATAAATAACTGATCCTCCCCATGAACCATGGACCTTGCCGTTGGTGGGGAGGCTTGCGTGCCTCAGCGATACTGATAGCCGTAAAGTGGTTCAACCACAAAGGAGGGGTATCTGTTGAGAGGCCAGACAAATGTGTGGTTCCTGAAGAGGGGCAGCAGCCTTTTCAGTAGTTGCAAGGGCAAGAGTCTAGATGATTGACTGATCTGGCCTTGTAACACTAACCAAAACGGCCTTGCTGTGGTGGTACTGCGAACGGCTGAAAGCAAGGGGAAACTACAGCCGTAATTTTTCCCGAGGGCATGCAGCTTTAGTGTATGGTTAAATGATGATGGCATCCTCTTGGGTAAAATATTCCGGAGGTAAAATAGTCCCCCATACGGATCTTCGGGCGGGGACTACTCAGGAGGACGTTGTTATCAGGAGAAAGAAAACCGGCGTTCTACGGGTCAGAGCGTGGAATGGCAGATCCTTTAATCGAGCAGGTAGGTTAGAAAATTTAAAAAGGGAAATTGATAGATTAAAGTTAGATATAGTGGGAATTAGTGAAGTTAGGTGGCAGGAGGAACAAGACTTCTGGTCAGACGAATACAGGGTTATAGATACCAAATCAAATAGGGGTAATGCAGGAGTAAGTTTAATAATGAATAAAAAAATAGGAATGCGGGTAAGCTACTACAAACAGCATAGTGAACGCATTATTGCGGCCAAGATAGATATGAAGCCCACACCTACTATAGTAGTACAAGTTTATATGCCGACTAGCTACACAGATGACGAAGTCATAGGTGAAATTTATGATGAGATAAAAGAAATTATTCAGACAGTGAAGGGAGACGAAAATTCAATAATCATGGGTGACTGTAATTCGATAGTAGGAATGGGAAGAGATGGATACGTAGTAGGTGCATATGGACTGGAGGTAAGAAATGAAAGAGGAAGCCGCCTGGTAGAATTTTGCACAGAGCATAACTTAATCATAGCTAACACTTGGTTCAAGAATCATAAAAGAAGGTTGTATACATGGAAGAAGCCTGGAGATACTGAAAGGTTTCAGACAGATTATACGTATAATGGTAAGACAGAGATTTAGGAACCAGGTGTTAAATTGTGAGACATTTCCATTGGCAGATGTGGACTCTGACCACAATCTATTGGTGATGAACTGTAGATTAAAACTGAAGAAACTGCAAAAAGGCGGGAATTTTAGGAGATGGGACCTGGATAAACTGACAGACTCAGAGGCTGTAGAGAATTTAAGGGAGAGCATTAGAGTACGATTGACAAGAATGGGGGAAAGAAATATAGTAGAAGAAGAATGGGTGGCTTTGAGAGATGAAATATTGAAGGGAGCAGAGGATCACGTATGTAAAAAGACGAGGGTAATTGAAATCCTTGAGTAACAGAAGAGATACTGAATTTAATTGATGAAATAAGAGAGTACAAAAATGCTGTAAATGAAGCAGTCAAAAAGGAATACAAACGTCTCAAAAATGAGATCGACAGGAAGTGCAAAATGGCTAAACAGGGATGGCTAGAGGAGAAATGTAATGATGTAGAGGCGTATATCACTAGGGGTAAGATAGATACTGCCTACAGGAAAATTAAAGAGAGCTTTGGAGAAAAGAGAATCACTTGCATGAAATCAAGAGCTCAGATGGAAACCCAGTTCTAAGCAAAGAAAGAAAAGCAGGAAGGTGGAAGGAGTATATAGAGGGTCTATACGAGGGCGATGTTCTTGAGGACAATATTATGGAAATGGAGCAGGATTTAGATGATGATGAAATGGGAGATATGATACTGTGTGAAGACGTTGACAGAGAACTGAAAGACGTAAGCCGAAACAAGGCCCCGGGAAAAGACAACATTCCATTAGAACTACTGATAGCGTTGGGAGAACCAGCCCTGACAAGACTCTACCATAAATTTGGTAAACAAGATGTATGAGACAGGTGAAATACCCCGAGACTTCAAGAAGAATATAATAATTCCAATCCCAAAGAAAGCAGGTGTTGACAGATGTGAAAATTACCGAACTATCAGTTTATGAAGCCACGTCTGCAAAATACTAACACGAATTCTTTACAGACGAATGGAAAAACTGGTAGAAGCCGACCTCCGGGAAGATCAGTTCGGATTCTGTAGAAATGTTGGAACTCGTGAGGCAATACTGGCCCTACGACTTATCTTAGAAAATAGATTAAGGAAAGGCAAACCTACGTTTCCAGCATTTGTAGACTTAGAGAAAGCTTTTGACAATCTTGACTGGAATACTCTCTTTCAAATTCTAAAGGTGGCAGGGGTAAAATACAGGGAGCGAAAGGCTATCTACAGTTTGTACAGAAACCAGGTGGCAGTTATAAGAGTCAAGGGGCATGAAAGGGAAGCAGTGGTTGGGAAGGGAGTGAGACAGGTTTGTAGCCAGTCCCCGATGTTATTCAATCTGTATATTGAGAAAGCAGTAAAGGAAACAAAAGAAAAATTCGGAGCAGGAATTAAAATCTATGGAGAAGAAATAAAAACTTTGAGGTTCGCCGATGACATTGTAATTCTGTCAGAGACGGCAAAGGACCTGGAAGAGCAGCTGAAGGGAATGGACAGTGTCTTGAAAATAGGACATAAGATGAACATCAACAAAAGCAAAACGAGATTAATGGAATTTAGTCGAATTAAATCGGGTGATGCTGAGGGTATTTGATTAGGAAATGACACGCTTATAGTAGTAAATGAGTTTTGCTATTTGGGGAGCAAAATAACTGATGATAGTCGAAGTAGAGAGAATATAAAATGTAGACTGGCAGTGGCTAGGAAAGCGTTTCTGAAGAAGAGAAATTTGTTAACATCGAGAATAGATTTAAGTGTCACGAAGTCTTTTCTGGAATATTTGTATGGAGTGTAGCCATGTATGGAAGCGAAACGTGGACGATAAATAGTTTAGACAAAAAGAGAATAGAACCTTTCGAAATGTGGTGCTACAGAAGAGTGCTGAAGATTAGATGTGTAGAGTACATAACTAGTGAGAAGGTATTGAATAGAATTGGCGAGAAGAGAAATTTGTGGCACAACTTGACTGGAAGGAGGGATCGGTTGGTAAGACATATTCTCAGGCATCAAGGGATCACCAATCTAGTACTGGAGGGCAGCGTGGAGGGTAAAAATCGTAGAGGGAGACCAAGAGATGAATACACTAAGCAGATGCAGAAGGATGTAGGTTGCAGTAGGTAC
The DNA here is from genome assembly GCF_021461385.2 of Schistocerca piceifrons. NCBI lineage: Eukaryota > Metazoa > Arthropoda > Insecta > Orthoptera > Acrididae > Schistocerca > Schistocerca piceifrons. The sequence continues at coordinate 619,691,636 of NC_060149.1, forward strand.
GGGGAGATGAAGAAACTTGCACAGGATAGAGTATCATGAAGAGCTGCCTCAAACCAGTCTCTGGACTGTAGACCACAACAACAACAAATAACAGATGTTTCCTATGACGACCTTCAAAAAAATGATTCAAATGGCTCTGAGCACTATGGGACTTAATTTCTGAGGTCGTCAGTTCTTTGCGTGTTTTTGGTACTTGCATTGTTTAATTCATAAATTTCGGGCGTATTATAGTATTTGAGTGTGTAGCATCGCGTTTTAGTACCTGAATAGTGTAAATTCGCGTAGTCTCCTTCCGCCGCCGAGCAGTGTCCGCAGTGCGCAAGTAGCAGCATTACTGCATTTACTAGGCAATCTTGTATTTTAATAACCGTTTAAATTTTGTTGATTTGTTTGCGCTCTCTGTAGATTACTTCAGACGTTCTTTGCAAAACAGTTTTTAACATGGATAGGGACTGCAACTGCTGTGTTCGGATGCAGGCTGAGTTGGCATCCCTTCGCTCCCAGCTTCAGGCAGTGTTGGCTTCGGTCACACAGCTTGAGGCTGTTACCAATGGTCATCACTGTGGGGGTCCGGATGGGGGTTTGTCGGGGACGGCCAGCTCGTCCCACGCATCCCCTGATCGGACTACGACTGTGGTTGCCCGCGATACTGCCAGCATTGAAGCTGATCCCTCACCTGTGGTAGAGTGGGAGGTCGTCTCAAGGTGTGGCAGGGGGCGAAAGACATTCCGGAGGGCTGAATGGAAAGCCTCTCCAGTTTGTCTGACGAACCGGTTTCAGGCTCTGTCTCAGGCTGATACTGATCTTCGGCCTGACATGGCTGCTTGTCCTGTTCCAGAGGTTGCCCCTCAGTCTGCAAGATCCGGGCGGTCGCAGAGGGTGGGCTTACTGGTAGTTGGGAGCTCCAACGTCAGGCGCGTAATGGGGCCCCTTAGGGAAATGGCAGCAAGAGAGGGGAAGAAAACCAATGTGCACTCCGTGTGCATACCGGGGGGAGTCATTCCAGATGTGGAAAGGGTCCTTCCGGATGCCATGAAGGGTACAGGGTGCACCCATCTGCAGGTGGTCGCTCATGTCGGCACCAATGATGTGTGTCGCTATGGATCGGAGGAAATCCTCTCTGGCTTCCGGCGGCTATCTGATTTGGTGAAGACTGCCAGTCTCACTAGCGGGATGAAAGCAGAGCTCACCATCTGCAGCATCGTCGACAGGACTGACTGCGGACCTTTGGTACAGAGCCGAGTGGAGGGTCTGAATCAGAGGCTGAGACGGTTCTGCGACCGTGTGGGCTACAGATTCCTCGACTTGCGCCATAGGGTGGTGGGGTTTCGGGTTCCGCTGGATAGGTCAGAGGTCCACTACACGCAACAAGCGGCTACACGGGTAGCAGGGGTTGTGTGGCGTGCGCTGGGCGGTTTTTTAGGTTAGATGGCCTTGGGCAAGTACAGAAAGGGCAACAGCCTCAACGGGTGCGGGGCAAAGTCAGGACATGCGGGGACCAAGCAGCAATCGGTATTGTAATTGTCAAATGTCGATGCTGCGTTGGTAAAGTACCAGAACTTCAAGCGCTGATAGAAAGCACCGATACTGAAATCGTTATAGGCACAGAAAGCTAGCTGAAGCCAGAGAGAAATTCTGCCGAAATTTTTACAAAGGCACAGACGGTGTTTAGAAAGGATAGATTGCATGCAACCGGTGGAGGAGTGTTCGTCGCTGTTAGTAGTAGTTTATCCTGTAGTGAAGTAGAAGTGGATAGTTCCTGTGAACTATTATGGGTGGAGGTTACACTCAACAACCGAACTAGGTTAATAATTGGCTCCTTTTACCGACCTCCCGACTCAGCAGCATTAGTGGCAGAACAGCTGAGAGAAAATTTGGAATACATTTCACATAAATTTTCTCAGCATGTTATAGTCTTAGGTGGAGATTTCAATTTACCAGATATAGACTGGGACACTCAGATGTTTAGGACGGGTGGTAGGGACAGAGCATCGAGTGACATTATACTGGTGCACTATCCGAAAATTACCTCGAGCAATTATACAGAGAACCGACTCGTGGAGATAACATCTTGGACCTACTGATAACAAACAGACCCGAACTTTTCGACTCTGTATGTACAGAACAGGGAATCAGTGATCATAAGGCCGTTGCAGCATCCCTGAATACGGAAGTTAATACGAATATAAAAAAAGGGAGGAAGGTTTATCTGTTTAGCAAGAGTAATAGAAGGCAGATTTGAGACTACCTAACAGATCAAAACGAAAATGTCTGTTCCGACAATGTTTATGGAAAAAGTTCAAGGCAATCGTAAAATGCGTTTTAGACAGGTACGTGCCGAGTAAAACTGTGAGGGACGGGAAAAACTCAGCGTGGTACAACAACAAAGTTAGGAAACTACTGCGAAAGCAAAGAGAGCTCCACTCCAAGTTTAAACGCAGCCAAAACCTCTCAGACAAACAGAAGCTAAACGATGTCAAAGTTAGCGTAAGGAGGGCTATGCGTGAAGCGTTCAGTGAATTCGAAAGTAAAATTCTATGTACCGACTTGACAGAAAATCCTAGGAAGTTCTGGTCTTACGTTAAATCAGTAAGTGGCTCGAAACAGCATATCCAGACACTACGGGATGATGATGGCATTGAAACAGAGGATGACACGCGTAAAGCTGAAATAGTAAACACCTTTTTCCAAAGCTGTTTCACAGAGGAAGACCGCACTGCAGTTCCTTCTCTAAATCCTCGCACAAACGAAAAAATGGGTGACATCGAAATAAGTGTCCAAGGAATAGAAAAGTAACTGGAATCACTCAACAGAGGAAAGTCCACTGGAGCTGACGGGATACCAATTCGATTCTACACAGAGTACGCGAAAGAACTTGCCCCCCTTCTAACAGCCGTGTACCGCAAGTCTCTAGAGGAACGGGGGTTCCAAATGATTGGAAAAGAGCACAGATAGTCCCAGTCTTTAAGAAGGGTCGTCGAGCAGATGCGCAAAACTACAGACCTATATCTCTGACGTTGATCTGTTGTAGAATTTTAGAACATGTTTTTTGCTCGAGTATCATGTCGTTTTTGGAAACCCAGAATCTACTATGTAGGAATCAACATGGATTCCGGAAACAGCGATCGTGTGAGACCCAACTCGCTTTATTTGTTCATGAGACCCAGAAAATATTAGATACAGGCTCCCAGGTAGATGCTATTTTTCTTGACTTCCGGAAGGCGTTCGATACAGTTCCGCACTGTCGCCTGATAAACAAAGTAAGAGCCTACGGAATATCAGACCAGCTGTGTGGCTGGATTGAAGAGTTTTTAGCAAACAGAACACAGCATGTTGTTATCAATGGAGAGACGTCTACAGACGTTAAAGTAACCTCTGGCGTGCCACAGGGGAGTGTTATGGGACCATTGCTTTTCACAATATATATAAATGACCTAGTAGATAGTGTCGAAGTTCCATGCGGCTTTTCGCGGATGATGCTGTAGTATACAGAGAAGTTGCAGCATTAGAAAATTGTAGCGAAATGCAGGAAGATCTGCAGCGGATAGGCACTTGGTGCAGGGAGTGGCAACTGACCCTTAACGTAGACAAATGTAATGTATTGCGAATACATAGAAAGAAGGATCCTTTATTGTATGATTATATGATAGCGGAACAAACACTGGTAGCAGTTACTTCTGTAAAATATCTGGGAGTATACATGCGGAACGATTTGAAGTGGAATGATCATATAAAATTAATTGTTGGTAAGGCGGGTACCAGGTTGAGATTCATTGGGAGAGTGCTTAGAAAATGTAGTCCATCAACAAAGGAGGTGGCTTACAAAACACTCGTTCGACCTATACTTGAGTATTGCTCATCAGTGTGGGATCCGTACCAGATCGGTTTGACGGAGGAGATAGAGAAGATCCAAAGAAGAGCGGCGCGTTTCGTCACAGGGTTATTTGGTAACCGTGATAGCGTTACGGAGATGTTTAATAAACTCAAGTGGCAGACTCTGCAAGAGAGGCGCTCTGCATCGCGGTGTAGCTTGCCCGCCAGGTTTCGAGAGGGTGCGTTTCTGGATGAGGTATCAAATATATTGCTTCCCCCTACTTATACCTCCCGAGGAGATCACGAATGTAAAATTAGAGAGATTAGAGCGCGCACGGAGGCTTTCAGACAGTCGTTCTTCCCGCAAACCATATGCCACTGGAACAGGAAAGGGAGGTAATGACAGTGGCACGTAAAGTGCCCTCCGCCACACACCGTTGGGTGGCTTGCGGAGTATAAATGTAGATGTAGATGTAGATCTTAGAACTACTTAAACCTAACTAACCTAAGGACATCACACACATCCATGCCCGGACGACTTTCAAAAGTTACTTTACATTACAGATCTCTGAATGTTAGTAACATCTTTCGGGCTGTGCCTTCGCAGCACACACTTCCTACAATTCGTTCTTAATGCTCTCATGAACATTCTCCATCAGTACTACACAGTTAAACAAACAGAGATAACGTTTCTGTCAAATAAGTGCAGACTACTAAACCCAAAATTGTAACTACCCAAATGGAAATCTGCACTATCTGTCTCAATCTCATATTCAAAGCACGCCTATTTCATCATTCACTAGAAAGGAATACACGATGGAAGTCAAGGACGCATCTTTCTCGTAAAGGAAAGAGAAAAATATGAATTAATATTGCATAATTTGTAACGTGCCGAAAAATGAATACGGGATTCCAAGAGTTGAGATGTATTCCCTTCCAGTTATATCGTTTTTTTATTGTCTTAGAGAATGTGATATCAAATGACAACTTTTTTTCAGTGGTTGCCCATATGCTCTTCAATGTTATTAAAATAACATCTGCTGCGGTGTTCGAAGTACTATGTGTATATAATTATATAAAAGCTAGTTTCAGAATGGTATTTTTACGTCAGCATAATACTGTTTTGCGTATCGCTTCGAAAGTTGCCTTTAGACATAGTATGGAAAACTCACTAGGGAATGTAGATATTGGAAATGAACTTTTCACTAAAAAAAAGCGTCACACTTCATGATGGACTGGTAGTTGAAGTTCGAAATTAAAATCAGTAATGGCACCAAATTACATTTGTTAGCTTCAGATTAACACATAACACATTGTTTCAAATACGTGTACAGTAGCAAAGCTTAACATTACAATTGATGTATAATCTTCAAGGTCTTTACAGTATTAAGGAAGGTAAAAAAAAAAGCAACGGTGGGAAGAAAGTACAGCTACATGTTGTATTCGAGGTCAGATCAAACATGGGCTCTGGCAGTAGAGCCGATGAAACAGAAGGGGTTTGTTGTTCAGAATCCAGGTGTAGATATAGTTGATAATTGAAATATGAAATAATAAATGATAATAATTATAATAATAAATTTAAAAAATACGAAGTGTTATACTCTTTATTTATAGGACACTTCAGTGTATGAGTTTGTAATGTGCATATGTGAAATATGTTAAAAGTATAACTCGGTAGCTTTTTTTCCTCTCACGTACACTGTTTCCTTCCTGAGTATAATGAGCAACAACTCTCATCAAATGTGAATAAATGCCAAATAATGACTATATTAGAGACGAAGAACCCGGCAATATCCAATTACAAGATTAGTGATGAAGATATGGAGTACATCTCGTTGTTTAAATATTTAAGGGTAACGCTAAGAAGCAGTATAAAATGAGACAAACATGCAAAGAGAGTATTAGAGAAGGCGAATGGAAATTTAGATTAGTTAAAACGGCTCTGAGAAACTGTAGCGTGTCTCTAAAGGAAGTTGCATATATGACGCTAGTGCGACACATTCTAGGGCGTCTTTCGACCGTTCAGAGTCCTTGTCACGTAGGCATGACAATAATCATCGAATGAATTTGAAGAGACCTGGCTGACAAGGAGGGTAAGAAAACCAATGTGCACTCCGTGTGCATACAAGGTGGAGTCATTCCAGATGTGGAAAGGGTCCTCCCGGATACCATGAAGAGAACAGGGTGCAGCCAAATGCAGGTGTTTGCACACGTCGGTACCAATGATGTATGTCGCTTTGGATCAGAAGAGATTCTCTCTGGTTTCGAGCGGCCAACAGAAGTGGTAAAGGCTGCCAGTCTTGCTTCAAGATGAAAGCAGAGCTGACCATTTGCAGCATAGTCGACGGGACCGATTGCGGACCTCTGGTACAGGGCCGAGTGGAGGGTCTGAATCAGAGGTTTAGACGGTTTTACGAACGTGTAGGCTGCATATTCCTCGACTTGCGCCGAAGGGTGGTTGGGTTTCGGGTTCCGCTAAATAGGTCAGGTGTCCACTATAGGCAGGAGGCGACTACACGGGTAGCAGGGGCTGTGTGGCGTGGACTGCGCGGTTTTTTAGGTTAAGGGTCTCGGGAAAACACAAGATGGGCTTCAGTCGAAAAGGGTGCAGGCTGAACACAGGAAGAACATAGATACAGGAACCATTGGTATAACAGAATGAGATTTTGACTCTGCAGCGGAGTGTGTGCTGATATGAAACTTCCTGGCAGATTAAAACTATATGCCGGACCGAGACTCGAACTCGGGACCTTTGCCATTCGCGAGCAAGTTCTCTACCAACTGAGCTACCCAAACACGACTCACGCCTCGTCCTCGCAGCCTTACTTCTGCCAATACCTCGTCTCCCACCTTCCAAACTTAACAGAAGCTCTCCTGCGAAGTTGGTAGAGCACTTGCCCGCGAAAGGCAAAGGTCCCGAGTTCGAGTCTCGGTCCGGCACACAGTTTTAATCTGCCAGGAAGTTTGATTGGTATAACAGTTGTAAATCGTCTTAGCTGTGTTGGGGAAGTACCAGAGCTCCAAGCGCTATTAGGAAGCACTATTGCTCAAATCAATATAGGCACTGAAAGCTGGCTGAAGCCGGATATAAATTCAGCCGAAATTTTTGTGAAGAACCTAACGGTGTTCTGAAAAGATAGGCTAAACACGGTTGGCGGTGGCGTGTTTGTTGCTGTTAGAAGTAGTTTAACTTGTCCCGAAATTGAAGTAAATACTTCCTGTGAGATAGTATGGGCAGAGGTCATTGTTGGCAACCGGAATAAAATAATAATTGGATCCTTTTAGCGACCGCCCAGTTCAGATGATACAGTTGCTGAAAGGTTCAAAGAAAACTTGAGTTTGATTTCAAACACGTACCCGACTCATACGATAATAGTTGGTGGTGACTTTTATTTACCCTCGATATGTTGGCGAAAATAGATGTTTAAATTCCGAGGTACGCATAAAATATCATGCGAAATTGTGACAAATAATCCTGAGTTAATGAACAGCTTCAAAACCGATATAGGGGTTAGTCAACACATGGTTGTCGTAGCGATACTGAATACTGTAATCCACAAATCCTCGAAAAACAAGCGAAAAATATACCTATTCAAAAAAGCAGATAAAAATTCGCTTGACGCTTTTCTGAGAGACAATCTCCACTCATTGTAAATTAACGATGTAATTGTAGACTAGATGTGGCTTAAATTCAAAGAAATAGTATCGGCAGCAATTGAGAGGTTTATACCAAATAAACTAACAAACGGTGGAGCTTATCCTCCTTGGTACACGAAACGGGTTAGAACACTGTTGCAGAAACAACGAAACAAACATGCCAAATTTAAAGAGACGCAAAATTCCCAAGATTGGCGATCCTTTACAGAAGCTCGAAACTTAGCGCGGAGTTCAATGCGAGACGCCTATAACAGCTTCCACAACGAAACTTTGTCTCGAAACCTGGCAGAAAATCCAAAGAGATTCTGGTCGTATGTAAAGTATGTTAGCGACAAGAAACAATCAATGCCTTCTATGCGAGATAACAATGGAGATACTATCGATGACAGTGCTGCCAAAGCAGATTTACTAAACACAGCCTTCCGAAATACTTTCACAAAAGAAGACGAAGTAAATGTTCCAGAATTAGAATCGAGAACAGCTGCCAACATGTGTAACGTAGAAGTAAATATCCTTGGAGTAGTGAAGCAACTCAAATCACTTAATAAAAGCAAGTCTTCTGGTCCAGACTGTACACCAATTAGGTTCCTTTCGGAGTATGCTGATGCATTAGCTCCATACTTAACAATCATATACAACCGTTCGCTCGACGAAAGATCCGTGCCCAAAGACTGGAAATTTGCACAGGTCACACGAATATTCAAGAAAGTTAGTAGGAGTAATCCACTAAATTACAGGCCCATATCGTTAACGTCGATATGCATCAGGATTTTAGAACACATATTGTGTTCGAAAATTATGAATTACCTCGAAGGAAACTGTCTAATGACAAACAGTGAACATGGGTTCAGAAAACATCGTTCCTGTGAAACACAACTAGTTCTTTACTCACATGAAGCGCTGAGTGCTATTGTCAAGGGATTTCAGATCGATTCCGTGTTCCTGGATTTCCGGAAGGTTTTTGACACAGTACCACACAAGTGGCTCGTAATAAAATTGCGTGCTTATGGAATATCGTCTCAGTTATGTGACTGGATTTGCGATTTCCTGTCAGAGAGGTCACAGTTCGTAGTAATTGACGGAAAGTCATCGAGTAAAGCAGAAGCGATTTCAGGCGTTCCCCAAGGTAGTGTTATAGGCCCTTTGCTGTTCCTTATCTATATAAACGATTTGGGAGACAATTTGAGCAGTCGTCTTCTGTTGTTTCCAGAAGACGCTGGCGTTTATCGACTCATAAAGTCATCAGAAGACCAAAACAAACTGTGAAACGATTTAGAAAAGATATCGGAATGGTGCGAGAATTGGCAGTTGACTCTAAATAACGAAACGTGTGAGGTCATCCACATGAGTACTAAAAGGAACTCATTAAACTTCGGTTACGCGATCGATCAGTCTAATCTAAAAGCCGTAAATTCAACTAAATATCTAGGTATTACAATTACGAACAACTTAAATTGGATAGAACACATAGAAAATGTTGTGGGGAAGGCTAACCAAAGGCTGCATTTTATTGGCAGGACACTTAGAAAATGTAACAGACCTACTAAGGAGACTGCCTACACTACGATTGTCCGTCCTCTTTTAGAATACTGCTGTGCGGTGTGGGATCCTTACCAGGTAGGAGTGACGGAGTACATCGAAAAAGTTCAAAGAAAGGCAATACGTTTTGTATTATTGCGAAATATGGGAGAGAGTGTCATAGAAATGATAAGAGATTTGGGGTGGAAATCATTAGAAGAAAGGCGTTTTTCGTTGCGAGGGAATCTTCTCAAGAAATTCCAATCACCATCTTTCTGCTCCGAATGCCAAAATAGTTTGTTGACACCGACCTACATAGGGCTGAACGATCCCCACGATAAAATAAGGGAAACCAAAGCTCGCACGTAAAGATACAGGTGTTCATTGTTTCCGCGCGCTGTACGACATTGTAATAATAGAGAATTGTGAAGGTGGTTCGTGAACCCTATTCCAGGCACTTAAATGTGATTTGCAGAGTATCCATGTAGATGCAGATGTCTTGTGACAGCCAGAGCGAGAGCACCAGCAGCAGCGAGTACTGTTTGTATAAAGCGTTTATTTTGCATTTTGTTTACGACCTTCGACTAAGGAAGGGATTCTATTTGTGTTTATCTGCTCTGCATAGTAACTAACAGTTCTTGATAAAACCTTACGTAGCTTTCGTGTTAGATTTCTTAGTGTTTTCTTGATCGTTTAGAACAGAAAGCGCCCTAAAACCGTCTTTTGTTTGTTTCGCGGCCGTTAGCCACTAGTCACTTGAATCAGCAGTTGTCTTGTGACAGCCAGAGCGAGAGCACCAGCAGCAGCGAGTACTGTTTGTATAAAGCGTTTTTGTACTTATTTGCTGCGCTTAGCTTTTAAATAGTTTTTCTGGGAGAACCTAGCGTAGTTTTCGCGTCTCGTATTTCAGTGAGTGTTTCTTGATTATCAGAGTAGCTCATCAGAAGATTATCTTGGGAATTTGTCACCGTATAGAGTAGGGTAAACATAGTCATGTGTAGGGACTGTGGTTGCTGTGAGCGGACGCAAGGAGAATTGGCCACTCTTCGGGGGCAGGTGGAGGCTTTGTCTGTTAGGCTCATCGAGCTCGAGGCGCAGGCGTCGGCTCGTAGTGGCGTTGGGGCAACTGTGGAGAGACCTATGCCTACTTCGGTGGCCTTGGAATCGCATGGAACCCCTGATGTCGCTGCGTCTTCCGGCAGTGAGCATCTTACCGGTCAGCCATCACTCCAGGGTGAATGGCGGACAGTGGTGGGCTCGCGCGTGCCTGGCCGAAAGGCAAAGGTGGGATCTGGCCGCGTGGCAGCTGCCTTACCCCTTTCCAACAGGTACGGGGTGCTTTCTAGTGGTGATGACATCGTTTCCGAGCCACCACAGGATGCCTCGCCTGTTGGGCCAGTGGCCGATTCTCCGGCAAGGTCCCGACAGTCACAGAGGGCGGGCCTATTAGTTATAGGGAGCTCCAACGTTAGGCGGGTTATGGAGCCCCTCAGGAAAATAGCGGGTAGGTCGGGGAAGAATGCCAGTGTGCACTCGGTGTGCTTGCCGGGGGGTCTCGTCCGTAATGTGGAGGAGGCCCTTCCGGCAGCTATTGAACGCACTAGGTGTGACCGGCTGCAGATAGTAGCACATGTCGGAACGAATGACGTCTGCCGCTTGGGTTCTGAGGCCATCCTTGGTTCCTTCCGGCGGCTGGCTGATTTGGTGAAGACAACCAGCATCGCACGCGGAGTGCAAGCTCAGCTTAATATCTGCAGCATAGTGCCCAGAGTCGATCGCGGTCCTCTGGTTTGGAGCCGTGTGGAGGGTCTAAACCAGAGGCTCAGACGACTCTGCGACTATAATGGTTGCAAATTCATCGACCTCCGTTATTGGGTGGAGAACTGTAGGGCCCCCCTAGACAGGTCAGGCGTGCACTACACACCGGAAGCAGCTACTAGGGTAGCAGAGTACGTGTGGCGTGCACACGGGGGTTTTTTAGGTTAGAGGGACCCCCCCTTGGGCGAAACGATAAAATACCTGACGGCTTACCAGAGAGGACATTATCATCGTTGATAAAGAACGTCCGTCCTCAGAGACCAAAAACAGGAAAAGTTAACGTAATATTGGTAAACTGCAGGAGTATCCAGGGCAAGGTTCCTGAATTAGTATCTCTTATTGAAGGAAATAGTGCGCATATAGTATTAGGAACGGAAAGTTGGTTAAAACCGGAAGTGAACAGTAACGAAATCCTAGACACAGAATGGAATATATACCGCAAGGATAGGATAAACGCCAATGGTAGAGGAGTATTTATAGCAGTAAAGAATTGAATAATATCCAGTGAAGTTATTAGCGAATGCGAATGTGAAATAATCTGGGTTAAGCTAAGTGTCAAAGGTGGGTCAGATATGATAGTCGGATGCTTCTATAGACCACCTGCATCAGCAACCGTAGTAGTTGAGCGCCTCAGAGAGAACCTGCAGAACGTCGTGAAGAAGTTTCGTGATCATACTATTGTAATAGGGGGAGACTTCAATCTACCAGGTATAGAATGGGATAGTCACACAATCAGAACTGGAGCCAGGGACAGAGACTCTTGTGACATTATCCTGACTGCCTTGTCCGAGAATTACTTCGAGCAGATAGTTAGAGAACCAACTCGTGAAGCTAACGTTTTAGACCTCATAGCAACAAATAGACCGGAACTTTTCGACTCCGTGAATGTAGAAGAGGGTATCAGTGATCATAAGTCAGTGGTTGCATCAATGACTACAAGTGTAATAAGAAATGCCAAGAAAGGAAGGAAAATATATTTGCTTAACAAGAGTGATAGGGCACAAATCGCAGAATACCTGAGTGACCACCATCAAACGTTCATTTCTGAGGAAGAGGATGTGGAACAAAAATGGAAAAAATTCAGAAACATCGTCCAGTACGCCTTAGATAAGTTCGTACCGACTAAGGTCCAAAGCGAGGGGAAAGATCCACCGTGGTATAACAATCATGTACGAAAGGTACTACGGAAACAAAGAAAGCTTCATCATAGGTTTAAGAGTAGTCGAATCATAGCTGATAAGGAAAAGCTGAACGAAGCGAAAAAGAGCGTAAAGAAAGCAATGAGAGAAGCATTCAACGAATTTGAACATAAAACATTGGCAAACAATCTAAACAAGAACCCTAAAAAGTTTTGGTCATATGTAAAATCGGTAAGCGGATCTAAATCCCCTATTCAGTCACTCGTTGACCACGATGGCACCGAAACAGAGGACGACCGAAGAAAGGCAGAAATACTGAATTCAGTGTTCCGAAACTGTTTCACTGCGGAAAATCTTAACACGGTCCCTGACTTCAGCCGTCGCACGGACGCCAAAATGGAAAATATTGAAATAAACGATATCGGAATTGAAAAACAACTGCTATCACTTAGTAGCGGAAAAGCATCCGGACCAGACGAGATACCCTTAAGATTCTACAGTGATTATGCTAAAGAACTTGCCCCCTTTCTATCAGCAATTTATCGTAGATCGCTGGAAGAACGTAAAGTACCTAGCGACTGGAAGAAAGCGCAGGTCGTTCCCATTTTCAAGAAGGGTCATAAATCAGATGCGAATAATTATAGGCCTATTTCGCTTACGTCAATCTGTTGTAGAATAATGGAACATGTTTTGTGTTCTCGTATTATGACGTTCTTAGATAATACAAATCTCCTTCATCATAACCAACATGGATTCTGCAAACAGAGATCATGTGAAACTCAGCTCGCCCTATTTGCCCAAGAAATTCACAGTGCCGTAGACACTGGCGAGCAGATTGATGCCGTATTCCTGGACTTCAGGAAGGCATTTGATACGGTTCCGCACTTACGTTTAGTGAAAAAAATACGAGCTTACGGAATATCGGACCAGGTTTGTGATTGGATTCAGGATTTCCTAGAAGAAAGAACACAACATGTCATTCTTAACGGTTCAAAATCTGCAGATGTAGAGGTAATTTCGGGAGTACCGCAAGGAAGCGTGATAGGACCTTTATTGTTTACAATATACATAAATGACTTAGTTGACAACATCGGTAGCTCCGTGAGGCTATTTGCAGATGACACGGTTGTCTACAAGAAAGTAGCAACATCAGAAGACTCGTACGTACTCCAGGAAGACCTGCAGAGGATTAATGCATGGTGCGACAGCTGGCAGCTTTCCCTAAACGTAGATAAATGTAATATAATGCGCATACATAGGGGCAGAAATCCATTCCAGTACGATTATGCCATAGGTGGTAAATCATTGGAAGCGGTAACGACCGTAAAATACTTAGGAGTTACTATCCGGAGCGATCTGAAGTGGAATGATCACATAAAACAAATAGTGGGAAAAGCAGGCGCCAGGTTGAGATTCATAGGAAGAATTCTAAGAAAATGTGACTCATCGACGAAAGAAGTAGCTTACAAAACGCTTGTTCGTCCGATTCTTGAGTATTGCTCATCAGTATGGGACCCTTACCAGGTTGGATTAATAGAAGAGATAGACATGATCCAGCGAAAAGCAGCGCGTTCTTCCCACGCACAATTCGTGAATGGAACAGGGAAGGGGGGATCAGATAGTGGTACAATAAGTACCCTCCGCCACACACCGTAAGGTGGCTCGCGAAGTATAGATGTAGATGTAGATGTAGATGTAAAAGATGCCTGTAATACTTGGGTAACACAAATGGGAAGACTTGGAGAGAAGGATGTCGTAGTTCTCATGGAACCCTATCGGATAATTTTAGAGACCCAGTACTCGAGGAAGACTTGGCGATCATACTACATGTATATTCTATAAACCACTATGAACTGCATGGCAGAGGTTACTTTCCATTGTACCAAATATTTGAGCTTTTTTCCTTTCCATTACGCGATGAAGTGTAGGAAAAATGGTTGCTTTAATGCCTCTGCACGTGCTGCAGTTAATATATTTCTAGGTTAACCACTTAGAACTGGTTCTTGACAATTTGTAAGGAGACTTTCGCGGAATTGTTTGCATCTAACTTCAAGTGTCTTCCAGTTCAGTTTCTTCATCATCTCAGTCAAGTCCTCTCATGGCTCATACAATCCTGTGACATTCATGCTCTCTACCTGTTAACTATCCCATTTTAATGATACCATTGAGCCTCCCACAGATTTGCAATATTCTAGGATGAGTCGCACAAGTGTTTTGAGAACAGACTCCTTCGTGGACTGATTGTATTTCTTAGTATCCTAACAATGGACTGCAGTCTTCAGCTTGCGTCACCTACCCTAATGTTTCTGTCAGGACCAATAAACTGTTACCCGATCACTTTTGTTAAAAAAATTGGATCAAATAGCCTTCCGCCGAACCAAGCAAATCATTAAAACACCGTGTGTAGGAAGACACATGACAGAGCACCTGCTGTAATTACAGATGGCCAATGTATGAAACTATGCCAAGAGAAGCACGTGCTGATCAAATCGAAGCAGTCGCCACAGCTTCCAAACTGCACAAATATAACTGTATTCAAAGAAGTCGACAGTTAAAAAAACAGATTTAAGGAAAGTCTCATTATTAATAAAAAGGAACCCAGTGCTGCAGAAATCAGTAACAGATACGATACTGTAGTAATAAGTAGAGATCGCTTAGGAGCCCGATCACCGAAGACACATTCAAAGTCATAACAATACTGATTTTATGGTCAGTGGACCCGGGACACTTTATAATAAAGAAATGAAAATAAATGTCAGCACGTGACGTCGCAACAGCGCCTATACTTTTCGCTACCATTCACGAAAGTGCTTTCAAAACTGCTCGTTTTGAGGTATAAATCGTGGTCATGGCATGTCAGAAATAAAGCCTTCTTCATGTCCTAGCATGGCGCTATTTCCTTTGTATGCGATGGACACACTAGATGGGAACCAAAGATTTATGCCAATTTTTTTCAACAAATAAAACGTTTACATGTATATCACTCACTGTCCTTAACTTTCACTTTGTGCGGCAGAACCGCCAACGATACCGCTGACAATGCAGAACTCAGCTGTTGTTACATACATACCTCGCGTCGCAGATATCTCCAGTATTGCCACCCCATCTCCACGACAGCGTTGCAAATCTCTTCTTCCTGTTGCCAGTAGGCGACTCTTAGCGGTGTTTTTTTATTTTATGTTAACTGAATGATGAACGCACACTGCTGAACCTAAGACTCAAATGCAATTTCTCTCACGCAAATAAGAAATGAAACGAAGAAGCTAACATTGCCGTAAGGAATCGAATGTTTAATTTGTAACAGTGGATAATATAGCTAACATTTAAAACTTTTAAAACATTAACTTCTTTATTTACCTATTTGGTGCTTTTTTCTTCCTTAGTTGAAAGGTCCCCACGTTTCCTAATCAAATCAGAAATCCATCCATGCATTGTGAAAAGGAGACCCGTTACTTCCTACATCTAGGGACATACTCTGCATGTCAACGGCACACAGTTTCCCTGTGTAATGGAAGTTCGCTCACAGAGCACAGCAGACCAATACACATTCGTCTCTGCTGCGTGATGCGCCCACTGTGTTGCCGCGTGATCGCCTGCTGATATGTCAGCTCGCCACACGTGTACAGCATAGAAATTAGATAGTACTCGTGCTTCAGCTGCCTTCTTTCTGTTGTATAATGCAATCAAAAACAGAAATAACCCAAAAAGAGAGGTATGTTGCTGGATGAAAGAACTGTGTACCTGCTAACTGGGAAGTGGAAACAGACTAATGCATGATACAGCATTTATGACTCTGGTAGCTACTATGAGAAACTTTACTCAAATGTCATGATCTAGTTGCGAGCTCTTGATTTCAACAATCGAACCGATCTAAAGAGAATGGATACCCGATTTCGTTTTGGTATCTGCATTTCTTCAAAAATGGTTCAAATGGCTCTGAGCACTATGGGACTGAACTTCTGAGGTCATCAGTCCCATAGAACTTAGAACTGCTTAAACCTGAGTAACCTAAGGACATCACACACATCCGTGCCCGAAGCAGGATTTGAACCTGCGACCGTAGCGGTCGCGTGGTTCCACACTGTAGCGCCTAGAACCTCTCGGCCACACTATCCGGCTGCATTTCTTCACTAATAATTTTCCATACGTCTTTAACTGTGGTGCTGAACTTTTTTTGGGTTCCACAGCACTTCTTTCCACTTCTACTACTGTATCTGTGCTACACACCTTTCAGTGTTCATCATTGTGTGGAAGAAATGCTTGGACAGTTGTCTGCATTGAACGAACAGAGTCCGCAGCTCGTGGACGTGCGGTAGCGTTCTCGCTTCCCGCGCCCGGGTTCGATTCCCGGTAGGGTCAGGGATTTTCTCTGCCTCGTAATGACTGGGTGTTGTGTGATGTCCTTAGGTTAGTTAGGTTTAAGTCGTTTTACGTTCTAGGGGACTGATGACCATAGTTGTTAAGTCTCATAGTGCTCTGAGCCATTTGAACCATTTTGAATGAACAGAGTCCAGATCATTTCCGTTTCTGCAGAATATTTTACTGCCACACTTCGGATCACACGTCAACAGCTCGAACGCATCAGTACTCGCATGGTAAAATGGTATCCATTGCATGTGTGCAGTGGATTTGCAGCTCTGTGATGGCAGTTTCATAGTACTGCAGTAGTGTTTGTTGCTATGTTTGTTACTGGACTAGAGGTAAAAGTTAATTTGCATGTGAAGTTTGATATAGCGGTCAAATCGTACTTTGTGTTGCTGATGTAGATCTGTACTTGCTGTGTTTCTAAGAAACATATTTCATTTGTCACACAATTTATTTTTATCAAGTAACTTCGAAACAACATCACGTAGGTGAAGATGACTCTGCATCAGGCTTATCTTATAGGCTGTCCAGTAAAGACAACAGCAACAATTGTGTTAAAAGTTAATGTTAGTAGTGGGGCAAGGCTGGTGTCACCCCACTCTGCACTGTTGCCAGATTTATCCACAATGGCGGCGATACATGTGAAAATGTCGCAATGACATCATGGTGGGAAGTACAAATTTTAACAGTAAAACTGGTCAATTGGGTTACCTCCACTAACCTAAACCCCAGCTCCCCTCCCCAACCCAAGATAATAGCAAGAAGCTCAAATTGTGGCAGGAAAATAGTTCACTTGGGCTACCTCCATTAACCTCAGAAAATGGCGGGAAATAGGTCACTTGGGCTACCTAAACTAACCTAAGTCATCCAGCCACCACCTCTTCTTTGGAATTGGTGGGAAAAGGAAACAGCCTGTGCTGGGCTGCTGGATAGGATGGTAATAAGTCTTTATGTTGCATGCAGTGTTTATTTAAACAAATGGAGTTGTAACAGGCAGTACCTACATCCAGTCTGTTCAACATAAGGTCCAGAGCCAAACTGGTAACCCCAGCAGTTTGTTCCCATAAGACCTTACCACAAGTTTCCAGTATTCCAACTCGCAAACAGTCAAAATAATACATGTGACACACTATGCAAACACACTCAATATTTATAAACTGTTGAAATAATTTATTGCATACACTACAGACACATTCACATAATAATGCAGTACACTGATGCACAGACACATTCACAACACATGAAACTGTCAACAAACAATGCATGTATAACGCTATGCAAACACACTCACAACGATTAAATAGCCGAAAATAATGCAGTGTACAAACACTCATTGCACATAAAAAAGGTTTCGAAGTATCGTTAAGAAATTCGACCACAACGTATCGGCAAATTGTTCCCTACGAATCTCCAAGGTGCACACCATGTCGGTGCCCACACGCAAGGTCAGCCTGCCCCACAAAGTGACGATGAGGCTGTCAGCTGCTGATTCACATGCAAGTGTCCATTTGGGTCCCACAAGAATGAGCTGGTGGCATCCCTTTCATTCTTGACACATGAGAAATTTCTGTTGAAACATGTGTTTACCTAGCCACTGTGGCTGATGCATAGCCTTTGTACACGCAGGTCCGGCGAGATGTTTGCATAGCGGCTCACCCTTGCAGGGGCAGCTAAAAGGTCCTCAGTGTTATACTGACGTCACATTTCTATGTAAGTAACAGCCGAGTCTCCCTCTGGACGTGCTATAGAAATCTATTGCAATGCTTTCAGATACTGTTTAAGAAAATAGCCCAGAATAACAATGATTGCATCTTTCCTGAAGGTCCTAACGAGGCACCCCATCCATCACGTGTTACCCTTCCTGGAAATCGTAACATCCTGCTTTCTACACATTTCTCAGAAATGGCAGACACTCTCACCACTGAAATCCTTCATCATATCTGTGCAAGCCTGCGAAATAACCGTTAATGATGTCTTATGAATGAATGGAGAATTCTGATTCGCTTTTACTGAATTTGCCCGCCAAATTACTGATGCTGTCCGTTTGGGAGCACTGTCCGCTATTTTCTCAACAGACAAGAATTCCCAGTACCCACAGTAGACCCGAGTTAGCGTTCAAGTGATGATCCGCTGTGCATTATATCCAGAGAGATGTTGGGATGCGTATCCACAATATGCCACGTCCAGGATAGGGTTTGAAGGTGGATCCACGAGACAGAAAGTCCAGAGCGATGTTCGGGGGCGGATCCACCACGCATCACATATGTGGTAGGGCTCGAAGGTGACCCATCACGCGTTACGTCTGAAGACGCGTTCTGTGTTCGAAGTATGGTTGACCAGTGGGAAAACCTGGTCATGGGGGACATCGGCGACACACACACAGACACAGGCACACAGAAAACAGAGCTGATGGGCTGGAACTGTAGAATATGTGGGTGGAGGTGACTGGATGCATTCCAGTACAGTGCTATACTATGCCGCCAGACCAGAAAAATAGTTGATTTGCACTAGGTGTTGGCATGTGTACAACATTTACAAGAAATTTTTGAACACGGAACGAGAAGTGATGCCATGGTCGCACGGGTAGAAGTGACATAAAATCGATAGAATTACGAAAAATTACGGACAATACGTATAAATTGAGGAAAAATAGACCAAAAAGCGGGTAAATTGAGAAAGTACTTGCGTGTCTTCTGGTTGGCGCAGAAAAATTCTGGTACTTGGGAACGAGTATGCGACAGCAAGAGGAAAATGAGGAAACATTGACAGGAATCCTCGGGAACCAGAAAACAGTCATTTTTTATCTCTCGAGGCAGCATTCTACCGTATGTTTATTGGGGTAATAGTGGTACACACAAGTTACTGCTGTTTTTGATGCTTTCCTGCAAAAACAGAGAACCATCTGCCTCTAAACTTACTTGCATCTGCGTTAAAGGATGACAGAAAATCGATGGAGTGATCGGTTGAGATGGAGATGTAAAGAGGTACGATTTAATGGTAGACTGATGATGCATTCTAGACAGAGAGGGAGATGTTGCTGCAGGTCATTTGATCATTTTTTTCCATTGTTCTGTCAGGATGCATCAGTTGTGTGACATAGCCTGCTTTCAACTAGTATACTACCGCATGTTCTGTGTGTGACTTAGAGCACTGTCTGCTTGCGATCATTAACAGCAAACTTACCGGTCATCAGAGAGCCTGCTTTCAACTAGTAGACTACCGCATGTTCTGTGTGTGACTTAGAGCACTGTCTGCTTGCGATCATTAACAGCAAATTTCCCGGTCATCAGAGGAGTTCCATCTGATGTGTAATGAAACATGACCAACCTGTTTCGACACATTCCTCTAAACGAAGTAAGATTTATGTGACGTACAGCATCTTCCTGTCACATCTTGGATATAAAATCGACACTTCAGTTTCATAGCCAAGGTGATTCTAAGTTAGCGACAGGTGTTTGTGAGGTACTTAAATCCTTATGTATACACCTGCTTGACAGATTGTCTGTTTACAGAGTTAATGGTGGTGTGACGTGTAATTGCACATGCCAAACACCACTGCAATGCGTTTATCTGTTTTCTTGTAAGAGGCATTCTCCATCACTAACGATCATAATCTGTAGGACTGATGCAAGCGTAGCACAAATTCTGAACCGTGATCGGATGTGAACAGTGGACGCTACACACCTCTGGAAAGCTATATTCTACATGTATCACACATAATCGATGTTTTAAGGAAGTAGTTTTCCCATTTTACAATTTGTAACCACAGTTTATCGTAGATAAACCTTCAAGAAGGATGCATGTCATCGGTGGAAATATAGTTCTTATATTGAAATAGTAACAGAATTGCATTCCACGTGACTAGTAGGTCGGAAACTGCAGCAATCTAACATCATAGCCTGTTTTAAGTGCAGAATCGTGTAGCCCGAGGACTGCATGTGTTTATGTTCTCTGTTACCAGGCACTAGAACAATTCTTTACAATTGATGGTGTAGTTGATTTACGTAAAATGCTTAGAACTCCATCTGTCTGAAGCACCATTAGGCATAAAAATCGCCCGTTTCTTGTTCTTCTTAACCGTCTGCTATTACATCACAACATATTACATCACAACATATTACATCACACATATGTACTACATACGCCAATAAGGGGTACTAACCCTTCGACATACACACATCTGGAGAAATGTTGTGCACTTAGATGGGTGCAGAACAGCATTACAGACTCGGTACGCTGCAGTCTTTCATGAGACGCTGAATGTATAAAACTGCTTCTATATACTCAAATTGCTACACCACGAAGATGACGTGCTGCAGACTCGAAATTCAACCGACAGGAAGAAAATGCTATGATATACAAATGATTATCTTTTCAGTCCATTCACATTAGGTTCGCGCCAGTGGCGACATCTACAACGTCCTGACATGAGGAAAATTTCTAACCGATTTCTTATGCACAAACAGCAGTTGGCCGGTGTTGCCTGGTGAAACGTTGTTGTGATGCCTCGTGTAAGGAGAAGAAGTGCGTATCATCACGTTTCCGACTTTGATAAAGGTCGGATTGTAGCCTATCGCGATTGCGGTTTATCGTATCGCGACGTCGCTGCTCGCGTTTGTCGAGGTCCAATGACTGTTAGCAGAATATGGAATCGGTGGGTTCAGAAGGGTAATACGGAACGTCTTGCTGGATCCCAACGGCCTCGTATCACTAGCAGTCGAGATGACAGGCATCTTATCCACATGGCTGTAACGGATCGTGCAGTCACGTCTCGATCCCTGAGTCAACAGATGGGGACGTTTGCAAGACAACAACCATCTGCACGAACAGTTCGACGACGTTTGCAGCATCATGGACTATCAGCTCGGAGACCATGGCTGCGGTTACCCTTGACGCTGCATCACAGACAGGAGCGTCTGCGATGTTGTACTCAACGACGAACCTGGGTGCACTAATGGCAAAACGTCATTTTTTCGGATGAATCCAGGTTCTGTTTACAGCATCATGATGATCGCATCCGTGTTCAGCGACATCGCGGTGAACGCACATTGGAAGCGTGTATTCGTCATCGCCATATTGGCGTATCACCCGGCGTGATGGTATGGGGTGCCATTGGTTACACGTCTCGGTCACCTCTTGTTCGCATTGAAGGCACATTGAACAGTGGACGTTACATTTCAGTTGTGTTACGACCCGTGGCTCTACCCTTCATCAATCCCTGTGAAACCCTACATTTCAGCAGGATAATGCACGACCGCATGTTGCAGGTCCTGTACGGGCGTTTCTGGATACAGAAAATTTTCGACTGCTGCCCTGGCAGCACATTCTCCAGATCTCTCACCTATTGAAAACGTCTGGTCAATGGTGGCCGAGCAACTGGCTCATCACGATACGCCAGTCACCACTCTTGATGAACTGTGGTATCGTGCTGAAGCTGCATGGGCAGATGTACCTGTACACGCCATCCAAGTTCTGTTTGACTCAATGCCCAGGCGTATCAAGGCCGTTATTACAGCCAGAGGTGGCTGTTCTGTGTACTGATTTCTCCGGATCTATGCACCCAAATTGCGTGAAAATGTAATCACATGTCAGTTCGGGTATAATATATTTTTCCAATGAATACCCGTTAATTATCTGCATTCCTTCTTGGTGTAGCAACTTTAATGGCCAGTAATGTACATATACGGATATGGTGTCTGTTCTTTCGGACATGTCCGACAGACACTGTTGATGACCTGCAGCGGTCTAGAAAGAAATTAGAATTATATACTAATATGTTCGGCTGTTGACAGGCGTTGATATATATCAACAGGGGCAGGTGAAAATGTGTGCCCTGACCAGAACTCGAAACCGGGATCTCCTGCTTACACGGCAGACGCTCTACCCATCAGAGCTACCTAGGGCACAGAGAATAGTGGGACTGCAGGGACTATCTCACGCACGCCTCCCGCGAGAGCCACATTCTCACCTTATATGTCCACAAACTACATTCGTAGTGTCCCTACCCAACACACTCATTACTCGTGGAAGACATTCTTACGAAGTCCCGTAAGAGTTCGGGTAATACGTGTGCATCCGCACAGAAGAAGGTCATGGCCGGTATTGCGAGAAGTATATACTTAAATGGATATGGTATCTGCTCTTTCGGACATGTATGTCTGGTACGGTAAGCAGTAGCTTTACAGGGGTGCATGGCAAGTCCTCTTTGTGACTTACCTGCACGGTGGCAGAGTAGTCAGCCTCCTCACTTTCTCGACCTGTAATCTTACCTGCCCTTGCCTGCAGTTCAGCCGCTCATACGTTATTCGGCACCCTCTGACTCTGGACAAATACGTAGAACTAATGTTTGGTGAGGAATGTCCATGCTACTAAATAATGCAACGCAGGTCTGATAAAAGCAGTTGTATTCTAGAGACACGTTGGCCTCAAGCTGCTTTCATACAATTTATTACAAATAATAATTCTAAAATCGTATTTTACACGCCAGAATCCATCCAAATAGTGGTCAGACAGATATGCCCTACTAAGTGGGTTAAATCCCACTGTCGGATACTGACTGCCTTTGGTTGTTGTCTCAATTAGGCTAATCCCAATTGTAATCATATTAAAATAATTCACTCAGCTGCCGTGTGGATCTTTTAATACACAAGGCCAGGATCTTCTATTACCGGACGCCATGGAACTAAGTCTATACCCCACGTAAAAATTAGCATTATCATAACCAATTGGTCATAATGATCATGGGCAGAACACAAAAACAGAACTGCTACAGGAGGAGTGAGCACAGCAGCTGACATACTGTTTTCAGTGACTGTCATGTTGTTGCAAGCATTAAGCTTTGCTCAATTACCAGTTTGCATTTATGCTTCAGTAATTGTCACATTTTAAGATAAACATTCATTCACAGGCAAAATCTTCACCACCTACACTAACGTTACTTTGTTGCGGTCTTATTCAGATTTACTAAAAAGCAAAGCTTACTTTGTAATCTTGCGGGAGCGCAAATGCTGGCCGCCTGTACTGCTCCCCAGTCAAACAGTAAGTCGTCAAGAATGGCGTGTGTACGCCCTTCTCCCCCACTAAACCGCTTGTGACAACCACCACCATCTTTTCTTTAAACAGGCACATTTTACCTTATACTTTCCCTGCTGCTTTCTGCGCATATACACTTTTGATTTACACTCTTCTGCCAAGTTTACTCTGGCCCTCTGCTCTAATTTAAGTTTTTTTTCAAATGAACTACTTTTTTACGCTTCAGCAGCCTCTGGTCGGACCAGTCCACCTTCTCCATCCCTAAAGAGTGTCCGCCTGTGGATACAGTGTCGTAATTCTAAGCTACCCCCGGTTTCCTGTGTCCTTCCGCTTTCACGTTCTCGCAAGTCACCGTGCACGCCTACCGCGCCCCTCTAGGCTCTTATCGTAACCCTTCGACACACTACCCCCGCTCTGGCCGGCTGGCTGTCTGCTATCCCGCTGCATTCTAATCGGTACTCGCTTGATTAAAAAGGCTATAACTTTAGTTTCATTGCCTGTACAACAACCGGGTTTCTTTCTGAATCCACTTCATATTCTCAACTATCGAATGAAGTTCTAAAACTTATGCTTATCTGAAGCGTGGTCATTCATGCACAGCACATTGCCATGTTTCAGATACACAGAATTGTCGAATATGGGCAACGGAAAATCCACACGCAAATCAACCAGTACCACTTCATCCTGAAAAGGTCACTGTGTGGCACGAGTTTACGGCATCATTTATAATAGGGCCATATTTTTTCGAAGAGACAGGTGCTTCCGGTCCTGTTACCTGTACCGTCACTGGAAAGCGCTATGAGTGTCTTTTGCGCAGCCACGTCATTCCAGCTTTCCAGCAGCGTGGGTGTGTGGATGGGACCATTTTTATGCAAGACTGCGCAACTCCGCACATTGCAAATCCAGTTAAGCAGCTGCTGAAGAGCCATTTCAGATATTCTAGAATTATCAGCCACCATATCCCTACAGCCTGGCCATCCTGATGACCTGATCTTAATCTGTGTGACTTCTGACTGTGGGTCTATCCGAAAGATGTTGTGTTCAGTGTTCCGGTTGCAAACTTAGCTCCATTGAAGGCACGCATTTCGCAACACAGTCTCGGTCGTATTATAGTATTTGAGAGTTGTAGCATCGCGTTTTAATACCTGAATAGTGTAAATTCGCGTAGTCGTTTGTCTTCTGTTTTTGTTTTGAACGGCCAGTGTCGGTTGGTCACAGTCAGTGTGCTCCCTGCCGCCGTTGGATAAGCAGCTGCAGCAGCAAGTCGTATACTCCTAGCTCACTCATTTGTTACATAGTTTAATTCTTAATTTCTTTGCGTGTTTTTGGTACTTGCATTGTTTAATTCATAAATTTCGGGCGTATTATAGTATTTGAGAATTGTAGCATCGCGTTTTAGTACCTGAATAGTGTAAATTCGCGTAGTCGTTTGTCTTCTGTTTTTGTTTTGAACGGCCAGTGTCGGTTGGTCACAGTCAGTGTGCTCCCTGCCGCCGATGGATAAGCAGCTGCAGCAGCAAGTCGTATCCTCCTAGCTCACTCATTTGTTACATAGTTTAATTCTTAATTTCTTTGCGTGTTTTTGGTACTTGCATTGTTTAATTCGTAAATTTCGGGCGTATTATAGTATTTGAGAGTGTAGCATCGCGTTTTAGTACCTGAATAGTGTAAATTCGCGTAGTCTTCTTCCGCCGCCGAGCAGTGTCCGCAGTGCGCAAGTAGCAGCATTACTGCATTTACTAGGCAATCTTGTATTTTAATAACCGTTTAAATTTTGTCGATTTGTTTGCGCTCTCTGTAGATTAGTTCAGACGTTGTTTGCAAAACAGTTTTTAGCATGGATAGGGACTGCAACTGCTGTGTTCGGATGCAGGCTGAGTTGGCATCCCTTCGCCCCCAGCTTCAGGCAGTGTTGGCTTCGGTCACACAGCTTGAGGCTGTTGCCAATGGGCATCACTGTGGGGGTCTGGATGGGGGTTTGTCGGGGACGGCCAGCTCGTCCCATTCATCCCCTGATCGGACTACGACTGTGGTTGCCCGGGATACTGCCCGTATTGAGGCTGATCCCTCACCTGTGGTAGAGTGAGAGCTCGTCTCAAGGTGTGGCAGGGGGCGAAAGACATTCCGGAGGGCTGAACGGAAAGCCTCTCCAGTTTGTCTGACGAACCGGTTTCAGGCTCTGTCTCAGGCTGATACTGATCTTCGGCCTGACATGGCTGCTTGTCCTGTTCCAGAGGTTGCCCCTCAGTCTGTAAGATCCGGGCAGTCGCAGAGGGTGGGCTTACTGGTAGTTGGGAGCTCCAACGTCAGGCGCGTAATGGGGACCCTTAGGGAAATGGCAGCAAGAGAGGGGAAGAAAACCAATCTGCACTCCGTGTGCATACCGGGGGGAGTCATTCCAGATGTGGAAAGGGTCCTTCCGGATGCCATGAAGGGTACAGGGTGCACCCATCTGCAGGTGGTCGCTCATGTCGGCACCAATGTTGTGTGTCGCTATGGATCGGAGGAAATCCTCTCTGGCTTCCGGCGGCTATCTGATTTGGTGAAGACTGCCAGTCTCGCTAGCGGGATGAAAGCAGAGCTCACCATCTGCAGCATCGTCGACAGGACTGACTGCGGACCTTTGGTACAGAGCCGAGTGGAGGGTCTGAGTCAGAGGCTGAGACGGTTCTGCGACCGTGTGGGCTGCAGATTCCTCGACTTGCGCCATAGGGTGGTGGGGTTTCGGGTTCCGCTGGATAGGTCAGGAGTCCACTACACGCAACAAGCGGCTACACGGGTAGCAGGGGTTGTGTGGCGTGGGCTGGGCGGTTTTTTAGGTTAGATGGCCTTGGGCAAGTACAGAAAGGGCAACAGCCTCAACGGGTGCGGGGCAAAGTCAGGACATGCGGGGACCAAGCAGCAATCGGTATTGTAATTGTCAACTGTCGAAGCTGCGTTGGTAAAGTACCAGAACTTCAAGCGCTGATAGAAAGCACCGAAGCTGAAATCGTTAATAGGCACAGAAAGCTGGCTTAAGCCAGAGATAAATTCTGCCGAAATTTTTACAAAGGTACAGACGGTGTTTAGAAAGGATAGATTGCATGCAACCGGTGGTGGAGTGTTCGTCGCTGTTAGTAGTAGTTTATCCTGTAGTGAAGTAGAAGTGGATAGTTCCTGTGAATTATTATGGGTGGAGGTTACACTCAACAACCGAACTAGGTTAATAATTGGCTCCTTTTACCGACCTCCCGACTCAGCAGCATAAGTGGCAGAACAGCTGAGAGAAAATTTGGAATACATTTCACATAAATTTTCTCAGCATGTTATAGTCTTAGGTGGAGATTTCAATTTACCAGACATAGACTGGGACACTCAGATGTTTAGGACGGGTGGTAGGGACAGAGCATCGAGTGACATTATGCTGAGTAAACTATCCGAAAATTACCTCGAGCAATTAAACCGAGAACCGACTCGTGGAGAACACATCTTGGACCTACTGATAACAAACAGACCCGAACTTTTCGACTCTGTATGTACAGAACAGGGAATCAGTGATCATAAGGCCGTTGCAGCATCCCTGAATATGGAAGTTAATAGGAATATATAAAAAAAAAGGGAGGAAGGTTTATCTGTTTAGCAAGAGTAATAGAAGGCAGATTTCAAACTACCTAACAGATCAAAACGAAAATTTCTGTTCCGACACTGACAATGTTGAGTGTTTATGGAAAAAGTTCAAGGCAATCCTAAAATGCGTTTTAGACAGGTAAGTGCCGAGTAAAACTGTGAGGGACGGGAAAAACCCACCGTGGTACAACAACAAAGTTAGGAAACTACTGCGAAAGCAAAGAGAGCTCCACTCCAAGTTTAAACGCAGCCAAAATCTCTCAGACAAACAGAAGCTAAACGATGTCAAAGTTAGCGTAAGGAGGGCTATGCGTGAAGCGTTCAGTGAATTCGAAAGTAAAATTCTATGTACCGACTTGACAGAAAATCCTAGGAAGTTCTGGTCTTACGTTAAATCAGTAAGTGGCTCGAAACAGCATATCCAGACACTACGGGATGATGATGGCATTGAAACAGAGGATGACACGCGTAAAGCTGAAATAGTAAACACCTTTTTCCAAAGCTGTTTCACAGAGGAAGACCGCACTGCAGTTCCTTCTCTAAATCCTCGCACAAACGAAAAAATGGCTGACATCGAAATAAGTGTCCAAGGAATAGAAAAGCAACTGGAATCACTCAATAGACTGGACCTGACGGGATACCAATTCGATTCTACACAGAGTACGCGAAAGACCTTGCCCCCCTTCTAACAGCCGTGTACCGCAAGTCTCTAGAGGAACGGGGGTTCCAAATGATTGGAAAAGAGCACAGATAGTCCCAGTCTTTAAGAAGGGTCGTCGAGCAGATGCGCAAAACTATAGACCTATATCTCTGACGTCGATCTGTTGTAGAATTTTAGAACATGTTTTTTGCTCGAGTATCATGTCGTTTTTGGAAACCCAGAATCTACTATGTAGGAATCAACATGGATTCCGGAAACAGCGATCGTGTGAGACCCAACTCGCTTTATTTGTTCATGAGACCCAGAAAATATTAGATACAGGCTCCCAGGTAGATGCTATTTTTCTTGACTTCCGGAAGGCGTTCGATACAGTTCCGCACTGTCGCTTGATAAACAAAGTAAGAGCCTACGGAATATCAGACCAGCTGTGTGGCTGGATTGAAGAGTTTTTAGCAAACAGAACACAGCATGTTGTTATCAATGGAGAGACGTCTACAGACGTTAAAGTAACCTCTGGCGTGCCACTGGGGAGTGTTATGGGTCCATTGCTTTTCACAATATATATAAATGACCTAGTAGATAGTGTCGGAAGTTCCATGCGGCTTTTCGCGGATGATGCTGTAGTATACAGAGAAGTTGCAGCATTAGAAAATTGTAGCGAAATGCAGGAAGATCTGCAGCGGATAGGCACTTGGTGCAGGGAGTGGCAACTGACCCTTAACATAGACAAATGTAATGTATTGCGAATACATAGAAAGAAGGATCCTTTATTGTATGATTATATGATAGCGGAACAAACACTGGTAGCAGTTACTTCTGTAAAATATCTGGGAGTATGCGTGCGGAACGATTTGAAGTGGAATGATCATATAAAATTAATTGTTGGTAAGGCGGGTACCAGGTTGAGATTCATTGGGGGAGTGCTTAGAAAATGTAGTCCATCAACAAAGGAGGTGGCTTACAAAACACTCGTTCGACCTATACTTGAGTATTGCTCATCAGTGTGGGATCCGTACCAGATCGGTTTGACGGAGGAGATAGAGAAGATCCAAAGAAGAGCGGCGCGTTTCGTCACAGGGTTATTTGGTAACCGTGATAGCGTTACGGAGATGTTTAATAAACTCAAGTGGCAGACTCTGCAAGAGAGGCGCTCTGCATCGCGGTGTAGCTTGCTCGCCAGGTTTCGAGAGGGTGCGTTTTTGGATGAGGTATCGAATATATTGCTTCCCCCTACTTATACCTCCCGAGGAGATCACGAATGTAAAATTAGAGAGATTAGAGCGCGCATGGAGGCTTTCAGACAGTCGTTCTTCCCGCGAACCATACGCGACTGGAACAGGAAAGGGAGGTAATGACAGCGGCACGTAAAGTGCCCTCCGCCACACACCGTTGGGTGGCTTGCGGAGTATAAATGTAGATGTAGATGTAGATGAAACACTTCGATCGATTGTGGAACATGCTTTCTCCCGATTTCAGCTTGTTGCAGAAAATGGTGGACAGCAAGTTGAACATGTTTTGCACCAGTCACACGGAAATTAATAATCCTATTTTATTTTGATTGATGCTTTTTATGCAGTTTTTGGCCTCAGGGCAATTAAAAACCGATGTGATTGATGCTTTTATGAGGTTTTTGGCCTCAGAGCAATTAAAAACCGATTTCTCCCCTCTGATGTCATATGACCTTGCTGTGGTGGATGGGCTTTTGTAACTAACAGTATCACATCCGTACACCCATGCACACCGAGTAGTACAGTTTGCGCCATCTATTCCTAGATTTTATAACTATGTGTTTTTCTTCTGGCATACGTTTTCCCCCTTCTCCTATAATATTCCGTTGCAATTTGACATTCTGAACAGTAGTGTTATTTCTATAGTGGTTTGATAGTTCAACTGATCACCCTGTAGCTCTCTCCAGCTCATGCTCAGTTCCGACTTAAACTGAAACTCTTACATGCGCAAAGCTGCAGGGATGGCAGGGAGAGTCTGAGGAGCAGTTACAAGATGCATAGGGACTATCTAAAACCACATTGGAATGTTACTGTAAGAAACAGTTCGAAAAAGGTGACATGTTTCGAGATATGAGAGTGCCAAGAATATGATTCACTAGTAGCTGTAATCATTAAAGGACTTCTCCATAGAATCCAATGCACGTACGTGGTTGAATGGAAAGACTTGATTCTAAATCGCAGACAGTATTTCTACTGGAAAGCGTAACACTAGAGATCTGAAAAGTTAGTATATATTTCTTACCACCTCAATCAGCACACCATCTACTGTATGTGATCATTCTCAATCAGCCATCGCCTGTAACCCAATGGATATGTCGCAGAACCTCTTACATGGCACTGAGACAGAACGCGTTGCAAATACTGGAGAAATCTCTAGTGGCGGCATGAGGAAGTTGCAAATACTGGCTTCATACCACGTTCCTTAGCTGAATCACTTCCTAAATTCGGTGTAAGCTTGTATAAACAAGCTTACACGGTCGGCGGCGTGCATCCGTACTTTCGGTTTGTTAATGTACGCTCCGGCGATCACTGTGTATGTTCAGTACCATGGTAGTTATGTGGAAAAACCACTTCATTCGGAGGTAATGCAATACCACGATTTATAAGGCTTGTATGGTCTTTAACATGCATATCAT
Organism: Schistocerca piceifrons; assembly: GCF_021461385.2. Classification (NCBI taxonomy): domain Eukaryota; kingdom Metazoa; phylum Arthropoda; class Insecta; order Orthoptera; family Acrididae; genus Schistocerca; species Schistocerca piceifrons. The sequence goes on from NC_060149.1 coordinate 619,721,889, forward strand.
TAGCTACACTTGTGAGCACCTGTAGAACAAAGACCTCTTGTGACAGTAACATGGTCGTTGCGACCATGTTTTTAGCATGTGGTGGCCTCTAAGACGATTACGCCTCTCTTTCTAAGACACTGTGGTACCACTCGCAGGAAAAACTTACGACACATGTCTACCCATCGCTGATCTTCGCTCAGTAATGTTTCGTATCGCCACCAATCAGTTATTAGTGAAGTATTATACTCAGTAGTAGAGGATGCATGACAGTTTTACCTTGAGCACCAGGCTTATAAAGTATGTGTGTGTTTTCCGACATGTGCAAGGAAATTGACTGTCCAGTCTTATGAAGGTATGGATTTGACGTGGAATACTGCGATAGCCGCAAAGGGGTGAAAGATTTTTCTTTACTTGGAAAATTATTCGAACTCATAAGAATGGTACAAATATTCCTATTTCCAAAGCCATAGCAGTCAGATTTTCTGATACTTCACTCATTGTCGAATGTCGTCCAATTGAAACCGCAGTCGTAATATTTAACAGTAAGTACAGCGATCATATATATATGTCGCCGTTAACCTAGGCAATTCTGACTAGGGGAGCGTGGCTCGCAGTGGTGGTGGCCTGTGGCGGGAATTATTCACGTTTCTGGCTATGGCAGGAACTGTCAGAATGGGAAGGCCAATGGGGTACAGGAATGTAGCTGACCTAACTCGTGTCACCGTCTAGATGCCTGAATAACGAACTAATACTCAGTATGTGTTGGATAGCCTTTGTGATCGTGTGTGTTCTCCATGAAAATTTGAGAAGATTCAATATGGACGTGTGTTTGCGGTGGACAATTATTCCGTTCCATGTAAATTGCCCAGTTGACTGTTTCTGCACATTTCCCATCTTTATTTGGTTGGGAGAATATCGATTGTGGTGTGTGTTGTGTGCATCTATCAGGTGAAAGACGGGTGGAAGACACGTTTGTTGGTTCTCTGGACATGAGAAACACCTTAGTTTGCTGTAAATGATAAGGATGATTTGGAATCTGTTATATCACCGACATCATTATTCGTGAGTGGAGCCAGCCTTTGTGGACGAGCAGTTCTAGGCGCTTCAGTCCAGAACCATGCGACTGCTACGTTCGCAGGTTCGAATCCTGCCTCGGGCATGGATGTGTGTGATGTCCTTAGGTTAGTTAGGTTTAAGTGGTTCTAAGTTCTAGGGGACTGATGACCTCAGAAGTTAAGTCGCATAATGCTCAGAGCCATTTGAACCATTTGTGCAAGCGATACGGCACTGCAAGTGATATTGCTGTGTACTTGATATCGAGAAGTATCCTGAAAATCCATATGGAGACCTGTACAAAATAGTTTTGCCGCTGAAGTCTCGTTTGCAGAGAAAAATAGCGGACAGTGCTCTCACACTAGCAGTATCAGTGAGTTGGTGGGTAAATTCAGTAAGAGCCAATCAGAAGTTCCATTCATTCGCAAGGCATCATTTTTGCCAGAACATAGGAGCCTCTACAGACTCGTTTGAATAAGATGGGGACAAGGTATCTATGGAAAGATCTGAGAGTACCATGATGTCTTCTTTGTTCAATGACAAGTTGAAGCAGGCCATCTATCTGTGGCCGGATGCTGTCCCTCAGTCATCATTGTGGCACTAGGACATCTCCAGACTAGCAGCTGCTGTGGGACAACGAAAATTCAAGCCATTTTTCTCTTCTGTAGGACAGTGCCTCGAGTTCTGTTTCCACAATTCTTCTGATTTTCCCATCTCTGCGCTGACAGTGCTCTCTTTCCAAACAGCAAGAATGCTTTTATGATTAATAGTGATTTTGCAAGGATGCACAGACATGATGAAGGCTTTCAGCAGTGTGAATGTTTACCGTTTCTGAGATGTATGTTGAAAGTAGAACGTTTGATTTCCAGGAAGGGTAACACGAGTTGGACAGGGTGCCTCGTCAGGACCATCAGGAAGAGTGCAATCGGTGTTATCCTGGGGAATTTTTGTAAACAGGTCCTGTTAGTACAATAATTTCTATGGAGACAAGCTGAGACATCACCAAAGATCCTACAGCAACAAAAGTTACCATTAACTGTTTCCGCAACACCCTAAGATTTCCGGGAAGTGTTGATATGTAGTGCACATGTTGTCGCATTAGGGTCACTAGGAAGAATGCATCCTGTGTTATTCTGGGATATTTTCATAAACAGTTTCTGAAAGCTTTGCAACAGATTTCTATAGTACATCCAGAGGGAGACTCAGCTGTTATTTACATAGACATGTGACATCAGAATAACACTGACACATTTTAGCTGCACCTGTGAGGGTGAGCCACTAAGCAAACATTTCGCTGGACCCACAGATACAAAGGCTATGTATCAGCCACGGTGGCTAGTTAAACACGTGTTTCGACAGAAATCTGTCACATGTCAAGTATGACATGGATCTCACCACCTCATGCTTGCGGGACCTGAATGGACACCTGCACATGCCTCGGCAGCTGCCAGCCACATCGTTGCTTTGTGGGGCAGGCCGACCCAGTGTTTGAGCACCGCCTTGGCTTAGGGAACAGTTCACTGATATGTTTCGGTCGAATTTCTTAATGATGGTTCGAAAGCTTTTTTCTGTGCAGTGAGGGCTTGTACACTGCATTATTTTCGGTTGTTTAAGCATTGTGAGAGTGTTTGCATAGCTATATACGTCCATTATTTTTGAAAATTTTATGCATGGTGAATGTGTCTGCGAATCAGTGTACTGCAGTATTCTGTGAATGTGTCTGTAGGCTGTGCAATGAATTACTTCGACACTTTATAATTAGTGAGCGTGTTTGCATAGTGTTTTACTTGCATTATGTTGACAATTTCCGAGTTGTTTGCGTGTCTGTAGATCAGCGAACTACATTATTTCCGTAATTTACGATTAGTTTGCAGATCAATAGGCTGTGCAATGCTTTTGTGTCGACTGTTTACAATGAATGAGTGTGTTTGCAGAGCATTATACATGCATTATTTAAACAATTTATGAGTTGTTTGTGTGTCCACACACCAGTGTACTGCATTATTTCTGGAGTTTACAAGCAGTTTGCAGGTCAGTAGGCTATGTATTGTGACCCCAAGCACATCAGGGTGAGTGTTTGGTATCATTGTAATAAATAAATAAACTATGTGAAATTCATTCCTAAATAAATTTTCCAACTTCCCACTGAAAATAAATAAAGTACACTGCTTCCTCTCCAGCAGCTGGACATAGAGTGGGTCTTTTCTCACCATTTTCCCCAGAGCTCCATCTTGGATTAATTCCCAGGAGGGACCACAGCACCCTCTGGTGCCAGTGCTGTGTACTAGGTCAGTTGTACACACGACCTCATGTTGAGCAATCTGGATGAAGCTGCTGCCTATGACAAGTCCATTTGCTTAAATAAACACTGCATGCTTAAAAACGTCCATCCTATCCAGTAGCCCAGCACAGGCTGAGTGTTCTTCCCACCAATTCCAAGGGAGAGGTGGTGGCTGAATGGCTTTGACTTGTGGAGGTAGCCCAAGTGACCTATTTTCCCACTAAAATTTGGACTTCCCGTCATTTTCTTAGGGTGGGGAGGGGAGAAGTGATGTGGAAGGATGTTAAATTAGTGGAGGTAGCCAAATTGACCTATTTTCCCGCCAAAATTTGAATTTCCATCATGACGTCTTTGCGACATTGCCACATCTATCACTGCCGCCCTGGATAAATGTGGCAAAAACGCAGAGTGGGGTGACGCTTGCCTTGCCCTGCTAATAATGTTTGTATAACCATTTAAAAGTGTCCAAGAATTAGTGGTTTAATGCAAAAAGACTTTCTCACTATGAGTTGATGATGCGAATATTATAAACTATACAGTGTCTGGCAGCAGCCAGCGCCCCTCAGGCACTCAGTTTGAGAAAAGACGAGCTGAAAAGGAAAGAATAGATAAAAAACTGATATCTTCGTTAGATACATTTGTTCATCCTTAAGAAGATTTTCATAAAAATTAACATGTTACTCACTTTTTCTGGTTACAGTAACGGGCGGCCCACTCCTCATAATTAACTAGCCACAGCAGGTCCCAAGTGCACTTAGAACCGCTTCAAAAGCAGGTTAAAAGATTTAAATCTAGCAACACTCCGATGCAGAAACTCTGCAGATCTTAAATGCGGAATCCCGGCATTGGTAAGATGTAATCGAATGCCATAACGTAATTACCCATTTTTCAGCTCAGCTAGATAGTGTCTTCCTCCAAGAGGAACTTCAAACAACTTGTTTACTAACAACAACAGGATTTTTTCTTAAAGTTGGTCGAATTATTCGGAAAATTTGATTCAGTTACAAGCGAAAATATAACAAGAACCGCTGTTGGCGAAAATAAATCTCATCTTTATCTGGTGAAAAGCATAGAAAATGAAATAATTCAGATTTTCCATCAAATAACTGAAAACAAAGTATTGCCTTTATTGAAAGTTGCTAAATATTATAGTACCATTTTGCATTGTACACCAGACGTTTACGGTGAAGAGAACATGACAATAATAGTGCATTACGTTAATGTGAATTCTCCTGAACTTTACACTTGTGACATAAATACTGGCGAACAATTTCTTGTCTTTGTATCTGTAAGAGATATATCTGGCTTGGAGCTTAAAATGGTAGTCGTAAAACAGTTAGAGGAAATGAAAATACTTTTGGAGAATATGAGGGGGAAAGGCTATGTTGTTTGTTCTAATACAAAACACGTGGACTTCGGAATATACAAACTGATTTTAAATATTGATCCTAAGGCATTTTATGTTTCTGGTAATAGTCATTCCCTAAATCTAGTTGTGAATGGTAACACAAAGGCATCATAATCTGCAATTTCTTTCTTTTGATTGGTGAGAAAAATTTATAATTATTTTACTGCGTCACCGTGGCGCTTAGTAGTTTTGAATGTTCATGTATCTGCTCCAATGTTGAAACCATTGCGTACAACAAGTTGGGGAAGTAGGACTGACGCAGTGGCTCCTCTTAAGTATAACATAGGAGAGGTCGTCCTGATTTAGGTGTTCTGTAATTTCTCTAACTCGCTTCTGGAAAATGCCGCGGTGGTTTCTTTGAAAGGGCACGAACGATTTGCTTCCCCATCCTTCCCAAATCCGAGCTTGTGCTCCGTGTCTAATGACCTCGTTGTCGACGGGACGCTAAACTCTAATCTCCTCCTCCTCAGACCATAATCTAGATGTGCCTAATGTTCATTAAAATAAATCTCGTCACTTTTTATCTGAGGAGAGGGAGATGAGGTCCAAGGAGTATGCACTTCAACTTTCCACAAACATGCTTCGCAAGAATTAAGACTACTCCGAATGAAGATAAACTAATATGTTAAGAACGTTGTATTTACGGAAGCAGAAGGTGTAGAAGAAGAAGAGTACGACGAGGAAAATAGTGATCATTACGATGAGGTATAACAAGAGGAAGCAGAAGAAGAAGACGAAGAAGATGTCGCTCACGATCGGAAGACGTTCTCCTCCAAGTCGCTAGCAGATATCAATCCGAATGAGATGATAGAGCGATTAGTTTCCTTGCTGGCTTCTAAAGCGTTTGTCAATAGTTCACATGATAATGAAATACTACCTATTGGAGAGGGACTTCGAAAAATATCGATTATCGTCCGAAGTTGGAGCGAAAAATAAAGTGATTTTTCATATGAGAACATTAAGTGATATCAAGACTCGTTAGTATAGCGTTTTGAAGTTAAGTGATACACGGTCCAGTCACATTAATTTGATCACTGCCTGCGTTAGATGTCAAACTGCAATAACCACTCACAAGCGGCAGTTGTCAGCACTAGTAGTGGCTGAATATAAATCATGTTAGGAGAATTCAGATAACAGTTCCGTTATTGCTCTAATGCGGAAACGGAGTTATCTATTGACCTCCAAAATGATATAGTCACTGGCTTTCGAGACTGGGTTGAAAACATATCTGAAACCGCTAGTGTTGCATTCTGTTCGATGCCGCCATGGTTGAAGTATACCGTACATGGAATAATGGTGCTATCCAAAACAGTCGCCGAGCCAACTGTGGTGCACAACGGGTCATCGATGACTGGGCTGAAGGACGGCTGTTGATATATGAATGGGTGAATGGACGTGCAACTGTTGAGCATCTGACCGCCCTGATGAACCAAGGGGCTATCAACAGTGTCTCCTCAACTACCATTCAGTGATCATTGCTGCGACAGGTAGCCTTTCAGATGAATTACGTTATATGTTCCGTTGCCGAGTACGGCATGGTACGTCTCAAACCAAACATCCTGCATCAATCTTTGGCAGGATCTAGGCCAGAGGAGAGAGCGTCATGGTCTGATGAACATTTTCGTATTCCTGGTTGATACCGTCATTCTGGAAGGCGCAATAGATCAACAAAAGTATGCGTCTACCCTAGTGACCATTTTCGCCCCGATATGCTGTTTCTTTTTCCTCGGCACAATGATGTCCACAAACAGGATAATGCAACATGTCACACAGCCCATAGTGTACATGCGTAGGTTGGAGAGCACCAGGATGAGTTTACCGTATTCCACTGGCCTCAAAACTATCTCGATTTGAATCCAATCGGGAATCTGTGGGAACAACTCGTTCGGGCTGCATACGCCATGGATCCTCAACCGAGAAAACCTAGAGAAAATACAGAAATACCTGCACATTCCACAGAGGAAAATAGCATTATATTGGGAGCCATGAGAGACGCTACGTCTGGTAAACTTCCTGTTATAAGAACGTCACTTGCTGATTTTCATCCTCTTCGGAATTTTACAGTACAGGAAAAGGGGTGGAACAGGGGTACGAGATCTACTATTCTAACCAGAAAATAAACTCTAAAAGAATTATAGGCCCTCATCTGCAATGGACAAAAGAATAACGCTGTAACCAGAACTTTGATCAAAACTATCAGTAAGAGAAGGAAAATGAAGAAACTACATCCAGAAGTAGACCAGGAACAGAAAGAATACTCCATTCCAGCTTGTGATGGGAAGTATGAAGATCGACGGGGCTAGATCGAGTGCATCCAGTGCCATGACTGATGGCACAAGGGATGTACAGTACACAAAGACGATGATTTCGTTGTGGTCTGTGTGCAGCCAAAAATAGAAATAATATGGAATCTTAGATATTAAAGGTATGATAAACTTATTTTTGGCATTGTTTCTCCCAGGATTTCAGTTTTTTTTGGTTGTGTAAAACTTACTTCTTACAGTTATTTATTAATAACCTAGTTTGTCTTGTGTTTTCTAGTTCATAAGTGTTTCCCTTATGTTTAAATTAATATTTTTGAATCAGATGTTTTTGACACTTGCTTCCGACTTTAAAATTAATGATATTTTAGTGTCATGATTTGATGTGTAATTCTATCGCGATGATGGAGAGGATGATGACTAAGGTGGTGATGATTTTGATATAGTAAGACATTATACACTACTGTCTATAAAAAGTGAAACATTCAGAAGCAATGGTGTGCAACACGGCACAACAACAGGACGTGTAGAACGACAATAAATTATTTAAAGAGCAGGGAGGTGACGTTCACGGAGGCCGAACAGAGCCCTCTTTCGTTTGACCGGACAGGTCAGTGTAACGCAGCACTTAGTCGGTGCGAAGCCGCCATACGATGTGGCAACGTGTAACCCTGTGCCACTATGAACGCTGACATCACCAGTGGAAAATCGGCATGTGAATGCGTTCGTACGACGCATAATGAATTGATTACCCGGAGACGGGTCGTTCCATGACATTGTGGCTCGTACAGGACATGCTGCTTCAACAGTGAGGCGTATGTAGAACCAGTGGAGAGAAGAGGGCTGTACGCAGCGCCGAGTGGGTACTTCACGACACAATGTGATCACAGTACAAGATTACCGCCACTTTGTTCGCTTGGCCGTAATGGACAGACCAGCTTCGCACACAGTGCTGGCGCGAGGTTTGAGCACTGCAATTGGTGTGGACATACCTGCGTTGACGGTTCGAATCTGTCTTCTGCGGTCTGGAGTGGTGGCACCCATGCCATTGTACTGGCATCCTTTGACGAGAATCGACCAACGTTAAAGACTGTATTGGACACGAGAACGAGGACACTGACGAGGTGAGTGGCAAAACGTAGTGTTTTCTGACGAGTTCTGCTTTAACTTGTTCTACAGTGATGGCCGCGTACGCGTTCAACGCTGCCGTTCTGAACGCAATCGGGCAGGCTATGTTATTGAGCGGCATAGCTGACAAACGCCAAGTGTCATGGTTTACGGTGATATTGCCTATAACACACGATCTCGCCTCCTACGTCTGGAGGGCAATTTGAACAGCTACCGCTACATCAGGAATGTCTTAGACCCCAAGGCACTGCCCCTCCTGCATGCCATTTTTCAACAGGACAACACCTAGCCGCGTGTGACGAGGACCGTGCAAGTCTACTTCGAGGAACGACCGGTACCACTGCTTCCTTGGCCTGCCTCTTGACCTGACATGTCGCCCATCGAACATGTCTGGGACATGGTTGGTCGGCATCTTAGTTCGCTAAGGTCCTCCTCCAGCCACTGTTGATGCTTTGTGGACCCACGTACAAGCCATGTGGCAGAGTGTTCCCCAGCAGCATGCTGAGGTGCTCTTTGACTCCAGTACTATGACTACAATGTCTAGTGTCTCTCGCCAGAGTGCATGGTGTCATTACTCCGTACACATTCACAGTGCATATACAGGTCTGTAATGCTAATAATTTGTCTAGTGTTCTGTCCGTAATCGGTGGAATAAATTTTATTGTGTTCACATCTCCTGGTCTTGGTGTGTCACTTTTTACAAACAATAGAGTACAAGTTAATGGCGGTACCTGACAAATACTGTAATTCTCCTTTAGGCTTTTATAAGTATAATAATTTCATCTTTGTGGAATTTTGTTCCATGATAATGTGATTTCACCTAAAGCCTAGAGCAAAGATCCATTTTCATCACTTGCAACGTTTTGTTAAATATAACTTTAATACATTACACAATCAATCTTGAACTTGAGTTGGCATTAAAGTATGATCCAAGGTGTATTACGTAAAATTTTCATTGTCATGTAAGCAGAAAAGCAGAAGTGAAAAACAGAAATCTGTTATGTGCACACACATGCCCCTGCCTACGTCATTCAGAGCTTTACTGGTGGTCACAATAATGTGACTGGACAGGATATACCGTAATAAAATCACTTATTCCTCCCTAAAATCGAACAGGTTCCTTTCCTCCTTCCCTAAAAAATTGTATTGTGCACGTGGTGGTACCTTTTTACATTGTTGTTGATTACAGGTTTATAGCGAGACATAATTTCGAATGCAGCAGCGGTTTGTATAACACTTGTGTCGATTATATTTTCTCTTGTGATGTATTATCTGTGCTCCTCTCCTAAACTGGTAATGAAAAACACGTTAGGTGATGACAGTACACATTATCAGACTGAATACACTTTACTTATTTAGATACTTTGGCAACGTAATCATTATATTTTCTTGCTTTTTGTGACACATTTTAGAACATTATGGCGTTTGCAAAACATCATAGATGAGGTAAAGTAGTTAATTTAAGCCTTTCAACTGTTTTACTTAAACTCAAATAGATCCCAATCATGTACAATACTTGTTATAGATTATATTTTTCTAGTGATTTATTAACTTCTCTCTCCCCTCCCATGACTCACATTTAGAGACACAATCATATTTTATTGACTGTTACAAGTAGAATTTGGTTTTTAGTTACTTACAACAAGTATGTTATATTCTCGCTCCATTATACCATAGCAAATGGTGTATCGCTTCAAATGAAATTTACGGATGTGACATGCGAGCCAGTGCGTAAGTGATTCATTAGTAAATCAGTAATGAAGACATTGTTTGTCTTTTTTACGCAATTCAGATACTTCGACGTATCCTTCGATAAGTATTTCGTTTACATTTGAGCACAGTCCAGAAGAGGCCGGACTGTAATTTGCACTTTTACTTTACACTGACCAGTAACGTAAATGGGACCACCTGCCAGAAGTCTGAATAAGATTTTGCAACTTTAACCACTGCGAGACATGCTGGAACAGAGTCAGTGTGCTTCTGGAAGGTACCGACAGGGATGTGGAGCTATTCCGACTCCAGTGCGGTGGCCAGCTACATTAGATTTCTCGGTTGCGGATCCATGGAGCATACGGCCCCAACGAGATGGTATCACGTGTTTAAATCCGGTAAGTTCGGTGTCCAGGAGAGTACGATAAACTCATCATGGTGCTCCTCAACCTACGCATGTACGCTGTGAGCTGTGTGACACGTTACGTTGTCCTGTTTGTGGATGTCATTGTACTGAGGAAAGAGAAACAGCATATAGGGGTGGACATGGCCCCAAGGGTAGACGCATACTTCTGTTTATCCATTACACTTTCCAGAATGACGATATCACCCAGGTAATATGAAAGTGCTCCCCAGACCATGACGCTACCACTCTGGTCTAGACCCTTCCAGTGACTATTGCAGGTTTGCTTTCAGACATATCATGCCGTCCACGCCAACGGAGCATATAACGTAATTCATCTGAAAAGGCCACCTGTCGCAGCATTTTTCACTGAATGGTCGATGAGCAGACACTGCTGGTAGCACCTTTGTCCATCAGTGCGATCAGCTGCTCAACAGTTGCACATCTATTCGCCCATTCTTATCTCCACAGCCGTCCTTCAGCCCTGTCATCGATGGCTCGTTGTGCACCACAGTTGCCTCGGCGCTAGTTTTGGATGGCGCCATTTTACCATGCATGGTATACTTTAATCACAGTGGCATGCGAACAATGTGCAAACTTAGCTGTTTCAGAAATGCCCTTGGCCCAAAACCCAATAATCACAACCTTCTGAACGTCAGACACATCGCTCCGTTTGTGCATTACGATAACAACTGCACCGTTTCCAAGTACTCCCGGCACGCTTTATATACCCTCCACTGTTAGTCCTGGCACCTGACGTCTTCGACTTGTTATTGCACGATGACGTCGAACATGAGCGGTGGTCGTATTAACGGGACTCGACCGTGTAATACAATACTCTGACTGGAATGCTATTTGCGGTTTTTTTTAGCTGGCTTTTATACTATCGGGTGGTTGGAAAAGATTAGAGGCAGACTGACCACTACGTTGTTTACGTGCACCATTCTCCATATACAGGGCGTTGCAGAAGTGATGGTCAATAATTCACAAATGGAAAGTACAGGCCAAAAGTAGCTAAAAAGCTTCAATAAACATGGGTCCACAAATCAGCCGTTGTCGAGATACAACACATTTTCTGTTGCATTTCATCAGTGTGTAGGAACTCATGGTGTCTCTGAACGTTAGAGAAGATGCTCTAAATGTTGTTCATGCGTCTGAATGCAACACCGAACTCGTTTCTGAAATGAGCTGCGAATCCTCTCAGGCAGTCGCGCGGAATTCTATAAATTCTGCTTCAATCCGAAAGCGTAATTCCGCAAGAGAGTTGGCCTCGGTAGCCTAGACCAGGCTTTTTACATTACCTCATACACAGAAATCCATGGGATGTAGATCCGGAGACATTGGAGGCCATGGCACATGCCCTGCTCTACTTATCTACTGTTGATCATATGTCCGAGTTAGAAGCCGGTGCACTCGTAAATGAAAATGTGCTGGAGCACCATCATGCATGAACCACATGTTCAGGCGTTGGTTCAGTGGGACATCATCGTGTACATATGGAAGTACAGTTCGCATAAACCATATGTGCAGCTGTCTGGCTATTCTCTGTGGTAAGAAGTGTGGTCCAGTTATGCCATCTCCGTGCAGATCTGCCCAGACGTTCAACGAATAACGCCACTGATGCCGTGATACCTGTGTTACATTATGATTGGCATTAGCCCAAATGTAACAATTATTGTAGTTAAAAAGACCGTCAGTGGGAAATCCAGCCTCATCTGAAAACAGAATACTGCTTACAAACAGGGAAGTCAGGGTACACTGTTGTTGCATCCATTGGCGAAATCCTGTCAAGGATGTAAGTGTGCATTTTTGAGGGCTTCCACTCGCTGGAGATAATATGGATAGAGTACCTGTCGATGCAAAATCCGCCACATACTGCTATGACTCAAGACACACTCTTGTGTAGCAATCCTCCTTTTTGAAGTACTCGGACGTTAGTGTACATTGCATAACACTCTTTCCTCAACATCGTGTGTTATGGATTTGGATCGACCTCTCGTACATGGCGTGTGAAACTCCCGGTTCCTCTAAGGTGCTGATGTAATCGGCTAATTGTACGCCTGTCAGGCTGCCTGCGGAGAGGAAAAGCTTCTCCGTACAATCGTGCAGCCTTAATGACACTGCCATTCGCTTTGCCATATTTGAAGTGTATGGCAGCGTACTCTTCATTGGCGTAACCTCCGTCAATGCTATCTTCACGTTCGTAACTGATTGTGAGGCTGTTACGGCACAGTGCACGGAGGGGAGGAAAACGGAAGTAGTTGCGCATGCGTTAACAAACAGATAGTCGATTACAGACCTTGAGATACCAACGTAAATACCGCGGTATCCAGGGGCATTTAAGGTTGTTTCCCAACTCGAATTAGTGCGCTACTTCAGCAACGGTTGATTTGCTGATCCATGTTTATTGGAGCTTTTTAGCAGCTTTTGGCCTTCACTTTTCATGTGTGGGTTATTGAATATCACTTCTGAAACACCCTGTAAAATGCATGCCTTTGGCTTCCAGACTGAGGCTACATACTTTTCTTATAGAATATCTGGCGTCATTTTCTAACTTTACGCTTCAATTGGTTGGAAAGACGAGGAAGGTGATGAATAAAACACACAAGTGGACTGTTTCGTTCATCTTGAATTTCTTAACACTGCTCTATGCGTGGAGATCAGGAGGGACAAAGGGAGAAATGAACGTGACCTGATGTGGACGTAAGAAAATACGTAACTTGACACCTTCTTTATGCATCATTTTAATACTAACCTCAGATTTTTTGGGTTTTAAATTTTCCACTAACACAGTTGGGTTGTTTTCCCAGTCTAGGATTTTTAATTCTGCTCTGTGATTGGACTGTAAATAGGGGGAGGGGAGAGGGTTTTTATTGTCCCATTAACACAATTGGGCTCTGACTGGTTAGAAAGAGAAGAGGGTGGGGGTATAAAACTCACAATTGGTCTTTTTCCGCCATCTTGAATTTTAATACTGACTAGGGTTTATAGGATTAATGGAGTACTGCATTGTGATTGGTTAGAGATACGGGAGGGGAGGATATGGCTTTTAATTTCCCACTATCACAAATGGACTATTTCCGCCATCTTGCATGTTTAATACTATGTTATCATTGTCTACAGATGAGGATAGGGGAGGGTAAGCGGAAATGGGTGTGACTTCCCACTGTTAAGGATGATGACATCACTGGTAATAGTGAAGACATCAGTGGTGATGTTGATAAGAATGATGACGTCGCTAGACCAGTGACCTCAGTGGACCAAAGTAACCAATACAAGAAAAGTCTATCGAAGTTACCATCACATTACTACTTGTAACAACCATAGAGTTTACAATATAAAACAAGTCACAGAGGTTACTTCGAAATTGTCAAAACAATTATATCCGATAGCTGGCATGAATACAGTTACTAAAATTTAAGTCCCATTGTTAATAAAATAACCAAAAACAAATTCGAATGCGCTGTAGAAAGTGGCAAAACGCCGCAAGATGGGCAGTGTATGTTTGTTTCACTGTGTCATCTGTTACGTCATATCGCTGCACTTCGCCTGAAGGAACTTCATAGGGCGTAGTCACTCACACGAATTGTGATATGAAGTTAATAGAATTAAAACATTTTGCACTTTTCAAGCACTTAGAAAAGAAAATAAACTCCTTCAAATGGTAATGAAACATTACAAATCTATTTCCTGTTAATCGCACAAAAGCAAATCAAGCTGTCCGTATACAAAAAAAGGCGTAACACAGATAAAAGTATTTTAAATGTGGCAATGTGATATGGGCTATATAATCCTGAACCATCAAGTGTGTGGAGTCTGGCCGTTGAATTCAACGGTTATTGAACGAATCCAACAGTTTTTGCAAACGCGTACAGATGTAAAAAGCTCATTACCATTTGTAGTGATCACATAATATTAATGTTGCACGTCAAATTTTGTACAAACGACCGTCTCACCCTGCTTTCCGCGGTTGAATCGTATTGAAGGGTTGCACCTACCTTCATTTTCGCCTCATATTTACCACATCAGATGGGAAATTTTTCAAAAACTTTCGTTGGTAACACCGATAAGCGTTTTTCAGCTTTACTCGGTGTTTCAAGATGTAGTAGCTGTCGGTAGAACAAGACATCTTTTCATTTAGAAAATGCTACTCACACCTTGACAAATAAATACGTTAAGCTTTACTCGGTGTTTCAAGATGTATCAGATGTCGGTAGAACAAGACATCTTTTCATTTAGAAATTGCTACTCACATCTTGACAAATAAATACGTTAATAATCCACCGCAAAATATTCTCTTACATGTGAAAACCTCTCCCCAATGTCTTGGACCGTAAATAAAATGAGAGACATTCAGAGAACCATGTATCTCACTTACTTCCACATATTTAACACCTATATATTCAAAATATGTAATAATGCTCCACGTTAATCTGGTCTAAGGCCTAGTAGGCTTTGAGCATAATCTTCAGAGGATGTTCCCGACAAAGAAAGTGTTCAGAATATCCACTTCAGTATCTTCCACTTCAATGATCATCACGCTGGTTTCCAGAGCATGTTTAAGCAAGAGAAACGAGCAAGCCGAGATCATTACGTAAGCACACAATAACCCCTGTGTCGAGATCGGAGATCATAAGTAAGCCAGTTGTATACCTCTGTCATGCATCCTTTTAGTTATTAAAATGGATAAGAACCCCTCTGACACCATCACCGCCCCAAAGCGCACAGAGAAAAACGCAGCGGGGTGTTAAGATTTGTGCTTATCAGCCACGATACAGCACACCTTGCCGGCCGCGGTGGTCGTGCGGTTCTAGGCGCTCCAGTCCGGAGCCGCGCTGCTGCTACGGCCACAGGTTCGAATCCTGCCTCGGGCATGGATGTGTGTGCTGTCCTTAGGTTAGTTAGGTTTAATTAGTTCTAAGTTCTAGGGGACTGATGACCACAGCAGTTGAGTCCCATAGTGCTCAGAGCCTACCAGCACACCTTTAACAAGCTCGTTAGTTGTGTGAAGACATAAAGAGACGTGTAAGTGTACAGAATTAGATTTTCACTCTGCAGCGGAGTGTGCGCTGATATGAAACACCTGACAGATTAAAGCTGTGTGGCGGACCGAGACTCGAACTCGGGACCTTTGCCTTTCGCGGGCAAGTGCTCTACCAACTGAGCTACTCAGGCACGACTCACGCTCCGTCCTCACAGCTTTACTTCTGCCAGTACCTCGTCTCCTACCTTCCAAACTTTACAGAAGCTCTCCTGCGAACCTTGCAGAACTAGCACTCCTGAAAGAAAGGATATTGCGGGGACATGGCTTAGCCACAGCCTGGGGGATGTTTCCAGAATGAGATTTTCACTCTGCAGCGGAGTGTGCGCTGATATGAAACAAGTTCTGCAAGGTTCGTAGGAGAGCTTCTGTAAAGTTTGGAAGGTAGGAGACGAGGTACTGGTAGAAGTAAAGCTGTGAGCCGGCACGGTAGCACAGCGTGTTCGGTCAGAGGGTTACGTGTCCTCTGTAATAAAAAAAAACTGTGTTCATCGATCAACAACGAACTTAAACGGATGTCTTACGACGTCGGCCCCGAACAGATGCAACGAACAAAAGCGAACAAAATGAGATTTAAAAAAGAAAAATAAGTTGGTAGAGCACTTGCCCGCGAAAGGCAAAGGTCCCGAGTTCGAGTCTCGGTCCGGCGCACAGTTTTAATCTGTCACGAAGTTTCACGTGAAAGTGTGGTTTGTTGTGTGTGTGAAATCTTATGGGACTTAACTGCTAAGGTCAGCAGTCCCTAAGCTTACACACTACTTAACCTAAATTATCCTAAGGACAAACACACACACCCATGCCCGAGGGAGGACTCGAACCTCCGCCGAGACCAGCCGCACAGTCCATGACTGCAGCGCCCTAGACTGCTCGGCTAATCCCACGCGGCAAGTGTAGTTTGTATAGTAACCCTATAGTGGATTATAGGTCCTCATGATTCTGTGAGAGAATGGTGGAGAGAGAGCTGAGATGAAAATAGATGGATCTTGCGTGTTGTGTGTATTAAAATCGACTTCTTATTGACTGCATAATGTATTCTGGCAATAAATTTTGGTTTTCTTACCTTTGGTAGCAAATTTATTCATCATTTATATCTGAAGGAGTTTCACTCTGTTGTTTATACTTTGTCGCGCTGGAGAGAAGTACCTGGAAGTGTTAGAAAGATTGAGTGTTCATTTCCATGGATTTCTTGTGGTAAGTTGGAGAAGCAGATGCCGTCTGACACGAATTTCCACATGACTTGATAAGCCTAAAGACGGAACGTGCTTCAGAGGCTGCCCGTTAATGTATGTGTAGTGACAGTGTACATAGTGAAAATTATCGTGACACAGAGTAGTCCAAGTCAGAGATGTGTAATCCATGTTATTCTCTGACCACCAATGTTTTCCATTCTTTGATTTCTTCTTGGTCGCTTTGTGTATATAGAGATATCACTAACACATGTATTCATGTACACTTCGTTCACCAAATGTTTGAAATAAATATCTTATCATTAAGACCGAACGTTCATTTGTGATTGCAATGTAATCATAAGATAATCGCACCGAATACAACATGAGTAATAAGAAATAACAGGGCCGCTCGATGTGATCAAGGCTCTACCGCGACGCAACGTGAAAGTGTAACAGCAGCCCAGCCGCGCCATGTGTTTCTTATGTGATTTACGAGGGCTGTTCGGAATTTAAGGTCCGATCGGTAGCGAAATGGAAACTATTGTTAAAATAAAAAATGCTTTATTTGCAACGGTTCGATACACATTCCAGCTACTACTATACATAATCACCGCCACGATTTAGACATTTGTCGTAGGTTTGCATCAACTCTCCAATACCCTCATCAGAGGAAGCAGCCACCTGTGCTTTCCGCCATTTCCGTCATTGATGCGAGCAGAGAATAAACTCAGGTGGAGCCAATTACGGGCTGTATTGTGTGTGATCAAACACTTTCCATCGAAAACGCTGCAGGAGCATCTTCATTGCCCCTGCAGAGTGCGGTCGAGAATTGTCATGAAATGAAGAAGGAAACCAATGACAGTTATGTTACGCGGGCTGCAAACGTCAGGCAGAATCTTTCACCAGCTGGAGACACGATTTCATAGGCATCTTTACGTGCTCACTGTGTGCACAGAGCTGAGAAGAGCGACGTGACGTCATCGACGGGCATACTAGAGACACTGTCCAACACATCTGTGCAAAACTTCAACGGAATCCCACTGTGGTTTTACTTCGCACCCGATCGGATCTTACTTTCCGAATTGCCCTCTTACACAGAGTACCAGACTTAACCAATGGCAACACCAAAATCCGCAGATGAGGTGTCAGTGAGGACAGTAGTCAATCGCAATGTAGTGAAGCCATCTCGATCCTGGCAAGAAAATCCGGTGCTTTGGCTCACGTAGTTGGAAAGGCAGTTTGTGTTGTCACATGTTATTGACAACTAGATGAAATATAGTTGCGCGTCGCCGCACTAAACGAAGAGATGGCCACCGAACTGCAGGACGTTGTAGCCACGCCACCAGCTACAGAGCGTTATACAGAGCTTAAAATACACTGATCAAGCGCATGTCGCAATATGAAACAAAGAGATTGGAGAAGCTGCTGCGGACAGAGGAACTAGATGATCGCACACCGTCGCAGTTGCCACGTCGTTTGCGGACACTGGCGAGCAGCACAGTCAGCGATGTCATTCTGAGAAAATTTTGGATATCGCACCTGCCCACAGACATACAAAGAAATACAGTGTAGGTAGGAGAATAGGCTACTCTTGTGTAGAGGGCTGACCATATTGCTGAAATGCATCCATTTGCGGGAGTGGCGGCTGGCGACCTGCAGCCACATAGTACCACCAAGGCGACGTTTGCATCGCTTGAAGCACAGCTGGTTGAACATTCTACGAGCCGACGACGAGGCTACCAGCCACCAAGGAGTCGCAGTCGCTCACCAACAGCTACGAAATTATGCTGGTACCATAAACGGTTTGGTGCGGAGGCTAAAAAGTGGAATCCGTTGTGCGGAGTGGGTAACGCTACGGGAAATCAGTAATGATGGCGGCTGACTCTCCGGATAACAGCCGTCGGCCTTTTGTTACCGAACGATGACAAAGGAGCGGACGTATCAGTTTATCCGACCACCAACCTGCCTCGCCGTAGTCGTGACGATTTCCACGTGTTTTCTCCCAATGGCTGCACCATTCAGACGTATGTACAGGTAAAATTAGCCCTCAACCTGGGTGTCTGGCGTAGGTTGAATGGCAGTTCATAGCTGCACCCGATACTAGGAGCAGACTTCTTGACAGTTTTCGGGCTGCTCCCACATCTTCGCTACCGGCGTCTTTTGGAGACGACAACCAGCCTAAGCAGCCAGGATCGGTTTCGTCAGAGTGGCTGTATGGAGTGTGTTAGATAACATGAGATTCATCATCTATTACACTTCTTAGGTAGTTTCCAGAAATTGCGTGACAGTCATACAAGCTTGCGTCAGTGCAACATCAGTGAACCATATACTTACTACGCCAGGCCCTCTGGTAGTGGCTGGGCTTCACCGCTCCCTGCGGTACCTGAGAAAACTAATGCATGGCGCCCCTGCAGTGACTGAAGTCAACTTAACAGTCGAGCTATACCTGACTGATACCTTGTGCCGCACACTGAGGACTTCGCACATAATGTGCACGGTAAATATCTCTCCTCTCCGATCGATCTAGTGCGTGCATACTACCAAGTATCAGTGCCAGAAGACATGCCCCAAAACGATCGTGCGTACACCAGTAGGGCTCTTCGAATTCACCAGATTAGATTAGATTAGATTAGATTAATACTAGTTCCATGGATCATGAATACGATATTTCGTAATGATGTGGAACAAGTCGAATTTTCTAATACATGACATAATTAGGTTAATTTAACAACATACTTAAGTTAATATAACAACTTTATTTTTTTGTGTTTTTTGTTTTTCTTAATTTTTTTATTTTTATTTTTTATTTTTTAAATATTTTTTTCTTTTTTTCTTTTTTTCTTTCTTTTTCTTAATTTATATCTAAAAATTCCTCTATGGAGTAGAAGGAGTTGTCATTCAGAAATTCCTTTAATTTCTTCTTAAATACTTGTTGGTTATCTGTCAGACTTTTGATACTATTTGGTAAGTGACCAAAGACTTTAGTGCCAGTATTATTCACCCCTTTCTGTGCCAAAGTTAGATTTAATCTTGAATAGTGAAGATCATCCTTTCTCCTAGTATTGTAGTTATGCACACTGCTATTACTTTTGAATTGGGTTTGGTTGTTAATAACAAATTTCATAAGAGAGTATATATACTGAGAAGCTACTGTGAATATCCCTAGATCCTTAAATAAATGTCTGCAGGATGATCTTGGGTGGACTCCAGCTATTATTCTGATTACACGCTTTTGTGCAATAAATACTTTATTCCTCAGTGATGAATTCCCCCAAAATATGACGCCATATGAAAGCAATGAGTGAAAATAGGCGTAGTAAGCTAACTTAGTAAGATGTTTATCACTAAAATTTGCAATGACCCTTATTGCATAAGTAGCTGAACTCAAACGTTTCAGCAGATCATCAATGTGTTTCTTCCAATTTAATCTCTCATGAATGGACACACCTAAAAATTTGGTATATTCTACCTTAGCTATATGCTTCTGATTAAGGTCTATATTTATTAATGACGTCATACCATTCCCTGTACGGAACTGTATGTACTGTGTCTTATCAAAATTCAGTGAGAGTCCGGTTACAAGGAACCACTTAGTAATTTTCTGAAAGACAGTATTGACAATTTCATCAGTTAATTCTTGTTTGTCAGGTGTGATTACTATACTTGTATCATCAGCAAAGAGAACTAACTTTGCCTCTTCATGAATATAGAATGGCAAGTCATTAATATATAATAAGAACAACAAAGGACCCAAGACTGACCCTTGTGGAACCCCATTCTTGATAGTTCCCCAGTTTGAGGAATGTGCTGATCTTTGCATGTTACGAGAACTACTTATTTCAACTTTCTGCACTCTTCCAGTTAGGTAAGATTTAAACCATTTGTGCACTGTCCCACTCATGCCACAATACTTGAGCTTGTCTAGCAGAATTTCATGATTTACACAATAAAAAGCCTTTGAGAGATCACAAAAAATCCCAATGGGTGGTGTTCGGTTATTCAGATCATTCAAAATTTGACTGGTGAAAGCATATATGGCATTTTCTGTTGAAAAACCTTTCTGGAAACCAAACTGACATTTTGTTAGTACTTCATTTTTACAGATATGTGAAGCTACTCTTGAATACATTACTTTCTCAAAAATTTTGGATAAAGCTGTTAGAAGGGAGATTGGACGGTAATTGTTGACATCAGACCTATCTTCCTTTTTACGCAAAGGTATAACAATAGCATATTTCAGTCTATCAGGGAAAATGCCCTGTTCCAGAGAGCTATTACACAGGTGGCTGAGAATCTTACTTATCTGTTGAGAACAAGCTTTTAGTATTTTGCTGGAAATGCCATCAATTCCATGTGAGTTTTTGCTTTTAAGCAAGTTTATTATTTTCCTAATTTCAGAGAGAGAAGTGGGTGAGATTTCAATTCTATCAAATTGCATAGGTATGGCCTCTTCCATTAACAGCCTAGCATCTTCTAATGAACACCTGGATCCTACTATATCCACAACATTTAGAAAATGATTATTAAAAATATTTTCAACTTCTGACTTTTCGTTCGTAAAGTTTTCATTCAATTTGATGGTAATACTGTCTTCCTCTGCTCTTGGTTGACCTGTTTCTCTTTTAATAATATTCCAAATTGTTTTAATTTTATTATCAGAGTTGCTGATTTCAGACATGATACACATACTCCTGGATTTTTTAATAACTTTTCTTAATATAACACAGTAGTTTTTATAATTTTTGATAGTTTCTGTGTCACTACTCTTTCTTGCTGTCAGATACGTTTCCCTTTTCCAGTTACAAGATTTTTTTATACCCTTAGTAAGCCATGGTTTGTTACAAGGTTTCTTATGAGTATATTTAACTATTTTCTTGGGGAAGCGGGTTTCAAATGCATTTACAAAAATGTCATGAAATAAATTATATTTTAAATTGGCATCAGGTTCACGGTACACCTCATCCCAGTCTAACTGCTGTAGGCTTTCCCTGAAATTTGCAATTGTTAAATCGTTGACTGAACGTACTACTTTGGAGGACTGTTTAGTATTGCTGAATGGAGCTATGTCATATATTGTAACTAGCTGTGCACCATGATCAGAAAGACCATTCTCAACAGGCTGAGCATTTATCTGGTTAAACATATCTTGGTCTATAAAGAAGTTATCTATCAGTGAGCTGTTATCCTTTACCACCCAAGTGGGAAAATCAATAACGGGTGTCAAATTGAAAGAACCGAGTAATACTTAAAGGTCATTTTTCCTATTACCCTCTTTCAGAGAATCTACATTGAAGTCCCCACAAATAATAATTTGCTTCCCCTTGCCTGACAGATAGCACAACAAGGAGTCCAAATTTTTCAGAAATAGATGAAAATTTCCTGATGGGGACCTATATACAGTTACAATTATAAATGTGCCTTTATTTAATTTAAGGTCACAGGCACATGCTTCTATATGTTTCTCTACACAAAACTCTTTTGTTTCTATACTTTTTGCACAACGATAACTTTTGACATATATGGCAACTCCTCCTTTCTCCATATTTTCTCTCATTACATGTGCAGAGAGCTTATATCCACTTACATTTACCTTATCCATATCAGTAACAATGTGATGCTCAGACAGGCATAGTATATCTATTTCATTCTCAGCTTCTAAATCTTCTAAACAAACCAGAAGCTCATCTACTTTATTCTTTAAACTCCCAATATTTTGATGAAATATACTTACATTATTTTTAATTATACTTTTATGAGAACCTTTCCTTATTCTAACATTTGCAGTACTCTCCTGTCTGAGTTTCTCATTGTGCTTAGGCCTAGTTCCTATACCAGTGGTCACATGGTGTTCAGAGAGACAGATTATGTCAACAGGGTTGGGTGACTTTAATTCATCAATGCAATTACCTAGGACTGAGATACAACTTGGTGGAGATAAAATTTCTGGTGATTGGTGAAAATTTATAATTGATAGCTGTGATTGGTGATCAAATGTGCTAGAATTGTGCTGTTTAATTTCTTTCCTAAACTGAAGATTTGTTTCAATCCTGACCTCTCGTAGAACTTGACATCTTTTTGTCTTACCTATCCTAAAAAAGGTGCTGCTCCAACACCTGTAACCACTGGTATTTTACCGTTCATGGCAGTGCCTCCCCCCCCTTAAATTTCCTGCTATTACCCCAGCCAGTTTCCCCTTTCCTTTCCTGTTGAGATGTAGGCCGTGCCTGGTATAGTCCCACCTACTGAGATAATCAACAGGAACCACACCAATATGAGCCCCCGCACCCGACCCAAGCAGCTGTTCCAACTCCAAATTAACTCTCCCAACAGAAGAGTTCAAATGAGGCCGGTCATGGCGTCTCAGGACAGATACAAATTCAACATTGGTGTGTCTCGATGCTGACGCAATCTTTACCAGGTCACTTTGTCTACGTAATGCCTCATAGGCTTTTGAAAGATTTATGGACTCATTCTGAATTTGTTTCGTTTACACAGACGATGTGTTAATAGCATCCAGTTCAGAGGAAAAAAGTATAATACATTTACACCAGCTTTCCGGTCGTCTTTGCGCACACAATTTGCCCTAATCGGGCAAAGTGTGTTTTCGAAGCTACGTAGGTGCAGTTTCTGGGCCACACCAATAATGTCCATGGAACACGACCTCCACAGGAGAGGGCCGAGGTAGTGGTCGATTACCTACAGCCGGCAACAATACGCAAGCTACGTCGGCTTCTGGGAGTCACGAATTATTATTGTCGCTTCGTTCGGTGACCAGTCATGTTGTTTATTCTTTGTTTTTCCTTGGTTGCTATGCCTATCCATAAATATCACTCACTCTCGTTTTTCTGTGTGCTATGTTCGATAAATGTTGGAAATTAATATCTTGTTATTAAGACTCAACATACATGTTGCTTCAAACCCACTCAACTGAACGACCTGTATGTCCCCTTATGTTGACACCATTTTATTTTGACCTAGAACTTGTGTTGAATGATGACAACGTGTTGATGAGTTCCTTATCTCTCAAAACACGTTGTTGATTTATCTTAAGAACAATTAAAGTAGTTCAACGCTAACAGCTATTGCTGATAAAATAATACAGTCAATAATTCACATCCGAGAAATCGATGATATCGCATTTAAAACTTCCAAGTTCTTTGCATTTCTGATCTCCCCACGTATTCTCAGCGAGATCAGTTCGTTATGTCCCGCAATGACTGGCGAGAGCTCAGCACTACTACTTCGATGTTACTGAGGAGATTCTGTTGGTAAATATATGACGATCTCTTCGAAGTCAAATTGTTAATCCATATTCGATACAGCAACTTTCCAGTGTATTTATATGATGAATTTAAAAAATAAGTAAATAACTTTTTAAACGAGGTGACTTTCAGTTCAATACTTACGTTTTATGTTTTTGAATTCTTGCTCCACTTGTGAAAACATTTTGATTATCTTTCTGAATTATCACATACATCATCACTTACAACTTTCCAGACAAACTGTGTACTAATTTGATGGCTAACATAATAGCAAAATACTAGGGTTGGATAAACTGTAGTAGCAGACAAATGCCCGGATAGTTCCTTTGAAAAGGCACCGCTGATGACCTCGCTATTTGATCCCCTCGCCCAAAACCAACCAGCCAAAATGTAATAGCAACATTGCCATAACATGGGGGATGTTGTCCAGTGGCATTCGCGCTGTACGTAGCTGACAGCGAAGGTCAGGTGAAGTAGAGCAATGAGTGGCGACAGCTCTATTTGAGGCAGTTGCAGAGTGTACTGTCTGAAAGTGCGGGAGGTCCGTTCAAACACCCTAACAGTATGTTTACGAAACGTGAAAAACGTACAAGGATCAAGACTGAAGTGGCACATGGCGTGAGTGGACAACAACGTTTTAAGGGACTGCGACAGGCGTAGCAGCATTGCCATATCGTTCGGTAGCTGGATGGGTGAAAGTGTTTCGGGATGGCAGACATGTTATTCAAGATCGGCCCAAAGGATGGAAATGTCTTGGTTCTTCTCGACAACAGAACGCGCGCTGTGAACCAGCTCGTACCAGAGTGATGGTTGTTGTGGCTTGCGATAGGCATAGGTTAAATCCTGCATCATGTTGTACTGCAGCAGACAATCACTGCAGCCTACTACTGCTGTTTCTTGTGACATCGCGCTCGTCCTATACTGAGAAGAAAGCGACAACACCTTCTGGCACTGCATCCCATCAGCCATCACGATAATGCTCGGTTCTACGCAGTGGACTCCGTGCAGGACTCCAGCGTATAAAGGGTGAGACATACTGGAACATCACCGTATTCACCCAATATGAGTCCATCGTCCTATACTGAGAAGAAAGTGACAGCACCTTCTGGCACTACATCCCATCATCCATCACGATAATGCTTGGTTCTACACGGTGAACCTCGGGCATGACTCCTGCGTACGTAGTGTGAACATACTGGAACATCACCGTATTCAGCCGATATGAGTCCATGCAATTACGACATGTTCGCCAAAATGAAGGAAACTCCTCATGCCATGTGCTGTAACACAAGAGAAGACATCATCCATGGCACAGGGCAGTCTTTATGAAATGTTGACAGAAATGGACGCGATGACGATGTCTAACACCTTCCACGTGTGTAGGGGAAGGTGATCGAGATGTGGGGCAATTATACTGAAGGCATGAAATACAGTGAACGCCTGTCAATTAAGTCAGCCATGAATTGTAATAGTCTTACCACCACTTTTATCCAACCCATGTATGTTTCAATTACATCTGCACAATAGCATTCATTCCCAAATTACTATTGTCTCACTACTTTCTTGGTGCTGAACATGCCGGTAAATAACATAGTGCAGGATTCATGATTTAACTTAGTAATCAACATAGCTGAGAGTCATCTAAATGTTATTAAAATACATAATAACTATAGCAGCGTAAAATCGTTTATGGTACTAGTACCCAATTTCCCCTGTTTCCTTACTATGATGACTTTTATTTTCATTTAATTTAATTTTGCACATTCCAGTGGCACAAGTAATTTAACTACACTGTTTTTCCTGAAGTCATTTTAGTCAGTATCATAAATTAAAGTTGTTTTTCTTTATAATATGACGTGTTTAGTCCTAACAATTGTTTCGGTGCCACTAAAGTTCCAATTGCTCCCGTGAAATTGGACATGCTTGAGAAATTCGATGTGATACACAATTTCATTGCTTTAGACTTTGTCTGTAACCAGGATCAACGGTGTCAACAGAAATTATAATTCATTTCGTGTGCTCTGCATTCCATACTTTGTATTGACATATTAATTATCAAAAGTTGCCATAGGAGGGCTGTTCGGAAAGAAGGTCCGATCGGTCACGAATTGTTCTGGGCGTATTGGAAGTTACACAAACCATAGTTGCTCCATCACAAAAAAGTTTCTTCGCTGACTATGCACTCGAACTTAAAATTTTTTTCTTGGAATAAAATCAAAGAACACTACCCTGCATTTTGAACCTTAATTTATTCGATTCCGTCTTGCTAGTCTTCGAAGGAAACGGTAGAATTTTAGATTTTGGACAAAAATGTTTCATATCGAAGTATCATGTGATCGATTATTGAGTTGCAGAGGCTGCAACATGCTACAATTGTTCACATTATTGTTCGAAGGTATCACTTTTAACGTCGTAATTGACGTATATTGTCGTTGTGGTATAGACGAACGCTTTGAGAGATCAACACTATCCATTTCACTGTCTTGATATGTGAAGGCGCAACAGCTAAATAGAACTATAAAGACGTAATGTATTAATCTCTGCTGTCAAAGGTGATAAACTCGCATGATTGGCGCCTTCCGTTTGTCTTAGTGCATTTGAGTTGCAGGTCATCAAGATACCGCATCTGGTACCACCCGAAGAAACGATGTGGTATATTGTGGTAAGTAACTGTTGTGTAACTGTCTTTTATTTACACGCGTTTTCTGGACGTAGCAGTATATTCATGTTCTACCGCGTTATCTGGTCATTTAATGAATGGGTAACTGGTACTTAAGAGTTCTACACATAAGCAATTACTTTAATTCAGGCAATATATTATTTAAATTAGTGAGAGTTCTATGCCACTGGCGTGTGGTTAAACACATATTTTTTTCTTTTAGTAGGGAACAGATTGTCTCTCGCGCATGCTTTGATCTGCACGCAATTTACTTTCGTTAGAGCACTATTAGCCTACATGGTTGTTAAGCATCCACTTCCAACCTCTAGAAAACTTAGTGTTCTTTTTTTCTATCAGATAAATCGGTTCTCTCTTAAATAGGGGAATAGCTGTAGCACTTTTGACACTGTTTGATGTAATAAACAACTATAAAATGAAATCAGGTAACTCGTGTACCGAAAACAGCAGTCGTACTAAAATAGTCCAATTATAGTTCAGGTGTAAAAATGTAGCTTACGTATGAGGCTAACAACAATAAATTGAAGAAAAATTCTAGGAACTAAGAACTGAGAATTTGCCGGTCGCCAACTAAATGCGAAGTACTGAAGAATAGTTTAAAGTGATTGTTCACGGAAACAATGGCGGCAGACTGCGCGGAAAATGTGACATGCTACCTCTTCTTGCTCGTGTTTATCCTTCTGTTCTGGTAAATTAATAACATATTTACTGCATAACCCAAGTAGGCCCAATACTATACTGCTTAGGTACGCTTGTTATTAATTCTTGAGAATGGATTACGCCCCAACAACTTAATTCAACAGAAAGTATATCACAAATGTTTAATAGTTATCAAACATTTTTTAAGGTAATTACTTTCATACTTAAAAAGGTAAGCGTACTTATGTAGCTTATGCAAAGTACATCGTTTTTTATTGTTAAATTGAATATTGATACGGCCTTTTTAACTAAGTCTGAAATTATAGCCTTATATAAATGAGTTAAGCATGCTTATCCATCGAATTAGTAAACAGAAAAAGTTCAGAAAAGCTGTGTTTGGTTATACACCAATAGTCTGAGTTGCTTTTGAAAATTAAAAATTTGAAATAGCAGAAAATTCTAAACGACTGAGGAAATAGTACTTGATATCAACGAAAAGTGTCCTCCGTCCTCAAAAAACGCTAATGATTAATTCTCGTCAGAGTGGAGAAACAGGAAACATCAAAAAAATTTTAATGCAATCTTCATTACATTCTTCTTCTTTCAAAATGTAACATTATTAGACCGAGGCATCACTTTTATGCCTTGTTTTTATGAATGGTGTCCGGTACGATAAATGTTGAATGAAATGTATTTTGAAAGCTCTCGTATTATTTTTTTTAAAGAGTTGTTTGAGTGAATTTTAACCTGGGACGAGAATTTAAAGGTATTAATATGGGAAATTTTAAAAAACAGTAAGAAGAGACTCTTAGCAGCTTAGGCCTAAGCGTAGATGATACTTATCTTTTCAGTTTTACATGTAATTTGCCATATGTATTGTAGAATTCGTAGCTATATGATTGCATGATGCGCTGTGTTGCACACTATTCGTCCTTGAAGTTTCACAGTTTTTCTCTCAATTCTAAAGCAAAAAATGGTATTTCTTGCGTTCGAGTGTTTCATTTGGATCCATTGATGAAGTATAGATGAATGCAGCTACAGTATAACGTGGTTGTGTCCTTCAGTGACTTCTACAGTCGCTCGGCAGTGAATGTAGTCTCAACATGCCTTGAAGCGTCTCCTTGTCCACATACAAATAATAAACTGCGGTTGTGATCAAGTTGTGCAGCAAGCGATGGGTAACTGGAGCGCTGTTTACCTTGGGATGGGTGTTGACGTGGACCTGTCCGAGGTGTACGAGGAATAGACAATGATATACTGGAGACCGAATTTCTGCAATTTTCTGCTAAGGTACACATCTGTCAGGGCTGAGAAACAGTGCCACAACATGAATACTGTAAAATTGACTGTGAACAGCCAGGCAAGCAAACAAACTGAAGTTAAGTAGTGTGTGCGAAACGGACAGCGTTTCTTGTTGTATTTGGTAATGCCAAAGCTTTTGGTAGAGTCACAGACAATGGTTTCCACAATGTGGTGAAAATTCGGTAATGAATAACTTCTGTACTCTTGATACCATATCCTTTGTGGACATATATGATATGACCAACAAACCACAACTTTTAACTAAAAGTATTTATATTGAAGAACACGAGGAGAAACTCCATTCAACATGTCTCTTGTAAGGCTTCAGTACTAAGGGCGCGCATATTAGGACGTGGAGTATGCTTCCTCTAATCCCTCACACACTCCTCACCCTACTCTCTCTCTCTCTCTCTCTCTCTCTCTCTCTCTCTCTCTCTCTCACACACACACACACACACACACACACCATCAATTTTTCGTCATACTGACAACAAATGGAAGCTATTCTTACTAATTTCAGTGTCACTTCTGAATTAAGAGATTTTAAACATTAGACTCTGGCCCAATCAGTGAGGCCGAGTGGTTCTAGACGCTACAGTCTGGAACTGCGTGACCGCTACGGTCTCAGGTTCGAATCCTGCCTCGGGCATGGATGTGTGTGATGTCCTTCGGCTAGTTAGGTTTAAGTAGTTCTAAGTTCTGGGGGACTGATGGCCTCAGAAATTAAGTCCCATAGTGCTCAGAGCCATTAGAACCGTTAGAACCACATCAGTGAATTCAGGGACAGTTGGTTTCTTTAACGAAGTGACTCTAAATTAATGTCACCTTATTCAATGCATCAACTCTCCTCATTTTGAACCATGCAGATGTGTTTAACTATGAATAGACACAAGAGCTTCCAGGAGCTGTTGAAAATCATGTTGCAGCTCGTGGACACATCACAAATCGTTAGTAGGACTATATCTGACACATCATAAAACTTGAACTCAATCTCAATCTAGGGAGTTTCCCAAGAAAATAAGCTGACCATTATGACGTTCCTGTGTACTTACACTGTAGACTGTACTTTAATCCAGGTATGGTAGTTGCCGTAGCCCAAAGAAAGTATGCGGGCAGTTTCTATTGGACAATGTATGCTTCTTTAGTGAGAGGTTTTTCTTTTCCACGTCTCAGTCTAGAAAGTTCTTATCTGTACCTGCAACTGACAAGCCAGTACTGCAGCTCACACTACAAATTAGTTTCCAGCTATCTAATACTTCTCTGTCATTTTTGTGGCAAATGCTTCTCCAAGAACTGAAAGTTCAGGACAAGACACATGTGGTGTCTCAGGTAATTATTTGATTTTGAAACACCATTTTATTTAATTTCTTTGCATCTGCCCTTGTCACCTAAAAAATGGAACCTACCAACATGTAACTAGAAGAATTGTATTAAGGGTAAACATACAAATAGTGAAGACAGGAATTACATTCTGAAAAAAATGTGTGCCTCTTCTTTGTGAGTGCATATTTTGGAAACAATAAATACCTTTGATCTTCAGATAATTGTGAAAAATTACAAACTACATTTTTATCATTATTTGTTAAGATGCATATTTTGCCATCAGTCAAGCCAGTAAATGTGTTTTCTGCCAGACTACGGATATATAAAACACACACTAACCTGTAATTTGTAGATAATTGATTTAAACAATTTTGCTTTCACCTTCACCTTTGTAGCTTTTACAGAATGAATATCTGCACTAACCGTTTTTGGACTGAATTGGAAAATCAATATTCTAGTATATGACATAGTTTTTATAAAGGTACCATACATGTTTCATAAACCCCCTCTCTCTCTTTCTCTCTCTCCCTCCCTCTCTCTCCCCCCTCTGCCCCACCTCCTACACACACACACACACACACACACACACACACACACACACACATTTCAGAACAGATTATATAATGAATTGTGTAAAAGTTCTCATTTCCCAGATTTCACAAAAAACCATGGCACTGTAAAAGAATATATTTATTGTTCATATGTGATGACACATAGATCAACAACTATGTACTCCAAGTTACATATACAGTATTAACTGAAACACAAAATTATATATTCTCTTGCATATATACAGTTTAATTCTATGGGCTCCATGGAATTTGTCATGTTGGAAGTTTCCCTTGCAAATGATAATATTGTTAAAGAAGAGTGTTGATCTGGCATGTAGTAATTTCTTGGGGACTAATACCACATTACAAAACCTGACCAGGAATTTCAGACATTCTAATGGATTGTATTCTTGAATTTCATGAATATACTCCTGTTTCCTATTAAGATGTCTAAGTGAGACTTAAATTCTATGAACATACTATTGAATATGTGGAAGAAAGCTGAAGATGCTTCATACGGATGCAGAATATTTTTAAATTATTTTATATGGAAAGATCTTGATGATAATTCATATAGATAACAACACACAAAATAATGGCATACATCCCAGATATATTTATTTAGCGACAACCGACTACAAATCTCTCCATTATACTCGCGCGTCAGTGTCTGTTTAACCTTTCATAAATTTTTCTATCCTACAACTGGCATATGTTGTGAAATTTATGTTGCTACATGGTGCCTATTAAGGTATACTTTCGTCTAAAGTTTTGTCATGTTTGCCTCTTACAAAGCACACATTTTGTTGTAAAATGCAACCACATTTTGTTAATTGTCCGCAGCTCGTGGTCGTGCGTTAGCGTTCTCACTTCCCACGCCCGGGTTCCCGGGTTCGATTCCCAGCGGGATCAGGGATTTTCTCTGCCTCGTGATGACTGGGTGTTGTGTGATGTCCTTGGGTTAGTTAGGTTTAAGTAGTTCTAAGTTCTAGGGGACTGATGACCATAGCTGTTAAGTCCCATTTGAACCTTTTTTTTTTGTTAATTTTTCGGAATTGAGTCATATTTCCATTTGTAGTTGTCATATGCTGCAATTAATTCTTACCGGTACTCCTAAAAATTCAGTATCTTATTGTGACAACTTTGATCATGATATATCTCAGCTTATCTATGGGACACTCTTTTCCCTAGCCTATTTATTCACTCAATTATTCAATTGGACAGATAAAAAATCTGCTCACCAAGCAGCAGTAGAACACACACCTAAAAGGCTGTTACATTTGGCAAGCTTTCAGAGCCAGTGGCTCCTTCTTCAGGCAGAAGGGTTGAAGGGGAAGGAAGAAGGATGCAGGAAAAGGACTGAAGACGCCTAGGAAAAGGGGTAGATTTCAGGAAAGCCACCCACAACTAATGGTCAGTGGAGACTTATCATATGGGATGAATAGGAAAGACATTGTTGGGGAGTGCATCATATGAGATTTGAAAACCTGAAAGCTTAGAGGTGGAAGACAGTAGTTATGTTTAATCACTCAGCTATTCACGTACTTGAGGCTCTAAGGCCTACTACAGTGAGCATGAAATGTAGCACTTGACAATTGGAAATCGAAATGTGGTAAAATATGAAGAGAAATTTGTTCCTAAGAATGAACAGAGCATGGTCAGCCCACCATTAACATGTGAAAAACTTGTATACAGAAATACAGAACAGAGCAAAAGAAAGAAAGTCTCATATTGAACATGCCGATATACTGATGAACAGTTACAGTGTACAAAGCTACTGTGCTGAAGCCAAAGAGCATTATTGCCACCACAGAAAATGGAATAATTTATAATTTCCCATGACTATGGTGGTGCCATAGTTAGCTAGTTACTTAGTTGGTAGTGTGTTCCATTGATCAGTCGCATGGTACAGTAGCCGTTATGATGTGGAACGTGTCAAGTGCACAGGAAATGCGCATATGAAACTATATATATATATATATATATATATATATATATATATATATATATATATATATATATATATATATATATATTACAATACAGAGTTAAGGATTAATATTTCAATTATTTACCTCATTCCCTTAAATGGCACAAAATGCATATACTACATTTACAGCGATATTTATTCCTATCCAGGAATTCCTCTATGGTACAGAAGGAGTTGTCAAGGAGATATGATTTTTATTTATTTTTGAAGCTATTACTGCTGTCTGTCAGACATTTTGTTTCATTTGGTCGTTTGTGGAAAATTTTTATAGGAGCATATTTTACCCCTTTCTGTGCCAAAGATAGGTTGAGTAAAGGGTAGTGTAAGTCTTTCTTTTTTCTGGTATTATAATCATGAATGCCACTGTTGTTTTTAAACTGATTCATGTTGTTGAGAATAAATTTCATTAGTGAGTAAATGTACTGTGAGGCTGTTGTAAGAATTCCCAATCTTTTAAAAAGATACCTACAAGATGTGTGACTATGAACCCCACACATTATTCTACCCACTTTATTTTAAGCAGTGAATACTTCTTCTCTAAATGTTGAGTTATCCAATAATATTATTTCGTATGACATCAGAGTGTGAAAGTATGCAAAGTATGTTAACTTACTGATTTCTATATCCTCAAAATTGGCTATTATTCTGATTGCAAAAGTTGCTGAACCTAGTCACTTTAGAAGATCCAAAACATGAACTTTCCAATTATATTCTCATCTATGTGTACACCCAAAAACTTAGTATGCTCTACCCTTTCTACTGACTTCTTTTGATGTGTTATATTTATTGAAGGAGCTGTACTTTTTGCAGCAGAAAATTGGACGTACTGTGTTTTTTCGAAGTTTAGAGCAAGCCCATTTGCAGAAAACCAATTAACGACTTTTCCAAAGACCTTATTTGTATCATTTTCAATTGGAGTTTCTTTTACCAGATTAATGATGATGCTTGTATCATCAGTAAACAGTGTCCGTTCAGAAACTTGCTGGCAGATTAAAACTGTGTGCCGGACCGAGACTCGAACTCGGGACCTTTGCCTTTTGCGGGCAAGTGCTCTTCTGGAAGCTTGGAAGGTAGGAGATGATATACTGGCAGAAGTAAAGCTGTGAGGATAGCTCATGAGTCGTGCTAGGGTAGCTCAGATGGTAGAGCACTTGCCCGCGAAAGGCAAAGGTCCCGAGCTCGAGTCTCGGTCTGACACGCAGTTTTAATCTGCCATGAAGTTTCATATCAGTGCACACTCTGCTGCAGAGTGAAAATCTCATTCTAGTGTACATCAAGAACAGAAGGGGGCCATGATTGAACCCTGTGGAACACCTAATGTAAGTTCACCCCTGTTAGATGAAGTGGTAAACTTATTTAAATCACTTGACCCATATAAGGAAACTTTTTGCTTCCTGTTCTGTAGGTATGACTTAAACCACTCATATGCTATTCCATTTACACCATCGAACTGTAAAATCTGTAACATAATGTCATGGTTCACAGAATCAAATGCTTTGGACATGTCACAGAAAATTCCTATTGGTGACATTTTGCTATTTAAAGACTCTATTATGTGGACAGTGAAATTGTATATTGCTGTCTCAGTGGAACAGCATTTTTGAAATCCATTACTGTTGAGATGGCTAACCACTCTTGAGTACATTACTTTCTCAAAGATTTTTGAAAATGCTGTAAGAAAGGATGCTGTCCAATAACTACTGACATCTGTGGTGTCCCCCTTTTTGTAGAGCTGCCTGACAATAACATATCTTAACCTGTCTGGGAAAATACCTTGAGTTAGTGATGCATTACATATGTGACTCAGAACATTAGCTGTAATCGCTCCACATCGTTTTAATATTTTATTAGAGATGTCATATACTCCAACAGAACATTTATTTTTCAAAGATTTAAAATTTTACTTATTTCACAAGAGGTTGTTAGATGAAACTTAATCTGACTAAACTTTTCAAAACAGACTCTTCCATGTACTGTCTGGCTTTTTCTTTTGAAGTGTTCTCACCAATTTTTTCTCCTACACTTAAGAAATGGTTGTTAAATACATTAGCTACTTGTGTGCTGTTAGTAATACTACCTATCCCAGCGGTTACTTTTCCTGTCTCCCTTCCAACAACATTTCATATTGATTTGATTTTTTTGCCGGAGTTGTTAATTTATTCTCTAACATACATATTTCTTGGTTTCCTTACAACAATTATCAGTATGTTACAATAATTTTTATAGTGTAAAACTACTTCTTGATCTTTACTAGTTCTTGCTGTCTCATAAAGTTTTCTTTTTCTTTTTGAAGGCACTTTAATACCTGTAGTAATCCAAGGTTTCTTTGAAAAGTGGGTTTTCTTTGGGAAACAATGTTCAAGAAGGGATATAAATTTATCAAGAAATATGTTGCATTTATCATTAGCATTTGGCTCATTATATACGTCTCCCCAATTAACATTTCCTAAGCTTTCTTTGATGTGCGCTATAGATATCGGGTTGAGCAACCTAACACTTTTATTTTACGGTTTCCGAACTGCGCACACTGTTAGGTTTTGTAAGTTAATCATTTGTGCATCATGGTCCGACAATCCATTTACCACAGGGAAAGCATGTGTTTGTTTTACATCCTCTTTCTGTACAAATACATTATCTGTTAGCGTTGTACTGTCTTGAGCTACACATGTAGGGAAATTGATCACTGATTCTAAGTTATGTGTTGTTAAAAACACTTCTAGTTCACTTTTCCTCTCAGCATTATTTAGAAAGTTTACATTGAAATCGCTACAGATTAATAACTTCTTCATTTTGTCTGACAGACAGCATAATGGAAGTCAAACTCTTTTATGCATAGCTCCCAGTCTCCTAAAGGGAGGCTGTTGCTAATGTCAATACTACATTATGTAGCTGAAGTTCACATGCACAAACTCAAAGTGCTGATCAACACAAAATTTTTTACCTGTACAGTTTTGCATTTATACCCTTATTTAATGAAAATGGCTTCTCCTCCTTTATCCATCCTTGATCTACAAGTGTAAGATGCTATATTATACCCACTTATACTGATACTATCCATGCCCACAGTTACATGGCGTTCAGACAGACAAAGTATATTGAGCTCATTCTTATTTTTGAGATCATCTAAATACACCAATAGCTCATCTACTTTATTTCTTATTCCCCTGATATTTTGATGAAGTAAGTTGATACTGCCCTTAGTTTTACTTCTATTTACTATACATGAAGTTTCTTTTATACTATTTATCTTGATTGTCATCTGTCTGGACTTTGGCTTTAACCTAAAAAATCTGTCTGCCTGGACTTATTAACCACAGTGTTCACCCCTTGTGTGACTGTAGACCCCCTTACAGTTTCTGCTAATAGAGAAGCTAACTTATTTTTCCCCATTTTATTTTTCCCCATCCTTGCACTGTCCATAAATCACACAAAGGATAGGCAAGACACCCTATCAACTCAATATCGATGGAACCCAATGCAATGGACACTACACTTTTGAAGTTGTGTGTACTTTCAGCTTTTTATTTCTGCATGGTCAAAAATATACTACTAACACTCCAGTTGGGAGAAATCACCACCAATAGAGTAAGTAATGGGATGGTGACAGTTTCATGCTAGACTATCACAGATTATAGCAGTGCACAGGTGAACCACACTTTATCATATCACTCTCCCATTCAGTGATGACCAATAACAATAAAATGTGAGTTATCATACAAATCACAAACATATCTTATGTGCACACAAGCTGTTGCCACATACTTGTAAGACTGCTTAAAGCACGTCTATGTGCACAAAGTTTGTAAGTGGTGCAAGGACACAAGGACTGTGTGCTCAGAGAACAGAAAAAGATCATCTGGAATTATGAACCATGGTACTTGTTGAAATACATTGAGGCAAGATATCAGTTCATCCAAATCATATGTACAATTTCATCCTGATTGCCAAAAGACCACTGTTAATGAAGGAGGTGGGCGTATTCCCATCTGTGGGATCTTCAGTTTGAATGAAGATGGGTGTCTTATGCATTAACGAACATCTGTCATCTACAAATGATACAGAAAACAACTTTCAAACCATGTCCATGTTTTTCTTAACTTGCAGTATCCCCATGGTGATGTTACCTACTCATATATAAGAAATACTCCACTGCCTCACTCCCAAATGGTGTCATTATGTTCAGAAAAAAGCTATACAGACATGATTGCAGTCCTTCAGGCTACCTGACTTCAGTAGGCCTAGTGTTTGATATTTGATTGTACTGAGCAAGACTGATCTTTGAGCAATTTCCAGGACTGATTAGAGGTGTAGTGGATCACAATTGTTCCCCAATGATTTTGGTATAGTGTGAAATCTATGACATGGTGTATTTCTATTGTTGTAATGGTGAAAGGGCTTACTCACTACTATTAAGTAGCAACGCATCATCAATTGATTCCACTGGACTGAAGAGTGGATGAGTGTTTGATGCAAACAATAAAAGATTCATGGCAGAATATACTAAATGCGACAAAACTGTCTGGAAATGTGTCTGAGAGGATGTGAGAGGATGCAGTGAAAATTTGGTAAGAGGAACAGTAGGAGTACTACGAAAACACAATACAGTGTTATGGAGGATATGCATCATTTATAATCAGTGTAATAGGAAGACAACACAACAACAGCAGAGATAACGTTTTACGGAATGTTTCTATAAATTTTGTGGTATTTAATAGTAGTAGTAATAGTAGTAGTGGTAGTAGTAGTATTATTTATCCATAGATCTCTTTTACATTGGTGTTGGACGTGTCTTGGTATTACAGTTTAAGAACTACAAAAACAAGGTAATTCACATATATAGACATTTACAAGCTACATGATGAAGCTGGGACTGTGTCGTTATAGTAGGAACCATCCCAGCATTTCCCTGAAGTAATCTGGGGAAACCATGGAAAACATAATTCATGATGACTGCATGAAAACAGGAACCCTTACCCTACTGAATACCAAACCACTCTATTAAAAAGACTACCAACTCATTTAGTTTACCCCTAGTGTAAAATACAGGTTTAAAAATAAGTTATTTTGTAATCATAAAAGGCTAATGCAACACTGTTCATTCACTTATCACTCCCAGTCACTGCACACACTACATGCAGATAGTTTAATAACACTACATACACTATCAGCTGCCATCAGGACCATTTTGTGCACCGCCAATTCCCAATTGCTATCCTAAAAATCTGAGTCAGCATACCTCTGTAACAAGTGAGATGTTCAGCTTGGAAAGAGGATGAGATCTTAGTATTATACATTGCGTAGCTTTCGGGGTAAGTTTTCCCTGAAAAGGAAAAATTTGTTACCAGACTGAGGATTTTTTAGTAGGGTGGATGCCGCTTGTTATCGCTGATGAAGAGTCGTTGATAGATGTAGAAGTACTTTCAGGTATGCCTCAGGAAAGTGTATTGGAACCATTGCTGTTCTTATTGCATATTAAAGATGTTGCTGACAATATTATTAATCACCTCAGACTTTTTGTAAGATGATGCAGTTTGCTGTCACAAAGTATTGTCTTTCAAAAACTTATCACATTTTCAGTCATATCTTGGTAAGACTTCAAAGTGTACAAAGATTATCAACTTGCTTTAAATGTTCAGATGTGTAAAATTTTGCTCTTCACAAAGGGAAAAAAATTTAATATCTGATGATTATAGTCTCAGTGAGTCACAGTTGCAATCAGTCAACTCATACAAACACCTGAGTTTTACGGTTTGTTGGGATGTGAAATGATTTGGTCATATAGGCTCCATCACACATACTACGGGTGGCAAACTTTGATTTATAGGTAGAATACTATGGAAATGCTATAACTCAACAAAACACTTATAGAGTATATCTTAGAATATCATTTAAGTGCGAGGGATCCACACCAAATATGGCCAACATGGGAAATTGGACGTATACAAAGAAGGGCAGCGTGAGATGACAGAGGTTCATTTGACCCACGGGAGGGATGGTGAAAAAACTGTACAGACTCAATCTATCTTGAGGAAGTCTACTTACAAATTTTGAATGAAACAGTTTCAATTGAAGAATCAGGTAATGTACAACAACCCCCTAAATAACACTCGTGTAGGGATTTTGAGGACAAGATGTTTGTGTAGAAATCATTCCAAATGGCAGGTGTGTAAAGCTTTTTGAGGTACGTGAATTTACACACACACACACACACACACACACACACACACACACACACACACTCAAGACAGACATCGTATCATATACTCTGCATCACACTGCAGTTGTTGTTCTTCACCTAAGCTTACTTTGACAGAGTGCTAGGTTTAGTTTAATTCAGTTTAATTTATTTTTATCCATGGATCATATTTTACAATGATGTTAGACGTACCATGTTGCTAGTTTCATACAGAATAAACACAATAGCTTACAAATTTATCACTCACATATTAAAACAAAATATTTGAGTATTGCTAATGATAACAAATAATCAGCAGTAGCCAGCTATTGTAGATACTACAGCAAAAAATTCTTTGCAACACACAGTAATGATTAATGCTAACAGCCTGCATTAATTTACACAAAAATGTTGCATACATAACAAAAGTTAACAAAGTTATATATTTATGGCATACTACAGAAAATATTAGGACAGTCACACAAATTATAAACAATTTTTTAAGTCATATATATACCCTTTCCACAGAAAGTATTTAGACATTTATATGTACTGAAAACTTTTGAAAATTAAATTTGCACTAATACACAGAATTGGAAACACAATTTTCCACTTCATCTATACATTCTCTTCTGTATTTTCAGCATTAACTTTGTCTTACTTTTTCCTTCTGTCATTAAGTTAGTTGTCACATGAAAAAAGAAGTATTTTGTTCTACTCCTAATTTTAAATTTACCTTAGTTCTATGAATTTGCCTGCTAGGAGTCATTCAGCTTACACCAGCAATCAGATTTATCTTTTGAAGGTGCTCCCTCCCTTTATGCTCTCTATGATAAGTGACAGTATCTTATTTGATAAGCTGCTTGTATATGTAGGCTCCCGACCTGTCCTTTTCAGCCTTTTGCTGCAGATACATTTTCTTGTGATGTGGTCATGGAAATGTACAAAACAGTTTCCTATTCAAAGAAGTGTTGTCTCATATATGTAACTCACCACAGTTAATATTTTAAATTTTTTTGCAGGATTCCCTTGATGTTAGTGTTACTTTGCATCAGATGGCTTTCCCGTGGAGTTTTAAAGATATCTGACTGCGTACATCTGCTACTCCTCCCCATACTGGTATGCGGTACAGTATGTGTGGGAAAATATGTCTATAGTACAAGTTTAACAAGGTTTCTTGTCCACTGTATAGGAGATTTTCTTCTTCAAGAATATATTTACACTTTTTTCAGCAGATCTTATTTGTCAAGTCTGCCACATCAGAAATTTGTTCACCTCTATTGCCTGAAACCTATTGCAGTCAACTTTATCTAAGTCTGTAACACTCGTGCTCAGAATAAACTCCTCTGATCTATTAGTTCTGTTCATTTCAAATTTTGAACATGTTGTTTTCTTCCCATTGTTCAATATATCATTTTCTCCAAAACACTTTTTTGCCATTTGCTATCACTGGAAATTTTTCCCAGTCATTTTACTGAGACTCTACATACTAGAAAGATAGTGTAGTTGGCACACATAATCACTCTTTCATTCACTGCTACAGATATACCATTTATATACAAGATAAAGGGTTGAGGTATTATTACTGAATCCTGAGCTACTCCATATTTAACTGCAGAAAATCTGGGTAGATACTTTTCTCTGCACTTATGGGTTTTGTTTTATTTCAAAACACTATGGCCTGTCATCATCAGAGGTTTTTTATGATATCCACAGCTTACAAACTTATACCACAGTAGTCCAGTTTCGTTAGAAGAAATCAATGACAGACACAGTGAGAAACCTTTCCTGTGCTACACACCTCGATCCAATATAGGTGTTTGCATATGAAACTTCCTGGCAGATTAAAACTGTGTGCCCGACCGAGACGCCAACTCGGGACCTTTGCCTTTCGCGGGCAAGTGCTCTACCATCTGAGCCACCGAAGCACGACTCACGCCCGGCACTCACAGCTTCACTTCTGCCTGTATCTCGTCTCCTACCTTCCAAACTTTACAGAAGCTCTTCTGCGAACCTTGCAGAACACAGTTTTAATCTGCCAGTAAGTTTCATATCAGCGCACACTCTGCTGCAGAGTGAAAATCTCATTCTGGAAACATCCCCCAGGCTGTGGCTAAGCCATGTCTCCGCAGTATCCTTTCTTTCAGGAGTGCTAGTTCTGCAAGGTTGGCAGAAGAGCTGCTGTAAAGTTTGGAATGTAGGAGATGAGATACTGGCAGAAGTGAAGCTGTGAGTGCCGGGCGTGAGTCGTGCTTCAGTGGCTCAGATGGTAGAGCACTTGCCCGCGAAAGGCAAAGGTCCCGAGTTCGAGTCTCGGTCAGGCACACAGTTTTAATCTGCCAGGAAGTTTCATATCAGCGCACACTCTGCTGCAGAGTGAAACTCTCATTCTGGAAACATCCCCCAGGCTGTGGCTAAGCCATGTCTCCGCAGTATCCTTTCTTTCAGGAGTGCTAGTTCTGCAAGGTTCGCAGGAGAGCTTCTGTAAAGTTTGGAAGGTAGGAGACGAGATACTGGCAGAAGTGAAGCTGTGAGTGCCGGGTGTGAGTCGTGCTTCAGTTGCTCAGATGGTAGAGCACTTGCCCGCGAAAGGGAAAGGTCCCAAGTTCGAGTCTCGGTCGGGCACACAGTTTTAATCTGCCAGGAAGTTTCATATCAGCACACACTCTGCTAGGTGTTTGCCTTTCCCTCATTTTATATATTGCTCCATCCAGGAATATCCATTATTGTTTATCAAGAATGTCACACGGTTTGCAATATGTGAAACACTGTGTTTTATGGTTTTTCCTTAGATGCCATCCAAGTCCTCTGTATTTTTGGTTTTTAATGCTCTAATTATTTTTGAAACTTTCAGTTCAGCTGTAGGTAGCAGGTATAAACTCTCAGCCACCCTTTCAGGGCTTACAACACTTTTTGGTACTGTTACATTTTGTTTTATTAGTTTCTTCACTACATCTGTATACTGTTTATTCAAACTATTATACCCCTGTTGTGGATCTATCACTTCTTTCCCCTCCCTCATCAATTTTAGATTTGTAACATTTAACATGCATAACTCTTTTCTGTTCTCATTTACTTAATTCCAGACTCTTTGAGGGGTGTTAGAAGAAGCTTGTATTTCAGATTTCTGAGGACTAGCCTTTGCCTCTGTTTACCGCTCTATTATTAAATTATTGCCTTTATTACCAGTTCTTTGTCATTCACCAGCCATTGCTGGACAGACAGCATTAATGTTACAATAATATTACCACATCAAAATTAACAAAAAATTGAATGTAAACTATGATACTAAAGTGGTTACCATAAAACATATATTTAAGAAATAGATTTGCAATATAAATTACAATAATAAGACAATCAAGTAATAAAATAGCAGAGTTATTGCTGCTGTCATTGATACTGATTTGCAGCTCAGATAGGCACTGTCCTGCTACCAGAGAAGTATTCTTCTGTACTCTACAGAGGTTTCTCTTTTAGTATAAACATAATTTCAGACCTAAATTGTTCAGTTGGTAGTGACTGTGTGTCCTTGGGTAGAGCATTGAATAATTTTAGGGAAGCTGTTCTGCATCTTAGTTAATCAACATCTTGGACTGTCTATACTGTCTTTGTAGTGAGTGCTGTATTGCAGAACTTCGTGTCCCTTTCTGTAGTACTGATTTGTCTTTGTGTGAACAAGGCAGTTGAAAATACATTTGCTAAAAGCAGTCAGAAGTCCCGATTTGGGAAAAATTGGTTTGCACTGGCCTGTCCTTTGTCTTCCCAGAATTTTCATAGAGCATAATCAGTTATTCTTTTGCTTTTTAAATTTTTGTGGTTATCCATTCTTGTTCCGTTTACCACTAATAGTTCTGCTACATTTGTGTGGTGTCTTAATGTATCAGGGAAGGATTCCTCCACTCTCAACAAACACCAGAAATATTCTTGAAGCTTAGGACATAGTAAATCAGTCAAATGCGTTTTTAACTAAGTGACAGCGTTGTGTGAACATGAATAAATTATGTGTTCCACAATGCAAGAGAACTGAAAGATATTGGAATCTTTTTGAACTCATTTTTCAACAAACTGAAAGCGTTTGTGTTCTTAATTTCACCAGGCAGTTTACAGAAGATTGTTTTAGTTTAATGTAAATATACTTGCATAAGGGTTTTGTATGTACTTTTCTATGAAAATTTTCACAATTTTCATTCCGTGACAGTGGACTTGGCTGTTTAATGCTGAAAAACAGAATACATGCAAAGCCATGCAGCCAAATTTTGTGTGGTTGTAGAAGACTTCTTGGGGAGAAAATTTAGGATAGTAACCCATGTGATCATAATGTTCTTTAAACATGGCAGCAATCTGTATGTGATAACTGAGTCATTTGGCAACTGTTTTGCTGCCCTAAAGTTTCCCTGTACCTTCTTACATACTGTTTCAGAGTTTTTTTTGTTTTGTTTCTACATTAAGCTCTCCAGAAGTTTCAGATTTGTCTGTCATGATATGTCATTCACGTATTTTACTTTATCCTAACTTTTCTCCATTAAGACTGGAACATCAAAACAATGTTTTATTGTTGTTATACTGTGAGACCTTTTTGAAATTTATTTTTTGTAGAATGCAACTGAAAATCCCATTTTCCTTTTCAGTAATGATTCTTCTTGTCAGATAGTTGCTACATGTCCTATAGTTACTACTAAGGATATTTTTAAGCATTGTCATCTGAATTATCACTTTATATCATCTCAGCTACCATATATGGTATTTGTTTGCCTATCAATTTGTATCCAGTCAGCATTTCTTGTGCCCTCTTCTACTGCTGGTGATGTAATGTACAATATTAGCAAGTTACCCAATAGCAGAAGTGCTGAGTTGTTGACAGGCACACTCAGAAGAGAAAGGAAACATGTTAGCTTTCAGAATATATCCATTGAGCAGCTAGAGTGCAAATATACACCCATACAGACTCTCTCTCTCTCTCTCTCTCTCTCTCTCTCTCTCTCTCTCATACACACACACACACACACACACACACACACACACACACACATATATATATATATATATATATATATGCCAGGATAGATGCAGTGCAGCCAAACTGTCTGCGTATACAGTAAATCCTGTGATCAAGTATGAGAAAGAGAAAGTGTTCTAAATGTTTGCTTTTGGGTGTCTGAGGTGGAACATGGTACCAGCCCGGTTTCAGTTAGTGGGATGTGGGGAACCACCTAAAAACCACACCTGCGTTAGCCAGCATTCTGACCCATCATCACCAATCTGTCAGGTGAATTTGATCTGGAGACAGCATAACTCCAAATCCCAGCAATGCTCATGTTTCAGTGCATGGCAATCCATGTGGGTCCCCAAAAGCTAGCAATTTTTGTTTCCCTTTTGTGTGTACCTGCTGACTTCATGCATCTGCTATTCCTACTGCATTGACATAAAAACATACAGACCCATCAGTGTACTCTCTGTATTGGAACTAAAGCTGCAACAACTTAGTATAAAAACACTGACTTTAACCAAATATAGTACAATGCCCACTTTAGAAATGGATATAGTGCAATGGACAACTAGCAAGCCATTAACAATATTATAGAACTGTTCTGAGTGCATGAATTATGTCTATGTCAGGGGTTAATAGATACAAAGGAACCTTTTACTCCATTTCATTGAAGGATAAAATTCACCATTGAAAATGGAGTCCAGTATATATGATTTTAAGCATCCAAACTTTTTGCTCAGGCCTGAAGAGTTTTACTCATTCCTATATTGGTAGAAAAAAATTGTAATACATGTTGATGAACCATACCAGCACCACAACTGTCTTCCAGTTTTTCCTCTTGCTACATGATTTTTTTTTAAATACTGTAGAGAACTTAATGTGGCAATTTGAGAAAATTGCCTGAAACACAGTTTTAATGTGACTAAAATAATGGATAATCAGCACATGAACAGTGAATGCTACAAATTAGTACCAGAGTCACAGAAGCAATTTATGAGTTTTCGTATCAAGGGCAGTAGTGGACAACACCTGGATGATCAACAAAATAAATAACAAAATAGTACTTGTGTCATTCAAATGGTAGACTTCAAATGTGGTCTACATATTCTCAAACATGCTTAAACCCATTATAGAGAAACATAAAGGATACAAATATAATGAGTGATGCAATGTGCAACTGGCTATTAATGTATCTTGTATAAATTTAATATACTTTACTTTTTTTTGTTTTCAATTAAGGATAAAACAGCCAACCTGTTGCACTAATTGTATTGCATTGATCAGGTTTCGATACTTACAAAGGTTATTTTCAATCAGGGTAAGTCATTCTCACCTATAAAATTATCAAAATCAACCTAGAAGAATAACAAACATTTCAAAAACAAGAAATATTCAAAATAGAATAGGTATTACGTACATAGGTTTGGATTGCCTAGAGGGGTTTTATAACTATTTTATAACTATGTGAGCTGAAGTGCTCAAGTCAAATAAGTGAAAAGCATCCTGTTAAGACAAAATTAAAACCACAAGCATATAAAACTGCTAGGACTAACACCACACTGAAAGATTTCTCAACAAATTATGCTGCT
This sequence comes from Schistocerca piceifrons, assembly GCF_021461385.2. NCBI lineage: Eukaryota > Metazoa > Arthropoda > Insecta > Orthoptera > Acrididae > Schistocerca > Schistocerca piceifrons. The sequence goes on from NC_060149.1 coordinate 619,766,820, forward strand.
ATATGGGAACAGCACCACGCACATTACCTGTGGGGCATAAAAGGCATATAGCAGCACTAATTATGAAAACAGTTAAATTATAAATGAAAATAGTTATAACAAGAGACCAAGTTTAATAATAGAAGTACAGAAATGGGTAATAAATGAAATATACAGGAAATGCTGGAAATTACACGGCAGTTGATACCTGCCATCTGACCAGTGCAGAAAGCACCAAAGTGCTCAACAACAATGTAATTTAACATAGTAGAAATAACATCTGTGGAATACAATAAAACAATTAAAAGAAGAGGAAAACAATGTTTGAGTACTGTGTGTTTGAGAACTGTGCATAAAAAACTCCAGACAAAGAATGATAGTATGTCAAAAAGTTGCAAATATCTGTTTCAAGCAATTAAAGAAATTCTTATTTCACAATTGTAGCTGTTCAGTAAGAATGAGACCATCATTAATAGGCATATGCTTAAAATGTTTAAGTTCATCAAGTATATCATGTCTATAATCTTTCCTTTCTTTATGGATGATAGTAACTGCATTGCTCTCTTGGGTTTGAGACCTTTAATAAGCAAATGATCTGCAAAGAGTGTATTTTGCACATTAGTACTCTTTCTTCTGAATAAATTCTCTTTACATCTAATACCCATAGCTCTTCTGGCCAGAACTGCATTATAAACCAGACAAGTGTCATAGGTTATTTTATAAATCCCAGAATTATGCAAAAGGGTAACTCAAGATTTCAAAGTGTGAATTAGAATTTTCTGCAAACCTACCCATCTTCATATAGGTGGTGCACATTGTGCTGTTTCCATATAGTAGTGATCAGTTGACAAATCTTTCAGTCTGTCATCATTTCTAGCAGTTTACTATGCTTTTATTCTTAATGTTGCCTTCAAAAGATAACTTCTACAAATTTGACTTGAGCACTTCAGCTCATTTAGTTTTGTTGCCTCTCCATGCAATGTGAACCTATGTAAGTAATATCCATTCCGTTTTTAATACACTACTTAAGCATTTGTGAATGTTTATTTATTCTCTCCTATGTAGATTAAAAAAGCTTTCGTAAGTAACTATAACTTATTCTGATGAAGATACTCAAAGTCAGTATCAGAACCAGGTCCATGTAATAAAATTTGTGCAGCTGGTTGGCTGTTTTTATCATACATTAAAACTTATATATATTGTCTATTAAAACAGCTTTTAATTTGTTTTTAAAACAGCTGTATTCTAAATTTACAAGTAGTCCACACCATCTTTCTCTAGTTGTATTTGTATGAATGTTAGTATTATTTTTAAATTTGTAATTGACTAGTAACACAAGTCGCACATAGAGGCGAATGTATTATGAGGCTGTTAGAAGTATAACTAAAATTTTAAATAATTACCCACTTGAAGCTCAAGAATAAACCCAAAGTCTAACAGTTACAGCATACCACTGCATAATAATCATAGTACTACTTCACATGAGATTATTTGATAGAAACATACAATCTCAGCCATTTTCCTAATGATCATGTCGCGAAAACCACCCAATAGAAGTTATCATTATGCACACCCAGGAATTTGAATATTTAGTTTTAGGTATTTAGCTTTTGCTGTTACCTATTCTTATTGACAGTGGTGGCTTGTGAGTATAGATGCTGGGTGTCCACAAATTTTTTGATTCTGATAAATATGAGAAAGTGAAAATAATAGCTTCTGATGTATAACAGTTACTCTTTAGAATGAAATTTTCACTCTGCAGCGGAGTGTGCGCTGATATGAAACTTCGTGGCAAATTAAAACTCTGTGCTGGACCGAGACTCATACTCGGGATCTTTGCCTTTCACAGGCAAGTGCTCTACCAACTGAGCTACCCAAGCACGACTCCTGTCCTTACAGCTTTACTTCTGGCAGTACCTCGTCTCCTACCTTCCAAACTTTGCAGAAGCTCTCCTGTGAACCTTGCAGAACTAGCACTCCTGAAAGAAAGGATATTGTGGAGACATGGCTTAACCACAGCCTGGGGGATGTTTCCAGAATGAGATTTTCACTCTACAGCGGAGTGTTCGCTGATATGGTAGAGCATTTGCCCGCGAAAGGCAAAGGTCCCGAGTTCAGGTCTCGGTTCGGCACACAGTTTTATCTGCCAGGAAGTAACAGTTACTCTTATCAACAAGATTATACACCTACAGCCACTGCCAATAATAATAACAACAGTAATAATAATAATAATAATAATAATTCCCATGGAGGCCCGGGAAAAGAATAGGCCTCCAGTATGTTCTGCCAGTCGTAAAAGGCGACAAAAAGAACAAACCACTAATAGGGCTACCCCCCTTTTAGTGGGATTAATTGGTTCAGGACAGAACTAAAGAAGCCTCGGACAAGCGCCCTCATGGTCAGGGACGACGCTTGAACCCTATGCCCGCCCACAATGGTAACGACACTGCTAGCCAACTGGAAAATGATTTAAATCCAAATAGAGGTGTTTTGCAGGATATGCTTCCTGCAACCACCCTAGAAGGAAAAAAAAGACAGAGGATGAGATGGTCAGATGAAGTTAATCGACACCTCATGTTCTGTTATTACCATGCAACAAACCTAGGAACCAACACAACTGGATACAGATCACAAGTATACACAACGTTTATTACCAGATACCCGGAATTGAAATTTTTAACAGAACCATGACTAGCTGATCAGATCCGTGTAATAATAAAAAATAACAGGATACCCCAGTCAGAATTAGAAAACATCAAACAACAAGTACAACAAATACTGGAACAAAATAATGTGCAATCAGAAGAAGAAGAAAATACAGTAATGGACTCAAACATCCCAGAGCAAACAAACAAAGAACAACATGCATCAATTAAACAATCAGAGCAAAACGAAATCTTAAGACAGCCACCAGAACAAGCACAAATAGAACACGAAGTGACACACATGTTAGATATAGAAGAAAAATTTCACCTGACATATATAGAATACAAAGACACAAATACAGACATTAGACCATTCTTGCATAGACCGCCAAATAACCCACAAGTCGAAACAACAATAAAAACTATCAACACAATCATACACAACAAAATAAATGAAAACACAACTATGGAAGAGTTACAACTACTGGTTTATATAGGAGCACTCAGTACACTAAATATACACACTAGGCAGAGATCAGAACCAACCAACACACAGAAGAAACCCACAAAACCAGCATGGCAGCACAGGCTACAGATCAGAATAGAAAAACTGAGAAAAGACATCGGACAACTAACACAATTTATAAGAAATGAAATATCAGACAAAAAATGAAAAAGGTTAGGTAAAATCTCACAACAAGAAGTGATAGAGCAATTAGATGAAAAGAAGCAGACTTAGAAGATACAAAAAAAGTGAAAATAGAGGGAAACAAAACCAAACATTCAACACAAACCAAAAGAAATTTTACCAGACAATAGATAACACACACATTAAAATAGACAATTCACCAAACATAACAGACATGGAACACTTCTGGAGCAACATGTGGTCAAACCCGGTACAACATAACAGGCATGCACGGTGGATACAAGCAGAAACAGACACATACAAGATGATACCACAAATGCCTGAAGTGATAATTTTGCAACATGAAGTCACCCAAGCAATTAATTCTACTCACAATTGGAAAGCCCCTGGGAAAGATAAAATAGCAAATTTCTGGCTAAAGAAGTTCACCTCAACACATTCACATCTAACTAAATTATTTAACAGTTACATTGCAGACCCATACACATTCCCTGATACACTTACACATGGAATAACTTATCTGAAACCTAAAGATCAAGCAGACACAGCAAACCCAGCTAAATATCGCCCCATAACATGCCTACCAACAATATACAAAATATTAACTTCAGTCATTACACAGAAATTAAAGATACATACAACACAGAACAAAATTATCAATGAAGAAGAAAAAGGCTGTTGCAAAGGAGCACGAGGATGTAAAGAGCAACTGATAATAGATGCAGAGGTGACATATCAAGCTAAAACTAAACAAAGGTCGCTGCACTACGCATACATTGATTACCAAAAAGCTTTTGATAGTGTACCCCACTCATGGTTACTACAAATATTGGAAATATACAAAGTAGATCCTAAATTGATACCATTCCTAAACATAGTAATGAAAAATTGGAAAACCACACTTAATATCCAAACAAATTCAAATAATATCACATCACAGGCAATACAGATTAAGCGTGGAATATACCAAGGAGACTCATTAAGTCCTTTCTGGTTCTGTCTTGCTCTGAACCCACTATCGAACATGCTAAATAATACAAATTATGGATACAATATTACTGGAACATACCCACACAAAATCACACATTTGCTATACATGGATGATCTAAAACTACTGGCAGCAACAAATCAACAACTCAACCAATTACTAAAGATAACAGAAATATTCAGCAATGATATAAATATGGCTTATGGAACAGACAAATGTAAGAAAAATAGCATTGTCAAGGGAAAACACACTAAACAAGAAGATTACATATTGGATAACCACAGCAACTGCATAGAAGTGATGGAAAAAACAGGTTCCTATAAATATCTAGGATACAGACAAAAAATAGGAATAGATAATACAAATATTAAGGAAGAACTAAAAGAAAAATATAGACAAAGACTAACAAAAATACTGAAAACAGAATTGACAGCAATAAACAAGACAAAAGGTATAAATACTTACGCTATTCCAATATTGACCTACTCATTTGGAGTAGTGAAATGGTGTAACACAGACCTAGAAGCACTCAATACACTTACACGATCACAATGCCACAAATATAGAATACATCACATACATTCAGCAACAGAAAGATTCACATTAAGCAGAAAGGAAGGAGGAAGGGGATTTATTGATATAAAAAACCTACATTATGGACAGGTAGACAATTTAAGAAAATTCTTTCTAGAATGAGCAGAAACTAGCAAAATACACAAAGCAATCACTCATATAAATACATCGGCTACACCACTGCAATTTCATAACCACCTCTACAACCCTTTAGATCATATAACATCAACAGATACGAAGAAAGTAAATTGGAAAAGAAAACACTACATGGCAAGCACCCGTATCATCTAACACAGCCACACATTGATGAAGATGCATCCAACACATGGCTAAGAAAAGGCAATATATACAGTGAGACGGAAGGATTCATTATTGCAATACAGGATCAAACAATAAACACCAGATATTACAGCAAGCATATTATTAAAGATCACAATACCACAACAGATAAATGCAGACTTTGCAGATAACAAATAGAAACAGTAGATCACATCACAAGCAGATATACAATACCAGCAAATACAGAATACCCCAGAAGACATGACAATGTAGCCAAAATAATACATCAACAGCTTGCCTTACAACATAAACTTATAAAACAACATGTTCCCACATACAAGTATGCACCACAAAATGTACTGGAGAATAATGAATACAAATTATACTGGAACAGAACCATTATAACAGATAAAACAACACCACATAACAAACCTGACATCATACTCGCCAATAAAAAGAAGAAATTAACACAACTAATCGAAATATCCATACCCAATACAACAAATATACAAAAGAAAACAGGAGAAAAAATTGAAAAATACATCCAACTGGCTGAGGAAGTCAAGGACATGTGGCATCAGGATAAAGTTGACATTATACCAATTATACTATCAACTACAGGAGTCATACCACACAACATCCACCAGTACCCCAATGCAATACAGCTACATCCAAACTTATATGTACAACTTCAGAAGTCTGTAATTATTGATACATGTTCAATTACCCGAAAGTTCCTAAATGCAATATAACATATACCGTACAGTTAAAAGGAAGTCACACTTGATCAAGGTCCGCGTCACTTTCCATTTTTAACCAGACCTAAGGTCTGAGAAAGGAAAGAAGATAATAATAATAAGATGCGTAACTTACAGGACAAAAGAAAGAATTTTTTTGTTGAATTCTGTTGTTTTGTACATAATTAAGTACAGTTTCGGGCAATAACAAAATAATGCGTAACCTTTTGCAACTGTCCACTTTGAATTTTTGTATAAGTGGGAGTTTTCATGCTTTTCCAATTTTTGAACAAATATACAAGATTCCTAACAGATGTATGAGTCCAAGAATTCACTTCCAGGCAGAGAATCAGATATCCTAATGCTGCATCCACACAGCAACTTGTGCTAACTATACACTTCCTTTTTAATGTTTGTAGTCACATTTATTTGATTTTGTCAATCTCTCATTCAAAGGATCTGTTCTCAGAGGCCCTACTTCCCTTGCAACTAACTTTTCCTGGTACTTTACATTTCTGTTTCCGGAATGAGATTTTCACTTTGCAGCAATTCATGCACTGATATGAAACTTCCTGGCAGATGAAAGCTGTGTGCTGGACCAAGACTCGACCTCAGAATTTTTTTCTTACATGGGGAAGTGCTCTACTGACTGAGCTACCCAAGTGTGACTCACAATTCATCCTCACAGCCTTACTTTCCTGTTAGCATTTAAAATAGAGTCAATGTAGTTCATGTTTACACAGCACATGAAAGCCAATTCCTGCACAGTAAAGAACCATCCCCAAACACAAAGTGCCTTTTGTGTAAGGGATTAAACTCAAGTAATAATGTCTATCAACATGGTCACTTGACTAGAAATCAAATGAGGCACTGAAATCCATAAGGGCCTAAGGCACACTACCATTGATCCCACATTTAAAGTGAATATCAGAGAAACCAGTGATACAGCTTTTCATGAATTTTCATATATACAGTGTGAGCATACAGCACAGATAAACTTGACTCACCATAAGGTCAACAGATTGCAGAAGCATGAGCAAATGCTACAATCTCACAATGGACAGTGATGTGCTTTAGGCCATTAATATTCTTAGCGACTCCAATGGATTACTATATGATAAAATTCATAACATAATGTACTACTACTCATTCAGAAACCCACAAAACAGGTGTACTGTCAGTATAACTCTAACTTAGACTGAGATCCAATCTAATATTACTACCATATATAGTGAGTGAATTAGTGTATCTGACGAATGTGCTATCATCTAGCAAGACTTATGCCGAGAAAATGGGGATAAAAGTCTGCCACAGAGTGCTACCAACTGGTGGTACTGATGTAAAGTTCTAGTTGAGTGGCAAGGGCTAGCTGTGCACATTGTGAACTGTGCACATTGTTTAGCAAATCTGTAAGTATTTGGCCCGTAAGGCAAGTATGTCATGCAAGCTTTGCATGTGCAAAAGCTCCTTGACATGTGCACAACTGCAGGTGTGCTCACAACCTTGATGCCAAGTTTCACAGAGTCTAGAGGAGCAGCAGCACATTGGATTTAAGTGCTGTATGTTTTAGATTACAGCATCTATGTTATGTTTAACAGCATTCAGAGAAAAATAACCAGTAGAGCCACAAGGAGTCAAACATTATGGTGTTCATGTGCTCTTGTGCTCTTACACAGCAGCTGCCACTGCTTATTGATAATTTTGTGTTCTGGCTAGTACATATCTGAATGAAATGTGTTTTTTTTTTAACTTAATAGATTTTCTATCCTTGCGCAACAACATGGGCACAGGAAGTTAAGCAGTAGTGCCCAGTGATATCTGCAAAACAGTACTGCACAATGGTTAACTATACAGAACATCTTCTATGACAATATTAGAGGCTCTTGCAGTCTGGGATGGACCCAATGTAGGGCCAGGGTGTGGGTGCAGCTAATGACTATAATGAGGAAATGTCTCTGGTCCAGGTCCTAGAAACTCACGGAATGCAGGCATAATGTTGGTGCTTTATGTGACTGGCTACAGTAATAAGAAGACAACTTACAAAAAAGTTAGCCAATAATGGCTTCTAAAAATTAATTTATCATTGATTGGTTTATTTTGTTATGTTACTTGTATTATAGCCAGAAAGAATCTTATTTGAATTGTCAGTGTAACATGATTGGTGAAAACAGGACAGTAACCAAAATCAACCTCAAAGATAAACAAGTAGTAGCTTGGTCCCATGCAGTGGCTGTCAATTTGCAATGAGGTGTATAATCTATGAGTTGAGACACTATGGAATTATGAGTTATCTGTAGTCTTATTCTCTGCCTGAAAAAGGAATACCACACCTCCAATCCAGACCTGACATCTGTCTGATGCACATTCACAGATGTTATCATCATTCATGAACACAGAATAAGAATTTTTCTGCATCGTATCAAGTAGTGATTATGCCACCACAGAAAGGAAATAATCCCTCAAAATTGAAAACCAGTTTACAAGGAGAGCCCCAGTGTTTGGTATTACGTTCCATTCCATTTCTGTTTTATATAAATGATCTACTGCTTAACAATGACTGTAGGTAATAGTTATTTGTAGATGACACTCCTATAATAATTGGAAATAACAGTACTGACAGAGTTGTATAAAGGTAAAATTTCATCATAAAATGAAGAGAGAGAAGATATCAGTATATAAGTAAATGATGATGTATTTGTTCAATGTGCAAACTCATAACAAAAGAAGCTGTCGGTCTGTTGCAGATAGGGTGTCTCCAGGGAAATATAGAACCTGCAATGAATTACTGAAGTATAGAAGATATCCACTAACTGAACAATTAACCAAGCTGGTTGATAATGTTATAACAGGTAATGGAATTCCAAAAGGATGGAGAACTAGTACTTGAATTCTCATGTACAAAAAAGAAGATAAGAATGACCCATCCAACTACTGAGGAATAAACCTATCAAGTTCAGTTCTTAAATGCATAACAAAAAATATGAAATAAAATAAGAAGCATTACTTACAGAGGAGTAGAATGGTTTTAGATATGATATGTCACGCACAGGTGCAGTATTCACTCATGAGCATGTAGTGGAGAAGTCCATTGAATACAGTAGAACAGCTTATCTTCGTTTTATTGATTTACAGAAGGATTTTGGTAGGATACAGATGTGGTAAAACTGCTCTACAATTTAATTAAAGCAAATGAAGATATTTCTTTCACTAACCACATCCAGGCAAAAATTGGTTCCAGGTTAACTAGTTGCATATTAGACAAGGTGACTCTCTCAGTCTGCTACTTTTTAATATATTCATGGATGAGGTGATAAAGAAGGTTTTGACTGACAGTCATTATGTAATTGTGGGCAAAGAAGTAAAAATCATTTGTTTTGCTGACAATGTAGTTCTGCTGAAAAACAGTGAAAATAACCTGCACAAACTTTTACATACTCTTAAAGTGGCATCCAAAAACCTAAATATGGTCGTATCCTCAAAACACCAAATGTATGACCACATCTCTGGAACAAATTAGATGCAACCTCAAAGTGGCTGGAAAAATTATTCCACAGGTAATAACATTTAAATATATTGGTAATGAACTGGCCAGCAGTGGACATGATGAAAAGGAAGTTAGAGATCAAGTAACAAAAGCAAATAAGGTGGCAGCTATTTTAAATAATACCATATACATCCTGAACAAAAAGACTTTTGGAAACCATGGAAATGAAAATTCTGTGAAGGATTACAGAAAAGACTGCAAGATAGAAAGATATGTGAACGAATTAGAAACGGATGTAAAGTATACTTCATTAATGGGTGGGTACATAGGATAAAGCATAATCAGGATGAATGAACAGAAGATTTCAAATATCATAAGAGATAAATTACCAGTTGGTAAAAGAAATATTGGCCATTCATGTAAAAGATGGAGTGACAACCTGAGGGTAGACTGAAGGGTGCTGAAGGAAAGACCCTCTAGCCTAGGAAGAAAGAAAGAAGAAGGAAAAGAAGAAAAGTACTGACCAGTTTTTGCAAGCTGTCATAAGTACTACACAAAAATTATATAACAGATGTAATCCAAATGGGTTAAAAATAAAAATGGAAAAAACTCAGCTAATGCAGATCAAACAAAACCAAGCAAAGTTAAATGATGGAGAAATACATCACAAAAACCAGGACTGGCATGAAGCTAGTTGTGTCGAATTTCTAAGAATGCCTTTTGACAAAAATTTATCATGTGCCTTGCTTATACAGCAGTTTGCAAATAAATGGAACAGCCTGGAATTTGCAATAATGACAGCATACAATGCTAATAGCATGAACATACAGCAAGCAGTGTATCACAGCAACTTCTAAACAGTAATAGGGTAGAGAAATATATTTTAGGGTAGCTCAAACCATTTGTCTTGAATAATGAAACTTAAATAAAATAAAATAAAATAATCATTTGTTGTATCCACAATCAGAAGTGAAGAATATCTTGTCACCCGCATCTAAATATTTATGCGCATATAAGAAATGATTTAACTTTGTGCATAGTACCATGATTTATTTGTAGCAAATCAGTTTCAACATGTTTACACCACGAGGAATCAAAATAATTCTATATCACCCATACATCATTTTAATCTTTATGGTCACATTCTACAGTATATACATTTACACCTATACTCTGCAAACCACCATGAGGTGCATGGCAGAGTGTACATCCCACTGTACTAGTTATTAGGGTTTCTTCCTGTTCCATTGATATTTGGAGGACAGGAATAACAATTGCTTGAGTGCCTCTGTATGTACAGTAATTGTTGTAATCTTATCCTCACAATCACTATGTGAGTAATACGTGAGGGATTGCAGTATATTTCTTGAGACATCATTTAAAGCTGGTTGTTGAAACATTGTTAATAGACTTTCTCGGAGTAATTTACATCTTTCTTCAAGAGTCTCCAAATTCAGTTCCCTCAATATTTCTGTGACACTCTCCCATGGATTAAACAAAGCTGTGACTATCTGCTCTTCTCTGTATACGTTCAGTTTCCCCTGTTAGTCCTATTTGGTACAGGTGCCACACACTTGATCAGTAGTCTAGAAATGGTGACTTGAGTGATTTGTAAACAACCTCCTTTGTAGACCGACCGCACTTCTCCAGTATGCTACCAATAAACCAAAGTTTACCACTTGCTTTACCCATGACTGAGCCCATGTGATCATTCCATTTCATATCCCTAAAAAGCGTTACACCCAGATATTTGTATGAGTTTGCCAATTCCAACAGAGACTAACTGATATTATAGTTGTAGGATACTATGCTTATTTGTTTTGTGAAGTGCCCAGTTTTACATTTCTGAACAATGAAACCAAGCTGCAAATTTTGTACTGCTCTGAAATCTTAACAAGATCTGACTGAGTATTTATGCAGCTTCTTTCTGATAGTACTTCCTTATATATATATATATCTGCATCATCTGCAAAAAGGCTGATGTTATTATTAATATTGTCTGCAAGGTCATTAATATACAACATTAACAGCAAGGGTCCCAATATGCTTCCCCGGGTCAGATCTGAAGTTACTTGTTCATTTGATGAAGACTCTTCATCAAAGAAAACACGTTGTGTCCTCCCTACCAAAAAGTTCTCAATCCAGTCACAAATTTCACTTGATATCCCATATGATCATAATTTTAACAATAGGCATAGGTATGGTACTTAGTGAAATACTTTTCAGATATCAAGAAATACTACATCTACCTGATTGCCTTGATCCAAAGCTTTCAGTATGTCATGTGAGAAAAGTGCAAATTGGGTTTCACATGATCGATGTGTATGGAATCCATGTTGGTTGGCATTGGGCATGTGCTTCTGTTCAAATTACCTTGTTATGTTGGAGGTCAGAATATGTTCAATGATTCTACAACAAATCAACGTCAAAGATATTGGATAACAGTTTTGTGGATCATTTCTACTACCACTCTTGCAGACAGGTGTGACTTGTGCTTTTTTTCCAATGACTTGCCATGGTTTTTCTTCAAGAAATCTATGATAGTTTATAGTTAGAAGAGGGGCTAATAAATTCAGTATAGAATCTGAATGGATGCCATCAGACCCTGGAGCTTTGTTCAGTTTAACAATTTCAGCTGTTTCTCAACAACAGTGACATTAATACTTGTTGCATTCACCTTGTCAGTGACACAAAGATTAAATTGGGGCAATTATGTTGCATTTTCCATTGTAAAAGAACATTTGAAAATCAAATTAAGCATTTTAGCTTTTGCCTTGCTACTTTCAGTTTCAGTTCCTGTCTCATTTTCAAGGGAGTGGACAGTAACTTAGGTGCCACTAACAGCCTTTACATACAACTAGAATTTCTTTGGGTTCTGTGAAAGATCATTTCACAATATTCTGCTTTGGTAATCATTGAAGGCATCATACTTTGCTCTCCTGATGGCCAAACTTGTTTCATTCAGCATATCTGTATCTTTAGCCCTACACTTTGTTTTACACCTATAATGCAGTAATCTTTGTTTCTTTACAAGTTTGCTTACAGCGACAGTAGACCAGGTAGGTTCCCTTGCATTATGAACTGCTCTATTGAGCACATATCTATCCAGTGCATGGTCAACTATTCTTTTAAATGTGCATCACAGTTACTCTACATGCTCCTGCCCTGTGTTGAAAGTTTCAAGTTCCTCATTGAGATATGACACTACTAATTGTTTTATCTAGTTTACTGAACATATATATCGTTCTGTTTGTTTTAGTTAGACTTCGTACTCTGGTAATCATTGTTGCCACAACTGTGTTATGGTCACTAATACCAGTTTTAACGCGGACTTCCTCAAAAATGTCAGGTCTATTTGTAGCCACTAGACCCATTACATTTCTAGGGGTATGACAATTTATTCCAACATAAGAGGAACATAATTGCTCAAAGCTGATTTAGAATTGATGAAGAAACTTAAATAAGGAACTGGTACATAAATATTATTATTCAATTGAACAGTTCATGTAGGACAATCTTAAAATTTGAGTGAGAGGGAACACATACTTCTGATTAAAGTCTGTTCTTTATTGTGTATGAATTGTGTATAAAGTACATTACATTGTTTCAATTATATTTTTAGAAAAAGCAGAGGGCATGGTCTGGCCTCGACCATTTCACAGCTGTCTTTGAGGTCGGGGTGGATTGTTGGTGAATTGTTCCCTCTGCTGGTTGTACAAGGGGCCCCCATTTCCATTCTTCTTCAGGCAGTTTTTACTCATGTGCCCTATGATTCCCCACTGAGAGCAGTAAGGTGCACAGCACCGCGTGGCAGTGTGGCCTGCCTTTCAACAGCATTAGCATGCCTGCTTGTATTTAAAAATTGGATGTGGCTGTTGGGTCTGGGTATGCCGAACTGGCAATGAAATGTGCTACCTCCTCCTGCATCATCGCAAGTCGTGTGGTATCATGCAATGATGCAGGTGATGCTATTTTGACTTCCTCTCTCAAATATGGGTCGATTTCACATATAAATACATCAATCAAGCGGGCTTCCGCTTCATTGATTAATATCTAGTTACGTGCGGGATCCAAACCCAGCGTGTAAGTGCGGCAAGCCACAGAACAAATTCGGTCAGCAAATACTTCTGTGTCCTCCCCTTACTTCTGGCGAAGGGTGGATAACTTGTCCCTGTAATAGCAGGTGTCACATCTGTCCAAATACCTTTCTTTCAACCCAGCTTCTAATGTGGTGAAAGAAGTGGTGTCCCTAAGGGTGTGCACTGATTCAATATAGGTATTGGTGTCACCTGACAATTTAAGGTGCAGTACACTCAACAGGAAATCGTCTGGCCAAGGGCAAGCGCAGCCTACATCTCAGACAGTTTGCAGAAACGAGTGTATTTGTTCATTGGGTTTCCTGGAAAATGTCGAGATAAAGTTGACTGCAGGGAAGCTGTTAGTCAAGGTTACAATGCACGGTTGGGGTACTATGCTACTGGAGGTGCTTGTAGCTGTCATTTGCAGCACAGCAGGGTGAGTTTCTGGCACACTTAAAGTGTCAGACTGGGTTTGAGCCAATTTTTGGCATTCTTTTGTTAATTCTATCTTCTGTAATACTAATTTATTGATTTCTGCTTGGAGAGCAGCTACTGGGTCTGGTTTTTCCGTAGGTAAGGAGTTGTCTTCGCCAGTGGCAGTACTTCAGGTTTGAGTCAAGGTTACAATGGTAGGGCACCTAGTGCTCGCTGGAAACTTTACAATTGGAGAACGAAAAGAAAACAAAGGGCCTATATTGGATGGGACGATGCTGTAGCTGACAGCATGGAGGTTCAAAAATGGTTCAGATGGCTCTGAGCACTATGGGACTCAACTGCTGTGGTCATCAGTCCCCTAGAACTTAGAACTACTTAAACCTAACTAACCTAAGTACATCACACACACCCATGCCCGAGGCAGGATTCGAACCTGCGACCATAGCAGCAGCGCGGCTCCGGACTGGAGCGCCTAGAACCACACGGCCACCGCGGCCGGCACAGCATGGAGGTGGTGGCATGGAAAAATAAAGCGACAAACTTACAGAAGTTGTGGCGGTGGTGCATTGGGTGACAGTGGCAGAAATCGGCAGCGAAGGTGTCGTTGGCGGTGTCGACAGCCGGACGCCATATCTCAGTTAACCAGCTGGACCATGTGACCGGAACTGGCGGCAAGGTGCGTTGCCACGTGGCCTGGGATTTGCTGCGGCAGCTGCATGGAAAAGGGTGCCGATACGGCGGAATGCTGTGTGGCAAACCACAAATGCGTGCGCTTGTTATCGCGTGGTGCATCTGGCGCGTTAAGCGTAAAGTATTGCTGGCAGCTGTATTAGGTACAGCTACTTAAACTTCAAATGTGACAGGCTTAATGGTGAGCTATCCCACTCCTGACATCAGATGTTAATGTGTCAGGATTGGACAGGGGGGGGAAAGCAGTAGGCACCCGTTGAGGTGAAAAATGAAACATAGTTTTTATTGTGTGAATGTTTACTGTCATAAAAAGAAAAGGCAGGCATAGACAAGCCGCTGAGACTGAACGGGCAGCTGCCCAAAAGAGCAGAAGACAACGTCGGGTCGGGTCAGAAGCTGCCAGCAGAGGAGAGCAAACAGCCTGTCTGCTCCCAGCAGCTGGACACGGTTCCAGCCCCACTTGACCCTAATGGTCGGCCAGATCGTAACATGTGCAGTTCGATAGCGTTACCTCATCAGCAACACGTGAATTTAGCTGCTGATGGTTCAACATGTGAGTTTCAGAGTGGTTCTATCCAGTTCTGGGCAATGTGACTGAGACGCTGCAACTGGCCGCCAGGCAGAAGGCACTGACGAACATCAAGTGAAAAATAAAAATAAAATTTGTGCTAATAAATCCGTTCAGTAACGGCCCTCACTGTACCAAGTGCTAAGTATGTCTTCAACAAAATACTGCTTAATAATTTTTGGAATTGTGGAGGATTGATGTTTGGTGAAAATTAGGAACTTCAGACAGTTAAGAATTACATCATAGTTATTCGACTGCTCTAAGGGTTCTAACTATTTCTTTTAATATCTTGATAATAGCTATGGGTGGACTTTTTTAGTGTGGTCACTGGATAGTCACCCACTACAGTTAACAGCCAGTCAGATCACGTGAAAAAATTAACTTCTTGTTGTAATTGTCAGAGAATGTCAGAACAGTGTTGCTCTCTCAGAGCACTTCCATGGTCATGGCACAAATGCATAAATGTTTTCAAAAATCGTACACAACTCTGAACAAAATGTACATAATCATAATTGTCAGGATTTTCTTGTGGCCTTCTTTATCTTTTCTCTCTCCACTGCATCCCATGTTACTCCTCTGCTCTTGAGATTTTCATTAATCTGGTCTTCCCATCTCTTCCTACGCCCTACAATCGGTCTTTTTCCTGATACCTACATCCCCAAATACTGACATGGAATTTTGAGTCAGGTGCATCCGCTTCAAATGACGTAACCACTTCAATCTCACAGTGCTCATTATATTCTCCATTGTCAAGGTCACCTGCATATCTCTCATTCCTGACTCTTTCTCTCCTGACTTTAGGAACTTAAGTTCACATGCTTTTATCTGACACCCTATTCACTTATTTATGACACAGGTCTGCAGACAATACACCATGACTGGAAGGAGATAGTTTTTATAAATGGTGTGTTTAGCTCTTAATGGGCTCTGTTGACCAAGATTAGGTTTTTTACATGGCAGAATATGCTGGATCCTTTCACTACTCTATATAAACCTTCTAGTTTGACCCCTTCATCACTTGATATGACACTACACTGATAATTGAAATTTTTCACACATTTAACTTTCTATCCTTTCAGTATGATTTAAGAAGGTGTAGGTGTTCTCCTCTTCTTCATTGCCACTGTCATGTTATTTGTTACAATCAACTTAGATTCTTTAAATTCTTAGTCTAGTAATCTACTCTCCTCAGAAGCTCCATTTTTGTCCCTCTCCTCCATGATTTTCTTTGCGGTATTGCATTCTTTAATGTCCATTAGTCTATTTTTCCATCAATTTTGTTTCTTTATAATTTAGTTTACCTTCTGTTTTGTCAAATATTTGTGTAGCAGTACTGACTACAAAACAGTGACAGTCAAAACAGTGACCACTTTAATGTGAGACATGCACATTGTTTTAGATGTATTCCTTGTTGCCATGGCTTACAGCTAAATTTGCATTGTTCACTGTGGCAGCTGGTGATCATGTGCTTATGTGCTTCCACATACTGTAAATGTCACACTTGAATTGTGTCATTTCTCTTCAAATGTGAGATGGAAATCACATTAAAAGTATGCCATTTCTCTTCAAATGCAAGCTGTAAATCACCCTGAAAGCATGCCATTTCTCTTTGAATGCACAGTGGTATGGAAATAAAATGGATGAAAAAAGTTTTATAGCACACTGTCCACAGTAACTAAAAACCAGTGTTGATCATTGAAGTGATGGTCAGACTTGCTATGATCAGTTCAGAGAAGGGAGGCAGCTGTGATTTGGCATCATCCCTTCTGCCATTATCACTGTGGTCAAGAAAACCAACTGGTAATTCATCAGTTTAGATTCAGTTCATGCAGCTACCATAATTTTTTCCTTTCTTTTTCTACACAATGTTGATCTATTAACTGTAAAGTCTGAATGTTTTGACACAGTTCAGTTTATATACATAAAATGAGTATACTCAGTTTTGTTACAATTACTGCACTTGTATCTAAGTCCGAAGGTTATAGGTGGTTCTGTAAAATGTAAGTACATGTGGAAATTGGGTATGAAAGTGTTTTCTGTAAATGATCTGTTAAGGTACTTTTTCAGTATATTTTTGGAGGAGAGTGTGACAGTTAAAAAGTTAGGTGGATCTGCCCCAAATTTAAATCTAAGAACAGGAGGGTGTGAGATAGGGCTCATCAATTTGGCTCAAGCTAAGTGTGTAGGGGCCGGTAGATATGCCCTTCTAGTTCCTAGAAATTTTCACATGACTGGACCATACAAAAAGATAAAATACTCTATAAAGATTTAGGCTTAGAGTATGAGAGATGGTAAAGCTCACTGACTGGCAAATTGTTGGCTTGGGTTCGATTCCTGCTGCCACACTATTTATTTTTTTATTTTTTTATTCTATGAATGATAAACAGTTAATTATAAAATTTAAAAAGTTCAATTTATACACCTAAAACTAATACCTTCAATTTAATATTTATGGAGTAGTCCATTGGTTCTTGGAGGGACATAGACATATTAAACACTTGTCTACACAACATTAATGTGCTACAATTATTGTGCAACATTAATACTATGCATTCAAGTTTTAATATTCAGTTTAGTTATGATTACCACCCTTGTAAGTCAAAAGGCTATAGGTGGTTGTAAAACTGGAGACTGTACCAGGAAATTTAGTGTGAAATTGTGTGAAAAGATTGGGATCTAAGGGTGTGATGTTTGCAATGCACATTTTTGTTTTCCACATTTGTTATTTGGAACTGTGATGTGTCGGGTACAACTAGAGTGAAAGAACTAGTACATATTAATGCTTAATAAAGAACAAGTCATAAACATATAAACAAGATACTTGAGCTTAGTACATTGAAGCTAATATCACAATAATATTAAGTTGCACCTGCCATGATGCCATAGTGAAACACAGTCTTTATATTTTTGTGATATTGTAGCACATTTGTAAAATTTTGCATGAGCTGCCACAGACTTTTGAAGACTTATCAGATGGCAAAAGGTTCCTGTTCACCCATAAAAATGTCCCCCTCATTGAGTAAATGTCCTGCATTAACGAAAAATCTTGGAAAAACATAAAAAAATGAATCATACAAGAAGGAAATAGACCATACGAGATATGACACATCAATTACCACAGCAATTCCATTGTTCACATTAGTGTATTGGCTTAATCCAAGGTAATTAAGTAAGTTATAGCAGAGGTGGACACTGTGTAACACACATTAGTGGCAAAGTCATTTCATGTGTGCTTGGAGATGTGATAGGTAAAATTTATTCAATCGTGAGCAAGCACTTTGGTTATCCACATACCTTTGTTGTTATTATTGGCTTTCATGAATATGGCCTGTAACTAAAAATGGAAATCAGTATATGATTTCTGTTTGTTCAGTGCCTCAAAAGTAGAACAGGCTTGAGCACAACTGAAATGAAGCCACAACATGAAGCTAATAGTTCACCTCATGTGTAAATCACTATACCTCACTGTGCTTCTTAGTTTGACAATGATGTGTTGCCTTTCAGTATCCACTAGCAAATTTAGAAAGTTATAGCTTCCTATTCTTACGTTTCTTTGTTGTGGTAACATTTTCTCAAGATGTGCAGAAGATCTGTACTCCATGACAGAGCTGTCATTTCTCACAAATAGTGTGATGAAACCAGTATCACTGTATTTTGGAATTTGCTAACAAAGGGAAAAGTAAACCAAACTGTGGAAATCATTCTCCATGTTGATAATTTCTGTGTACCTTCGTGATCATTGCTTGGAAGAAAATACTTTACTATTATTATTTTCAGCACATTGCCTGCAACTTGTACTGTTGAGGGAATAGGGAACCTATTCTGTAATATCTGGCCACTAGTATGCAACACTCAGTGATCTTTAAAACAGTTACATTGGTGCAATTGTGGGTAAAGCAGTTCATACACTTTGGTTTATTTGTAGTTGACTGGGCAAATGCTATCAGTGTATAAAGGGGATTGCTTACAAATTATAAAGCAGTATTTCCTTCTGAAAATAACCTTGTATATATGGTTTCTGAAGCTAAACTGCCACTCTTACAGTAAATGCAAGTTGGCAAGAGGTATGTTCAGCGGCAGCTCTGGCAATGCAAAGATTGTGTAACACTGGTATTGGGAATGTAAATGAGATTTTACATCATTAGTACATCAGTGGGTGTTAAAATGGAATATTTTCAAGTTGGTACACTAACTGCCATTTACATTAGTACACTACATGTCATGTACTCTACCACGTCATGTACCAGGTACCATTACTTGACACTGATTTGGATAGAAAACTGAACTGCATGTCCCCTACAAGTAAAACCAGATGGTTTGCATGTACAAGGAAGGCAAGATTATTTCCTCCCAAATATTTAAATGTTGGGTTTAAAATCAACCTTTGCTTGATGATCACACTGTTAATAACAATTAAAAGCCAGTAGCTTTCGCGCTCACATCTAACCTAGTGGCAATAATTTATGCAGCCATTTTTAAAGGGATGAATTGTTGATTTAAATTTCTGTAATACAGGAATCATTTATTTAAAATTAGTGAAATTTCAGGAATTGTTACCACAAGACCTTTATTAGATATAAAATGTAAATGATGATTTAAAATGAACTTTCAGTATGACAACATTGAATCTTGGAAACAGAGTCCTGCAGCGTAGTATCACTACTTAAGTTTCCAGCAGTTCTGTTACAAGAAGTTTACACATGCTTCTTCCTTTGCCTTTGTCTTCTTATTGAACTTAAATGCACTTAATATTCATTAGTGTCCTAACATTTTCATATACTACTTTTACCGTTAGAAAAGGTTTCAGTTTTTGTTTT
Source organism: Schistocerca piceifrons (assembly GCF_021461385.2). NCBI lineage: Eukaryota > Metazoa > Arthropoda > Insecta > Orthoptera > Acrididae > Schistocerca > Schistocerca piceifrons. Next base: position 619,786,743 of record NC_060149.1, read on the forward strand.
ATCACACCTTACTTACTTCATGACAAAGATTTTAATGAAGCACCAGCTCAAATATCCCTATGTTTAATTGTTGGAGTGATGTTATCGTAGTTGTTGTCAAAAGTTGGAAAAGGAATACTCTGTTATCAGCAAGACTGCAGGTGGTGAGTATGTGATCAAGATAGTGCCAGTCCCGATGCTAACAACATTTGAGTGCATATTTTGATTCCTAAATTGAGGGATTATTTATTTAGTTAATTATTCATCCATAGATCATGTACAAAATTAATGGTTTCATACATGTTATCTTACGTAGAAAGGAAAAGATTTTTTAAAAGTTTAACTCATTTCTTTATGGAGTACTGTCATCTTATGGAAACATAGTTTTCACTATTTACGTGTGTCACTTGTCACTGCTTGTATCACTACACACAAACACAAATCTGTCTTCCAGTTGGTATCGGGACATTGACGATACTACTATCATTTTATCAAATTCTTCATGTTGTCCTCTTGACTCCCAAGGAAAAGTTGAGTAACCACCTCACCCAAAGAATGAGATCATCTGACTGAGAGAATGGATCCAAGTTAGAATTTCCCATCACAAACCTTGGGCATACAATTTTTCAGTAAGCTTCATTAATCTGTGACACTTTACTGCAGAAGGGCAGTTCTTTACTATTAAATAAGGTCAATTTTTGACCATTCCTTGCTCTGTGTTCCTTATGTAATCTTTGACTTAGTAGTATGTATCACAGTTAGACAGTAGTCATGGGATACCTCCCAATATCTTGTCAGACCTCCTTTTGCTTGGCATAGTGCAGTGACTTGTGGCATGGACTCAACAAGTGGCTGAAAGTCCCCTGCAAAAATACTGAGCCATGTTGCCTCTAGTCATCCATTATTGTGAAAGTGTTGCCAGTGCATGATTTTCGCATGAACTGACTCCTTTATTAAGTCTCGTAATGTTTGATGGGTTTCAAGTCAGGTGATGTGGATGGCCAAATCATTTGCCCAAATTGTCCACAATGCTCTTCAAACCAATTGTGAACAGTTGTGGCTTGGTGACATGGCCCATCATTGTTTGGGAACATGCAGTCTATGAATGGCTACAAATGATCTACAAGTAGCCAAAAATAACCATTTCTAGTCAGTGAGCAGTTCAGTTGGACCATAAGACCCAGTCTATTCCATGTAAACACAGACCATACCATTTTGGAACCACCACCAGCTTGCAGTGTCTTGTTGACAACTTGTATCCATGACTTCGAGGAGTCCATGACACTCGAACCCTACCGTCAGCTCTTTCCAAGGGAAAGTGTGATTCATCTGACCAGGATCCAATCAATAAAATCATGAGCCCAGGAGACGCAGTGCAGGTGATGTCATGCTGTTGGCAAAGACACTAGTGTCAGTCATCTGCTGCCATAGCTTATTAACACCAAATGTTTCCCCACTGTCCTAATGGATATTTTCGTCATACATCTCACATTGATTCCTGTGGTTATTTCATGTAGTGTTTGTTGCCTGTTAGCACTGACAACTCTACACAAATGCCACTGCACTTAGTCATTAAGTGAAAGCTGCCAGCCACTGTTTGTCTGTGGTGAGAGGTAATGCTTGAAACTTGGTATTCTCGGAACATTCTTCAGACTACGCACCTTGGAATATTGAATTCCCAAACGATTTACAAAATGGAAGTCCCAAGTTTCTAGCTCAAACTACCATTCTGTGTTCAAAGTCTGTTAATTCCCACTGTGTGGCCATAACTGTGTAAGAGAACTTTTCACATAAATCACCTGAGTACCTATGGCAGCTCCACCAATGCTGTGTCCTTTTATATCTTGGATATGCAATACTACAGCCATCTGTTTATGTGCATATTGCTATCCCGTGACTTTTGTCACCTGTACTTAAGAGCAATGATTGATCTAATTTTTTAAATATGTGGAATATAGTTACCCCTTTAATCTCCATGACAAATTCATAGTCTCATTTTATTTTCTTGTAGAAAATGCTGTATTGTTTCTTGTTCGTTCACCCAATGTAATCTAAGTTTAGCGTGGCTCTTGTTCCACAGTCATAAATTGTGCAGTTTATGAGAGAACTGCTGATCTTCTTTATCACGAATATGCTGCAGTTAGAATCCATGGCTGTTTAAATGGATCTTTGTAGGGAGTTCAGTAGTATTTTTAGTTATTACTCTGAAACAGCTCTCCTTTCTGCAGTTTGGGGACTGTATCCATGTTTTGTTTACAAGATCTACAAAAATTATTCCATAGCTAAGGGTTGAGTGCTTATATGAATAATTTCAGAATGCTTGCAGAGTTTTTTTTATGGTTTCTGATTCCAACTTTGCTGTCATTTTGTGTAGCCAGTAAACTGTTTTGATAACTGTTATATTCACATTTCATGATGGTATACCGAAGCAACAGAAAACAATCAATACTATAAAGGAAAAACATTACTCAAAACATTTGCTGTGAGTTTCCATTTATGTTAATGTCTTAGTTAAATGCGTATATATTTTTTCCCTATTCCACCCCATCTTTTAACACCAACGATACCAATAGAGCATTATAAGTTGTTTATGCTTTGTTCCACATTTATTGCACCATGTTAGGTGTTTTAAACAATGTTGCCATACATAGCTCTTCCACTCAATCTCTTACCTTCCCTGACTTTGTATTTACTTTTCTCCAGTTTATTTTCCATCTACATATTTTTACCCTTAAAGGTGAGCTAACTCAATAGCACAACTTTCTTCTACTCAGTTCATTTGAAGTGATTTGTTGAAAACCTTGCCATTGTAGAAATGTACTTAAGTCACTTGAAGCAAATTTTGAGGAACAACAAAATATTGTCCACCGCAATAACTGAGGAATATACAATTACAAAAAATTACTAGTCAATTTTCTAATAAAATGAAATAGATGTTGTATAGACAAGTGCTCAATAATGAAATATTGTAGTGTACAAAAATATGGAAATTGGCTGACTTAGGTACCTTTTGGCACTGAAAGTATTAGGTGCCATTCCCAAATGAAATTATTTTCACAGATTAACTTTATTATCTCAAGAACCTTGTCATTAGCCACATACCAATACATTAATAGGATAACATCTCCGGTAGTAAAACAATTTCAAAAAATATTATTTTGGTTTGCTGTACACACAAAATCGAAACTTCATATAAGTTGACTTTGCATTTTCTTGATAACATTGTGCGTATACTTAACCTAATACCTGTGTTTTGTCATTTGCAAAAGAATTAAGAGTCAAGATGTGGCCAGGATAAAATCTGTTCATAAAAGTTAATACATTCTTCAGGAATTTATGTTATGAATTTCCGAACATCTTCCATCTTGTGTATTGTGTGTGAATTGAACCGGGGACCTAGAAACGACGTAGAGGCTTTGTCCCTGTCTTAGCCCTCAGTGGTCCACAACCCCACAACAGGCTAGAACAGTCCACTCACCCAACCGCCGCTCCACAAAGGGTTTTATTGTGCAGTTCAGCACCCGCAGCCCCCAGTGGACCCCCCACCCTTCCTAGGAACATCTCATAATCTCATACCAGACAAGTGTAACCCCAAATGTTTACGTGGTACAGTAATTATGGTGCGACATTTGCCAAGGCAGATGGAAAACCGACTTAAAAACCATCCACAGGCTGGCTGGCACCCTTGACACTAATCTGCCAGATGTATTCATGCCAGCACACCTTCCCATTCAGGAAGTAGCATGTTAGATTGTGTGGCTAGCCGGGCGGGCATCTTCCATCCTACTCAGTATTATAGCAACTTCATTGTGTTGATGTAATGGTTGAGTGAGAAACCTGTGTGAAACAGCACTTCCTGAGTGAAACAGATGAAAAGTGTTTTTGACCTTCCCTCCAATCCAGGTGCTTGTTACAATGCACACTTTCTTTTTCGACAAATACTTGAAATTACTAAATGAGATACACTCAAGTGCTGTTTTCTCTCACTAGAAGCTCGTGATGTTTGTAGGGATACCATCATCTTTGTATAACGTTGAGGCCAGTATTTGGTAAAATCCTTAATATCATTTGTTTCAACAATTATCAAAGTAAATGCGGCAGTTTTTGAAGATGCAACAATAAGCTAGCAGTATTCATATGGTGTGTAAATCCTGTCTCCCTTGTTAAGAGCATGTTTTATCATCCCAAACTTCCAAGCGCATCGTAACAATGAATGTCCACTTAGTGGACAGAAGTGAATAATAGTATCAAACCTATTCATGTCTGCAGGTCATGGTCTAGTGGCTAGCGTTGCTGCCTCTGGATCACGGGGTCCTAGGTTTGATTCCTGGCCAGGTTGGGGATGTTGTTTGCTCGGGGACTGGGTGTTTATGTTATCCTCATCATTTCATCATCATTGCCATTATTCGTGACAGTGGCTAGATTGGATTGTGTGCAAATTGGACTGTGTAAAAATTGGGACTCAGTACAGGTGCAGATGACCATGCAGTTGAGTGCCCCATAAACCAAACATCATCATCACCAATTCGTATCGGTTGAAGCCAAGTAAAACCCTATAAGTGTGTTATTGTTGTTTTATCCATTACAGTTGTTGCTCAATAAGTGTATTTCTGATAGGTTCTTTGGGACAAGTTTGTCAGTATAATCATTAAGAAATGACGCCACTTCATCTGCACCTTTTCTCCTATGTCCCTAGTGGTACACACAGAAATGTATTTTTTTCTGTCTTCAGATTCTAAATTGTAAACACACTGATGGATAAATGCTTCAAGTACGAAATCAGAAGAAGTGGTATTCGTGGCAGGTATGGTTTTGCATGAAGTGAAACGTTAAGGTCACAGTGTTTCCATTCTTCCTTGCTTTCCTTTAAATCACAGTAAACTTTATTCCTTTTCCTTTTTTGAGTTATTACTTCAGCTACTGCTGCCAATTTGGCTGTTTAATTCACATTGAGTCTTTAATTTTATTATTTAATTCCTCAAAAACCCAAGACACATCTACTTGAGGGTATTCAAACCACAATGCAAAGATTTCATTGAAGTAGTCGATATAAAACTTACAGTTACAAGGATGAATCTAAACAGTATATTACTTTGCCAGAAAAATTTTCATTTCATTTTATTATCTTCTTGTAAATCATTTACATGTTGTAGGAATTGTCAAAAGTGTATTTAACATGCAAATTACATGTAATACAAACCTAATAACAGAATATCACTTAAATAGATGTTTTAAATTTATTTTTTTAGTGTACAACATTTGTCATGAACATGCACAGAAATGTTAAGACAAAAATTTACAGATATTCAAATTACTCTTCTATGTTATAGATGCTTTTGCTTAAATGGTGATTTTTAAGCTCAGGCTCAAATTTTACTTCATCTGTTATTTCTTTCATGTACAATGGCAGAGCATTGTAAAATTTTATTCCAAAACAACTTTCAGGCTCTAGGGATTGTGTTATCCTTACTCTTTCCACATGTAAATTTTTAGAATTACGAGTATTATTATTGTGGCAGTCCTCATTGGTATGTAAATTGTTGAGGTGTGCTCTTGTACATAGAATGCTTTTAAATATATGCAGTGATAGTATTGTGAGTATTTGTAATTGTTTGAAGAGGAGCCTACAGTGAGTTCTTGGAGAATTATATGTTATAATTTAAATAGCTCTTTTCTGTAGTTTGAAGGCATCTATTAAGCATGAATTAGTTTTACCTCAGAATACTATACCATAAGACACAATAGACTGAAAGTAAGCAAAATACACTAATCTATCACACTCTATGCTGCATACTCTAAATATTATCCTCAATGCGAAACATGCTGAATTGAGCCTGTGGCATAAATACTTGATATAGTCTTTCCAGCTTAAGTTTTGTTCAATATGCATGCCCAGAAACTTTGTGGATTGGACATTCTCCACCTCTTTATCACTCAGTTTTAACATGAGGTCATTTCCTTGTGTTGCTTCTTCATACTGCATATACTGTTTCCATTGTGGTACATAGTGACTTATTATCACCACCTGTAATAATGCTGATGTCATCTGTGAACAACATAATTCTGGTAGAAGTATTTGGATTCTTTATGTCATTTATATAAAGCAAGAATGATAAACCACCAAGAACACTGCCCAGCAGTACGCCTACATCCACTTTTTTGCATCTGAAACCCCTTGATTTTCTGGTTATTATGATCTGAGGTGATTTCTACAACCTGAGTTCTGTCTTGGATGTAAGATCCAAATGACCCCTCTTACTCCTACTACCTCCATCTTGTTTGACAAAATTTGGTGATTTACTGAATCAAAGACTGTCGAAAGATCTCATAGTTAATTCCCACTGAACAGTTTTTATTGTCAAGATTCCTATAGTCCCTTAAATATAGGCACAGATGGCTGATTCAGTGCTGTGGCCTAAATGGAAGCCATGTTGATTGCAGTTCAGAAGTTTGTATGCATCTAAGCAATTTATTAGTCTGATTTTCATTAATGTGTGTAAAAGTTTGGAAAATGATTGGAGTAGTGAAATTGGTCTATAATTTTCTACATTATGTGGATCTCCCTTTTTAAACAGATGTCTAACCTTTGAGATATTCAACCTCTGTGGAAACATCCTTTCGCTCAATTACAAATTGGCAGTATGTACCAGGTTCTTTATAATCTGTTAGCCAACTTTTTTAATTTGTGACACAAGCACTTCAACCACATTTGCAGATATTTTTGGTTTTAGACTCTTTATCACCTTTAATACTTCATTTTTATTTGTGGGTGTTACAATCCTACTACTGTCTACTTTTGAAGCAGTTAATTTCTCATGTTTGGTAAAGTTTTTGGTTAATGACACAGATAAACTTAAAAAATAGTCATTAATGTAATTTTCCAGAATTTCATCTTTTCATTCAGTATTTTCAGTATTTTTAAATACTATTTCCTGACTCACAAGGCTCTTACCTGTTTCCTGTCACACTATTTTCCAAGTAGTTCTTGATTTATTGCCTGATTTTCTTATTAATCTATCATTACTTAGTAATTTTGCTTTTGTAATTAACTCTCTACATATTTTTTTGTTGTTTATTACATGTTCTTTCATCTTGGGGCCAGTACAACTTTTAATCGTAGAGTTAAGCAGTTTCATTGTCCTGGAGTAATTTCTAATACCTGTTGTAATCCAGGAGTTAGTATGTAAATGCCCATATTACTTTGTTCTGACAAGTTTTCTTTGGAAAACCCTTTTTTTAACATAAAGGCAGAAGAGAAGATATTATCTGCAACATTTGTGCTTATTTGTAACAAGCCCATGATTCGTTTAGCAGTGTGTTTACGAAATGACTGCAACTGTTAGAGGAGAAAGTTCTTTTGTACATTTGATGTGAAACATTTTTAGTCACTGGGGCTGTGAGACTTTTATGGATTAGTGCAGTGTGGTCAGATATTCCAAGGTTGGCATTATCTACATCTGTATCTATGGCTCCTATATTTGCAAAGAAATTGTCTGTGAGACTTTCTGAAGAGCTCGTTACTCTTGTAGGACTAGTTATATGCAGACACAAGTTGAAGCACTGTAGAACATTCAGGAACTGATCTTTAGATGCGCTCTCATATAACAAGTTGGCATTAAAGTCTCCACTTATAGTTATTGCCTCTAACTTATTTATAAAAACTGTAGATCACCACATGGTGATCTGTACACTGACATTATTATTAATTTACTCTTTTTCATATTCAGATCTATTACTGCAACCTCAAAATGTTTTTCTTCACTCATGGGCTCAGCTACAGAAAAGTTTTTAACTTTTGCTCCATGTTTTACATAAACAAAAATACCACCATGTCTAGTTTCCTTCCTGCAATAATGACTGACTAAATTATATGGGGAAACACTCATGTTAACTAACTCATAACTCATGCACCAATGTTCTTGAACTTAAATACCTTTTATACCAGCTTCACTCAATCTCAAGTTCTAATATTTTATTTTTAATACACTGTATATTGAGGCTCATTATTCTAAATTTATTAGAAATAGATTGAGAGGAGTTCATACTGATGCTATCCAATATTACCGGCTGTTCCTTGCTGTTCCTTAAGAATTACACGTTTCCTGCTCCTTGTATTTTTTACCCCTGGAGGTGCTGACATTCTTGATGTTGCATCTGATGTTGTGGCTAATGTTTCCATGGATATGGAATTGGATGCTGGGAATGCTGCCAGTTTTGATGTTGAATCAATTATGGCAGCTAATGTTTTGGTGGATACTGGAACTTTTGGTGAAGCTGTAGTTTCATTGACAGCTTCAACTGTAGATGCCACTGGAGTTTCAAATGATGTTTATGCTGCAGCTGAAGGTGATAACTGATGTGTTAGTCATGATTTGGCCTCTGCTGTGGCTGATGTCTGTATGGTAGTTTGTGGCACTGGTCTTGACTCTATTCTTCTGATTGCTGAACTAGTCACTGAAGTTAGGCCTGGCGCTGAAATTGCTGGAGAGAGTGATAAGACTGGCGCTCATGGAGATGGTTTAGCTGTTATTGATCATTTTAACACCACTGACGAGTTGTCTGTTGAGGCTGCTGTACTGGGAGATACTTCAGATGCAGATACAGATTGTTTTACTTCATTTAATGTAGAAGATTCATCTATTCTTACCAGTGATTGAGGGACATTAACATTTTCTGATTCCACTGACGCTGATACTGTACTAAGTTCTTTATCAGACGGTGTGATAGTGCGCTGCACTACTTTAGTGTCTTTGATAGCATTCAGTATTTCAGCACTGATGGCTTTTTTCCCTTTCGTGTTTCTGTGAAGACGATGCTTTGTAAAATGCTCTCTGCAATCACTGTGTACCCTTACATATATAGCATCAGGATAACCTCAACATATCTTGGCTAAAAGTCTGTTCACAGTAATAATCTCAGTATTCATGCAATAATGATGTTTTTCGCAGATTACTTCCTTTAAGATTTTCGTAGCACATCTAGTTTCATTGGGACATAATGTCTTTGGCACCTCCAATTATCTCAGATGTGCAACCACTCGTCAGAGAGTTTTTGCAGCTGTTTAAAACTTTTCGTAGTGGAGCCACTAGTTGGCTTATGCCTATTACCTTGAATCCTGTTTTATTAGTACTCATAATTTCGGGTATACCTCTTCTATGGTTGCCAGCGAGAATAAAGGTCTCATATCTGTTTTCCAGTGTGTATTTTTTGTTTTGTTTACAGATAGGACTTATTTGTTTTGTTTTGCAGACTTAATTTAGTGTTGATCCTAGAACTGTCCATATGGATGGTACTACAGTTCGACAGTTCTTCCTTCTCTGTGTTGTTTTCAAGCACACTAAATTTATTACTTAGTTCTGTAGTAAGTTCTGTGGTTTTCGATGTAGGTCGTGCATTGTTTTTTAGTCTGACACTGGAAAATTCATGTTGGCTAGGTTTTGAAGAATTACTCACTATTCTTACCAAATGTTCAAGCGTTTTAGCGTATTTTATGAGAAATTCAATTTCTGTCATAAGTTCATTCTCTACATTCACTTTCAAACCTGCAATGTACATTTCAGTGGCCTTGTACCGATGGTTACATTCCATACCACAGTAGCACTTATTCTGAACCTCCGTCCGTGATAAACAATGGTTGTGACACCATTTGTTATTGAAGGCACAAATTCTTAATCCCTTTAAGACAATTTAAATGACGAAATATGATCATAATTTACGCAGTGATTTGAGACTATGTCTATACTCGCGGCCGTCTTGCTTACATTAGCCTCCAACCATTACAATATATTCCCGGAAAAGACTCAGTTGCTGTGCCTTTATAACATTCCCGCTGGATCCCTCGCTCCTTGCATCATGTGATGACTGTCACAGATGTAGTGATCTGCGAAGACTTCTTATGCCTTTATCAGACGTACTGTATAAGGAGAAGAAGGCTACCCCGAAAATCTGCACTTTCTCCTCGCGCAACAATACATTGTATTTAAATTGTTTGGCTCTCAGAGTTTGGTGTTTTTTGTGTGATCTGTATTGTCCTATATCCACCACTTCAGTCATTTCCTACACGTGACGATCATGTTCATCCTTTATGTTCATATTATAGACAGTTAAGAATATATCTTCCTGTTCCTCTTCAGACGAAACTGTATAAAATTTCTTATGGTACTTGTGACTTAAGAAACCGAACATGATCCTATAAAATCAGTTGTCATATATAGCTTTTCGTACTAAAAGTAAAAAGCGGTGATATCATGTTGTTGCTTGGGGCAAAGAGGTCAAATGTAGTATGGTTCTAAATTTAATTTGTTTATTCTCATTGTGCTTTTAAGTAGTGAATGCTGCCACGACGGCCAATACTAACATTTACAGTTAAACATTGTTGTACAAGCAAAGGCATCCAAATAGGTCTACCCAAACAACAATCTGAAATGTCAGCCTTTGAAAAATGTCTCGCAATTATTTCTTACTGAATTTTAAATTATTTAGCTTGAGAGGTAAAAAAAATACATTTGTTGCTCCCTAAACGAATTAATTATTGCACCTACAATTTGAAGCAATAAATCAGTAACTCAAGCATCTTGATATTTACCTACATTTTGACCTTATTTATCGATGATGCACCATCTTTCCAATATAGGAAATGTATGATTCACCACTTACACATGCTTTCTTAATAGTAGTTCCTTTAGATTCTTCACTTCTTAAAAAACCCTTCTTCCTTTTCTTAGAAGAAACTTCAAGCACAATCTCGTTTTCCGCCATTATACAGCTTTATGAATGCTTTGGTGATACTAATGCTCACGCGTGGGAAAGCATAAAAGTATGTAAGTCAGTGATTTAGGAAACTTTCTGCAGTGCAGCTTGTTTTCGTATAGAATTTGTCTTTCTTATAATATCAATGATGTAGGAACCTTTCTGTTGAGAATGTGTGTCTATGTACATGGATACCGAAAATTGTAATATCTCAGTTAACCCCAAAAAGTGACTTCAATTCAATCCAATCTCTTTATTCATATGTTAACAATATACATTGTATGGATGTAGTCAATTACATTATAGTTTCTTATATTTAATTTGTTTCAAAAACTTGGATACTAAATACAAATATTTAAATTAGTATATATAAATAATATTACTTTTCCGTATTCAGATATTCTGGAATGTTATAAAAACTATGTGTTAGTAAAAATTGTTTAAGATCTACCTTGAATTTATGAAATTCTTTAATTTTCTGTATTGTAGAAGGAATTGCACTAGAAAGTATTTTGGGCTGGTAGTTTACACTTTTTTGGTAGAGTGCTGCTTTGTGAGTATCTCTGTGAATATCATCCATGCTCCTTGTTTCATGGTTATGAATCTGATTATTTAATGTTGAAAATCCTGGTGAGTTTTCAGAAAGCATACACATTCATAGATGTACAAGCCTGGAGGAGTCACTATTTTAAATACTTTAAATGTTTCCCTGCATGACACTCTGCAGGGAACTCCTTTCATTATTTTATTTGCCCTTTTTTGAAGTTCGAAAGCTTGTTTTGCCATACCTGTATTTTCCCAGAGGATCACACCAAATCTAAGCAAACTGTTCATGTAAGCAAAATAGGCACACAGCAATGATTCAGTATTGCAACATTCTCGAAGCATTCTTAGCACATAGCAGCATTTACTTAATTTTTTTACTCAAAACTTCTAGATGCTTTTCCCATCTTAAGTGCTCATCCACCCATATACCTAGGAATTTTGTGTATGGAGCTTGTGCAATAACATACTTCCCTAACTAAGATTCTACTCATATTCTAGCTTTACTTTTAATATTACTGAAATTCATCACTACTGTTTTATCCATATTTATGATCAAAGCATTATCGCTAAACCATTTTCCTGTGTCATTTATTGTCCTAGAGAAACTCTGCTGTAGATTGTCCTCAGTGTACCCTTTAAAAAAAATGTTTGTGTCATCAGCAAGTATCAACGTTTCTGCAACTGTGAGATGGTCGGGCAAATCGTTTATGTACACCAAGAACAACAGAGGGCCTAAGAAACAACCGTGGGGCACTCCATAGCTAGTTTTTTAAAAATCTGAAAGATACTCTTTGCCTTCATGAGATATTTGTACTTTCTGTTGTCTATCAGAGAAATAAGACTTGAACCGAACCATTTGAAGGCAAGTCCCCGGACCCCATAAAATTCAAGTTTCATAAGCAATAAGTCATGGCTGATTAGATCAAACACTTCAGATGAATGTAAGAGTATCCCACAACTTAATTCGTTCTTGTCCAAGGCAATTAGAACCATTTTCGTGAGTTGGAAGACTGCTGTTTCTGTGGATCTGTTCTTTCTAAACCCATTTTGAGCATCAGTCAGTATTTTATTCTTATTGAGTAAGTCAGCTAGCCTTTCATACTGTACTCTTTCAATTCCTTTAGAGAAACCTGATAATAATGACAAGCATTGGCCTATAATTATTTATGTCAGTTGTACTATCCTTTTTGTGAAGTGGCTTTATTATGGAGAGTTTTAGTTTTGATGGGAACACCCCTGTCCTAATGAAGTATTAATAATATCAGTTAGGCGAGTATCTATACTGATAGAACTATGTTTGATTACCTTGTCTGGAATTCCGTCAATACCACAAGACATTTTATTTTTTAGTTTATTAATAGCATTTGTAACTTCACATTCTGTTACTGGGAACAAAACATTATCTTTTCACAAGTTGGTACTTTTATGTTTTTGTTGCTGGAATTGCACAGACTTTTAATTAGGTTCGGTGCTATTTTCACATAATGCTTACTGAATATATTGGCTACCCACTATCATTATACCTTTACTTTTAATTTTGGAATTATGGGGCTTGGTTTTACATTTTCCTATGCTATTGTTTATAATCTTCCAAATCGATTTTGATTTATTGCTTCCATTATTAATGTATGAATCATTGCTTAGCCTTTTTACTGCCTGTAAAACTTTCCTATACGCCCTTCTGTATTTCCTATAGTATGGTTTTATTGTTCTACTTATTTTAGCATGTTTGCTTAGGATTTTTAATCCCTTGTGTTACCCACATGTTTATCTTCTCACTGACTTTAATTCTTTTTAACTGGAATGGTACATCATAGCAATATTTATAATCAGTGAGAAATCTGTCATACTTTTTGTCTACATCATCAGTTTGTTCTATGGACCACTGCACCCTTTTTAGCATAGTATTAAATACCCTGATATTGTTTGCATTAATAATTCTTCTTTGTACATATTTTTCAGTGTCTGTGCATTTCTTATTGTTCTCATTCCTTATCATCATTTTAAAGCCATATGCTCAGAAAAGACTGTATCTGTTACTTCAATATTGTACTCATCGCTTTGTTTGTTGGTAAATATCTGATCATGTGTTGTTTCAGACCCATCCCCATTTCTGGTTATTTCCTGCACAGTAGGTTGCATGTTGTATGTGTTAAACAGATTTAATAACTGTAGGTACCTTGCTCTTATTAGTTTTGTTAAAATTAATGTTAAAGTCATCAATAACTATTGTGTTTTTTGACCTTCCTCTCAATTCATTCAAAAGATCATACATTGTTTTTGTAGTGATCCCTCTTCCAAAACCATCACAGTACATTTTGATGTGTGTTGTTTTTCTCTTCGTATTTCTTGACTCTGTGCTCCATCTTGTTCTTCGTCTGCTGCATTTGATACATTGTTTGGTTTATTCAATTTCAAAACAGGCACCATCAAATCTGCTTTGCTGCAAGATTTTTTGTTGTGTTTTTTTTCGATGATTTTAATACATCTGCGCTTTTTGTGCCGCAATCCATGTTGTTCTGCTTCGTGTGTTTGGCTTCAGATGTGATTTTGTGAACTTCATTATCTTCAGGTCCATTATAACCGGGTATGTTACATACTTTAGGCCTAATAGTTTTCAGTGGTTAGACACTGGACTCGCATTCGGAAGGACGACGGTTCAATCCCGCGTCCGGCCATACTGATTTAGGTTTTCCGTGATTTCCCTAAATCACTCCAGGCAAATGCCGGGATGGTTCCTCTGAAAGGGCACGGCCGAGTTCCTTCCCCATCCTTCCCCAATCCGATGAGACCGATGACCACACTGTCTGGTCTCCTTCCCCAAATCAACCAACCAACCTAATAGTTTTCAACCTACATTCGTCACAGTTCCAGTTTTTTATGATTATCTCCTGTCCATTTAGTGAGGGATCTACTTTTCCACATCGAAAATTAAATACGTTTCCACATTCCGTGGACACAACACCACTTCTCACAGTTTTCTGGCATTTTCGACAATGTGTATTGCACCTGTCCCCTGTATTTTTACTAATCATATTTTCTGTTACCACATCACTGTACAATGGAGATTCGCACTGTTGTTTAAGTTCATCATTTTTTAGTTTTAACCCACGAATTTCATGTAGTAGGAACGCTATAATATCGTCTTTAGTGCCTTTGCTGTTTGCATTTTCGTGCGTTTCGCCTTTGCAGCAATTCAAACAGTACAAAGTCTTTAGTTTTGAACTTACGTTTACACATTTACAGCGGTAAACTGTTTCACTTTTTAGACACATTATTCCTTTGTCGGCGCGTACTTTTTTCAGTGGCACATTCAGTTTGTTTCACCTTAGTATACTTCCTAGTCAGGGTGTTGGTTAGTGACGCCTGGATTTTTGCAGCCTGTGGACCATGTCGCCAATTAAAGTTTGTCATACCTGAAAGCCTTTGTAGGTGCAGGTGTCACTCATACAGCAGTAGCTCAGTTCTCTGTTCCGTCAGTCTGATCCCTGCTGGCAACACGGAATGACTCAAAAATGTCATTGTTTGTTGCCGTAATTGACATTTTTCATGGTTCACCAACACACCTAACTATCCAGCATATTGAAAACATGCTGGAGATGTTCTTCATGTTCTTGTGACGTAAATGAAAAAAATAACTCGTTATTAAGGTACAGAAAGTAAGGGAAGCTTCCGCAGAGTAGAATCAGTGAACTGCTGTCAGTCTGTGCTGTGTTTTTCAAACGAATAGCAAGTTCAAAAATTCGAAGACCCAAATGGGGTAGTTGTAGCAGTCTTTAGAATGTCCTCTAATGCCAGTGGTGTCTTTAATTAAACCTATTGGCAGTCTATAGTGCTGAAGGCCACAGCACCTGATAAAGAATGAGAGAAGTCCTGTATGTTCACTATGGTGCACCGATTTGGAATGATTTGAGCATTAAGGGCCCTGTAATCTCCACACATCCGAAATATACTATCTTTTTCTCAACGAAATGAGTGAGGAAAGCTCATGGGCTATTGGAACGTTTTATGATGACCTTTGTTAACAATCCATCTATGACAGCTTTCGCTGTCTGTATCTTAACAGGGGACTGTCGCTGTCCCTTTTAAAAGAAGGGTGGTACATCTGTAGTTTCAGTCCTATGCACTGTATCTCCCTAAATGCTATAGTGGGTAAGGCATTGGGAAGCATTAAATATATGACAAGGAAGCCCACGAGTGTGAGATCGCAAAAGGCCAATGATGCTTACAGCATTCGACACTGCACATACTATCTACCATGCAACCACAATATTGGCTGCTAATCACAACAGGGACCGGAGGAATCGAATGGTGAGCACAGACTGAGGCAATGGAGTGTAGTTAAACTGCTCAGTCGACAAGTGACTCACAACAGTGCCACAGAACTAATGGCGTTGATACAAGGCAGAGCAATGGCAACGATAACTAAAGCAGACATTGCATTATATCTACAACAATAGCTGCCAAAGTTGAAGTTTCGTCTGAAATGAACCCATAGAGTTCCGCAGAGTCAGAAAGGAGTGGCAGATGAAATATTAGCGTTTCTGCAAGATGAGTGAGTGGGATGTGTGGAGTTGTACATGCTCGACTGTGAAGACAATGTACATGAGGTGTATAGTGATCAAGATGCATGCGTAACAAGTGAAAGTGCTGTTGAAACAGTTGTTAAATCATGTAGTTGATCATCCTTGTCAGACAGGAAGCCGCGAATACCGTTTCAGTGAAACATAGTAAGCGACAATCGTTGTCCAAGGAACAGGTACTAAACATAATTGTGTATATGGAAGACCATCTACAGCATACTAAGAGAATCAATACTCCAGAATGAGATTTTCACTCTGCAGCGGAGTGTGCGCTGATATGAAACTTCCTGGCAGATTAAAACTGTGTGCCCGACCGAGACTTCTGGAAAGTTTAGAAGGTAGGAGACGAGATACTGGCAGAAGTAAAGTTGTGAGTGCCGGGCGTGAGTCGTGCTTCGGTAGCTCACATGGTAGAGCACTTGCCCGCGAAAGGCAAAGGTCCCGAGTTTGAGTCTCGGTCGGTCACACAGTTATAATCTGCCAGGAAGTTTCAGAATCAATACTCTACAAATTTTGAATATGTCCGCAGCAACAGGACAGTGTAGTGCACAAAAAAATCTACACATATTCAGGGGAGGACAAGGTTCGTTTGCACGTTTCAAGGATGCTCGATACAGTTTACAGGATGTTCATGATAGAAGGCATAGGTTACAGTGATTTCAAGGAAAACAGTGGATGGTTGCATAACTTCAAACAGTTCTATAGAATTGGAGGAAGTAAGATAACGCAAGTTCAAAGTGTCAACTCTATGGTGCACAGCCAACTGTGGAATCGGCCCGAAAAGTTGTAGCTGAGATAAATAAACTTATCCCATCGTTCAGTAAGGAATTTGTTTTCAACTCCAACCAATCGGTATTTGAAGAGGCAATACATATGAAAGGAACCCTGAAAATTAGAGGCTAGATTGTTACACTGAAACTCAAAGAAAGCGGTATAGGCATGTGTATTCGAATACAGAGATATATAAACAGGCAGAATAGGGCGCTGAGGTCGGCACCGCCCATATGAGACAACAAGTGTCTGACGTAGTTGTTGGCTCGGTTACTGCTGCTACAATGGCAGGTTATCTAGATTTAAGTTAGTTTGAACGTGGTGTTATAGTCGGCGCGAGCGATGAGACACAGCATCTCCGACGTAGCGATTAAGTAGAGATTTGCCTGTACGATCATTTCACGAGTGCATCGTGATGTCAGGAATCCGGTAAAACATCAAATCTCCGACATCTCTGCGGCCGGAAAAAGATCCTGCAAGAACGAGACCATTGACGACTGAAGAGAAACGTTGAACGTGACATAATTGCAACCTTTCCGCAAACTGTTGCAGATTTCAATGCTGGGCCATCAACAAGTGTCAGTGTGCGAACCATTCAACGAAACATCACCGACATGGGCTTTCGGAGACGGAGGCCCACTTGTATACCATTGATGACTGCACAACACGAAGTTTTATGCCTCGTCTGGGCCCGTCAGCACCGCTACTGGACTGTTCATGACAGGAAACATGTTGCCTGGTCGGACGAGTCTCGTTTCAAATGGTATCGAGAGGATGGACGCATATGGGTATGGAGGCAACTTTATGAGTCCATGGATCCTGCAGTCAGCTGGGGACTGTTCAAGCCGTTGGATGATCTGTAATGGTGAGGGGCGTGTACAGTTGGAGTGATATGGAACACCTGATACGTCTAGATATGACTCTAATAGGTGACACGTACGTAAGCATCCTGTCTGATCACCTGCATCCATTCATGTCAGTTGTGCATTCCGACGGACTTTGGCAATTCCAGTAGGAAAATGCGACACCCCACACGTCCAGAATTGCTACAGTGTGGCTCCATGAACACTCCTCTTAGTGTAAACACTTTCGCTGGCCACCAAACTCCCCCGTTATGAACATCATTGCGCATGTCTGGGATGCCTTGAATTGAGGTCTGAGATCTGCAGTATGAGGTAGATCAGAGGTATCAGAGATTGTGCTGATTCCGGAATCCAAGACTACCAGAAAGTATTGGTTGGTACTACTGTTGAGTACATAGAGGTGGCCATTGCGATCAGCTGCTGGATGCAAATTCGTTTGATTCACACGGTTGGAGTTTTGGCATACTTTCATAATATCACAATCTGTGACGATTAATGGAGATAGCTAGTGGCATTTGGGTGCTCGCATGGAGGGGAGCACGTAGCATAGCAGCCTCAAAGAGCACATGGAATCAGCACCAAGATGTGATCTGTCGGCCACTGTTGGCACCCTGAGTAGTGAGTGGCACTGGTCAGTTTATTGGTATCAGATGATTGAGGTGCATCTCGCTTGCCGAGAAGTATTGACCACTGGTATGAGTGTCGGAAATTTTCGGACACATTCGGTTCTGCTTGGCCACTGCCCACCGTGGAGAAGACCAAGATGGCTGCCACAACCCTGTAGGTGCCGTCTCATCAAGCACTGGATGCAGTAGACCACGCTCGGTAGCTGCCTGGCCCATCGAAGCATAATATGGCTGCGAGATACATAACCTGCCGGTGGCTTCTGTATAGCGAGGACGTCCGTCTTGTAACACGAAAGCATTTCCTACAACCTGCATTTTAACATCTTGTTGCCTCTTTCACCACCGAATGCCAGAAAGACGAAGTAGACGCTAAAATTTTGACAGCCTGGTTACCCACTGTGTTCCATATATCTCTCTGGGCTGTAAAAGTCGTCTGTCGAATGTACGTAAGGCCACATTCGCAGAGGATCTTGCAAGTCTCAGCTTCCAGAGCATCAAATCGTCTTTAACGGAACCGTAGAGTGCTGCCGTCTTAGGTGGATGACGAAAATCACTTTCACGTAGTGTTTGTTGAGAATCCGCCCTATTTTTGTCGATAGACTTCCAACATATGCACTGCTTATGGCCGCCTGTTGTTTCATTCTTAGCGCCCTATATATTTGCTCCTGAGAAAACCCGTAGGCTTCAGTCCTACAGACTGCTCTCGCCAGCACTGATGTGTGCTCTGTGAACCAAGGTTCTGAGAATACCCATCAACTGCGTGCAGCTGTGTGCACGTAAATACAAATATGTATGTGTGTGTTACTGATATATTGCATGTCCCAAAGCGCCTTCACCTTTGTGCCGAACCAAAAGATCCAAATACGCAAAGGATCCCTCTTTTTCAATTGCAACTGCCAATTGGACTTGTCCATGGATGGAATTGAGATAGTTTAAAAATATTTTCTTTTCTTTTTATTTCAATTTATTGGCTTATGGTTCATGGCCATTCAGCTATCTCAATAATGGAAAGACAATACAGCAGCGATTTCGAGGCGATTTTCGTGTCATTTGCGACAAGACGAACGTAAGGACACCACACACACAGTCTGTGAGCAGAGAAACTTTTCTCACCTGCTGAGAATCGAACCTGAGCCCCTTCAGTTAGCAATCTGCTGCACTGACCCTAAAGCTGCCACGGCAGACATTCTTATAACTAGGCTGGGGTTTGGAAGAGACCATGCTAATGTGGTCATTCATAAATCACACAGACAACTCGTAGGCCATGAAACAGAAATGAAACACAGCAGGTACATCTGGCTATTATATCCCAAGAATTCGGTTGCAGCGGACCATTGTATTGATACTGGTCACTCTATGGTGTAAAAAACGACGAAATTTTAAAGTCTATTTAATATTTCTGGGACTTTCTGGTGAAAGAGGCAATAGAAATTCGCTAAGCATCGAATTCAGTTAATTGAGATGCCGAATTCAGTCTGGATAAGTCATGGAATCCGGTGCTTTCCGCAAGAAACTTTCAAATACGTCTTGACAGTGAAGTTCATAGTGATGTAACGACATTCCAGCGTGGATCGACCACGCAACCACAGATCTAATGCACGCACATTGTTCTTTATTTTCCACTTATCAACGTCCCTGGCGCTTGTGTGGGTGTGGCCACATGCGCGGTGGCGCGTATACCTTGAAGGCACGGTCTGCGAGTTTTTTTTAAAGTGCTGTCGTTGTACACCTTGGGCGCACCGAAGATCGATCGCGTGCAGCTCGCTCTCTACGTAGATGACACGGCGCCCTGCGGCATAAGTTTCAACGCCCCTGTCCCGTCCCCTGGTGTCCTACGGCACAGTCTCGGCATCAACATTGACCACAGTCTTACGTGGTGCCCACACGTCCAGGACCAGTCTCAGCAAACTCTTCCCCTTACTCACTCCGGATTTCAGACTTCCGCCACGGCTTGGCGTTACCATAGTCAAGATGTTGCTCTGCCGTGCTCTTAAGTACATTGCCGTCGTTGAGCAGTCGCAGGCGACATGCGAATGACGAAGCTTCAGCCCATGCAGAATCGCGTCCTTCGGCTGACTCTGCATCTGCCCTATGATTTTCCAGTCGCACCACTACGTGATATGGCAGAAGTTCGTCACTTTCGCTACTGATTTAAGGTGACCGCCAGCACTTTCTACGAACGTACTTGACGGTACAGCAACAGCAAGGTAGCTGGGGCGCAAATTGCCACGCAGCGTCACCACAAGATGGGCCCAGCTGTTCGCTATGTAGGTAGCTGCGAATAAATGCACAAGGGACGACGTGAAGACAGTACATAATGAAGACGGATGACACTCGACAAGCATGGTAGGCAAAGCATAAATTTGGTGTGAACTCTATCATACATCACAGGGACAAGTGTTCTCCGCTATAATCCGCGAGCTGGAGCGTCAGTTTTTCGGCTCACTCTGAAGATGGCTGAACGATATGCAGCCAAAATATTGGAAGACGAACCTGAATTTATGCGGGTGCACACTTGTAGTTTAATGGAGGAGTCATTACGCTACAAAAGCATGAAGATGCTGAGTCTAGGTTAAGCTCTCCTTCTGAACGTGTAGGTGTATATGTTGCAGGTTTGTCCGAATGGATTTAGGATTGCCGAGATTCAAATCATAGAAGACTCTGCATTTATACTAGAGGCTAGCATGGAATGATAAAGGGAACAGTTTGCTGTAGTTAAAGTATGTTCTTATGCAGTAATCTTATGCAGTAAGTTAAACGAACTTCTAGATGAGATATCTTGTGTACAGTGGAAACTTAGCAGGGTTAATTTAGTCTCGTAGGAAAGCGTTGTTGTTATGTATTGCAACTTGTTGATTACTTTGCGAAGAGTGATAACTAGGTTAAGTTAAGTGATATGTTTTTAAGGTAAGAGTCAAGGAGAGCGTGCACTTTTCGTAATTTTGTAGGCTGTCTCCTTTCACACTTCTGCCAAATGGACAAGTGAATGTTGTGGACTGTAAATATTTTATGGACTAGCTTCGCCTAGAGACTCAATGGGACAAGGACTCTGACCACTAAGATAATGTCTCTTCCACCCCTCCATAGCAGTCATTCCATGCCCAAACCACAGTAATAGGAATAATGCAGTACCCACTGTAATACTGTTCAAAGCCAGAATCCACATTTTTCTGAGAACGCATTCAGTCGGCATGTACTCTTCTAGAAGCAGAAATATTATATGGACCTCACAATTTTCGAAGCCCACAAAGTAATCATTAATCCTGTCAAATACAATAATAAAATATTTATACCAGGCTTCCCAGTGAATTAGTAACGCTTGTGCAACCTACAGTATAAGTTAACTGAACCACACTGAACAACATTCACTACCTTCTCAAGTTCCTGTCTTATATTTTAAATGAATGAAGGATAGTCTTAAATTGTAGTGATTGTCAGCATGTTAACACAGGAAAAAGACTAGCAAAAATCTCCACACATGTACAATAATCACTATATTTATTAAAAGAAAATTGCCCTGTGTAGAAAATACTCGTATTACACTTACACTCTGCAAAAATTTCAGCTTTCCATACAACTTTGCTTGACAAAATGTTGCATGTAATGAGAAGTTTCACTGACCTTGATAATATATGTTCGCCACGAGTTACACACAAGAATATCCATGAATTACTTGTGGTGCACATAAAGATACACTAACCAAAATTCAACTGCGGACAAGTAATCACACATGCCATTAAAGCACTCTGCGGCAAGTATTAGCACTCACAAATGCATATTGTTTGGAACTCTCATATGATGAAATATCAACAAGTCTACGACGTTGTATTTAAAGGAAAGTCAAAAGTATATTAATGTTTACAGTATAAATATTGTTAGTAGCAACAGACTTGTTTCAGCCTATTGTTAAGAGGAGATCTGTAATGCGTATATTGACAAGATTAAATATGAAATAACTATAGATTATCATTGCAGTTAGGTAAATATCGAAAGAGGGCCAAGGACACTTTCTGGCAGCAGGTCATCAGATGAAGCATCCTGCTTCTGACTGCATTGAACCTGAGTACATAACTAGTATGACCTCAGTGATAGTGCCCTAAACATACACTCCTTCCTGTAAAAAAAATTTTAACCCGTGAATTAACAGTAATATGATCCGACTTCAGTTTTTGAGATATTCGAATACAGGAAGAACTTTCCTAGTGTAATGAGATACATAAGGGCATTTTGAACACATGTTTAAGCAATGCAAAGTTATGATCAGCATATTGTAGCCTACCATCTCATAGAGGAAATGCTTGTAATGGAGTCTGAAATATATGTGTAAGAAGTATTAATCACAGTGGCCACTCTCATTACGTTCAGAATCAGAAGTTCTCAGCAGCTCAGATTTACCTTATAATTGCTGTAATATGCATGTGAAGAAATATATATATATATATATATATATATATATATATATATATATATATATATTATCTACTGATAGATCTTATCTGAATCTGAATAATGATTCCACTGAATGCAGAATATATTCAGTGAATTGTGTTCGCATAAACTATGACTTTAAACAAAGAATAAGTGTACACTTGGTAACTGACCATGAAAACATGATAAACTATAAGCGTTATTGCAAATGAAAAATAATTAAAGAGACTTTGAAGTAAACCTTGATTATTAGTCATTAAACGAACACCATTCTTTAGTACCAAGGTTCAATATGGCCTCAGTAGGACCATATGGAATACAGTTCTACAGATCTTCAATAAGCAGAACAAAAGGAACCTATATCCATATATAATTCCAAGTCCTTGTAGTAAGAGTAAACAAGTGTGATAGTAATGTGAGCCATGACCTATATTGACAGCAAAGTAATGAAGGGCCATGCAATATATTGACAGATTGCAAATACGATACTATCACAGGTAAACCATTTACTGGGAACAAATGACAATTTGTGCCCAATCGGGACTCTAACCAAGATGTCTCACTGAATGCGATTTGTCGTCTTAACAACTTTTGCTATCTGAGTCTGCTTCATGGACAGACCCATAGTTTCTACTTGTTCCAGTACCTACTACCCTTAGTGCTCTCATAATGATGTGATTCTCCCACTTATTTAGCTTTCTCGTCTGATTACTTCCCGACGGTGTATAGCCGTATTAAATCTTGCACAGTGTTCACAAATTGTGAATACAGAACTATCAGAGCTATATAATTTACTGAGAAGAAATGAAAATTTATGCCAGACCGGGACTCGAACCTAGGTTTCCCACTTCATACTAGCAGTCACCTTAAATGCCTATTTTTTGTGTGTGTTCGTTGAGTTTGGTCTACACGGACGTCACAAGACATCCATTCACGTTGATCGTTGATTCCTTTACTCATTTTCTTTTTTTTATACAGAGGGCGAGCAGCCCTCTGACCGAACACGCTGAACTACCGTGCCGGCAAGCTTTGGCTATCCAAGCGCGTCCATATGTCCGAGTAGACACTGTCTGAAGGAACATTGTATCTGACGTTACAGACGCTGTCAAATACAGCCTCTGCACTAATATAATTCATGCCAAATCCAAGGCAGTGAGGCAAGAAAGCTAAATAAGTGTCTCCTGTGAGGGAACAGCATCACTGTGAGAGTACTAGGGTAACAGACACTGGGACATGTGGTAGTCTTGGTCTGTCCATGATGCATGCTTGGGTAGCTGAAGCGGTTAAGATGACCACTCACATAAAGCAGGAAATCCGTATTCGGCATAATTTTTCCTTTGTTCCCAGTAAATTTTATAGTTGTGGTAGTACTGCAGTAACAATTTGTGAATACATTGCATGATTCAATACAGCTATAAATCGTCAGCAAGTTTTGTTCCTTTAGACATGCATGCTTGCCCAAAGGAAGATAGCATCGAACTTTACAGACACTGTCAGATACAGACACTGCATTACTGTACGAGATATAAAGAAAAAACAGTATTGACCCTTGACCATGAAACAATGTCCCACGATCGGAGCGGTGGACTTAACCTGGATCACTGAGAAAGCACATCTAAAGATCTGAAAATCATGTAAATAAAATATAACGCCAAAGTGTTTTAACAGGCAGTATTCTCGTATCTTCCAGTGTGAAAATAATCATGGCGGTAAAATACCTGACACTGGCGTCTGATCTTTACAGACAGAAGCATGAAAGTTGCAAACCTCGTCCACACAATAGGCGATCAACCCCAACGGTTAGTAGAAGAAGAATTATACGCGTACAGTATACTTTGTGTCCGTCCACATGGCCAACCTCTGTTCACCGCAGATTCCACATTGGTCAATAGGATACAACCTCCAAAGTACAGTTTAGGTGTATACTTTTCGCTGTGTTGCTGTGTTGTCAAAGGTGTGACCTCCGTAGGACAAGAAAACATTGCATAGAGAGGCTTTGCACAACACTAGTGACTTATAATTCAAATGGTTCAAATGCTGCAAGCACTTTGGGAGTTAACATCTGAGGTCATCCGTCCCTAAATTTAGAACTACTTATAACTTACATATAGATAAATCCGCCCCCCCCCCCCCCCCCAAGAACCATGGACCTTGCCGTTGGTGGGGAGGCTTGCGTGCCTCAGCGATACAGATAGCCGTACCGGTGCAACCACAACGGAGGGGTATCTGTTGAGAGTCCAGACAAACGTGTGATTCCTGAAGAGCGGCAGCAGCCTTTTCAGTAGTTGCAGGGGCAACAGTCTAGATGATTGACTGATCTGGTCTTGTAACACTAACCAAAACGGTTTTGCTGTGCTGGTACTGCAAACGGCTGAAAGCAGGGGGAAACTACGGCCATAGTTTTTCCCGAGGGCATGCAGCTTTACTGTATGGTTAAATGATGATGGCGTCCTCTTGGGTAAAATATTCCGGAGGTAAAATAGTCCCCCATTCGGATCTCCGGGCGGGGACTACTCAGGAGGACATCGTTACCAGAAGAAAGAAAACTGGCGTTCTACGGATCGGAGCGTGGAATGTTAGATCTCTTAATCGGGCAGGTAGGTTAGAAAATTTAAAAAGAGAAATGGATAGGTTAAAGTTAGATATAGTGGGAATTATCGAAGTTCGGTGGCGGGAGGAACAAGACTTCTGGTCAGGTGAATACAGGGTTATAAATACAAAATCAAATAGGGGTAATGCAGGAGTAGGTTAAATAATGAATAAAAAAACAGGAGTGAGGGTAAGCTACTACAACCAGCATAGTGAAAGCATAATTGTGGGAAAGATAGACACGAAGTCCACGCCTACTACAATAGTACAAGTTAATATGCCAACTAGCTCTGCAGATGACGAAGAAATTGAAGAAATGTATGATGAAATGAAAGAAATTATTCAGATAGTGAAGGGACACGAAAATTTAATAGTCATGTGTGACTGGAATTCGGTAGTAGGAAAAGGGAGAGAAGGAAACATAGTAGGTGAATATGGATTGGGGCTAAGAAATGAAAGAGGCAGCCGCCGATAGAGTTTTGCACAGAGCACAACTTAATCATAGCTAACACTTGGTTCAAGAATCATAAAAGAAGGTTGTATACATGGAAGAAGCCTGGAGATACTGACAGGTTTCAGATAGATTATATAATGGTGAGACAGAGATTTAGGAATCAGGTTTTAAATTGTAAGACATTTCCAGGGGCAGATGTGGACTCTGACCACAATCTATTGGTTACGAACAGTAGATGAAAACTGAAGAAACTGCAAAAAGGTGGGAATTTAAGGAGATGGGACCTGGATAAACTGAAAGAATCAGAGGTTGTACAGAATTTCGGGGAGAGCATAAGGAAACAATTGACAGGAATGGTGGAAAGAAATAGAGTAGAAGAAGAATGGGTAGCTTTGAGAGATGAAGTAGTGAAGGCAGCAGAGGAGCTAGTAGGTAAAAAGACGAGGGCTAGTAGAAATCATTGGGTAACAGAAGAGATACTGAATTTCATTGGTGAAAGGAGAAAATATAAAAATGCAGTAAATGAAGCAGCAAAAAGGAATACAAACGTCTCAAAAATGAGATTGACAGGACGTGAAAATTGCCAAGCAGGGATGGCTAGAGGACAAATGTAAGGATGTAGAGGCTTATCTCACTAGGGGTAAGATAGATACTGCCTACAGGAAAATTAAAGAGACCTTTGGAGAGAAGAGAACCACTTGTATGAATATCAAGAACTCAGATGGCAACCCAGTTCTAAGCAAAGAAGGGAAGGCAGAAAGGTGGAAGGAGTATATAGAGGGTTTATACTAGGGCGATGTACTTGAGGACAATATTATGGAAATGGAAGAGGATGTAGATGCAGATGAAATGGGAGATATGATACTGCGTGAAGAGTTTGACAGAGCAATGAAAGACCTGAGTCGAAACAAGGCCCCGGGAGTAGACAACATTCCATTAGAACTACTGACGGCCTTGGGAGAGCCAGTCCTGACAAAACTCTACCGTCTGGTGAGCAAGATGTATGAGACAGGCGAAATACCCTCAGACTTCAAGAACAATATAATAATTCCAATCCCAAGGAAAGCACGTGCTGACAGCTGTGAACATTACTGAACAATCAGTTTAATAAGTCACGGATGCAACATACTAACGCGAATTCATTACAGACGAATGGAAAAACTAGTAGAAACCGACCTCGGGGAAGATTAGTTTGGATTCCGTAGAAATATTGGAACACGTGAGGCAATACTTACCCTACGACTTATCTTAGAAGCTAGATTAAGGAAAGGCAAACCTACGTTTCTAGCATTTGTAGACTTAGAGAAAGTTTTTGACAATGTTGACTGGAATATTCTATTTCAAATTCTGAGGGTGGCAGGGGTAATACACCGCAAGCCAGAGGCCATTTACAATTTGTACAGAAACCAGATGGCAGTTATAAGAGTCGAGGGGCATGAAAGGGAAGCAGTGATTGGGAAGGGAGTGAGACAGGGTTGTAGCCTGCCCCCGATGTTATTCAATCTGTATATTAAGCAAGCAGTGAAGGAAACAAAAGAAAAATTCGGAGTGGGTATTAAAATCCATGGAGAAGAAATAACAACTTTGAGGTTCCCCGATGACACTGTAATTCTGTCAGAGACAGCAAAGGACTTGGAAGAGCAGTTGAATGGAATGGACAGTGTCATGAAAGGAGGGTATAAGATGAACATCAACAAAAGCAAAACGCAGACAATGGAATGTAGTCGAATTATGTCGGGTGGTGCTGAGGAAATTAGATTAGGAAATGAGACACTTAAAGTAGTAAAGGAGTTTTGCTATCTGGGGAGCAAAATAACTGATGATGGTCGAAGTAGAGAGGATATAAAATGTAGACTGGCAATGGCAAGGAAAGCGTTTCTGAAGAAGAGAAATTTGTTAACATCGAGTATAGATTTAAGTGCCAGGAAGTCGTTTCTGAAAGTATTTGTATCGAGTGTAGCCATGTATGGAAGTGAGACATGGACGATAACTAGTTTGGACAAGAAGAGTATAGAAGCTTTCGAAATATGGTGCTACAGAAGAATGCTGAAGATTAGAGGGAGAGATCATATTACTAATGAGGAGGTATGGAATAGGATTGGGGAGAAGAGAAGTTTGTGGCACAACTTGACTAGAAGATGGGATCAGTTGGTAGGACGTGTTCTGAGGCATCAAGGGATCACCAATTTAGTACTGGAGGGCAGCGTGGAGGGTGAAAATCTTAGAGGGAGACGAAGAGATGAATACACTAAAGAAATTCAGAAGGATGTAGGTTACAGTATGTACTGGGAGATGAAGAAGCTTGCACAGGATAGAGCAGCATGGAGGGCTGCATCAGACCAGTCTGAGGACTGAAGACCACAACAACAACACATAGATAAATGATGTGAAAGATGTTTCCTAACAGGCGGCTTTCAGCTGGAAGCAACCTGATGGATTAAGTAATGAGAGTAATGATGACGATAACAATGATTAGGTGGTCTGACATCATTTCACCTCACTATCTATACGCTGGCTTACAAGATGTGGCCAATTTTGGGTCGTATGTAGAGCTAATCATCGGTCACAGATTGCAGGGTAGTGGTTGATGCTTCAGTGACATGGTGGACTTGTATGCGTTTATGGACGACTCATAAGCGAACCACTCAGCAATCGGATTCCCGTAATTTTTTACATTTCTGGTACTGAATTCTGAACTCAAATATTAATCTTCCGAAGCAACTTGATGCACCTCTGTATAAGATTTACGACCGTCTCTAATACGCTAAAGCAAGATAAATTTTTCTCGACAGTCTTTGTGGCTATGTGGCAGAATACTCGCTAGTTACATAAGGGTTTTACGTTCGATTCACAGCTGAAGCAAATTTTCAAACAAAGGTGCATGTTTTACTAGTAGTTCCGTGAAGTTGAAAATATATAAAGATTGGAAAAAAATCAATAGCACTCGAGACTGATAATCGCTGGTTCGAGTCTCGTTTCAGTCATTATCTTTTTTCGTTTTCCTCCCACTCATTTCGAATACCTTCATCATTTAAATAAAGAATTCATCAAAGATATGCTAAGTGACAGATAAGTAATTGCAATTTGTATGAAATACAGGGTGGTCCATTGATCGTGACCGGGCCAAATATCTCACCAAATAAGCGTCAAACGAAAAAACTACAAAGAAGAACGCTTGTCTAACTTGAAGGGGGAAACCAGATGGTGCTATGGTTGGCACGCTAGATGGCGCTTCCATAGGTCAAACAGATATCAATTGCGTTTTTTTTCAATAGGAACCCCCATTTTTATTACATATTCTTGTAGAACGTAAAGAAATATGAATGTTTTAGTTGGACCACTTTCTTCCCTTTGTGAAAGATGGCGCTGTAATAGTCACAAACATATGGCTCACAATTTTAGACGAACAGTTGGTAACAGGTAGGTTTTTTAAATTAAAATACAGAACTTAGTTACGTTTGAACATTTTAGCTTCGATTGTTCCAATGTGGTACATGTACCTTTGTGAACTTATGATTTCTGAGAACACTTGCTGTTACAGCGCAATTACCTGTAAATACCACATTAATGCAATAAATGCTCAGAATGATATCCGTCAACCTCAATGCTTTTGGCAATACGTGTAACGACATTCCTCTCAACAGCGAGTAGTTCGCGTTCCGTAATGTTCGCACATGCATTGACAATGCGCTGACGCATGTTGTCAGGCGTTGTCGGTGGATCACGATAGCAAATATTCTTCAGCTTTCCCCATGTTCGAAGTACATCGCCATTCTGTCATGCAAACATCTTATAGTAACATCTGTAGAACATTACGTAGTTAATCAGCATACATTGGACCATTTAGATTGTCATCGATAAAATGGGGCCAATTATCCTTCCTCCCATAATGCCGCACCATACAGTAACCCGCCAAGGTCGCTGATATTCCACTTGTCGCAGCCATCGTGGATTCTTCGTTGCCCAATAGTGCATATTATGCCGGTTTACATTACCGCTGATGATGAATGACGCTTCGTCGCTAAATAGAACGCGTGCAAAACTATGTCATCGTCCCGTAATTTCTCTTGTGCCCAGTGGCAGAACTCTACACGACGTTCAAAGTCGTTGCCATGCAATTCCTGGTGCATAGAAATATGGTACGGGTGCAATCGATGTTGACGTAGCATTCTCAACACCGACGATTCTGAGATTCCAGATTCTCGCGCAATTTGTCTGCTACTGATGGGCGGATTAGCCGCGACAGCAGCTAAAACACCTACTTGGGCATCATCATTTGTTGCACGTCGTGGTTGACGTTTCACATGTGTCTGAACACTCCCTGTTTCCATAAATAACGTAACTATCCCGCGAACGGTCCGGACACTTGGATGATGTCGTCCAGGATACCGAGCAGCATACATAGCACACGCCCGTTAGGCATTTTGATCACAATAGCCATACATCAACACGATATCGACCTTTTCCGCAATTCGTAAACGGTCCATTTCAACACGGATAATGTATCACGAAGCGAATACCGTCCGCACTGGCGGGATGTTACGTGATACCACGTACTTATACGTTTGTGACTATTACAGCGACATCTATCACAAAGCAAAAAAAGTGGTCCAACTAAAACATTCATATTTCTTTACATACTACACGAATATGTAATAAAAATGGGGGGTTCCTATCCAAAAAAAGCGCAGTTGATATCCGTTTGGCCTATGGCAGCGCCATCTAACGGGCCAACCATAGCGCCATCTGGTTTCCATCTTCAAGCTAGACGAGTTTCGTTCTTTGTGGTTTTTTCTAGTTTGGCACTTATTTGGTGAGATATTTGGCCCGGTGACTATCAATGGACCACCCTGTATACACGTTTTCTTACTTCTAGTTACGTATCACACACAAAAATCCATTTTTCATTGAAAATATAAAGTCTTATTCATCGATCTTTTATGAAAGACTTTTCACATTAAAAAACGTTACAAATTAAATTCTTTTTCAGCCGTACGTATTTATGCTGTATGCAGATTTTCACGGAACTTGCACCTTTACTTAAAGTTTTGGAAAGCTAGGAAGTGAACCTACTGCAAACGCGTAATAGGTGAACATTTTACCACACAGCCACACGACCTGTCGAGAAAAGTTGACCTTGCTTTAGTCGATTTTCTCGGGAGTTTTCGAGGGTTACATTGAACTATTGTGAGGGTTTAATATTTGAGTTATGAACTTCAATTGCCATAAATGCAAGAACAATTTAAATATTCGAGTGCATTGTGGTCCTCTTGTCAGTGATATTGCAGTAATGGGATACTACTATTTTCATCTTGCGGAGTTCACAATTTTCTCTTCCTGAACATGTAACGCAAGTTACCAATCTTTACGTGGCGTAAAAATGTAATCAAGATCTGACTGAACATATCTGCAGTTTCGTCAGTCATTACTTCATAGTAAATAACTACATCGTATTTAAAAAATGTGTGGTTACTGCTAACAACGTCATTGGTATACAATATGAACCGCAAGGGTCTCAACAGATTTCCATGGGGCACACTCTGCAGTTACTTATACATCTGCCGATGTCTCTCCATCGAAGATGGTGCGTCCCCCTTGCAAAGAAATAATCAATCTAGTCAAAAATTTCTCTCAATACCCTTGCGATCATACTTTCGATAGTAAGAGTCTGCGTGGAACTGACTCAAATGCTTTTTGTAAATCAAAAAATACTGCGTCTAACTGACTTTACTTCATCTACGTGTTTGAGAATGTCATTTTGGTGGTGGACTTGTAACTACCAAATAGCCTCTTCGAATATTTGATTTGCAAATAAAAAGGAATAAGAAGGCAAATTTTAAGATGAGACATTAATTACAAGCAGCTGCCAGCAGGAAGTCGTATACTCCTAGCTCACTCATTTGTTACCCAGTTTAATTCTTATTTTCTTTGCGTGTTTTTGGTACTTTCATTGTTTAATTCATAAATTTCTGGCGTATTATAGTATTTGAGAGTTGTAGCATCGCGTTTTAGTTCCTGAATAGTGTAAATTCGCGTAGCCGTCTGTCTTCTGTTTTTGTTTTGAACTGCCAGTGTCGGTAGGTCACAGCCAGTGTGCTCCCTGCCGCCGTTGGATAAGCAGCTGCCAGCAGAAAGCCGTATACTCCTATCTCACTTATTTGTCACATAGTTTAATTCTTAATTTCTTTGCGTGTTTTTGGTACTTGCATTGTGTAATTCATAAATTTCGGGCGTATTATGGTATTTGAGAGTTGTAGCACCGCGATTTAGTACCTGAATAGTGTAAAATCGCGTAGTCTCCTTCCGCCGCCGAGCAGTGTGTCAGCAGTGCGCATGTAGCAGCATTACTGCATTTACTAGGCAACCTTGAATTTTAATAACCGTTTAAATTTTGTGTCGATTTGTTTGTGCTCTCTGTAGATTAGTTCAGACGTTCTTTGCACAACAGTTTTTAGCATGGTTATGGACTCCAACTGCTGTGTTCGGATGCAGGCTGAGTTGGCATCCGTTCGCTCCCAGCTTGAGGCAGTGTTGGCTTCGGTCACACAGCTTGAGGCTGTTGCCAATGGGCATCACTGTGGGGGTCCGGATGGGGGTTTGTCGGGGACGGCCAGCTCGTGCCACGCATCCCCCGATCGGACTACGACTGTGGCTGCCCGGGATACTGCCCACATTGAGGCTGATCCCTCACCTGTGGTAGAGTGGGAGGCCGTATCGATGTGTGGCAGGGAGCGAAAGACATTCCGGAGGGCTGAACTAGAGGCCTCTCCAGTTTTTCAGACGAACCGATTTCAGGCTCTGTCTCAGGCTGATACTGATCTTCGGCCGGACATGGCTGCTTGTCCTGTTCCAGAGGTTGCCCCTCAGTCTGCAAGATCCGGGTGGCCGCAGAGGGTGGGCTTACTGGTAGTTGGGAGCTCCAACGTCAGGCGCGTAATGGGGCCCCTTACGGATATGGCAGCAAGAGAGGGGAAGAAAACCAATGTGCACTCCGTGTGCATATCGGGGCGAGTCATTCCAGATGTGGAAAGGGTCCTTCCGGATGCCATGAAGGGTACAGGGTGCACCCATCTGCAGGTGGTCGCTCATGTCGGCACCAATGATGTGTGTCGCTATGGATCGGAGGAAATCCTCTCTGGCTTCCAGCGGCTATCTGATTTGGTGAAGACTGCCAGTCTCGCTAGCGGGATGAAAGCAGAGCTCACCATCTGCAGCATCGTCGACAGGACTGACTGCGGACCTTTGGTACAGAGTCGAGTGGAGTGTCTGAATCAGAGGCTGAGACGGTTCTGCGACCGTGTGGGCTGCAGATTCCTCGACTTGCTCCATAGGGTGGTGGGGTTTCGGGTTCCACTGGATAGCTCAGGAGTCCACTACACGCAGCAAGCGGCTACACGGGTAGCAGGGGTTGTCTGGCGTGGACTGGGCGGTTTTTAGGTTAGATGGCCTCGGGCAAGTACAGAAAGGGCGACAGTCTCAAAGGGTGCGGGGAAAGTCAGGACATGCGGGGACCAAACAGCAATCGGTACTGTAATTGTAAACTGTCGAAGCTGCATTGGGAAAGTACCGGAACTTCAAGCGCTGACAGAAAGCACTCAAGCTGAAATCGTTATAGGTACAGAAAGCTAGCTGAAGCCAGAGAGAAATTCTGCCGAAATTTTTACAAAGGCACAGGCGGTGTTTAGAAAGGATAGATTGTATGCAACCGGTGGTGGCTTGTTTGTCGCTGTTAGTAGTAGTTTCACCTGTAGTGAAGTAGAAGTGGATAGCTCCTGTGAATTATTATGGGTGGAGGTTACACTCAACAACCGAGCTAGGTTAATAATTGGCTCCTTTTACCGACCTCCCGACTCAGCAGCATTAGTGGCAGAACAACTGAGAGAAAATTTGGAATACATTTCACATAAATTTTCTCAGCATGTTATAGTCTTAGGTGGAGATTTCAATTTACCATATATAGACTGGGACACTCAGATGTTTAGGACGGGCGGTAGGGACAGAGCATCGAGTGACATTATACTGAGTGCACTATCCGAAAATTACCTCGAGCAGTTAAACAGAGAAACGACTTGTGGAGATAACATCTTGGACCTACTGATAACAAACAGACCCGAACTTTTCGACTCTGTAAGTGCAGAATAGGGAATCAGTGATCATAAGGCCGTTGCAGCATCCCTGAATATGGAAGTTAATAGGAATATAAAAAAAGGGAAGAAGGTTTATCTGTTTAGCAAGAGTAAGAGAAAGCAGATTTCAGACTACCTAATAGATCAAAACGAAAATTTCTGTTCCGACACTGACAATGTTGAGTGTTTATGGAAAAAGTTCAAGGCAATCGTAAAATGCGTTTTAGACAGGTACGTGCCGAGTAAAACTGTGAGGGACGGGAAAAACCCAGCGTGGTACAACAATCAAGTTAGGAAACTACTGCGAAAGCAAAGAGAGCTTCACTCCAAGTTTAAACGCAGCCAAAACCTCTCAGACAAACAGAAGCTAAACGATGTCAAAGTTAGCGTAAGGAAGGCTATGCGTGAAGCGTTCAGTGAATTCGAAAGTAAAATTCTATGTACCGACTTGACAGGAAATCCTAGGAAGTTCTGGTCTTACGTTAAATCAGTAAGTGGCTCTAAGCAGTATATCCAGACACTCTGGGATGATGATGGCATTGAAACAGAGGATGACACATGTAAAGCTGAAATAATAAACACCTTTTTCCAAAGCTGTTTCACAGAGGAAGACCGCACTGCAGTTCCTTCTCTAAATCCTCGCACAAACGAAAATATGGCTGACATCGAAATAAGTGTCCAAGGAATAGAAAAGCAAGTGGAATAACTCAAAAGAGGAAAGTTCACTGGAGCCGACGGGATACCAATTCGATTCTACACAGAGTACGCGAAAGAACTTGCCCCTCTTCTAATAGCCGTGTACCGCAAGTCTCTAGAGGAACGGAAGGTTCCAAATGATTGGAAAAAAGCACAAGTAGTCCCAGTATTCAAGAAGGGTCGTCGAGCAGATGCGCAAAACTATAGACCTATATCTCTGACGTCGATCTGTTGTAGAATTTTAGAACATGTTTTTTGCTCGAGTATCATGTCGTTTTTGGAAACCCAGAATCTACTCTGTAGGAATCAACATGGATTCCGGAAACAGCGATCGTGTGAGACCCAACTCGCTTTATTTGTTCATGAGACCCAGAAAATATTAGATACAGGCTCCCAGGTAGAAGCTATTTTCCTTGACTTCCAGAAGGCGTTCGATACAGGTTTGCACTGTCGCCTGATAAACAAAGCAAGAGCCTACGGAATATCAGACCAGCTGTGTGGCTGGATTGAAGAGTTTTTAGCAAACAGAACACAGCATGTTGTTATCAATGGAGAGACGTCTACAGACGTTAAAGTAACCTCTGGCGTGCCACAGGGGAGTGTTATGGGACCATTGCTTTTCACAATATATATAAATGACCTAGTAGATAGTGTCGGAAGTTCCATGCGGCTTTTCGCGGATGATGCTGTAGTATACAGAGAAGTTGCAGCATTAGAAAATTGTAGCGAAATGCAGGAAGATCTGCAGCGGATAGGCACTTGGTGCAGGGAGTGGCAACTGACCCTTAACATAGACAAATGTAATGTATTGCGAATGCAATAAAAGAGGATCCTTTATTGTATGATTATATGATAGCGGAACAAACAGTGGTAGCAATTACTTGTGTGAAATATCTGGGAGTATGCGTGCGGAATGATTTGAAGTGGAATGATCATATAAAATTAATTGTTGGTAAGGCGGGTACCAGGTTGATATTCATTGGGAGAGTCCTTAGAAACTGTAGTCCATCAACAAAGGAGGTGGCTTACAAAACACTCGTTCGACCTATACTTGAGTATTACTCATCAGTGTGGGATCCGTACCAGATCGGGTTGACGGAGAAGATAGAGAAGATCCAAAGAAGAGCGGCGCGTTTCGTCACAGGGTTATTTGGTAACCGTGATAGTGTTACGGAGATGTTTAGCAAACTCAAGTGGCAGACTCTGTAAGAGAGGCGCTCTGCATAGCGGTGTAGCTTGCTCGCCAGATTTCGAGATGGTGCGTTTCTGGATGAGGTATCGAATATATTCCTTCCCCCTACTTATACCTCCCGAGGAGATCACGAATGTAAAATTAGAGAGATTCTAGCGCGCACGGAGGCTTTCAGACAGTCGTTCTTCCCGCGAACCATACGCGACTGGAACAGAAAAGTTAGGTAATGACAATGGCACGTAAAGTGCCCTCCGCCACACACCGTTGGGTGGCCTGCGGAGTATAAATGTAGATGTAGATGGAGACAAATAACATGATGTTAACAATGTTGGTAAGGTACGTGCTTCTCACAGAGAAAGACGGGAGATTGTGCTAAATGTATATAGGGAATTTCGATACGAAAGGAATTCGAGCAAATGTTATATGTAAAACAGTTGGAAGAAGATGCTGGTTGTTGACAAATGGGTGTTAGTAGATGGTAAGACATTAATTAGATATGAAGAGAGTTAGTTGGAGGCTTCATTTGAGAGATTACAAATCTGGTAACATACAGTTGGTAGTATTGGTATGTTACAGGGAATGTCTAATGGACGTGGAAAGGGAAGCAGCTGAAATAGACTGGGGAAAGGATGTAGAGTGTATGTAAATGAAAGGAACGTGAGATGTGCGGACATAAGCTTAGCAGCAGGCCTGGGTTCTCATATGAGGGGAATACAGTGGGGTGCTTGAACCAAGCTGGTTGAAGCCCAAGCAGCTACCTCAGGCACCAAGCTCAGAGCGGCACCACAACTGTAAGTTTTCTGTACAGGGCATACCACGATTAGCAGCGGCTGCTTGGGGCGCCAAGCTGAAGGAGCCCCCAAGTGCAAAATTTGTGGGATCCTGACTAAGACAACGGAGGATTTTTATCAGAATTAAACACGACATATTCCCCGAGTACATATTTCGAGGAATTACGACACAAGATTCTTCGTTGTTATAACAAGTGACAATGTTCGCAGACAAACGTTTCGAAAAACTAATTGAAAGCAGTTCTAATCATGATTCCCAAGCACCGCAAGTACAAGCCATCTACTTTTGCCAATCCTAAGCCGCGTGGCCTTAAGTTAAGCACAGTTCCCCATGTTTTCGCGCTTAGATCCACCCTGAGCAATTGACATGCAATTTCGCTGCACACTGCTTACCTTAATCACTCACAGACTGCTAGATACATCTTTTGGTAACATGACAAAAAAAGGTTTCTTTCAATATTTCGATATGTAAAAAGTTATAATTAGTAAAAATATGTCAAAATAATGGCCCATTTGTGTAACATGATGCGGTTTTAATTTCCTTTTGATATGTGGGTCCCTTTGCGGTATGTTAGATCCGTTGCCTAACTCATACATGTGCTGTCGATCTATAACTATAATCAGTTACATGTCAGACTCAGCTTTAAATACCCTGTAGGCTTCTTGTGAATGATGACGTAATTTTCTGAAACATTGTGCTCTTGTTTACAGATATACTGTTTAGTTGACCCATGAGTAACCTATGCATGGCTTCAGTTTCAGTAACTGATGCTGTTTACTTTCTTTTTAACTGCTGTTTGTACCATTACGTATTACCTTGTGGATCTCATTAGGGAGTAATTACTTTTCCTGTTTCACAGGTGATATTCCACATGGTGGCGTGTGTTTTAACCACTAATGATACGATGTTGTGCTTACTGCAGGGACTGGCAAGTGAGTATAGAACCTCTAAATTAAAATTAAAGATTCTCGGTTCTGTTTTGTACTAATCTGTACTATTATCATTATTATTATTAATATCGTTGTTATTAATATTAGTATTAGGCTTAATATTATTATGATGTATTGATATTATCAGCCCCCATTAGAAACTTCATGCCCACAGTGCTGAATCAAATGTCAGCACTTCAGGAGCATTGCTTCAATTTAGGGTTTCTACAGCTGAGATACTTCCTCCGTCCTTAAAAAATCTTTAAAAACAGAGAATTCATTTATTCTGTGGAACAGAACCCAATGAATGCGGTTGAGAAGCAAGGTGGATTTTACAGAGTGAGATCTTATGGATGTGGCTGAGAAGTACAGAATAAGATTATAGGGTAGAGGATGACATCGCCGTGGTTTGCAGAGGAGGCAATATATCTGATAACATGGGTGTATGTCTTCACCATTTTTGTGACGAGAAACTGGGAGTCTTTTCAGAACCTACAGATAGGCTGTACGGTATGTGGAAATAAATAGTTGCCAAGGTATGTGGCGCTACAAGCTTAGCAGTAGCTCGAATTCAACAATGAAATGGCAAACTATGGAATGTGCTGCTCACATTTACGGGATACATCGATATCTGGAGTTGCCCTATGAATTTAAGAAAGAGTAAAGGACAAGTGTTGCACAGGTGTGGACTGAAGTGAATAGATGGCCAGAGAGAATGACCATCAGTAACTAGCACAATGAGATCTAAAAAAACTGATAGAAGTATGGATATATACAATACGGTTGCTATAAGTGTGAATTTCAGCTGAAGTATATAAGCCCTTTATCTTTTTTGTTTTGGTTTATCAGCGTTAGTAATCTTGGTCTAAGAAAACGCAATAGCAGGAAGGAGATGTGTGACATGAACAACAGTTGGTAGGCATGTCTCTATATCTGAAAGACGACGTCTACTCAGATTTCCCCACAGCTGCGTATGAGTCGCTCTACTAGCGTCACTGTGAGGATTGAAATCAGATTTGCTTAAATGCATCCTGTAACTGTCGTGAGCGTTAGTTACGTTTCATATTGGACCTGACGAGTTGATATCAGTCAAGAATGCCCTGAAGGCGACAAAGACGCCATTATCAACACCTCGCTGAGTTTGAACGAGGTCGTGTAATAGGGCTCCGAGAAGATGGATGTTCCTCTTGAGATACTGCTGAAAGACTTGACAGGAACGTAGCCATTGTACATGATTGCCAGTAGCGGTGCTCATGAGAGTGTACAGTCACAAGAAAACTGAGCTCCAAACAGCCACGTGGCATTACCAAGAAGAAAGACCGTTATGTCTGACGTACGGCTTTGGTGAATCGAACTACGTCTGCAGCAGCAATCTGAGCACCACGGTAATCCATCGTCGTTTGCGACTTCAGTGGCGTCAAGCGAGAGCTCAGTGGGGGACCGGGTAAAGGGCTGTTGTGAAAGCTGGTTCTGCCTCAGTGTCAGTGATGGACATACGTTGGTTAGCGGGCCATTTGTAGGTCTGCAACCAACCTGTCTCAGTGCTAGACACACTGGACATCCACTCGAGTTATGGTATGGGATGCGATTTCGTACGACAACAGGAGCACTCTCGTGCCTATCCCACGCACCCTGACTACAAATTTGTGCGTCAGTCTGGTGATTCAATTTGTTGTGCGGTTTTCCAACAGTATAAAGCTCGTCCACATACAGCTGTGGTACACGAACATCCTCTATAGAGTGTCGATATGTTGCCTTGACCTACTCAAACACCAGATATGTCTCCAATCGGGCTCGTACGGGACGTGATTAGACGACAACTCCATTGTCATCCACTAACAGCATCAACCGTCCCTGCGTTGAGTAAGTCCAACTGCAATGGAACTCCATTCCAGAAACTGACATCTGGCACATGTACAACACAACGAAAGCACGTTTTCACACTTGCATTCAACATCCTACAGTTATACCAGTTATTAATGTACTAGCATTTCGCATTTTCAATGGCTTATCCCGCTCTTACACTAACCTCTGATCTTGCTGTGTTCATCACTTAAATACGTTATCTAGACAAATGTATCCGCAAATTTTGTCTACTTACATTATTTTTGCTGCTGCGATTTTTTTCCTGCAGTGTATTTTAATGTATTAGTTAATCGGATGGAATGGTTGAATGTGGTGCAGTGAAAATCAGAGAAGGAAGATGACTCGTTTTCTGTTGAACGCCAGAGGGAAAGGAAGGCTATGCATCAGTGTAATGGGGAAGGTAGACTGCAGAGAATATCAGCAGTTACTAGGGCAGGTCTCCTGTGTAGAGAAGTTAACCTCGGTGCAGTCCTGGTGATGGTTGTAAGATACTGGTTTGGGTAGGAGTTTTAGTATTATAGGAGTGAGTGGAAGATACTGGTTGTGATAGGAGTTTTAATAAGATAGGAAGGACGAAGAAAAATGTAAGAGGCAATCAGGCCGAAATATTTGATTGGACGTACGTAAGTTTGGAGTTTAAGTAGAATATGAGGATTCTTTAGACGATTTATTTTTTCTTTGTGGTAGTTTAAGATTCGGTGCGGTAGGAAAGGAGTCTTAGTTGGTACTTCACGGTTCTGTATGCAAATAATGATAGTCCGTTCCCCCATTTGAAAACGTTGCACCCTATACACAGATACTGTCTCCTTTGAATACATGATCTCGCAGACGTTTCTTGGATGATTACAGGTTCCGGCTTCTCACCGAATCGGAATATTTCTGCTGTTACTTTGAGAAATAAACCACGATTGCTTTGTGGTTCAACGACTTTCTTGTGTCCCCTCTAAGTCGTACACACGTGGTTTAATGCCTCGCATACATAAAGCCATCTTGAAACTTTCTGTATTCAGTACTTAATGTTCCCGACTTCAGTTAATTGCATCAATAGAGGCCTGTAGCTTTGGTGAGGGTTAAGAGCCTTCGGCGCGCGTCGTGAATCTTGACCGTCTAAACCTGAACCTTGTCGACACTGGACCTTTGCTTCGAAATTAATTGTACTGCGTGTGCCTCCTTAGAATGATGCCTGTAGCCATGGGAGTAAGTCGACTCTCTTAGCTGCATAATCTTACTACTCCTGCAGCAACATGTATCCTGTTCTCAAACATACAGTTGTTTACTATGGAGAAATGAAGTAATATAATGGAAGATGGGCTAGTTTTCAGGTTGGAGTCTTTTCAAAAACTACTATTACAACACTTCAGCCTAATTTCATTTCAACAGTTTGTAGCTAGTGTTGTTTTTATGATTTTTGCCTAATTTATGGAGACCACTGTATTATGTTTCCCTGCTAGGTTGCTGTACACGATTTTTCTTTCTCTTTAACGAATAAATTACGTATTTTATGCTATCCATTTCAGGGCATACTACCTTCCAATTTATTTAAAAAATCTTTATCTACAGTCATACTCGAAAAGTCACTATGTGACTCAAGAAGTAGTGTTATTATAATTATTTAAATAATTTGAAGCGTCACTTTGTATGACCTGCTTGCTTGTTTCCTTCAGAAAGCCATTTAATACATGTTTCTGGTGTGACAACAGGAGTGATACATGTGTTAACTGAACAGTTTTTGTAGTGCTTTTAGGCGGAGTACAAACACATAAATAAATTTTAACTTTAAGGATAGCGAAATTTGTTGTTGCTGTGCTCTTCAGAAAGAAGACTGCTCTGATGTGTCTCTCAACGTTGGTTTAAACCCTTCATCTGTGCATGACTGCTGTGACCTACACCTACATCCACTTGAAAATGTCTACTGTAGGCAAGCTTTGTTGTTCTCCTACAATTTTTACACCCTACACTTCTATACAACAAGAACATAAAAATTTCTTGCTGCATCAACATTTGCCATATGTACAGAGGGTGTAAAAATAACGCATTACCATTTCTAATACCGTTTAGGAAAATTCTTGTCATTAAGGCCACTTCCAGTCGTCTCAGAATGGATCAATACGGATCCTGTATGGTTTTCAAGTGAATATTATACAATTATTCCCGCAAAATAATAGCAAGTACAGGTAATGTTGGAGATGGATAGCGATTACGTACCCTTCTCTCCAAACTGCGCCACAATTCTCAATAATATTCCGATCTGATGACTGTGGTGCCCAGCGGGTTGTGACAATCCTTCCTCATGGTGGCACCTGTCCTGTACGATGTGAGCTGTGTGAACTGCGGCCCTGTCATCTTCGAACACAGCATCTCAATTTGGGTAAATCCTTGGCAGAGAAACCATTGAGTCTATGAAACACCATAACATGCCTGCCAAAATCATTACTAACGCCAATATGTTTCACTCTTGGGGAGAAAACACAGCCAGAAATTGTAAGCAGTGTGAAAGAAGACACATCCGACCAAATGACTTCCTTCAGTTGCTTCATAGTCCAGGGTTGATGGCTTCAGCTCCACGTTTTACTGTTACAGACGTTTGTTTTTCTGGTACGTGATTTTTGGAAGAATTCTTGCCTAGAGTGCCCAGCTGCTTGAGCTCCCTGTATGTTATCTTGGTGATGACAGTCTTCACTGTCTTCACATTCAGTTCTGCAGTGACTTTTGCATCTGCTCATCCTCTTATTTTTCGTCACAATCCTCTTCGATGGCCGTCTATCAAGGTCACTCAACATACACTCCCGTCCCCATTATGAGTGAGTAGACGATATTTTTTTCGCTTTTCCAGTAAGCAGCATAAATCTACGATACGTAACCTCTTAAAACACCGAACACTTAGGCTACATTGGTTATGGATACACCCATATGAAAGTACCAACAGTTTATCCACGTTCGAGTTGACATATCTCCGACATAATGCACTCGCAACTACACTATCACCGCTCTGACCACGACTGGCACTTGAAACGTACGGTAGTGAAGACATTGTTCATGTGCCGTTCGTGGTCAAATACAGCAGTGCTACCTGCAGAATTGGCTAGAAACTGCATTTATGTTCAAGCATGAATTTCTCGCGGTGTATCCATATTGTTTCCCAGTCCCTTTACCTATCCCTTCTTTTAGTCAAGTAGTGTCATAAATGTCTGTTTTCGCTGATTCGATTCTGTACTTGTACATTATTCTAGGTACCCCACTGATTTTCAGCATTCTACTATAGCAACACATTTCTAATGCTTCTGTTCTCTTCCTGTCTATACTATTTATCGTCCATGTTTCAGTTCCATATAAGACTATGCTCCACACAATTACTTTTAGAAAACGTCTTCAGACACTTTTTTTTTCAAATTGAAAATATTCTTCTTCTTTAGATACGCCACTTTTCCTGCTGTCAGTCTGCTCTTTACGATTATCATCATCTGTTATTTTGCTGCCTAA
The DNA here is from genome assembly GCF_021461385.2 of Schistocerca piceifrons. Classification (NCBI taxonomy): domain Eukaryota; kingdom Metazoa; phylum Arthropoda; class Insecta; order Orthoptera; family Acrididae; genus Schistocerca; species Schistocerca piceifrons. The sequence continues at coordinate 619,829,412 of NC_060149.1, forward strand.
ACAACAAAACACCGTTACTGCTCTTAAAGCCTAATCTCCTGACATAGATGACTCGACATCAACTGATTTAATTCTAGTACACGCCACTACCTTGATCTATTATAGTTAATTTTCATCTTCTGACCTCTTTTTAAGACTTCATCAATTCCATTGAACTGATCTTCTGAGTCCATTGCCGTCTCGACAGTATCACAGCGTCATTGGCAAATTGTTATTTCTTCCTCCTGAACTTTAGTTCTATTTCCAAATTTCTCCTCCCTGTGCACGGAGTGCATAGCATAGAAATTGGTTACAACCTTGTATCATTCCCCGTTCAGATATTTCTCCTTTTTATATCTTTCAGTTCTTTGACTGGAGTCTGGTGTTTGTAGAAACAGTACATGATTTTTCGTAACTTTATTTTAGCGTTGATAACTTCAGAACTTCAGCCGGCCGGTGTGGCCGAGAGGTTCTAGGCGCTTCAGTCCGGAACCGAGCGACTGCTACGGTCGCAGGTTCGAATCCTGCCTCGGGCATGGATGTTTAAGTAGTTCTAAGTTCTGGGGGACTGATGACCTCAGATGTTAAGTCCCATAGTGCTCAGAGCCATTTTTGAACTTCAGAATTTCAAAGAGTGTATTCATTTAAATATTGCCAAAAGCTTCTTTTTAAATCTACAAACGCTGCAGAGGAGGACGGATAAGAAAAATATAGAGGCTGAGAGCATTCCAGCATAGCCGGGGCTTCTGAACTGGTGACGAGCAGTGCGTCCACACGCAACACTTCATTCTGGTATCTGTATTATTCTCCTGCTCGCTAGACCACTTTACTCTCATAAGAGTCCTTCGCGAGCAGCTGTTACAGATGTTCATCTGTATTAGGTTATCATTTTTTTTGTCATGTTACTATCTAACTTAGTATGACGTTCTTAATTGTTTCGTTGGTGTTAGTTTTGCATTAACTGTGTTTGTCGGTACTTTATTTTTTAACAGGTCTTCTAGGGTTGAGTATTTGAGCACAGTGTTTATCCGAGCTATCTTTGTTGTACACTATCTGATGCTATCTTAAATGTATACACACATGTTCCTCAAAAACTACGTTATACAAGCTGTTTAAGTATAATTTTCATTATCAGTGCTGTTTAACTTGATCTTTATCAATCTGCATGTTACCTACATTTCTTCACTGTCTTTGGTGTCTTTCCTTTGTCTGCATTCTCTCTACAGTTCCACTTACATATTGCCTTCAATTGAGTTGAATCTGTTCATTTTCTTCGCTCATGTATTGGTGAAGGTAGTCCATCTTGTGCTACCAGTTGCTCGGGATCTCCTATCTGTTTGTGCAGTGGAGAACTGTGTTTCTGGAGATCTGTGTCTCCGTCACCACATTCAGTCTGTTCCTTGAGATTCAGGAGACAAATGTGTGTGATTATAAGGGCTAAATCCATTTAAGAAATGGACTGTACCAGCACCTCCTATAGAGGAAAGCCTGCGCGCCCGCTCAGTGACGTCACGCACGTAGTCTAGTGCCGGTGCTCGCAGTCCGTTTGGCCACAGCGATAGACTGTTACGGGAACCGTACGAGGAAAATTCGTAAAGAAATCTGACATACCTCTCTCATGAATTACAAGATTTCCTTTCTCAAATGACCCAGTTCTATTGTCTGTAACTTATTTCTGCATACCTTTTAGCCCCGACGTAAAAAGTGGCTGTAATAACTTTCATTATCTGTGGCATCAAAACTCCCAAATGAATGGACCCATTTCATTGTAGTTTATTTTAAAGGTGCTTTAATGGGGATTGTCACGACTTGTTTGATGGCAGTCTGGTTAGCCGTTCAAAGATCGTCAGCTACACAAAGTGCAAGTGTTTGCCACCAGTGTGCTCTTTCCCAATACCATTTCTAAACTGTAAGTGCTGTAGTATAAATTGTAAATCTCGAAAAGGCCAATCTAAACGTCTGCAACGGTATACATTTATCTTTTATGGCTGACCACCATTCACCATTCTTCCGTTTTGCAGTTCCTGTGTAAGACGATTTTTAATGACAAAAATTTTGATTGAAAGCCATCCGCGAAAGATTCTCGTATGCTCTCGCGGACTTTCTTTTAGGGGTTTTGTTCTGTTTTTTAAGTTAAATATTGCATCACTTTGACGCAGGTCTAATAATGTGGACGGCACTTTGCAAAGTAGCACACTGGCAGCTAACATTTTACGGACACTGTTATTGCCGCTGTTTATTCCTTATGTAGCAAAATCCATTTTAAAACCTGATTGGATGATATACCTGTTAATTAAAAAAAGAAACACGAAAATTGGGCAAATAGTGTTCGAATTATAACACCCCCTATAGAGAGGCACTGGTAATAAGCAATAGTATGAGTCGTTTCAAAAACTAACACTGCCCTGAAAGACATGTTCTACATATGTTTTAGTCCACCATTTCAGCAACCTTGTATTCATGCTTTTTTTTAAAATTTAAAGAAATTTCTCCTGTTAATATTTTTTAAGTGAAATGCAGTTCTAATGAATGATATGATATCTCTTCTCAGTTTGTGCACCTTTCCCTAAGAAAGTTTCTTTCCATTAAGAAAATCTCACTGACCTGAGATGAGTATGTAATGGTATTGCCATAAAGTTTTGGTATGCCAATACAAATTTCAATGAATTCTCTTTTCCCAGTAAGTTAACTAAATTTCCATTATGTATTGAAATTACAAGAGGTCTCAAAATACAGATTACCAGGTTAGAATTTCGCTGCTCTAAACTGAATACCTTTGAAGAAAGAATGTTTCTGTACTAAGCAGTATATACTTTGAAACAAACTGTTTGCATGAATTGCACATAAATAAATTTCAACTACAAAGTAAACTTTCATTTCATCTGTTGAGAAGTTTTATGACGTGATGTGACCTGTGATGAAATAATTGTGAAAAATGAACACTTACCTTCATTTGGCATCACATTTGGGCTGCACTCACAAGTGGCTTAGATACTTCATCCTTCCGTAAGTTTGGGGAAAGGGGTGGGGGTGGTGGTTCAGCTCTATTTAGTTGCAATACTTTAACAGATCATCATTCCAAAATATATATACTGGTAATTGTTTAAAAGTGGAAAACAAGTTTCATCTACTGACCATTCTGATATGAATGAATGCAAATTAAGTAAAAAAATTCTGTGTATGAATGAATTTATTTATTTCTTTTGTTCATCTTCCATACACTCTTGTCAATAATCACTAACACATGGAATGAGAAAAATTTTAGATTATAGTGGTTCACAATAGAAAATTATAGATGTACAGCATGAATACTATGTAGTGACAAAATAATTAGGACTTATGGACACCAAGGCCAAACATTAACAATAACCACATTCTTGAGACTTAAGTTTCATAATTTTAGGAATAATAATGATAAATTTTGAACAACATTAATGATTAAATTGCTATTTTATAATCTCCAGGGTAGTAATGGAAGGTCTTTAAGTGGGACACTAAAAGAATGCAAATAAAACACTGCACCATAAAGTTTTGTGTAGGAAGAATGCATATGAAAGCACTGTAGTAGAAAAATGGCGATGCATATAGACATTATATTAGGTCACCCTGTAAATTGCAAGTAATTACCAACTGTAAGTGTATGTTATGTGGCAAAAATGCGTCAAGTGGTGTTGGAATATGATCTGGTTACATTAATTAGATTAGGTGAGTGAAAAGCAATTGTGACAGGCTTAAGCTTTTTTAATATTCTTTTATAAACAAATATATTCAAAAAGCCAACAGAAGGGCATACCTGAGAGTCCACCTCAGATATTTTTCTCCTCAGCAAAGATGAGCTAACAAGAAGGCACTTTATGGCACAGAGCAAGCATCTATTTAAAGAGCTCAGTAATTAGTCAACCTGAGAATTAGTGGCACTCAATAGTGCTTGTAACAGAAGTGAGAGCTGTTCCACAATTACATTACTATTAGATGAGGAAACCTGCCAATCATTATACACAAAGAAGGCCATGAAAGTACTGCAAAGCCCTCCCCTAACGGCTTCTCCATTTGTATTAGTAGTAAAATATATGCAAACATGATCTACATAAGAAAATGTTGAGAAAACAACAGTTATAACAGCTGCAGAGAAAGTAGTAAACTCAGAAAAAGAGAGGCAATTGTCACAGCATGCACATCTGCATTCATAACAGTGACAGTAGTAGAAGACGGAGGAACACCACAAACACTACGTGAAATCGAAATTTGTCTACCTAAAGAATCCATAAATACTATAGTAGCTTTTTCAACAGTAACAATTAATGAATCATTACAAATTGGCAGATTTCTCACATGTATCACAAGCTAAAGTAATAACTTCAGTATACAAAGAAAAGTGTTGCAGAGAATGTAGAGAACTATAGAGCAATTTTGCTCTTGTCTCCCATTTATCACCAAAACAAAGTAACCTTGTTTGCAAAAAAAGTGGAGTCTGCTATAGCACAGTTTGTGTAAGTTTTTCTCAAAATAATAAAGGAAGGTGATCAAAATGGCATTGTCTTGTCATTGTCAAAGGCATGTGCCATGTTGGGCCACATAACTTTATTACACAAATTAGAAATACTATGAATAAGGCATGCAGCAAAGAAGTGGTTTAAGTCATACTCAGAAAAGCAAGCGAATTGATTTTTAGGTTTCACATACTATAAAAAGATTACTATTGGTCCTCTCTGCCTGCCACACCCCCTCCCCTCCCTCCTGTATGTATCATTCACCACCCAACTTCAACTGAGAAAAAATTTGTGTAAGATTCTTTATATTAAAGATTAATTTCTTTGATAAAAATTTCATGTTAGGCTATTAGTGTTGATAGCTGTTAGCAGCTCTATATTAAAATATTTATACAAACTCTCAGCCATAAGTTACAATTTGGTAAGTTTGACTAGTTTCAGATTAACCTGACTAGTTCAGCTTAAGAGGCATTTGTTGATGTGGCAATATTACTGATGACAGGTTTTGTATTAATGATTTAAAAAGAATCTAAGATAAAGATTTCAAAGTTATGTTGTAAGAGTTTGCAGTTTTCGCTGAGTGTTTTTTGAAATTTTTTTTCCATTAACCTTTTTACAGTAGTTGTTTAAAAATATATTGACACCAACCCAAACAACACTTTTCATTATTGCCTGGGATGAATGTCCATTGCAGCATACCCCATCAAATAATAAAAAGTCATTTTCGTGAAGAGTAGCAAGTGCTACTGCACAGGCAATAGCACGTTGATTCGTACAGGCAAGAAAATCTCTTTCATGTTCTTTGAGAAGTTTGCTGATGACAATATAAGTGTAGACAATCATATTTAAAATAGTGTCTGATGGGTATTTTAGTGCTCCATGATCAAGTCTCTGTATCAAACTAAAATGTTCGTTTATTGGCAACTCCTTTTCAATCACAATTTCATTAAGGCAACTCTCACATTTCAGCTTCTTAATCACTGCATGAGCACAGTAGCCTGCAATGAAAGTTAAAGACGTTGCAATATCTTTCACTGAAAGAACATCGTCTTGAGTTACACTGACTTCTATGTCTAATGTGTCTGTTTCTTCAACTTCAGAAAACATAAAAATTTTTATGGCCCCTACTGTGATATTGCCATAGGAAGGAGAACATAAAACTAAAGGCATTACACTTTGAATTCGAAGCTTCTTTTCTGCTTCATAGACTTGTGTCACTGAAACATTGTATTGGGAACCTGCAAGCTGTCTATACTTTCCAAAACGCCGCTCAAGCACATCTGTTTGTAGCTTGGCTGTCAGTAAATAGCTCATACCTAGCTCTTCAGTACAGTATCGAGCAATCTCTACAATGGCATATGTTGTATGCTGAATAGCAAAAAATGTTTCTTTTGTGAGAAACCCACTTGACAAACCTTTTGCTTTCCACACATCAAGCCAGTCTAGAAAATCTAGCAAAAATTGCATAGAAACGCTATCAGTTGTCAACGGATCCATATAAGGATTCTGTTTGTGTTTCCCTTTAAACACTGATTTCACATTCATGACATCAAACCATTTTGTTATTATTCGAATGTATTCTGCTGTTGATGGTGCATGTCTCAAATCAAATTTATCACTATCTACCTCAAGGCCCTCTGACACATGTCGAGTGAATATCTGCAGCACTAATTTCATGCTCTGTTTTTCTAATGATGTAGGGCAAAGTGATTTGAGAGACAATGTGTGACAATATTTTACTAAAGAACTGGAATCTATGTCATAAATCTGTTTCAGTGTTTTAAAAGAAGCTACAGAAAACTTATTTTCTTCCACTTCTTTTCTAACTGGAAACTGAGGATAAAACATATCTTTACCATCATTTTTTTGGTTCAGTCACACATTTCTTATGCATTTAACAATGTGTATGGCATCAATTAAAAAGAAAAGTGGGCGATTAGGATCAGATGGATGTTTAAAAACTATATTAACAGCTTTATCCAGAGAAAACATTGACATGGTTTTGCTATTGATTTTGTTGTTGTCAATTACCACACAAAAAACCCTATAGCCTATTAGTTCAAGGCCATTTATTATGGCCAGTAGCACATCGTATAATGCATTAGATGAAATGGTTTTCACCGGTAAAAGGTGAACAACATCCCTGTACAAAGACTTGACACTCTGCAACATAAATACAAATGCTGAATTTGCAGCACATTCAGAGTTATATGACATGCCCAAAACACTACCTCCTTTATATTCCAAATAAGAATTTAGATGAATTTCATCTACACTCAAAACAACATTGACATCATCGCTGTTCAAGTATTGAAATTTCTGTCTTGCATAGGACAGGAAATTACTTCCCCCAAGCCTTTCGTGAGATGGATTCACATTAAATTTGCTGCAGATCCTACGCAGAGTGCTTGGATGTGGCATTTTCATTAATGAGCTGCTACGTAAAAAATTGTAAGCATGAGATGAAATTGAAAATAGCAAACAACACAGTATCATAAATGTAGAACTAAACCTATGATTAAATTTCTTTACATTTATGAGACTAACTTGTTCATATATAAAGTCTACCATCTCCTTTTCACTCTCCTGTAAACTGTCTTTCAGCACTCCTAGACTGTCTTTCACTATCTCTACAATACTATCTATAGAAGTTTCTGAGTGCCCACAATCTGTGTGTGAAAACTCCTGCAGTACACTGACAATTTCATGGATATTGGTTACAATTACAGGAAAAGATCTTTTTCCTAATGTCTTAATTTGTACATCTTTCTTAAACAATGAAACATTTAAATTACTATCTATAACGACAGAATGTGTGATTAATGGTGCTGGATTTCTTATTATCTTTAAAAAACAAACAAAATCACTGTGTTTTTCGATCACACTCCACTCGTTGGGCAAATCCACTTCCTTCGTACGCAACATCAACTCTTCTAAAGAACTGAAGCTGAAAGTGTTTTCATAGTCCTTCTGTGATGCTAAACTATATTGTAACGCTGCAGCTAACTGCTCATTTTCAAGCCTTTGCTTTTTCTCCTCTGGCCCTTCACGTCTACTTTCTTCCTTTGAAAGGTAGGAAGGACAGTTTGGGAGTAGTGATGGAACTGCATCTGGTCTCAAACGTGGTTTGAGAAGGGGGGCTCTTAATAACTGACCAGTCCTTTCATCCACAATTTGTGTTTCCCAAATAACATCATCCTTGTGGAAGTGAACATGACATACCTGTAATTAAAAATGAATAAAAAATGAAAAAGGTGCTTACAACTGAATGTGATGACAATATTAATAGTGTGAAAACAATTTATGAATATAAAGTTAGTTTCTAGTTCTAAAATACAAATAGACTCCCAACTAAAATGCAGAAGAATGCTCAAGTGATAAATGTGGCCATGGCATAGTAACTCTATAAAACAATAACACTACAATATCAAAACACATGCAGTTACATGTCATGGCAACAAGCTCTTAAAGAGATGGTGAAATGAAGAAAGTACTTTCCCCATCAAAAATTACAAACATTGACTAATGTTTGTAGCATAATTCAATAACAGTCACAATTTTTTTTATAAGTTAGCCTTGAAGCTCATATTTACAAGAGGGGTGGGATTTTTGCTTAATGTCTTGCTCTATTCCCCCCCCCCCCACCCCCACCCCACACACACACCTCGGACACAAGAAAGCACGATGACACCAAACTCACACAGGTGTAATCCAAGAAGCAACTGTGACACAGTAACAGAATAATACAAAGTAATTGTCAACACTGTGTAACCTTTAGAACTATGAAATACTTAAAGGTAGTGCTTTTTATCAGATAGACACTGTTTTGCTTTTGATATCAGTTCATAACTTACATAAAACCTGACAGTATGATGAACTAATACATTGCCACTTATGTGCTACCTATTAGGCTAAACATGAGCACACAATTGCTTTCAAGTACTTTAGCTGTGTATCTATAAGACAGCTGTGTAGGCCACTGGCATGTATCTGAAATTCCAGACCCAGAAAGTAAGAATTTGTAAAATCCACAAGTATTTTTTATATGTTTTCACAGTTTCTCCCTTTGCATTTTGTGATGGCCTGTTAATCCATTCATGTACTCATTCATTTTTCCTGTCTATGGTTCACTGTTAAGTCTAAAGCCTACTATATTCCCTAATAGTAACATTCCTTGCAATGACTTCAAATTCCCACCAATAATTTATTAAAAACAAGCGACTGAGACACTGTTTTTACTTCATTTTCAATTTCTGGGTACACCACATTACTTGTTTTTGAACAGGCAACTTCCTAAAGACTTTTACAGCAAAACGAAACACAAATACAGAAGCAGAATACATCGAAAATCGTCTGTATCTTAAGTGCACGTACTTAATTATAAACCGACTTCTATTCCTAACAACAGGCAGCATAAACAGTAAGTATAAAGATATACTGAGATATTTAACTACGTAAGTATGACTGTGCTTAGGCTATACTGGTTGAACTTGCAGAATACAGAATTCATATAACCTGTACCAGCTAAACTGTAGAATTGCCAGGGCAAGAAAACGAAACGCTATTTTCTTCGGCACTTATTCAGTTAAGATCTGATATATTAGTCAAAATGTCGCTGACCTTCCTTACTGCATAAGTGCCTATTCTTTGTTAGCACACTTAACCTCTTTTAAGAAATAAACAAAACAAATACTTACTCTTGAACTTGAAGAAGGAGTGAAGTTATCTCTGCGAATACTTGACAACCATTTCTTTCTCATTGCTTCATCCTCCGGAAATTTAAACACGGTTACTTTTGGTCCACCGTCGTAATTTCCTCTACAATTCGGCACACAACAACGATACGGCATTTTGCAGGCAACGAAATTTTCACAGGCAAGAAAAACAGATCACCAGTTTAGTGCACAGAAACTAAACAACCAAATCACGTACACTAACGCAGGAACACCATTCACTATAATAGTAAACTGACGCGAAACTCGCCGAACGACTATTCACAAGCACTGTTCCGTGAAACTGTTGAAGAAAGGACTATGTGTGTAGCCATCTTGTGACGTCACGCACTACGTAGACAGGCTTTCTTTTACAGGGGGTGCTGACTGTACCCAAGTTGGGAAGTACCTGACCAAGTACGAAATTTCTCTTCCATCTTATTAAATTCAAAGAAGAAATTTAATCGGTCATCTGGTACTTTTCAGTATGCATCCTCATTTTTTCGATGTAATCACTGAGGTTCATGCATGATGTATGCATACGTGATATACGAAATAATCTCGAAAGATTATGGTAGGTACAAAGTCGTCGTCGTCTGCAACTTCATTCCGAGTATGCATAACGTCTTCCTGCATGGAATGAACGTTTCAGCTCAACTTATGGATGTGTTTCCGATGACTGAACAGACCAATCTTGGCGAAAAACATGAGTCCCCACAAATCGCACAGAATGATTGGAAGAGGGTGAGGTTGCGACGGAGCTTTCTTGCTTGTCGCTGGGCCACTTCATGTCTGCGGCGTTTCCTTTCAAACGAGTTGACGGAGATGGATGTAGTATTCCTCCACAGTAAGCTGTCCACAGCACATTCTTTCCATGTTTGCACGTTTATAACAGTCGTTTTCATAATGTGTTTTAGCTGGTCCTTACAGTGGTTAAAAGGTCTACTCGCAGAGGAGATTTCACCATAAAGGATGTGTTGGGGAAGCCTGGTATCACTCATGCAATGAAAATGGCCAAATCATCTCAGTTGGTTAGCGATGATTGTTGCCTCAATGCCGTTTACATTCTTTTCCTCGAGAGCCGTAGTGCTGGTTACATGGTTTATCCCGTTTGATGTTTAAGACGTATCTAATTGGTAAAGGCACTCAAGTTTTGGGCGATAGAGCACCAAGTTTCACAGTCATACATGAATGTGAAAACGACAATAGCTTTGTACACCGTGAGTTCGGTGTGTAAAATATTTAAAATTTTATACGGGAGTTCTTTTCTAAACAAACGACATATAAAATAATATATTCTACATAACCCTGTCTTCGACATGAAAAATAGCTCTACGACCGTATGCAACCACATAATTAATAGGTAATTATTTCGAACAGAAAAGAGCAAAGTATATGTACAGTATGCAGGTGTCTCATGTGGCAAACTTGTCATCTACTGGTTGTTCACATGCTGTTGCTTGAGAATAACAATAGTTAGCAATGAGCATTGTTATCATATAAAGTCGGTTGGTCCATGTCCAGTAATTACCATATGTGCAGAAAATTATCATCCCTCTTTCATTCAACAGACTGGAATAACTTGTATTGTTTTGCTTGTTTGGTCCCACAGCATGAAAACTGTGCGTTTCTGGGCACGAATTCCTATTCATAATGATAAATACTCGTTATCACTGGGAGCCATTAATGTGTTTATTGGGAATTAGAAACACTCTGTATATGAGAGCATCATATTACGTTATACGATCTGCTGTGTCATCTTTTCGAAATTTTAAAAATAGCTCGTCATACGATACATTGCGTGTTTATTAACAAGGAGATGTGATATAGTTTCAGAAGACTTGCCTTCAAATAGATCCATTGTAGTCGACACTACTTTACAGTGAACAATTTTGTTTATACATGCAAACTAGGTGAATAACCAGCGTAGCCGAGGTATGTATTTATTCCGATGCTATTAGCGTGTCGTCTACTTCCCACTCTCTCTGTCTATTTCTTTCTCCCTCCTATCTGCCCACCTCCTCTACACACACTCTTTGTCCAACCCCTCCTGCCCCCTCTTTGTCCATCAGTTACTCTACATTTCTCTCTATCCAGATGTTCCTCCTCTCTCTCTTTCTCTCTGACTCTTTGCTCCTTCCACCTCTGTCCATCTATTCTTCCCCACTCTGTACACCTTCTCCTCCCCCCTCTAATTCCTCCTACCGCACCTACCACCACCCAAACCCTTATACACTCTTCTCCTCCTCATTCCTTTCTCTGCCCATCTCCTCCTCCCCTTCTCTCTATCCCCCTCCTCCTCTTTCTTTTCCATGTCGATCTCCTGCTGCCTCTCTACCTGGTCCGCAGCTCGTGGTCTAGTGGCTAGCGTTACTGCCTCTGGATCACTGGGTCCTTGGTTCTGTTCCCAGCTGAATTGGGGATTTTCTCTGCCCAGTGACAGGGTGTTTCTGTTGTCTTCATCATTTCATGAACATCATCATTCCTGACACTGGCCATATTGGACTTTGTTAAAAGAAATGGACTGTGTAGAAATTGGTACTTTGTATGGGCGCTGATGACCATGCAACTGAGTTACCCACAAATCAATCATCACCATCACCGTCTCTACCTTTCCACCTCCTCCGATACCATGTATGTATCCATTTCTATTTGATTCCTCCCTCTCTCGTTCTGTCCACCCCTTCCTCCTCCCCTCTCTCTCTACTTTATCACCCCACCTCCCAAGAAAAGAGGTTGCTGGTTCTTACCCTCACAGTATTTCTTTCCAGATAGTAAGTAATGTGTGTATGAAGTATGTTTGAAATCGATCCAGGGTTTTAGAAGTAGATCCTTACTCGCAGCTTTGACAACATGCATAATTGTGACATATATTTCACATATTTAACCCGTATCTCTAGCGAATTTCACCCTGCAGATTCGTTTTCACACAGCTCAATGTTTATGACGTCATATGTCGTGAACTGTGTGTCGTACAGTGATATATTTTTGCAGGTACATACAGTGTATATGTGATTACTGTCTACAAAATATTTTGCGAATGACGATATTTTCTATGAGTAATAAATTAATAAGTCATATCTGATGCGGCAGCTTTACTGGTGAAAAGAAAAAACTTAGTAAGAGATAAAGTATTTTCCTTTCATCATTTTATACGAAAGGGAGGCTTCTTTTTCATCCCACACCCACTCCTTTGAGAGGTAGGCGGTTCTTCATTCCAGACAGGAGTGATGTGTATACAAGGTTTAGTTGAAACCGTTTCAGTGGTGTAGGAGCAGATGTCCATACATACATACACATTTATAATAAGTATGGGTATGTATGTTAAATAATAAGCATCCCTATTAGGCGCACAACCTACGAGAATTGGCTACACCAATTTCTTGTATGCAATGTTTGAATAAGTTTAAGATGGCGACCTTTGAAGGTGTATAATTCGTAAGCTCCGCTTTTAACGAAAAAAAAAAAACGCGTATTTAAATGTTCCCTGTGTGAGAAATATGATGCTGTTTATGATAATCTGCGTGTGCCATGCCATATTTTAATAAAAAACACTGGAAGTCAAGATGAATTACCGGATAAACCACATGTAACTACAAGGAACTCGTACCATCTTGCAAAACGTGCCTCCTTGCAGCGAAATATTGAAGAAATCCGTTGTAAAATAGCTACAAAAGAAAAAATAATCAACAGTCTGTGTGACGACATAATTCAGTTGCAAAAGAACTTGGTTTATTTGGAATCTCCAAACTGTGCAAATATTTTGCAAGCTTTACCGGTAGCAAACAAGAGTTATTATGACGATCATTTTAGGCTTAATAAGTTCACTCGCCCATTACAAAGTGAAACAGTGTTTCAAGTTACCGATACACCAATAAACATTCGCAGTGACTTAGAGACTATCAAAAGTGCAGAAGATAAGTGTGCAAATGAAACTACAAACCCAAGTGAGTCAATAGAAGTGACAAGAATAGGAAAGCAACCTTTTAATGTACATATTCATTCGGATATCAACGGACGCGGACTCGCGAAAGTTCAACGTTCGGATTATGGTGTTAACTCTTGTAACTATGTTAAAACTGGGCACCTATGCGCCAAGTCACAAATAATATAAAAGCTGGAACTTCACGAAATGCTAATGAGTTTACAGTAGGAATAGGAGGTGTCTATGATGTCTACAAGAATGAAATATCTCGTGCTGTTCTTAACTTAAAGTTGGTGTTGGAATCTAATACAAAAAACAAGCTCATCATCATTGGAACTCACAGACACGACCTTATAAATGACTCGTGTGTTAATAAAGAAATCAATTAAGCCAACACAAAGTTTGAGAAGCACTGTACAATGCATCAAAACACCCAGTTCTCGCCTCTGAACTATCTGGAGAGAAAATGCCTTACCAGACATGGACCGCACCTTAACGGTAAGGGCAAGAAACTTCTCAGTTATAAAATTATGGAATTGTTGGTTGCAGCTCACAGAAGTTATATGAATAACGTGCTGATACCAGGAGAACCACGTTTAGCTTGCCAGGCACAGGCAATAGCTCATCAAACCTTACCAACTGTAGCAGCAGAGTCGACACTATCTACTGATAAAAAACAGATAACACCAACACGAACAGCAACGTTACCTTCTCTAGAAACAACAGCAATTACAGTAGAAGCCATTTTGTCACCCCAACAAACATCACAACTACTATTACCAGAGTCAGTTGTTACGCCAGCATCACCAATGACAGAAGCATCAGCCTTCACAACTTCGGTAGAAGAAGAAACTATATGAATTGCAGCACCAATAGAAGACTCCTGTGCCCCACCATCAACATCTCAACAGGTCACAACCACAGTCTCCAAGGTCCCATCTCCACCATCACCTAAAGGAGCAGAAAAAGAAGAGATGAACAATGAGACACTTTTTTCAAAGATTCTACCGTCCACTGAAATTACTGCTTCCACATATCCAAGAAAAGCCATAGAAGTAGAAGACCTGCTGTTCACAAAGACTATTTTTTATGGGATCAGCGCTGCATCAAGGAACAGAGGAAAGCACAAGTCGACCCGTAAGTAATGTGTGCACAAACAGGCCCCTTAACAGAGAACCGGTCACTAAATCAAGTATCCATAATGATGTATTGAGAGATTCTAATTTACCACCCATAAACTGCCACTTTAAATCTGTATTGAAAGATAAATTCTGTATATCCCACCTAAATATCATGAGCCTTAGAGGAAAATTGGAGCTTTTGGGTCTCATGTTAAATGAAAACCAACTTCATATGTTGTGCTTTACAGAACATCGTGTAAGGTCTGCCATGCTGATGCCTCATCAGAAAGATTATATTTTAGCTGATAGTTACTGTAGATCGAACAGAGAGAAAGGTGGATATGTAACTTATGTCAAAGAGGGTATACTTCATAAATCACTTGACATAAGTACGTATTGGGAAGATTTTAATTCTGAAGCATGTGGATCTGAAATTTTTGCTGATCATAAGTCTGTTATAGTGGTAACAATTTATAGGGCTCCTGCAGGGAAAATCTGTATTTTCTTAAAACAGGTTGAATCAATATTGGTAAAAATATATTCAAACGCTAAGCAGTTACTCATTATGGGTGACTTTAATGTAAACTTCCTTACAGGCAACACCAGTGTAAGAGAATTAGAACATTTATTGGAAACCTTTAATTTAACTCCGATAGTTCAATTTCCTACCCGAGTGACAGATACCAATGTAAGTCTTATTGACGACATCTTTATTGATAAGTTTAGTAGTAGTCTTAGTAATGTATGTCAAATTCTTAATGGTCCGTCAGACCATGGTGGGCAGTTGCTAACTCTTAATGTCTCATGTTCTGGCATTAAAAAATATAAACCAGTTTTTAGGTTCTTCAGAACAATCAATGTGGACACTTTACAAAATTTCAATCAGCTGTTGCAGCAGACTGACTGGAGCCCAATATACAAAGAAAGAATTGGTAATATTAAATTCAACATATTCACAGATGAATTCATGTCCCTCTTTGAAGCAGTATTTCACAAGAAAAGTATTAAAATTAACCCTGGATTACAAAAGGGATAAAAATGTCATCTAATACAAAAAAAGGCTATATATGTCACAAAGATGTTCTGAAAATCCTGCAATAAAAGAACACTACAGATTATATTGTAAAATCCTAAAAAGAACTATAAAGTGCTCCAAAACCTCACATACTAAAAGTGAAATAGACAACTCTAAGAACAAAATAAAAACCATGTGGGATGTCATCAAAAGGGAGTTCGGAAAAAAAGAGGAGAGTGTATCCAGCATAGAAATAAGACAGTGCAGTAATTTAATTAAAGAAACGAATGCAGTTGCAAGAGTCTTAAATGAGCACTTTCTAACAGCTTCTGAGAAAACTGGCTGTAGGGGTTCAGTCAACGAGGCTATGGGCCTTCTCAAAGGATCTGTTCTGTGCAAAATTAATCAAATGCTCATAGCCCCAGTTACAGTCAGTGAAGTGAAAAGGATCATCACTAAAATGTAAACCAAAATGTCATCTGGCTTTGATAATATCTCCACTAAGGCACTTAAACATTGTCATAATGCCATTTGTGTAATACTTTGGCATATATTTAATGAATCCCTTTGACAAAGTATTGTTCCTGATACAATGAAGTATGCCGATGTGAAACCACTGTTCAAGAAGGGGGAAAAAACTGATGCTTCTAACTACCACCCTATATCCCTTTTAACATGCTTCTCCAAAGTTCTCGAGAAACTGATCATGGGAGAATTGTAGAACAACTGAATTTCCACAAGGCTCTTAGTCAACGCCAATTTGGTTTCCAATCAGGCCTGTCAACTGATGATGCCATATTCTCCTTTACTAATAAAGTTCTAGAAGCAATGAAAAATAAATTGGCTTCAGTTGGTATTTTTTGCGACTTAACCAAAGTCTTTGACTGTGTGAGCCATGAAATTCTCCTTTCGAATGCAGCCTACTATGGTTTAACTGACACAGTGGGAATGTGGCTCAGATCATACCTGACAGACAGAAAGAAGAGGGTATTGCTGAATCATGAAGATGGCTCAATAGCTTCATCTGGCTGGGGAACAGTTAGTGTAGGCGTGCTGCAAGGTTCGGTGCTTGGCCCTTTGCTCTTTCTTATTTTTATTAATCACTTTCCTCACTGTTCTAAGGCTACCATCAAATTTACTCTTTTTGCAGATGATTGTCAAATTGAAAAAACACCTGAAAATGATATTGCATCATCTGCCAACTTGGTGTTCCATGCCATCCATAAGTGGTTCAGATGCAATGGCCTAACTTTAAATCTAAAAAATAAACACTTCATACATTTCCACGGGTCTCACAAAGTTCAGGATGACATACGTTTTAGCTGTAACGATCAAAATATACATCAAGTTTTTTCAACAAAATTTTTAGACCTCCACATTGACAATAAATTAAATTGGTCTTGCCATATTTTGGACTAGATAAAAAGACTTAGTTCAGCAACTTATACCCTACATATTATAGCAACAACTGTTAATAGTAATCCTCTTAAGGCTACTTATTTTGTTTATTTCCATTCATTGGTATCCTATGGCTTAATATTCTGGGGTAACCAATCAATGGCAAATAAAGTATTTGTAACTCAGAAAAGAGCAATTCAAATTATAAATGGAGTTAACAGGAATCATTCATGCAGAAATCTTTTTAAAACACACAAAATATTAACAATGACCTCACAATATATCCTATCCCTTACGTGATTTTCAGCTAAGAACCTACACATGTACAAAACCAATACTTCTTATCATGACTATGACACAAGAACAAAACATGACTTTCATGTTTACAGAAAAAATTTTAGTCTGAGACAAAAGAGAGTATACCACTCAAGCATAAAGCTGTTTAATGCACTCCTGTCTGACATAAAAAATCTTACCAGTGAAATGCCAAAAAGTAAGATTAAATTGAAGGAATATCTTCTGGAAAAAGCTTTTTACTCTCTTAATGAATTCTTGAATGTAACATTGTAACTTAGATGTAATACTTTACTTGTAATATCTGCTATTTCTACTTTGTAACTTAATACATCTTACACCAGTATGGGAATTCGTGTTCCAGTAACTGGCACTATCAAATTCCTGCTAATGTATAGTTTGTAATATGGAAAATTGTAATTTATTATTTTATCGTTGTATACCTCTGTTTCACTATAGAAATAGCTTAAGCCCGTAAATATCCGTGCAGTTCTTTTGTATACTGGATCTACAGAAGACGAATAGATAAATAAATGTCTTATGTTGACGAGCTAACTGTTTCAAAAATCTCCCAAAGACTTACCCATTCAATTTGTCTCATAAGACTGGTACATTTTTTCTTTCCTTATAATATGTTGCAGTAACACCTTTTCTACTTAAACAATTTCATTGACTATAATCATGTTCCACTGATACTATAATGTAAGACAATTTCGAAAATTTGTTCATAATACATTGTCCCAGTAAGTGGTGCCAGACACTAATCTTTTTGCTACCTGTGCTGCGATTTACAATATTTCTTTTAAGAGATAAGTGCGTAGGCTGTCAACGGTCCTATGCAGTTTGTTGAAGTCATCTGCAAAGTCATATGTAAATATTGGGAAGAACTAACTGTTCCACACATCCCTCTGCCGTGTCATACATTACGCAACGATTCGTCTTCGTTAGTGAATAACCATTTTTGTTGATATCCATTGTAAGATAGGCAGTTTTAGCCTGACTGTTTTATTGTTTGACTCTTTCTGTATAGAGTAGCTGCAGAGCGAATGTATAAGATAAATGAGGTATAAAATAAATGTGTTTTGTTTCAGTACTCATGACCATGGTATTTCTTTATTTTTATCTCGACTGGATTCGCATATTACGCAGACCACCACGACAACCTGAGGACGAGATACCTCTAGAGGATCTAATGTAAGCAGAAAACTAACAGCTCTCAATAAGCACTAAGAGTTATGTACTACTTGAATCAAATAAACTATTTCTAGATTCGTGTGTAGTTAGTAGTATATTTCGTTTAACGTCAGATAAAAACAACAGTTTTTTTCACAGTCATTTTTGTGTGATTCCTGCACATACACGAAACCTTGGAGACTCAGTTGTATTTCTTTAATACACTGTCATAAGATAATCGATTTAACTGATTTATCGGTGGTATTTTCCTTCTAAACGTTTGAAATAAGATAAAAGCGCGGTGGAGAATATATGAGATTCAAAGATTTCATTTATACCTATGGTCAAAGTTTTGCAATTGTCTACTTTACTCCAAACATTATCGTTATGTTCCGTAATAACGATATAAAATAATTTATCTTTCGTTTCTATTTTACCTATCTGACACAGTTTTTTTTTTGAAAGCACTATTTATAGATCTATGGAACTTTTTTAAGGCTTCAGAATATAAGGAAACGCAGAACATCCTGTATGTTTCTCATAGTTTCTGCCCAGTCTACTACTCGGCTCACGTTTATAACTCCGTAGTAACACTAAGTATTCGAAAAGTATGGTAGGTGTCTTCAGTTCAGTATTCGTATGAGGAGAAATATCATTCAGAGTCAACATCGAACTTGAGCAATTTAAGGAAACCTCGGAAATCCTAAATCGGTATTTGCGCTTCACTAATCTAACTGCATATCCAGGTGTACAATAACTGGAACAGTCTCCTTCAGTCAACTAAAAAGCAGTTTTCAGCCACACCTATGGCTCTATAGTGATTCCCATGGCAACAGGAGAAGCTAACTTTTTACTTTTTTCTGTGTCAAGTTATCACTCCCTTACTACAAGTATATCAAAATTAAAGTTCTCATATAAAGTCAGCAAACCTCAGAGGGCCACTTTGAAAGGTGTGTTGCTGGTCAATACTTAGTGCTTTAAAAAGGAAAAAAGCAAAGTAATTAGTAATACTTGAAATCCCCAATTTAGGTTAAGTTTTTAAGATTCTACTTATAATTTTTTATCTTCATGATTTCTCTTTGTTGTCAAGTTCAGCTGAGCTGTCTCGTAGGATGATTTCTGCTGCAAAGAGGATTTCCATGTTTCTCACATTTTCAAGTATTAACTGAACTAAATAGTTTCGTGACACCCTCTTGACTCTACAGTTATCATTTATTATCGTTTCCATCAGATAATATACACAAAATCTTTATTGCAATTCAAATCAATCCCATATTCGTTGTTATTCACATGTGCTGAACAAATTCTGCACATACTACTGCTCAACAAAGATTCTATAACAGGGTGTCCCGGGAGGAATAGTCAATTTTCAGGGATAAGACAGAAACTATCATCTGAAGCAAACTAGTCTAGTAAACATGGTTTCTAAAATACATACCTTAAGAGCTATGAGCACATATTCATCTTCGATACTGTGAAACAAATGTCTGTTACTGCAAGTTCTCTGTTTTCTATATTTTGAGAGGAGGCAGAATGGACATACAAAGTTGTCCAGTGTACATGGGTCTGAAATGCATACCTTAAGAGCTATGAGCACTTCTCCATATTGGCTACTGTCGAACACTTCCCTTCTACTGAACAAGTGCTCATAGCTCTTAAGGAATGCACTTTAGAGTCAATATTTACTGGTAATTTTTTCTTGTCTTCACACGTTTTTCCGTCTTTCATAATATGGAATGCAAAGAGCTTGCAGTAGAAGAGATTTGTTTCACGGTAAAGAAGCTGAGGAAACGCTCATAGCTCTTAAACCAACGGTTTTCAGACTTTTTGCGCTGAAATCCTTTTGAAATACTAAATATTTTACAGTGCCCTAAATTAAGCAAATTCTGGTTTTATATTCTCTCTTTAATTATAATTCTTTAATGAAAATCATACAAAAATTGGTACAGTACACACAAGTGACTTCTACAACAATATACAAAACAATAGACAATAATATATTACATAAGTTACCACTGTACTGATTCCACCGTTAGCTGATGAAGTGATTTCCAGTTAAAGGGAGATATAAATTTCTTTTTTATTTTTCAAGGACTGTTTAATGTGAAGGTTGATAGAAGAGAGTTGAAGACGTATGTCAGGTCCAGCATCATGTCTACTCCTGTATTTTTTTTCGTCTCCATATGCTGAGAACCCTATGCTAAGACTCCTATTTCACACAAGTATGAATACCAGGGCACTGGGCATTCCGGCAGGAGTGTTGCTGACATTAGCATCAGGACTTTCTTATCTGTGGTGTCATATTGTGGCAGAGACAATTGTGCATGCTATATTTCGCTGCCAGCAGCATCAGCACTTTCCTGTCATTCCGGAAAGTACATCCTAAGGCCAAGGAGGGAGGAAGGAGGAGTAACCCACGTCACCCCCACACTCTGCCACCCTGCTTGACAAGCATATGTGATAAGGAATCTGAACTGCTGAAAATTTTGTCGACTGTGTTTGCAGTACTGACTCCCAAATATTGGTTTAACCACTTAGCCTATAACCATGTGTGAGACACTTGGTCCAGTATTCAGGCCAAATGTGATACTCATAAGTTGGCCCATGGTACATCGGTCAGGCGAAATGTAAATTGCTTGGATCTGGCCTGTGGTACTTTAGTCAGGTAAAGTTTACATGAGGAACAATAAACGTAGTGAAACAATGTGCGACTGCAAGAGACATGTAGTTCCATTACAAGTACCCATATGTTTTGAACGATATAACGCCCTTGAAGACTATTTACTGCTTCCTGTTGTTGCTCTTTCTAAGAGTGCTAATTATGTGAATTGTGAGCATTTTCTGGAATTAGATATGAATGGTATTGATTTATATTATAATGTAGTGATTGATAATAACTTTTTGTGGTATTTCTAACACAGTTATTACATTAGCTTCTCATTACATTTAAAATATTTCACAGAATTAAACCGGCAGAATCTGTCAATGGACTTACATTCCGTAAGCCTTGTGCAATTGGTACAACGTTGGACCAATTTTCTGGGCCACTGAATGACTCAAAAACCTAGCAGTAATGTCTGTATTTTTCACCTGAGCTGTTGGGACGTAAATCGTATGTTACGGCTGGCACACCAGTCGCGTTAGTAAATTTCGTTTCAAGCTGCAAATCATTCCCCATAGAATACTGTAATTAATTGGCAGCATATTTCTCTATCAATAATTGAAACCAAACATTGCTTATAATATATAAATAACGAATTCGGATTCGTATTTGTTGAAAATGATTTTTATCTTAAATACTATTCCACAAACCCCGAATACGTCAAACAAAATCAATTCTTGTTTCCCATTACAGTTGCTTCTGTCACCAGCAGATGGCTGCTATTGTAGAAGACGAGAGCTCCTATCACTAGTACATGGCTACACTGTAGAAAACGAGCAACAGTCCATCCTTGTACCAAAATTTCTTTGAGAGTGTTACTGCTACCAAGAGATGGCTGCTCTGTAGAAACGTGGGTAGTTCGATCTTTGAACCATGAGTAGTTCTCACTGCCAGCATCAGGTGGCTCCACTGTTAGAAAAACACAAGAGTCACAAATTAATTATTTTCCTCATGTAAGGTGATGAAAATTTCTAAAATGTATACAAAATACGTAGGAAGCACAAATAATGTGATGTTTGAACCGATTATCCAAGGCATACCTGAGGGTAAGCACAAGAAACAACAATGTAAGTAATGTGAAGCCATAATATACATATTGCAAAAATACATCAAAGTCTGCAGTGCAAAAGGAAGTGTCAAGTTAATTCCACTTGTACACATATTAGCCAAATTAGTGACCGAAATTCTAAAGTATTTTCTGCAATGCTAGATTTCCATGCCTAATAACTGTTGGCATTTTAGAAAGTATGCCAAACAATCTGATATAAACTTAACCTGACCGGGCTAATAACTGCAGAAAAATACGTGTTAGCGAAATTCCTACGCTACCCAGGCGTGCATGGAAGCAAATTCACCATCTGAATGGAACTAATTATGCCTACTGTTGATGCAAGTCATAACACGCCCTCAAATTAACTATTTAAACCTTTAATTTGTTTTGAGATATCATTGTAGGAGGAAGAAATATAATGTGTTGTGTTATTCACTGGGGAAAAGAAAACATAATCGATGCTACTGATTGCCCACTATCGCTGTTATTAGAAATGACACTGGCCTTCTGAAGGGTATGTCAAATAAGGGCAGCTTGCTGTCTGAACTACAGTTGCTAGGCTATTTAAAAGGTTCATAGACTGTATTATTCTCCACAGATATTATGCCCTTACATTATGACACAATATACTAGAAAACATTGGATACTGTAACGTTTACATGGTAGCAATATTTACGTAAAGCATGTATTCAATCAGTGCAACTTCACTTGTGGGAAACTGTGGCTCGTGAAAATAATACACACACACACAGATTTGTCTTCTTAGGGAAAGAAGGAGGAAGGTGATTTATTACGGAACAATCTACAAACACGTGACTAAAGATGGTAGCGGTAAGAGATATAACATTTCCAGAGGCAATGTAAAAGCCAGTATCTACATCTACAGTTACATCCATACTCCGCAAGCCACCTACGGTGTGTGGCGGAGGGTAGTTCGAGTACATCCATCGGTTCTCCCTTCTATTCCAGTCTCGTATTGTTCGTGGAAAGAAAGATTGTCGGTATGCCTCTGTGTGGGCTCTAATCTCTCTGATATTGTCCTCATGGTCTCTTCGCGAGATATACGTAGGAGGGAGCAATATACTGTTTGAATCCTCGGTGAAGGTATGTTCTCGAAACTTAAACAAAAGCCCGTACCGAGCTACTGAGTGTCTCTCTTGCAGAGTCTTCCACTGGAGTTTATCTATCATCTCCGTAACGCTTTCGCGATTACGAAATGATCCTGTTACGATGCGCACTGCTCTACGTTGGATATTCTCTATCTCTTCTATCAACCCTATCTGGTACGGATCCCACACCGGTGAGCAGTATTCAAGCAGTGGGCGATCAAGTGTACTGTAACCTACTTCCTTTGTTTCCGGATTGCATTTCCTTAGGATTCTTCCAATGCATCTCGGTCTGTCATCTGCTTTACCGACTATTTAATTTTACATGGTCATTCCATTTTAAATCACTCCTAATGCCCACTCTCAGATAATTTATGGAATTAACTGCTTCCACTTGCTGAGCTGCTATATTGTAGCTAAATGATAAAGGATCTTTCTTTCTACGTATTCGCAGCACATTCCCTGCACCATGCGTCAATTCGTTGCTGATCCTCCTGGATTTCAGTACAATTTTCCATTGTTACAACCTCTCGATATACCTCAGCATCATCCGCAAAAAGCCTCAGTGAACTTCCGATGTTATCCACAAGGTTATTGATGTATATTGTGAATTGCAACGGTCCTACGACACTTCCCTGCGGCACACCTGAAATCACTCTTACGTTTGAAGACTTATCTCCGTTGAGAATGAAATGCTGCGTTCTGTTATCTAGGAACTCTTCAATGCAATCACACAATTGGTCTGATGGTCCATATGCTCTTACTTTGATCATTAAACGACTTTGGGGAACTGTATCAAACGCCTTGTGGAAGTCAAGAAACATGGCATCTACCTGGGAACCCGTTCCTATGGCCCTCTGAGTCTCAATGACGAATAGCGCGAGCTGGGTTTCAAACGATCGTCTTTTACGAAACCCTTGCTGATTCTTACAGAGCAGATTTATAGTCTCCAGAAAACTCATTATACTCGAACATAATACGTGTTCCAAAATTCGACAACTGATCGATGTTAGAGATATAGGTCTATATATCTCGAAAATAAATAAAAGTACTCGCCACTTATGGCGAGACGTCTCTCACACTCTGCAAGAACAATGAAGCACCAAAAATTAAAAACTGCTACATTTAAACTATTTGTGTTACTCGTTAAAATGCATGCTTATCATAATATAAGCAAGACCTCCACGAAAGTTCGATTTCACGCACCTTGAAAGCATAATTTGGCATGGAGTACACTCAATGCCTAACGCAAGACATTGAACGACCAACCTCCATTGCTATAACTCATAAACAAATATCGCAACACCTATAGATGTTATTCTCTTAAAAACTCAGATATATATAGGTAGATGTGGAAGATGGCATGCTCAAAATTTAGGAGGTCATAAGCGGGAATGACGTTAAAGATGCTAACAGTCTATGACGCTGCCTGAGCTGAAATATACAAGTAATACAAGGCCCTCAACCACATCGTTCGCCGGCCGAAGTACAGAGCGGTTCTAGGCGCTACAGTCTGGAACCGTGCGACCGCTACGGTCGCAGGTTCGAATCCTGCCTCGAGCATGGATGTGTGTGATGTCCTTAGGTTAGTTAGGTTTAAGTAGTTCTAAGTTCTAGGGAACTGATGACCTCAGAAGTTAAGTCCCATAGTGCTCAGAGCCATTTGAACCACATCGTTCATGTTCGGACCTCCAATATGCAAAGCTTAAACAAAGTATTGCGATGTACGGTACCTCAGGACAGCATGACTGCCAGTTTGCAGAGACGGAAGTATCATCGCTGTAATACACAGAAAACAGAGACAAAATAAGGTGATTACATCAGGAATAGCGACGAGGAATTATCAATAACTGTCGACGTGATGTAACTATATTCCACAACAGTGTAGTCAGAAAGAAAGATATAACTCGTTATGTACCTGATCAGTTTTGCAGAGTGATCAAATACATAATGCATTCTGTGGTTGCCGCGCGTAGTGCCCGTGCAGTTTGAGGCGCCATGTTATGGATTGCGCGGCCCTTTCTGCCGGAGGACCGGGTCCTCCCTCGGGCATGGGTATGTGTGTTGTTCTTAGCGTAAGTTAGTTTTATTTAGTGAAAGTCTAGGGACCGATGACCTCAGCAGTTTGGTGCCTTAGGAGTTCACACATAATTGAACATTTCCTGTGGTAGTTTCCAGGCTGGTAATACCACATTCTTTAGCCAAGGAAGGCGTAAAATGTTTCCTGTACTCACATGTCTTGATACTTTATAATATCTGTAAGGTAGCTACCAATAACCTTACACTGGGATGTGATTTGGCGTATATAATAGATTATATGAGTTTTACTCTAGAACTGGAGGTCATCCATGCTAAACGGTCTAGCATAACTGTCTTATACTATACAACATAACCCCAAGTGTTGCTGTATATGCAAGATGTCATGTCGAATCAAACAATACACTGCACCTAGGATAAACTTTGTAGAACTACCGAGGCTGGCTGGTTCCATTAATGTAGATTTATGGTTTAGTTTAGTGAGGTAGAATTTTATATGATCCCACATCCACTCTTCATAAATTAATGTGATGTCCTAGTATATTCCAGAAAAAATGGCGGCGAGTAATAATGTTACAGGATACTTTAATGGTAAATTTGTGTGTTCCAAATCGTGATAGACAGAGCATGCGGCTCATGGCATTGTCGAGAAAACCTTTTCTCCCTCCATTCCCCACCTCCACCATCAGTTTTAATCTGGAACTTCTGCCAGAGGCACAGTAGCTTATTACATTTCATCTTCTAACAGGACAATGGAATCACAGCATTCAAGTGTAGGAGACACATCAACAGATTGGGTGCTCGATTATAATGAGTGTAAACAGCTATTATTGACAGAGTGTAAATTATCATACAAATGAGAGCATCATCAAACTTCCTGGCAGGTTAAAGCTGTTTTTATCTGCCAGGATGTTTCATATCAGTGCACGCCCCTCTGCAGAGGGCAAATTTCATTCTGAGAGCATCATCATTCACCAACTGTCGTCCAGTTTTCATCTGCTGCGAACAATGTGACTGTAGCAGTTAGGTGGAACTGCAACGATGTTAGTGATCAACAATAAGTCGGTACTACTGACAAAGTGCTCTCAAGCCATGGGTTTCGATATCAAATACATCATAAAGTTCGCATGGATGGCTACTACTGGCCATTAAAATTGCTACACCAAGAAGAAATGCAGATGATAAACGGGTATTCATTGGACAAATATATTATACTAGAACTGACATGTGATTAGATTTTCGCCCAATTTGGGTGCATAGATCCTGACAAATCAGTTCCCAGAACAACCACCTCTGGCCGTAATAACGGCGTTGATACGCCTGGGCATTGAGTCAAAAACAGCTTGGATGGCGTGTGCAGGTACAGCTGCCCATGCAGCTTCAACACGATACCACAGTTCATCAAGAGTAGTGACTGGCATATTGAGACGAGCCAGTTGCTCCGCCACCATTGACCAGACGTTTTCAATTGGAGAGAGATCTGGGGAATGTGCTGGCCAGGGCATCAGTCGAACATTTCCTGTATCCAGAAACGCCTGTACAGGACCTGCAACGTGCGGTCCTGCATTATCCTGCTGAAATGTAGGGTTTCGCAGGGATCGAATGAAGGGTAGAACCACAGGTCGTAACATATCCACTGTAAGTGCCTTCAGTGCGAACAAGAGGTGACCGAGACGTGTAACCAATGGCACCCCATACCATCACGCGGGGTGATACGCCAGTATGACGATGACAAGCATAAAAATCGATATAGGGATTAGTGAACAGAGGGTTGTCGCAGCGAGATTGAATATTGTAATCCCCAAATCCTCCAAAATAAGCAAAAAATATACTTATTCAAAAAAGCAGATAAAAATTCACTTAAGACGCCTTCCTGAGAGATAATCTCCGCTCATTGCAAATTAACGATGTAAGTGTAGACCAGATGTGGCTTTAATTAAAAGAAATAGTATCGGCAGCAATTGAGATATTTATACCAAATAAATTAACAAACAACCGAGCTGATCCTCCTTGGTACACAAAACGGGTTAGAACACTGTTGCAGAAACAACGAAACAAACATGGCAAATTCAAACTGACGCAAAATCCCCAAGATTGGCGAACGTTTACAGAAGCTCGAAATTCAGCGCCGCCTTCAATGCAAGATGCTTGCAACAGTTTCCACATCGAAACTTTTTCTCGAAACCTGGCAGAAAATCCAAAGAGATACTGGTCGTATATGAAGTATGTTAGCGGCAAGAAACAATCAATGCCTTCTCTGCGCGATAGCAATGGAGATACTATCGAAGACAGTGCTTCCAAGGCAGAGTTACTAAAAAACTTAAACTAAAACTAAAAAACTAAAAAACTTAGAACTAGTTAAACCTAACTAACCTAAGGACATCACACACATCCATGCCCGAGGCAGGATTCGAACTTGCGACCGTAGCGGTCTCGCGGTTCCAGACTGCAACGCCCAGAACCGCACGGCCACTTCGGCCGGCACAGCCTTCCGAAATACTTTCACAGAAGGAGGCGAAGTTAATATTCCAGATTTCGAATCGAGAACAGCTGCCAACATGAGTAACGTAGAAATAAATATCCTCGGTGTAGTGAAGCAACTTAAATCACTTAATAAAAGCAAGTCTTCTGGTCCAGACTGTATACCAATCAGGTTCCTTTCGGAGTATGCCGATGCTTTAACTCAATGCTTAATAATCATATACAACCGTTCACTCGACGAAAGATGCGAACCCAAAGACTGGAAAGTTGCACAGGTCACACCAACATTCTAGGAAGTTAGTAGGAGTAATCCGCTAAATTACAGACCCATGCAGCTGGATTTCGGAACATGTATTGTGTTCGAACATTATGAACTACCTCGAAGAAAACTGTCTATTGGCACACAGTCAACATAGGTTCAGAAAACATCGTTCCTGTGAAGCACAACTAACTCTTAATTCACATGAAGTGTTGAGTGCTGTTGACAGACGATTTCAGATCGATTCCGTATTTCTGGATTTCCGGAACGCTTTTGACACTATACCACACAAGCGGCTCGTTGTGAAATTGCGTTATGGAATATCGTCTCAGTTATGTGACTGGATTTATGATTTCCTGTCAGAGAGGTCATAGTTCGTAGTAATTGGCTTAAAGTCATCGAGTAAAACAGAAATGATATCTGGCGTTGCCCAAGGTAGTTTTAACAAGCCCTTTGCTGTTCCTTATCTATACAAACGATTTGGGAGACAATTTGAGCAGCCGTCTTAGGTTGTTTGCAGATGACACTGTCGTTTATCGACTAATAAAGTCATCAGATGATCAATACAAATTGCTAAACGATTTAGAAAAGATATCTGAATGGTGCGAAAAGTGGCAGTTGACCCTAAATATTGAAAAGTGTGAGGTCATCCACATGAGTGCTAATAGGAATTCGTTGAACTTCGGTTACCCGATAAATCAGTCTAATCTAAAAGCCGTAAATTCAACTAAATACCTAGGTATTACAATTACAAACAACTTAAATTGGAAGGAACACATAGAAAATGTTGTGGGGAAGGCTAACCAAAGAATGCGTTTTATTGACAGTACGCTTGGAAAATGTAACAGATCTACCGAAGAGACTGCCTACACTACGCTTGTCTGTCTTTCAGAATACTGCTACGCGGTGTGGGATCCTTACCAGATAGGAATGACGGAGTACATCGAAAAAGTTCAAAGAAGAGCAGCACGTTTTGTATTATCGCGAAATATGGCAGACAGTATCACAGAAATGATACAGTATTTGGGCTGGACATCATTGAAAGAGAAGCGTTTTTCGTTGCGACGGAATCTTCTCACGAAATTCCAATCACCAACTTTCTCCTTCGAATGCGTAATTTTTTTGTTGACTCCGACCTACATAGGGAGAAACGATCACAACGATAAAATAAGGGAAATCACAACTAGTACAGAAAGACATATGTATTTGTTCTTTCCGCGCGATTTACGAGATTGGAACAACAGAGAATTGTGAAGGTGGTTCGTGAACCCTCTGCCAGACACTTAAATGCGATTTGCAGAGTATCCGTGCAGATGTAAATGTAGATGTAGAATGATACTGATCTAGCCTCATGTGTACTATATTTAGGCCACACTGATCTCTGCATGATTCCAGCTAAACTGTATTGAGGGATCTGTTCTGGAACACACACACACAGACACACAGACACACACACACACACACACACACACACACACACACACACACACACACACGACCATTTCACCACAAATTTATGTTTTTTTTTTTGTTTAAACAGGCATCACATATTATTCCATATGAAATCAATAACATGAGAAATCACAATAATAATGGCGTTGGTTGCGTCACAAAAAATCAGTTGCATCCGAAGAATTGGAATGCGAAGTTGACACACGAAATGAACAAAACACGTCTCTATTACACTTCCCACAATTCAAGAGTGACCTGAATGTTGCTGGTTATCACAATATGATTGTCATACTATGATCAACAAACACTGTACTTCCTTATTGCTATGTACATTGTTAGTACGTGACCTAGGAAACATATGGATGTCCAATCACTCACAGTAACAATAAGGACACGGTTTACTCATACATGCTTTACTGAACTTTTGAACAGCACTAAAATCTACATAATGGTAACGAAATACCCACAACCACTGGCCACAGTAAATAAAATTAATGGCTGTGAGAGTATCGCACAGAGGGATACATGCTACTTGAACAAGTTATACGTGAATTACATAATGCTGCATGCCACATACAGGACATGTAATTGAAAATCTTAAACCACTGTAAACAGCTGATGGTGCAATGCATGCATAAATGTACAATAGTACCAACAAAGCAAACATAGCTCTTCTCTGTAATACACAAAATGTATGCTGAAGTGCAATCACATTTGTGACAGTCCAAATGCTACAACGTATGTTCGAAGAAATCGCCATTTGCTTCGTAACACCACTGTGCATGCTTCATCGAGGATCCACTCACAGGTGTCAGTGTTTGTGGATACAGGCTTTCATGGTGGCCATTGTTTTTGGGAGCTGAAGATACACCACATCTTTCCCAAATCCCCAGAGAAAAAAGTCCATAGGTGTGAGGTCCAGCAACCATGTTGGAAATACCTGAATGAAACCATCCCATTCAATCCATCAATGTGACGATTGTTGATACAACATTATTGATGTAAATGAAGGGTTAGGTCTTCCATCGCTCCAGCTAAGTTAAATCTCAAGAACTGCTAATACTGTTGCCCATGAAGAGTGCCAGTGAAATATGAGCCAAAGATGTGGCATCCCACAATACCACACCTTGCATCGGCACTCGACTGATATTGATGTTCAGCCTGGTGAATCTGGTGTCAGTTTTCTGATGATCAGTAGCGCATATTGTGTAAGTTGACATTTCCATGGTTTGTAAACATGTGGTCATCGGTAAACTGTATCTTACGCATAAAATAATGGCCTCACCACAGAACCCACTGACAATATTGCAGGGGATTGTGAAAGCCATTGCCATGAGGCCTTGATGTAGTGCCGTGTGATAATGGCGTATCTGTGCTGGATACACATCATACTAATCTGAAGATTCCCATCTGTCTCTCCATTTCACAACTATCACAATTACACAACTGCGGAGGCGAAGGGTTGTTCTGGACAGTGTAATGGGGCAGCATACACCAGTCAGTACTGTTCGGTAGTCAGTACGTAGATAAATACACACGCACGGGGGACACTGTGATGCTATATCAAAGTTTGTGGCAAGAATGACTATTATTACTTTCGGCCCTCGTCATAACAGTGAAAGTAAGAATATATACATCAACCACTTCATGATTACAAACAATGTGAGGGAAGTGCAATAGCAGCGGGTGTAGTTCATTTCACGAATTGACTTTGAGTTCCAGTCTGTTGCGATGTAATTGATGTATTGCGATGCAAATAATGCCATTATAATTGTGATTTCTGATGTTATTGGTTGCGTGTTGACTAATGTGGGGTGTTCATTAAAAAAAGGCACAACTTTGTATTGAAACCGATATTTGCACACGGTTTAGAATGTCTCATATTTACTTCCTGTGAAAGCCGATTGCTAATATCTATTGTGGTTCCAGAGATAGTATTGGCAGTGGATAGTTTAGATGGGACTAGCTGTATACTGCCTTCATTGACCTCAGGTTCTCTACCTCAAATTGTTACATTTTTGAAGACTCTTATACAGGGTGTTTCCATAAGAGTGTTCAAAATTGAACAATGTGAGGTAGGGGACCTTAGGTCAGAGAAGCCGGCTTAAAGAGGTATGCCAGTAAACTTGTCTACCGCTTTGTCTGATATTACTGTTTTCCAGCTTATTTGCAACTAACATGCATACAAGTTAACACATAATATGCTCTATATTTACATGTACATTCTTTATTTCCTGCAAGGAAACAAAGAGGACGAGCCTGATTACTAGCAAGTCACGATACAGGTTTTGTTTTATTTTACTTGTCCATAAGGTGGCTATCTTGTATCGTATTTACATTTTCCCATGACAGAATGTGCTATGAATCAACGACAGATCCATTCATTACTCAGTGCTGTTCAGAGACATACAGTACGATATGATGGCGCAGTGCTGGTACAGTTTCACAGAGCTCACTGACATGCTCCTTGTTTATGGGAAAGTGTGTTGCAATTCTCTCGCTGCTGAAAGGCTCTACAGGCAGTGATTTCCTAACAGGCGTCATCTGTCACGATGGGTGCTTGTTTGAGTGTGGATGTCTGCAACCTTCTCAATGATGTATATCGTGGTCGCTGGATTGGAAGGGAAGATCTTATTCCATGGCGTGCGAAATCACCTGACATTTTGTAAAATACATTACAGATGGTACATTCATTTTTTCAGTGATGGTATTTGCAACTAACTGTAAGTAATGCAAATAAGAAAGTACACAGTAATGTGATTTTATTCCTATTATGTCCTTAAGCTGGCTACGGCCAGGTTCCCTACCTCAAATTGTTGAAATGTGTGAAATCTTATCGGACCTAACTGCTAAGGTCTTCAGTCCCTAAGCTTACACACTACTTAACCTAAATTATCCTAAGGACAAACACACACACCCATGCATGCCGGGAGGACTCGAACCTCCGCCGGGACCAGCCGCACAACCCATGACTGCAGGGCTGTAGACCGCTCACCTATCAGATTGTTCAGTGGAGCCTCCTCCTCTATGCCTTGTTAAATTTTTGCATGCTCTTACAAATACACCCTGTATGTACACACACACATACACACACACACACACACACACACACACACACACACGCGCGCGCGCGCGCGCGCGCGCTGCACACACACATATCCCAAGATGGTTACATGACAATTATCGATCGATAACATTCGATGAGCATCTTTGGTTGTAGGTTCTAAATTTCTCAGCCCATAAGGCATAATAATCTTTCTCACCTTTGTAATAGGAAGCAACAAATCTACCGATAACGTTGCATACCTTTCAGGGGTTTCAGAAACTCAGCCCCACACTTGCCTGCTTAGCATAATAATTTAGATACACTCCTGGAAATGGAAAAAAGAACACATTGACACCGGTGTGTCAGACCCACCATACTTGCTCCGGACACTGCGAGAGGGCTGTACAAGCAATGATCACACGCACGGCACAGCGGACACACCAGGAACCGCGGTGTTGGCCGTCGAATGGCGCTAGCTGCGCAGCATTTGTGCACCGCCGCCGTCAGTGTCAGCCAGTTTGCCGTGGCATACGGAGCTCCATCGCAGTCTTTAACACTAGTAGCATGCCGCGACAGCGTGGACGTGAACCGTATGTGCAGTTGACGGACTTTGAGCGAGGGTGTATAGTGGGCATGCGGGAGGCCGGGTGGACGTACCGCCGAATTGCTCAACACGTGGGGCGTGAGGTCTCCACAGTACATCGATGTTGTCGCCAGTGGTCGGCGGAAGGTGCACGTGCCCGTCGACCTGGGACCGGACCGCAGCGACGCACGGATGCACGCCAAGACCGTAGGATCCTACGCAGTGCCGTAGGGGACCGCACCGCCACTTCCCAGCAAATTAGGGACACTGTTGCTCCTGGGGTATCGGCGAGGACCATTCGCAACCGTCTCCATGAAGCTGGGCTACGGTCCCGCACACCGTTAGGCCGTCTTCCGCTCACGCCCCAACATCGTGCAGCCCGCCTCCAGTGGTGTCGCGACAGGCGTGAATGGAGGGACGAATGGAGACGTGTCGTCTTCAGCGATGAGAGTCGCTTGTGCCTTGGTGCCAATGATGGTCGTATGCGTGTTTGGCGCCGTGCAGGTGAGCGCTACAGTCAGGACTGCATATGACTGAGGCACACAGGGCCAACACCCGGCATCATGGTGTGGGGAGCGATCTCCTACACTGGCCGTACACCACTGGTGATCGTCGAGGGGACACTGAATAGTGCACGGTACATCCAAACCGTAATGGAACCCATCGTTCTACCATTCCTAGACCGGCAAGGGAACTTGCTGTTCCAACAGGACAATGCACGTCTGCATGTATCCCGTGCCACCCAACATGCTCTAGAAGGTGTAAGTCAACTACCCTGGCCAGCAAGATCTCCGGATCTGTCCCCCATTGAGCATGTTTGGGACTGGATGAAGCGTCGTCTCACGCGGTCTGCACGTCCAGCACGAACGCTGGTCCAACTGAGGCGCCAGGTGGAAATGGCATGGCAAGCCGTTCCACAGGACTACATCCAGCATCTCTACGATCGTCTCCATGGGAGAATAGCAGCCTGCATTGCTGCGAAAGGTGGATATACACTGTACTAGTGCTGACATTGTGCATGCTCTGTTGCCTGTGTCTATGTGCCTGTGGTTCTGTCAGTGTGATCATGTGATGTATCTGACCCCAGGAATGTGTCAATAAAGTTTCCCCTTCCTGGGACAATGAATTCACGGTGTTCTTATTTCAATTTCCAGGAGTGTATTTCATATTTTTCTGCAATTATAAGCCTGGTCAGGTTAGTTTTATGACATCTAATCGTTAGGCATACTTCCTAAAATGTCAACTGTTATTAGGCATGGAAATCTGGCATTGCAGTACATACTTGAGATTTTCGAACACAAATTTGGCGAATATGTGTATATGTGGAAGCTAACTTGCACTTTCTTTGAAACTGCAGATGGACTTGTATTTTTGCAATATGTATATAATGACGTCACATTACTTGATTTTAGGCTTACATTGTTGTTTCATGTGCCTACCATGTGCTGGATAATCGGTGTAAACAACGCACTGTTTGCGCTGCCTACGTTCTTTGCATACATTTTAGAATTTCTCAAGATCTAAGATGTTGAAAATTGTTAGTTTACGGCTCTTCTGCATTACTTAACAGTGTTGCCATCTAATGGTGATACTGCAAACTACCCATAATTCAAAGATTGAACTACCCACATTTCTACAGCGCGAACATCCATTAGTGGCAGTAATCACTTCAAACAAATTGTGGTACAAAGATCGAAGTCCAGTGCCTCACTACTTGGGAACAGGAAAAGAACAGAGACGGTGTGGAAAATTGTCGATATCCTTCAGAAACCCTGCAGCAAAAAGCATCAGTGACGTTGTTTTGAACAGTGATTCTATGCTTGGATCTGACGTCATTTCGAAAAAGTATTCATGAAATTCATTTGGCACATCTTCTAGCTTCTGCAAAAGTGGTATAAAGGCATTATCAACCCATAAATTCAGTTCAGGTCTTCAGGAAAATACGTCTCAAAAGATGCATGCAGTACACAGAGGTTCTGGTCTCTGCATGACGCAATGCGTGAACTACAGTTAACTTTTTCCTAGTGATACCGCTCTGTTGTTTTATCGGATATTTCCTTGGCACCATATATAGAAATATCGATATACTTCTTCCAGTCGATATTATTTATTTCAAACAACTGTTAAGAGTGCTAAAAATATCATAACTTGCAGGGTCATTTGCAGCAGTGCACTGATATATAAGTTGTCTTAGACAGAATGTTTGTATGGTTATAGTACAGTTGTCAGCAAGATGACCAGTTCAACATCATCAGGCGATATGTCCATTTGCAAGACGGATTTGTAGTGTGGCATTCGAGCAATTACTTATTGTTTGACGTAACTTGCGACATCATTAATTCGACGAAAACAGTGTCGTTAGAAAATGCCACTGTAGTAAACTACTTTGCAGATTTTTAAACGAGTATATTCTAAGTTTTGTCTGCCACATAAGTTTCATTAAATTCTCAGCGATATTGTGCACTTCGCCCACTTGGGCAGTACAATAGCTGACCAAATACGATTCCTCCGTGACTTCTTCACTCATAATTTGAATCACACACTTCATACTTTTTTGACGTCTTAATAATTGTTCCTTCTTAACGTAAAAAAAATTCTTCATTCTTGACAATGCAGTCGGGCTGTACAGTTTCTAAATTCCGCTGAATGTTAACAAGTACGATGGAAATATTTGGAAGTAGCTTGCTACGTAGCATGCAGAGTGGTGAGCCGTTAGAATCAACAAATTCGAGATTGTTGTAAAATTCTGCACACTTTCTTGTTTTCATCTTTAGTGATTTGTTATGTACCTTACTGTTTGAAGACATGGAGCTTGAAGTCGTTACATCACTTTCGTAAATTTCTTAGTCTTAGTCGGAAATCTTCATGGGACATGTTCCAGATGCTCCATCTTTGAACTTCGTTGCTGTCTTTTAGAAACAACAGTTTCATTTTATTTTATGAGAAACCTGAAATAATATCGGCCGAGAGTAATGAATTTTACAAGGACAGTGAATAAGAAACATGGAGTGAATATAATGCTGCCCGAGAGTGGTCCATGAATTCGCCATGGCGAATTGAACTGTGTGCTCTAAGCTCAAACTTGAGTTGGAACTGTACTTGGTGCTGTTCGGTGCAGGTTTATGAGTATATAGCCCTGTGCATTGAAGCATAGTCAGTAAAGTCACGATATTCTTTGAGGCGATTCGACTTGTTTTTGGATGAAAGAGAGGTAGATAAATCACAGTGCAATGTTCGTGGCATGTGTAAATGAAACAGAAGAGGGGGGGGGGGCGGTCAGAGGAGGGAGAAAGTGTCAGCGCGCGGCCACTACATGCATGTGTAGAGATGTGTTTTGAGTCACCACATACCTTGCTGTATCCTTTAAATTCTTTTGTTTGTGGTTTTTGTTTGTAGCATTATTGTAGATTTATTGTGCTGCTTGTCACCATATTTTCAGCTATTAGGCACTTAGATGAAAAGTAACTTTCATAAAATCAACATCGATACGATATTTATGACAGTTGTTTTCTACAGTATGTATGACAACACTTAGTTAAGTACCGAGCGAGGTAGCGCAGTGGTTAGACACTGGACTCGCATTCGGGAGGACGACGGTTCAATCCTGCGTCCGGCCATCCTGATTTAGGTTTTCCGTGATTTCCCTAAATTGCTCCAGGCAAATGCCGGGATGGTTCCTTTCAAAGGGCACGGCTGACTTCCTTCCCTGTCCTTCTCTAATCTGATGAGACCGATGACCTCGCTGTCTGGTCTCCTTCCCCAAAATAGCTCCCCCCCCCCCAACTTAGTTAAGTTGATATTATCTTGGCACAGAGGCCTTGTGGAGACACAGAGCACACTTATAGTTCACTATACTTTGTTGCTTCGAATGATCTTTCCACTCATATCCCTGGATATTGATCATCCCTTCTGAGACATCCTAAGTAAAGAGAGCCTAGCGAGAATAAGCATAAGACACTGAGTGACTCTTATTTAAAATATTTTCGTTGCTAAATTGCACATATATTAAATATTTTGTATTAAATTAGCAGTATTTAAGTTTTGATCTGAATCTTTATATACCAGTAATTTTATATCCCTGCTATCTATTGTAATGACTCATCCGATTTCATTGGTAATAATGTCAACCGTTTTGCTATGGAAAAATAGGAAATTTTTTAAATTACCGGAACGTCACAATTTTTAAATGCTTCAGTATTGAACAGTATGAGTTACAAATGTATTACGACAGACAAAATTTCCAAAAGAACGAAATACAATGACAATAAACAACTCATACAACATTTTCATGCATTCTTATCATTTGAGTGCAGGTACAACACTAAAGTGCGTTATTTGTTGATACATATGTTAACTCAACTCAAATTATCTTCTACTAACAAGCAAAGAGGTTCTGACATTCTCCGTCATACATGTGATATATGTGAATCAGTCTGTTTGTTGAAATGATGTATCGGGCTATATACTAAAAATGGGTGAGAGCCATTGTTCAATTTCATTACACATGTGTTGAAAAGTGTTTGTTTATTGATTGCTGTTTGGCGAAAACTTTTCTTATATCGATCGATGTTCTGAAATGTGTTCTACAATAACTGCTTTTGGTACTGAGTTGAAAGATAGGGAACTTCATTTGTGTACTTATAATGACAGAAGATTGTGTAGAAGACACCTTGACGAACTAAAATTATTTCTAGGAAAGCGTCTGATACTGTTTTATGAGAGCACCTAACTGAAACCAGTAACGCTATTACATAATCAGTTGGTTTACTGATGACTGTTATGTTGCAAGCGAGGTAATAGACTCCACAAATATTACGATTCAGTCTAAATTTATGTTCTAGACATCTACCCTCATTTGTGTACTGATTAAATTTTTCAATTTATGCCTATCAGCACTGCATTTATGATAAGGCAGTAGACTATTTTTTGAACTAATGGTCTTCTTTTTGTAAATATGATGCAAAACCACATTTCCGTATTCCAATAATTTATTTTGGTTCCAAATTCTGTTACTTAATTTTACAATATACCATATTATATCTGGTGTTGTGTAAATGTACCTATAGTTCTTGTATCACTCCTGTTTAAAAATTGTATATATGTTTTCACTGTTACCAGTAACTGCACTTCCAGGTTTTGAACTTCATTAAAATCTATGTTAATGACTTTGTTTTTATTTGTATATTTGCTTTCAGAGTAGGTCAGTTAACAGAGTGGAATGACTGGTCTTGAAAATCAAATTCAGAAAGTGTGAAGAATCTTTATGATCGTCAGCAAAGTAGTCAACAGTAGCTATACAGGAACAATAGTCAGTTATTTCCATGATTCCTAATAGCTATTCAACAATACTGATTACTTATGAAAAGTTGCCAAAACTCCAGAAGTTATTGATATGCATATTTGTTATTATTACATTTTGGAAACACATTGGGAAACTGACATTACACAGATATTTTCTATATATCAAAAACTAAAATTTTAAATAAGGGAATAAAGCTTGAAATTATCATTGCTAGTAATTTGGAGTCACTACATAGTATAAATTCAGTGCTGGCTAACGTTTTGGATACCTGATGAAACTGATGTCTGCATTTGGTGTTGGTTTTGTGATTTCTGGCATATTATTGACTGAAAATGTCGAATAACAGATGTGACATTAATATCAGTAGGGGTAGTTGGAGGCTAGCCAACTTGCCCTATAGTAACATGTAAAAAAAATCATAAAAAACTATCTACCTCTGTATTTCTTTTTCATTCCAGATTATTGGCCGAAGAAAAAGGAGAATTGCCACTGGAAGAAGACTAATCGATGAAGCTCCGATTCACTTATTCATTCTACATGGGCTTAATAACGAAACTGAGTACTATTTTCTGTATTAGTATATATCGTCCACAATGTAATGCCATATTTTTATAATAAAAGCC
This sequence comes from Schistocerca piceifrons, assembly GCF_021461385.2. Taxonomy (NCBI): domain Eukaryota; kingdom Metazoa; phylum Arthropoda; class Insecta; order Orthoptera; family Acrididae; genus Schistocerca; species Schistocerca piceifrons. Next base: position 619,868,121 of record NC_060149.1, read on the forward strand.
ATATGGGTGCCTAGAAACGTTTCAGACTTCACCAGTCACATGCAGCTGTGTGGACTGCTATGATGACATTCACTGGGTCACAAGATGTTACCAGACATGCAAATAAACGCCCTTTGTGTCCAGCCAGGCAATGTATCCGAGTGTAAACGATCTCTACACAAAAGAACTGAGACTGCTCGCATTACTAAGGAACTCTTTGTCATGCCGTGTTGGTGTACCGCAGTTTTTCGATCTCGATCTGCGTGCTTTCGCTGTTACAGTTTACATAATAATTTAGCTACACAATGGCTAAGATGAGGACTTTGCTACATGTGTGTTCTTGCAGCCTATTAACCAGTGATAAAATGAGTTTTACTGGACTCAAATGGGTTTTACTTTGAATAAGGCTACCAAAATGAGAATATCTGACAAATATGCAAATTAGCTGCAGTAGTCTCATTCCTGTCGTGACAGATCTCGAGCACTACACCGTCTAGCGTCGAGCGGGAACACGGCTGCCGCACAGTACCTGCTATGGTCGGTGATGAAACTGCGTAAGGATATGGTTTAGTTTCGAAAAGTAGTGGCATACTATCATACCACCACAAATAATAATATGAGCAGTCTCCTTTTATTTGTGTCTACTTCGTTAATTGCAGGCACTGCACCTCACAATAACAGACGTGTTTCCTGTTGCAGTGAGGCTACAGAGAGAGTCTTAAGTATCAGCCGTGTACAAGTGTGCGGTCCACGTGTCCTGTCATTATGTCAGTGAGATTACGAAAGCGTTACAGGCGCTCAGGTCCTCTGCTATAATTTTTTGACGACTTGTCACCATCAGAGAAGTACTAAACCCAACATCTGCTCCTAACTGAGAGCCGCCTTCGAAATATAGAACATACAGCTGCGAATAGGTGCTGCACCTCACGTACGTTAGTTGTCTGCAGTAACACGGAGGAAGACGATATGATTCAGCTGACATTGTCGTGTCCAGCCTTGAATTAATAAAGGAAGGAGAAGGTAAAATAAAGGAATAACCTGATTAACCGATTTTAGTTACTGAGTTGCCTGAATTCTTTCGGGACCTTCCGTATAAGAATTAATTTGCGTTGCGGTTAGAGTGGCATTCGACACTGAAGTCATTATAGAGGGAGCAATAGAACAGGTAGGCTAAAGTATGGCTTTGAACTCCGTCTCGCCATCAATTAATTCCGTATTCAGCTGAACCGTATTAGGAAATTCGCATTTAGTCTAAATCTAGATGGGGGTATGATGATTAGAATCATTAGAACCGTGTTGTTCCTAAAAGAGCTTGATTGTCATGTTGATTTGAAGATGTAATAGAAAATAAAAAGTTCTCTCTCTCTGAAGCAATCAACACCAACTGAGTGGTTACTGAAAATTCTGTTTATTCAGGAAGGTTGCCTGAGATGATTTCGATAAACAGCAGATTTGGTGAGACTGCCACATTTTGATGTTGCGCAATACACCTAGTCAGGTCTCAGCACGAAACACAGATTCACTAAAACCGAATCACTTTTCTCTCAGCGTAACATTTCTATTGTTTAACATTTTTATATGGTGCTAGGCATGTGTGCATGTGCAGCGCAAGATTACATTTGTATTGTTGTGGATGATTAGCGGATTACAAGGAAATAAGACGGTCGTATCTTGGGCCAACATATGGCCTGCTCCTCTTGAATGGCAGCTAAAGGGTCATAGAGCTTGTTATCCCTTTGAGAGGATGAGTCACAATCAACGTTTATCTTCACTCAGATGACACTGTAGACAGGTTTCAAAATTAACCTAGGATATTAGCGAACAGCCTGGTAATCTGAAACTGCACATCACAAACTACCCTCATCACGCCGGCCCAGTATGGGTAACATACATTTCTTACACCAACAGAATTCGAACCAGTTACTTACAGTTCGTCACCCATGAAGATCTGCACAAATATGAGAACAAATTTTGCAAACAACGTTAGGGGGTGTGAAGTCGTACCTGTAGCGGAAAGGTGTGTCCTCGAACATCATGATAAAATTCCACTCAAGCCGCCTGCGAGATAACTGCTGGTGAGACCACAACAGAAACAAACTTGAATACCGAAAACAACCACAGGCTAGATGTTCGATTTGTTGCTCGATTAAAGACATTGATGTGCATGTCTGGAAACATAATAGCGCGTTTCAGAAACACCCAAAGTGTTGCACAGACACTACTCGTTGTTTAATGATTTAATGTTCTTTCAGAGACGAAACTGACCCAAATAATAAACTTTTACATTTTGTTGGATCATTCCTGTAGTCTATAAACAAGGTGTGGGACAGTTTCTCAAATTGAAAGTACTGCTCTCATGTGAGAAGGAGATATTAGAAAACTTGTCACACTCAACTTTAACGTTTTCGCACGCATGTTAATAAACAGTGAAATAAGGAATTAGTTGCTCAAAAATGTCGTACGTCACCAAAAACTAAAAAGTTGAGAGGTGCTAAAGAAAACCCACGGCCATTTTTAAAGCAGTGCTACACACTGCGCTGAATTAGCAGTCCACATCCTCTTGGAGAGACATGAAAAATGTTCTTACCCCCTCTCCAACCTCCCTTTGCCCATTGCTTTCCATATATCTAGTCTCAATATTCCTGATTCTTATTCTCAGTAATGAAAGAAATCCTTGCATGATGTTTATTCTGAACTCCATGTGTATGATATACTAGTGTGAGTTGGCAACTATATTCTTTTGTAGCAGACCAGTGCTTGTAGTAATAAAGACCAGCACTACATGTCAAATAATATATTGTATTCTGAAGCCAAAGGTGTCAGCTGTCACACAGCTCACAGGTTCAAGGGAAACGCACATCACCGCTAAGGAAATACAAGGAACGTGGTGGGATTGATGTGTGAAACGGGATTGCTGTGTCTTGTAGGTTAAACAGGTGAGTGCTCAGCAGCAGTTACTAAAGCCGAATGGTCAATATCCTGGTGATAAGAAATCGGCTGGATAAGTTTTTCTTCAACTTGGAGGACGGAAAAGACACAAACCAACAGGACTGTGGTCACAAATCACAGTGTTTCTCAAACCAATCGTCGACGTTATGACAAATTTACTTTGAGGACACACCAGTAGCAATTTTCGGTGTCCACAGTGCCTTCTACATCTCTGAATAGTATTAGGTATGTTTTGACCCTGCAATTGTTACGATATCAAATAATAGAAACTTGAAACTAAATGGTTTCCATCACAGTGTTACAGCCATTACTATTTTCTCTAACTAGTGGCTTGTAATACATGTTATTACCAATATGTTCATACAGGTGACCGCACACTGGATGTGCTCCCTAGAAGCGTTCTGTGTAGTGGACACAAGTACTCAAATAAAATCACAAGAATGGCTACTACTCTCGAACAGATATGACCTCATCTGGGACAGAGAGCGAATTCTTTCGAAGCATACTTGATGCTATAATGTCCTCAATATTAACAATACAACAAGCTATATGAATAAAGAAAGCCTCTTCTACTATCACCACGGAAATAATAACTAGCTGTGGCATAATATCGTAAAGACTTAAGTCTTTTTTACTGTTCTCAGTATCATGCCATATTCCATCCATTGATAACTCAGAAAATCCTGTGCTCCGAGTGGCTGAGAAGCTATATAAGTAATTGAATTTTATAGAATGCAGTCAGTGAAACATGTAAAAAGAAAAGAAGAATTGCATATGGAAGCAAACTCGGTAAAAAATCTGTTCTCAATTGAAAATCAAATTATATTGAGTCACAGAGTCACTACTCAGAACATATTTCCAGCAGTAATGCCCCAAATTCGCAATATATTTGTCCTTTATACCTCAGTGAATTACTTGACACCATAATAAAATATATTTTTCCAGTGCAACCATATTTAACACGCAGACACAGAAAGTATAATAAAATGCGCATATACACAACCAAGCAGTAAGCCAGTCCAGGAGACATTTGAGGCTAAACGATCTGTTTTATAATTGTACAGGAAAAACATAATGAGAAGACTCTGTGACCTAATGGTGGGTCGCACAAGCGTTTTGAGAAAAGACTCCTTCGTGGACTGATGGTATTTTCTTAGTATCCTAACAATGGACTGAAGTCTTCAGCCTGCGTCTCCCACCTTAATGTTTCTGTCAGAACCAACACTCTGTTACCCGATCACATTTGTTAAAAGGATTGGATCAAATAGCCTTCCGCCGAACCAAGCAAATCATTAAAACACCGTTTGTAGGAAGACACATGACAGAGCACCTGCTGTAGTTACAGATGACCAATATATGAAACTATGCTAAGAGAAGCACGTGCTGATCAAATCGAAGCAGTCGTCACAGCTTCCAAACTGCACAAATATAACTGTATTAAAAGAAGTCCACAGTTAAAAAACAGATTTAAGGAAAGACCCATTATTAATAAAAAGGAACCCAGTCTGCAGAAATCAGTAACAAATCCCATACGGCAGTAATAAGTGGAGATCGCTTAGGAGCCCGATCACCAAAGACCGAAGATAAATTCAAAGTCATAATAATACTTACTTTATGGTCAGTGGAGCTGGGACACTTTATAATAAAGAAATAAAAATAAATTTCAGCATGTGACGATCCAGCAGCGCCTATACTTTTCGCTACCATTCATGAAAGTGCTTTCAAAACTGCTCGTTTTGGGGTATAAGTCGTGGTCATGGCATATCAGAAATAACGCCTTCTTCATATCCTAGCATGGCGCCATTTCCTTTGTGTGCTATGGACACACTAGATGGGAACCAAAGATTTATGCCAATTTTTTTTTCAACAAATAAAGCGTTTATATGTATATCACTCACTGGCCTTAACTTTCACTCTGTACAGCAGAAGCGCGAACGATACCGCTGACAATGCAGAACTCAGCTGTTGTTACATACATATCTCACGTCGCAGTTTATCTCCTGTATTGCCACCCCATCTCCACGACGGCATTGCAGATCTCTTCTTCCTGTTGCCAGTAAGCGAGTCTTACCGGTGTTCTCTTATTTTATGTTAACCGAATGATGAACACACACTGCTGAACCAAAGACGCAAACGCAATTTCTGTCTCGGAAATAAGAAATGAAACGAAGAAGCTACCATTGCTGTAAGGGATCGAGTGTTGATTTTGTAACGGTGGATAATGTAGCCAACATTTAAAATTTAGAAAACATTAACTTATTTATTTACCTATTTTGTGTTTTTTCTTCCTTAGTTAAAAGGTCCCCACGTTTCCTAATCAAATCAGAAATCCATCCATGCATTGTGAAAAGGAGAGCCGTTACGTTCTACATGTAGGGACATACTCTGCATGTCAACGGCACGCAGTTTCCCTGTGTAATGAAGTTCGCTCACAGAGCACAGCAGACCAATACACATTCGTCTCTGCTGCGTGATGCGCCCACTGTGTTGCCCCGTGATCGTCTGCTCATATGTCAGCTCGCCACACGTGTACAGCATAGAAATTAGGTAGTACACGTGCATCAGCTGCCTTCTTTCTGTTGTATAATGTAATCAAAAACAGAAATAAGCCAAAAAGAGAGGTAGTTACTGGATGAAACAACTGTTACCTGATAACTGCGAAGTGGAAGCAGACTAATGCATGATACAGCATTTATGACTCTGGGAGCTACTATGAGAAACTTTACTGAAATGTCATTATCTAGTTGCGAGCTCTTGATTTCAACAATCGAACCGATCTAAAGAGAATGGATACCTGATTTAGTTTTGGCATCTGCATTTCTTCACAAATAAGTTTCCATGCATCTTTAACTGTGGTGCTGAACTTTTTTTGGGTTCCACAGTACTTCTTTCCACTTCTACTACTGTATATGAGCTACACACCTTTCAGTGTTCATCATTGTGTGGAAGAAATGCTTGGGCAGTTGTCTGCACTGAACGAACAGAGTCCAGTACATTACCATTTCCGCAGTATACTGGTATTTTACTGCCACACTTTGAATCACGCGTCAACAGCTCGATCGCATCAATACTCACGTGGCAAAATGGTATCCATTGCATGTGTCTAAGAACCGAACCTTGCCGTGTGTGCAGTGGATTTGCGGCTCTGTTATGGCAGTTTCATAGTACTGCAGTAGTGTTTGTTGCTATGTTTGTTATTGGACTAGAGGTAAAAGTTAATTTGCGAGTGAAGTTTGATATAGCGGTCAAATTGTAGTTTGTGTCGCTGATGTAGATCTGTATTTGCTGTGTTTCCAAGAAACATATTTCATTTGCCACACACAATTTATATTTAGAAAGTAACTTAGAAACAACATTACATAGCTGAAGATGACTCTGCACCAGGCGTATCTTGTACGTCGTCCAGTAAAAACAACAGTAACAACTGTGTTAAAAGTTAATGTTAGTAGTAGTTCAAGGCTGGTGTCACCCCACTCTGCACTGTTGCCAAATTTATCGACGATGGCGGCGATGGATGTGACAATGTCGCAATGGTGGGAAGTTCAAATTTTGGCGGGAAAATAGGTCAATTGGGTTACCTCCACTAACATAACTCCCTGCTCCTGTCTCCTCTCCTCCCCAAGATAACAGCAAGAAGCTCAAATTGTGGCAGGAAAATAGGTCACTTGGGCTACATCCACTAACCTAAGAAAATGGCGGGAAAATAGATCACTTGGGCTACCTAAACTAACCTAAGTCATCCAGCCACGACGTCTTCCATGGAATTGGTGGAAAAAGGACACAGCCTGCAATGGGCTGCTGGATAGGATGGACGTAAGTCTTTGCTTTGCATGCAGTGTTTATTTAAACAAATGGAGTAGTAATGGTCAGTAGCTCCATCCAGTCTGTTGAACATGAGGTCTGGAGTCAAACTGACCTAGTACACTGTACCACCGCCAGAGGGCACTTTCATCCCTCCTGTGTCTTAATCCAAGATGGAACTCTGGGGAAAATATTGGTAGAAGACTCACTCTGTGTCCAGCTGCTGGAGAGAAAAAAGTGTACTTCATTTATTTTCCATGGGAAGCTGGAACAATTTATTTAGGAATGAATTTCCTGTAGTTTAATTATCATCCTGATACAAAACACTCGCAGTGATTTGCATGGGTTCACAATACATAGCCTACAGACTCGCAAACTGCTCGTAAATTACCAAAATAATGCAGTACACTGATGTGCAAACACAAAAACAACTCACACATTGTCAAAATAAAGCATGTTTAATACTCTGCAAACACGCTCACTATTTGTAAACATTTGAAATAATGCATTCTACAACCTACTGACCTGCAAAATACTCGTAAATTACCGAAATTATGTGGTACACTGATCTACAGAGAGACAAACAACTCGTTAAGTCGTGCAGTCTGAGACGTCTTGACATGGTCTGCGCTGCTCCCTCCGACGGAGGTCGAGTCCTCCCTCAGGAATGGGTGTGAGTGTGTTGTCCTTAGCGTAAGTTAAAGTGAGATCATGTAGTGCGTAAGCTTAGGGACTGATGACTCCAGCAGTTGGTTCCATAAGACCTTACCACATATTTCCAATTTTCCAACTCGCAAAATGTCAAAATAATGCACGTGAAACACTATGCGAACACACTCAATATTTATAAATTGTCGAAATAATTTATTGTATAGACTACAGACAGGTTCATATAATAATGCAGTACACTGATGCACAGACACATTCACCACACATAAAATTGTCAACAAATAATGAATGCAAAACACTATGTAAATACACTTGCAACGATTAAACAGCCGAAAATAATTTAGTGTACAAAATTAAAAGCTTTCGAAGCATCATTAAGAAATATAACCTCAACATATCAGCGAATTGTTCCCAAAGCTCAAACCATGGCGGTGCTCACATGCCAGGTCGGCCTGCCCCACAAAGTGACGATGAGGCCGTCAGCTGCTGAGCCACGTGCAAGTGTCCATTTGGGTCCCACAATGATGAGGTGGTGGCATCTCTTTCATTCTTGACACCTGAGAAATTTCTGTCGAAACACGTATTTACCCAGCCACTGTGGCTGACACATAGCCTTTGTACCCGCTGGTCCAGCGAGATGTTTGCAAAGCGGCTCACTCTTGCAGGTGCAGCTTAAAGGATGTCAGTGTTATACTGACATCACATGTCTATGTAAATAACAACTGAGTCTCCCTCTGGACACGACATATAAATGTTTTGCAATGCTTTCAGAAACTATTTACGAAAATATCGCAGAACAACACAGGTGCATTTATCCTAGCGATCCTATCACGACAGCCTATCCATTACAAATCAATCTTCCTGTAATTCGTAAAGTGTCACAGAAACAGTTAATGGTCGCTTTTGTTGTTGTAGGATCTTTCGTGATGTCTAAGCTCGTCTGCGTGGAAATTCTTGTCTTAACAGGACGTGTTTACGAAAATAGCCCAGAATAACATTGACTGCATCTTTCCTCAAGGTCCTAAAGAGGTACCCCGTCCATCACGTGTTACCCTTCCCGGAAACCGTAACGTCCTGCTTTCTACATATGTCTCAGATACGGTAAACACTCTCCCCGCTGAAAGCCTTCACCATATCCGTGCAAGACTGTGAAATCACCGTTAATGGTGTCTTTTGAATGAATGGAGCATTCTGATTCACTATTACTGAATTTACCCGCTAAATTTCTGATGCTGCCAATGTGGGGGCACTGTCCGCTATTTTTATCTGCAGACGAGACTTCTCAGGACCCAAAGTAGCCCTGAGTTAGTGTTCAAGTGTGGATTCGCTGTGCATTATATCCAGAGAGATTGTGGGATGCGTATCCACAATATGCCACGTCCGGGATGGGGTTTGAAGGTGGGTCCGCTATACGTAATGTCCAGAGCAATGTTCAGAGGTGGATCCACCATGCGTCACATATATGATACGGCTCGAAGGTGGACCAACCACGCGTTACGTCTGAGATCGCGTTCTGTTTTCGAAGTTTGGTCCACCAGCGGGAAGACTTCTTCATGGTGGCCATCGGCGACACACACACAGACACAGGCACACAGAAAACAGAGCAAACGCGCTGCAGCTGTAGACCAGAAAAATAGTTCATTTGCACTAGGTGTTGGCATCTGCACTACATTCACAAGCAATTTTTGAACACGGACCCAGAAGTGATGTCTTGGTCCCATGGGTAGAAGTGACATAAAACCGATAGAATTACGAAAAATTACGGAAAATACGTATAAATTGAAAGCAGGTAAATTGAGAAAGTACTTGCGTGTCTTCTGGTTGGCGCAGAAAAAGTCTTGTACATGGAAACGAGTATGCGGCAGCAAGAGGAAAACGAGAAAACGTTCTCAGGAAGCATCGGGAACCAGAGAAACAGTCATCTTTTTCCGTCGAGGCACATTCTATTGTACGTTTATTGAGGTAATAGTGATACACACGAGTTGACTGCTGTCTTTGATGCTTTCCTGGGAAAACAGAGAACCATCGGCCTCTAAACTTACTTGCATCTGCGTTAAAGGATGACAGAAAATGGATGGAGTGATCGGTTGAGATGGAGATGTAACGAGGTACGATTTAATGGTAGACTGAGAGTGCATTATAGACAGAGAGGGAGATGTTGTTGTAGGTCATTTGACCATTATTTCCCATTGTTCTGTCAGGATGCATCAGTTGTGTGACACAGTCTGCTTTCGACTAGTATACAACCGCATGTTCTGTTTGTGACTTAGAGCACTGTCTGCTTGCGATTGTTAACAGCAAACCTCCCGGTCATCAGACGACTTCCATCTCATGTGTGATGAAACATGACCATCTCGATTCGACACATTCCTCTAAACGAACAAAGGTTTATGTGCCGTACTCCATCCTCCTGTCACATCTTGGATATAAAATCGAGACTTCAGTTTCATAACTAAGATGCTTCTAAGTTAGCGACAGGTGTTTGTGAGGTACTGCAATCCTCATGTATACATCTGCTTGACAGATTGTCTGTTTACAGAGTTAGTGGTGCCGTGAGGTGTAATTTCACATGCCAAACACCACTGCAATGCGTTTATCTGTTTTCTTGTAAGAGATATTCTCCATCACTAACGATCATAATCTGTAGGACTGATGGAAGCGTAGCACAAATTCTGAACCGTGATCGGATGTGAACAGTGGACGCTACACACCTCTGGAAAGCTATATTCTGCATGTATCACACATAATCGATGTTTTATGGAATTTACAATTTGTAACCACAGTTTATCGTAGATACACCTTGAAGAAGGAGGATGTATGTCACCGGTGGAAATATATTCTAACATTGAAATATTATCAGTATTGCATTCCACATGACTAATAGGTCGGAAACTGCAGGAATCTAACATTATAGCCAGTTTTAAGTGCAGAATCGTGTAGCCCTAGGACTGCATGTGTTTATGTTCTCTGTTACCAGGCGCTAGAACAATACTTTAGAATTGATAGCGTAGTTGATTTACGTAAAATGCTTCGAACGCCATCTGTCTGAAGCACCATTATGCATAAAAACCACCCGTTACTTGTTCTTCTTAACTGTCTGCTATTACATCACAACGCTTTCATATGTACTACTATACACTAATAAGGGGTATTAACCTTTCGACATACGCACATCTGCAGAAATGTTGTGCACTTGGATAGGTGCAGAACAGCAGTTACAGATTCGGTAGGCTTCATTATTTCACGAGACGCTGAATGTACAAGTCTACTTCTGTTCAGCTCCAGACTAAATCAGACTATAGTGTAGAGCGGGCTGGTCACAGACAATGCGAGGAGATGTTTCAGTCTCTGACTTTATCCTAAGAATGCGAGAATGCCCTGTGACTCCCATCTGCATAGAGAAAGATCATAAATTACGTACTATGCTCGAAGTGCTAAGTGCTAGTACTATGTAGATCGCTGTCGGGTATACTTTGATGTATTAGTTCGTGAATTAATAATGAATAGATGTACTGCACAGTCTCCTATCTACATTCGCAGTGGTACTCGCAAAGTAGAGGAGGAGCGGTTTAGCGATGATACAGAATCTAGGAAGCATGGTGCCTCGTCATTGGACGATGTTGAATTTACGGTAAAATTTCTAAAATTGTTCGCACAATCAACTGTGATGCTTATTATTACAGTACATCAACGGTGTCTTTTCCATCCCATCTGTTCACCAGTACACTATTGATTACCACATAATGACTGACTGATATCGCTTGTTTGAAATGTAGAAAGACTCTTTGTGGAGGGGCAACAGCCGTCCGGAGTGGCCGAGCGGTTCTAGGCGCTTCAGTCTGGAACCACGCGACCGCTACGATCGCAGGTTCGAATCCTGCCTCGGGCATGGATGTGTGTGATGTCCTTAGGTTAGTAAGGTTTCAGTAGTTCTGAGTTCTAGGGGACTGATGACCTCAGATGTTAAGTCCCATTGTGCTCAGAGCCATTTGAACCATTTTTTGAGGGGCAACACTTTCTGGGTATGGCTAGCACCAAAATAGCGACAGCGCACGTGACTGCAATATGAGGAATCACTCGAAACACAGCACAGAGCCACTAACTATCCTGTCACTGTGACAGATGACTTTAAATATAGAGGCCGTCAGTCATCTTCAGATATCAGTTTGGAAACGCTCCTCAACGCCGCAAAACGCTTCCACTTTCCTTACTTTGTGACTGTCTTTTATTTAAAATCATCCAGAGTGTGTGTGCGTTGTGGTAGCAGCAGCAACAACGTGATTTACACCATGCGATGTCTAATTTTCTGTGAGAGGCACTGGCTCGGAACGTGTTAATGTCAGTTTAGAAACTGACAAAGACCTCGGAGTCGTGGCGGAAAAATCAAAACGTATGGTAGTGTAAAAAACGTATTGCTGCAGAAAAAACAATGTTTCAAACAACAACACAGGGATCCTCTCTTCCGACTGATAGTATAGTCTGTGGGATGGGGTCATTCTCCTTCAGTACGGTTGTTGAAACTTTACACAGGTCTGTGCAATGATCAATCCCGTGTATTTAATAGGACCGCTGCATGTTCTCGATGCCGGCACACATACAGTATTTGTTTTCAAAATGGTTCAAATGGCTCTGAGCACTATGGGACTTAACATCTGAGGTCATCAGTCCCCTAGAACTTAGAACAACTTAAACCTATCTAACCTAAGGACATCACACACATCCATGCCCGAGGTAGGATTCGAACCTGCGCCCGTAGAGGCCGCGCGGATCCAGACTGAAGCGCCTAGAATCGCTCGGCCACAGCGGCGGCATTTGTTTACAATGCATCGGAAGAGAGAAGTTCGGTAAAAAACGTATCGAGTTCTCTATCAGATTAAGTTAGCGGAGCTTTTATAGTTCGTAATTTTTCTCTGTTGGATGGTATAGAATAACGACGATAGAATGTTGGAGTGATAGATGTGAATGGACCCAGAAGGATGCGGATTTCCTTTGGATTGCCGTACCTGTGTGACGTTGAGTCTTCCTAATTTTCCCAATAAGAGACACCCCCATAACTCTTTGTACTGTCTTTTGTACTGACCTTATACATCCTACACGATTGGCAGAGCAACGACAACATGTTCCAATTTCCTCCCACGGGTCAAAACACACTTCTGTCACGCTAACTCAGCTTAGCTTGTCTCTACACAGGTTGTAGAACGTGGTAGATACACAGGGTGGTTATAATTAAAATTAAGCTTTCAAAATGCTGTAGAAGTAACACCACTGGTGAGAAGGACGTCAAATTGCAACGGAATATTATCGGAGAAGCGGGAAAAGTATGGAAGGAGAAAAAAATAGTTTGAAAATTGATCATTAGATGGCTCTGTATGTGTCAGAATATGTAAATGAAAACACTTGTCATGTACACGCCCCATTGAAGTTGGTATAAACACGCCGGGTACACGACTTTTCCTCCTGTCGCGTCTGCGACGTTTGCCATGACTGTCTCGATGTAGGATCGCGCTCTGCTTGTAAAGCTGTATTATAAGCATGATGACTGTGTACACGTCGCTCTGGAGAAGTTCCGGACACTGAAGGGTTTGAAAAAAAGGCGTTGGTCTGATGTCTGCCGCTGGTCTGGAGAAAATGATTCAGAAATTCTAACAGATGGGTTATTTTGGTCTGCAACCTGGTGGAGGGAGGAAACGAATTGATCCGACGTCAGTGGAAGCAGTGGCGACAGCAATGCAGGAGGACACGAGTGGTGATATGCAAGCATGTAGTGCACGGAGAATTGTAGAACACTGGACATCCCCTTCAGCACTGTGCGTAAAATCCTATGAAATATTACTACCCATGTGCACGAGTTGCCTCCTGTTGACCTGTCAGCAAGAGAGATCTTTGCTTTAGAATTTCTTGCTCGCATGGAAATGGAAAATGATTGGCCATGGAGGATTTTGTGGGTAGACGAAGCCCCCTTCCATCTGACAGGACATGTCAATATGAGACATTCCCTCGTTTGATGTACCAGTTTGTATCATCCCGTCTGCGGAATGACAAACCCTAACTTATAACGTACTGGACCCCTTGGACTGTCTGGTACGGTAAGCGGCAGATTTACAGGGGGTGCATGGCAAGTCCTCTTTGTGACCTACCTGCACGGTGGCAGAGTAGTCAGCCTCCTCACTTTCTCGACCTGTAATCCTACCTGCCCTTGCCTGCAGTTCATCCCCTCATACGTTATTCGGCACCCTCTGACTCTGGACTTATCAAGCACGTAGAACTAAGGTATGGAGAGGAATGTCGATGCTACTAAATAATGCTACTCAGCTCTGATAAAAGCAGTTATGTTCTAGAGACACGTTGGCCTTAAATTCTTTTGATACAATTTATTACAAAATTAATTGTAAAATCGTAGTTTACACGTCAGAATCCAGCTAAATAGTGATCAGACGGGTATGCCCCACTAAGTGGGTTCAAGACCACTGTCGGTTACTGACTGCATTTGGTTGTTGTCTCAATTAGGCTAATCCTAGTTGTAATCATATTAATATAATTCACTCAGCTGACATGTGGATCTTTTAATGCACAAGGCCAGGATCTTGTATTACCGGATGCCACGGAACTCAGTCTTTACTTACACTTGATACCCCAAATAAAAATAAGCATGATCATAACCAACTGGTCATAATGATCATTGGCGAAAAACAAAAACACAGCTGCAGCAGCAGGAGTGAGCACAGCAGCTGACTTACTGTTTTCAGTGACTGTCATGCTGTACGCATTAAGCTTTGCTCAAGTACCTATTTGCGTCTGTGCCTCAGTAGTTGTCACATTTTAAGATAAACATTCATTCACAGGCAAAATAACTTCACCACCTACATGAACGTTACTTTGTCGCGGTCTTATTCAGATTTAGCCAAAAAGCAAAGCTTACTTTGTAACCTAGCGGGGGCGCAAATGCTGGCCATCCGTACTGGTCCCTGTTCGAACATCAAGTCCTCAAGAATGGCGTGCTGTGCGCCCTTCACCCCCACTAAACCACTTGTGACAGCCACCACCATCTTTCCCTTTAAAACAGACACATTTTACCTTATACTTTCCCTGCTGCTTTCTGCTCATATACACTTTTGATTTACACTCTTCTGCCAATTTTACTCTGCCCTCTGTTCTAATTTAAGTTTTTTTCAAACGAAATAATTTTTTACGCTTCAGCAGCCTCCGGTCGGGCCAGTCCACCTTCTCCATACCTAAAGGGCGTCCGCCTGTGGATACTGTGTCGTATTTCTAAGCTACCCCTGGTTTACCATGTCCTTCCGCTTTCACGTTCTTGCAAGTCAGCGTGCGGGCCAACCGCTCCCGACTAGGCTCTTATCGTAACCCTTCGACACACTAACCCCGCTCTGGCCGGCCGGCTGTCTGCTATCCCGCTGCATTCTAATCGGCGCTCGCTTGATTAAGAAGTCTACAACTTTAGTTTCATTGCCTGTACAACAACCGGGTTTCTTTCTGAGTCCACTTCATATCCTTAGCTATCGAATGAAGTTCCTTAAACTATTGCTTATCTTATGCGTAGTCATCCGTGCACAGCCCATTGCCATCTTTCAATTACACAGAATTGTCGAATATGGGCAACGGAAAATCCACACACAAATCAACCAGTACGACTTCATCCTGAAAAGGTCACTGTGTGGCGCGAGTTTACAGCATCATTTATAATAGGGCCGTATTTTTTCGAAAAGGCCGGTGCTTCCGGTCCTGTTACCTGTACCGTCACTGTCAAGAGCTATGAGTGTCTTTTGCGCAACCACGTCATTCCAGCTCTCCAACAGTGTGGATGTGTGGATGGGATCATTTTTATGCAACATTGCGCAACTCCACACTTTGAAAATCCAGTTAAGGAGCTGCTGAAGAGCCATTTCGGAAATTCGAGAACCATCAGCCACCACTGCCCTACAGCCTGGGCAACCTCATCACACGATCTTATCAAACAAATTTCTGGCTTGCAGCCGGTCGTCGTTCAATACCTCGCACAATATTTCAACTGGGCACCTGCCAGTGATCTTCAGGTGAGCCTTCGCAGACTGGCGAAAACGTTCTTCTTGTTTTCTTTTTTTTCTTTATTGTATTGCAGTGGCCCATCGGGGCGGGCTGGCAGCAGCATATACGCTCCTTTTCAGCCGAAAGACATAAAACATACAATAGAATGCATTTAAAAATAACATAAGGACCAAAACATAGTGAACATAGATATAAAAAAGAGGGAAACATTATGGAAGACAAGAGACAGAAAGGGGCGACTGTAAAATGGAGCCACCCGGGGTGGCCAAGGGGTACTAGGCGCTACAGTCTGGAACCGCGTGACAGATACGGTCGCAGGTTCGAATCCTGCCACGGACATGGATGTGTGTGATGTCCTTAGGTTAGTTATGTTTAAGTAGTTCTAAGTTCTAAGGGACTGATGACGTCAGGAGTTAAGTCCCATAGTGATCAGAGCCATCTGTATCATTTGTAAAATGGAGATAAAAATCGTAAAAAGTAGCGCACACACACACAAAAAACACACACACAGGGACAATTAAAACAACACAAGACGAAGGATGACTGGAGCACAAAGGTATAGACAGAAGGCGTAGCACACAACAATCACTGACAGGAAAACTATGTAGAAGTCCAGCACACAATTAATGTGTGTGAAATATTATGGGACTTAACTGCTAAGGTCATCAGTCCCTAAGCAGCCGGCCGCGGTGGTCTAGCGGTTCTGGCGCTGCAGTCCGGAACCGCGGGACTGCCACGGTCGCAGGTTCGAATCCTGCCTCGGGCATGGGTGTGTGTGATGTCCTTAGGTTAGTTAGGTATAAGTAGTTCTAAGTTCTAGGGGACTTATGACCTAAGATGTTGAGTCCCATAGTGCTCAGAGCCATTTGAACCATTTTTTTTCAGTCCCTAAGCGTACACACTACTTAACCTAAATTATCCTAAGGACAAACACACACACACCCATGCCCGAGGGAGGACTCGAACCTCCGCCGTGACCAGCCACACAGTCCATGACTGCAGCGCAGTTGACCGCTCGGCTTATCCCGCGCGGCACGCAATTAAAATCACACCTCTCGACGCACAGGAGAACAGCACCAAACACAACACTACATTGTGCGCCACTCTGTTCTCTGCCCTCTCTTTCATGACTGAGCATGTCTCTATCCGAGTTCAGCACTTAATACTTTGTATCCTTGTTTGATGTGTTCTAATCTCCATCTTCTTGTGTTGGTGCTCTTCTGTTTTATTGTTGGGCGAGTGTTCTTGTTAGGTGTCTTGCATTTATAGTTGATTTTGTTGGTGTGATGGTAGCATTTATGCACCTTTTAATTACTCTGGATGGATAGAATAGTAAATGCAACAGTTATTGTAACATACATGATAGTCCATGTACACATTTTGTCTCAGAAGGAATGGTCAGTATTCAGAGATATGACAGAAACGATCATTTGAAGCAAAAAAGTAAATATGGACATATGTCCTATTCCAAATGGTTTCTGAGATGAAACATTATTTAAAGTTACTTATGTATGTTTTTCTTGAATAACACCAAATTTGCAGCCTCGAGAGAAAACTTGTCATAGAACAAAATTAAACTACATTACATTTCCTTTAAAAGGTTCCTATTCATTTTTTCTGAAGGGCTTTTAGGTTTCATGAAGAGAGCTAGACAGGTTTGAAATTCTTGCACAACACGCATGCATTGAGGTGTAGGTAAGTCAGTTTGAGATAGTTTCTCAACCTGATAGACCAAGTGTCCTACATCACATTATTCATGTCGAATTCGCCTACACTACTAAGGTACGTTGTAAAAAATGACAATGTACTGAATAATAAACAAAATAAGTAACAATGTATCTCGGAAACCATTAAAAAGAGTGCATATGTCCACATGAACTTTTTTACTTCAAGTGATCCTTCCTGTCATATCCCTGAGTGCTGACCATTCGTCCAGGGACAACTTATATGTTATGCTTAATTTTTTATTTATTCATTTAACCTGAACAAGTTAATGGCCTCAGGAGTCCTCTTACAGCAGACCAGAGTTTTGTATGTAATTACAAAACTTATTAAAATCACAGTTACTTAAGAAATTATCATATTTTTAATATTATATCTCTTCTTCTTCTCACTGCATGTAGAAGGCATTTGTCTGTTACCCCCTCTTGGCTGAAACTGTTGATTTTCCTTGGGCGTCCTCAATATCTTCTGCCTAATGGGTAGTTTTGGTAATCTGTCGTCTTCCATTCTATTGCCACAATCCTTCCGGTTGTTTCTGCATTCTCTAACCTGCTCATTTAAGTTTTTCACTCTCAGTTGTTTTCTGGTGTCTACATTCACTCAGCTACTCTTCTTAGCAATCTCATCTCTAGTGCTTGTATTCTGATGATAACAAGTATTTCTACTGTGTTGTCCAGAAAAGAACTTCAAGGTTAGGGAGCAGTATTTATTAAGAGCAGTGTAGTGGATCAACAATAAGCTGTGCAAAGTAATCAGTAAGTCTATGTTTCGTTTACGGTTTAATGAAGATTATCGCTAAAGTCAAGTGATGATTTACTTCCTTGGTTGGGACAATGGGATCAGCTACAATTTCTACTTTGTCTACTCTTCCCTAGATCACACAACCTTTTCCATAGAGCATCTGGTCTTTATGTTTTAGATTAATGTATTGGTATGTCTTAGTTATCGTTTCTCTCAGTTTGATTGATTCTGTTTGCTTTCTGCATGTAATCAGTTTTATTTTCAATGGTAGGAGGTAACTTGTGAGTCCGATAGTCAGTGTCTCGGACATTCATGGACTGTTTTAGCTCTCCGTTAGCCAAGGTGCAGGTTTTCCATACAGGTTTACAGTCTTTTGGGGAACATATTTATTATGTAACAAGGTAGGTTTGGTAATGATGTTGTGAGCTGATATTCCAGATACGAATTTCTGTGCTTGTTGATTTCGTGGCAAATATATGTATCGGGGCCTGACTATAGGCTGCGTTATGAGTAGGTGAAAGTTGAAATACTGTTGGATTTTAAGGAGAAACTACACACTTGAATTTCACAGTGAAGGAGCAGAATATTTGTTATTTTCCTACCAATATTTGTATGTTCCTAAGTCGAATCAAATTTTGAATGGTCAGTTTTGAAACAGGCTATCCCACCTACTTCCAGAGGCCTTTAGAAGACCCACATTAGGCAATTTCTTCATGGAATTGGATATTTACGAACAAATATTTATCTTGTCTGTCTTCATTAGTTTTGGATGTGAGTAGCATGGTCTGTAAAAAGTCAAAGTGTTTGCATACCACTACTACACCTCCTCATTTGTTACTCCTGTTATGTCTTAGGACAGTGGATTCTATATTTAGGAAACTGGACAGCACGCTCGGCTAGAGCCAAGTGTCCACGTTCGTCAGAAGAGAGATAGGGATGTCGACATTCTGAAATATATGGTGGAGTTCGTCGAAATAAGTTGAAAGTGATTGCCAACTATGTTCAACAGTAACAATACCAGCACGATGGTAGAAATACTGTCTGCATGAGGAGACAAGTTCGTAGCTTCTAAGGCACAGACCTTAGGGTTCATTTGCACCGCTTTTTTCCAGCCTTTATCCCCACCATTATCCTGTCATCCCTTCTTCACACGCCACGTAGCCCAAATTCGAATACACATCATTCAAAATTACCATCTTTCAGCATTGAGTTCCACATATATTGTCGGGTTTGTCTTTGTAAGTTTCATAATCACTATGACTGAATCAGACCTTTTCGTTCTGATACAAATTTCACGGTTGTGGCTGTAGGTTTCGCGAACCACTACTTCCCACATACTACTATGTAACGTCTGAGTATAGAATGTGCTGCATGCGTATTTGTTCTCACTTTAAGGTTTTACAATGTGAAATTGCTATGTTAATAACAAATGTTTTAATTTTATCAGTGTTCTTTCAGTGGTGCACAACAATATGTTACCCACATTGTCTTCGCCTAGAAGAATTACGAGCGATGTTCAGTGCCATTTTACCAAAATGTAAGAAGAAGGAAAATGCCGCTACTGTCAGCAGATAATTGACATGGCTTCTGGCCGACCAAGATCGCCATTAATCGATGGAGAAATTCGAGAACTAATTTCTCGTGAACTGTCCTCACCGACGTCTGCTTCCACCTCGGTGACGGTATTCTCCCAAAAAGGCAAATTGAGTCTCCGGCGCTATGCAGCCCATCAATGCCGTCTCGTTCTGTAGCAAGTACTGATCTATCTCCTTTGTGGCATCCTCACCTTCAACTGCTTTTCATTTACAACAAATAAGTATTTTTTTTGATATTATAAAGCCGTTCACATTAAGTAAATCTATGCTATTAGATGTACATCCTCTAAAAACGATTTCCAGCAAGACTTAAAAATTTTTCGGCTACCGGAAAAGCAGTCTGCCGTATGTCTGATACTGGGCGAGTGTAAGTAAGATTAGTCTGAGAAGAGTGAACTAAATTCATACCCTTTAGAGTGCTCACAATTCGAAGACAGACAGATTGCTAAAAACATTTCAAACTGCGTAAAGTCTGTTATTCCAAATAAAATATCAATTGTAAAATCACTTCCATAAGAACAGAAAATGCGTCAAATACGAAATTAACTGCCATGCTTTTAAAACTTCCACATAACCCTTGTTTTGCACATTCTTTAAACCCCACTGCACAAGGCGCAATTCAGAAGTTCATACAGAAAGCGGTCGATGAGTTCAAATGAGTTTTTGCTTTTCCTAATGAGAAACCCTTTGCTATAAGCAAACTTGCTGAAATGCAAGGAAATTTGAGAAAATACCGACTAAAATTCAAACGTTACGTCCCACTCAGATGGAACTACTTCAAACGTTATGTCCCACTCAGATGGAACTACTTCCGAAATGTTGAAAAGATTTACTTTAAATAAAGATCCCATAATTTATTTCCTCGTTATTTTAGGTCGAAAATCGGATGACTTAATCGAAGAGGTGCCCTCACAGAAAACAGTCTCAGTTTCAGTAATGAAAATCTTGCGAAGATTAATGGAATGGCAACTAAAACCTTTTAAAGACAAAAGTAAAGCATATCCTCAAGAAACAAAGTCATTGGTTGATAATTTGCTTAAAGGACTATCAGAGTGGTTTCATGTTATCTCCAGCAACGAAATGGTTAGTCAGGCAACATTGCTGGACCCCTGATTCAAATGCAAGAATTTTCAAATGACAAAACATTTCAGGACTGCTACATGTGGGCTGTTACAGAAACGAAAGCTTTAGTTGTTCAATAAGAAAAACAGAGCTCCTGTCTGAACCGGTTAAAACCGTCACACCTGAAACCTCTTCAAACTAGTAGGAGTTCAATGACACTATTAGTCAACTTCCAGCAAGTCACAACCCAGAAAATGCAGCAGTTGTAGAATTAAACAAATATTTAGTGGAGGGATATTTGCCTAGAAACAGTGATCCCTCAAACTGGTCGGAAACAAATAAATTGTGGCCAGCGCTGTACCCGTTAATTCTAAAATAATTATGCATCACAGCAACATCAGTGGCCTGGAAACGATTATTTTCAAAAGCAGGACCAATATGGTCTGAGAAGAGAAAGAGATTCACATTGACTAAAATGGGTCAAATTTTATTCATAAATACCAATACTGATTAATTTTTCTTTTAACGGAACATACGTTTATAGTAATACTGACTGTAAATGATGACTACAGATACACTTCAATTACAGTTGTTATAATTCTTATATCATATTTTTTCCAGGAAAAATATCAAAAAGTAACAAGAATCAGTCTTCATTCGTAAAATTTTTCCACTTGATGAAAAGTATTTAGGATTTTGTTGTATATTTAAAACTTTTTTACTAGACGAAATTTAAAACTTTTGTGTTGGAAAATCTGAAAATTACGAGGGACGCAACACAAAATTATTGCTCCTCTTCATATGTTAAAAAGGTAGTGTACCTTCAGTTTACTTATTTTTGTGGGTGAATGTTTGAGTGGTGAGTCATGAAAAAGAGCTAGATCATTCCCGTGAGTGACAAGTTATGATCCAGTCTCGGAAAAGAACAACTTCGCCTGTCTCTATTATACATTGCTATACAAATTATCTACATTTTTCTACAATGCTCTGAACAAAAAGATAACTTTCCTAATTGCTATGTTAAGGGAAGGGAATTGAGTGGGTCAGAAGCAAAAGGATATAACTGCACTTCTTGTAGTTTGAAGGAAACTGAAGTTAAAGTTCAGAAGTGTTCCGAATTATCTTGAGATTGCTAAATGTAATTTCAATTTTTTGTAGATATTTGACATAAAAATACTCCGTAACATTTTCTATCCACGTGTTGGAACAACAGGTTAGTGTAGATGACCTGTTTTGTATCACAACTTGTAAAAGCCTGAATGCACTTGTGTCCCTTTGCTTTCAGAGTATTGTTAGTTAAGAAAAATGTGATTTATGTTTTCCCTAAAATACTTTATTCTTGATTGTTTGTACCTAGACGAACTGTTGTCACCTCCCTTTGGTTACAGATGCAGAAGACTGCGTCGCTTTCAGTCGACAAAAGCTGCACATAGGAACAACTTTCCTCAGAGTTCTATATAATGGAGTCAAAAATTCACTAAATTCCTATTTGGGGGATCGCATCACAATTGATAATATGACCCAACAGAGAACACTCAAAATTGTATGTGCAGAAGGAGAAAATGTAGATGACGACGCAAGTTAACTATCCAGCAAATCTTTCCCACACAACATCTAGTTTTATTATAAAGCTCTACTGACTGCTGATGTTACTACAACATAGGTACCTGTCTCTAGAGAGACACTTTCATGCAATCTCTCGAGGCTAACTCTGCACTGTACAGCAGAATCTGATGTGAAACGAGAGTTATCCAGTGAAAAACGGAGTAAATAACAAGAAGCAGCCTCGTGCAATTCATAGGTCACTCACATACCTAACTGAACATCACATAACCATGTTTTAACCAAAGGTTTCTCATTATTCATTGCGTAACTATTCGCCTAAGAGATACCTGTCTGAAACTGTAAAAAAAATTATGAATTTTTGTAGTTGAGCATCAAATCACTTCTACAGTCTGTGTGTAATGGCGTACTACCTGAAAATTTTCAGCTCATAATACCTCTTTCTCATGACAAAATATACAACTTATCAAAGCACTCATAAGATCTCCTTAATCCCAAGGAGGAAACAGAACTAGGTCACTGAAGTACGTGATGACTGGCACTAAACTGCAGGAGCTAAGAATAAGTAGGAGAGCAACGGGAGTTCTATCAAAAATAGCTAACTCAGCATCCATCAAGACTTCTACATCTGGTGTCATATTACAGCTGATGCCATTATGAATGTCATATCAGTATCCACGGAATTCCCTCCTCCACTCCCATCTCCCCACCACCTCGATATGTATGTCATCATGTTCTTAGCCAGTCACATGGGCGGAAGAGCACTGAAGAACTGAGGTTTCAGTCAATGGCGTGTAAGTTCAGTCCCCTACCCACTTCTAAGGCTATTTTAATTTTTATAGTTCTATAGCATCAGTATTATCATTTGCAGTCTCCACTTTGTAGTGGCATGATCAGCATGAAATGCTGCCACCAACAGTGATCAGGTAGAAAGAAGAAGGATATCTGGAAGTATTTTGTCCATCCATCCCCAATTATTATTTTTATTATTGTTATTATTAATATGTGCTTCTGTGTGTGTTATTATTGTCACAAACGAGGATGCAAAAGTGTTCCATAATGTACGATTGCCTTAGCAGCAGCAGGCCCTTTCCGCAGGATGGCTTCCTGACGTATCGGACCTGCTGTTGCTCAACTATGCAGTACCACAGTCGCAGCAGCAACTGGCCACAGCCCAATGGACCCCTGATCCAATACTGGCACAATTACTGGATGAGGACACACAGTTGTTTTGCAGTGTACTAGGGCTTCAATAGCAGCAGTTCGTCTCTGCAGGACGTTTTACAGACTCATTCGACCTCATGTCATTCGACTGCGCCATAGCACTAATGCAGCCAGAACTTAAGTCGCAGTTAAATACTAGCAGAATACAATTTTTTGCCGATATGTACAATTTGACTGTAAGTGGTTCTAAGCATGTGAATGTAGGCTTAGCACCCCATGATGAGTTGGATGTGATGATTGAAACAGAAAATCTGCAACATCTTGATAGCAGATTGCTGCATGTATTACAGAAATCGGACTGTCTGTACAGCATGATAGAGTACATGTAGACATATATGACGACTGAATACATCCCATTATATATTCCGGTTAACACCTGTATGTTACAGAGTGCGGCACCAACTGTTAATACCTATATGGACAGGTAGCGCTTGAATTAAAATCTGAGGGGTGCTGTCAGGTAGATCAAATATTCAAGTTTGGTGAATTTAAGCAGCTTTATTGATAGCACTAGAAAGATTTAGCAGCTGGCGTCAAGACATTAGAACTACATACTGTGATGTTGCTGGTGAGCACAGAGTGGATTTAAATAAATTATATCAGTGCATAAATGCTTGTATTCATTAAACACAAGAATATGCACCTGAAATCCTTATAAGCTTAGAAACAATGGAGACCGAAATTGCCGAAGGAATACCTATGTATCTAGTTGCATCTATAAGTCTCTACACAATTAAGACTGAATTCAAGGAGCACTAAAGAAAGTTGATTGAAAAATACTGTAAAACTGTATTACTGTATATATGTCAAATAAAAATTGTTGTAGAATAAATAAAACTTTCCTTATTTCTTTCAACCCTACCTTAGCATAGCAACAATAATTCAGGATGGTGGTCTTTTATAAATAATGGCAGTGACATGACACATTTACTAATAGTTTTTCAAAGATTGCTTAGATGAAGAGATATATCACATTTACACTAAGAGAAAAGGAAACACGTTTTATAGACAACTCATTATTTTATTTACAATAGTTACATGACTAGCTTCATCTGATTACTTGTATATGCTAAGATGCAGCACATTAATACAATTTATTGTTTATATATTTAAATAATTAACAGTAACTAGTTACTAATATACTGAAGTGAATTGTACTAATACAACTACTATGTGTTACTATGTTCTATATTTATACAGTATGGGATCAAGCCGCTGCATGTCAAGAAAGAAGGGACCACACATTCACACACATATACAGAACACAAATAAGGACACATAATTTCCAAAAAACTGGTACTTGCTATACATAATGATACATACAACTAGCAAGCACACATTGTGTTTGGGAAATCCCTACAAATGAAATACTTCTCATCAGTCTCGACATACCAACTGCCAGATGCAGTTCAGTAATTACCTCATAGCCATGCTGGTGGACGACTACTTGGTATAACACAGACGGAGATACATCACCACCATACAGGCACTCAATTGTGACAGCCTGAAACGGTGCATGATTCACATCCTTAACCCCCTTTTGGTTGGCTCCTGCATCCACACGGTGTGCTTACATTTTGGATGTGAGCCCAGAAAACACCAAAATGTGCAAGCCATTTGCCTGTCTTTCATCAGTTCCTAGTATTTCATTGAAGATTACAACCCACTTATAACTTTACCTAGAGCTCTAATCTCTTGCCCCAAAATACTCACTTCAGTGGTAAACTAAACGATTTGCACGTTGGTTTCTAATATTTTCCATGGTTCTGTCAAAAACGGAATTACTCAGTAATTTATAAAAATCGTTTTCAGAAACAAGTGTCCCAAGAGCCCTTTTCCTGGAATTAATATAAGTGTACTCCAGCAAGGACACTGGTTGAAGGACATGCCATGAGACACTGCTGGAGGTTTTTGTAGTGAAGAATGTACCTCTGCTTATTCCCCAGTTTTGTCATAAGCTGCGGGGTGTGGGTGGGGGTGGGGGGGGGGGGTGGCATTTTGCATGAGCATGCACTCAAGGTACAGCACCAAGTCACTATGTACAAGATGAAAACCAGTGACGTATTCCACGTCTTCCTCCAGGACATACCTCTCACCAACATCCACAGCCATACAACGGATCTTTTTTCCATTCTATCAAATATTTCTTTTGACAGCCATCTAAGCTCTCCAAAAGGGTAAGTTTGTTAAAGGGTTGCCTGCAGAGATTGTTTACATCCAAGTAAAGGATGTAAACTTAAATCGCCAGATGGCCTTTAGTCTTCATTATTCATTCATGTCCTATCCCCCTTAGCACATCTGTACACGCAATGTCATCAGTAAACTGTGCATTTTCAACTTCTCGTGGCGTAACGAATAGTCCATCAAATTTCGGGAATAAAATTTGCTCCACTAATATTTTTGCCGTATACCGTCTGGCCATTCCCAGAGTGAGTCACAAGACTGGCGACAAGACGCCAAGCGCGGCCTTTTATGCTCCACCGCGGCGGTACTGAGCGTGCTGGCCAGAGATGTTTGTCGACGGCAAAGAAATACGCTTATACATTCGGCGCACTGTATATCCGATAATTTGCAAGAAGAGCTCACATACCTCAAGAGCAATTTTAAAGCGAATGGATTTTCTCTGCAACAGATTCGTAGAGCATTCAATGCAAAACCTAGAATGCAGATATATGATGCGGATGAAGACAGTAATTCCTTCAGAACAAGTGCGTTTTTGTCCTATGTGGGTGCTCTTTCCTCGAAGGTAGGCCGTATTCTTGAGGAACACTGTGTGAAGATGATCTTCCAGCCTTCCATGAAGATTGATGATGATGATGTATGGTTTGTGGGGCGCTCAACTGTGCGGTTATCAGCACCCGTACAAATTTCCAAACTCTGCTCAACGCAGTCTCGCCACTTCCATGAATGATGATGAAATGATGAAGACAACACAAACACCCAGTCATCGCGAGGCAGGTGAAAATCCCTGAACCCGCCGGGATTCAAACCCGTGACTCCGTGCTCGGGAAGCGAGAACGCGACTGCAAGGCCACGAGCTGCGGACCCCATGAAGATTGCAGCTTTACTCGGCTCTGTAAAGGACGATTTACTGTTTCGTAAAGCGGGTGTGTATCAGATTCCTTGCGGAAACTGTGAGAAGTCATACGTAGGTAAAACAACGCCCACCGTTCATGAGAGATGTGTGGAGCATCGAAGATACACACGGTTATCACAGCCAGACAAGTCACCTGTGGTGGAACATTGTACTGATACAGGGCATTCAATGAATTACAATAATGTGAAGATTTCAATATCCACCTCTTCTTTTTGGGAATCTGTCTTCTAGGAAGCTATAGAGATTAGATTACCTAATAATTTAATAAATAGAGATAATGGTTTTCATTTGGACAAAGCATGGAATCGGGTTAACGGGGTAATTATACTGCAGAGAAGTCGTCATGGTGTCACGACCGCCAAACATACATCAATAAGCGAATCGAATGTCTGTACACCTTCGCCACAGGCGGCGCATGTGTAAGCGTATTTCTGTAGTGCCTACCAGCATCTGTGACCCGCATGCGCAGTACCGCGGCGGTGGAGTATTTAAGGCCGCGCTTCGCACGTTGTAGTCAGTCTTGTGACTCATTCTAAGGATGGCCGGACGATACGCGGCCGAAATATCAGTGGCGGAAATTTTATTTGCACGGCTGCATGTCCGAAATTTAATGGTCCGTCAGTGAACTGTTCAATTTTGATGTGTGTCTTTTTTAACATTGTGTCACAGGAACTCTCTAGTGCAGAGTAATAGAAGGCTGGATCCAGAGAATATGTGTCCAGGCATACACTTCAGAATTTCTCAGAAACTGCTGTGAATAAGCTCACATCTGTCTCCATGTACAATTTAGGAGGTCCTCTAAATCACAGATGTTGAAATCCTGCCAAACATTAACATATCGATTATGGCAGTGCCTGTAAGTTTGCTGGTGCACGCAGTCATATCAGACAATGTGGTTTTGGGGTGTCTCTCGATGTAATCCAGGTATTCATGGATAAAGCCCTTCTTCGCCACAAACTAAAACGTTAAATCACCAGGATATGCGTCTCTGGTGATGTTCACACCCTCCTGGCACATGGTCTTAGCAAGTTTCTGAAGAGATATGTGCATGAATTGAGGAAATGGAATGATATTATGCGCTTGATTCCTTTGGAGAACGAAATGTAGTCCTTTTAATTGCGAAATAGGACACTGACCATATTACCCTTGACCTCGAAATCACCCAAGTACTCAACAAGGAAGTGATCATTATACCCACCTCAATTATGGAAGAAGACGGGCATGCGACATCGCACCTTGAACTTCAAGTTACATGCATTGTGAGCAGCACCACAGGACATCCCCATTAAATGACAGTGGTATCTACGTGGAGTTTCCGTTTTTCTATCCAACAGCTCCTCACAAACGTGACATTTAACTACCTGTTGGTATAAGGCATAACTCTCCTACTATTAGGTCCTTGGAATGTTGTCACTATAAAGAACAACAACACTCAACCCAAGTATTTCGAGCTCAGAGAACAATTATCTTGCTGGATTAACCCCAGCCTACGTGTAATAACAGTCTCCAACATCGACATGGAGGTGTCACAGCTATTGTAGGTCGACGGTATCTCCAGCCCTCTGCTCTGGGAACAGGCCACCTCCTGGATCTCAAGTCACGTCACCTGGCGGGACTCTGTGACCTCTGATGGGCTATAACCATGCCCCTGCCGCCCAGAGGACTCATTGTATCCTGTGTATTCGCTTGATGGAATGTTCACTGCACTACACATAGAGTGCTGACTTTACTTCATAAGTTGTCCTCCAAGAAATCCCCTGATAGTTAGCCTTTTGCATGAACTTCGTGATCTGCTGTCGGATCATTATGTCTGCCAAACCTCTGTGGCATTAGCTCACTTGAAATTTTACTGGCTTGGTAAACATCCGCCGCTTATCTACAAAGATTGGGTCACTGACCTTCAGGCTCTTAGTGACGTTGTGCTGTTATGTTCTCCGTAGAATCACGTCGCTGGCCATATGCCAACCCTTTGATTTAGGAGTTGCTCCTCCAACATTCGCATAACAAGTGTGTCCGCTCACAGGCTTATAGCATGCGGATCTGTCGTTCGATGTAGTCTTTAAAAGTGCTCAGCCTTTCGAATTCTCGCAGGAAACCGAAATGCAGTGGGCGGCTCAATTCTCAATGTCTGCCGTCACATGCAGCGGTTAACACTTGACGTAGCCACACGAGGAAGTCACTCGCTCATATTGACTGCTCTAATAAACACATCATGCCATACCAGCGCAGTGGCTTAGAGGCACGCGAACGGGGCAATGACACTTCAGATGTCTCCAAACGATCTCTCTCCAGTAACTAAATATCAGAAGCCTATCTAGGTTCTCCATCCGGACAGAAGTCCAATCCACGTCATCTACTTTTTTCTGTCCGAAGTGCTTCCACCGACACCATCGCTCGCTCTGACCACATCGATTAGCTACTTGCTTCGCATGTGGCATTAGGGTTCTATTACTGGTGTGCGTGGTCGTCTGATGCCTGTAACTATGGGTACAGTGTGGAAGCTGTTTCTCCCAAATCGTCTCTCGTGGGATCTCGTCACAACTCTTGTACCTGGAGCAGTGCATTCTATTCAAGAATTCGCTCATCCTGCTACAGACCAACCTGTCTACCTGATAATCTTCTTGCGAGTGAATGATTTGTAAATCTATTTCAGGTGGATATTGGCGCATCTGCTTCTTATATGGATAGTACTACCTGTGTTGTGTGGGGTGTCTTCCGCTACGGCATACTTGTCGGAACGTAACGGCATGTGGTGGCTATGACAGCCACATGAAACGTGTTTATGCTATGCAAGTGTCCCATAAAAGTACTTCAAGGAATCATTCAGTATTGATTGTTACTTCTGGTAATGGGGAAAATAAGTTTGGGTTCGCTGCATTCAGAAAGTTTGGCTTTTCCATTTGAAACAATATGTATTTGTTATCCATGGTGATTCCACTGGTGACATAACTGCCTCATATTTAGATCTGGTCCTCCTTGGTTTAGTAGGGGCAGCGAATGTAGCTACAAAAGTTCACTTAAAACCGGGTCCTTTGCCTCGCTTCTCGCGGGCCCGCCGGTTCTACGCGTCCTATGGGACGTAGTTAAGGCGAACCTGGACGGACTGTAGGCCCTCGAGATAATTTCCCCTGTATCATTGATCCAATGGTCTTCACTCCTTGTTGTCGTAAAAAATCCCCGGACGGCTCCCTCCCGCTAAGTGGTGAATTTAACGCTGTTAGCGCCCAGGTCATCGTCGACACTTTCCCATTGCCCAACCAGAAGATGCGTTTTACAAGTTACAATAGGTTTCTTTTATATTAAGGTCAATTTGTCGGAGCCATACTTACAGCTGTCGCTGCACCTGGAATCTCGCGACCTACTGATGCTCAACACATCCTTTGGCGTCTACAGTTATAACAGACTGCTCTTTTGAAATTTGCAGCCTTCCAGCAATCTTCCAGTGTCATACGGAGCATTCCTTTGTACAGCAATTATTTAGTTACTTTATTCATGTTGAACTTGAAGGGGCGATCTGTATTGATTATTTAGGAGATCACTATAAAGAATTTTATTGTAGATAACCGGCTTTTGCACAAAACTACGTTACCATCTTCAGGTCTGTAACAAAAGTATTACAATCTGTTATGAAAATAATGCAATATTAACCCATTTAACAACCAAATGACACCATACCTACATAAAGGTTATTACAAAATCTTGTGCTAGCTAGACACAAAAATTTTCCATTGCATTTCCAAGTACATAAAACATGAAAAGAGCGAGGCGCTGACACATCAAAATTAAAATTACTGTGCACATCACAATTCACTAAAACATCATTCCCACACTGCAACACGTCATGCCTATTAGGAAGCAAGACTGTCGACAGCTAACACGTGTGACGAAGTGACTACATGCACAACAGGTGCTGTTGCAATAAACAGATTCTATCGGTAAAAGTCATATATGTAGTTAAACATCCGTGATTTCGAATGTACATATATAAGAAATTCTGAATGTTTATAAAATATTTTTGATGATTTTTTTTCACAACAGAACACTGCTAAGAAAACCTACACACCATACATTTACGCTACTTGCGTTATATCTTAATAAAATTACAAGTGATGTTTTTAACAGTATCGATAAGGAAGCGACAAACATAATTACAAAACACAAAGAAAATTTGTTAAAATTTACTATAAGAAACTGAAATATAAAATATTTATGATAAAAACTTTTTTTAGAAAATTATTAATATCGAAATACAGCTGTGTTCAACGCAACATCTGAAGCTAGCACAACCAGTCTGAAAATTATACCAATATTGTATAACGCAACACATTTAGTCCACCTAAAAATATTTATTAAGCGACGTGATAGCCTATATGAGGGCCATGAATACTACGAAGGACACCAACGGAAAACCGTCAAAAATAATTGTGGTCCGCATTTTAGACTGAGTACATGGGCGCTGTAGCCAAAGAATACTGAACTTTAAAATCCAAAACGCAATCCTGATTCACAAACCTACGGAAGCTCATTCATTGCATTGTACTAATACGAGGATCGTTGAATAAGTAATGCCTCACATTCTTTTTCTCAGAACATATTTGTTGTTAAACGTCAGAATTTGGTGACAATATATATCAACATGTCTTGTACATGCCCTATTTTTCTACGTAGTCTTCATAACGATCTACGGCCATACGCCAACGTTTTGGAAGAGCAGGTATTCCCTGCTTGCAAAAGCTCTTGTTCTGTAGGCGTAGCCATGTTCTCACCGTATGACTAACACTCTCGTCATCTGCAAACTGTACAGCCTATTATCTACATCTATATCTACATTTATACTCCGCAAGCCACCCAACGGTGTGTGGCGGAGGGCACTTTACGTGCCACTGTCATTACCTCCCTTTTCTGTTCCAGTCGCGTATGGTTCGCGGGAAGAACGACTGCCTGAAAGCCTCTGTGCGCGCTCGAATCTCTCTAATTTTACATTCGTAATGTCCTCGGGAGGTATAAGTAAGGGGAAGCAATATATTCGATACCTCATCCAGAAACGCACCCTCTCGAAACCTGGCGAGCAAGCTACACCGCGATGCAGAGCGCCTCTCTTGCAGAGTCTGCCACTTGAGTTTGCTAAACATCTCCGTAACGCTATCACTGTTACCAAATAACCCTGTGACGAAACGCGCCGCTCTTCTTTGGATCTTCTCTATCTCCTCCGTCAACCCGATCTGGTATGGATCCCACAATGATGAGCAATACTCAAGTATGGGTCGAACGAGTGTTTTGTAAGCTACCTCCTTTGTTGATGGACTACAGTTTCTAAGGAGTCTCCCAATTAATCTCAACTTGCTACCCGCCTAAAACCATCAATGAATTTCATATGCTCATTCCACTTCAAATCGTTCCACACGCAGACTCCAAGATATTTTACAGAAGTAACTGCTACCAGTGTTTGTTTCGCCATCATGGAATCATACGATAATGGATCCTTCTTTCTATGTATTCGAAATACATTACATTTGTCTATGGTAAGGGTCAGTTGCCACTCCCTGCACCAAGTGCCTATCCGCTGCAGATCTTCCTGCATTTCGCTACAATTTTCTAATGCTGCAACTTCTCTGCATACTACAGCATCATCCGCGAAAAGCCGCATGGAACTTCCAACACTATCTACTAGGTCATTTATATATATTTTGAAAAGCAATGGTCCCATAACACTCCCCTCTAGCACGCCAGAGGTTACTTTAACGTCTGTAGACGTCTCTCCATTGAGAACAACATGCTATATTCTGTTTGCTAAAAATTCTTCAATCCAGCCACACAGCTGGTCTGATATTCCGTAGGCTCTTACTTTGTTTATCAAGCGACAGTGTGGAACTGTATCGAACGCCTTCCGGAAGTCAAGGAAAATAGCATCTACCTGGGAGCCTGTATCTAATATTTTCTGGGTCTCGTGAACAAATAAAGTGAGTTGGGTCTCACACGATCGATGTTTCCGGAATCCACGTTGATTCCTACAGAGTCGATTCTGGTTTTCCAAAAACGACATGATACTTGAGCAAAAAACATGTTATAAAATTCTACAACAGATCGACGTCAGAGATATAGGTCTATAGTTTTGCGCATCTGCTCGACGACCATTCTTGAAGACTGGGACTACCTGTGCTCTTTTCCAATCATTTGGAACCTTCCGTTCCTCTAGAGACTTGCGGTACACGGCTGTTAGAAGTGGGGCAAGTTCTTTCGCGTACTCTATGTAGAATCGAATTGGTATCCCGTCAGGTCCAATGGACTTACCTCTGTTGAGTGATTCCAGTTGCTTTTCTATTCCTTGGACACTTATTTCGATGTCAGCCAGTTATTCGTTTGTGCGAGGATTTAGAGAAGGAACTGCAGTGCGGTCTTCCTCTGTGAAACAGCTTTGAAAGAAGGTGTGTATTATTTCAGCTTTACGCGTGTCATCCTCTGTTTCAATGCCATCATCATCCCGGAGTGTCTGGATATGCTGTTTCGAGCCACTTACTGATTTAACGTAAGACCAGAACTTCCTAGGATTTTCTGTCAAGTCGTTACATAGATTATTACTTTCGAATTCACTGAACGCTTCACGCATAGCCCTTCTTATGCTAACTTTGACATCGTTTAGCTTCTGTTTGTCTGAGAGGTTTTGGCTGCGTTTAAACTTGCAGTGAAGCTCTCTTTGCTTTTGCAGTAGTTTCCTACCTTTGTTTTTGAACCACGGTGGGTTTTTCCCGTCCCTCACAGTTTACTCGGCACGTACCTGTCTAAAACGCATTTTACGATTGCCTTGAACTTTTTCCATAAACACTCAACATTGTCAGTGTCGGAACAGAAATTTTCGTTTTGATCTGTTAGGTAGTCTGAAATCTGCCTTCTATTACTCTTTCTAAACAGATAAACCTACCTCCCCTTTTTTATATTCCTATTAACTTCCATATTCAGGGATGCTGCAACGGCCTCATGGTCACTGATTCCCTGTTCTGCACTTACAGAGTCAAAAGGTCGGGTCTGTTAGTTATCAGTACGTCCAAGATGTTATCTCCACGAGGCGGTTCTCTGTTTAATTGCTCGAGGTAATTTTCGGATAGTGCACTCAGTATAATGTCACTCGATGCACTGTCCCTACCACCCGTCCTAAACATCTGAGTGTCTCATCGAGTTGTGATGCGCAGGTCTGCACGAATAGTGGCAGCCGCATGGTTCAGCATGTCTGGAGCAGTGTCTGTGACAGGACGTCTCGAGCGTGGCTGATCATGGAGCTCTGTATCTGCATTTCCTGAAGCTGTAATGGGACAGAGGACGTTGGGTGGCATCTTTCTACAGCTGACTAACACAAAGACAGCAAAATATAAAATATGTGGGACATGAATAACGTACGTAGAATGCACGGTATTGTTCCATAATTGTGAATAACTTTGAATGAGTGTGAATGCTAAGAGAAGAAACACTGAACTGAGTATCACCAAATGGATTTGGCGAAGCCATCTGTTCGCAAAAGGATGATGATTTTTTTTAAATAACTTATGTTTCAATACTGTCACAGAAACAAAAATTTCTTGTGAAGGAATATTCGTTTTCCGTGCCATCCGCCTCTTTGATGGTTTAACCTAAACCAACATCAGCCCGGTTAGTAGTGGCAGAGATTGTTATACAATCAATTCCGAACAACGATCGAGCCCAGTGTACTTCACATGGCCTTGCCGAAAGTATTGGACACACCTTTTTATGAATGTTAAAATTTGTCGCAGTGGTGAGAGTCGATCATGAGACCTTCATATTATGTTCAAGCACCAGCCCACGAGACCACCTGAATCCGGTGTAAGGAAACACAGACTCAGCCAAGACCAACTTGCATTGAAATAAGTCGAGAGTTCGAACAGGTTATTTCTTTTGTATTTCAGACCACAGTTTGACTTTTAAAAGTGTCAGGCTCACGAAAACATGAAGATATTTCAAAAAACAGTTTTACGTAAGGTCTCGTGGCTTCCTGTTGTTATCAGAACCATTGCTGGTCTCCATGAAACAGGTGACGGCCAACAGCCAACAGACTCCTGATGACAGCCAGAATCAAAATGGCTCTGAGCACTATGGGACTTAACATCTGAGGTCATCAGTCCTCTAGACAGAACTACTTAAACCTAACTAACCTAAGGACATCACACACATCCATGCCCAAGGCAGGATTCGAACCTGCGACCGGAACGGTCGTGCGGCTCCAGACTGAAGCGCTTAGAACCGCTCGGCCACTCCGGCCGGCACAGCCAGCATCCGTCCAGCTGATGGCAATGCTTAGCGCTTCGCGCATGTCATCAATAGCACATGTTGCAACATTAGTGCTGACAAGCATAAAATTTATCTTGATATATGAAGACTCAAAACAATTGTTAAGTGATGCAATATTAAAACTACCGGTTTCGTAGCTTAAAACTGAATCCTCAAGCATCCATCTGACTAGAAAAACTGAAAAAAATTATAATAAACAATATTGTGTATACCCTAAGTTAAAAAAGTGTAGTAAATAACAGATAAAAGTACTCTCAATCATTTAATTTAAAACCCTAACTAGGTTTAAATCGATGACCCAATATGCAGCAAAACACACCGGATAACCAGCAAAATACAATTAGGAACTTAGAGTATAACAATGAAGCATTAATAGCTAATAAAGGTGGTTTGAAGGGGGGGGGGGGCGGGGTGGAAGCGCTCTGGGAAGCAGATATAGAGTAACAGACTAACCAGAAGACACTGAAAAATTGAAGAAGGGCTGTATTAAAGAAATTTACAGAATGTAAATTCCAGGCAGTCACTTAGCCGGAACAAACTTAGTTGAGAGTGGGAGGAACAATGTGTGGGTTTGGGGCAAGAAGCTGAATGGAAAGGTCAACGCCTGCAGGCTAGGTAATAGGCGACAGTACATAAGCGTGGCAGATGCAGTAACTGCTATGATGTAATGGGACAGAGAAAGTTAAGTGGCTTCCTTATATAGCTGACTAACACAAAGGCAGCAAAATATAAAATATGTGGGACATCTATAACGTACGTACAATACAAAACTTAACAACTAGTCAATAGCCACTGGCTTAAAAAAATGACGAAAACTCAAGATTAAGGTGGTAATAAATGCAAAGGATACCACAAGAAGCGGAAGAGGATAAAACTGTTATTCGATACTGCCGATAAGGGAAAGACAATTGAGGGAAATGTACGTGGGAGGGAGAAAACAAAAGGCATTGAAAATAGGGCCAAAATACGGAACATAAAACACAGTACTGTAACAGAAAAAATATGAATAAAGTTAAGTAAGCATATTTAGGCACTCAAAATTTGCAACAGGATTGTGATGTCTCATATCAAATTGACCATTTAGTGTATGTTGTGGGAAATATTTCTTGGAAAGTACTGTCTCAATTTCTTCCAAAATACTTAGGGTTTACTTTTATTTTCACTGTATAAAATGATTACATTATTCGACAGACTGGTAACAGAAGGCCCTTGTCCATGGAAGTGTGCACTCGAAGCCGATTTTGAACCGGTTAAATTCAGACATTCTCGAAATCTGATGTCAAAATCCCTTCCTGTTTGGTCAGTGTACGTGTTGGATATTACTTTCGATTCGCGGTACATTCTTTGTGTCTGTATCTGCTACTGATATTATCTGGTATGAAACAGGTGTATTTTATATTTTTAGCACAATGGTTGCAGCTATCTTCTACGATATTCTTCTGAAGTGTGGAAACCAACAATCTATATCTTCATCCTCAATCTCATGGTCTGCATTAATCAGCGTTACATAATCTCACCTAGAGCCACGAAAGGTGGGTGGCATTTTTAAAAATACCTTTATTAATGTTATTCTCAAAATTAGCATTTAGCCAGTGCTGTACACTTTGCATTGAATGAAATCATATTTTCTTCCTAAGGCGTTCTTCCTCAATGGAAAGTCTTACATCATATAAAGCAATGGCCTGAATGAAGCCATTTTGTATGTTGATTGATTATTACAAGTTTTGTGAATAACAGGATCGGTAGTAGTTGCTCTCCTGTGTATATCGAATTAAGGTTAAAATTGTTTGTAGTGGTCAAAATGTACAAGTAAGGAAGCATTTCATTCCCGTTATACCGGGCTGTGAAA
Source organism: Schistocerca piceifrons (assembly GCF_021461385.2). NCBI lineage: Eukaryota > Metazoa > Arthropoda > Insecta > Orthoptera > Acrididae > Schistocerca > Schistocerca piceifrons. Next base: position 619,904,713 of record NC_060149.1, read on the forward strand.
TGGATTTTCCGATGTAAACAGTTTAACTGATTCACGACATTGCAACAATTATCCGTTTTCCCTTTGTATAAAACCAGGACATCGCCCACACATCTACTCTACAATATTTTTTGGGATGACTTGCAAAATTTGTCATAACGACATATTCAAAGGTAGTCATAAAAATATTGGCCAAATAGCATGCCAATACTGATTACATAGCCATTCCTTGATTCTGAATCTAAGCATAATTATGGAACTTAAAATAGTTATATTTCAAAACAGTATCAAGTAGCGTGAGGAGGTCATTGATCTCATCTGCAAGCGAATTAGTGTTGTTCATAAATTTTAAGTAATGATGTCCAGTACTTCGTCTAAAGGAACGTTGGGATACATATTCTGAACGTCCAGTGGCGTAAGTTCCTGTCGTGATGGATAGATTGACAAGTTTTTCAATAAGATTCTCTCTGTACTGAACATAGTAGATTGCAGGAAGTCTATAATGTTTATTAAGGTATTTGGCAAGGGACTTTTTGATGTAATTTCCTAACCTCTCTGGATTACTTAAAGGTCTGACAGCCGATTATCCTTATGTAGCTAAATTGTTCCCTTAGCTTATGGGCTGTTTGGATCTCTGGAATAAGTCTCTTTTCCTGAAATTCTTTAAGGAAAATTTTAATAGCATTGTCTACCTTGTTTAAATTAACTACATTTTCTACAGTAAAGTCAGTTTCACATTTGAGGATATGATTTTCAGTTAAAAACTATTGCAATTATTCAACATAATGGCTCCCTTGTGTTATCATGGAAGTTTTACTTTTATCTGCCTGGCTAATTAATTTTTGATGTTAATGAAGGTTCTTATTTATAGATAAAATAATCTGTCGTGTACATTGTATTGTATTGTATTTTATTGAACTGGAGACCCAGAACTGACGGAGACGCTTCGTCCCCGCCGTAGCACTCAGTGGTTCATAACCTCACAACGGGCTACAGCAGTCCACTCACCTCACCGCCACCCAGCACCGAACCCAGGGTTATTGTGCTGTTCGGCACCCAGTGACCACTCCCCTCCCTCCCCCTGGGAACGTCTCACACCTCACACCAGACGTGTGTAGCCCCAAATGTCTGCATAGTACAGTAATTATGGTGTACAACTACAGTAGTGCTCAAAAAGTATCCGAAAGACCAGAATTGTATTTCGCCTGATTCGCATGTAACCCGCATAACACAGATATTCTAGCAGGTCCTCTAATCGCTCCTCAGTTCAGTCGTTTGACTATTGGAAATGGTTCCAACAAGTCACCACTAGAAAACACTGCTCTGTATCGCAATAACTCAAGATGTAAAGTAATACCACGATACCACAAATATCAGGGAACACCTTATCACAGATAAGACTGTCCTTAAGGCCTGTAAGCTCACATTTATTACAATAAACCTGAAATGTTAGCAATTACTACGTCAGATAGGTAATGCCTGTAGTAAGTTCGTCATATTCATGGTTTCCTCTTCAAAGTAAACTACCGTACTTATTATTTAACACAAAATGACATTAAAAATTTAACTAAATCACGAGCAGCTAGTTGAGAATATGTATGAACTTCAAATGACACGACGAACCGTCTTGTTCTGCATATGAATTCAAACCCAGGTCATTGAGATTAACCAAAGATTTCGTGACTGCCGGAAACTAATAGTCATTCCTGACTAGGCATACAGACAGGGATACACCTCAATTTTAGACAGTATCAGTTAGCAAATATCAAATTTAAATTACATGTTGTTGTTCCGGTCTTCAGTCCAGAGACTAGTTTGCTGCAGCTCTCCATGCTACTCTATCATGTGCAAGCTTCTTCATCTCCCAGTACCTACTGCAGCCTACATCCTTCTGAATCTGTTTAGTGTTTTCATCACTTGGCCTCCCTCTACGATTTTTACCCCCTGCGCTGCCCTCCAATACTAAATTGGTGATCCCTTGATGCCTCAGAATATGATCTACCAACCGATCCCTTCTTCTAGTCAAGTTGTGCCACAAATTTCTATTCTCTCCAATTCTATTCAATACCTCCTCATTTGTTATGTGATCTACCCATCTAATCTTCAGCATTCTTCTGTAGCACCACATTTGGAAAGCTTCTATTCTCTTTTTGTCTAAACTATTTATCGTCCACGTTTCACCTCCATACATGGCTATACTCCATACAAATACCTTCAGACACGACTCCTGCCGATATTAACAAATTTCTCTTCTTCAGAAACACTTTCCTTGCCATTGCCAGCCTACATTTTATATCCTCTCTACTTCGACCATCATTAGTTCTTTTGCTCCCCAAATAGCACAACTCCTTTACTGCTTTAAGTGTCTCATTTCGTAATCTAATTCCCACAGCATAACGCAACCAATTTTAATGGACGGGAATTACTACCCAGCATTTACTGTTCCTGTTAACGAACTACCAGAGATGTTAAATATTGCTTCTTCACAAGTAATTTACTTGAAATGCCGTGAGGTAAAGCTTTGTGTTGGACAGGGTTTCGAACCCAGAGGCTAATCGGATTGATTTCGAAGCACAATTAACTGTGACATATCGGATTTTCTCGGCAGTAGCTAGATGTTTTAACTGAAATGACGAGACGAAACATTAATTTCTTCCTTCCCAGGACTGCAACCCGGCACCTATCGCTGTTATGTTCTAGAAAAAACGAACGTTAAATATGGGTTTGTTACCGCAGCAGCGACATGTGAGCATGTTTGAACTAGAAATAATATGACGCGAGAGTTAAGTGGTGAATGGGAATCGAAACCCACACATATCGTTGTTGACTACACACAAAGAGACGTCAGCTATCGAATTTTTCTCCACCAGCAACTCGGAATAACATCCTTGAACTTAACAGCAGTTCTGTGTCTCACTGGGAGTCAAAAACGTCAGATATCGGTAGTTTTGACAACGAATGAAAATACATTAAAAATTAAAAATTTTATCCACCAGGAGATAGGTGTTCTCATGCTAGAGCTTGGTAACACACAATGAAAACTGTAGTGCCGGCCCAGGATTCGAACCCATTCACGCGCAATATGTGGATGTGTTGAGAAATCTCCAGTTTTGAACAAACAACAAATTGTAGTCGACCTGTATTGTCACAAAGGGATCAAATTCCGCGTTAAGGACGGTCTGAGTTGCCTTCCAAGTTCAGGACCAATTTTGACGACATACAGAAGCTCCAATAAAAGATGGAATAAATGTCCTGTGACCCAACATAGCGTTTGTTTCGTCACTAGAAATAAATAACTAGTATAAGAGAGGTTACTGGTGATAGAGTTTCTACATATCACCACTCCTGACTTTATTGTGGTTCAACCTAACGTCTACTTGATAGAGAAGGAATACCATGTTTAATGTGAATTTCAGACCACAATGCCATTATCCCTTCTTCTCTTAGAGTAGCCAAAAGAGAATAGATTCTGACTCTCCCTATCAAAAATCGTTGGCAGAAGTTGGAATCGGACCCACACAATAAGTATATGAACCTATCTTCAATCCAACATACCACTAAATGCTCTTCTCTGTGACTCATTTTTCTATCAGAACGCCGTTGCGCAACACTGGATGAGAATTCTGACACACAGTTCCCTGTAGTGGTTTGCAGCATGTTCGGTACATTCATTTACTTGGTTGACCGAATCGCAATGAACTAGCTGCCTCGGCTACACAGTGCATATATTCGCCTCTATTTTGTAATCATCGAAATAAAATCACGTAACTGCCACCTACACAGAAATGTCAACAGTGTAGGATGCAGAAATTAAAACACGAAGCGTTCCTCTCCACTTGAGCTACTCTGCTGCGCTATCTGCTTGAGAAATGTCAACAGTGTAGGATGCAGAAATTAAAACAGGAAGCGTTCCTCTCCACTTGAGCTACTCTACTGCGCTATCTGCTTGTTGTTGTGGTCTTCAGTCCAGAGACTGGTTTGATGCAGCTGTCCATCCTACTCTATCCTGTGCAAGCTTCCTCATCTCCCAGTACCTACTGCAGCCTATATACTTCTGAATCTGTTTAGTATATTCATCTCTTGGTCTCCCTCTACGATTTTTGCGCTCCACACTGCCCTCCAGTACTAAATTGGTGATCCCTTGATGCTTCAGAATATGACCTACCAACCGATCCCTTCTTCTAGTCAAGTTGTGCCACAAATTTCTATTCTCTCCAATTCTGTTCAATATCTCCTCATTAGTTATGTGATCTACCCATCTAATCTTCAGCATTCTTCTGTAGCACCACATTTGGAAAGCTTCTATTCTCTTCTTGTCTAATCTATTTATCGTCCACGTTTCACCACCATACATGGCTATACTCCATACAAATACCTTCAGATACGACTCCTGCCGATACTAACAAATTTCTCTTCTTCAGAAACGCTTTCCTTGCCATTGCCAGCCTACATTTTATATCCTCTCTACTTCGACCATCATTAGTTCTTTTGCTCCCCAAATAGCAAAACTCCTTTACTACTTTAAGTGTCTCATTTCCCAATGTAATTCCCTCAGCATCACCCGATTTAATTCGACTACATTCCATTATCATCGTTTTGCTTTTCTTGATGTTCATCTTATATCCTCCTTTAAAGACACTGTCCATTCCGTTCAGCTGCTCTTCCAGGTCCTTTGCTATCTCTGACAGAATTACAATGTTATCGGCGAACTTCAAAGTTTTTATTTCTTCTCCATGGATGTTAATTCCTACTCCGAATTTTTCTTTTGTTTTCTTTACTGCTTGCTCAATATACATATTGAATAACATTGGGGATAGGCTACAAAGCTCTCTCACTCCCTTCCCAACCACTGCAGCCCTTTCCTACCTCTCAACTCTTATAATTGCAATCTGGTTTCTGTACAGATTGTAAATGGCCATTCGCTTCCTGTATTTTACCCCTGCCAACTTCAGAATTTGAAAGAGAGTATTCCACTCAACGTCGTCAAAACCTTTCTCTAAGTCTACAAATGCTAGAAACGTAAGTTTGCCTTTCCTTAACCTATTTTCTAAGATAAGTCGTAGGGTCAGTATTGCCTCACGAGTGCCAACATTTCTACGGAATCCAAACTGATCTTCCCCGAGGTCGGCTTCTACCAGTTTTTCCATTCGTCTGTAAAGAATTCGGGTTAGTGTTTTGCAGCTCTGCCTTATTAAACTGATAGATCGGAAACTGTCACATCTGTCAACACCTGCTTTCTTTGGGATTGGAATTATTATATTCTTCTTGAAGTCTGAGGATATTTCGCCTGTCTCATACATCTTGCTCACTAGATGTTAGAGTTTTGTGAGACCTGGCTCTTCCGAGGCTGTCAGTAGTTCTAATGGAATGTTGTCTACTGGCGGGACCTTGTTTCGACTTAGGTCTTTCAGTGCTATGTCAATCTTTTCACGCAATATCACATCCCCTATTTCATCTTCATCTACATCGTCTTCCATTTCCACAATATTGTCCTCAAGTAGACCGCTCTTGAATAAACCCTCTCCATACTCCTTCCGCCTTTCTGCTTTCCCTTCTTTGCTTAGAACTGGGTTTCCATCTGAGCTCTTGATATTCATGCAAGTGATGCTCTTTTCTCCAAAGGGGTCTTTAATTTTCCTGTAGGCAGTATCTGTCTTACCCCTAGTGATACGCGCCTCTACATCCTTACATTTGTCCTCTAGCCATCCCTGCTTAGCTATTTTGCACTTCCTGTCGATCTCATTTTTGAGACGTTTGTATTCCTTTTTGCCTGCTTCATTTACTGCATTTTTATATTTTATCCTTTCATTAATTAAATTCAGTATCTGTTCTGTTACCCAAGGATTTCTATTAGCCCTCTTCTTTTTACCTACTTGACCCTTTGCTACCTTCACTATTTCATCTCTCAAAGCTACCCATTGTTCTTCTACTGTATTTCTTTCCCCCATTCTTGTCAATCGTTCCCTAATGCTCTACCTGAAGCTCTCTACAACCTCTGGTTCGTTACAAGGTCAAATCAGTCAATCATCCAGACTGTTGCCATTGTAACTACTGAAAAGGCTGCTGCCCCTCGTCAGGAACCACACGTCTCAACAGATACCCCTCCGATGTGGTTGCACCTACGGTACGGCTATCTGTATCGCTGAGGCACGCAAACCTCCCCACCAACGGCAAGGTCCATGGTTCATGGGGGTTGTGGTCTCCGAACCGTAATAGACGCTTTATCACAGGTCAGCACATTACCACAGAGCTAGCGAAGAGGGATGCGTCTAAGCATGCTCTTACAAGAATAATTGTGGCTAGAACTCGTAAACCGCTATTTAAAGGAAGAGACTAGTTGCGATTTCCACGTGCAACGACTTTCCTGGGCTGAAAACCGTAAATTTAGAATTTTTTGTTACACCTCAAGCGAGAATAACTCAGATTATTCAATGGAAATTACAGGAAAAATCAAATGAAACTTGAGGCTTAATTCCGTGCACGCCAGGAAGTAACTTGTCGATCACAGAGTTGCCAAACATACCTTGCCTTGTTGCCAAATCTCAGTTACAGTACCAGATAGAAGAAGACGAACCGATGTGATCCTACAGCGGGAGGTACAGCGTCTGATTTGCATTACTGTAACTAGGTTTAGGGACTGGAGCGTAGTTACTAATAATACTGAGAACTGACTGCAAACTAAGTATCATAAATCAGAACTCTCATAGTTGCTTTTATATTTCTTTCGTAAGTGTACTCAAAACTAAGAAACTCATTCACGGACGTTTTCGTGCCTCGCCGATGGTCAAGCACAACAACCAAATAAAAATAAAAAAAGAATGTGTGTGTGTGTTTTTGTGTGTGTGTGTGTGTGTGTGTGTGTGTGTGTGTGTGTGAGAGAGAGAGAGAGAGAGAGAGAGAGAGAGAGCGAGAGAGATAATAATAAAAAAGAATGAGAGAGAGAGTAAAAAATTGTTGTACAGAAATTGAATCATGGTATGTAAAGAAATCTTTCATTAAAATGACACATTCCACATCATTGCGAAATGTCGTATTCATGATCTATGGAGCAAGTATTAATCTAATCAAATCTAATCTAATCTAGTCATATCATATTGCTGACTAGCCATGAAGAGTCATGAATTACCGAAATTTTCGCCAATATCAGTAACCAAATGTAAACTGGAAAATAAAAGACGACAGTTTTTGTAATAAACCAGGACTCCTGCCAAGACCCTTTCGTCCCTGTTAACTAACCACGAAAGATGTCTGTTGTACCTCCATTCAGAAATAACAAAGTGTGCGTGCATTTAAAGATGAAGCGCATGATGTGAAGTTCTGTGACGGAGATACGAACCCAACACGTAATCGGATTGTTAACTAAGTAAAATCAAATGTTACTATCGGTTTTTCTTACCAGCTCCTAGTTGTTTGAATCTAAAATAAGGATACAAATTCTTGTGCCTGAGCGACAATCGAACCGCACCCCTACCGTCCTTCTTTACCATCCATGAATAAAACTTAAATAACAATTGCTTACTCACCAACAGTAAGATGTGTGTGTGTTTGACCAGAAATGCCGACACCTATTGCGATTGTTTGCAACACATGAACAGACATTAAAAATGCACGCTAATTTTCACCAGCAGGCCGGTGTGCACGTGATAGGGCTTGAAATGAAATTATGAATATTTTTGTAGTGGACCAGGATTCGGACCAGCACGGATTCAAAAAGTACCGTTCTTGTGAAACACAACCAGCTCTTTATTCTCACGAAGTAATGATTGGTATCGACAGCGGAGCTCAAATTTATTACACAATTCTAGAGTTCCAGAAGGGTTTTGACGTTGTGCTTCACAGGAGCCTTCTAATAAAACTGCGTGTCTATGGAATACCGTCTCAGTTGTGTGACTGGATCTGAGATCTCTTCTCGGAAAGGTCTCAATACGTAGTGACGGATAAAAAGTCATTGAGTAAAGCAGAAGAGTTATCCAGCATTCCCCAAGCAACGTTATAGGGCCTCTCCTGTACCTAATCTAGATAAAAGATTTATGAGATAATCTGAGCAGCCCTCTTAGATCGTTTACAGATGGTGCTGGCGTTTACCGTCTATTAAAGTCATAAGAAGATCAAAAATAATTGCAAAACAACTCAGACACGATATCTGAATGGTGGGAAAAGTGGAAATTGTCTCTCAATAAGAAAATGTGTGATGTCATTCACATGAGTACAAAACGGTATCCGTTAATGATCGATTACACTATAAATTACACAAACTGAAAAGCTGCTAGTTTGGCTATATACATATGATTTTAATTACGAACAACTTAAGATGAAATGAACATATAGAAAAAGTTGTGGGGAATGCAAACCAAAGACTAAGTTTTATTGGCGGGAAAGGTAATGAGACTGCCTACACTACGCTTGTTCGTCGTCTGCTACAGTACTGCTGTGCTGAAAGGGATAATTGCCGAATAGGATTGACGGAGGACATCGAAAATGTTCAGAGAAGGGGAATTCGTTTTGTACTATCGCGAAATAGGGGAGACAGTGACATGAATATGATAAGTGAGTTGGAATGACATCATTAGGGCAAATACGTTTTACGTTGCGGCGAGATCTTTTCACATAATTTAAATCACAAACTTTCTCCTCTAGAACAGTAGAGGAATTGTCTGAAGATGATTTGAAGATTCCTTTGCCAGGTACTTACGTTTGAATTGTAGAGTAGTCATGTAGATGCAGAATCTGCGAATGGGATTTTTTGTGTACGTCATCTTTGCCACTGTCTCTGCGCTATGCCCCTCTCCGTCATTACCTACTTATAATGCCAGAAGAGCCTCCTTCATCTTACTATCTTCTTCGTTTGCCCATTTTTGAAACACGTCATATATCTGATCGAGTTGGTGATTCATGTGAAAAGGTTTCCGATGTATTATGACCACACGACAGGAATTCATAGACTTTAAACGCGGTACGGTACCTGGAGCTCGGTGCATTGGACGTTCCGTTTCGGAAATCGTTGGTTCATTCAATATTCTGACATCCACAATGTCAAGATTGTGCCGAGAATACCAAATTTCACGCATTATCGCTCACCACGGACAACGCAGTGGCCGGAAACCTTTCACGTGACGACAGAAAGCAGCGACGTTTGCATAGAACTGTCAGTGCTAACAGACAAGTAACACTGAGTGCAATTACCGCAGAAATCCAGGTGGGACGCACGACGAACGTATCCGTTAGGACAGTTAGCGGAATTTGGGCGATAATGGGTTCAGGATACAGACGCCCGACGCGAGTGCCTTTGCTGACAGCACGACATCGTCTACAGCGCCTCTCCTGGGCTCGTGACCATAACTGCTGGACGCTATATGATAGGAAAACCCTGGTCTTGACACAGAAGTCCAGATTTCAGTTGAGAAGAGCTGATGGTAGGGTTCGAGTGTGGCGCAGACCCCAGGAAGCCCCACTGTGCCAGCTGGTGGTGGCTCCTTAATGGCCACTTTTGTGACTTTTGTCACCTTATTGTAAGTTTCCTGTCATGTTTGGGCGAACTACTTTAACCACCACCCACCACGCCCTCGGCCTGCATGCAAGTTAGTTTTCCTCATCGCTGTGCATTCTGTTACTGCGGAAGTTACCTCTTCCATGATTAGCGAAGCTACTTCTACTGCGTACTCATACTGTATTAATTTGTTATCCATTTCGGCCACCCCCGTCAGACACATTCACTTGCCGGAAATTTCGTTGCCCAGAGTTTCATGCCAGTGATCCTCATTATCTTGTTTTCCAAAAATTCGTCGATTTTTTTACGTTTACTCACGACGTAACGTTCTGAGTCGTATGGAAGTTTTTTCCCCATACTATCTCAGACTTAGACGTTCTGTCTTTCAGAAATGGGAGTTTTCGAACTCATTATTTCATGGAAACGTTACCATGATTGTTTGGCATTCCTGTGACGACAAATTGGGGGCGCGATTTGTCTTGTTTTTGAATAGTCCAGAATTCTTCCAAAACATTTTCCTTGAGTTGTGTAAATGCCATATTGGTAGCGGTAGACTAGAAGCTCCATTTCCTTGCATTACCTACTAGTCACATCATTTGGTAGTATTCGTTCATAGTTCTTTATAAAACCTAAGGGGTTGAACCCCCTGTTTCTTCAGCGTGTCATACTTCCCTTCTGTGCTCTGTAGTTTAGGTTTTTGTACTACTAGTGGAATTCTGCTCGTCTTATTCTGTAACTGTTGTTGCAACGATTCCACTTCATTGCAAATATCTCTGGTAGTATATCTGAACAGTCGAAACTGCGCTTCTTATTGGTGAAATACCCACATTTGTTTTTGCAGAAATTTCTTTTTTTAATACCGGAACTAATATCTGCATCTTTCCATCTATCATCGGCTCAACCCTCTCTTTGATTCGCCATATTTCGGAATCAGATCTAGCTGCGATGTCAGTAACCTGCATCTGGACACCTGATGTGCTGCCGGAACGTACACCTGGAAATAAGGCTTCGAGTTTGATCCCATGGTGGTATGTATCACTGGGGAATGGTAGATGTACTGATAATGGTTTCAACGTCGTCCGCCAACAGATAGCGTAGTGACATATCTACCAGAGCACCATCTGTGTCTACCCTATAATAGGGAATGCTCACAGCCAGAAGACTCAGTTTAGTGCAAACGTGTAAAACAAGCAGGCAGCTATGTTACGGAATCGCACTCGTGCTTCCTACGTTTGAAGGGGGTGAAACTGTAGTCTTTCGCGTGGCGGGATTAACCTTCCGGAGAACTGTCACCCAGGCTGGACTATTGCGTCAATAGTGCAACGATGCTGGTATCAGTGGTCACGTGAACTTTCTCACACCGGTAGACAAAGTTCTGGATGTCCACGCAGTACAGACGCCCGCCAGGATTGTCGTATTGTAGGGGCAGCAGTGGCAGATCGTGTACCTACCAGAGAACAGTTACGATGGCTTGTCAGGCCAGACGTGTCAACACGAACTGTTTGCGAACCGGTTATTAGCAGTAGGACCATCCCCGTGAAATTGAACGTGCTGTGCAAGATGTGGCGCAACTTCCCTGGCAAGCACGAGCTCCGGAGTTGTCTTCAGTCAAGCACGTGTGGGATGTGATAGATTGAGAAGTGATTTCTGCGACTCGTCAAACAGTGACTCTTACAGAACTACGTCAGCATGTGATGTGGAGCAGGCGTAGCATAACGTATCGCAGGACAGCTTTTGCCGTCCGTACGATCGACCCGATGCCGGAGTCAGGGCCTGTATTGCCGCCTGTCCAGGCTACACCACGCAGTAATGTGGTTGTTACCACACAGGCCCACACCTGCTACTCAAGAAGAGATTGTGGTATCGGTCTGTATACGCTATTATTTCATGTACTCCATATACACTGTTGCAACAATAAATCTTGAGTGAACTGGAAATCTTTAAGAGGGTGTACTGATTGTTTTCCGCCAGTGTATTACATTTTCGTAGAATTCATAGATTTATCAAGCTCTATAAAGTGATTGCTTTGTTGTGGCAAAATAGGTAATTTCGTCTTCAGTTTGTCTTCCAGTTTCTTATTATTTTCTTCAAACTAACTAGAAGAATCGGTTTACAATTCTTTCAGATTAGCCTTCATTTCCTTGTTATTTTCTATTAAGTTTGTTGTGAAATAATTATGTAAACCACGCAGATTACTGTTTAACACACCTATATTACCTCTCAGGTGCCTAAACATTTCCCTTATTTTGGTCTTGAAAGGTTGTTGCCCCTCTATTACGCTCTGGTCTAGTAAACTGTTTTTTGGTTCGCGAGTTTCAGGTTCCGTTTGCATATCCACTGGACGTGGAATGCATGGTTCTGACTTCGTACGTCTTTGTCACGGTTTAGCATCCTGTTTCGTTACTCTCTTTCCTGCGTGCTGTTGCGTGAATGCACTCCAATAAATTTTTCCGCTACGTTTTGGAATAATTTTCCGTCACTGTTTTGTAGCTTCACGTCCTTATACTTCATCGAAATCTAGCATAAACATTTTATGTTGTTTAAATACACGCCTATTTCTGCGGATGGTTTGCATCGAAATTTTCCGTTACGTCAGTCTACGTGACTGGAAGTTTTCGAAACATAGTCTGTTCATGCAATTAAAAATTAGGGAAGTCCTCTCACGGGCAAATCGCGCAACTGGACTTTTTCTTTATTACGTCACAGTTTACGACACAGAGTTTCTTGTAAGTCCTGCCATGAGAGAGCTATGTGTGAGGGAACCCGTGAGATTTTACGTAAAGTCACTTTGTGCTTTTACGTGCCAACTAACTGCTTAAAATCGCTTCACGTTTCTTATTTGACACTTACAAAAAAACTCATGTTTCTGGTAACAGTTAATCTTATAAATGTGTGTCGGATATATTAATATCGTTTAAATTCAACATGTGTGGTTAAAACTTTTACACTGGATTACGGAAATTATTGTACTGCGACATCGGCTGCTGTACGCGCAATCGGACACTAGCTGTCGTCTACACATCCGTGGTCAGTGACCTTGACTGTAGCACAGATTGTAATTTTTGGCCTTCGCAAAAGTGATCACTGTACGCAAAAGATTCGCCCTATCACTCACTAGAGTATTTGACTTCTATTTATTTGTACAAATAACAAAATTAATAAAACTTTCCTTTATGAACCGAACCGTGTGCTCACTAAATGGATTGTTATTCAACAATTAAGAGGATTGACTACCATTTCCGAAGTAACTGATGGACGTAGGGACTTGATCGTAAAATTCACCTACTATTATAAAGCCCCTACCTTAAACATAGCACTGCCAACCTTCAGTATCGTTTTGGTTCTGTAAATACATCAATCTATTGAACAACTTATGCCACAACCGCAGAGAAAGAGATGACTGTGTCTCACCTTAGTAAAGAAATATTATGTCTAGAGTCTCATGGTGGCCAAACTCTGAAGGCTCTACTTTAGTTATAATTAACTTTGAAATTTACTGTGAATTTAAAAGCTAATCTATTTACTGTGATTTATCCTCAAAACTCTAAGATGGAAGTAAACCGTATTAATCCTAATACCACGTTGTGGCAGCCATCTTTGAACTGTTTTACGTAATGAACTACTGAAATTCTTAATTGAATTGTCAACTCTCAATTAGCAAACTTTTGACAACAAATATAAAACTGAAGGCGAAGAAAGCGTAGAGTTTAAATTTTTCATGTTTAAATATTCTGCATTTGCATTCTGAAGTACAATGTTCTGGAAACATGATTACGATTCTAAAGATCGTAATTTTTATACAAGTAATTATTTGCTGTAAGTCACATAGTTTTTGGTGTAGAATAGTGATGTAATGATCAACTAAAAGTATGATCGCTCTTGCTAGTAAACTGAAATGTACAATTAATTTCTGTTATTTCACTTTGCCCTTTCTTTAGTGTTACTACATTGAGAATTTTACTTTACTGAAAAAAATGAGGCGACCGGAGTGGCCTAGCGGTTCTAGGTGCTACAGTCTGGAACCGCGCGACCGCTACAGTCGCAGGTTCGACTCCTTGCTCGGGCAGGTTACTTAGGTTTAGGTGGTTCTACGTTCTGGGGGACTGATGACCTCAGAAGATAAGTCCCATAGTGCTCTGAGCCATTTGAAAAAAATGAAAATCTTGCCTTGTGATAGCTTACGTCGTAATATGTGTGATGGTGGTTGCGTCATCAGAACGGTAGCGATCTATGAACTCTTCACGTGTCTGATAAATTAAAACATGCGAAGCTACATGACACTTCCCAGAGCCAGCAGCCGCCATGGCTCACAGGTTTTCACAGCGTCATAAGTCCGGAAATTATTCTATCCACGACTTTATGGTTTCAGAGTCGTCTTCACAGAGTGTAAGTGAAAAGTCACACCACTTAGATGAAGGTTAGACGCACTATGTAGCACCACAACAATTTTACATTCGCGGCAGCCACAAAGCGCCTTAACTACTCAAGGTTTCGTAACTGTCTGCCTTACCTCTCCAATTGTGCTTGTCACAACGGTACACACCAAGCCTATCGTCCAATCCGATTCCTTCAATTTTGCGGTATTAATTTTACTTTTAATTAACTTGGTGTCTAAATCTTTGGAGTAAGGCCGTCGCTTACAATTAGAGAATAGATGTTACATCTTTTCATCATTTTAAATAAAAGCACATGTAAAAATTAATACACTTTACAAGAATCCAAAGATGCATCTATTGCGAACCTCCACACATTGTCTCAAGATTAATCAATAGTTGTATCGAAAGCGATTTTAAAGAGAAATATTTTTAATGTGGTTGAGTATAATTGTTCCGTTACAATGGTCAACAAAAGAAATACAGTTGCTCAACGAAAAAAGGAAGTGAGTAATATTCAGGGAATGACAGGAATACAATAATATAAATCCCTTAGCAATAAAATAAATACGAAGTGCGGGCCAGCCAAGGTGAAATGGCTGCAGGAAAGAGGTGTAGAAATCAAAAAATAAATTATCGTCGGGATGACTTACTCGGCATACAGAAATGTGACAAGAACCTTCGATGAAATTAAAGAGTGGTAACATTAAGAGCGAAATGTGAATTTCTATGTTAAACGCAGAGGAGAGAGCGTGTAGGTTAACAGAGTAAGATGAAGTCATTTATGATAGGAAGGAAATGTCTGATGAAATGATAGAAGAAGAAATTGTAACCGATATGGAAACCTTAGCGGATCCAGTACTAGAATCAGAATTTGAAGAGCTCAAAGAGATCAAGAAGACCCGAGACCAAATAAGACAGAAGGGATAGATAACATTTCAACTGAATATCTGGCAACGGAACATCGGACATTCAAAAAAATTACATCCACACAATTCCGAAGATGGAAAGGGCATAAAACTGCGAGAAATCTCAAACAATAAGCTTAACAGCTGTCGATTCAATTTGCTGACAAGAATAATGTACAGAAGAACGGAAACTGAAGTTGAGGATCTGGTAGATTACCACCAGTTTGGCTTTACGAAAGGGAAAGGGACCAGAGAGGTAGTTCCAACGTTGTTCTTAATAATGGCGATAAGACTAAAGAAAAATCAAGACACGCTCAAAGAATTTATCGACGTAGAGAAAGCGTTTCACAATATAAAAAGGCAAGGGATGGTCGAAATTCTGAGAAAAATAGAAGTAAACTATAAGAAAAGATAGGTAACAAACAACATGTATAAGAATCAAGAGGGCCAATAAGACTGGGAGGTCAAGAACGAAGTGTTCAGATTAAAAAGGGTGTAAGGACAGGATGCAGTCTTTCATCACTATTGTTCAGTTTACATATCGAAGAAGCAATGACGGAAATAAACTAAAGGTTCAAGAGTGAGATTAAAATTCAAGGTGAAAGGATGTCAAAATATGGTGTATGTAATGAACAGTCTAATGAGTACAGAATTTGAATTGGGAGTGAACAGGAAAAAGGCAAAAGTAATAAAGAAGCACAGGAATGAGAACAGCGAGAAACTTTACAGCAAAATTGATGATCGTTAATTAACTCGGAAGCAAAATAATCTACGAAGAACGAAGCCAGGAGGACATAAAATGCGAACAAGCACAGGCAATGAGGTCATTCCTGGCCAAGGGAAGTCTACTGGTATCAAGCATAGGCCTTAATTTGAGGAAGAAATTTCTGACAATATACATTTGGAGCACAACATTTTATGGTGGTGATCGATAGACTTACAAAGGGTTATTTCATGCTAAAAGTTGACCAAAATTACTGTTTGGTGTTTTCTGTCTGTGTGGTCCTAGAGAACATATTTGTAGGATGATAATGAAACTATATAGTTGAGATGTGCCCTGGAAAAACGAATTAACGTTCATTAAGTCGATTTTCCGTTTCCTGCAGTAATTGCATCTGTACGAATAGTCTTTGTGCTCACAAATTATTATTAGCGCCGGACAGACGCAACGCTCCCTAGAATGATTTGACGGCCGTGCTGCTCCAAGTCGTTGTTCCAGCGACCCCAATACCCACTAGAAAACTCCCACTCCACTTTATCACTGTATCACTGTGCAATGTGCTGAGACGTATTTGTCAGAGACAGGATATCTGTAAAGTGGAATTTACGTTTTCCAACGTCACATAGAAAGTAAACAGTGACTGTAAACAAAATATGGGAAGTGATTGTGATCGTATATCCAGTACGGAGTGTGATTATGAGAGCCACCTAACTGGAAGGAAACGAAAATTTCAGGAACTGAGGCGGAGAAAGCGGTCGCGAAGAAGAAGAGGAATTCAGGACAGTGTTATGTTTCGCCGAAAATCAGCAAGGAAGTCTGTTGGAAGAATATTAGAGTCAGTAAGAAATGCTGTGCAAAGGAATCTTATCTAATAATATGCCCAACAGATCAAGAAGAGATCCTTGAACGATTTTGGGCTTTAGGTGACAACAACACTAATGATACGTTTATGTTAAGTTTAACTGAAGAGAAAAAACCGTCCAGAACATCTAATACAGTAGATCTGTCGGAATCCTAAACCCACATTTATATGTCATCCAAAATGCAACAATAATAAGACAGTATCCTCTAAATCCCTATTCCAAAGTATTTTGCAAATTACCGAGAATCGTTTGAAGACAATTCTAAAGGCGGTGACTGCTACTGCTCTTACAGTAGAAAACAAAAGAGGGAAGGTTGTCAAGGCAAGCCCCAAAGGAAATATTTTGACAACTATTGCCATAGTGTTACAGAGTTATTCACTTCGTTCAGAGATCATTTTCTCCATGAAATGAATAGGTACTTCATATCAAGTATAAAACTTATTATACGCTCTTTAGGAAAAATAGTCTGTATCGTTTCGAAAGTCAAAAACTGATTCTTGTGATTTTTGTCGGGAGTGTGAAGCTATATTGAATGTCAGTGCAAATGTTTCTAGTAAAAACGTTTGTGAAAAACACAAAGTAAACGCTGCGGAGTACAATAAACCCAAGGACAAGTATTTATGGTAGGCCAAACTTGACAACACAGATACCTTAGTGATAGAGTTTGACTACGCGCGGAACATGCCACAGTCTAAAGTGAGCATTACTGCGCAATTGTATAAAAGACTACTGTGGCTCTATGTATTTAATGTTCACTGTCACAATGACCAATAAAGTACATTTTATTGGTATCTCGAATGCTCCGGGAAAAGGTTCAAATTCTATTTGTTTCTTTTTATATGACTTCATAAGTAGAAAACTCTAGGCGCCAAACAATATTAACACTATTATACTTCTAGTGGATTCGTATGGAACACAAAATAAAATATGAGCGTGGTACGATTTTGTACTTTGCTTTCAAAAACAAACAACGTAACCATCGAATTCGAATCTCCAATGCGACCGTAACTTCGTCTTATATGGAAAAATGCTTAGGAATATTGAAAACATTGAGAATGTGCCCCAATATACTTCCGTGCTTCAGAGCTGCAGAAAGAATCCTGCACCCTTTGAGGTGATGAAAGGAGTGGACCTTATGAAAGAATGGGCATCACCTTCATCACCATACTACGGCACAGAACCCAAAGGAAAGACACTACCTGGAAGATAGAAATGTGTCACTTTGTATGACAACGGAAACGCATTTTTCGACTCGTTTACTAATACGGAAAAATTCAGTCTTCCCAAATAAAGAAACGAGGATGTACATTGCCAGTGCGGAAGACGGACATGGCGATGACGAAGACGTCTCGTCCTAAGATTACGGATGCGAAGAAGAAAGATATCTTCGCACTACTGAAGTTCTTTCGAGACAACAGTGCAGAAATGCTGAAGAATATAGTCGAAGGTTATGCATCTGCGGCAGACAATGACTTCCCAGGATGCGAAACAGACACATGATCGGTAGTAACCACTCATAGACTGTTGCAGGTCGTTGTTGAGAGCGGTATTGTGTTCTGTATATGTCTGTAATTGAATAAAGGCATTTCTCTCACTTTGTAAATGATTATTTTAATACTAGGTTTATGATGTGTTATGTTCGTTGGTATAGGTAGTGCCTTCAGGAATACTTTTAGAGTGTACTGCTGCTTTGAAAACTAATTATGATTGCCGAATAAAAATATATTTTCTGCTTCACGACCTGAGTATGCTACTTTCAAATTTAACGACTGTTTAATAGTCAAATATGAAAAATGTCGTTTTCTTATTCATGTTATACAGTGATATATGAAAAAACAACTTAAGTGTGATACCTTATTATCAGTTCAAATGCGTATCTATGTCGTACATAGTGTATAGTACACTATCGCGTCATTTATCCTGAAACGACAATACGTCGTTTCTATTTTAGTGAAATTTCGTCCATGTATGTGAGATTGAAATGAATGAAAACACGACGTCAAATATGTATCTCGAGTTCCATACATTCCAGTTACGTCATTGGCATTTTATTACATTCTATATTTCTTAGCGACAATAATATGAATAATTCACTCGATGCCTCCCAGTCTTGTTTATCGGAGCAGTCTGGCTTTGTTGGAGACTCCTCTTCATCCTAATTTTAAGCTTGAGGGATCTGCCAGATTCATCCTTTGGTTGAGGGCAGTAAATGCAAATATATTTAAATTTAAGGTCGAGGGGAGAGAAAGCAAAGGAAAGGAAATGGATTGCTGATCTCACTGCACCACACGTAACACAATGACATGCGTACCCTCGTGGACTATCTTGCCACGTCTGTCTGCCGATCCACATTCCCACTGTGCGCCACCTATCCACAGTCTCTGCCCATTTCCTCCATGTTCGCTACTCTCAGATTCTCGCTTGTTGTCGGACGTATCTGTTCATTTGCACTGAAGTAGGTTGATCCACTGCCCATCTAGGTGAATCAATTATATGAATGCGTGGTGTCTGTTTTTTCGGACAATTTCGAAACAACAGACGCTACACATTCATATAAGTAAATGTAATGATTGTTTTAACAAAGGTTCGCCGGTTTTATTCGGCTTCTGTCTCATACCTGTTATTAATGGATCAGTTGTCAGTAGTAGTCTGTTTATTATGTCCAGACTGCGTTCTTCTTATGACAATTTCCTGGCAAAAACATTTGTCTCTTTGTCTGCTTATTTTGCACCTCAGTTGCTTCTTCTGATAAACTGCCTATGGGTAAGAGGGCATGTTCATCGATAGTTGGGTCATGCACCAAAATCTTGTGCATAGTGGGAGGCATAAGATGCCAGAGATATACATCAACATATAGTGTTGCTGTTTAAACAGTAAACGCAGAAAATTTGTCTATCTTATGTCCACTGGAAATAGCTTTCAGAATATACCCGAATCGATAGATGAGCTGTAGAAATATATTTATTATTTCTGCTCATGTTTCGAGGTCTTCAAAAAATCTTCTACTGGTATTTCCATCATTGGTATTTCCATAGTCTTGCTCGTGAACATTTGTAGTTAATCCCAATTGATTTCTAAACGTTTCTTGTGTGGCTTTTTTCCTATCTTGAGCAAGGTTCTTTTTCTTGAGCTGATTTGCCACTTCTTGATGTTTATTTTATAGGGAAATTATAACAACAATCCGAAAATTCGGGCGTAGAGTACAGAAAGGCGAAGCTGAAGAGCTCCTGTATTTACAACTTTGGTTGCTGAATTTGAAGTAGCCTTGTAAATGTAGCATCTCATTCTCGATGCTGACTCTCTTGCTTCATTACAGACCTTTGCATCTATCATAGTAATCGGCAATGTGTGGTTTCAGACTTTTGTGTAAACTGAATTCGCTGTGATCCACCACAACCCCCTTTAGAGATAAGAGATAAGTAATCATTTGGAAGATCATTTAAATCCTCTTCCAAATATAACATTAATCCTTCACATCTGTGATTAGTCAAGGCTTGTAGTTGAATCTCATGTGGCAGTCACATTGTGCCTCTTGAAGGATGCTGTAACAGGGACAGACCTCCTTTCCAGTTGCTCGGACTATTTCGTATTGTTTCTTGGCAGCGAAGCTTCCTCAAAATTTGACAAGGCTTGGATATGTGAAGTATTTTTTCTTCTTGTAAGCTTCTATGACTCTGATATAGGGCTTGTCTGTATTTAGCTCCTCGCGTAGTAGATGAAGTACTGTCTTCAATTACTTTGGAAACCTTGCCATTTCCAGATTCTCGGAGCTTCATTTGACTTGCATACGTTAATACTCCGATTCCAAATATCTTTCGCAGTACCTGTGTCTTATGCATTTTACTGCATTCGCTCAACTCTTTGAACGATATTAACTTTCTGTAAACAATGCCATCATTTCTTTAATTGGGACTTTGGTGAAGACAGTTTATGTTTAAAACGATTCTTTTCTTAATCAGGGAAGGCAGGAACTGATGATATACAGTTTTCCATAAAGTCCAAACTTTTTAGAAACTCTTCCTCAGAACATCTCTTCATAAGGTCATAGAGGCGCTTTCTTATCATAATTTTGACTTTTGAAGGACCTAGGATAAAAACAAAATGCTTTCAGAATTCATTTCGTAGATGACGTTTTGTAGAAGTGGTAAGCTATTAACGTAAAAGAATCGTAGAAATTCAAATTGCAGTACACAGCGGCTGCTTTTCTTAAAATTTCCAGTAGAGGAATGATTTTTCTGTCATACTGTATTAACACATTTGTAAGGAAGCTACCTGAAGTATAACAAAAATAATGATTACTGACACAAGTAATAAATAATACGTCTAAAAATAATTATAAATCACGGTACGTACCCGGATCTTCGGAATTCATACTGCCTTTCACCACAATTCAAGTAAAAACACACTTTAACACATTCAAAGACGCAGGGTGATTTCAAACCAGTAGAGAAGCTTCAGATGCACTGCAAGCGAGACGCAGATACAGACTAGGTCCACAGCGTATCAGTGGACAATAAGCAAATGACACACTGCCTCAGCAGTGCCCCATCTGTCAGACTGTCGGAGGAAGTTATGCACGAATCAGTTGGGGATACGCCCTGCGAGGCAATCTATGGAAGGCACATGAATTGCCCGTCTGAACTCGATAAACCCCCAGCTAGAGCAAATATGAGTGAGGCAAATGGATTGATCTGCAGTCTTAAGTCATTCTGGAAACAGGTTAAGCAGAGAAATGTAAAGCTACTCAAACTAAGTTCCAGTAAATTAACAATAGTGCTACACATCCACAGAGTAAACCCGATGATCCTGTGTTGCTCTGAAATTAGTAGTAAGAAAGGGAAGAACTAAACAGTTCACTCGTCAGTATGAGGACCATTATCCTGTTTTACGGGTGACATCCCTCGTAAACGAGGAGATTCAATTGTCTGATCCTACTGTGGTAGTTCATTTTGACCGGCTTAAGCCGTACCAAGGCCCGGCTGTGCCACAGCCAGCTGTACCACCGAGAACTGCTCCAAGCAAACGTGTTACTGCAATAAAAGTAAATAAAATGAAGGAAAAACCACTGCCTGTGTCTCCTCATTACGCATTAAGAAATAGGCACCCCTATGCCAGAAGGTCTAGGGACTAGGTTTGTTCTGTAAACAGAAAAGAAAATACATAGTTAGATTAAGTAGAGAATAAAAATGTGAGGAATAATTTATGTACAGGTATGACGAAGGGAATAATTTGTGTACAGGTATGACGAAGGGAATAATTTATGTACAGGTATGAGGACGTCTGGAGTACCAGAATGCATTGTCGTTTGAATTGTGTGTGTGTACAAACATGTGTCAGTCAGACAGTTTTAACTGCAATAGACAAGTATTCTGCACCTAAAATGATAGAAAAAGACGCTTGAGCCACTTTATCACATGTAAGTGCTCTATGCTGTAGAATAAGTTGTAGTTTTAAGGATTAGTATCTAGAGCAGTGGAAAATGCTCTGTGCTGTTTTAAAGGAGAAAAGGAGTAAAGTGACGATCTATTGAATAGTAAAATTTGTTACAGTTGTGGCAGTTTGTACCAAGTACTCGAGAAAAAACTGTGAAGGTACTATTGGGCCCTTGGGATCATTAGCTGTCGAGTCAAACGGATAGCAACTGTTAAACCAAGAATGACCTAGACTGTATGGAGCAAAGCTCCGTACTGAGGAAGATCGGTTTTTACAAGCGTTACTGCGTTTTTGCCATTTGGTTTAAATAACTTTGAATTGAACACAATACAATTTTGTTACAGACAAATATTAGATAGAGTTGTTGAATATAATCAAAACATATTAGTTGCTCAAGTGTTACGGAGTGCCTTCCACATGCTTTCCAGTAATTTATTTCACAATAACACTTAGGTCCTATATGAGCGTTACCTAAGTGACTGTGTACGCTCAGAGGATATTAATTATTTTCTGGTAGGAAGTGTACCGATTTTAAGTTTCATGTAGTTCTCAGTGAAACCCAACAAATTTATTATAATGAACTGGTTGAATAAGACTCATCCAGGAAGATAGGATGCTGAGATTCCACACTGGTTCCACTGACATAAAGCAAGCTTGATACTATACCACTGCACAGTTAAGTATTCATTCCAAGTTAATGGACTACCCAGCCAAGCACCGACCTATTGGACACAGTAGAACGTCGACAAATTGGATTACATTGCTGAATTGGTATATTTCATTAATCAGATATGGAGACAGCAACATCTAAATGGCAGCGTCAGTTAGGAAGACTTACAATTAAATCGAAGTACAGTCGCTGAAACAACTACTGCGAGGTAAAGTAATTACACTTGTTCAAATTATTTAGAAAACCGATTCTGAAGAGCGTGACATAATTGTCATCCACTTTACACTCATTTAACGAGTTGTTTTGCAAGGAATCAATTTAGATCAATTTTTCCACACTCAATAATCCATGTCTTTGCAATAATAGGAACATGTTTTTGAATTAGGGAGTCAACCAAGGTAAATTTACTTCTGCCAGTCCTAGAGATGTAGTAAAGTACCATTAGGAATTTTACGAGAATATGTATCCGCACTATTCACCCATGGATAACCTAGAGAACACCATAATGATATCCCGCTAGGACACAGTAACCGAGTTATATGCTGAGAATACCAATAAATTTCGTGAGGGACGCCACACAGGTACGTCACACCGAGCGAGAATTTCTATTGCGCGGGTTCTCCCTTTCCCCGTCCGTCTGCTTAGCTGAATGTTGGGTTACCACCCTCTGTAATAAAAAAAAAAATAAACTGAGTTAATGGAACGGCGATGAACTGGAACAAGCTTTACAGGACAAACGCCCCGTACAAGTAGAACAAACAATCATGAAGAAAATTAGGTCAACCAAAAAAAGAAAAATGGTAACGTGCTTGCCTCTTATGCAGCGGGCACGGATTCGATTCCCAGTCGGGTTGGAGATTTTCTCCGCTCATGGACTGGGTGTTGTGTTGTCATCATTTCATCCTCATCACCGGAACGAGAGTCGCCCAATGCGGCGTCGACTGAAATAAGACTCGCGCTTGGCGGCCGAAGTTCCCTGGATGGGGCCTCCCAGCCTACATTGCCATACGATCATTTCCTTTTTTTCCCCCTTCTCTATCGCAAGTCGGCCATCATGAAGCGTGTGTTCTTCACTCGGAATGTAGCCAATCTCCACACAATGGACGGCGCGCGTATTTGTTTGGCCACGCCGTAAGTTCGCACGTGTGCGACTACGAGGGAAACAGACTGTGAAGATCCTTTAAGTCACCCTGTTTGTTATCCATGCCTAATACTACCACCCGATAGGAAAAACACGATTTTGATTGCATTACAGTTACATCGTAACGTTCTTCTTAGAAAAGAATAAAAAATAAATAGTAAAAGGTAAATATTTAATTTTGAACTAGTCACAAATTTACAGTTATGTTCAACACTTAGGCATCAAATTAATAGCATGTTTTACTGTCGTGTACCGAACAAACTATTCATGGCTCATTTCAGGGAACGTTCAGTACTCTTTCTATACTTTGTTGTAAGTCTCTTTAAAAAGAATTTATTGGTTTCCACAAGTAATTTGATTTCGCGATTTAATCGCAGGAACTAATACTATGGTCAAATTAGTTGTTGCCTAAACATACCTTTTCCTCCCTGCTAAGACATCTGATTGCCACCCCAACGATTGGCTTGGTTTTTATTACCTATCATCATGATGTAGGTGATTAATAGAGGTCCATATATTGCCAAAGGCCCTGCTTCTGTGTGCATCTTCGTGAATCACCCATTAAGAGAAAGATATGCCAATATCCGAACCATGCATGAAATTGTTGACCCTAACAGCATTTTATGTAAAATTACGGTTATGATAAAATCTTATTCGAGCTACAGTCCAACCATTACTTATTCCAGACTACCATCTCTAATTTCGAGATCAAACCAAGATGTAACAGTTGAGTATTGATTAGTTCCATACTGAAACTCTGAACTTCCGGAACTAATTTTGTGTATTCAGTCTACGAAGCCACTGAGACTATCGATTCTCAACTTAGAAATTACTAAATATTGATTGTATCTTTCTGTATTAGCACAAACAGGAATTCCACGCATACCTATTGCGTGTACTGCGAATCAATATAGGTGTTGATTCCACCTAATAAAATGGAATATTGCCGTGAATATTCATCGTGACCACTATCTGAGGAGTCGAAACGACGCACCGCGACAAGCCGCCTGGTTGGGTGCGCAACTCGACCCCCAGCGATTGCACATGCCAGGTGCCGATAGGCAACAAACTGCTCCACGAGCCAGACGGTATAGAGCGCACTAGCCACCCATTAGAATCGACTTTAAGAACTTTGAAAATATAAGCCATTGTCGACTATTTAATACGCAAGTGGTGCAACATTCATTCTTAATATGCTTACTGCTACACGCCTTACAGTAGTGGATTTACTAGCAGAAACCGCTACTAAAGAGGTTTTACAAGGTTTGAGACCATAGCGAACCTGCACCCTACGGCCGGAATTACTCAGTCCCTACTGGACAATCTCGTCGGGCTAAATCGACCTTTTGAACAAAAGAACACTAGTACAACACACTGGAATAACGAATTTGGAGACATAGTTGACCTTTAGCGATAAAACACAGTACTAAAGCTGTTACAAATTATTGATGATTAGCACTGTATCCTACCACTCTGGAGATACACTTTACGTTTGTACATTCTGCCTTATTACATCGTACAATATGACACTGGAAGAGCTATGTATCTACTGCAAACACTGAGGATGAATCATATGTTGCAGCACTACACGTAAACCCAATAGAGAAAAAATTATTGTCATGTTATTGGTAATACCATGACACACTCTACACTTGAAAACGAATTACGAACTACATATTCATGAGGCAAGTTATTTTGATTTATTCGCCTAAAGACAGATACAACTTACATATTACGCACCAAGCCAGTCTAATACTACTTTAAGAAGCCACACTGCGTATATCACCTTTATTGCTGAGATCCCATTGCTGGACGCATCTACATACTTAAGTTCGTCACCGAAGGACTATCGATGGTGCCTACGAGAGTCGTCGATCCAGCACAGCCGTGTATTATAGTCGCAGGTAAGTTGAACACAAGTGACTGAAGTGCCAAAACAAACGAGGGTTCACATTTGAAATAATGGCACTCTAAGTACCATTGACGACGATAGGAGGTTCCAGACGTAAGCACATGAG
Source organism: Schistocerca piceifrons (assembly GCF_021461385.2). NCBI lineage: Eukaryota > Metazoa > Arthropoda > Insecta > Orthoptera > Acrididae > Schistocerca > Schistocerca piceifrons. The sequence continues at coordinate 619,930,306 of NC_060149.1, forward strand.
AGAGCTAGTAATAGTTTAAACCGATGCAAGGAAACAGTTTTTCTTTAGTAACAAGACTCAAGGAGCAATGATAACACGAGATTAAAAGACTCGAATCAGTACCCTCACAGGAGGCAGAATTTTCAAAGTACCTTCACAAGATCGAGAGTTTGAGAAATAAAAAATATTGGAGATTACATCAGAATTAATAATGGAAGAGTTGACTATGTTCACGCTGCTCTAGCTACTAATAACGATTATTGTGTTTAGCACAAGGTTATTTAGCTTCGTCCCACAGTTCTTATGTATATTAGATTTTATTATTTTGTTATATAAAGAGTGGCAGTTTTTCCTTCCCTCTGAGCTTGGCCATAGACTTAAGTACATTTTTTGTCATGTGTATGCCGATAATGAAATAAGGGAACTGTCTTAATGCAGCTAGATATGATTAGTATGAGCGAACATGTCTTGATGAAAGTATGTAAAGTCTGGCAATTCTTATTGGTTCATTTATTAATAACATTGATAAGGGAAAGATTCCCTCTAACGTCAGCTTCATTTCCACTGCTGTGACTGACTCAGTGATTTACTATTTTACCTTGTGGAAACGCATTTGAGATGGAATACGCGTACTCTAAAGCGAATTGCCATATTGCCCTTTGAATTGGGTTACAGCAACAATTCTAATTAAGCGCACGTTAGCGTATGTTATTTCCATGAGAACTGGTAGTAGTCACCTGCGACAAGGGAAGTCTATGATGAGTGATCCTATTAATAACATCACTGTTTAACGTCTTAGTACCCTACCAAGTATGCTTTGAACACAGCACAACAGTTTACACTAACAACTTTGATCAGAGAAAATAATTTGGGTTTGTTGCTATAATTCTACCGCTAAGGGTACATAAAATTGAATTTCTGGCTCCTCAGGGTTACAACACATCTAGTAATGGGTTCCCATGCTACAGTGCACACAAAATGCCGTGGCCACTAGATGCACAGTCGGCAGGGGAAGCATGGGAGAGTGGAAGTGGCGGGGGTCGCTCAGAGCGTTGTAGGGGAAATGCCTAGCACTGGAGGGGAACTGCCATTCTTAAGTGAAGCCTACACTCACATTTTTGGTAAATATTAAGCAGGACCCATCCACAGCCACACTTGCATGGTGACCATTCAGAAAGATCTGTCGGCTCTTCTTTGATTAGCATCTAAAAAGTATTCTGCCGAAAATCCAGTGATTTATTTTCACCTAGTTTGCTATTTTATAACTTTCAGAGAAGAGTCACAAGTGGGCAATTTCGAGTAAAACCTACACTTTTCTCTTGTTGTCATGTTAAAATTTGCTTCTTTTGCCAAACCTCAGAGGATTTTATAGTCTCACCTGACTAACACATTGTGCAGACGCAGTTACGAGAGAATTCTGAAACTGTGGTTTATTAAGTTTATCAGGTGAAGTTCAAAACAGATGGCGCCAAGCACTATGGAACTTAACATCTGAGGTCATCAGTCGCCTAGACTTAGAACTACTTAAACCTAACCAACCTAAGGACATCACACACATCCATGCCCGCGACAGGATTCGAATCTGCGACCGTAGCAGAAGCGCGGACCCGGACTGAAGAGCCTAGACCCGCTCGGTCACAGCGGCCAGCATCAGGTGAAGAACTAAGGAAAAGTACCGTCAGTATTTTATGAAAAATAAGACATGTAGTGACTTCATTTACGTTATTGCAAAACTAATAGCATTTCTCGTAACACCAGCTATCGATAGCCCTAAAAAATTACATTCCTTCATCAAAAAAGTCTGTAGCTAGTGGAATAACACGGTAGATAATGAAGTATTGAGCAATAACTATACGGCAAAATATATCCTCTTTTTGTGATATCATTTGCCAAAATTTGATATCGATGTCTCAAACCGTTTATGAAATATGAGAAATGTTGTGGATATTTCACTCTGGCTTTATCGCTGGCGCGGTGCGATCGCAAATAAATGCACTACGTCATATCAGTTTTCTCGAGATTGGTGACAGTTAGAGACCTCTGACAAAGTCTAGAGACAACTTCAATATGTTAGCAAATTTGCCGGCAGGTGTGGCCGTGCGGTTCTAGACGCTTCAGTCTGGAACCGCGTGACCGCTACGGTCGCAGGTTCGAATCCTGCCTCGGACATGGATGTGTGTGATGTCCTTAGGTTATTTAGGTTTAATTAGTTCTAAGTTCTAGGCGACTGATGATCTCATAAGTTAAGTCGTATAGTGCTCAGAGCCATTTGAACCATTTGATTTGTTAGCAAATTTCATATGCAGCTTACACCTGCTTACAGACGAACACCAAATCGTGAGATTGGTAAGCATTCATATCCGCACAATGCCATATAATTCCCCCTCTTTTCCACTTCTGGGTTGACTGGCAGTATTATCGTTAACACATGAACGTGGCTCATTCTATTGGCTGTTGTCCAAGTTCAGCGTTCCAGGATGACACAGTCCACACAGCATACTTCTCCAATTCGTTCAACGAGATAGCAACGTTCTTCCTGTTGCCAGTTATCTTATGTGAAGTAAATCTTCTGTGCTATAAGCTAATTAACTGAAATAATAATAGAACTAACGTAACACGGTGTGTACTACTGTAGGCATCCTGACTAGTATCAGACGGTGCTATAACTAAATCCTCATAAACAAGTGATAGCCACATTCACCGAGACACTTCAGCATGGTCGCGCTCTAAATCAGCTGCTCTAGATTCTTACCGACAGGTGCTGTATTATGTTTGCTCTACTTACCAGTGTTGCAAGTGCCCCACCGTTCCAAAACCACCCATCGTCATCAGGTTTAATGTTTGAGCCGTTGGATAATAAGCTATACACTGCTCACTAGGTCAATATAGTGGCTGACTTGGACTTGGCCGTTTTAGAAGAAGAAGTAGCACTACAAAAAGTTACCAATCGATGAATGGCATGCGAAACAATTTTGCGAAGCTAGGGCTAAACCGGAACGCTTCATTTAAGGCACATTAAACAGGTGCTTGTTACCACCCAGGGACAGCTGTGAAGCATTTCGGACGCCGTACCGCTGCAACGCACAAAGTCAGATTGCTTCAACGAGGGCAGGGCTGTAATGAACATAACATCCGGCGCCTCCGACCAAGCTGACGCTGGTCGTTGGGATAAAATTCTTCCACAAGTCTATTCTTTTACTGGCCAACACCATGAAACCCTTGCACGCCTGCCTGGGTGGCTCGCTCAAATTGAGGTCAATCTTCTGTCTACCACCGGACAAATTCGTAATGTGGCTATTGAACTAATGCCACAATACGAGGAACTGAGGAATTGAGTCCAGTACAAATTGGTTACTAGGCACAAGGAGCAGTCAAATCTAGCCGCTACCCTGGAAGTAACTAAGGCACCACAAATTCTGTTGCATAAACCCACGCAACCCAATTACATGCTACTACATTTTATGCTATTATTCAGCCAGGCTGACAACAAAAACCTTAACTTTGACTTATTATCCGATGAACTTTTCTCGTAAAATCATAGTAACAACTCTTTCCACAGATATAGCAAATTATATAATATTGTTAGAAGATTTAATGAAAAAGTCCAAACGGCACTGACTAGTTTAATACAAAGGGTGTAATGACAAGGTGATTCTTCGAATTCTCTCACTCGTGACGGCATATAGGCAGAACGCTCTCAACACTGTGGTGAAGGACAGGCAACTAAACACACTGAAATTTGGCCTTGCACAATTTGTAAGAACAGTATGATGCCGTTATGAGAAAAAGAAAGGAAAACAGATCAGAAAATGACATATATGACCTTTATTTTGCTATCAGATTACGAAAAGTTGCATAGGTTAATATTATCATTCAGAATACCCAGACTGAGGTGAGTGGTCGTCACAGTGTCAAGATTTTCGTCGACGTAACAATGTTTGTGAGATTTCAGGAGAAAATAAATTATATTTGGACGGCCATTGCAAGGACATTTGCAAACGTGACAGGTTTCGAGATTGTGCATCTCGATTTCGAATGAGTTGTAGTTACATAGCTAAAAGTGGGAAAAGGAAGCGATGTAACGTTGCTTAATTGTATGTTAGAAACGTTAATGTAACACCATATGCGGAAATGAACAGCCATCCATAGAGTATGCGAGTGAAACTGTTGTTGAAGAACAAGAGCGTTAATTGGAAATCTTGTGGGCTAACCACAATATGTGGCAAAAAAGTATGGTGATTTTCCAAAAATATCTAATGAGCTACTAGGGTGTGGTGACTGCGCAAGCGCCAATAATAGATCGCAGCACAGGCATGAACAGTGCATGAAGTAAGAACAAAGTATTTGAATGAAAATTGTACGAATTTATTTTGACCTCCTCTCTTTTAATGTATAGTAACTAACGTCAGTTTGCACAGATGTGAGCTGCTAGTGGCCAAAATACATCTTCGAAACCCAAAGGGTAATCTCAAATGTTAGGCGGCGAAAGGATCAATAAGGCGTGCCGAGGGTGTGGTCTGAGCGGCGCCATAGTCCGCTCTTTCATTCCGCGTCTCACCGTAGTGAAACCGGCCAACGCGAAATAGGTTCGGGCAAACGTCGCAGGCAGTGTCAAAAATTAAATTGTAAGCTCGAAAAAAATTTACGGATTTAATGTTTTAATTATTTGCAGAGCATACTGAGGTCAACCTGCACCCCTGGCAGAAATGTCATAATGGCGCCCCTCCTCTCGCCCTGTAAGGCTATAATTTCGTCAGAAGATGTAATAAAAAATCAGAACTAACAGGAAAATATTGCAGAATGAAGTACACTGACAAGATGTTTTGAACACAAAAAATAAAATGTATTATTGTAGTAAATAAATTTGAAATTGTATAGATAGTCTGAAAAAATTGAAAGTAAAAATTCTGTATATTATGGTTCATAGGAGCTACTTTACCTTGATAATAGTATGAAGTACGACGAAGAACAGTTTTTATTTGCTCATAAATTGGTAGAAGTGTATACAGAGTGTTTCACAATTCATGTCACACACTTCTAGAGGTTGAGAGGAGACTTAGTAGATCAAGTTTAACATAGGAACCCATATCCGGAAACGTCATACAACGACGCCACAGAGCGCCAAAGCTGTAAGCGCCGGGGCCTGTAAGTGTGTGTATATACAGAGTGATTCCATGATGATGTCACACACTTTCATGGATGATAGACAAGAATAAATGTATCAGTATGAGGTAAGGGTCCGTGTACTGGAAACGAACGAGTCAAAAGTTACAAGCGAAAACCGTTCTAATACCTCATACAGTGGAATACATGTACTGGTACTGTCATTGCTAAGGTTGTAGGATAGGCAACTTCCAGAGGTGATAGTATATACCAAAACAAGAAAATATCTCTAGTAAACATGGACTATAAAATGCATAGCTTAAGAGTTTTGAGCACTTGTTCAATAGAGCAGACACGTTTCACACTAGCGAAGATGAACAAGTGCTCTTAGTTCCTCAGCTTTGTATTTTAGGCCCATATTTACTATTTTTTCTTATATTCGTCTATACCACCACCTATACTACCACATATGAATGTTGCAACAACAGTATCAGTACATCTATTCCAGTATCAGACGTATCAGAACGGTTTTCGCTTGTAACTTTCGATGGTTCGTTTCCGGCACAGGTTTCCTTGTCTCAAATTGATATATTTACCCTTCTCCATCATCTTTCATAGTCTGTAACATCATCATGGAATTACCCTGTATATGCATACATCTACAGGCGCCGGCACTTGTAAAATTGTTGCTCTGTAGCGTCGTTGGATGACGTTTCTCGATATGGCTTCCTATGTAAAACTTGATCTAAGTCCCCTCTACAACCTCTAGAAGAGTGTAACATGAATTGTGGCAGCGCGTATTAGCCGCGTAGTTTGAGGCGCCGTGTCACGGATTGCAAAGCCCCTCCCGCCGGAGGTTCGAGTCCTCCCTCGGGCGTGGGTGTGTGCGTTATTCTTAGTATAAGTTAGTTTAAGTAGTGTGTAAGTCTAGGGACCGATGACCTCAGCAGTTTAATCCCTTACGAATTCACACACATTTGAACACTTTTTTGATCAGAATTTCGAAACACCCTGTACATTAGTAATTAGAAATACAATAATGTATCATTTTCCCGAAAGTGTGTTTTTATTATAATTTTGCTTTGCATTTTCTTGCTTTGAGCGTAAACTGGAAATTTGTGGTAAGTTACTGTGGGACCAAACTGCTGAGGTGAAACAGTCCCTGGGCCTACACACTACCAAATCTAACTTAAACTAACTTACAGTAAGGACAAGACACACACCCATGACCGAGGGAGGACTTGAACCTTCGATGGGGGGGGGGGGGGGGGGGGGCGATGGGGGGAGCCGCGCGCGAACCGTGCTAAGGCGCTTCAGATCGCGCGGCTGCTTTGAGCGAAGCCTACACATTGATTACGTCATTTACGTCCAGCTACTCAGCTGCTTCATATTCTGTCCTTAAGAAATCTAAATGGACTCTCTGATTTCACTCACACTCGACCTTAACTAGTATTTTATGATCGTCAATTTGCCGAAATTGTGTTCACAATAGGTTGTACAATCACTGGCATTATCGTAAATATTCTCATACCCGTATCGTAATGGGAAGCCGTCTCAACGGAACTTGATAGTAGCTGTTTCGTTAAGTAGCTCCACTTTATCAATATATCTGCTACATGTGGCACCAAAATCAACTGCGCATTTTTAGTCCGAAATACGTTCAGTTACAAAAGTTAGGATTCAAGCGTTTTTTGTCCTACACACGACTCAATAACGCCTTTGGAGAGACAATGCTACCTTCATATTTTCAAACGTAGCTCATAAAGTTAACCGCTGAAAAGCTTACCAACACATTTGCGGCGTTCATAAATTAAAATAGAAAATAGTACGTAGGAACGTGAGCCCTCGTCTTTCATTAAAATCGTCGACTGCAGTCAATAGTCGTCCCATTTGACACCGCACACCATATCGGGCCGTGTCCTCCTGTTTCGCTGTGGTCTCCAATTGTGTGAAGTTAACCAAGGTTCCGAGGAAGATATAGGAGAAGTAATAAATGTGCCTGACGAGTGCCAGAGAAAACCTGAGTTTTCCACGAAGTGCGAAATGCATAACAAATTACGTTTCCTTGAGTTGAACATTAAGAGGCAGTGCAGGATAAGTATGCTTCTACCGTCTAAAGGAAACTGTGAAGGACGAATACTCTAATTCCCGATACACTAATGCCATCTACAGGCTTATAAAGAGGTTACTTTTCGTACCTCAGTACACAGGCCAGTCAATGGACCAATGAGCAAGAAGGATAAAGAAAATTAAGTTAACATCATTAAGAAGACAGCGGTTAATAATGGTTACAGAGTAGACATCATTAATAAATTGTTGCGTGAAAGTACTACAAACAGAAACAGTAACCTTAATGAGGAAAAATTATAACAGGTCACTACAATGTAATACGGAACATTATAGAGAACGGTCGCAAAAATTTTTAAACCTCACCGTGTGAAAATAATGATCTTGACAAATGCAGGCCGGAGTGGCAGAGCGGTTCTAGGCGCTACAGTCTAGAATCGCGCGACCGCTACAGTCGCAGGTTCGAATCCTGCCTCTGGGATGGATGTGTGTGATGTCCTTAGGTTAGTTAGGTTTAAGTAGTTCTAACTTCTAGGGGACTTACAACCTCAGCAGTTGAGTCCCATAGTGCTCAGAGCCATTTGAACCATTTTTCTAGACAAATAATGTTCTAAGAGCCCGCATCTCGTGGTCGTGCGGTAGCGTTCTCGCTTCCCACGCCCGGGTTCCCGGGTTCGATTCCCGGCGGGGTCAGGGATTTTCTCTGCCTCGTGATGGCTGGGTGTTGTGTGCTGTCCTTAGGTTAGTTAGGTTTAAGTAGTTCTAAGTTCTAGGGGACTGATGACCATAGATGTTAAGTCCCATAGTGCTCAGAGCCAAATGTTCTAAGAGTAGTAAGATATAGCGAGAATCATGTCAGCAAAAAGATATAAAGTTAGAAAGGTCGGCAATTTATAAAGTACACTGCCCATCCTGCAATTCAAAGTGCATTACGCGGAAAGAACATTTTTGTTCAGATGCAAGGAACATAAAGATGCATTCAGTTGAAGTAACTGAGACAGATCACCTGTTGTGATCGATGAGTACGAAACAGACCATCCCATTAAGCGACAAGAAGACCACAAATAAATTCTGGATATGGGACAAAATGGACGAAAACTTGACTTTGTGGAAGATTTTAGATGAAAATAAACATAAAATAATCTTAATGTAAAAAACAAAGACAACGGAACGAGGTTTCATAACAGCTTTTTAGAATTATTTTAAAGCAGATACGTAATTATCGACTTGTTACACTTCTTTGACGAAACACCTAAAAGATAACGATCATACACAACACGTAAACAGCATCTTTGGAAATAAGGAAAGGTAGGATACTGTAACGTGGCGATTTTCTCTCACCCTAACATATTTCAGGGGATGAAATGCAAATTCCCTTGATCAAGTAATCGGTCATTAGATCGCTCCATAATTGCATATCTCTATTAGCATTATCAGTGGCGGTTTTTCGCTTCACTATGTGTTTTTCTGCGTTTCTTATGTAGTTGGAGGACGTTTCATAGACCTGAAAGCTATCAAAATGGATGGGTGGTATGAGGGTCCGTCTTAAAAGGAATCTGCCGCTTGAAATCCGCTTTACTCTGGACAACCGCCCGGCCGCAGGCAGCAGGCCTGGCGTTCTCGTTCCCACGGACCCAGCTCGACAAAAGATGGGGGAACACACATTCCTCTGTCGAAGGAAACACCGAATTCCTCAAAAAGTGGTTCAAATGGCTCTGAGTACTATGCAACTTAACTTCAGAGGTCATCAGTCGCGTCCGCAGCTCGTGGTCGTTTGGTAGCGTTCTTGCTTCCCGCGCCAGGGTTCCCGCGTTCGATTCCCGGCGGGGTCAGGGATTTTCTCTGCCTCGCGATGACTGAGTGTTGTGTGATGTCCTTAGGTTAGTTAGGTTTAAGTAGTTCGAAGTTCTAGGGGACTGATGACCATAGATCCCATAGTGCTCAGAGCTATTTAAACCATTTTTCATCAGTCGCCTAGAACTTAGAACTAATTAAACCTAACTAACCTAAGGACATCACACACATCCACGCCCGAGGCAGGATGCGAAACTGCGATCGTAGCGTCCACGGGGCTCCAGACTATAGCGTCTAGAACCGCACGGTCACTCCGGACGGCAATATGGCACCACCGTTGGTATCCAACGTAACCTTAAGATATACAGGGTGTTACAAAAAGGTACGGCCAAACTTTCAGGAACCATTCCTCACACACAAATAAAGAAATGATGTTGTGTGAACATGTGTCCGGAAACGCTTAATTTCCATGTTAGAGCTCATTTTAGTTTCGTCAGCATGTACTGTACTTCCTCGATTCACCGCCAGTTGGCCCAATTGAAGGAAGGTAATGTTGACTTCGGTGCTTGTGTTGACATGCTACTCAATGTTCTACAGTACTAGCAGCAAGCACATCAGTACGTAGCATCAACAGGTTAGTGTTCATCACGAATGTGGTTTTGCAGTCAGTGCAATGTTTACAAATGCGGAGTTGGCAGATTCTCATTTGATGTATGGATTAGCACGGGGCAATAGCCGTGGCGCGGTACGTTTGTTTCGAGACAGATTTCCAGAACGAAGGTGTCCCAACAAGAAGACGTTCGAAGCAATTGATCGGCGTCTTAGGGAGCACGGAACATTCCAGCCTATGACTCGCGACTGGGGAAGACCTAGAACGACGAGGACACCTGCAATGGACGAAGCAATTCTTCGTGCAGTTGACGATAACCCTAATGTCAGCGTCAGAGAAGTTGCTGCTGTACAAGGTAACGTTGACCACATCACTGTACGGAGAGTGCTACGGGAGAACCAGTTGTTTTTGTACCATGTACAGCGTGTGCAGGCACTATCAGCAGCTGATTGACCTCTACGGGTACACTTCTGGGAATGGTTCATCCAACAATGTGTCAATCCTCATTTCAGTGCAAATGTTCTCTTTACGGATGACGCTTCATTCCAACGTGATCAAATTGTAAATTTTCACAATCAACATGTGTGGGCTGACGAGAACCTGCACGCAATTGTACAATCACGTCATCAATACAGATTTTCTGTGAACGGTTGGGCAGGCATTGTTGGTGATGTCTTGATTGGGCCCCATGTTCTTCCACCTACGCTCAATGGAGCACGTTATCATGATTTCATACGGGATACTCTACCTGTGCTGCTATAACATGTGCCTTTACAAGTACGACACAACATGTGGTTCATGCACGGTGGAGCTCCTGCACATTTCAGTCGAGGTAGTTCGTACGCTTCTCAACAACAGATTCGGTGACCGATGGATTGGTAGAGGCGGACCAATTCCATGGCCTCCACGCTCTCCTGACCTCAACCCTCTTGACTTTCATTTATGGGGGCATTTGAAAGCTCTTGTCTACGCAACCCCGGTACCAAATGTAGAGACTCTTCGTGCTCGTATTGTGGACGGCTGTGATACAATACGCCATTCTCCAGGGCTGCATCAGCGCATCAGGGATTCCATGCGACGGAGGGTGGATGCATGTATCCTCACTAACGGAGGAAGTTTTGAACATTTACTGTAACAAAGTGTTTGAAGTCACGCTGGTACGTTCTGTTGCTGTGTGTTTCCATTCCATGATTAATGTGATTTGAAGAGAAGTAATAAAATGAGCTCTAACATGGAAAGTATGCGTTTCCGGACACATGTCCACATAACATATTTTCTTTGTTTGTGTGTGAGGAATGTTTCCTGAAAGTTTGGCCGTACCTTTTGTAACACCCTGTATATCCCATTCTGAATTCAGAATTTAGATACTGTTCCCTACTGGTTTCATCAGACTTTCGATTCTTAATGCCATCTAGGCATCATTACATTTGATAAACGATACTAATTCTGGGACCTTACCGCGGATGTTCCTGGAATTTATTAATATCTTATTGATCTTGTAAATTTCCGATCCGAGAGGACAAACTTTCTATGAGATAGATGTGGTTGACCTATCTTCGAAATCCTAAGGCAATTCATCACTGAGTAGAATTGAACAGTGTCTGTCCAACTGTTTCAGTAGTGTTTTTCGTGTCTGTATATTGTGTGTTAATTTTGCGATGTAGTTTTTTCCGCCGCTGTAATGGGTACAGTTATGAATATTATTCCTGATATTAATACAGATTACTGAGAAGTGTAATTCGGGCACGATCATCTTAAAACTGTCATCTTTCAGTGATATTTTTAAAATAATTCATTTCACAAGTTAACAGTTAAATTTGTTAAACTAAAGTTGTTTTCATCATCCTAGTTTTGTAAGTGCACTACGTATGTTATTTTCTGTAATTTACACGATGTCTCTCAAAAGCGATACATGTAGTTACCTAGTAACAAAGCCGCCCGTTAACGTAGAAATCGGAAGGGTTTAACAAATGCTCAGACGTGTAGACTAACGAAGAACCCAACCAAAAGGAGGACCTGGTGTGTGTCGGTGGTGCCCCCGTTGTAGGAGAAATACAGGTCAGATGATCTAGTTGCCGTTTAGTGAAACTGAAAGATATTTTGATTTTCAGTCATACAACGTTAAAGGGATACTCACTATCAGCTATCGCCAATTCCTATTTTAGCGAAGACCATCTACTTTACGTTGTTGGCCTTACTTGAAATGAGTTGTTGTTTTGTTAATGGGCCCTTAATTGTGGATAGGTCTTTAAAAACAAATGGGATTAAACCGAGTTTGACTCGTTCACTACCAATATGGGAAGTTAGAAATACGTATGCACTACTAAAATAACCTAATTATGTATGTATAACAGCTTAACGTTAACACTCGACTCGTTATTTGGAGACTGATAGAACTTTTGGGTTAAAATATTTCAAAATTTCACACGGCAGCGGAACAGTGAAATCCTTACGAATAACATGAAATTGAAATTAGTGCATAAAAGTACATACGGATTTGCATGTGTTGTCCAAAAATCGCGTTGACCATCATAAATATCGCTCTAAAGATGACGGTTGCATTTCTGGAAGAAATTTGCTCACGTTTCCACCATTACTAGCCCAAGAGGCAAAATACCTCCCATTGCGGTCACCTGGGCGGTATCCAATTGCGAAAATCGGTTCCGATAACGAAAGGTCGGGAGGGGTTTGTGAAGAGGGATGTGTGTGTTGACAATACTTCCTATAATTCTTTTTTACTGGATTTTATCATTGGGCTCTGGAATTCTTCCGAGTCGACTGAGCCCTGGGTCCTCCCTCCCACACCTTTCATGGAAAATCTGTTTACGCTCTTGTAATATTAATCATACAATAACTGGAATACTGGATCACTTAAGGAAATTGAAGAATTTTATTGAAATGAAAAACAGTTTCAACAAAATTTGAAATTCAGTCGAGAAGTTTGGGATGTTTCGATGTGCCGAAGGAACTCTGACCTGGTTTCAGACAAGCCATAAATTTAAATACAAGATTGTAGTTGGAGAAAGATAGTTGTTGCCAAAAGAGATTTGAGTCCGTTTATCTTTATAAGTAATTCAGCGCAATGTCAAAATTCTTCTGCGTTAAGAAAGTGATCATTATATAAGAAGACTGAGATGTGTTGTGTTAGCAAACTGGCAATGAATTATATGGGAATTTTAATTTGTTTGGCAGTAGGCTGAAGTTATATGTATATATACTTGATTTGCTGTTTGTTTTTTCTTTATATATATGAAACCAAACTGCAAATTTTATATATATATATATATATATATATATATATATATATATATATATATAAAAAATAATTGTTTTTCCGGATTAAATGAAAGACACGAACCTTTTTAAAGTTCTCTTTAACAGATCTGACCTCCCTTCTCCAAAATGCTTGCCAAGTCCTAGAACGTACTCATAAAGTATAGAGGGGAACTGACGATCGATACCTAACCCTTTGTCCATTTCGCCATATGAGCAGACGCCGTTGGCATTTGTGTGTCGTCAGTACTTCACGCGAAATCATTAAAAAAAGAATTCTGTTAGACATACGCGCGGTTGTCGTCGATGGTTATTAGTGGCTTGTCGAAGACGTGCGTTTTGCATCGTGCTCTGACTAGCACAATAATGAATCGAATGGATTGCCCGGCTAGGCAAACTGTTGACCTGAACAGAATGGGAAACATCGTCGTCTTTACGTTCAAGAAAGAATGAAAGGACATATAAATCAACTGTGTTCAACTACTGATACACGTTGAGCTATGTTACACGCTACTCGAATACAGTCTTTCAAATGACTCCCAGCCTAGTTTAAAGCAGAGATTTTAATGTAATTCGTTTCTAAGTCTGTGGTGGCTGTAAATTCGAAAGGTAACAGCAGTAACAGTTTTATTTACCTGTGTCCATCATTTGCAGGGGTAGTGGACGTTTCATATTATTATGGTATAAGAACCAAAACAACATAATTCGAATGCATAAATACTTACACTACGGAAAAATTATTTTTTGAAGGGCAGAATCCCAGTCTGTTTAAAACAGCACAACTTCGTTCGATTGATGTTCCCTGTCTGTGATTGTGCCGACTGATACTATCGTACTTTAGTTAGTGAGTCCATTAGAACACATATGGTCCTTTTACTTATATCACTCTTTTATAACATTATGTACCACATATTCCCAGAATTACATATTGGGCCTTCCATAAACTTGTAGAACTTTAGACTAATAGCATGAGGAAAATGTTATCTCTATTAATGAACACAGGACAATTGAATTACTGAATGATGATAAAATATATCAATGCATAATCGAAATATGGATAAGAAGAGATCATTTGACACGTACAAAGTATGAATTATTATTGGCTAGGATAAGATGAGGGGTTTGCCCATATGATGTGGCTGGGATGTGGTCTGGGCGGCGCCAACGTCACTTCCTCCTACCTTGTTCTGTTCTCCTAGTACAGAACGAAATCGTTTCGGGTACACATAGGGCTGAGCATCAAGTTCAATTGTCAACTGGAAAAAAAGTTGTGTGGTTAATATTTTGTTCGTTTTTCTGAATAATACCGCTATTGGCTAAAATAAATATCGTTTTGTTCGTTTTTCTGCAATCTACGGCTATTGGCTAAGATAACGAGGGGTTGTACACAAGGCGTGGCCAGGACGTGGTCTGGAGGGGGCAAACGTCGGCGTAGTTAACGTTTTATTCGTTTTTCTGCAATCTACGGCTATTGGCTAAAATAGCGTGGGGTTGTAAACAAGGCGTGGCCAGGGCGTGGTCTGGTCGGGCGAAACTTCGGCTTCCTCCTTCCGCATTCTGTTCTCCTAATACAGAGCGGAATCGTTCCGGGTACACGTCGCTGTCGGCATCAAGTTTAACTGTCACCTGGAAAAAAAGTTGCGTAGTTAGCGTTTTGTTCGTTTTTCTGCATTCTACGGCTATTGGCTAAAATAACGAGTTAACGTTTTGCTCGTTTTTCTGCAATTTACGGCTATTGGCTAAGATAACGAGGGGTTGTACACAAGGCGTGGCCAGGGCGTGGTCTGGCGAGGCAAACGTCCGCTTCCTCCTTCTGCATTATGTTCTCCTAATACAGAGCGGAGTCGTTTCTGGTACACGTCGCTGTGTGCATCACATTTAACTGTCAACTGGAAAAAAAGTTGCGTAGTTAACGTTTTGTTCGTTTTTCTGCATTCTACGGCTATTGGCTAAAATAACGAGTTAACGTTTTGCTCGTTTTTCTGCAATTTACAGCTATTGGCTAAGATAACGAGGGCTTTTACAAAAGGCGTGGCCAGGGCGTGGTCCGGCGAGGCAAACGTCCGCTTCCTCCTTCTGCATTCTGTTCTCCTAATACAGAGCGGAGTCGTTTCAGGTACACATCGCTTGTGTGCAACAGGTGTAACTGTCAACTGGAAAAAAAGTTGCGTAGTTAACGTTTGGTTCGTTTTTCTGCAATCTGCGGCTATTGGCTAAGATAACGAGGGGTTGTACACAAGACGTGGCCAGGGCGTGGTCTGGCGAGGCAAACGTCCGCTTCCTCCTTCTGCATTCTGTTCTCCTAATACAGAGCGGAGTTGTTTCTGGTACACGTCGCTGTGTGCATCACATTTAACTGTCACCTGGAAAAAAAGTTGCGTAGTTAACGTTTTGTTCGTTTTTCTGCATTCTACGGCTATTGGCGAAAATAACGAGTTAACGTTTTGCTCGGTTTTCTGCAATTTACAGCTATTGGCTGAGATAACGAGGGGTTGTACACAAGGCGTGGCCAGGACGTGGTCCGGGAGGGGCAAACGTCAGCGTAGTTAACGATTTATTCGTTTTTCTGCAATCTACGGCTATTGGCTAAAACAACGAGGGGTTGCAAAGAACAAAGAAGGCGTGGCCAGGGTGCGGTCTGGGCGGGGCAAACGTCCCCTTCCTCCTTCAAAAAAATGGTTCAAATGGCTCTGAGCACTATGGGACTCAACTGCTGAGGTCACTAGTCCCCTAGAACTTAGAACTAGTTAAACCTAACTAACCTAAGGACATCACAAACATCCATGCCCGAGGCAGGATTCGAACCTGCGACCGTAGCGGTCTTGCGGTTCCATACTGCAGCGCCTTTAACCGCACGGCCACTTCGGCCGGCCCTTCCTCCTTCCGCACTCTTTTCTAATACACAGCGGAATCGTTCCGGGTACATGTCCCGGTGGGCATAAAGTTTAACTGTCAACTGGATAAAAAGTTGTATGGTTGGTTGATTTTTTTTTTCATTTTTGTGCATTCTATGACTATTGGCTAAAATAACGCTAGGAGCTGTCCAAAAGGTGTGGCGAGGGCGTCGTCTAGGCGGTTCCAACGTCCGGTTCAAATGGTTCAAATGGCTCTGAGCACTATGGGACTCAACTGCTGTGGTCATCAGTCCCCTAGAACTTAGAACTACTTAAACCTAACTAACCTAAGGACATCACACACACCCGTGCCCGAGGCAGGATTCGAACCTGCGACCGTAGCAGCAGCGCGGCTTCGGACTGGAGCGCGTAGAACCGCACGACCACCGCGGCCGGCTCCAACGTCCGCTTCCTCCTTCTGCGTTCTATTATCCTAATACAGGGCGGAATCGTTTCGCAGTAGGAATCAAGTTTAACTGTCAACTGGAAAAAATAAAAGTTCCAGTGTTAATTTTTTGTTCATTTTTCTACATTCCATTACTAGTGGTTAATATAACACTACGGATTGTTGACAAAGAGCCGGCCGCTGTGGCCGAGTGGTTCCAGGCGCTTGAGTCTGGAACCGCGTGACCGCTACGGTCGCAGGTTCGAATCCTGCCTCAGGCATGGACGTGTGTGATGTCCTTAGGTTAGTTGAGTTTAAGTAGTTCTAAGTTACAGGGGACTGATGACCGAAGATGCTAGGTCCCATAGTGCTCAGCACCATTTGAACCATTTTTTGTTGACAAAGCGTGGCGAGACCATGGTCTGAGCGTCAGCGCTACCGCTCTTATTCCTACCGCGTTCGTTTCTCGTAGTACAGAGCGGAATCGTCCAGGATACACATCGCGGTGAACATCAACATTTAACTGTCAACTGGAAAAAAATTGTTGCTTGGTTACGTTTTTGTTCGTTTTTCGGCATTCCGTGACCATTGGCATTCCTCGCCCACATGGTGTGGCGAGGGCGTATAGTCTGGGCAGCGACACGCTTGTCATATAAATACACGTAAATGAATACCTAGTTAATATAAGTAATACTTTCATGAAGCATTAAAATACTTTATACCAAGTATATCCAAACACCTGAACGGCGTTTCACCCGATTTCCACGAAGCCTTCATAATGTAGCTGTACTCCAGAACAGTGCAGACAAGCGCGATGTAAGCTGTCTCTTTAGTAGATCTGTTGCACCTTCTAATTGTTTTGCCAATGAATCACAGTCTTTGGTTTGCTCTACCCACAATATTATCTATGTGATCGTTGCAATGTAGGCTATTCGTATTTGTAACCCCTAAGTATTTAATTGAATTTACAGCCTTTAGATTTGTGTGAATCATGGCGTAATCGAAATTTAGCAGATTTCTTTTAGTACTCATGTGAATAACTTCACTCTTTTCTTTATTCAGGGTCAGCTGCCAAACTTCGCACAATACAGATATCTTATCTAAATCATTTTGCAATTTTTATTGGTCATCTGATGACTTTACACGACGGTAAATTATAGTATCATCAGCAAATAATCTAAGAGCGCTACTCAGATTGTCTCCTATGTCATTAAGGTAGATCAGGAACAAAAGAGTGCCTATAACACTTCCTTGGGGAACGCCGGATATTACTTGTGTTTCACTCGCTGACTTTCCGTTTATTACTACGAACTGTGACCTCTCTCACAGGAAATCACAAATCCAGTCGCACAACTGACGCAATATTCCATAGGCACGCAGTTTGGTCAGAAAAACCTTGTGAGGAACGGTGTCGAAAGCCTTCTGGAAATCTAAAAATATTGAATCAATTTGACATCCCCTGTCAATAGCACTCACTATTTCATGATTATAGAGAGCTACTTGTGTTTCACGAGAAGAATCCGTACTGATTATGTGTCAATATATCGTTTTCTACTTTATACTTCACAATGTTCGAACACAGTATACGTTCCGAAACACTACTGCAAATCGACGTTAGTGATATGGACCTGTACTTTAGCGGATTACTCCTATTTCCCTTTTTGGATAATGGTGTGACTTCAGCAGTTGTCCAGTCCTTAGGTATGGGTCTTTCTGTGAGCGAGCGGTTTTATATAATTGCTAAATATGGAGCTATTGCATCAGCATACTCTGAAAGGAACCTGAGTGGTATACAATGTGGATCGGGGGCCTTGCCTTTATTAAGTGATTTAAGCTGATTTGCCACACCGAGGATATATATTTCTATGTTTCTCATCTTGGCAGTTGTTCTTGATCGGAATTCAAGAATATTTACTTCGTCATCTTTGGTGAAGGAGTTTCGGAAAACCGTGATTAATAACGCTGCTTTATTGGCACTGTCATCAGTGACTTCACTGTTGCTATCGTGCAGTGAAGGTGTTGATTGTGTCTTGCCACTGGTGTGCATTATGTATGACCAGAACCTCTTTGGATTTTCTGCCAGATACCGGGACAGAATTTCAAAAAAAATGGTTCAAATGGCTCTGAGCACTATGGGACTTAACATCTATGGTCATCAGTCCCCTAGAACTTAGGACTACTTAAACCTAACTAACCTAAGGACATCACACAACACCCAGCCATCACGAGGCAGAGAAAATCCCTGACCCCGCCGGGAATCGAACCCGGGAACCCGGGCGTGGGAAGCGAGAACGCTACCGCACGACCACGAGCTGCGGGCAGAATTTCATTGTGGAAATTATTAAAAGCATCTCGCATTGAAATACGCACTGTTTTTCGAATCTCTGCAAAACTTTTCCAATATTGGGGATTTTGCATTCTTTTAAATTTGGCATGCTTTTTTCGTTGCTTCTGCAACAGCGATCTGACCCGTTTTGTCTACCATGGGGGATCAGTACCATCATTTATTAATTAATTTGGTATGTATCTCTCAATTGCCGTCGATACTATCTCTTTGAAACCATTCCACCTCTTTTCTACACATACATGATGAGATCGGAAGGACTGTAGACTGTCTCTTAAAAAGGCGTTAAGAGCAATTTTATCAGCTTTTTTAAAGACTTATACCTCCTGTTTCTTTTTGATAGTTGTAGGTGTTACGATATTCAGCCTAGCAGCAACTGCCTTGTGATCGCTAATCCCTGTATTCGTCACGATACTCCCTATTTGTCCACGATTATTTGTTGCTAAGAGGTCAAGTATGCTTCCGCAACCAGTAACGCTTTGAATGGGCTCATGAACTAATTGTTCAAAATAATTTTCTGAGAAAGTATTAAGTACAAATTCGGATGACGTTTTATGCCTGCAGCCGGTTTTAAACGTACAATTTTTCCAGCATATCGAGGGTAGATATAAGTCACCACCGACTATAATTGAATGAGTGGGGTACCTGTTTGAAATGAGACTCAATTTTTCTTTGAACTGTTCAGCAACTATACCTTCTGAGTCAGGAAGCCGGTAAAACGATCCAATTAACAGTTTAGTGCGAGTGTCAAGGATAACCTCTAAACATACTATTTCGCAGGAACAATCTACTTCAGTTTCACTACAAGGTAAGCTACTTCTGACAGCAATAAATACTCCACAACCAACTGTATTTAATCTATCCTTTATGAACACTGTTAGATCGTTTGAAAAAATTTCGGCTAAACTTATTTCTGGCTTTAGCCAGCTTGCTGTACCTATTACTATTTGAGCTCTCTATTAAGGGTTGGAACTCTTGTTTTCCAACACAGCTACGACGTTTACAACTGCAATACCGATCGTTTCTACAAATACCTTAGTGTGCTTTACCTGCCCCCTAGGCGGACGCCCTTTCTGTGGTTTCCTGAGACCCTCTAACCTAAAAAAAACTCACAGTGCCCCCGCTACACGTGCAGCCGCTTCCTGTGTATAGTCGACTCCTGACATATTAAGCGGAATCCGGGAACTGTTTCAAGAAATTTCTTAGGTCGAAATATACCATTGCACAGTATGAAGTTAACAAATACGTTTATTATTACTGCCGTTATCGCTATTAAATTTTTAATTCAGCTGCTGCTATCCGCGTACTTGAGAAAGAATGTAATGCTTCTTGGTCATTTTTAGAAGCAGTTCTCAAAAAATAGGTGAATATTTAGTTCGCAGCAAATGGATGCGGCGTTGTGTGACAACTGTACCGTAACAAATAGTTATTTAGTTCTTTTCATCTGTAGTGAAGACTTTTCAAGTTAATATCGGACATCTCTAGTTATTCTTAGACAACATTAAAATTAAATTAGCCGATGAACACGGTACTTCATAAGACAAATTGCGTTGTATTACTTCAAGAACTTGCGTTTAGCAGCGACGCTTGCTAACTCTGGCAGTAAACGCCACTTTCAAAGTCACAGGATTTTGGTATTTTCTGTTAATTCATATCTTCTGTTCATTATCTTCACATGCTCGATGTCACCTATTTGAAATAGAGGAAAGAAAAAAAATACTGCAGAAGATCAACAGTTTTTCGTTGTAATACACTCATTCTAGGTGGCCCAAATTCATATCTTCCCGGAATTATTCTAATTGTAATATCACTTCAACACTGCAGAAAAATATTTCATTGTGGCAAAACTCACATTCGACTTAGAGAGTTTATACTTAGTTGCCAACCTGAAACTCTAGCTCTGTGGAACACCAGTTTCAGTAAAGTGCGGTTGCGAAGACTGTTTACCACTGGTCTTTCTCACCGGGAAATACGTAATTGATTTATTCTACTCCATAGGTATACTGCAATAGTAATTTCGTGTGCTAGCAATGCTTACGAATTGCAGTATTAAATTGTGCCATGGTTTCCATTTCTATAAATTCCTGACCTAAACTGGCTCCGCGTCATTTCAAACTCCAGGTACTGCAACGTCTTACTGACAGCAACAGGTGTTCGTACTACAAAATTCGTAGTTCCTTTAATGTGATTCTGCAATTACTGAAATAAAAGTCGCATGATCGCTACGTTAGAGGTTTCATTTCATTGTTACTTTCCTTCTGGGAGATGAGTATTCTGGGTAGTAAGCTTTTCCCGTTGTAACCAGCGAAATGCAGCAAAATGTGGCCACTAATCGCCTCACAAACTGCTATTTAGTGCTGTTAAGATGATTTATTTTAACTTTGTTGTAGGTGAAGGAATTTAGTTTAATCTTAAAACAACTTAAGCAGGAACGCTCGCAAATTTACCGAATAAAAAAAGGTTACTGTCCTGGTAGGAAAAGGTTTGAGAAACAAAATTTGCACATGAAACTTCCTGGCAGATTAAAACCGTGTGCCGGACGGAGACACGAACTCGGCATCACACGTTGTGTCCCTGAATCTGTGGCAATCGTAAGTTGAATCTGAGTTTAACCTCTTAAGGTATTGCACAGCTAAAAATACAAAACGTTTAATAATATAAAATACTCCAGCCAGAGCAACATGATCTGCACCACAACGTGAATCTAAATTTTACTTTCAGTCGCTGGGAATGGTGTCATTATTATCACTACATATGATGTGTAGAGACACATACATTTACATCATCCTCTAAACAATACTAACAAGGAACTAATTCATTACATCTATTTTCAAAGCGTGTAATCGGGAATGATTTTGACTTCTTAGGCGAAGAAAGTGCTCTTCGCCTTCTATTGCACCTCTCTTCCTCCTGCCGTGTCATGGGTTCTTACTTGCTTAACGTCACAGTCGAGGAATTTCATAAACGTCGCATTCTTGCGCTTTGTGAAGATAGATACTGTATCAGCACCATTCCTGTGGCGTAGGATACACCAATTCGACGATACATCGCTAGGTGAAGAGGGAGGCGGAGGAAAGCAACGTCAACCATCTTTGTCGCCCTGGACGTACAGAGGCTACCACAGAGGATCAAGTCAATAGTGTCCTCCACTGTGGTGATGAAGATCTTTTCACGACTAGCACAGAAATTAGGAACATCCTCCACCTAAGTGTGAGCAGGTCACCATTCGTAGTCGTCTCAACGAGAAAGGGAGGTATGGACGATAATCGGCGAAGGGATGACCAAACTGTTGTCACAATTTGGGGTTGGATATCAGCTAGTGGTTGCGGCGTTCTTTGGCAATTCTCCTGCTCACGCAGCGAGCTGTGCAAAACACTGGTTTCAAATGAATGTAGACGTTGAGCTGTTGGACTGGCCTCCAAAGGTGCAGACCTCAGCCCCATAGAGCAGGTATGGACAAAGATGCAGAAAATTATTAGGAGCGGAAGAGCAGCACCGACTACCATGCCGGAGCTGTCCGAAATAGTTCATGATGCGAGGGAAGTGTTGTCACAGAAAAACAGACAAGTCCGGAAACTGTTGCCTCCATTCTCCGGCAGCAAAATGCAGTTGCAGAGCAGGGTGGAAACTGGGCACGGTACTGAATTATTGTGTTGCTGTCGAGAAAATTTTGTTTACGGAAAATGAACGTTTTGTACTCCCTCAAAGTAGAGGGAAATTCGTTTGTCTTTGCTCTCTCTCTCTCTCTCTCTATTTCTCTATCTTTCTTTTTCCCTAACTCTCCCTCTCTCTCTCTATCTCCTCCCCCCCCCCCCGTCTATATCTCTATTTTTTCAATAGATTCTTGATTTCAAATGTTTTTACTACCATTGATCAAAAAGACTGAGAGAAACATGAAACTGTTTTTGTTTTGTCCCATGACACATGACGTCAGTGTTAGTGAAGGCATCAAAGAGAAAGTACTTAGTCGTTTTTCCGTCGAGAAAAAGTATCATTTTAGTTTGTGTTCTCTTTATCTACATGCAGGCAGAATAACAATACCGACGAAAACACAAAGCAGATATCATTTACATTTAACGTCAAACTCAAATCATGCGGAGAAACAGTGATGCAAGACCAGCGGGTAGACGTAAATTCGAGCATTTCAGTCCTCTACAACCTCAGGTATATACTTATGACTACTTTAAAATTATGTATAATACTTTAAAATTATGAATTCTTCATAATTATCGTTGTCCAGCTAAATTAATAACTCTTACCACGAATTAAAAATCATGAGAATAACAGGATTCGCATCACTTATTGCATAGTAGGAACTGATCCCCTAAAGCACTATGTCATTCTACCAATAGCTTACGTTTCATTTACGAAATGGTGTAACATGCTTTGTGATGTCACACCTTTTCCATGAAAAAGAAATGAAGCAACGAGTGAAAGTGGCGCAGGGCGTCTTCGACGGAAATGCAGACTGTTCATCTGACTTTGAATTGTATGAACGGAGCTATGAATAATATAAGCTAACTGAAATTGACACGAACGGTGTTCTGCTAGGTTTTATCAGAGCTGCTTAATTTGGAGATGTTGCGTGTGAGGAACTTAATAGCTGCCAATGCAAATGCCACACAGATTCGACATGGTGAAACCAACGTTATTTATGTGGAATCTGTTCGTGCAGAAAATGGTATGAGAGTCTATTAAGCATATATTCTGTCATCATGATTGAAATGTACCAGAAGATGCAGTTGAATTTCACTGTTATGATATCTATCTTACGACGAAAGTTTTGATGAAATGAAAACAAAAAAAACCGTTTCTTTCAGGCATAGTTTTGAAATGATTCCAGTATATCACAGAGTAATCAAAAAGTATATTTACAAGGAAATATATCTCTTCTGATACAGATGCAAAAAGAAAAATACGAAAAGCATTTCTTGATTTGGAACTTCACGTTATTCGTAGCATACATAGGCTCATCGTAGATGTTGCGTTTTGCAATCGATGCTCTGTGGCTGTGTCTTCATTTGTGCGCCTATCTTCCATGGATAGTGTCATTGAAATCGATTTCAAAAAATGTATTCCAAGTCAATTACTATAAAAAAGGTTTCTTACCTACTCATAAATTTTACAGTGTAACTACTGGAGATGTTCTAGTACCAACACTCTAGTCCTTAAACCCAGCTACAGAAACTCAGATAAGACTCACTGACATTTATTTTGGGTATTTCAGCGCCCGGCCGCCACGTCTTCGAGACCTCCCAATGTTGGTATACTCCCTGCTAGAAGTATAACTGAATCTTGTCAACAATGTAGGATATGTTTGGCAAATCTGTGAACGACGAGTTTCTTACTGGATGACGCAGAATTAGCCTATAAAATGAATTTTATATATTTGCACTATTTCCATCAAAAAATCTGAGTGATTTTTCATATAAGCTGTGAAACAAAGTTATCAATTTAAGGTTCTGAACCCAATCAAATCATTCGACGTCGAAATCATTCGACGTCGAAATATCTCATAGCGTACGTTACTACCTTATCTGTCCTAGCCAGCACTGGAACAAAAACGTTGCAGTACTTGAGGAACCTGGTCTGTAAAGTGGGGGCTGCATTTGTTCCCCCTTCCAGCCTCGTTGAACAATACATTTTTAGCCATTTCGTGACAGCTACAAGCAGTCTGATCAGTGATCAGTAAGGAAATTTCGTTTCTGTTATTTATGAAATGTTACATTTCCATAATACTTCATTGTGACACAAACAGCAAGTAAACATAGACTGTTTCGAAATCCCGAAATCCTGAATGAGTACTATCTTTCTAATTTGTGGTGATTAGGCACGCTCCTGTTACAGGTACCTTATGTTTTATTGAAATAGACTTTCATCCTACGGATATCGTGCTAATATGAATTTCATGTGAATTAGCACGGCGCATATTTTAAAAGAGTTTTCCGTTACTTAATTGAACACAGTAGAAAATATCAGAGGGAAATTAATCATCAACAGTATCTTCTCTCGCTTTGTTTAAAACGGTCTTCAACGCTAAGGCAGTTTACCGATTCCCTGCGTGTAGAAACCTAATGGATCTTAGTTAAAGATGTTGTCAAACCAGAGACAACTGTTTATCGATAAGGCGCTAGGAAGGTAAACATTTGAGGGGGTAAGGTCAGAAGAATAAGTGCGTGGGGGATCACTTTTGAAACTCCTGGATAGTTTTGTTAGTAAAGCCGGCAGACCACGTTATAGCGTAATACCAATAAGTGATGAATTTTTGTACGCCGTTTTTCTTACACAGCGATCGATACTTGTTTTAGTCGTTGGCAAAAAAATACCAGCTGCGGTATAATCAACCCTGGGGAGGTTTTCAGAATGCACCACAGACTTTTCGAGTCACCAAACGAAAAATATTATGTCCACACTGCCCTTTTTTCGAGTTCTTGTCTTTTATTAGGACTCGGTCATTAATTCTTCTTAAGATGTTTTTGTAAAGGCATTATAACTAGTCACTAATAAGAATATTGCGTTGCTATCCCCACTGAGCCAACTAATGACGATCGATGAAAAATATTTTAATAGTCAACGCTTTTGTTGTCTTAAATTAGTGCATACCGGTACCCATGCTCCCGACTTTTGAACCTTATCTGTTGAGTGAAAATGTTGCAGGAAGGTAAAATGGTCGCACTTCGTTATGGGTCTCTGTTATTGGGGCTTCTTGAATGTGCAAAATCATTCCTGCCAGAACGATATTTCTTGAAGAAAAAATATGTTTTGCTAATGTGTTTTGCCGAAAAGCTGTCGCATCACACACAATATCGAGATTCAGAGCAGTCTCTGCTGCCTTCACCCCTCTGCTAAAGCTAAATCGAACAATACGAGGTGCGGCTAGAAAAAAACCGGACTGATGCTGGAAAAAACATTTATTTACAATTATTTACAATTTCATGTTATCTCCTTCAATGTACTCTCCTCCTCGGTCTCTACATCGCTCCATACGAATTTTCCACTGTTCATAGCAATGCTGCAGATCATTTTCGGTAAGTCCATACATTACTTCCGTCGCTTTTTCTTTTACTGCTTCAACAGTCTCAAATCTAGTTCCTTTCAAAGCAGACTTGACTTTAGGGAAAAGAAAAAAGTCACAGGGGGCCAAATCAGGTGAGTAGGGTGGATGATCTAAGATGGGAATGTTGCGTTTTGCCAAAAACGTCTTCACCGACAACGCACTGTGAGCTGGGGCATTGTCTTGGTGAAGGATCCATGACTTTTTTCTCCACAAATCGTTCCGTTCTCTCCGTACTCGCTCACGTAGGGTAGCCAGGACGCTAATGTAGTAATGCTGATTCACTGTTTGTCCCTCTGGTACCCAATCAATGTGCACAATCCCTTTGATGTCAAAAAAAAAAAAAAACAATCATAATTGCCTTGAATTTCGATTTTGACATTCGTGCTTTTTTTGTCGTGGAGAACCACGAGTTTTCCAATGCATCGATTGGCGTTTAGTTTCGGGATCGTAAGTAAAAAACCACGATTCATCGCAAGTAAAAACATTTTGTAAGAAGGTGGGATCACTTTCAATGTTTTCCAGGATGTCAGAACAAATCATTCTTCGGCGTTCCTTCTGTTCAATTGTGAGACACTTTGGAACCGTTTTTGAAGACACTTTGTTCATGTTGAAACTTTCATGAAGAATCTGCCTAACACTTTCCTTGTCAACTCCTGTTAACTCAGACACTGCTCTGATTGTTAAACGGCGATCTTGTTGAACAAGTTTACCGATTTTTTCAAAGTTTGCATCAGTTTTTGCTGACAATGGTCTGCCAGTGCGAGTGTCATCACTGGTGTATTCGCGGCCATCTTTAAATCGTTTAAACCACTCAAACACTTGTGTTCGCGATAAACAATCATCGCCGTACACTTGTTGTAACATTACAAACGTTTCACTTGCAGATTTTCCTAGTTTGAAACAAAATTTGATGTTAACACACTGTTCTTTCTGTACACTCAACATTTTCCGACGCACAGTCAAAACGTCAACTACTTAAAACAGACGCCACGGGCAGACTGAGTGCAGGAGGCAGATGAAACTCGAGCAGTAGGCGGAGCGAGAGTCACGTGACAGGCCACGCGACTTTCAGCCTTATTGCATTCGTTTTATTGTTTCACCAGTACTAGTCCGGTTTTTTTCTAGCCACACCTCGTATGTCACAGATGTTAGAACTTTTTTCACTTGCAAAATTAATTTGTCGCACTTAAACAACGTTCATAAGTTTCAAATACGCAAAATCCCAATCGTAACTGTGGTACAACCTGACTAAAAGAAGGGATCGGTTAGTAGGACACATTCTGAGGCATCAAGGGATCACCAGTTTAGTACTGGAGGGAAGCATTGGGAGTAAAAATCATAGATGGAGACCAAAAGATGAATACAGTAAGCAGATTCAAAGGGATGCAGGTTGCAGTAGTTACTCGGAGATGAAGAGGTTCAAAATGGCTCTGAGCACTATGGGACTCAACTGCTGAGGTCATTAGTCCCCTAGAACTTAGAACTAGTTAAACCTAACTAACCTAAGGAAATCACAAGCATCCATGCCCGAGTCAGGATTCGAACCTGCGACCGTAGCGGTCTTGCGGTTCCAGACTGCAGCGCCTTTAACCACACGGCCACTTCGGCCGGCTGGAGATGAAGAGGACTGCACAGGATAGAGTAGCATGGAGAGCTGCATCAAACCAGTTTTTGGACTGAAGACCACGACTACAACAACAACAACAACAACTGTTGGGGGGGGGGGGGGGGGTAAATAGGATAACTTCAAACAGGAAAATGACCGTTGATAAATACACTCATAGCGCACCGCCACTTTCACCTGGTCGGAGGCGTCTAATGTTGGCGGCGGGCTGCGTATGGCAGGTAACCAGTAGCTGCTGTGAGGCGAGTAAACTCTCGAACGTAAATTGTGCTGATTTTGATGCAGCAACGAGCTGTCTGTTGCACATGTTTCTGTAAGTTATTGCCATTTTTGGTGGATTAGAAAATGAAACGAATCATGTTTGCGGTTCCATCAGACTGATAACCTAGGCAGATACCCAGTTTGCGATTTAAAGAATCTAGGGAATCGAGTGGACCCGAGCGCGCGACTTTATATTTACAGAGCACGAAACTTACCACTTCTTCTTCTTCTTCGAATCTTCGTGTTCTTCACTAGACCACTAGCAGATACATTTCCGTAACTCTTCGAGAAGGCTTCTTCCATAAATTTCCGAATCCCATAATGTTGCCAGATCGTACGTATGGCGGGACTTAGAATTCTGATGGGCGGCCGGGAATATTTTCCGCCTTCAGTGGACGACTCGAACTTCATCTCTGTGGTGGCCGGCCAGCAGCCACGTTTTATGTCTGATAATGTACTTTCTTATCATTTAGATGAAATATTCTGAACGGCTTCCGTTTCAGATGTGATATTGAGTAAGCGAAATTCATTGTTTGAACCCAGATTTGACGTTTGGCTCATAAGCTTCGACTGCTCTCTTCTGGCAAGTTCCGAGAAGGCCTCATCTGCATTAGGAAAGATGGACATAATGAAAATAAGTATACCACAACAATATCACGTTGGCTCAGTGGTAATGCACTCAATTTCCAATGTGCTGGTCGAGGTAGAAGTCGCTTTGGATCTTGCTCGAGAAACAGTGCAGTTTGTAACTCTTTTTCTCGTTTTCAGTATTCGATCTGTAACCGGCCAGGACGAAATTCAGTGACGAAATCCTAAGACATCTTCATTATAATCCCATCATCTACTCAGTACATTGTAGGAGTGAGTAGAAGTGTCTATTTATGAAATACTGAGAAACAGCACAAGAAAGTTGGAGAAAAGGCTCCACGGGACTATTAAATGACAGCAATTTTTGTGTTTTTTGTGATTTAAGAGATCATCACCCGAGACAAACCTTGCTGAAGCAATGAATACTCAGGCAAATCTGGAAGTGAGAAACATACTGAATACCGAATTTGCAAGATTTTTACCTTTTTTTATGTATCTGCATCAGAAGAGGAACTCTTTTCTTATAAATATGCATTTTAATTACTTTGTGTTTGACTTAAATCATTTCACAACTGTGACCGAAAGAAAGAGTTTTCTTTCATTACATTAAAACTTTCGTTGTAAGTGTACAAGATGGCGGGTATGGGCAGGCGGTGGGCGTTATGGAATAATAGTGTAATTTTTAGAGAAAGGCCATTTATTGGCTAAAGTATGATGAAAGGGGCTACATAGGCCTAGGGAGGTGAGGGTGAGCCAGAGCTTACAATTTGGCGAACATTGTTCGCGAAGCTACCGAAAGTGGTTGTCATCCAAAACTAAGTCCACAGTGCCGCAGCACCGGGAGCAGGGGGAGATGTTCAATGCTACAGGGCGCGCATCCGACTCACGGGTGAGCAAGAATACAAGAGAGCGGGCCCGGCGACGGGCGGCCGGGTATGTTCGACGCACCACGCGGCTTCCTCCACCCTGATTGGTCAGGACCGAGCAAACCGTGCGGGCGGCATGGAACTTTCCAGAGCGTTGCCTGCTAAGCGACGCCTGGGACGGCGTTACCTCGTCAGCACACGAGAGAGGCGCGTGAACAAGGTGCCCTTTCTCGGTGCTGACTTCCTGTTACTAGACCGTGGGACGGAAGAATTTACAGGCAGCTAACACTGCTGGCCGTGGCTTGGCCGCAATGGAAAAATGAAGTTACCGTTTGGGTGCTCATATAATAAAGTAAAATCCCCTATAGTCTGGCTCATCCTTTACATTCCTCCCCCTTCCGTGGGAGCGGAGAACGTATGTGAATTCGCTCAATGTAATTAGCATTTAAATGTAAACAAATTTAGCTTGCAAAACAAAGTAAACATTGCTTGATTAAGAATGGCCCTCACGGAAGACGGCAGGGGTCTTAACCTACGGGAGGATATAGAGACTCTGAAGACCTCCTAGGGGTCGCAAAGGAACTTACACATGTCAAAAATATTGTGTGTATACAAGAATCATCATAAAACATCAAAACATCGTAAAACATCAGAACATCATAAAATATCATAGAATATCAAAACAAAATTAGAACAAAACATAGCAGTGTGAATTAGACAAACATGTCAAGTGTTCTTGTTGCTAAGTTGAAGTAAAAATGTCTCTTTTTTTTTTCTTATGTTGGAATAAGTTGAAAATATAAACATATCACCACTGATGAGTCACGGCGAGGGCGACAGACGCGAGGCGGCGTGGGGTGTTGTCCTCAGCGGGCAGCGCGCAGGCTGCCGGCAGGAAGGGGGCGTGGCCGTGGCCAGGTCCGTGCACTGGAACTCAGCGCAGGGGGAGTATGAGGGGAGATTCACACGTTTCAAAACACAGTTGAAAAGGGAGTTATCACTAAGGGAACACTTCACTACACTACACTAGTTTTTCCACATTAGTTGACATCTCAGTTTCACTCCTAAAGCTAAGGGAGGGCACATGCCTGATAGGTTCTTGTTTTCTCTTTTTTGTTTGGTTTAATTTGCGACGGTTTGCCAACAGGCGAAGGTAAGAAATTTGTCCTTTTTTCATATTTTAGCAAGTCATCAATTGACGATAGGAGGTGAACATTTGATATGTTAGACAAAGCTGGCAAGTTAGCTGACAAGGGATCACGAATGAGCTTTCAGGTATAAAAAAAAAACATAATTAAAGAGGTGTGAATACTAAGTAAGCCGTAGTGGCATGAAAGATTATTAATGGTGTTCCAACAGGAACCGTTTGCTGAAGATCTGCGCGGAGGCTACGTCAGAGTGGCAGCTGACTGCAAGGCCAATCTCGCGCTACGTCAGAAAGGCGCGCGGCAGATAACTTCCAAGGCCAGCGCGTCGTCAGATCTGCACGCGGCAGTTGAGGAGCGAAGCTGAGGCGGCTACGTGCGCGGCGCAGGAAGCATGCGTCAGGTGTAAGAGCGAGAGAGAGCGATGAAGCTTACCGACGCTGTTCACTGCGCTGTCTGTATTTTACACTCTCTCAAAAGGGAAATAGATATGCGTAATCGATATGGTTTATTCACCGATGACAAACAAATCAGAAGTGGGATTACTCGTGACATCATGTTAGATGCGTTGTTACAGCGGCTACTTTTTAAAATTACTTTATGCCATAGTAAATTGGTTTATAAGTGACAGATAACTCACAACCCCGTAACATAGGTCCTATGAAATCCATTTTAGCCCAAACATAATTATTACATAAACATGGAAATATAAAAATGAGGTACACAAATATCATATTAAATTTACTGCATATTCCATATCACTAACAAACAAAAAAGTTAAATGCCTCCTTGGGCTAACCATCCAAGTTTAATAACATTCACATTTTGCGAAGCATTTTCTCGTAACTCAATATATTTGCTGAACACCATAAATGGAGACTGACCAAGAAAAATGACACCAGTTTGGTGCAGGTGGGGCGTAGATTGTGTCGTTGGATGTCAAGGCTGTTGCTAACGAGAGGGGGGAAACAAAACTCGACGATGTCCATAGTGGACACAGAGAGTATAAGGAATTGGATTAGAAAAGACTAAGTTGAGCGTAATTTCTGAAGGACTTTCCCTTTATGAAGGTGCAGTGCAAGGCGCATCGTTTACACGACGTTATCGCCTACTTAACTGTGTATACGACAATTCTGCGATTCCAAAATAGCTGCTTCATACTTCTTCCTCAAACTCGACATCTCTCACATAAAAAAAACTTAACTGCGCGACAAAATTCACCGTCTTTATCCTCTCAACATCTTGCGACAAAACCTTACTTTGCGACCAAATTCGCCGTCTTCATCCTCTCAACATTTTGCGACTAAACTCGCCGTCTCTGTAACTCCGTAGTGCTGGCCTCCTCGGGCCCAGCTGGTTGCTTAAAACTCCGTCTATCCTTGCTTGTATCGCAGTGTCCTGGGACACGTCATACAGTTAAATGCTACTACTTCAATAATCGGTATTCCTTCGGAAAATACAATGGGGAAACAAAGAAGGTTCAAGGTTTTGAACAGAGATTTCCGCTTACTGGCGTTTAGCTGCGGGCTAGACGTGGTTCTCGTCTGACGTTGCCTGATCAGCTGTCGTCAGAGAGCACGGAACACTGTTCTCGTGAACTCTTCTTCGAGATGGAAGATCAAAGTCTGGGCTGAATAATTTTGTGTTAGGATACGCCCGGGTAATAGAATGCAAAAGGCGTTGTTCGGTTGAAAGTTGTCAGATGAAAGTGGATAGGACGGACTATGTCGCGAAATGGAAAAGTGAAGAAACGACACAGACAGCTGAGGGACCGCGCGGGTGCCAGCCGCGTCACGTAAGGTACGTGCCCTTGCGGGTGTGGTTCTCTTGTTCATCCAATAGACTAGATATATGGCCAAAGCTTGCTCGTTCTGTGGGCGTGATTCGCTCTGTTTATGTTACCTATCACGGCGGCAGGCATGTGATATATCCCTCCAGATAAACATTCAAATACAAATCAAAATAAAGCATGGTTACATTCTAAACTACTCTTCTAAAACAATTTATCACCTAAGACATCCTTATTATTAAACAAATAATTGGCAGTACTCGGGGACTTACTCTAGCATACTTGAAATCCTACAAAATGACTATCCTCATCAATATAGTAACACTGCGACACATGGAAACACTAGGTTGATACAAATACTAAATTACTGGTGCTGGCAAAACTTTAGCAAAATTCTCTAAATAGTTAGTAATAAATCAGTCAAAATGAACAATAAGATAATACATGGACTTAAGTACGTCCAAGTTAAACAACAAATAGGCTACTCTAAAGTAAAAGGAGTCTTCCTGAAGTGCTATTTTATTATTTTCATGATGCGATGTTGAACAG
The DNA here is from genome assembly GCF_021461385.2 of Schistocerca piceifrons. Taxonomy (NCBI): domain Eukaryota; kingdom Metazoa; phylum Arthropoda; class Insecta; order Orthoptera; family Acrididae; genus Schistocerca; species Schistocerca piceifrons. The sequence goes on from NC_060149.1 coordinate 619,962,634, forward strand.
ACAACGAGGTAAGTTTTTTGGTACCACGTATTTCTGTATATTAAATGCCACGGAAGGAGTGCGTAAATACCTCCACTGTGGTCTACAGCTGTTCACATGCGCCGAGTCCCGCCCCTCCCTGTCAGCTGGCGACGCGGCCCCCTCCCCTCCCCATCCACCGGCCTGCCGAGAGAGCGGCCATTGCAGTTCCCCCTTCCCCACCCACCGCCTCTGTCCTTGGTGCGTGCAGCATCTGCACCTCTCCTCTCGCCCCTCCCCCTTCCGTGGCATTTAATATACAGAAATACGTGGTACCAGACTCAAGTTGACAGGGAAAGCCCGAATGTTCATAGAAACAGTGGACGAATTGCGTGACACGCACGAATTTGAAGTATTGGCCCGCGGATTGACTACGCGTTATTCCGATACCAGAGGTACCGCATATTACAGAGATCAATTATCAACCCTTAGGCAGAAGCCTAATGAGGATTTTGATGCCTTTGCAGATCGCATACGAGCAGTATCTTGTCGTACCTACAAGCTAGGTGAAAATGCCAGTGAAAACAGAATTTTGCGTTCAGAAGCCGAAGCGCGTGCAATTGATGCATTTGTCCGCGGTATTGACCCCCGCATCGGAGGAGAAGTCAAAGCAGCCTCCCCCACTTCTCTGTTTGAAGCTGTTCGTTTGGCAATGTTACGCGAAGAGGTACTGCGTTTTTGCGCTGCCGCACCGCGCCCAACGGACCCAGTACCGGTCCCAGCAAAAGAAGTATTTTGTCAGCGTTGTGGGAAGCCCAACCATACGGCAATGCGCGGTCGCGCGCCGTATTGCACTATTTGCCAGACAGTAGGTCATGCTAATAATGTTTGCCCCACAAAGTCACCATTTTCCAATCAGATGCGCGGCCACTGCCGCAACGCGGGGTCGAATCAGGGAAACGCTTGGGAGGCAGGTTCCGCCACCCACCCGCGCCCCCGACAAAAATAATACACCCGGTTAGGACCGAAAAATGTAAAGAGGTGGAACACGTTAGTCTATTTGGCGTACTCGGGAACAAATCAGTTAGAATTTTAGTTGATACTGGTGCTCAAGTTAGTGTATTGTTTGTGGAGAAAAATGAAGTTACCGTTTGGGTGCTCATATAATAAAGTAAAATCCCCTATAGTCTGGCTCATCCTTTACACTTATGTTTATTACACCTGGGAGCTTATTCATGATTCCCTGCTTTATCTAAAAAATCAAATAATCACATCCTAACGTCAATTGATGATTTGCTAAGACATGAAAAAAAGGACAAATTTCTTACCTTCGCCTGTTGGCACACTTAAATGAATGGCAAACAGTCGCAAATTAAACCAAACAAAAAAGAGAAAACAAGAACCTATCAGGCATGTGCCCTCCCTTAGTTTTAAGAGTGAAACTGAGATATCAGTTAATGTGGAAAAACTAGCGTAGTGTAGTGAAGTGTTCCCTTAGTGATAACTCCCTTTTCAACTGTGTTTTGAAACGTGTGGACCTCCCTTCATACCCCCCCCCCCCCTGCGCTGAGTTCCAGTGCACGGACCTGGCCACGGCCACGCCCCCTTCCCGCCGGCAGCCTGCGCGCTGCCCGCTGAGGACAACACACCACGCCGCCTCGCGTCTGTCGCCCTCGCCGTGACTCATCAGTGGTGATGTGTTTAAATTTTCAACTTATTTTAACAAAAGGAAAAAAAAGACATTTTTACTTCAACTTAGCAACTAGAACACTTGGCATGTTTACCTAATTCACACTGTTATGTTTTGTTCTAATTTTGTGATGATTTTATGATGTTTTGATGTTTTATGATGTTATGATGTTCTGATGTTTTATGATGTTCTGATGTTTTATGATGATTCTTGTATACACACAATATTTTTGACATGTGTAAGCTCCCTTGCGACCCTTAGGAGGTCTCTAGAGTCTCTATACCCTCCCATAGATTAAAACCCCTGCCGTCTTCCGTGAGGGCCATTCTTAACCAAGTAATGTTTACTTTGTTTTGCAAGCTAAATTTGTTTACATTTAAATGCTAATTACATTGAGCGAATTCACATACGTTCTCCGCTCCCACGGAAGGGGGAGGAATGTAAAGGATGAGCCAGACAATAGGAGATTTTACTTTATTATATGAGCCTCCAACCGGTAACTTCATTTCTCCATTACGGCCAAGCCACGGCCGGCACTGTTAGCTGCCTGTAAATTCTTTCGTCCCACGGTCTAGTAACAGGAAGTCAGCACCGAGAAAGGGCACCTTGTTCACGCGCCTCTCTCGTGTGCTGACGAGGTAACGCCGCCCCAGGCGTCGCTTAGCAGGCAACGCTCTGGAAAGTTCCATGCCGCCCGCACGGTTTGCTCGGTCCTGACCAATCAGGGCGGAGGAAGCCGCGTGGTGCGTCGAACATACCCGGCCGCCCGTCGCCGGGCTCGCTCTCTTGTATTCTTGCTCACCCGCGAGTCGGATGCGCTCCCTGTAGCATTGAACATCTCCCGCTTCTCCCGGTGCTGCGGCACTGTGGACTTAGTTTTGGCAGACAACAACTTTCGGTAGCTTCGCGAACAATGTTCGCCAAATTGTAAGCTCTGGCTCACCCTCACCTCCCTAGGCATATGTAGCCCCTTTTCAACATGCTTTAGCCAATAAATGGCCTTCCTCTAAAAATTACTCTATTATTCCATAACGCCCACCGCCTGCCCATACCCGCCATTTGTTCGTCAGGATAGAAGTCAGGAGCGGAGGGCGTTGTAAAATGAAAATTAATTGAGTGGAATGGACCCAGTTTATTCTTGTAATGATGGTACAGTGGTGCCTACGTAGGGCTGAGCAGCCCCAAGAGGGGTTGCCGTCTGCTCATCAGAGAGGCAGAGGCTAGAGGAGCGACTACTCGGGGCCGAGGTCAGAAGCTAAGAGCGCGGAGCTGTTCCCAAGCCGCCCTCGCCGCTCCCGGCCGCGTCCCCACGTGATCACACGATTAGTCTCTGATTGGAGGATTGATGCATGAGAAACTTCTCATAATGTGAACGTGGCGAGAGGAGAGGTGCAGATGCTGCACGCACCAAGGACAGAGGCGGTGGGTGGGGAAGGGGGAACTGCAATGGCCGCTCTCTCGGCTGGCCGGTGGATGGGGAGGGGAGGGGGCCGCGTCGCCAGCTGACAGGGAGGGGCGGGACTCGGCGCATGTGAACAGCTGTAGACCACAGTGGAGGTATTTACGCACTCCTTCCGTGGCATTTAATATACAGAAATACGTGGTACCAAAAAACTTACCTCGTTGTCTGTTCAACATCGCATCATGAAAACAATAAAATAGCACTTCAGGAAGACTCCTTTTACTTTAGAGTAGCCTATTTGTTGTTTAACTTGGACGTATTTATTCTTGTTATTATCGTTGTGTGATCATTTTGCAAAACATACATGTAATAGGGCGTCTTTCAAAGTACAGGTAGACGGCTGCATGTAGTCACTGATCTACTGGCAGTTACGAAGGCGTATTAGTATCATGTTTTTATGGTAAAGCTTTAATAGCTGTGTTCGTGCACTATTCACTAAATTAACAAGTGAAATGTGAATCTCTTTGAAATATACAAGATTAACTGATTCTTTCTCTACGTGTTCTTTTGACAAGGACAACTTTCCCCTTAATTCCATGATTAAAGAACGTTTGTGGTTTTAATTCTCGACTGCTACGATAACATTACTGGAGACGTTAAATGACAAGACAAAATGATTACATAACTTCAATCACTTCCATTAGCATGTGACATCATAAATTCTATTACCAGTTACCAATGGTTGCCAATTCTTATGTCTACTTATAAGTAACATGCACAATTTAATTAAAGGTATAGTAACGACGGTGTTTTCCGTCAATTGATTCTCTTACTTCATGCAGGACTTTTTCAACTGTATACATACCATTTCAGACCTACTTTCTGGAACGCAAATCATAGGGGTTTGACCTTAGAGCATATCTACGTTGCTGTCTAGGCGGTTGTATTACCTTTTTTGTTGCTTTTTTGGGTGGAACTACTGGCGCAATAGGCCGAGCTTCTCCGGTCGGAATTCCGTGCTGAACCAAATCCGTAGCCGGTAGAAACTGCCTCTCTTCAAACAACCACGAAAATTCCTCTAATACTGGCTGCAACATCCTTTTCTCCTCACTATTTAAATGACCTAACTTCTCTGCTAACTGACTCCTTATCGTCGACGCGACATATCGCGCTTCTCTAACTGAACATTTCTTTCCTTTTCTTCCTTTCTTATCTTTATTTCGCTGCTTCTCAGCTCCTCTTATTTCCTCAAAAATTTCCTGACCACTGGCAACAATAGTACCCTTCGGTATCACAACATCTTCTACACCAAAATTATCTATACTTACTGGTATCGCAAAACCCTTCTGTCTCCTTTCCGGTCGGCAGATACTTCTCTTTATATGTACTGACTGACGATCTAAAACATCCGTGGGTGAGCGGGTCAACTAGAATGTCTGTCTTGGGGCGTTCTTGATTTTTGACATCTATCCAGAGAATCTTTCCACTTCCGCCTTTTATCCTCACAGGGTTAGTGGTTTTTATCGCCCACATCTGCGGTTTTATGGGAGACTGTGAACGGCGCCTTTCGCAGCTCCCTCGCGTCTGACGGGGGTGCGCACTGCCAAATCGGTGAATTGCTTCGCCGAACTGCACAGTTCGCGTTCGATAATCCACTATCCCCTGATAACGGTGCAGGAAGTCATTCCCTAGTATGATGTCAAATTCACCCTTCTTTAGCCTTACTACCTCCATCATCTGACTGTATTTACCCTCGTCGATTTGCAGGTTCACTACACACGAACCTGCAGAGACATAAGATACACTCCTGGAAATGGAAAAAAGAACACATTGACACCGGTGTGTCAGACCCACCATACTTGCTCCGGACACTGCGAGAGGGCTGTACAAGCAATGATCACACGCACGGCACAGCGGACACACCAGGAACCGCGGTGTTGGCCGTCGAATGGCGCTAGCTGCGCAGCATTTGTGCACCGCCGCCGTCAGTGTCAGCCAGTTTGCCGTGGCATACGGAGCTCCATCGCAGTCTTTAACACTGGTAGCATGCCGCGACAGCGTGGACGTGAACCGTATGTGCAGTTGACGGACTTTGAGCGAGGGCGTATAGTGGGCATGCGGGAGGCCGGGTGGACGTACCGCCGAATTGCTCAACACGTGGGGCGTGAGGTCTCCACAGTACATCGATGTTGTCGCCAGTGGTCGGCGGAAGGTGCACGTGCCCGTCGACCTGGGACCGGACCGCAGCGACGCACGGATGCACGCCAAGACCGTAGGATCCTACGCAGTGCCGTAGGGGACCGCACCGCCACTTCCCAGCAAATTAGGGACACTGTTGCTCCTGGGGTATCGGCGAGGACCATTCGCAACCGTCTCCATGAAGCTGGGCTACGGTCCCGCACACCGTTAGGCCGTCTTCCGCTCACGCCCCAACATCGTGCAGCCCGCCTCCAGTGGTGTCGTGACAGGCGTGAATGGAGGGACGAATGGAGACGTGTCGTCTTCAGCGATGAGAGTCGCTTCTGCCTTGGTGCCAATGATGGTCGTATGCGTGTTTGGCGCCGTGCAGGTGAGCGCCACAATCAGGACTGCATACGACCGAGGCACACAGGGCCAACACCCGGCATCATGGTGTGGGGAGCGATCTCCTACACTGGCCGTACACCACTGGTGATCGTCGAGGGGACACTGAATAGTGCACGGTACATCCAAACCGTCATCGAACCCATCGTTCTACCATTCCTAGACCGGGAAGGGAACTTGCTGTTCCAACAGGACAATGCACGTCCGCATGTATCCCGTGCCACCCAACGTGCTCTAGAAGGTGTAAGTCAACTACCCTGGCCAGCAATATCGCCGGATCTGTCCCCCATTGAGCATGTTTGGGACTGGATGAAGCGTCGTCTCACGCGGTCTGCACGTCCAGCACGAACGCTGGTCCAATTGAGGCGCCAGGTGGAAATGGCATGGCAAGCCGTTCCACAGGACTACATCCAGCATCTCTACGATCGTGCTCCATGGGAGAATAGCAGCCTGCATTGCTGCGAAAGGTGGATATACACTGTACTAGTGCCGACATTGTGCATGCTCTGTTGCCTGTGTCTATGTGCCTGTGGTTCTGTCAGTGTGATCATGTGATGTATCTGACCCCAGGAATGTGTCAATAAAGTTTCCCCTTCCTGGGACAATGAATTCACGGTGTTCTTATTTCTATTTCCAGGAGTGTAGATATGAAAGTGTATAATTTAACTGCATCTTCTGTACATTTCAAGCGTAATGGTAGACTATATGCCTCAAAGATTCTCAAGCCTTCTTCTGCATGAGCAATTTCTACATGAGTAGCTTCGTAGTTACTGTGACGAAATTGTAAGACACTTGCGTTAGCAGCTATTAATTTTCTCAACCTCACCCACGCAATGTATCTCCGAAATACGTAGGTTTCATAAAATCTAGCAGAATACCTGCCGTATCACTTTCAATTATGCTCTTCATAACTACACTGGCTGTGGCATATGCACCGTATGACTTTTCGAACTACCACTCGAGCTCCCAGCAGAAGGTGTTATCACTGCTTTCCTCCTCCATGTCACTGTACGTGGTCACATTGCTGAACGCTGGGCGCAATTGCAAACGTACCCCGTTCTTAACGATGAAAGACAAATCACCATTGATCTCCGTTGCCATGTGCCGTCTTACCTACAAATCAGCAGGTGCTGCGCAGTCGTTATACACGATAGCTAACCCAAGACCTGTTCCAGGTGTGGCACAGAAGACCACTTTAGGTCTGAGTGTCTTCAGAGGCTCATCACCCAATCCCCAGCTGCTACCATTGTGCCTCCGATTGTGCCAATAGTTTTACCGATCACCTATTCATTGGCACTCTCTTATCCTCTTGCCGTCTGTCATCAGAAGGACCATGTGACAGTGTCCCTTTGAGCTGCCACGAATAACCCTGGGATCTAGTATACGTATCATGCTCATAAGGTAGGAGATGAGGTACAGGCAGAAGTAAAGCTGTGAGGATGGGCCGTGAGTCATGCTTGGGTAGTTCAAATGGCAGAGCACTTGCCCCTGAAAGGCAAAGGTCCTGAGTTCAAGCCACAGTCTGGCAAACAGCTTTAATCTGCCAGGAAGTTTCCACAATTTTATAATATGGAATAACTGTTTTACACAGTCTGCAAACATGAGACACTTGACACTGAAACAAAATGAACAGTGTAACTGGAAAGTAGGGTACTGAAGACTGTTACAAAAACAGTGATTTCAACATATGGAAATACTATTATTTTCTGATGTAAAATATAAGGAAATTGTTGGTATGTAGTAATATTTTTGTTGTACTGACCTACCAGTGATAACACATATCATATAAGAGTGGTGAAAAATTAAGCTGTATCTGAAATTCGTATTGTTTTGCTGTTATTGTCATGCTGTCACTAATTAAGACTTATCTAATGACGGCATACAAAATACTAAGGCTCTCCACACAAAAACCAGTAGAAGTATTAAGATTTTTTTTGTTAGTTGTGTAACAACAAAGAGCACTTACCTCAGGTTTCCAGTGATATTCAACATAGCGATGTTCACTCCTTACACCTGTTAGCTATGTCAGATACTTAAAACATCAAAAGCTGACTTGTCACCTACCATTTAGAAGACACCAGTCAAAACTGATTTTCCAAGCAAAAACTGATTATCTAACAGAATAGCCATAGTTATCTTGAAATGCAATGGTGTATGACTAGGCAAGAGAGGATCAGAGGGGCCCAGCACATAAATGTACACAGTTAAGAACTGCTGACAACAACATGAACGTTGGCAATGTTAGACAAGAAATCTTTCATAGTACTGCTACCCTAGACCAATTTTCAAGTATTTTATTCAGTGATCTGAAGTGTCAGTAACTATGCAAACACATAAAAGTGATACTTATCTTTGACGCAGAAGAAACCATTTGATTAACATATTTGAATGCACGTATTAGAATATTTTGTTACAACTCCCATCAACAGCTGATATTACATATCTGTGTGGGTGAATGAATGGAGACCATTTCGTCTCAACCAAAGAAAGGCAACAAACGATAAGACATGGTTGTGAGTTGTGCTAGCAGTGATATTTGTGTTTGTGCAATGATACGTCCACGGTTCATTATTAAGACGTACAAGTCACTGATATACAACAGTGACAGCGTTTTCTTAATTGCTCTTCACTTACTACAATCAGACTTATACACTAACGTACTGATCCCTCATCCATTGCACTGTCTTCATACATAAACAGATTACAGTATGACACAGCAGATTTTGCCAAATCTTTCTTTCATTGTTCATAACATTTCATCTCAGAAATTGAATTCATCATGACTGGGTTTTTTCTGATAGATGGTTGATATAGATGTTTAAATATTTCACCTATGCATAAATGACAAAGAAAACTAACTCACTCTATTGCTTCACACATTTCACAATTAAGTGTAACAGGAGGCAACATGTTTATTTAACCTTGGTGGATATACAATAGGAGAATAGTAACCACATGTATTATTAAGAAATGTAGTGAGGAATGTAGTGGTTTTGATGCATGGAAATGATACGCTAAATAGATAGGAACAACCTCCACAAATACACATATGGAGAATACACTCAAAGAAACAGAAACTTTTTTCAAACACTTAGTAAAGGAAGAGGATAATGATAGTGTCTGTGAACATAGAACCAGCATGAAAAATAAATCTGTCCTATAATATATGAAATCCAAATATAAAGCAGGAAACATTACTACCCTGTTTTTTCAAGAAATTAAAAGTACTGCTGTAAAAAATTAAGATCAGTTACTGAAAGACTTGCCTATTGCGAAGAGAGTGTAAAACTGGAGACAGAAATGTAAGCAGAAGGGGACTAAGGTAAGTGGTTACACATCTTTGTCATAAGGTCTCTTCCATATGTTTATCTATTGCTTCATAAACTGAACTCAAATTAAAAGTAGTCACACATCAGGTCAATATTAAACTTAATTTTATAATGTAGTATTCACTATCTTACAATGACTGCATTCTAATATAGTTAAGTCTGATACACATTAAATGGTTTATCAGAGAATTAGGTTAATGGAGAATTTTGGGCAATTTATGGCCTCTGCAAGAAGGTATATCATTATGTACTGATATGAAACAGAAGGAACTTTATGGTATACAGAAATAATTACTATTTTGCCTATTTAATTCTATTGAACTTACTAAAATGAAGTAGCTCCTAAGTTGGCATGATGAGGATGACTGCACTCCATTCAATTAACGACATCAAGAAAAAATTCCTAGAAGTATCAGGAATGGAACGTGAAACCTAAGCATAGCTATTACTAGCACTGACCACTCAGCCATGGTGATGGGCATAAGACATAGCAGACTGTACATAATGTCTCTCTACATTTCAATAACACTTTACCTAAGAGATATGGAATCTCAAGATGGAGTTTATTCTGGCGGTTTGTAAAACCCATCATCAAATATTTCACCTACTGACAAATGACAAAGGCAAGATATTGCACCATATTAGTTCACATTTAACACATTGAAATAAAGAAAACAGATTTCATTTACATTTATCCATGGGAAGCCTGCAAAGGGAGAATGGAAATGGTGTGCATTTTCAATTTGTACAGTGAAGTAGGATATGGTTTGGGTTAACACTATAGTTACACTAATTATGAAGCAATAAGATAGTCACAAATATCCTCCAAGTGAGCATGCAAGAGGACTTAGATGGAACTAATGCTTATGGTTCACACATACTGACACTTGTATCCAATACTAACAACAATTGCCCATGGCAACATAGAGTGAACTCGAAATACAATAAATTACATATAAAGCTCATATTAACAATTTCATAACATGGAATTAGTGCCATACCCAGTCTGGAATCATGTGATACTTCAGACTGAAACAAATGGAACAGTGCAACTGAATAGTAGGTTACAGGAGCCTATAACAAAATCTGTGATTTCTGCATGTGAGAATACTATTATGTTCTGATGTGAAAAATGAGGGAATGATAATTCTTTCATAATACTTTTGTTATACTAATTAACCAATAACAACACAAGTCATAGAAAGGTTGTACTCATGCTCTCACTAATTCAGACTTATACAGTGACAGGGTACAAAATACTAAACCTCATCTTAAGGAAAATAACAGAAGTTCTGATATTCTTGTGTTCAGTTGTATGACACCAGAAAGCAGTTAGCTCAAATCTTACAAAGATATTCAACATGACTAAGGATGTGGACTTCTTACATTTCTCTATTTGATCATATACTAACAGTATCAAAAGCTTAGTTCTCATTGACTATTTACAACACACTAAACAATGCTGATTTTTCAAGTAACAACTGCTAATTACCAGCATAGTCAGGAGATGGAATGGTATGTTACTAGGCAAGAGAGGATCAGAGGATCTCAAGAGATAATTGTAAACAGTTAATAATTGTTTATTACAACCTGAACTTTGACAATGTTGTACAGGAAATCTTTCTTACTGCTGATATTCTAAACAAAATTTTCAAGCAGTTTATGAGGTGATTTGTTGTGTCACAAACTCTCCAAACACCTAAAAGCATTAGTTGTCTGTAAGACAATAGAGATATTTGGATTAAAATATCTCTACTCACCCAGAAGAATAGCTTGCTACATCCCCCATTAACAGCTGGTATTACCTGTCTATCTGGATGAGTGAATAGAGAGAATGTAGTTTCAACTCACCAAAAGAAACAAATATTAGGCATGGTTGGAAGTTGTGTTACAAGTGATGCATGCAGTTGTGTAAGAATATGTCCACAATTATTTGTAGGTTATTGTTCAAGTGGACTGAGGTAGAAGGTTTTTTGGACTGTAAAGGTCCACTTCTAGTATTAAGAAGCACAAGCGACTGATATGAATGCTGACCAAGTGTTTCCATTTCCAAAACAGTTAATACATTCCAACTGACGCACTAATGTATAAATAGATAATCTATGACCTTTCATTTCTACATAAATAGATTACAATATGACACAGTAGATTTTACAAAGTCTTCCTCTCGATATTGTCAACATATCATATAACCACCATCAGGTATTTTCTGATAGGTTGTTGACATCCATGTTTAAATATTTGATCCCTGCACAAATGACAAAAACAAACTATCACACCACACTAATTCACATATTTCAAGGTAATGTGTAAAAGCAGACAGTAGTTGTATTTAACAATGATGATTGTGCAATAGTGACAAAGTGTATTCTTAAACAGTGCAGTCAGAAAGAGGCTTGTTTGTATACATGCTTTTGAGATGCTAAGTACGAAACAACCAACTCTCTAATTACGGGTATCCAGCATATACTGCAAAATGTAGCAAACTTGTTCATACACCTTGGGAAGGAAGAGGATATTTTTAGGATGTGAACTAGCATGAAAAGAAATCTGTCTTATGAGAAATGTAATTAAAATATAAGGTAGGAAAAAATTTTTTGGTATGTTTTGCCAACACATGAAAGTGATTGTTGTACAAAATAAACATCTGTTACCAAAGGAATTCACTTTTCAAGTAGAGTGAAGACACAAAAGTAAGACAAAGGAGACTCATATAAGCAGTTTACCATATATTTGCTGCAATATTTGTTCCATATGTTCATCTACAGTCACATAAAGTGAACTCAGTATAAAACAAGGTAAATATGAGGTGAATGTTAAAACTAGTTTTATATTACAGTATTGACTGCCTTACAATGACTGCAGCCTTGATTGAGTTAAGTCTGATACCCATTGTATAATTTATCTTATAATTAGATAAGTAGAGAATATGAGACAATTTATGGCTTCTATATGAAGGAATACTGATATGAAAAGAAAGGATATGCAGATTTTTTTTTTTTTTTTTTTTGCAACAGAGTGATATACACACAAATGATAGAATAGTAGCAGCTTACTATTAATATTTCTGCAATCCGTATTGTCATTGATGTTACACTTAGAACAAGAGCATAGAGTCTACTATATATTTTCATGCAAATCTACTGCAATTACTGAGATGTTGTTTAAAGTGGTTTCACTAGAAATCACCAAGCACAGGACTCTTTTTCATATTTAACATTGAAACTGATGTAGTTTTCTTAGACCAGCTTATTACAGATGACACTTTGAATGCAGAAATCTGATTTATTATTGACCTTTTAGATGATGCCAAACGCAACTGGTTCTGGAATCAAAAGTTTCACATTTACCTGCTTAGTTGTAGTTGCTTCAGACATGATGGCACGCCACTAGGCAGCAGGAAAACAGGAGGTCGTAACTCATTAACATACACTTTTACAACCTCTTGATCTCCATTTGCAGGGCAGGAGCTATTGGAAACCAAGACGAATTACATTTGACATGCACAAGTTTGTGTGGACACTGAAGATGTTCATCTCATTTGCAAATATGATATGTTAGAAGTTGAACAGCATCTCTTTTGGATTCTACAATTTCATGTAACAACATAACCACTGTCACTTGTTTCACTTAGAATGGTAAAGAGATGTGAAAATCCTGCTTAAGTATTAAGTCAAGAACCCTCATACATGGAACGCTACCAGAGCTTCTCCCATATCCTTCCAATTAATATATTCACATATATCCACTAATTTATTAATGCCAGATTTGTGATGCTATGCACCTTGTCACAGCTGACATGGCTCCCTCCTTCATAGGTTTGAGTCCTCCCATGGGCATGGGTGTGTGTGTCATCCTTAGCACAAGTTAGTTTAAGTTAGATTAAGTAGTGCGTAAGCTTAAGGACCAATGACCTCAGCAGTTTGGTGACTTTGGTGACTCATGACCTGAGCAGTTTGGTCCCATAAGACCTCACCACAAATTTCCAGAATATCTGCTTACATATGGAGATATGTATACAACATGGAATATTTTAAATGATTGCGTCAATAACAATAAAATTACATCTTAAAATGTTACATAACAGTGATGAGGTTGTACTGTCTGGTGGGTGTTACCCATCTTTAATCACATCATCTATACATAATTAATGAGGGCAATCCACTAAACAATGGTAAATCAAGTTTGGATTATCAATAATATTACAGAAAGAATAAATTGCTACTCACCATAAAGAAGACACACTGAGCTGATGAAATGTACAACTATAAGACTGTTACAGATTTGTTGTACAGCATCTCCAGACTGTCAAGCTTTGTGTTTCAACATAATCGATGTAATGTCACCATACAATGCATGCAGTACCTTTTTAAAGTTATGAGAACAGTACATTAAACCACTTAAATAAATTAAGAAAAAAAGAGATGTCACTGTGGAACCTTGATGCACACCATGTTTTATTTAAACGAACCACCATATTGTTTAAGCAACTCAAATTGTTTCCTGTTGCTCACACATGATTTTATGAATTCATACACAGTCCTCTAGTAACCAGGTTCCACTGATTGTCAACTAATATGGTGACAATGACGCAACCTAAGCCATTATCAAGATCAAGGAACACTCCACTACCGTACTGCTGGTTCTTTATTGCAGTTACTATTTTGCCTATGTACCTGTACTGCAATTACTGAAGTTAAGTAGCTCCTCAGTTGGCATGATGAAGCTGACTGCACTCCATTCAAATCCCCTCAGCAAAAAAAAAAAATTCTCTCATTATGGAGAATGGAAGTCAGGTCCAACACATAGCTTTCAGTAACACTGACCACTCAGGTGTGGTGATGAAGATACATTATAGCATACTATACATAATCTCTCTACAATTTTAATAACATTACATCTCAGAAATGTAGCACCTCAAGATAAGGATATTACTATACTGTTTGTTAATCTCATCTTCAAATATATAATACATTCACAAACGAGAAAAGCAATATATTGCACCATATTGCTTCACATATATCAAGATCAAAAAAAATGTCGATTGCATATACATTTATCCATGGTGAGCCTGCAAAAAGTGAATGGAAATGGTCTGCATTCTTAACTTGAACAATGAAACAGATTTTTTTTTTTTTTTTGAATGAAGGCTATTTTTACACTCAGTATGAAGCGACAACGTCCCAATTTAGAGACCTCAGATATGTGGCGGAAGATGCAGCAGATTATTTTAAACATCCAGGGAAGAAGTTGACATTGTTAGTGTCCATGAACGTAGAATTACCAATGACAATATATCATTCTTAGTTTAAAATTAACCTAATATCAAATAGAAATTATTAATGCCCTGTGTTTCTAAGAAATAAAAATGTTTAGTGTACTGAATGAAGGTTTACTACTGTATGAACAGACAATACAACAAGAAAATCCTTCAGGGAGCACTCAAGAGGATTTACAGTGGACTAATGCTTGTGGTTTGCACACACTGACAATTATACCCAATCTTAACGTTGTCCAAGGTAACATAGCGTGAACTCACAACACAGTAAAATACATATAATATTAATAATTTTATGACATGGAATTACTGTCCTTCACAGTCTGTAAACAAGAGGTACTTGAGACTAAAACAAATGGAATAGTATAACTGAAGACTAGTTTACAGGAGCCTGGTACAAAATTTTTAATTTCTACATGTGGAAATATGTTTATGTTCTGACGTGAAAAATAAGGGAGTTGTTGATATACAATAATGTTGTTGTGATACTAATCTACCAATAATACCCCTTATCATACAAAGATGGTACCAAATTAAGCTGTTTCTAAATTGCACAAGTCACTGATACAAACACTGACAAAGTGTTTCCATTTGCACAAAAATTCATACAATCAGACTAACACATTAATGTATTAATATATGAGCTACAGCTATATCTTCTTACATAAACAGATTAAAACATGATACAATAGATTTTACAAAATTTGTCTCTCAGAACTAACAATATATCACATAATAAATACAAATAGCCACAATCAAGTTTTTTTACTGATATGGGTTTGATATCCATGTGTCAATATTTTATCTACGCACAAATGTCAAAGACAAATTATCACACCATTCCTAATTAATGTAATGTGTAAAAATAGGCTGCAGATTTATTTCATCCTGATGAATATGCAACAAGAGAATGGTAACAAAGTGAATTTGTAAACAGTACAGTGAGAATGGGGCATGTTTGAATCCATGCTTTTGTTATACCAAGTACAAAGCAACCATGTTCCCACTCACCAGTATCGAGAATACACTTATGAAAGTAGCAAATTTCTTCAAATATCTGGGGACAGAAGAGGATAATTTTAGTGTCTGTGAACTCTTAACTATCATGAAAAATATATCTGTCTTATAAGAATTGAGATCAAGATGTGTGTGTATATATATATATATATATATATATATATATATATATATATATATATATATATATATAGGAAACATTATTGGTATGTGTCTCCAAGATATTAAAATCAATGTTGTACAAAATGAACATCTCTTACTAAAAGACTTACCTTTTCAGGAAGAGTTTCTTCCAATGAAGACACAAAAGTATGGAGAAGGAGACTAATGTAAGTGGTTTACCTATATTTGTCATATTCTTTCTTCCATATATCTATCTACTACTGCATAAAGTTAACATTCAATAAAGCTGGATAAATATGAGGCAAATATTAAATGTAATTTTATAATGCATTATTCACTGTATTACAAAGACTGCATTATTGCTATAGTTAAGTCTGATATTACTGAACTGTTATAATTATGTTAATTGATAATATTAGGCAATCTATGGCTTCCGCATGAGGTAATAGCATTACATAGTAATATGAGAAGAAAGGATCTTTATGATATACAGAAATGTTTTTTTTTTGCAGTATCATAGCAATACACACACAAATGATAGAATAGTTGTAACTTACTGTGGACATTTCTGCAATGAGTATTGTCACTAATGTTACTGTTGTTCTGACCTAACAAACAAAAAGAACACTAGCATGCATAGTTATATGTATTTTCATCTCAAATCTACTAAAATTACTGAGATGATGTTTAGATGTCTATTACTAGAAGGCAATGAGCACAGGACACTCATTATTATTTAACATTAGCACATATGTTCTTTTCTTAGACTATTTAGATACAGATAACACTTCAAATAGCGTAAGCAGATTTATTATTGACCTTTTAGATGATGCTGACCACAGTTGGTTCCACAATCAAAAGTTTCATGTCTACCAGTATAGTTACAGTTACCTCAGAGGACAGCAGTAGGTCGAAGCTCATTCAGAAACACTATTATGTACTTGTGGTCTCCACATACACAATGACAATGTTTCATAATGAAATCTAGGTACCTATTCAGTCATCTTACTCAGTTATCTGAAACTCCACTGTCTATGCAAAACCATAAGAGCATTATTTTCTTTCAACTCAATGGACAACTTTCTATTAACTTATCAGTAGAGAAGAGTGTTGTAGCCTGGAACAATTTCCACACTATTTCCTGCCCTGTAGTAGAAGTTTAATATACTAGCCCTGTAGTAGAAGTTTAATATACTTGATGATTCCATTTTAAAGTAATGAAAACACTTTGTGCATGATGCAGTCTTTCTCTGATATTAAATTAGCTACTACAGAAAAGTAAGGTCTTTCTAAATGTAAAAAATTATTCCAAAGAAGAACATGGTCATGTACCTATGAATAAATATACTGTTCAGTCTGAAATGTGTTCTAACTTATAGTATTTCATCAACACCTCATTCAATAATCTATGTACTAGTATTGGTTAAAAACAGTCTTGGTTGCAATTTTAGTGTTTTTATTTTTCAACGACGCGTTTTGCCTTATTTAGGCATCTTCAGAAAGGACTGGAAGAATTTCTAATCTATGTACTACATTACTACTCTACAGCATGGCAAAAACCAGGAACTAAATCAGATTAAGAACAAATATTAGAAAGACAACCAATAAGCTAAAAATATTCTGAAACTGAATTTATTGGAAAACATGAGATACTTCCATTTTTGAAGAGCACAAATTTATGAGGATACTAATGAAATTTAATTCATTGGTAAATATCATGAGTAAGAAGCTGAACAGCATGTAGCTGCTTGATTTTATACTTCAGTTTAATGCCATACCCTATTTTACTTGTTTCACTTAGAACTGTTTGGACTTATGAAATTCCTCATAGTTGGAATGCTGCCAAACCTTTTTCCATTTGATTCCAATTAATATATTCACAGTAATACACTAATGTATTAAATTCTAATTTGTCATGTTGTTAACTAACATATGGATATTTGTGTAAAACAGGGCATGTTTTAGGATGATGAATCTCAATATTGATTAAATTTCATCTCAAAAATCTATACAGTTATGATGACGTTGTACTGTCTTGTGTGTGTTACCCAACTTCAGTTACATCATCTATGCACAGGTAATGAGGACAACATATTAAATAATGGTAAATACAGGTTGGAGTATCAATAATATTACGAAAAAAATAAATTACTGCTTACCGTAAAGATCACACATTGAGTTGCTGACAGGCACAACCAAAAAGCAGTTACATATTTGTTGAACATCATAGCCGTACTGTCAAGCTTTGAGTTGCCACACAATTGATCTACTGACATCATACAATACAGTGTCACAAGAACAGTACAATATACTGCTTGCATACATTAAGACAACATATGTTATGAATTCAGACAAAGATCCTCTAATAACCATGTTCTACAGGTTGTCAACTAATATGGTGATGATGACACAACCAAGACCAGTTCCAAGCTTAAGGAACTCTCCCCTACCACACTGCTTGTTTTCTAGTGTAGTCATTATTTTGCCTATATAAATATATAACTCCTCAATTGGCACGATGAGGCTCACTGCACTTCCTTCCAGCCCCACACCTAGAAAAGCTCCTTGGTAAGTATGAGGAATGAAACTCAAGAGTGGTTCTCAGTTACTCTGCCACACAGCAATGTGGATGGTTACCTTACATAGTAGACTTTACATAAGCTGTCTCTCCATTTTAACAGCACTTTATCTTAGGAATATACTGTCTCAAGATACATAATTTGCTCAGTGTTTCTCACACACATACCCCAATATTTCATACATTCAAAAATAACAAAGACAAGCTATTGCACCATATTGCATTGCATATAACAAGATAAAATAAAAAATTGGGTGCGTTTTATATTTATCCATGGGGACTCTGCACTGAGGGAATGGAAGTGATAAGCATTTTTAATTTGTGGAAATGAAATAGGATAAGCTTGGAATTCAGGCTATTGTTACAATAAATGTGAATCAACAAGGTCAACACTTACAGTCCTGGAATATAAATATCTGAAAATGCAGCAGATTTTTTCTAATAACCAATAAAGGAAGTTGATAGTGCTGGTGTCTGTGAATCTATATTACAATGACACTATGCAAAGGCAAATCAGAGTGTCTTTGACCCATATCTTTTTAGCTAAATTATGGTTGTAAGTGTAAAGTCACACATATATTTGCAGCATTGGGCCTTTCTTAGTTTGTGCTGGTCTTATCCGCATGTAGGTCTCACACCTGCTACTGCCATCACTTGTTAGAAATGGTGGTTGTGGTTCACATGTTGAGGGTACGAGAGCAATGAAATGTGATACATTTTATATGGAGCAAGGGATGAATGCCCATCAACATCTATAGGCAAATGCAGCCCACATATGTGGAAAACTCTCTTGCTTCGAGAACTGTGAGGTGGCGGTGTTTGGAGTTCGACAGAGACCATGAAGTCTTGCATGACACTGAACAGTTGAGGAGACCATGTTTCTCGCTGGCTAATGACAATATTTCCCATGTGGCTGCAATGGTAAAACCAGATCAGCATGTGCACATCACGGCCACTTCTCTGGAGCTTGGTATATTGTGTGGGAATGCTTACAACATCGTTCATATGTTCTTAGGGTACCGGAAGGTTTCATATTGGTGGGAGCCTAAGCAGTTGCATGACGTGATAAAACTCAAGTAAATGATGTCTTCACTGAATCATCTGGAATGGTATTTCAAGGAGAGTGAATGTTTCCTGGACCCCATTGTTATTGGCAATGAAATGTGGATATTGCAGTGCTGATTTTCAAGTAACAACTGCTATTTACCATCATAATTGAGACATGGGATGATGTGTTTCTAGGCAATAGAAGATCAGAGGATCTCAAGACATAATTGTTCACAGATAAGAATTGCTGGTTACAACCTGGACTGTGACAATATTATACAAGAGATCTTTCTTACTGCTGCTACTCTAGAAAAAATTTTCAAGCATTTTATTCTGTGATCTGAAGCGTCACTAACCATGCAAACACATAAAAATGTTGCATGTCTGTGAGAACAACAGAAAACATTTGTTTAACATATATGTACTCCCACATTTCAATATCTTTTAATATCTCCCATTAACAGTTTGTATTGGGCGAAGTCAGGCAATAATGACATGCCCAGGTAAAATGACATAGCAAGGCTATGGACAAAACCAGATGAGTGATGACACCTGCACTAAGCAGTGTAAAAAGGTCGATAGGCAACCCACGTCCTCTGTCTATGGTGATGAGCTGCCAGCTTTCGCATTGCTACTGTGAACGAAAAACTTATAAGTAAGCTCCCACTTTTTACTTTTATTCACATTGATTAATGTTGTAGTAATTACATGTTTGAGAAAAGTATAAGTTATGTTTTTAGAGGTAGAAGGTTCTGCCAGAGAACACAGTAGTTGAATGTTTCTTGAATGCATCAAGGAAGGAGTGTCAGGCTACAAGAACATAACAAGTAGCAGAGTAAAATGGCATAATAGGCTATTTTCTACAGTGTGCACTCTAGTTCTATTCTGTGTGATCTTTGATGTTAATTAAGATATTTATTTCACATATCTGTTTAAATTTAACAAGAAAAGCGGTAGGTCATTCTATAGTAAAATAAATTAAGTGAATTATAAACATGAACTGATAAATATGCTAGGATTCACAAATATGATGAAATTACATACCCTACTTTCAGATGGGAGGTAATAAATTAAGGATATCATCAAGACACTCTTGGGATGTGTTGCAGATGCAGCAGGCTATAATTTAGTTTTATGTGAAAATTTACTTGCTACAGAGATACTATAAATTTACAGAATGTAAAATTCAGTTCTCTAACAGTTCATTTTTATTTGAGACAAAGTATAATACTGTACTGTAGGCTTCATTTAGTGTAATAAAATAAGAAAGAAACTTTAAAAAATACTTAAATAAATTTAAAAATAAATCTTGTGTACTGTTAACTCAAATTAAAATTTTCTAATGATGCTCCTTAAACCTTGATTTAAACTTAGGGGTCCCAGGGACCCCACCTCATGATCTACGGTACATCACAGAAATGTCATGTTATGACTTAAGAATTAATGGAAGTTACAGTGTTATTATAAAGACTGTTAGAATCAAGCTGGAGGTTTCATAGTGGGAGAAATCAGAGACATAAGTATGTTAAAAGCACAATGAAAATATAAAATAGCTGTGTAGGGGATAAAGTCATTAAAAAGACGAAGAAACTGTGAGTTAGTAGTTCCAAAATCACTTAAAATACAGTCACCTCACACATAATGTGGCATAATAATGAAATAATTTAAATGAAGCAACATTATAGCACTTGCATCCTTAAAGGTAGTGAAACCATTGTCACATTGTGAACTCGCCATATAGAGAATTTTACCATACAGCTGCTTTGCAGTGATATCAGTAAAGTATGTGCACAGTATTATTTCTTACATCCTCATCTGTTAGTGTGGAGGTTGCACCACAAATACTTCGAGTGTTAAAAAATAGTTGCTGCTACAATGTTTTTATGTCAGCAGGAACAATTTACTGAACAAACAAATACAAATTATACAACTGGTACACCCCACAAATGTCTGTGCACTTTGACCATTGTTATGGCTTCTTCCATATTTACATAGTAAACCTATTCTTGCAGGTATCCTTGTGCCACGAGAGGATCTCTTTGAAGTTCATTATTGGTGGAGAACTTCTTATGCCACAGGACCTCTTTCAGTTCGTAGAATAGGTTGTAGTCACTAGGAGCCAGATACGGCTAATATGGGTGGTGTCACAACACAGTAAACGGTAAGTCCAGCAATTTGGTAATAGCTTGGTGATTGGCATCTGTCTGCATATTGCTGTGTTGGTGCAGTGAACTGCAGTACTGATCTCTGTTGAGGGTCATATTGGGAGAGAACCAATCCACCTGTACTATCCTTTCCTGATCACAGAACAGTTGCCATTTGTTTCTGCATGAATAGACCCAGCTGTGACTTCTTGGGATGAGAGCTTTTAGTGTGCTTTCAATCCATAGACTGGCTTTCTTATCTGGAGTCTCATGGAAGAACCATTATTCGTTGATGGTGACCAGATGCTAAAGGAACTCTGCTGGATTTGCAACATATTTTTGCACCAACTGTTGGCATATCTCCACACATTTCTGTTTCTGCACAGTGGTGAGTGCATGGGGCATCCATTATGCAAACACCTTCTTCATCTTCAAATCATTATGAATGATGGTGTGCAGAGTTCTCCGTGATAGACCTGTTGCCTTCTCTGGTTCATCTAAATTGACTTGCCTGTGCCCAATATCATGCCATTGACACGCTGAGCATTGCTGGTTTCTGTGCAGTTGCTGAATGCCCAGCGCTTATGTGAATTTTAGAAGAGCCTCTTCCACTCTAAACTCTGATACCCATTGATATACAGATCTGTGATTTGGTGCCATTTCCCCACATATGGCTCCTAGCCTCATTGTGAATGTCCGAAGCAGTCACTCCTTCCTTTCATAGAAACCACACTGTCTATTACTGACAATGCTTGGCTACTTTGATGTTGTCATGTCAATGTCCACCAGTGCACTCGCAAGACAGGAAAAGTGCTGCTACACTGCACCACCTGTGGGAAGTAGCAACGCCATCTGGGCCACTAGACAGTATAATAGCCTATCCTCACACATACATTGACACACATTTTAAACTGCTACTTTGTGGGAGTTAAGGGAGAGTGCCAATCAAAATTAAATGAACTCTATAGTCGGCAACATATGTAATATAATCACATTGTCTGAGAAAAAGTGAGGAATCACAGGGCGAAGAGGGAATGAAATGAAATTTCATGTGTTGAGAGGGTATGTGATGTTATTTCACTGATTATGTAATTGAATAAAATTTATAAAGAACTTGGCAGTGACCCTACTTATGAGTATGTCATCACCAGGGCTGGTTTAAGGCCCCACTGACACAAGTGGGCACTTGGGAAGCAAAGCTGCGCATGACAGGTAAGAAAGGATTTCAGTGATGTTCTCTTTTGTAATCAGTTACCTCAGCACTACAAGCAATGATCTGAAGTCACAACTCAAGGCTCCCTACACCATGACATGTGGAGTAACATTGTTGTGCCTCTGCAAAATATTGCAAGTGTTAGACCTCCCTTCAGTTTGCCACCAAACCCATCAACAAAGGGCATTGGATGTAGTGCAGAACCATGATTCATCACTGAATACAATATGGTCCCTTACCTCAGCAGTCCATGGTTGCCTGTCATGGCACAACTCTAAATGCAGCCATTAGTTTTGTGGTGTTGATGACAGCCAATGCATGGAACACTAACTTTGTAATTTGGCTGCTGCTAGTCTCTGACCAATGGTTGCAGCGTGACAAATTCCAGACAAATTCTGTAATGAGTGCATATATGGCAGGAACAGATGTGAAGGGGTCACAATGTGCTTGGTGCCCAATACAGGCGTTCCATTGCTCTCGTGATCAGACACGGTTGACCAGGACCTTAAGGACAAGTATACCTGCTGCCTTCATGTTCCCATACATTTCAGTATGAGGCATTGTTACATCTACATGCCTCACAAATCTGGATACTGCACAATTTTACCAAGTAGCCAAATGGAGAACTCCAGTGAGGCCTCTTTCAAATTCTGTTATGTGCTCGAAGTGCAGCTGATCACAGTACGTGGCATCTCTGTGTCCTTCACAACAATTGCTCAACATGTTTTGCTGTTTCTGACCACCTTATACCCAACCAGGCATGGTAACAACCCTAATGCACGCTGGTGGCCTTTCCACATCCTGTAGAAAATTTAGCAACTCCAGTTCTTTAACGTACTAACTGATGATGTGTATGTTTACCAAGTTCCTTGGCATCTGACAATGTCTTCTCGGTAAATCACTAGTTTTGGCAGACAGTGTACATAACTATACTACATTGGCTTGTAGACCCTACTATGATAATTATAAAAACTGTTCCTGTGGTGAAAATGACAAGTGACCTTACTTGATACACACAGTGATTTTTTGTGTTCAGGAAAATCAATGGAATAGCTAATAAACAAACATTTTACACTATAGCTAGAACATAAGTGCAACTACCACCATAAAAAACCTCAAATGTGATTCCATCACATTTTGCAAGTATAAGTGATGAGTTGTATTATCTTGGTAATTAAATCTCAAGCACTCACAGAAATAATTGACATTGTTACATCTCACAATATTCAGAGGCTCAATTTCAGCTTATTAGTGCTGCATACACCACATTAATCTGTATAATAACTAAATAAATTGGCATGTGTTATTAATAGCAGTAGAAGAAAAGGTTACAGGAGAATATGGGCTTGGGACAGGGAATGAAAGAGGAGAAAGACTAATTGAGTTCTGTAACAAGTTTCAGCTAGTAATAGCGAATACCTGATTCAAGAATCACAAGAGGAGGGGAAAAGGCCGGGAGATACAGGAAGATTTCAATTAGATTACATCATGGTCAGACAGAGATTCCAAAATCAGATACTGGATTGTAAGGCATACCCAGGAGCAGGTATAGACTCAGATCACAATAGTAGTGATGAAGAGTAGGCTGAAGTTCAAGACATTAGTCAAGAAGAATCAATACGCAAAGAAGTGGGATATGGAAGTACTAAGGAATGACGAGATACGTTTGAAGTTCTCTAACGCTATAGATACAGCAATAAGGAATAGCGCAGTAGGCAGTACGGTTGAAGAGGAATGGATATCTCTAAACAGGACCATCACAGAAGTTGGGAAGGAAAACATAGGTACAAAGAAGGTAGCTGCAAAGAAACCATGGGTAACAGGAGAAATACTTCAGTTGATTGATGAAAGGAGGAAGTACAAACATGTTCCGGGAAAATCAGGAATACAGAAATACAAGTCGCTGAGGAATGAAATAAATAGGAAGTGCAGGGAAGCTAAGACGAAATGGTTGCAGGAAAAATGTGAAGACAGCGAAAAAGATATGATTGTTGGAAGGACAGACTCAGCATACAGGAAAGTCAAAACAACATTTGGTGCCATTAAAAGCAACGGTGGTAACATTAAGAGTGCAACAGGAATTCCACTGTTAAATGCAGAGGAGAGAGCAGATAGGTGGAAAGAATACATTGAAAGCCTCTATGAGGGTGAAGATTTGTCTGATGTGATAGAAGAAGAAACAGGAGTCGATTTAGAAGAGATAGGGGATCCAGTATTAGAATCGCAATTTAAAAGGGCTTTGGAGGACTTACGGTCAAATAAGGCAGAAGGGATAGATAACATTCCATCAGAATTTCTAAAATCATTGGGGGAAGTGGCAACAAAACGACTATTCATGTTGGTGTGTAGAATATATGAGTCTGGCGATATACCATCTGACTTTCAGAAAAGCATCATCCACACAATTCCGAAGACGGCAAGAGCTGACAAGTGCGAGAATTATCGCACAATCAGCTTAACAGCTCATGCATCGAAGCTGCTTACAAGAATAATATACAGAAGAATGGAAAAGAAAATTGAGAATGCGCTAGGTGACGATCAGTTTGTCTTTAGGAAAAGTAAAGGGATGAGAGAGGCAATTCTGATGTTACGGCTAATAATGGAAGCAAGGCTAAAGAAAAATCAAGACACTTTCATAGGATCTGTCAACCTGGAAAAAGTGTTCGACAATATAAAATGGTGCAAGCTGTTCAAGATTCTGAAAATAGTAGTGGTAAGCTATAGGGAGAGACGAGTCATATACAATATGTACAACAACCAAGAGGGAATAATAAGAGTGGACAATCAAGAACGAAGTGCTCGTATTAAGAAGGGTGTAAGACAAGGCTGTAGCCTTTCGCCCCTACTCTTCAATCTGTACATCGAGGAAGCAATTATGGAAATAAAAGAAAGGTTCATGAGTGGAATTAATATACAAGGTGAAAGAATATCAATGATACGATTCGCTGATGACATTGCTATCCTGAGTAAAAGTGAAGAAGAATTAAATGATCTGCTGAACGGAATGAACAGTCTAATGAGTACACAGTATGGTTTGAGAGTAAATCGGAGAAAGACAAAGGTAATGAGAAGTAGTAGAAATGAGAACAGTGAGAAACTTAACATCAGGATTGATGGTCACGAAGTCAATGAAGTTAAGGAATTCTGCTACCTAGGCAGTAAAATAACCAATGACGGATGGAGCAAAGAGGACATCAAAAGCAGACTCACTACGGCAAAAAAGGCATTTCTGGCCATGAGAAGTCTACTAATATCAAATACCAGCCTTAATTTGAGGAAGAAATTTCTGAGGATATACGTCTGGAGCACAGCATTGTATGGTAGTGAAACATGGACTGTGGGAAAACTGGAACAGAAGAGAATCGAAGCATTTGAGATGTGGTGCTATAGATACATGTTGAAAATTTGGCGGACTGATAAGGTAAGGAATGAGGAGGTTCTACGCAGAATCGGAGAGGAAAGGAATATGCGGAAAACACTGATAAGGAGAAGGGACAGGATGATAGGACATCTGCTAAGACATGGGGGAATGACTTCCATGGTACTAGAGGGAGCTGTAGAGGGCAAAATCTGTAGAGGAAGACAAAGATTGGAATACGTCAAGCAAATAATTGAGGACGTTGGTTGCAAGTGCTACTCTGAGATGAAGAGGTTAGCACAGGAAAGGAATTCGTGGTGGGCCGCATCAAAAAAAAAAAAAATTAATAGCAGGACATAATCTATCTCAATATACTTTCTTTCTTTTTTCAATTAGTAAAAGACTCAGTTGGAATAACAACACTACAGAAGGGATAGATTCCTATTCATCACAAACAGCAGACAGACACAAGGAAAAGAAAATACTAGACATATTTCATCTTTTGAACAAAGTCCTTCTTGAGATGTAGAAAACACACAGGTATTACACACACATGGCCATTGTCTCTGGGCCTTAGCAGCCAGACAGTGTCCATTTATGCATGCATGGGTTGCCCTTGTGAAACGTCTGAAGAAGGACTTTGTCAGAAAACTAATATATTTCTAGTATCCTTTTTTTATTGTCCCTGTTGGTGACTTAATGCCTTTTCTTCTTTTCTTTTTTTCTTTTCTTTGTAACTGTTGATGAAACATATGAAAGTATACATAAGTAACCCTTCACTAATAACATGATTCTGTTTTGGCACCAAAAGTGTTGCTATGGTCATCTTTCTTTTCAGATCTGGTATGGGAAACAATAATGAAGAACTTGAATTCTATTTCTTCGAAGACATTATGTGACAGAGATTTTGCTACTAATCGTGATGATGGAAAATCAACAACAAATATTGTGTAAGATGTCACTTTATCTGGCCATAAACTGTGACATGTTGGCAAAAAGTAAATTCTGTGAAGTATATCTGGACCATCTGTTTAATGCATTCATTTTAATTCTTTCTAATTTCTATAGCCATTACAGTATCAAAGGAACATAATTATTTTACCTAGAGGCCTGTCTTAGAAACAGCATTTTGAGTAGTTTTGTATTTCACTTCCTCTCATTTGTTCGCATATAGTACCACACTGGGGTTCAGAAGCAAATTATTTCATCCCAGCATATACTAGAGAGATTTGATAAAATGTCCATGGATCTGAATGTATTAACTTGGTCTCTAATTATATTGATTACTCCTGGTATGCTATTTAGAGGAATAGATACTATATTTTGCTCATCTTTTTGTGTATGGCCAGTGGAAGGCTCATATCTATGATAACTGTAATGGCAAGTATAACTTTTATGTACAAGAATTTGTTGCTGACATTCAGTTTTAAATTAACTTTTATGAATTTTTCTGTTCATAATGTGATTATGACTTAGTAGTTCACAATGTTGCTCAAAAGTAATGTCTGGTTTTGTAACTATAATTACAGTCTTCATGTGGAACAGAAACCATTCAGTGGTAAATAGTAAACATATTCTGCTCATCCTTTTGTTTCTTTTTGGGAAGTAAGTGACTTGTTTGCCATAGTATATGGCTGAAACTATTGTCAAATATTACTCCTACTCTTCTTGTGTGCTTTTCTTCAGTAGTAACATTGGGAATTTTCTGTGAAAATGTAGTTATACATCCTAATTACTGTTACACATTGTTCAAATATAGGGATACAATACATTCTTGGGTGTAGCCCATTCACTTAAATCTGCATTGACATTCGTACTCAGCAAACCATTGTGAAGTGCATGCCAGAGGCTACTTCCTATTGTACCACCTATTAACATTTTCCCATGTTCCATTTGTGTGTAAAGATCAGGAAGAATGTGTACTTAAGTGTCTCTTTTTGTGCTGTTATTAGTGTAATCTTGCTTCAACATCCCTGGTGGAGTAATTTATTGGAGGTGTATATATGTTCCCAGATCATTTGCTAGATACTGGTTCTCAAAAGTTTATATGATGGCTTTCATGGTATAGTGATGTCTGCCATCAGATGCCTGGCAAGAATACAATTTGCAGAAAACTTACATGACATAAAACTAGATTATACAATCCACTCTTTCACAGCCTGTATCCATAGCCTACCCATGGTGGTGTTGGTTTTATGGACATTAAGCTGTGGAATAAAGCGTCTTTCTGTGTCCAGTGATTTGTTACCTACTGTGGGAGATATTTTCAGATGATATAAAGATATATTTAGTTAATTTTTGAAAAATTTGTCTGACAAAAGAAGTTTGCATTATAAAAGCAACTAACTACATATTTATAGCTTCTGATCTTGTGTTTATTAGTAGTAGATGAAACATTAGGCACAACAACATTCTTTAGACCATGGTCAAACCTCATAAAACCAGTGTCACCAAGTAATTTAAAACAGATGTATGCTATAGCCACCATTTTCCTTTCTTTTAAATGACGGAGGGACCTACTCGTGATTAATTTTCAGTCATGTGTTTTCATGTAGTGGTACATAGGGATCAATACAATTACTTTGAGACTTTTGAGACTTCACTAGTCATTTTGCTATCCAACTGTTTTAGAGGACTTATATGAGATCTGTAACTGGTACCTAATGTCAGACAAATGCTGTAATGCTTAATATTAGTGGGACACTTCTTGCAGCTATTATGACCATTTATTATGATGTATGGTACCTTGGACCAACGGATTCCACTGAATATTAAGTTTATTGAGGTGCCATGCGTGTAATACCACTTTCTGAAGGAGAAAAAAAAGATTCAACATTCTACTAAGAAGATGCCTCCAGATTGCTGTAATGGTCTACACTTGAAGCAGATTCTTGAGGAAAAAATCTACACTCCCAATGTAAAATTAAGACTCAAGTTCTTTTCATGTATGGCTTGTAAAAGTAAGAAAGTATTATAGTTCAGTCATTGGAGGAACTTCTTCTAACATACATAAGACAAGAATATCTTTTGATGGAAATCTTTAAATATGTTACACTGTGTAATGTTTTGGAAGTCTAAGACTCATGTTTACTCTTTTACTTATTTTCTTAGCATTTGTGGAATCATCTGAGCTAAAGCTACTTGATCATGGACTAAAAATGAGAAAAATTTAAAGATTTTACATATAAGAACTACAACACAACAACATCCGTAAATTACTGCTGGTAATGTTTTTAGAAAATAAAAGGAGAATGCCTAAAAGAAGTCTTCCAACTTTAATTTGAAAATGTCAATTTTTTTACAACCAGTTTTTATTTTTACTGGAAGCTTATTGGAAATGAAAGCTGCTAACTGACTGTGACAACATTATATGACTCACGTGTTTTAAATTGTCCAGTTGATAGAAATGTGAAAAATTTGTGTAGAGTGACGTTCATTTGTTCAGTATTCATTAAGATGGATAGTAAAACCTGAAGAATAACCAATTTTCCATCAGTGACTGACTGAAAGTCAGTTTTAATGGAGTTTATTTCTTGTTCCCATTTTCTACTTATGGCCATCATATTTCTTTCTGAACTGCTATTTTTTCAGTTGTTTCAGTTTTCTTGAGTGCCAGTGTGTATTGAAAAGCAGTAGCTAAAATGCCAAAGTGCTTGTGATATTTAAATTGGTAGGAAAAATAAGAAAAAGTTATGATTGGTTGTGGAATAAGCATTACTTTGTCAATCAAAGGCTGTGTTGTGCACATCTTATGAAGGCTGTCATAAGATGTTCTCTATAAACATCTGTACTGCAAGTGGGCCCTTATCTATAAATCTTTTATTTACAAAGGGGTGTGCTTTTCTGATAGCAGGTTGGTTTAATTCAGGAATCCAGTGCACCATATGATTCCCCATTCATTTGGCTACAAGTCCATATTTCTCAAGATAATCTACATTCATTTTGAAGCCTTATGCCATCATACTGTGAGAGCCTGTATGCTTGCAAGGAACCACTTTATTGGTTAATGTTGGAGTCAATGTGTTGCTGCATCAATAACGACTTCATAATCCAGGTGCTCTTTCTGTGGACTGCATCCTTCACTGGGCCACACAGATGGAAGTCAGAAGGTGCAAAATTTGAGGAGTAGGGTAGATGAGGGGAACAGTTCAATGAAGTTCATTCAGTTGAGCAGTGAGGTGTTTGATTGGGAGTCATTGATTGCATTGAATGACAGTGTCCACATGCACCAACAATGCAGTAGCCACAGCTATGTGTGGTGAACCGGCACATGGGAAGTTGGACAGGTTTGTTGTGTAACCTAGTTTTGATGACAAGACACCTTGCCTAATGACTCACCATGCTTTTATTCACTACCTAGTCTCTATGGACATTCTGCAAATGCTTATGCAATGCTCTGATTGTCCATGAAAAGAAACTCAATTACCACTCTCTGCTTGGAATGCTACCACCTATCAGAACATTTTGAAACTATAGGGCTGAAGTGGTACTATTTCATGATACCCATAACAAATTCAGCATTTGCAACTGAAATTGGCCGAGAAAAGTTTTATGTAGTGATACTTATGGAATGAAAATCATACTGTTTTGGGGTATGACTCAGCCTTTATTTCATTTTGGTTGTAATAAAATGTGCTGCAGCATGGTGGAAAATAAATAGATATGAAGAAACTCTTTTAAGGGAATGATACACTTCATGTGTACAGTAATAATCTAAAATAAGTTTTGTGTGTGACTTCTTTGAAGTGAGAGGAGATTTCTAGCTTCACGTGCTTTCTATAAGCAGCATCACCCACCTTGATAAAGACACAAGCAGATGAGTCAGCTAGAGCTATATAATAATTCACTGTGATTTATTGTTTTTTTATACTGACTTTTTTAACAGTTTACTTCACTAAAGTTTCTGTGAACCAGACCTGAACACAAAAAGTGAGGAGAAAAGCGCTCCATGCCTACCAGTCATGTGAAGGTGCGTGTGTCCACTGCAGCAGACGTGATAGTGACTTCCTTGATTGAGTGGAGTGTGTTTTCACCAACTCAACATTAAATCCTGAGCCTTCTGGTCATCAGAACTCATGACGTGAGGCCACAGGTACCTAGTTCTGCCAGTAGATACAAAACTCAGTGAGTTGTCTTTAGAGAGAAATGTCCAATGCCTCTATGGCAGCCATGTTTCTGTCTAACAGTGGCACAAAGTACACATGGTTAAAAACGAAGTGCAAACTCCACTGGAATAGCTCTGTCACTGAGGCAAAAACGTAAGTTAAAATTGTGGAAAATATGCTAGTAAATGTGTTTTGAACTATTCTATTCTTATTGGAGCAATAATATATCTCTCTGGTGCTGTTTATGCTAATATATGTCATGGTGCATCAGTAAACTCTCCACCATCATGCTACATGTACCTGCTTTGAAGTTTGTCCAGGAGACAAACTGCTAAAACTGCTAAACTTACAAGAACATAGATTACAAATTAAGATGTCATAAGATTTGTTTTCCATGTGAGTTGCAAGAAGCTTAAGTCCAAACGGATTATGCCAGATAAGATAAACCTCAGAATAGAGATTAATGTCAAAATGTAGACAACAAATGTGCCTGTGTGCTATGTCATGAGCCTGCAACCTTTACGCTAAAGCACATTCAAGAGGATTTCTTCAGGTAAATACCTTCAAGCTGATAGTTGTTCACCACAAACAGTGCTATAGCAACCAACTGCACTAGTGAAAAACAGCTGCTCACAGTTTATCCTCACCAATTAGTGTGACTGAGACTGAAACTTTGTCACCAGAAAGAATTGTGAGAAAGAAATATAGCCTATCAAAAATTCGTATGTTTCCATACTTGGTGGAATGAATGATGTTTACAGAAGCAAACTCATATGGTAATGCATAACTCTGAGAGTCATTGTGAGTAACGTTTGCTTTTTGCTAACAATTATTGTGACAGGCATACTTCACTGTAGTCACCTATTAGATTCTAGTACATAAAAATTCAAAAGGCTAGGCAGTATCTACAGAAAGATATGCTGGTCAACTGAAAAGGTATTTTTTGTGGGTATTCTATACCTCCTCTGCTTACTGCTAACGCCCACTAATTTCTTCATTCTTCATTCTGTGGAGAAATGAGCATATGAAATGCATCGGTATTATTGATTAAACTTCCTGGCATGTTAATCTGGTTTTAATCTGTGACAAAGTTTTATTTTAGTGGACACACTTCTGCAGAGTAAAAATTCATTCTGGAACATTGCTGGTGTATATTAGTCATTTCACATGTCTGTTTCACGTTATAATTTATTTCATGTTAGCCAGATTTGAAAATAAGATAATGTTATTTTCAGTAGAAAATTATGATTCAGTGTTTATTTTAATTTATCCTTGTCAAAAAATATAAGACTTAAAGAACATAAATGTTCATACATAACATCATGTAAAGAGAAGTACGAGGGTTTGCTTATGAATTTCAGGCCTATATTCAAAGCTTTTTAATTTCCGTTGCTCATTACCCAACATAGTACAGTGGCTGTCTGCATTCACAAGTGTTTCAAGCAGGTTGACATGTATTTGAATGTCAGATTATCAGATCAGACAAAATGGAAGTACACAAGAGAGTGCTGAGAATCTGGATTAGGAGGGAGGGGACAAATACTCAGCCAGTCTGCCTTTATCCAGTTCTGTGTCATTAGGTTCATCCATAATGTAAGACAGGAATTTATTTACACATTCTTCAAAGAAGTTATATGTTAATGTAATAATCTAATGCTAAGTGTTCATTTATTTCCCAACAGCAGTTGTTGCACACACAACATAAACAGTGTTTCATAAAGTTAAAAGCCAGTTAATTCGTTTCAAGAAGAGAAATCAGTGGTAATTGTTAAGAGTGTGACATACAATTTGGTTTACGAAATATGAACTTTTCACAGAATTTAGCTCCTTGGAATTAAATAGCAGACTGTGAATGAATGAGTTGTAACTTAGGTGTTACCACCTTAAGGCAGACCTCATTACTGCCACTATAAAGGCAACACAGAATTGCATTACTAAAATATGGCAGTCTCCGTCAAGGCTGCATTCATGAAATGCTTGATGGCAGCAGTTGTGTGGTGAGGACTTCAAGCTCATGTAGTTGGTGCATCTTCTGGTCGTTATGTGTACCCTTGTCTGGTTTCAGTATTTGTAGACTACAAAGCTGCACTAATGCTTTACCTCCCCTCCTGTTATCTCAAAGTAGACACCATGTGTTCTGGTGTCCATTCCAGTATAGGTCTGTGTAAACAGTTTGTAAATCACTAGCTTCGCATGTGAATAGTGGCTTCATTCATATGTTTTTTAACTTACTTAGCCATGGTTTCTATTTTCAGGTTTCTCTCTAGAACTGAACGCCAATTAATCAGTTTCTCATACCAAAAACAACATGCTCAGAATGTGTCATTAATTGTTGACAAGGCCAATGTGTCAAATATGTGTCACTGGCATAACTAATTTCTGTAATACCTTTGGTTTTGATCTCATTGTAGTTCCCCTGCATCTCTGGAAAAGAGTTTGTCTGCAGTAGTATTCTGAGTACCAATATACTCCCCTAATATTACTTCCACAACTAACTGAAAGACTCTAGTTTTACTGCAGTTGTTCTCTATTTTCTCAGTGTAAACTATACTTCCCACTTGGCAATACTATCCTTTCTTATTATTAGTAAGATTCTTTGTGACGAATTTCAGCAGCTCTGTTGTATGTGTAACTCATATTATGTACAGTTCCCACAATCTTCAGCATAATATTCTAATACCATTAGAAATACAAACTAGTTCCCAAATACTATTTGAACTACGCCTGAGATATACTAATTGACATTCACAATGTGCATGATTATGATTATGGGCACAGTTGGAAGTCAAAATTGATATTTTGCTTTGACATCACTATTATCTTTCCTGGATGGCAAACTCTATTTCATGAATGTTGTATAGCTATACTATACTCTTCAAATCACTTTGTGGTGTGTGGTAGGTTGCATTTCAAGAACCATTATAGTTTTATCCCACCCATGTTCCATGCTGCAAATGCTACGAATGGTGCCTAGGAAGAACTACTATTGATAAACCTGCATACAAGTTCTAATTACACTAATCATTTCATGTTGATCACTTGGGTGCACTATATGTGAGTAAATAGTGTATTAGTCTGATGTCCCTGGAATGTACACTCTAGGAATTTAAAAATAAGACTCATACACCACATTGGTGCCTAACATAGACTTTGGCATTCTTCTTGTTTGATAGTAAATCTGTTAATCATAACAGAAAATCTGAATCTTTATACCAAAACCTATATTATATGGTGTGGATGGAGAGCACTTGAAGTAGCATTGTAATTTCTTCCCTTCCCTGGTCCATTTGCAAGTGGTGGATGGGAGAGTCACTAACTGCTAAACTCCTTGTGGGCTCTATTTTCCTTATCATGGTCATTTTGTGGACTGTTGCCCCATTGTTCTGCATGTATATCTACATCTACATTGATACTCTGCAAGCCACCATATGGTGCATGGGGGAGGGCACCTTGTGTAACTACTAGTCATTTCCTTGGCATATATGCTCTCAGAATCTGTCACTTAGCTGTGTGGTAAACAGATACTTCACTCTGACAATAACAGATCTGCTTGTTTTAAGGTTAATTCTGTTGCTGGAGATTCAATACATACATTTATATATGTACATGCAGGAATGCATGGTAAGTAGATACTTTGAGATTGTCAGTTCACCTTTTTTGATGGTTTATTTTGTTGATCAATATTGTATTCTCCACATACCTCATTAATGTTATGCGGTACACGGTACTTCTGGTACAGCAACCACTTCCTTTTATTCCAGTGACATTCCAGGTACATGAGAAGACAACTGACACTAATCCTCCTAATAAGCACTAATTTGTCAGATGTCATTTTTGCATCTAGGAAAAATGTTTATTTGGATGTAATAACATGAAGAACTTCTGAATGTATAGTCTTGTAATTCTGAGAATTAATCATGATCAGCAAATTGGTAATAGATATTCAGATTGTCACATGTATTTGTCATGTGATTAATAATGTTGATGTTGATGAATATTAAAAATATACAAGAGTATTATGCAAGACAACTTACAGTGTACGTCTGGTGCCAGGATTATTTCCTCCCATCCCTGTTGTAATTGTGAATGCTGCATGTGATAATCCAGCATCATTTGAAGTCCTTATGATCTTAGTTTTTCTCATCATCCTCCTTTAGTGGTCCCATGTATTTGATGATGTAATAATTTGCTCATATATTCTTGAAACATATTCTCTTGCAATTTGGAAATTTAATTGCTTATGGTAAATAGATACTTGACTTTGAGACTGTTGGATCTATCTCTTTGATTGTTACTTCTGTTGACCATTGAAATCCTGTATCTATACTCCAGACACCACCTTAACACTCTATGATAGAGAGAACTTCTGTGTTTCAGTAATCATTTTCTTTTGTTTAGGGTCTAATAAAAAATGGTAAATATGATGGTGTCAATGATCTTCCTTATGAGCTTTTAGTTGTCAGATGTTCTGGTCTTTATCAGTTTTAGGAGCAAAGTGTGAAAAGAAGTAATAGATAGCCTGACAAAACTCAGTACATTTGGTCTTGAAATTTTGACAAAACTTCATTTTCAGTAAATTGATGATGGATTTTGTGGATGTTAGATTTTCTTCTTTCATGGTAATAATATTTATAAAAATTAAACATCTGTGTGTGTACTTGGCAACCAACTCACAGTGTAAGTTAGAGTATAGTTCTACTAGAATTAGCTTTTCCTCCATTCCCTGTTCCATTTCCTAATGATGCATGGGAAGTAGTGCTGTCGATTAAGCTTCTTCTGAGCTCTGATTTT
Organism: Schistocerca piceifrons; assembly: GCF_021461385.2. NCBI lineage: Eukaryota > Metazoa > Arthropoda > Insecta > Orthoptera > Acrididae > Schistocerca > Schistocerca piceifrons. Next base: position 619,998,250 of record NC_060149.1, read on the forward strand.
TTTCAACATTGTACTTATGTGGGCCCATGTATTGGAAGATGTAATAATATCTGAAACTGTTCACAGAATGTATCCTTTTGTGATTTGGACAATTAGTCATTTGACTTTTGAGACTGTCTGATCTTGTTTATGGCTATTTCTCTTAAAGGACATTGAGTAAATATATCTCTACACCACATGCCAGGCTAATGGTAGATGGGAAGATAATTATGATCAATGGCTCTTGTTTGTTGAACTTGTGTGCATCACTTATAAGAACAATGTTTAGATAGAAGTAATAATTAGCCTGACCAACCTTGGAATGTATGTCCTCAGAATTTTGTCAATGAATCATTATCATTAAACTGATAATGGACTTTGGGGTTGTTGGATCTACGTGAGTACCAGAAATCCACCTAACAGTGTGTACTTGAGGGTCCTTCTGCTACCACTGTTATTTCCTCCCATCCTTGTTGCATGTAGGAATGGTATGTGGAATGACCCATTGTTAACTGGTCTACTTCTAGTACCAATGACATATTCTCTCATCCTTGCTGCATTTGTGAATGGTATATGCAAAGAAATACTGCTCGTAAGCTCTAATTTTTCATTCATTATCATTTAGTGGAACCATGTATTGAAGGATGTAATAACTTGCCTGGCTATTCTTGGATTGTATGCTCTCATAATTTGGACAATCAATTGTGTGTGGTAAATAAACTGATGTGCTAAACTTAAGTACAAGATTTAGTTTCACATGATGTGTCACTGCTATGTAATATAGCTCGTTCTAACTCAGACCATACATTGAGAGAACTGCTAAAGTATAGTACTGATCTTTATAGATGGAAATACATAATGAGACCAATAGATGGTACTTTTATTCAAAGACAGTAATTGCAGTGAAATCACCGTTATTCATGATGTTATCCTGGACATGATTCTTAATAGGATATTTGATCACCCCAAATGACATTAAAATCCCTGCAATATCACGCCATGCTGTTCACCAGGTTGGTAAAGGGCTCTTGTGGTACACCATTCCATTCCCCCACCAGCATGCTTGACAGCCACTGAATGGTTATTGATTAATTCGGAGAGGCTGCAGTATGTATACCCAACACATCCCACATGTACTAATTGAAATGGAGTCATGGCCAAATGAACTGCTGTGAAAAGCACACTGGGAAATAACACTGTGTTGCAATTACCATTAATTGGTGAGAGTAATATGTCCAATGAGTTGGAGGTCAGTACACCCATGCAGCAAAATACATTCCCACAGCACAGCACATAGAACAGTAAAACAATCATATTTGTCAATGATTATGGGTGTGTTATACGTTCCAACCTCTCACGATATGCGGGTACATCACTTCTTTGAAAACTTTATACTCACTGGTCAGCATCATTGGGACACTTTACTTTTTCCCCACATGTGTATTTTCAGGGGTGCACATGGCCCTGATTTCATTTTTATGGATGAGGTTGCAAGACTCCATCAAATAGTGCAGCTGGAGGAGCTCTTGCAATGATAGGATATTCAGCAAGTGGACTGGCTTACTCAATCCCCCCACATAACCCCATATACGACATTGGGATGCATTGGTGAATATAAACTGCAGTACATCCACATGCACCAGTGGCCATCCACAAGTTGTCCAGTACATTGGAGAAGGTCTGGAACATTCTACCACAACAACTCCTTAGAGTTAGTTCCATGTCATTTTTTACTACAGATAATCAAATAACTAAATAAATAAAGAAATAAACCTTCTGGCTAGCATGGGAGAAAACTGAAATTGCTGTCTGTGGCAAATACACACCATATTAAGAACAACATCTCAGACTTTTTAATGTTGAACACATCAGCAAGAATAACAAAACCTTCAGTGTAATTATTGTCTTCGAACAAAGGTATCATTTCTGTTTTTCCCATTGTGATTTTCTATCAGTTACTTTCCATACTATACTAGAGCAATTCCTTCTACATATGGTCCTAGTTTCATTGAGCTATGTTATTTGTCCGTGATGCATCATGCAAAGGTTACTTTCATCCTGTGTTTTGCCCAGCAGTATTGATAATTTAATTTGAGACTGACTGATCTCATTGACCGTTACTTCTGTTAAAGGACATTGAAAACATACATCTATAATTCACATTCTAGCATGAAGCTGTGTTGTAGAGAGAATGTCTGGTAACACATCCACCTTTTATTTCAAATAGAAAGATGAATGGTCAATGGGAATACAGTTGATGACAGTCCTCCTTATACTCTAGAAGAAATGCACAAAAAAAATGGTCATTTGTGCAAATGTTCTTGTTATCTATGGCCTCAGAATTATGTAAGTGAACAGAGCCAGTTTAATTGAGAGTGGACATTGAGGTTAGTAGAGCTTCTTGCTTCATGTTTAATTATGTTGATGGCCACTAGAATGTAATTTCTCTGAATATAATTTGTGAATCATATTCATTTAATTGACAATGGGCTCTGAGGTTATCAGATGGCGGCGAGTTTACACGTAGTTTCAAATCGCTCGGTAATTTGTGATCGTATTTCGTCAGTGAAGTGTACCATATGCCATAAAATTGTGTTAAATGGATTAAGAATCTGTGCGTTCAATCATAAGTGGTGCCATACCCATTGTTTCTCACGATCGGAAGTTCTAAATAAGTGCGACTGCGGTACAGAGTGCAACGGGCGGGACAATGCCAGTGAAATGCACAGGGCAGGTTTGCAAGTGAATGTAGAGAGCGAACTTAGGAAAGAACTCGATTATATTATAAAATACGCAAAAACGCTTGAAAACTTGGTAATAAGTGTGAGAAATTCCTCAAAATTTAGCCTACAAGAGTTCTCAAATACCAGTCAAATAAGCAACACACGACCAAAAACAAAAACAGCGGGACTTACTTTAAAACTAAGTAATAGGTTTAGTGTGCTTGAAAATAGCACAGAGGAGAAAGAACAATCAAATTGTACCATCATCCACACGGACAGTTCTGTGATCAACGCTAAATTGCGCTCACAAAGCAAAACAAATCGGCCCGCTATTTGTAAACAAAACAAAAAACACACATTGGAAAATAGACATGAAATCCTTATTCTAGCAGACAGCCATGGAAGAGGTGTAGCCGAAATTATGAGTTCTAAGAAAACAGGATTCAAGGTAACTGGCGTAATCAAACCAGGAGCGCCACTATGTGAAGTTTTAAATAGCTGTAATCAATCTATGACGAATGGCAGCACATGTGTGATAATTGGAGGCGCCAACGATGTGTACCACAATGAAACTAGACGTGCTACAACAGTTTTAAAGCAAGTTATTTGTAAAATGCCTGAAGTGAAATTTTTTGTTGTCAGTATCCCTCATAGGTATGATCTCATGGTAAACTCTTGCGTGAATACTGAGATTATTACCGCCAACAGAATTTTCGCTAAGATATGTCGAGGTTATCCTAATGCTACATACGTTGGGATAAATAGTGATTGCAGAGAGCATTTTACAGAGCATGGACTTCACAGAAACATGAAAGGGAAAGAAGCCATGAGTGCTGAAATATCGAATGCTATTAAAGACTCTAAAGTAGAACGAAACACTATTACACTGTCTGAAAACGGCCTTATTAAAGTATCAACATTAGTGGAAACAGGAAGAGCTGATGTCCCACAATCATTGGTAGCAACAGAAGATTCTTTGACGTTAGAAGAAGTAAAAAAATCTGAAGTGTCGTCCAGTACAGCAGCCACATCAGCCAAATTGTCAGTAGTGTCGAAATCATCAAAAAGAGCTGAACCATTATCATCAGCAGCAGATGTACCACCCTCCCCAGCAGGTTCAAAATCAAGTCCAGAATCTGTGACTAGTCCATCAATCAGAAGAACAGAGGCAAGAACAGTGGTACAAAATGCCACTCAGATATCATCAACAGAAGAAAAATCAACACCATCGGAGCATCATTTATCAGCTTCATACGCAGCTTCAACGTCCACAGTAACGTCAGTGCCAACTGTAGTTCAAGATTTAAACGAAAATACAGTTTCAGCAAAAGTTCCAGTATCAATTGGAACATCACTTACAAAACCAGATTCAGCATCAAAACTGGCAGCATCTCCAACATCCACTGAATCATCAGCTTCAGAAACACCTCCAGCATCCAGTGAAACAGCAGCTACAACTACAGATACAACAAGTATGGTGACACGTCCAGGGGTAAGAAATACAAGGAGCAGGAAACGTGTAATTCTTAAGGATTTTTGGTACCCAGCCTCAGCAAGGAACAGCCGGTAACATTGGGAAACATGAGTACAAACTCCTCTCAATATAATGTCAATAATTTAAAAATAATGAGCCTTAACATACAGTGCATTAAAAATAAAATATTAGAACTTGAGATTGCAGCCAGTGAAGCTAGTATAGATTGTATTTGCATTCAAGAACATTGGTGCATGAGTTATGAACTGGAAAATATTTGCATTTCTCCATACAAATTAGTAAGCCATTTTTGCAGGAAGGAAACAAGACATGGTGGTGTTTGCATTTATGTAAAACCTGGAGTAAAGGTTAAAAATATGACTGTAACTGAATCCTTGAATGAAGAAAAACATTTTGAGGCTGCAGCAATACAGTTAAATATGCAAAAGAGTAAATTAATAATAATGTCAGTGTACAGATCACCATGTGGTGATCCTGAAATTTTTAGAAATAAGTTAGAGGCATTGCTCAAAATATTACATCATAAAAAATCAACAATAATTATAAGTGGAGATTTTAATGTCAACTTATTGACTGAAGGTGCATCCAAAGATCAGTTCCTGAATGTTTTACATAGCTTCAATTTGTATCCACATATAACTAACCCTACAAGAATAACAAACTCTTCAAAAAGTCTCATAGATAATATCTTCACAAATATAGATGCCACAGATATAGATGTAATAAATGTTGACCTAGGAATATCTGATCACAATGCACTTATCCTTAAATTTTCCATAGCCCCTGTGACCAAAAATAGTTCATACCAAATGTACAAAAGAACCTTCTCCACAAATAGTTGCAGTCACTTCATAAATACACTGACTAACCAATCATGGGCAGAAGTACTGTTACAAACTAGCACAAACACTGCATATAATGTTTTTTCTTCCCTGTTTATGTTGAATTTTGAAATGTGTTTTCCTAAGAAACTTGTCAAAACAAACACATTTGGGCATACACATGCTAACTCCTGGATCACAACAGGTATTATAAATTCCTCCAGGACCATGAAAATGCTTAACTATAGACTGAAAAGTTGGACTGACCCCAAGTTTAAAGAATATGTAACAAATTACAAAAAAATATATAGAAAAGTAATTACAAAAGCAAAATTACTAAGCAATGATAAATTAATAAGAAAATCAGACAATAAATCAAAAACTATTTGGGAAATTGTGAAAAGGGAAACAGGTAAGGGCCTCAAGGACCAGGAAATAGTACTAAAAAATAGTGAAAATATTGAATTAAAAGATGAAACTCTGGCAAATTACATTAATAATTACTTTTTAAGTGTACCAGTGTCATTAAGTAAAAACTTTACCAAACATGAGACTTTAACAGCCCCAAAAGTAGACAGTAGTATGTTGTTAACTCCCACAAATGATAATGAAATATTAAAGGTGATAAAGAGTCTAAAATCAAAAATGTCTGCAGGTGTGGATGAAGTGCCTGTGTCAATAATAAAAAAAGTTGCCAAACAAATTATAAAGCCCCTGGTACATATTGCCAATTTGTCTTTCAGTGAAGGTGTTTTTCCTGAGAGGTTGAAAATCTCTAAGGTTAGACCTCTGTTTAAAAAAGGAGATCCATACAAGGTAGAAAATTATAGACCAATATCCCTCCTCCAATCATTTTCAAAAATTCTAGAGAAATTAATGAAAACCAGACTCATAAATTACTTAGATGCTCACAAACTTCTAAACTGCAATCAACATGGCTTTCGCTCGGGCCACAGCACAGAATCAGCTATCCATGCCTATACCAAAGAGATTGTCAGGAGTCTCGACACTAAAAAATGTGTAGTGGGAATTAACTTAGATTTATCTAAAGCTTTTGATACAGTAAATCACAAAATTCTGTTAAACAAGATGGAGGCAATAGGTGTAAGGGGAGTTGTGAAGCAGTGGTTTGAATCTTACCTTCAAGATAGAACTCAGGTAGTAGAAATCATCGCAGAACATAAAAATCAGAAAATCAAGTGGGTCTCAGATGCAAAGAAATTGGAAATAGGTGTCCCACAGGGCAGTGTTCTTGGTCCCTTATTATTCTTGCTTTATATAAATGACATAAAAAATCCTAATATTTCTACCAAAATAATGTTGTTCGCAGATGACACTAGCATAATTATAAGTGATGATAAAAAATCATTAACTACCACAACTGATATAGTCCTGAAATATATTCAACATTGGTTTAATGCTAATGAGTTAACACTTAATCTAAGTAAAACAAATTATATACAGTATGGCAAAGCAACTCAAGATATGGACCTCCAGTTAAAACTAATGGATAAGAAGATAGAGAGTGTACAATCCACAAAGTTTTTGGGAATGCACATTGATCAAAACTTAAGCTGGAAAGACCATCTCAAGTACTTATCCCAAAGGCTCAATTCGGCATGTTTTGCATTGAGGATATTATCTAGAGTATGCAGCACAGACTGTACTAGACTAGTGTATTTTGCTTACTTTCAGTCCATCGTGTCTTACGGCATAGTGTTCTGGGGTAAAACTAAATCAAGCTTAACAGATATCTTCAAATTTCAGAAAAGAGCAATACGAATCATAACACATAACTCTCCAAGAACTCATTGTAGGCCCCTTTTCAAAGAACTGCAAATACTCACAATACCATCACTGTATATTTTTAAAAGTATTCTGTGTACAAGAGCACATATGAAAAATCTACGTACAAATGAGGACTGCCATAATTATAATACTAGAACTTGTAAGAATTTGTATGTAGAAAGGGTAAGGACAACACAAACCCAAAAGCATGTAAGTTATTTTGGAATAAAAGTCTACAATGCTCTGCCAGTGTACATGAAGGCAATAATAGATGAAGTAAAATTTAAGACTGAGCTTAAAAATTACCTTTTAAGCAAAACTTTCTATGATGTAGATGAGTACTTTGATTGTGTGTAAATTTATTGCCAAAAAATTTAATTTATATGTCTAAATTTGTACTTTTAAAAAAAATGCCTTGAAAGTGATATTCCATTATTATGTCTGTAGTACTTGTACTAGTATGATAACTTTGTTGTGACAATTCCTACATCATGTAAATGATATACAGGAAGATAATAAAATGAAAATGAAAATGAAAATGAAAATGAGATCTACCTGCTTCATGTTTTGCAATGTTGATCATCAGAAAAGATCTACATTTGGGCTTTGAAAAATGCCTTCATTATGCAGTAGGTTGTATGTTTTGTAACAGTCCTCTCATCCCTGTTGTGTTTGTGAATGGTGTGTGGAAATAACCATTGTCGAACTGAATTAATTTGTTGAATTGTGAATTATTTGTCTCGTATCATACATACACTAATTATTTGATTAGAATACTGGAGACACATCAAAATATTGTTAACGCAATTTCATTGATACGAAGCTACAGTTGAAAAGAAATATTTCTGTTTAAAAATTAATGCAACTTATTTGTGAAAAGATACCTTCACGTGTTCAGATAACGAGACAGTTTATAAACTACAGCCTGCAAAGATATTCAGTTTATTGTTCACGGAATGTTGAACTGAGTAGTATCATCACTGAAACAGATCACCATGTAGGTTTCTTTTCAATGAGTCTAGATTCATACTCAAAATGTTCTTGGATTTTAATTAGTTAAATGACAAGCAGAGAGAATAAACTTTACATTTTTTTCTTGTATTATAAATGTGATAAAAGCAGTTCTCTCGTCAGGATTCTAAATTGGTACACAAAAAACGATAATATCACATTTATGCAGGGAGAGTACTATTAATAATTGCAGAATTTTCAAAGGTGTGTTACATGATTTCCTTGTGAGTTGTGATTTTTTCATCAAGTTCGTTACATTGACCTAAGTATTGGAGGATGTAACAATATGCCCAACCGTTCTTGGAATGTATGCTGCCAGAAGCCATTGTTTACTCTAACTGGTTAAAGAACATTGCAAAAATGTATCTATCCTCCATATACTATGTCAGTACTGATCAGGGGAGAATACATTTTGTTCTACAATCATTTCCATTCTTTCCACATTCAAACACTAGTGGTATATGGGTGAAGTACTGTTGATAGTCCTTTTAAGAGCTGTAACTTGTCAGAAGTACTTCTTTTCACCATGTCTTGGAAGAATGTGCTGGAAGAGTTGATAATTTAATTAATGAATTTTTTAATGTGTGCTCTTGGGATTCTGAGAGTATATCATGCACAATAAATTCACATTGGACTGTGAGGTTGTATCATTTACTTGCCCTATGGTTGTTAACATTGATGAGCATGAATAATCTCCAAGAGTAAACCACAAATAATCTACAATGTGTACTGCAGAGCAGTTCCTGTACCACTATAATCTCCTCTCATCCCTGTTGCATTTGTTAATGGTGCATGTGAAGAACCAGTGTCGATTTACCTCCATATAACATCTAAATCTTTTTTATGATGCAGATTTTTCGGACCCACATAATAGAGGATGTAATATTGTGCAGACCTATTCCTGGAATGTATGCTCCTATAATTTAGGTCGTTGGTGCTGTATGGAAAATAGATACTCATCTTAGGATATTCTTGTTTCTGGTTACTTGTTTCAAAGAAAGTCTCCTTGGTTATGGATACTTGTGTTAAAGAATATTGAAATCATACATCTATACACAACATGCCCACATAATGTTGTTTGGTTTGTATTTATACCAGATAAATCACGAGTGCTACATGCCGAATGTAGCAATGTGTATGAGGAAATAATATTTACCCTGCCCAATCTTGGAATGTATGTTCTCATAATCTTGTCAATAGTTCATGTTCATTTAACTGAGAATGGATTTTGAGGTTGTCAGGTCTACTTGTTTGATGTTTAACACTCTTGATGAACTTTAGAGATCTACATGGGTATTCAGCAAATCATCTTACAATGTATAGTAGAAGGTATGTCTGGCAACACTACAGTTTTCCCCCATCCCTGTTGCATTTGTCAATGGTGTGATGTACTAATATATATTTAAATCTTCATCAGCTTTTATTGTTTCATCATGGTAACTCCGTGGACCCAAAAATTTGAGAATTTAATAATTTGCTCTCATATATATATATATATATATATATATATATATATATATATATATATATATATATATATATATATATATATATATATCACAGCTCAATGCAGTGTGGTGGAGAGATGTCCAGGTTCCTCAACCATTTCCATGTATTCCAGATAAATTCATGAGTAATAGATGAAGTCACTTGTTGACAATTATCCTTACCGACTCTAATGTTTCAGACAATCTTGTCTCTGTCACTTCTAATAGCAATGTATAGGAGAAAGTTCGAGGGTGGTTTGAGAAGTGTTTGGAATCACCATGAGAGGTCAGCACTGTCGCAACTGGTTGTTCACATGATATTCATTGGACTGTTGCCTGCAAAAACATGCAACACCAATGCTCTTTGAAGCTGTGGTGGTGTCATGGCTCTGTTATTGTTCCTGCATAGTGATTTGCAAAGATGGAAAAAATCGAGATTTGAGCAGTGATTAAGTACTTTGTAGAGAAAGGTCTGAAAGCAAAGTGTATTCATGCTGATTTCCAGATTACACTGGAGGCCTCTGTTCCTTCATATTCATCTGTTTTCAAGTGGGCAAATGAACTTAACTTTGGTCAAGAGAGCTTAGATGATGATCTGTGCAGTGGTCTGCCAAGATGTGCCACTACTCCAGAAGTCATTGCACAAGTGCACAAAATGGTCATAGAGGATTGCCAATTGAAATTGCATGACATTGTTTATGCTTGCCAGATGTCACCTGAAAGGGTATATTACATTTTAACTGAAGAATTGGAAATGAAAAAATTATCTGCAAGCTGGATGTAGCAACTCTTCGTGCACACCCACACACATGTGCCGTCACCTTGGAAAACTTACACGAACTAATGTATGAATGGTTGCCACACCCACCTTATTCACCTAATATGGCTGTGTCAGACTTCCATCTCTTCCCAAAACTGAAAATATTTCTTGGTAGATGAAAAATCACTTCAAACGAAGAACTGATAACTGAAGTTGACAATCATTTGGCAATCCTGTGGGATAAAGGCAGAGGAACTTTGTGGGCCAAGTGAATTAATCTACAAGGAGACTACATTGAAAAATGAAAAACGTTCCAGTGATGTAAGTATTTTTTTCTATTCTGGTCAGAGAACTTTTCAAACCACCCTCGTAATAGTTAGCCCAACCAGTGTTGGAATGTATGTTCTCAGAATTTTGTCTGTAAATCATTTTAATTTAATTGAAAATGGACTTTGAGTTGGTCAGATCTACTTCATATGAGGTTAATAATGTTTATGAAAATTACAGATCTGCATGTGTACTGAAGAAGCCATCTTAAAGTGAGTGACAGGGGGTCTTTTTGATATCACTCTCATTTCCTCCCATCCTTGACATCTACGAATGGTGCTTGGAAAGAACCATAATAAACTAAACTCCATCTGAACAGACCTAGAAGGCCATTTTCTATTAAAATCGTTATGAGCTATGTTTTGTTCATCATGACACTTTCATGGTGGCAGGTACTAGACAATGTACCTATTTACCCTAACTTCCTCGGAAGGTATGCTCTCATAATCTGGACAGTGAGTTATACCAGGTAAGTAGGTACTTGGCTTTGGGCATGTCAGAGCTCTTAAATTATAGGTACTTCTGTTAAGGAACTTTGAGGACATGTGTTTATATTCCATATACCAGCTTTATGCTGTACAGTGGAGATGTCTTCTGCTTCTACAGACATTTACATTTATTCCAGATAAAATTGCAAGTAATACACAGGAAAAGTACGGTTCACAATCTTCTTATGGCCTCTAAGTTGTCAAATTTTCTCCATGCTGTAAGTTATAAGAGCAGTTTATAGGAGGAAGTAATAATTAGCCAGCCAAACCTTAGAAAATATGTTCTCAGAATTTTGCAGTGAGTCATATTGGTTTCTTACATCAAAGGACATTGAAATCATAAATGTATACTCCACAAGCCAGCTCACTGCTGTGTGATAAGAGAGTATTTCTGTTTCATTTCCCAGTCTCTTCCATTTCAAATCCACCACGAATGATAAATAGCGTCAGCTTGTTGATGATGCTCATTATGAACTCTAATTTTTCGTATGCTTTAATCTTTATCACTTTTAGGAGCAAATGCTATGAAGAAGATGTGGTGTCACCGCCAGACACCACACTTGCTAGGTGGTAGCCTTTAAATCGGCCGCGGTCCGTTAGTATACATCGGACCCGCGTGTCGCCACTATCAGTGATTGCAGACCGAGCGCCGCCACGCGGAAGGTCTAGAGAGACTTCCTAGCACTCGCCCAGTTGTACAACCAACTTTACTAGCGATGGTTCACTGACAAAATACACTCTCATTTGCCGAGGCGATAGTTAGCATAACTTTCAGCTACGTCATTTGCTATGACCTAGCAAGGCGCCATTTCCAGTTACTATTGATACTTTGAATAATGCACCACCCAGAGCAACATTCACCATTAATGGATTAAAGTTAAGTATTCCACCAGCTACATCCATTTTTTCTAATTTCTAATTTCCTTGTCCTGTTCCAGACCTCACCCCAGCCTGCGTGAGCTAACACGCGTGCCTTTCGGCTTCCTCTAGTAACACGGTGTTGGCTCTCTTGCCAACCACAACAGAAGAAATAGTTTTCCTGACCAATCTTGGATTGTATGTTCTCTGAATTTTGACAGGAAATGCTTTTTGGCAAATGGATAATGAGTATTCACCAGATTTACTTGTTGCTAATGGGCATCAAAGATCAACGTTACTCAGGAAACCCACCTCACAGTATGTCATGGAGTGTGCTTCAGTAACCACTATTTTACTCCCATCCTTTTGCGTCTGCAGAGGGTGTACATGAAAGAACACTGTCAGTTAAACCCTTTATGTGCCCTGATTATTACAGCATGATCATTTAATAGGCCAATGTACTGGAGGATGTAATAATTTGCCAAGTATTCTTGGAGAAAATTTAATGATTCTGACAGTCATGTATCTAATCAAGTACTTGACTTTGAGACTGTGTGATATAATTGTTATAGTTACTTCTCATAAGGAAATTTAAAAACATTTCTCTATACTTCACTTAATGCTGTGCAGTGGGGAGAAGCCTGGGTCCTACATCCATTTCCATTTGTGCCAGATTATATCACAAATGGGACAAAGGAAGACAATTGTTAACAGTCCCCCTTGTGGGCTCTGATTTGTCAGATGCTCTTGTCTGTAAATCTTCTAAGAGCAGTGTGTAGGATGAAGTAATTCTTAGACTGAACTGTCTTGAAATGGATGTTCACAGAATATTGCCAGATATTAATTTTCATTTAATTAATGATGAACTCTGAGATTGTCAAATTTACCTCCTATGTGGATAATAATGTTGAAATACATTAGTGACCTACTGCAGTACTCCGAAAACAGCCTCACAGTGTGTAAGACAGGGTACTTCTGACAATACTATTATTTCCTTACATATCTAGGGCATGATAATTTCATTGACCCACATATTAAAGACTGCAATAATTTATACAACTATTGCTGGACAGTATTCTCTTGTAGTTTGGGCAGTCAAACATGTACATGGGATGGATAGTTGAAACTGAGACGCACTGATCTCCATGTTTACAGTTACTTTTCTTTAAAGACATGTAAAACATGTATCTATACTCCATTATGCAATTATTGCTGGAAATTATTCTCTTGTAATTTGGGCAGTTACACGTGTACGGGGAATAGATAGTTGACAATGAGATAGTCTGAGCTCCTTGCTTATGGTTAGTTCTGTTAAAGGATATTGAAAACATATGGCTATACTCCACATGCCAACCCAGTGATGTGTATTGCAGAGAACTTCTGTTTCTACAACTGTCGTCATTTACTGCAGATGAAATTGCAAATGGTACATACAAAAACAATTGTGGACAACCCTCCTTGTGGGTTGTAATTTGTCAGATATTCTTGTCTTTACCACTTCTAGAAGTAATGTTTTCGATGGAGTAATGTTTTACCTGCCAAATTCCTAATGTATGCTCTCAGAATCTTGATAGTCAAGTCTGATCAGTAAACTGATAATGTGGTGAAGACTGCATATTTCTACATCTACTTGATTAGAGGGTTCAGTGAACCACCTTCAAGCTGTCTCTACTGTCCCACTCACGAATGGCACACAGGAAAAATGAGCACTTAAATTTTTCTGTGCAAGCCCTGATTTCTCTTATTTTATGATGATGTTCATTTCTCCCTGTGTAGGTAGGTGCTAACAGAATGTTTTTGCAATTGGAGGAGAAAACTGGTGATTGAACTTTTATAAGATCCCGTCACAACAAAAAATGCCTTTGTTTTAATGATATCCACTCCAATTCAAGTATCATGTCTGTGGCACTATCTCCCCTGTTTTGTGATAATACAAAATTACCCACACTTCTTTGAACGTTTCTGATGGCATCTGTCAATCCATACTGATGCGGATCCCACAATACACAGCAGTACTCCAGAATAGGGTGGACAAGTGTAGTGTAAGTAATCTCTTTAGTAGATCTGTTACACCTTCTAACTGTTCTGCCAATGAATCAGAGTCTTTGATTTGCTCTCCTCACAAATTGTCTATGTGATAATTCCAATTTAGGTTACTTGTAATTGTAATCCGTAAGCGTTTAGTTGAATTTACAGCATTCAGAATTTGTGTGAGTTATCACATAATCAAAATTTAGCAGATTTCTTTTAGTACTCATGTGAGTAATGTCACACTTTTTTTTAATCGGGGTCAACTGCCACTTTTTCGCACCATACAGGTATCTGATGTAAATCATTTTGCAACTTGCTTTGGTCATCTGATTACTTTACAAGATGGTAAATGACAGCATAATCTGCAAATAATCTAAGAGGGTCACTCAGATTGTCTCCTATGCCATTAATATAGAGCAAGAACAATAGAGGACCTATAACACTTCCTTGGGGAACACCAGATATTACTTCTGTTTTACTCAATGACTTTCCTTCTATTACTATGAACTGTGACCTTTCTGACTGGAAATCATGATTCCAATTGCGCAACTGAGTCTATCTTCCATAGGCATGCAGTTTGGTCAGAAGACGCATGTGAGGAATGGTGTTGAAAGCCTTCTTGAAATGTAAAAATATTGAATCAATTTGACATCTCCTGTCCATAGCACTCACACTTTCATGAGTATAACGAGCTAGTTGTGTTTCACAAGAATGATGTTTCCTGAATCTGTGCTGACTATGTGTCACTAAATCATTTTACTCAAGGTAATTCATAATGTTCGAATACAGTATATGTCCCAAAATCCTACTGCAAATCAACATTAGTGATATGGGCCCATAATATTGGTGTGACTTGAGGAATTTTCCAGTCTTTAGGTACAGAACTGTCTGTGAGTGAGTGGTTGTATATAATTGCTAAATGTGGGGCTATTGCATCCGCATACTCTGAAAGGAACGTGACTGCTAAACAATCTGGACTGGAGGCTTTGCTTTTATTAAGTGATTTAAGCTGCTTTGCTACACCAGGGATATCTACTTCTACGTTTCTCATCTTCGTAGTTGTTCTTGATTGGAATTCAGGAATATTTACTTCATCATCTTTGGTGAAGGAGTTTAAGAAAACCATGTTTAATAATTCTTCTTTAGTGGCACTGTCATCAGTGACTGCACCATTGTTATTGCACAGTGAAGGTACTGATTGTCTCTTGCCACTGGTGTGCTTTATGTATGACCAAAATGTCTTTGGGTTTTCTGCCACATTCCGAGACAGTGTTTCGTTATGGGAAATGAAAACCAGGAATATGTAATAGATGTAGAAGTCTATTCACAGAGGGAAAGGGTGCAAATCTCACTCAGATAGAAATTTTAGAAATTAAGAAACAAATCTGGGTATCCCCATATTTATCATTGTATGAACAAACTCAGTGCAACTGTTCACCCATTTTAGATAATAGTACAACCCCTACATAAAAGAAGAAATTTGCAATCCTGTATGTAGCTCTACTCCTCTGTAAGTTTAACCATAGTTTTTGTTAATCCTGTCCTGAAGAATTTTGTAAATCTTTGTGTAATTTTGTCAAAACTGTCAACAGAGATAACATTTAGAATTTAAGACAGGACACAACAGATTGAAAAGTTATGTTTGTTTGTGCCTGATTTTTATCTTTGGGATCAATTATATACTAGAAAATGGGCTTATAACATGAAACCTAGGCTGTACATAATAAAGAAATTTGTAGCATAAGGCTAAAAATTATTTTGTTTATTTAATACAATATATAATATTTCACCAGAAAATTGAATCAAATAAAATCAACAATGGCCTTTTAGGTTGTCTTACACACTTTTTATGTATTATTTAAAGTTGAAGATCATTAAAGATCTACATGAGTACTTGCAAACCATCATGGTGAGTGAGCTACCATGTATGTCTGGTATCACTGTTGTTTTCTCCAATCCATGCTGCATATGTGAATGATGCTAGAGAGGAATCACTCTCCATTAAAATCCTTATGACCTATGGGTTTTCATCAAAATAATTATGTGGACTCACACATTGGAGGATGTAGTAATTATGCTCAATTATTCTCACAAAGTTTGTCCTTGTACTTTGGAATCTCAGTTGTGTACAGAAAATAGACACTGAACTTGGAGGCTGAGTAGTACCCTTATTTATAGTTACTTCTGTTGATGAAACTTCAAAACAATGAAAGGAATTTGCAGTTGTGAATATCAACAACCATCATCTTTGTAATGGAATGATGACACTGAAAATTTGTGCTGAACCAGGACTTGAGGCTTGATTTCCCATTTACCATGCCAAGTCACCCTCCCATTAGGCAATCCAAGCATGCTTTGTGGTCAGAAAGAAACATCCATTTCTCATTAACTCTGTGTCTACCTCCTGCATTCATACATTCATTACGTATATTCTCACACTGGAGAGACATTTTAATTGAAAGTCACTTGCCTACAATTGTTGGATAAATATGATATTGCAGTGTGGTTGTTTTGCCTCAACCAGAACATGTAACACAAACTGTGAACTTTAAGTGCCAGAAGACACAAACAGTGAAGTTAAAGTGCCAGAAGAATTGCAGGAATACTTGATAAACATCCAAAGTACATGTCATGCTGCTGGAAAATGTATCTAAACATACTGTGAATCCTAACATACATAATCTAAATCTGTTTCAGAAACACTGAAGCTTCCTTTAGGAAACTGAGTCTGGAATTTACATTTAGTCTACAAACATAAAACTGCTTAGGCCTGCAAAACGGATAATGCATACCAATAAAAGAAAATGGTGATGCAGAAAAAGTAGAAAACCACAGACCAATTTTTTTTAGTTACCTTGTTTTCCCATGACAATAGAAACCATATAGGAAAACAGACTAATTGGGTACTAAAATAAATACAGCAGTTCCTGCAATGAATAAATCATTTTCAGGCTCAGAAGAGGCACATAGTCAGCTAAAACACTGTTTACTAAAAGAGTACCCAAAGCACTAGACAAAGGCAAGAATGCAACATGCATTTTTTTTTACCTATTGAAGACATTTGACACACGGCCACCACTTACAAATTGGCCGCCTGGCTCTGACCCAGTGACCTGCCTCATACATCGCAATTAACTTGAAGCAACACTGCAGTTTCCTTCCTCGTTGTTGTTTCACACAAAAAAATATCATGCATCCAACACCACCATCACAGCTCTGTGCCCACGAGTGCCATTTTTATGCTGCCTGCACTGCTGGCTGTTGACTGTTACCACACTCTGCCAGCGGCCCTAGATTCATATATATATTCTATCCTCAGAAATGGGATAATGTTTTGAGGAATACAGTAAGTGTTGGGAACATACATACTAGTTTCAATATACAGAAAAGTGCTAAACAAATAGTAATGAATAGTAGTAACAGGGCGCACTGTAAAGATTAATTCAAAAAGCTAGAAATTCTGACTGTTCCAAGTGAATACATCTCTAACAACATAATGTATATAAGAAAATATTTTAATTTGAACAGCAGAAACTGCACAATACATAACCATGGAAACAAATCCAGTCACTGTTACATCTAAACTGAAGAAGCAAGTCAAAGTCTCAAAATAGTGGATTATACCATGGAAAAAAATTTTATGATAGACTGCCACAAGAAATAAAAGATGTGAATGGTTTCCACACCTTTAGCCAATGGCTACAAAATATTTAACAAATGATAATTATTAGACTCTAAATAATTATTTAAAATAACTATGGATAGTAACTAAATGTTCATTGACATTGTACTGTCTAACAATTTATAAAATGCTTAGAAAATTAGGAGTAAGTATTAGAGCTATAACTACTGTAAGAGGCATTTTTATTTTAATAAGACATATTGCACAAACATCTGATGGCTACCATACAGTTAATATCGTTCCATTGATGATCCAGTCAATCAATTAGTCAGTCAATCAGTCAAACCACTGTCATTTCCTGCCATCCCTGTTGCATTTTTGAATGGTGTATGGAGTGATCCATTGTTGATTAAACTCCACATGAGCTCTGCCCCGGACCATGAGGCACTGATCTCATGGCAAATGGCATATCTGGAGATTTTGCACTCTGTTTTTTGATTTAGTTTTTTTTTTTGTTTATCCTAAAAGTAAAAGCAGACACACTTATTCAATTAAATTAATTCAAGTACTTATTCTAACAAATTTAAAACCACTAATAATGAGATGTATTAAGTTCATGAGAATGAAAGTCATTAGCTTACCCCTTAAATCTGTCATGCAGAAAAACACTTGGGAGTATTATCTCTTCTTCTGCTGTCTTTTACGCCATCTCCAAAGACTTTCAATATCCATTTTGCAGCATAAATCTGGTGCATAGGACTTGTCCTCATCACCAGATTTAACTCTAAAATATGCATGATAATTTTTCTCTCAAATGGAGCTATTTTTAAAGTCATATGTGGAATGATGACTATACCACAAATGTAGGAAAATCAGTCAGGATGATTCTTGATTGTGGTTTCATTTTGTAATGATGTTGTTTCACTCAGAAAGCTCAAGTCATACTGACTTGCAGGTTGCTACAACCTAGAAGCAAAGTCAGCTCAGCTAAACCTCTGTCTCCCACAGAGTTTCCACCTCCATCTCTGTGTACAAAGTTACCAGTCATGACTGTACCGCTAGTGTCATTTTTAAGTGTGTAAAGAAAACTCAAATGCTTAGAAGTATCTTTTCACTGTTGTTAAACACATTTCTAGGATATCATATATTTCACATACTTACCTGAGGGGGAAATAATTATTCTTTGTAACAGTACAACTAAAAATAAAAAATATTTGAGTAGCTTATATACCTAATAGGCTACTATCTCAATGTTGAGGTTGTGAAAAAACATAACCTGACTGAGCTAAGTGAGTAACATTTTTTAATTTGCTTTGCACTAGTTATAGAAGATCAAGAAAAGTAGCCATGCCCTCAGAAGAAAAGTTTTGAATTGAAGAACAGCATAATGAGCTTTAAGGTTACTATATCTACTTGCTTCATGTCTAACATTAAAGATCTACGTGGGTCAACATCATATCCTAGCATCCCTGTTGCATTTGCAGAAAGTAATAGTTTATTTGTAAGTAATATTTAGGCTGCCCAACCTTGAAATCTATGTTCTCAGAATTTTGTCAGTCATTCATGATCATTTAAGTGATAATAAATTTTGACATTGAAACTTCCTGGAAGATTAAAACTGTGTGTTGGACCGAGACCCCTGAGTTCGAGTTTCTGTCCGGCACACAGTTTTAATCTGACAGGAAGTTTCATATCAGTGGACACTCCGCCGCAGAGTGAAAATCTCATTCTGGAATTTTGAGGTTGTTAAAGCAACATGCTTGATGTTTAATAACCTCCCCGAACCTTATAGATCTACAAGAGTACTCTGCAAATAACCTTGCAGTGTGTATTAGAGCAAAATTCTGTCAACATTACCATCCTATTCTTGTTGTGTCTGCATGTTGGAAGAACCACAGTTGAATAAACTCCGCCTGAACTCTGATTACTTCATTACGGTAATAACTTCATTGACTTACATATTAGAGGATGTAATAATTTGCCCAAATATTTTTGGAATGTATACTCTCATAACTTGGACAGTTATTCATGTATGGTTATTAAATAGCTGACTTATTTTTTGAATGTATGCTCTCATAATTTGGACAGTTAGTCATTTACCTATTTACTTCTGTTAAAGAACATTGAAAACATATATCTACAGTTCACATGCCAGCCTAACACTGTGTATATAACAGGCTTTGATGTTATCAGATGTATTTGCTTCATGATTAGTAATGCTGATGAACGTTACAGAGCTACAGGGGTGCCCTGCACACCACCTCACATTTTGTAGTAAAGGGTATTTCTGGTACCACCGTAAGTTCCTCTGATTCTTCATCCATCTGTAAGTGCTGCATTGGAAGAACCTCTACTGATTAAACTCCTTACAAGCTCTAATTTTTTGATTGTGGTCGTCTGGAGGACCCACATTCTGCAGGATGTAATATTTTGCAAAGGAATTCTAGGAATTTAAGCTCTCATAGTTTGAACAGTTAGTCATGCATGGTAAATACACTAGTGTGCAAAAGTTAATTTCACATGATATGCCACAGCAAAGTAACACGTGTCATTGTTACTGTAACCTTCTCTATAGAGAAGTGCTACAATATAATACTGATATTAATTGACCGAAATATGCAATGAGATGAACAGAAATGACACTTTTATACAAAGGCAATAATTATACTGAAGTCACAATTATTCATCATGTTCCCTTAGACTTTGCAAATGGTTGGTGACAGTTCTTACTATAAGCAGCCGTAATGACATGGACAGTTGGGGGGGGGGGGGGGGGGGGGGGCATAATGTATGGGGCCCAAGCCTCATGGGTGCCCATGTGTCTTAAGGGATTGTGTTCCCCTGGGTTCTCAATTCGTATATGTCAGACCGCTACTGTGAAATAAATTTTGTATAGTATAATAAATAAAAGAACCTTACTCCAGCACCAGCATAGCCGTTTAACTCTTACTTTGCATTTCAATTTTTCACTTTTCTGGTTCTCACATGTCAGCAACATACAATTCTATTTCATGTTAAATGTCGAATGCACAACAATATTTTCTTTAGACATCATGGACTAAAATCACATCAGGATAGTGTCAAAAATGTGCTTTCTTTAAATGCTCTTGGGAATCCTGCCAAAATGTATTACCAACAAATGAACATGACAACAGCCATGAAACTTCATTATAATTTGGTAGATCTGCCCACATTGTTCAAACATAAATGATTTCTCAATCCATCACATGGTGATTTTACTTAAAACATACAGAAAACATTTTGCATTTGAGAGCAAGCACAAAATAAAATATCTCAATATACACAATTGTCCTAGAAAAACTGTAAAGGTGACAAAATGAAATGATGTGATAGAGCTACATTGGCCACACTGATGCTCAGAAGTAGAGAGGTAATGTTCTTCTTTTCTGTGTCTGTAGGATAGCCAACTGACATGGAAACTCACATGATACTTGATGTGTCACCATTTCTGAGTCAAAGAGGTTTGATTTTCAGAGCATCATCTCGCAAAATTGAAGATCCAAATAATGGAAATATCCTTGAAATATTAGAACTCTTTGAGTCAACTTGATCCAGTTCTTACAAAACACCTTAGCAATGTCAGACAAGGCCAAGAAGTTGGAACATGTTTACTAGGCATTATCTGTCAACTGATACTCAGAATACACGTCTACTTGTGCACATTATGTCAGGACTGCCAACCTGAAATAGAGAGAAAATGAAAAGTGCTGTTCAATTATTGTTGATGGAACTCCTGATTCAAATTATGTTGAAGAGACAACAATCATCCTGTGCTATATTTGCTTCAATAGGTAAACTGAAGAATATAAAATAAACGAATTGTTTCTGGAATTTATTGAGTGAAATCAAAGCATTGGAGATGCTCTTCCATGTTTAATTTGACTGATACTCATAAAATACTGAATTAAAATCAGTGACTACCATGGGCAAGGTTATGATAAGGTTATGTGAAGAATAGATGAAGGGCAACAGGCGGTTTCCCATTCCTAGATTTCCAGACAGTGTTTGACATGATGTTCCACTGCAGACTTTTAACAAATCATACAGAATGGGTTCTCACATATGTGATTGGTGACTGGCCTGAAGATTTCTTAAGTAATAGAGCTTACTCTAAATTTGTAGTTGGCATGATGAATGACAACTTGCTCTAAATGTACAAAAATGTAAGTTATTGCAGGTTAACAGGTAAAATGATCCTGCAATGTTTGAATACAGCGTTAGTTGTGTACTTTTTTTCCCCAGTCATGTCTATTAAATATCTATGCATGATATAGTAAAGCAATATAAAATAGCATGAACATGATAGCTGGGAAGGCAAATTGTTAACTTCGGTTTATTAAAAGAAGTTTAGGAAAGTGTGGTTCTTCCGTACAGGAGACCATCTACAGAACACTAGTCAATTTGGAGAACTGGCATTTGAAACTGAATGCAGAACAAGTCTACTGCCAGTTAAAAACATTCCACATAAGGTCCATGAAGATAAGAGAAATGAAGTATCTTATGGAGGCATAAAGACAGTTTTTTTTACTCTGTTCGTGAGTGAACAGGAAAGGAAATGACTAGTAGTGGTACAAGGTACACACTGCCACACACCATACGGCAACTTGTAATGTATGAATGTAGGCAGAGATGTAGAAAGGGTCTCGTAAAGGAGTGCAGACATATTTCCTTCAGTTGAATCCCCTTTGAAACTTTTTTGTGTGTGCCTCTCATAGCCTTATGTGGAACACATGCAACAGATACCAGTCATGTGGCAGGAACTTTTTTCTGGGTAATTCAGTTTCCTCACAACCTGCTCAGTTGCAATCCACAGCAGTAGGAAATCCCGAAACAGTGTGGTGGAAATTCATTTTGTTCCATGTCTGAAACCTTTTAGAATGCATGTCTGATACCTTTTGGTGTGATGGGTTAATGCTGCAAGGCCAATTGTGCTTCACATGGATAAGATTGTCATTGCTGTTGAAACTCTTGGTAAGTTTAATGTTTCTGCTGAAACATATTCTGTTTTAAAGTATGTTTTGGATTATGTGAGGTCTTTCAAGTGTGTAATCATAGCATCAGTTTGGTCAGATGAGTAGGTACCAATTGACCACAGAAGCAAATTATTACAAATTCAAAATACTACTATTGATGTTGAGGTAAGACACTCTGAGTGCTTATTAAATGACTTAAAATATCTACATGAAAACTGGAAAACTATTCTCCCTGAATTGAAAATTGTTGCCAGTGCAATGAATATAGAATTTCCAGACCTGACCACTAAGAAGAGGAAATCATTTCATGGTAAAACCAGGAGTGAAGTGACAGATGTGAATTCAGAAGACTTGTTCAAGATAAATGTTTTCACGTCATTGAAAACCTGATGAGAAAGAGTGAAAATTTTTTTGTGAAACATTTGGGTTTTTATGGATATACTCAATGATGATTGATGATCAGGTTCCTGAGGCATGGAAGTTATTTATCAATGAATACCTTAATGGTGTCACAATTGATTTAGAAGACAAAATTAAATATTTGAAAACAATTCATACTTTAAAGTGGGAATACATTATTTTACAGTCTTTTGATTGCTTGAATAATATGCATGACCTTAAAATTTTAAGTTTATTTTCCAATATATGTGCAGTTACGATCATCTTTTACAATCTTCCAGTGACTGTAGCTGAAGCAGAATTGACATTCAGCACCCTGGCTTACATTAAAATTTGTCTGACATCAACTATGTGTTACATGGCAGTTTTCCCCAAGACTACCATGCAACTTGGTACATGATATTATATGCTGATACCTTTATTAAATGTAGTTTCATTCTTATGGTGCACCATAATTGCAGACAGTATTCGCTGCAACGAGTGACTGCCCAGCTAATAGCTTATTTTCTTTGCTCCTTTTATTATAATGAGGATTTGATATTCTTTTGCAGACCTGAAAGCCTCCAAGCTGGCTGGGATGAGATAAGAGTTTACTTAAAGGAACAGGAAGTAGCATCATAAACATGATAGAACTAAAGGCTGAGTTTCAGCACAGATAGGCGTGAGCGTAATTCTCGTTACCTACCCTCATTCTCCATGATGTCAATAGGACCAGGTATTTGCTAAGAAATGAAGTTGTTCACATGTGTGAAAAATCTTTTTATAAAGATAAAACTCTAAGCCAGGGTTAGCCTTTTAGACATACTTCAGTGTGAGAAACACTGTTTGCCTCAGCAGCCATACTGTGGAAGAATGTTCCATTTAAACACGTGGAACAGGTGTCCCCATTGGTACATAATGTTATTTTCTTTAGAGCACATCCTTTTTTGTGCATGCATGTGTGTAAGACTAATTATTTCTCAGCTTCAGAGTTGTACCATGGTGTGGGAGATGTTTCCATTTCCAGTAAGTTGTCAATGTATTATATGGTCATTGGTTTATTTATTTGATGATAATAATGTTTCTAAAGATCCAAGATGAACATGGATAATGAGGAAACCATGTTAACATGTGTAACATAGGGTACTTCAAGTACCACTATCCTTTCCTCCCATCCCTGTTAAATTTGTGAATAGTGTGTGGAAAGTAACACTGCCAGTTAAACTGCTTATCAGCCCTGATTCTTACATCATGGGAATTTAATTTTATGGACCCATGTACTGAAGGATATAATGATTTGCCCAGTCTTTCTTGGAAGGAACGCTCTAAGAACTTGGTCAGTCAGTCATGTACAGTTTATTGATAAATGACTTTAGGTTGGCTGAACTCTTCATTTAGGACTGCTAAAAAAAAAAAAAAAAAAAAAAAACACACACTGAAAGCGTACATCTTTACTCCTCATATAAGAATAATTCCATGTAGAGCACATTTGATTCAATTCCCATTCCTTTTTGTTCCAGATACAATGTGATGAGATATGCTGAAAGTTCTCCTTATGAGCACTAATTTCTTACTTGGTTTTAATTTCATCTCTTTTAGGAGCAATTAGTAGGAGAAAGTAATAGTTTGCCTGACCAGTCTTGGAATGTATGTACTCAAAATTATGACAGAGAATCATTATCAGAGAGTTGAGAAGTATTTTGTAGTTGTCAGATTTACTTGTTAAGGGTAATAATATTTATAAATTTTAAAGATTAATGTGAACTCTCAGCAGACCTACCTACAACATGTAATAGAGGGATCTTTTGTAACCCACTAGTTTCCTCGCATCCCTGTTGCTTTTACAAAGAATGTTTGTGAAGAAACAGTCTTGATTAGACTCTCTACGAGCTCTAACGGTAATTTTATGGACCCAAGTATTGGCGGATGTTATAATTTGAAAATTTATTCAGGAACATAGTCTTTTATAGTTTGAACAGTTGGTCATGTACATACTACATTTGAGGGGCATTCAATAAGTAATGCAACAATTTTTTTGCTGACCAATTTCAGTTGAAAAACTGTAGAATTTGCTGTGGGACATAATAAAATAATGTTGTTTCATCTATTATAGTTTCATTAATTTCTGATAGGTTGTGGCACCAGACATAGCCTTTAAATTGGAATCCGTGACGTAGGTGTATTCCAAGCAGAGAGGTGTCATTGAGTTTCTTCTGGCTGAAAAACAGTGCATCATGGATATTTGTAGGAACTTGCAGAATGTCTAGAGAGATCTGGCAATGGAAAAAAGCATTGTCATTCATTGGGCAAGGCATCTGTCATCACCATAACAAGGCTGTGCAAACCTGTCTGATGTCCCATGTGCCATCTGCCTGTCCACAGCTTTGACTCCTGAAATAATGAAACTACTGGACACACTTATTTGAGGTGATCAATGGATTACAATCAAACATCTTGCTACACATCTGTAAGTCTCTGTTGATAGTGCTGACGTAGTTATCCAGTAGAGGCTGGATAATGACAATTTTTTGTCAAACATCATGACAGGTGAGGAAACATGGGTTTGTCACTTCAAACCAGAAACAAAACTGAAATCCAAGTAGTGGCACCACACCACCTCTCCTCAGAAGAAAAAGTTCAAAGCAGCTCCCTCAGCTGGTAAACTCATGGTGACAGTGTTCTGGGGCTCTAAAGGGGCTATTCTGTTTGATATCCTCCCTTATGATACAATGATCAACTCTGAAGTATATTGTGCTAACCTCTGGAAAATGAGGAGATAACTTCAGTGTGTTTGTCACCACTAAAATGCCAATGAACCTACGTGACAATACAAAGCCTCACACAAGTCTGCACACCTGGAGGAGGTCATAAACCTTTATTGGGTTGTTACCAGGAGAAAGAAAACTGGCGTTCTACGAGTTGGAGTGTGGAATGTCAAATCCCTAAATCGGGCAGGTAGGTTAGAAAATTTAAAAAAGGAAATGGAGAGGTTAAAGTTAGATATAGTGGGAATTAGTGAAGTTTGGTGACAGGAGGAACAAGGCTTCTGGTCAGGTGAATACAGGGTTATAAATACAAAATCAAATAGGGGTAATGCAGGGGTAGGCTTAATAATGCATAAAAAAATAGGAATGCGGGTAAGCTACAACAAACAGCATAGTGAATGCATCATTGTGGCCAAGATATACAGGGTGTTTCAAAAATGACCAGTATATTTGAAACGGCAATAAAAACTAAATGAGCAGCGATAGAAATACACCGTTTGTTGCAATATACTTGGGACAACAGTACATTTTCAGGCAGACAAACTTTCGAAATTACAGTAGTTACAATTTTCAACAACAGATGGCGCTGTGGTCTGGGAAACTCTATAGTACGATATTTTCCACATATCCACCATGCGTAGCAATAATATGGCGTAGTCTCTGAATGAAATTACCCGAAACCTTTGACAACGTGTCTGGTGGAATGGCTTCACATGCAGATGAGATGTACTGCTTCAGCTGTTCAATTGTTTCTGGATTCTGGCGGTACACCTGGTCTTTCAAGTGTCCCCACAGAAAGAAGTCACAGGGGTTCATGTCTGGCGAATAGGGAGGCCAATCCATGCCGCCTCCTGTATGTTTCGGATAGCCCAAAGCAATCACACGATCATCGAAATATTCATTCAGGAAATTAAAGACGACGGCCGTGTGATGTGGCCGGGCACCATCTTGCATAAACCACGAGGTGTTCGCAGTGTCGTCTAAGGCAGTTTGTACCGCCACAAATTCATGAAGAATGTCCAGATAGCGTGATGCAGTAATCGTTTCGGATCTGAAAAATGGGCCAATGATTCCTTTGGAAGAAATGGCGGCCCAGACCAGTACTTTTTGAGGATGCAGGGACGATGGGACTGCAACATGGGGCTTTTCGGTTCCCCATATGCGCCAGTTCTGTTTATTGACGAAGCCGTCCAGGTAAAAATAAGCTTCGTCAGTAAACCAAATGCTGCCCACATGCATATCGCCGTCATCAATCCTGTGCACTATATCGTTAGCGAATGTCTCTCGTGCAGCAATGGTAGCGGTGCTGAGGGGTTGCCGCGTTTGAATTTTGTATGGATAGATGTGTAAACTCTGGTGCATGAGACAATACGTGGACGTTGGCATCATTTGTACCGCAGCTGCAACACGGCGAACAGAAACCCAAGGCCGCTTTTGGATCACCTGCTGCACTAGCTGCGCGTTGCCCTCTGTGGTTGCCGTACGCGGTCGCCCTACCTTTCCAGCACGTTCATCCGTCGTGTTCCCAGTCCGTTGAAATTTTCAAACAGATTCTTTATTGTATCGCTTTTCGGTCCTTTGGTTACATTAAACCTCCGTTGAAAACTTCGTCTTGTTGCAACAACACTGTGTTCTAGGCGGTGGAATTCCAACACCAGAAAAATCCTCTGTTCTAAGGAATAAACCATGTTGTCTACAGCACACTTGCACGTTGTGAACAGCACACGCTTACAGCAGAAAGACAACATACAGAATGGCGCACCCACAGACTGCGTTGTCTTCTATATCTTTCACATCACTTGCAGCGCCATCTGTTGTTGAAAATTGTAACTACTGCAATTTCGAAAGTTTGTCTGCCTGAAAATGTACTGTTTTCCCAAGCATATTGCAACGAACGGTGTATTTCTATCACTGCTCGTTTAGTTTTTATTGCCGTTTCAAATATACCGGTCATTTTTGAAACACCCTGTATATGAAGCCCATGCTTATCACAGTAGTACAAGTTTATATGCTGACTAGCTCCACAGGTGACGAAGTGATTGATGAAATGTATGATGAGATAAAAGAAATTATTCAGATAGTGAAGGGGACGAAAATTTAATTGCCATGGGTGACTGGAACTTGATAGTAGGAAAGGGAAGAGAAGAAAAAGTAGTAGGTGAATATGGGATGGGGGTAAGGAATGAAAGTGGAAGCCACCTGGTATAATTTTGCACAGAGCATAACTTAATCATAACTAACACTTGGATCAAGAATCATAAAAGAAGGCTATTTACATGGAAGAAGCCTGGAGATTCTGACAGGTTTCAGATAGATTATATAATGGTAAGACAGAGATTTAGGAACCAGGTTTTCAATTGTAAGACATTTCCAGGGGCAGATGTGGTCTCTGACCACAATCTATTGATTATTAACTGTAGATTAAAACTAAAGAAACTGAAAAAAAGGTGGGAATTTAAGGAGATGGGACCTGGGTAAATTGACAGAACCAGAGGTTGTCGAAAGTTTCAGGGAGAACATCAGGGAACGATTGACAAAAATGGGGGAAAGAAATACAGTAGCTAAGAAGAATGGGTAGCTTTGAGAGATGAAATAGTGAAGGCGGCAGAGGATCAAGTACGTAAAAAGACGAGGGCTAATAGAAATCCTTGGGTAACAGAAGAAATATTGAATTTAATTGATGAAAGGAGAAAATACAAAAATGTTGCAAATGAAACAGGCAAAAAGGAATACAAACATCTCAGAAATGAGACTGACAGGAAGTGCAAAATGGCTAATCAAGGATGGCTAGAGGACAAATATAAGGCTATGGAGGTGTTAATCACTAGGGGTAAGATAGATACTGCCTACAGGAAAATTGAAGAGACCTTTGGAGAAAAGAGAACCACTTGCATGAATATCAAGGACTTAGACAGAAATGCAGTTCTAAGCAAATAAGGGACGGCAGAAGGGTAGATGGAGTATATAGAGGGTCTATACAAGGGTAATGTCCTTGAGGACAATATTATAGAAATGGAAGAGAATGCAGATGAAGATGAAATGGGAGATATAATACTGCGTGAAGAGTTTGACAGAGCACTGATAGACCTAAGTCGAAACAAGGCCCTGGGAGTAGACAACATTCCATTAGAACTACTAACAGCCTTGGGAGAGCCAGCCCTGATAAAACTCTACCATCTGGTGAGCAAGATGTATGAGACAGGCGAAATACCTCAGACTTCAAGAAGAATATAATAATTCCAATCCCAAAGAAAGCAGGGGTTGAGAGATGTGAAATTACCAAACTATCAGTTTAATAAGCCATGGCTGCAAAATATTAACATGAATTCTTTACAGATGAATGGAAAAACTGGTAGAAGTCTTGGGGAAGATCAGTTTGGATTCTGTAGAAATGTTGGAACACGTGAGGCAATACTGACCCTATGTCTTATCTTAGAAAATAGATTATGGAAAGGCAAACCTATGTTTCTAGCATCGGTAGACTTAGAGAAAGCTTTTGACAATGTTGACTGGAATACTCTATTTCAAATTCTGAGGGTAGCAGAGGTAATATACCGCAAGCGAAAGACCTTTTACAATTTGTACAGAAACCAGATGGCAGTTATAAGAGTCGAGGGGCATGAAAGGGAAGCAGTGGTTGGGAAGGGGGTGAGACATGGTTATAGCCTCTCCCAGATGTTATTCAAGCTGTATATTGAGCAAGCAGTAAAGGAAACAAAAGAAAAATTCAGAGTAGGAATTAAAATCCAAGGAGAAGAAACAAAAACTTTGACGTTCGCCGATGTCATTGTAATTCTGTCAGAGACAGCAAAGGACCTGGAAGAGCAGCTGAACGGAATGGACAGTGTCTTGAAAGGAGGATATAAGATGAACATCAACAAAAGCAAAACAAGGATAGTGGAATGTAGTTGAAATAAATCGGGTGATGCTATGGGAATTATATTAGGAAATAAGATGCTTAAAGTAGTAAAGGAGTTTTGATATTTGGGGAGCAACATAACTGATGATGGTCGAAGGAGAGAAGATATAAAGTGTAGGCTGGCAATGGCAAGGAAAGCGTTTCTGAAGAAGAGAAATTTGTTGACATCAAGTATAGATTTAAGTGTCAGGAGTCTTTTCAGAAAGTATTTGTAAGGAGTGTAGCCATGTATGGAAGTGAAACATGTATGATAAATACACTCCTGGAAATGGAAAAAAGAACACATTGACACCGGTGTGTCAGACCCACCATACTTGCTCCGGACACTGCGAGAGGGCTGTACAAGCAATGATCACACGCACGGCACAGCGGACACACCAGGAACCGAGGTGTTGGCCGTCGAATGGCGCTAGCTGCGCAGCATTTGTGCACCGCCGCCGTCAGTGTCAGCCAGTTTGCCGTGGCATACGGAGCTCCATCGAAGTCTTTAACACTGGTAGCATGCCGCGACAGTGTGGGCGTGAACCGTATGTGCAGTTGACGGACTTTGAGCGAGGGCGTATAGTGGGCATGCGGGAGGCCGGGTGGATGTACCGCCGAATTGCTCAACACGTGGGGCGTGAGGTCTCCACAGTACATCGATGTTGTCGCCAGTGGTCGGCGGAAGGTGCACGTGCCCGTCGACCTGGGACCGGACCGCAGCGACGCATGGATGCACACCAAGACCTAGGATCCTACGCAGTGCCGTAGGGGACCGCACCGCCACTTCCCAGCAAATTAGGGACACTGTTGCTCCTGGGGTATCGGCGAGGACCATTCGCAACCGTCTCCATGAAGCTGGGCTACGGTCCCGCACACCGTTAGGCCGTCTTCCGCTCACGCCCCAACATCGTGCAGCCCGCCTCCAGTGGTGTCGCGACAGGCGTGAATGGAGGGACGAATGGAGACGTGTCGTCTTCAGCGATGAGAGTCGCTTCTGCCTTGGTGCCAATGATGGTCGTATGCGTGTTTGGCGCCGTGCAGGTGGGCGCCACAATCAGGACTGCATACGACCGAGGCACACAGGGCCAACACCCGGCATCATGGTGTGGGGAGCAATCTCCTACACTGGCCGTACACCACTGGTGATCATCGAGGGGACACTGAATAGTGCATGGTACATCCAAACCGTCATCGAACCCATCGTTCTACCATTCCTAGACCGGCAAGGGAACTTGCTGTTCCAACAGGACAATGCACGTCCGCATGTATCCCGTGCCACCCAACGTGCTCTAGAAGGTGTAAGTCAACTACCCTGGCCAGCAAGATCTCCGGATCTGTCCCCCATTGAGCATGTTTGGGACTGGATGAAGCGTCGTCTCACGCGCTCTGCACGTCCAGCACGAACGCTGGTCCAGCTGAGGCGCCAGGTGGAAATGGCATGGCAAGCCATTCCACAGGACTACATCCAGCATCTCTACGATCGTCTCCATGGGAGAATAGCAGCCTGCATTGCTGCGAAAGGTGGATATACACTGTACTAGTGCCGACATTGTGCATGCTCTGTTCCCTGTGTCTATGTGCCTGTGGTTCTGTCAGTGTGATCATGTGATGTATCTGACCCCAGGAATGTGTCAATAAAGTTTCCCCTTCCTGGGACAATGAATTCACGGTGTTCTTATTTCAATTTCCAGGAGTGTAGTATAGACAAGAAGAAAATAGAAGCTTTCTAAATGTGGTGCTACAGAAAAATGCTGAAGAGTAGATTGGTAGATCACAAAACTAATGTGGAGGTATTGAATAGAATTGGAGAGAAGAGAAATTTGTGGTACAACTTGACTAGAAGAAGGGATTGGTTGGTAGGTCATATTCTGAGACATCAAGTGATCACCAATTTAGTATATGGAGGGAAGCGTGGAGGGTAAAAATTGTAGAGGGAGACCATGAGATGAATACACTAAATAGATTCAGAAGGACGTATGTTGCAGTAGGTACTGGGAGATGAAGAAGCTTGCACAGGATAGGGTAGCATGGAGAACTGCATCAAACCAGTCTCTGGACTGAAGACCACAACAACAAAACTCCCTCATCCACCATACAGCCCAGTTCTCACACCTTCCTACTCCCTTCCCTTTGGCTCAAGGAAGGATGCATTCTGCAGGAAGCAGTACATGGGTGATGTGGGGTATATTGATGCAGCATGTCATTTGCTCCAATGAAGACCAGCAGAGTGGTACCGTACCAGCATACAAGCTCTCCAGTTAGTGGCATAAGACCATCACATTGAATGGAGATGATGTTGAAAAATAGGATTTTGTAGCCAAAAGAGTGGGGAAGAGTATGGAATCGCCAATAAAATCAACTGCCTTTTAGAAAACTTAAATGTTGCATTACCTACTGAACACCCCTCATAATTATTTGACTTTAAGACAGTCTGATCTCCTTGTTTACAGTTATGTATTTTAACCCTTTCATGGGCCATGGTGGATGTACTTCACACTAAACATATTTCTTAACAACTTTCATGGTCCTTGGGCTGCATACTTACCACCAACTTAGGGGTATCCCAAAGTTTTTGGGAATGTATCTCAGCATCTCTGTCTATGCCTGGCATATATGTGGTAGCACACTGCACCAGGTGTATGAAAACTACTGCAACAACCACTTTCTGTTTGTTGTGGGATCACTACTGTTGTCAGAACACATTGCTTCCCTTCTGCAATATACTTTATTGTGATCTGTATCAGCTCATACCTTTACTGAGTGATAAAGTTTCAAGGACTGTTTCACGTTGTAGTAGGTAAACATTAATACCAGTAACAAATATTTTTTTTAAATCGAGGAAAAGAAAACATAAAATAAAAACAGAATACAATGTTCATTACTTTTTATGTGTAATGGCAACACATAACAGCTCACAAAGGGAAGTGTGAAATCAATTTACCACCACAGTTTTAATACCTCACAAATGTGCCATGATGATATATGCACACCATAGTTCTTGGTCCTAGATCACAATAACAAAATTATCAAGAAATAAATATATGCAGTTGATCACAATTCTAAAAGCATAGTGAAAAAATTATCTTCTCTGAGATGCTACAAAAGATGTGTCCCCTAATGAGTTAAAGAACATTGAAAACTTTATCTATGTACCACATGCCAGCTTATGTTAGATACTGGAGAGAACTTTTGGTTCTGCAGCTGTCTCCATTTATTCGAGATAGAATCATGAATGGTATGAAGACACTTGTTGACATTCCTCCTTATGGGTTCTGGTATTTCAGATGCTCTTGTCTCTGTGGCTTCTAATAGCAACTTGTAGTGGGAAGTAATATTTAAACTCCAAGAGTCTTGAAATGTCTGTGAAGCATTTTGATTTAATTAAAATGGACTACTGATGTTGTTGCATCTACTTTATGTATAGTTAATAATGTCAACACACATTACAAATATATGTGTACACTGAGGAAACCACGTTACATTGTGTAGTAGGGCATGCTTCTGGTACCACTCCCTTACCTCCCATCCCTGTTTTCTTCTATATGGAAATTTTCTAGAGACAAATATTGAAGGATGTAGTAATCTTCCCAAGCTTCATTAGAAGGTATGTTCTCAAAATTTGGACAGTTAGCCCTATATAGTAAATAGATAATTAACTTAAAATTTGTCAGATTGTCTAGTTTATGGTTACTTCTGTTCAAGAACATCATAGATATGTGTTTGTATTTTGCATACCAGCTTAATGGCAGGCAGTGGTGATATTTTCTGCTTCTACAATGAATTCCATTTATTTTAAATAAAATCACAGCTAATACTGGGGAGGAGAATAGTTGAAAATCATCCTTATGGGGTCTAATTACTCACATAATCCTGTCTGCATCACTTCTAATGAGCAACGTGTAGGAGGAAGTATTATTTTGCGTGACCAATTGTGGACAGTACATTGTCAGAAGTTTTCCAGTAAATGAGATTTGTTCAATTTGTAATGAACTTTGAGGTTGTCAGATCTACTTCCTACATTGTTAATGATGTTTCTTAACATTAAAGAGCTGCATGAGTACTCAGGATAGTACCTTACAGCGTGTAGTAGAGAGTAATTCTGGTACCACTATCATCTGCAATCATCCTTGCTGCATTTGCAAATGTCACATGAAAATTATGATGGTTAATTAAGCTCTCATTTTATCAACCAAGTACTTGGAGGACATTAAAATTACTCCACCCTTCCTTGGAAGTTATGTACACACAACTGGGACAGCTAGTTATGTATGGCAAATGAATACTTGAAATTTAGACTACCTGATTGTCTTGTTTATGGTTTCTGCTGTTAAAGGACACTGAAAACATGTACGTATTCTCCACAAACAAGCTTAATGGCTTGTGGTTGAGAGTATCCCTGATTCCAGCCCCAATTAATTTTGTTCCATATACAATCTTGAATGTTTAGTATGGTGTCAAGTGTTGATTATTCTCAGTATGAGCTCCAATTTTCAGACCACATTGTCTTTATCACATTAAGGAAACTTGTTGGAGAAAATAAAACCGTGCTTGAACATTCTTGGAGTTACATTTTCAGAATTTTGACAGGACATTATTATCATTCCAATAATAATGGTTTTTGTGGTTGTCAGATTTACTTGTTTGATGGTAATAATAATAATTAACTTTAAAGAGGAACATAAGTACAGAGAAAACCACCTTACAGTGTGTATTAAAGTGCACTTATGGCACCACTGTCATTTCTACCTTTCCCTGTTGCATTTGGGAATGGTGTGTGAGAAGAAATGTTTTATAAGCTCAGACTTTTTTCATCGTGGTAATTTCATGGGCCCTTATACAGAGCTGCTGAGAACTTGGTTGTGGCCTGGCACAGGACGTGTGGTTGGGCCCCATCTCCAAATATACCAGTCCAATTTCAATCCTATTTGAAAGAAGTTTTGACATGATTTACTTAATGGTGATTCACAAAAACACTTATTGGGATGAAATATAGAATAAATATAATTTCTTATTAAAGACTAAAAATATAATCAAAAATGCAGCAAGTCATATGGTACTATATATTGCATGAGATACTGCCAATGTAGTTAGGGTGAGCTAACAGTGATTCATTATGCAGTAGGCTGAATTACAGTGCATGGTAGTATACACATGTGTACCATCGAGCCACTATTTACAGTACTATGTTTGACTGCACGTTTGATGTGGTGTTATCCTGTATTACAGACTCTTTGTGCATTAGGCACTTATGCAGACTGTGACACATCATTGCTTTGTGTTTTGAAAGCAGCTGCCTTGAAGTAATATCATCAAGTTTTCTGAAGCAGAGTAGAAAGTTTATACAAAGGTGTACCAAGTAAGTTTTCCTTTCTGATGTCATAGTGGACATGAACATTCACATTACTTATGAATAATACAGTGCTTGCAGATGCTTCTTCTCTGTACAAAAGCAAGTGCACATCAATTAGATTTTAGATGCTTTTTCTGCAGCTCTTATTCTTACCACGGAAACAATGAACTACTGAAGTTAGTTTGTTATTATAAGATGCAGAATATCTTCTGGAAAATTTGTTTACTTAGTGTCAGGTATTAAAATATGTAACACTGATTTCTATGTGGGTGCAGAAAGATGGAATTGACAATGAAAGTTACATTTTCTGGCTTCTGTGTTTAATTTTTTTCCAAGCACATTGTTTGCATTCACATTTCTGATTTCTACACACATTTTCAGTCAGAATTAGGATAAAATGTGGTAGCTACACATATAAATAACATTCACAAATACAGTTGCAATGTTCATCATGTTGTTGTTGTTGTGGTCTTCAGTCCTGAGACTGGTTTGATGCAGCTCTCCATGCTACCCTATCCTGCGCAAGCTTTTTCATCTCCCAGTACCTACTGCAACCTACATCCTTCTGAATCTGCTTAGTGTATTCATCTCTTGGTCTCCCTCTACGATTTTTACCCTCCACGCTGCCCTCCAATACTAAATTGGTGATCCCTTGATGCCTCAGAACATGTCCTACCAACCAGTCCCTTCTTCTGGTCAAGTTGTGCCACAAACTTCTCTTCTCCCCAATCCTATTCAATACTTCCTCATTAGTTATGTGATCTACCCATCTAATCTTCAGCATTCTTCTGTAGCACCACATTTCGAAAGCTTCTATTCTCTTCTTGTCCAAACTAGTTATCGTCCATGTTTCACTTCCATACATGGCTACACTCCATACGAATACTTTCAGAAATGACTTCCTGACACTTAAATCAATACTGGATGTTAACAAATTTCTCTTCTTCAGAAACGCTTTCCTTGCCATTGCCAGCCTACATTTTATATCCTCTCTACTTCGACCATCATCAGTTATTTTGCTCCCCAAATAGCAAAACTCCTTTACTACTTTAAGTGCGTCATTTCCTAATCTAATTCCCTCAGCATCACCCGATTTAATTTGACTACATTCCATTATCCTTGTTTTGCTTTTGTTGATGTTCATCTTATATCCTCCTTTAAGACACTGTCCATTACATTCAACTGCTCTTCCAAGTCCTTTGCTGTCTCT
Organism: Schistocerca piceifrons; assembly: GCF_021461385.2. Classification (NCBI taxonomy): domain Eukaryota; kingdom Metazoa; phylum Arthropoda; class Insecta; order Orthoptera; family Acrididae; genus Schistocerca; species Schistocerca piceifrons. Next base: position 620,034,238 of record NC_060149.1, read on the forward strand.
GACAGAATTACAATGTCATCGGCGAACCTCAAAGTTTTTATTTTTTCTCCATGAATTTTAATACCTACTCCTAATTTTTCTTTTGTTTCCTTTACTGCTTGCTCAATATACAGATTGAACAACATCGGGGAGAGGCTACAACCCTGTCTTACTCCCTTCCCAACCACTGCTTCCCTTTCATGTCCCTCGACTCTTATAACTGCCATCTGGTTTCTGTACAAATTGTAAATAGCCTTTCGCTCCCTGTATTTTACCCCTGCCACCTTAAGAATTTGAAATAGGGTATTCCAGTCAACATTGTTAAAAGCTTTCTCTAAGTCTACAAATGCTAGAAACGTAGGTTTGCCTTTCCTTAATCTTTCTTCTAAGATAAGTCTTAAGGTCAGTATCGCCTCACGTGTTCCAGTGTTTCTACGGAATCCAAACTGATCTTCCCCGAGGTTGGCTTCTACTAGTTTTTCCATTCGTCTGTAAAGAATTCGTGTTAGTATTTTGCAGCTGTGACTTATTAAGCTGATAGTTCCGTAATTTTCACATCTGTCAACACCTGCTTTCTTTGGGATTGGAATTATTATATTCTTCTTGAAGTCTGAGGGTATTTCGCCTGTTTCATACATCTTGCTCACCAGATGGTAGAGTTTTGTCAGGACTGGCTCTCCCACGGCCGTCAGTAGTTCCAATGGAATATTGTCTACTCCGGGGGCCTTGTTTCGACTCAGGTCTTTCAGTGCTCTGTCAAACTCTTCACGCAGTATCGTATCTCCCATTTCATCTTCATCTACATCCTCTTCCATTTCCATAATATTGTCCTCAAGTACATCGCCCTTGTATAGACCCTCTATATACTCCTTCCACCTTTCTGCTTTCCCTTCTTTGCTTAGAACTGGGTTTCCATCTGAGCTCTTGATATTCATACAAGTCATTCTCTTATCTCCAAAGGTCTCTTTAATTTTCCTGTAGGCTGTATCTATCTTACCCCTAGTGAGATAGGCCTCTACATCCTTACATTTGTCCTCTAGCCATCCCTGCTTAGCCATTTTGCACTTCCTGTCGATCTCATTTTTGAGACGTTTGTATTCCTTTTTGCCTGTTTCACTTACTGCATTTTTATATTTTCTCCTTTCATCAATTAAATTCAGTATTTCTTCTGTTACCCATGATTTCTACTAGCCCTCGTCTTTTTACCTACTTGATCCTCTGCTGCCTTCACTACTTCATCCCTCAAAGCTACCCATTCTTCTTCTACAGTATTTCTTTCCCCCATTCCTGTCAATTGCTCCCTTATGCTCTCCCTGAATCTCTGTACAACCTCTGGTTCTTTTAGTTTATCCAGGTCCCATCTCCTTAAATTCCCACCTTTTTGCAGATTCTTCAGTTTTAATCAACAGTTGATAACCAATAGATTGTGGTCAGAGTCCACATCTGCCCCTGGAAATGTCTTACAATTTAAAACCTGGTTCCTAAATCTCTGTCTTACTATTATATAATCTATCTGATAACTTTTAGTATCTCCAGGGTTCTTCCATGTATACAACCTTCTTTCATGATTCTTAAACCAAGTGTTAGTTATGATTATGTTGTGCTCTGTGCAAAATTCTACAAGGCGGCTTCCACTTTCATTTCTGTCCCCCAATCCATATTCACCTACTATGTTTCCTTCTCTCCCTTTTCCTACACTCGAATTCCAGTCACCCATGACTATTAAATTTTCGTCTCCCTTCACAATCTGAATAATTTCTTTTATTTCATCATACATTTCTTCCATTTCTTCGTCATCTGCAGAGCTAGTTGGCATATAAACTTGTACTACTGTAGTAGGTGTGGGCTTCGTATCTATCTTGGCCACAATAATGCGTTCACTATGCTGTTTGTAGTAGCTTACCCGCATTCCTATTTTCCTATTCATTATTAAACCTACTCCTGCATTACCCCTATTTGATTTTGTGTTTATAACCCTGTAGTCACCTGACCAGAAGTCTTGTTCCTCCTGCCACCGAACTTCACTAATTCCCACTATATCTAACTTCAACCTACCCATTTCCCTTTTTAAATTTTCTAACCTACCTGCCCGATTAAGGGATCTGACATTCCACGCTCCGATCCGTAGAACGCCAGTTTTCTTTCTCCTGATAACGACATCCTCTTGAGTAGTCCCCGCCCGGAGATCCGAATGGGGGACTATTTTACCTCCGGAGTATTTTACCCAAGAGGACGCCATCATCATGTAATCATACAGTAAAGCTGCATGCCCTCGGGAAAAATTACGGCTGTAGTTTCCCCTTGCTTTCAGCCGTTCGCAGTACCAGCACAGCAAGGCCGTTTTGGTTATTGTTACAAGGCCAGATCAGTCAATCATCCAGACTGTTGCCCTTGCAACTACTGAAAAGGCTGCTGCCCCTCTTCAGGAACCGCACGTTTGTCTGGCCTCTCAACAGATACCCCTCCGTTGTGGTTGCACCTACGGTACGGCTATCTGTATCGCTGAGGCACGCAAGCCTCCCCACCAAGGCAAGGTCCATGGTTCATGGGGGGGGTGTTCATCATATTTAATCATAATAATTTTTTAGAAAGAAAACAGTTTGTATCATATGTGCATGATGTTCCACAGCCAAGATCATGCTCTAAATTTCACACTCATTTTGGGATGAAGTCCTTCCAATGCTTTTATTGCAACAAATGGCTTCCTTCAACCCAGTACAAGTTCAAAATGCTGCATTACTGTACACTGCCTTTTTAAGAAAACTGTTTAATTGCATTCTCTCTATTATGTCAGGAAACTAGAAATAGTTAATATGATACACTTTGTGTAATGCTTTAGCGCAATGAAAATCGCTTGGAATGTAGTAAAATAGAAAACAGTCATAAAATATGAATCCAGTTTCCCATTGCAGCTTTGAAAGAACTAACACACCATGTGGATGAAGCATGCAAGGTTAAATATATCATAAATGATACCAACACCATGATCCTTTCGAGACGTAGGAGACTGAAAGACTAGGAACAAATATTAGTTTGAAAAGTAGTGATGCAGATATTAATTCACAACTCAAGACTTCCACAGCTAGGGAACTGACTGATAGCTTGGCCGAGACCTACATTCCAAGATAGAAAACTTGAATTTCGAACTTAATAGTGCATCTTCAGATGCTCCTCATTAATGAATTATTGTAAAATGAGTATACACTTCATTTCATTCTATTTTCTTAATTGAATTTATTTATTTTCATTTCCCTTTAAGACAAGAGACCAATATTATACTATCTGCGCAGTGATGAAATGTGTGCTGTGCCATACATTTCAGTAAACAGTCGATAGTGCACTCACATGCAAACCACAATGAGTCATGTAGTTTTCTCTATATTACAACATACTTGTCTGTAACATTGCCAGTGGAAGATTGCAAGCCTTTTGTTCAGCAAATGTCTGATTCACTGCACCAGAGACTGGTTGTCTTGCCAAATTACATTCAGATGCAAGGTCCCTAAATCTATGAAATGTTGCTGATGACTTCTACATGTAAGACACACCTTATCATGAGCCACAATGCTGAATGACTTTTTTGTTTCAGCTACAGTCCCTCGAAGAGTATAAAGGATGTGCATAACTACACCTATAGTCTGAATTAAGGTGAAATTTTAAGCCATACATCTTATTCAAGAGGAATAACGGATCAAGAGTATTGTCTTCAACAGCTTTGATAAACTACATGCATATCTCAGTGACCTATCATGTGTCATCTTTGTGTGTTTCCATAAATACCCAAATGTTTCATCTAAAATCTACACAGTTTCATATCAGGCTTTGAAGTTGCCAATGGGGAAAAAAAAAAAAAACTTTAATAAATCTTATGAATTGACACCTGCCACTTCATTCTGGGTTGCAACATGAAATTACTTCCTATTTTTAGTTTGCACCTCTGAAAATTCTGAAGCAATATTAATTTCAGTGGCAATAACTTTAGGTTCAGGAGGAATTGTGTTCGAATGATGGTGAAGATATTTTAAGTAATTTAATAAGTTCTTGATCTGTCTCACCTCAGCATCAATGGTAGTATTTTGGGCTTGTAATAATTGGCTTCTATGGTCTATTGGTACCAGCAACTTTACACAAACTGATGTCATGATTCAGCACTTGAAAAATCTCCCATAATCCAAAACACACCATAGTATAGAATGCTTTATAGCTGACATATTTAAATTGCTAAGAGTTTCAGTAATAAAGTCTGCCTTACACAGATGAACAGCAGTTGGCCTTACAGTGTGAACCTGAGCACTCCCGTAAGTATCAGACATTCCGTATAAAGAAAACCAACACATAGTCCACAAGTTACCACTGTTGTGGACTGCAGGAGAATTGGTTGCATAGAAGTTCAGTTACTATGAAGAAAATACCTGCTTCATGGTGGCTCTCAGCTGTGTGTGATTCACATTGTAATGAATGAGAATCTGATGGAACGTTCACTGAGATAACAAAATATATAATCCATCCCTGTGGATGTGCACAAAGTTTCCCAGTTGTAAGACAAAATCTTGAAATAAACATACTTTTTTCATTTATATATCGGTATGCTGACATACTGCAAGGATGCCTACAAAGATAAGTTTGCATATAATTAACAGATAATGTTCTAAAAAACAGAGCTACATTGTTTATTACTATTTTCACCATACAACTTTAAATCCAGACCCAAACATTTGTTATTATTTCTATATGTTTTATTTTTATAATGTTTTTGTGTAACCAACAACACAGCATAACAAGGAGTTTGAAGGCTGAATATTGTGGACAGTTTACAAATATTATCAATGGCTGTCACCTTTAAAAACCTTTAAAGAAATATATATTCACAAAAAATACTTAGTAAATTAAGAAATGGTAGAATATAAACTGGAAGTCATACTAGTATTGTATGGACTCATAGAATGTTCTGGAAGGTTCTTGAAAAAAACAGCATCTCTTATTTTATTGTTCCCTGGTACTAATTGCATCAGACTGATTTTGCAGTTGATAGCTTAAACATGAGTGAAGATCATTGTAATATGGGATAGTGTAAGTGGTATTAAGTCATGTGTATCATTCTTGTGTATTGAATCTGTGAACCTGAATGTAGATCAGCTGTATATGATTGTGGATAAACCCACATTATTTGTATAGTGAAAAAAATGTGTTCACGATTTGCTGCCAAACATGCTGCAGCTAACGAATGATATTCTAGCTATGCACTACATGAGAGCCTCAACACACCGACACCACCTTGATGTCGGGTGAAACTTTCAATGAACTGTGTAGCATTACTTCCCTTAAAATTTGAAGTACATTGCTATAAAAATATTCCACATTATTTTTCAATTTTGTGAAGAGAATGAACAGTTTTCTAATTGTTACAGTAAGTGAAAGGCATTTTAGGTGGGTGTTCTTACCAGGATCATAGGCATTTTTGACTGAGGCACTATGAGTTTCCTTAGTTCAGACAAACATCCCAAGAATATTTATATCTATGATGCTCATAACAAAATTTACTGAATAGACGTGGATCTATGATTGAAGATTGTAAAAGAATTTTACAGAACACAAGTAATTGAAAAACAATTAACAACAATTATGAAAAGTATAGATTCCCACTCACAGTAAAGATGATACATAAAGTTACACACTTGCATAACAAAAAGACTGTTACACATTAAGAATTGTTCCAAAGTGTTCTTCAGAAAAGAATGGGAAACAAACACATTCACACAAAAGGCACATATAATCCACAGTCGACCAGTACTTCCAGCTACTCTGGCCAGACTGCCAATCAACAAACAACCTGAAACCTTGCGCATGAGACTACGGAACAAAAAACAAGTAAAGTGCTCAGTCTTTACAAAACTCAGTTCTCTTTGGAACAAAGTACTTTATAATAACGTTAAAATGTATGAAATTAAAGAAATAGGAAGTGAAGCTCCAGGGGCTCTTAGATGTAGGTCAAGATATTTTTGACAAACCTGATCAGAATGACATACTAAGAATAATATTACGAAAATTGGAGGAATGAAAACAGAAATGAAACCTAACAGGGACCGAATGAAACCAACACCAACTCCTTAAAAACACAACTAAAAGTTATAGTGCAGAAAAACAGTGACCATTTATGTTTCAAACTGGAAAAAATAAAATCCATTTAGGAGGCTAACAGTGAACAAACAAGCAATCAACTTCTATGAACAGCATAGTAAATAAAATTAACAGCAAACTTAGTGAAGTTATTGAAGAGGAACATTCAGATGTAGAAACTATTTCTGCTCTTGTTGTGAAAGAAAATACTGTTAACACAACCCCACTTGTCTTGTCTCTGTTGCATGAAGTAGAAAAGCAGCTGTTTACACTTATAGAACTGTCGAGAAAACAATTTTCAAGGACAGATGTAAAATCGTAAAAGAACTATATACTGGAAAAGTGTACATCATAATCAATGATGGCCATTTTATCCAAGAAATTAAATAATAAAATTATATTTGTTTTAAGTTTTTGTGCAAATTTTATCTTCAATGATATACAGACAAAGCTAAAAATTTCAGTCTGGAAAGGTCAATTTCAAATTGATATTTATAGTCACATATTTGACACAGATTAACAAAACTCTCAGCTTAAAGATGGTTTAGATATTTTTCTTGGCAGTGTGCTGTGTTTTCACTGAATATAGTGGGGTAAAATTGAGGCTTTTCATTGATACCGAAGCAGTGTCTTACTTACCTGGAAATCAAGAGAGTAATGTTCAGGAACTGTAGCAGTAAAGCAGTCAGTTGATAACGAGTCTGTGATACAGGCTTAGCTAACCTATGGCCATGATCCTCTAGCATCATTTCTTGGAAAGGCTTTAACTGTTGTTCTACATGTCCTCAGCTTCTCATCTTTATATCTTGTTGCAACTACCTCACACCATCAATCTATTTTCTTTTTTTTACTAGTCTAATAATTTCACAGCAATCACTAAGTATGTGCAGCTGAAAATAAGATTTACTACTGTTTATGCTGGAAAGACACTCAAAAATAAAGTAACATTATTTACAGTTCTGAAGTTATTCCTGAGTGTCAGATATAAGATGTTTACACAAAGTTACATTGAAAATATGAAAATCCACTTGCTTTTCTTTTAACATAATTTAATTTTTGTCTCTATTATGCAAACTGTGGTATGCTATTTTTCGTTACTACTGTTTACAATGTGTTTAAGATGTGGTGAGTGCAACATTAAATATGTTAATGACGTTAACAAATGAACAACAGTCAGGTAATGGACAGTCAATGTTCTGTGACATATCTCTGGTGTGTGCTTATATTCTTTGAAGTCTGTTTTAGTGCTTACTGCTTAAGCATGTGGTTTTCTGTCCTTCTATAGGAGAATTAATTGCTTTATTTTTAAAGTGCATCCAAGTTAGTTGGTTGCATGTTCCATTGATCAATCGCATGGTATGGTAGCCGTTATGATGTTAACGTGTCAAGTGCACAAGAAATGCACATATGAAACAAGATTTTTTTAATATATACACAATACAGAGTTAAAGATTAATAGTTCTATTACTTACCCCATTCCCTTAAATGGCACAAAATTCATTTACTATATTTATAGATTTATTTATTCCTATTCATGAATTCATTTATGGTATAGAACTAGCTGTCAAGGTGATATGATTTCAATTTATTTTTTAAGCTATTACTGCTGTCTGTCAGACATTTTATTTCATCTGGTAATTTGTCGAAAATCTTTATAGCAGCATATTTTACCCTTTTCTGTGCCAAAGATAGGTTGAGTAAAGAGTAGTGTAAGTCTTTCTTTTTTCTGGTATTATAATCATGAATGTCACTGTTGTTATTAAACTGGTCCATGTGGCTGAGAACAAATTTCATTAGTGAATAAATGTACTGTGAGGCTATTGTAAGAATTCCCAGTCTTTTAGAAAGATGCCTACAAGATGTGCGACTATGAACTGCACTCATTATTCTAACCGCTTTCTTTTGAGCAGTGAATACTTTCTGTCTAATTGTTGAGTTACCCCAAAATATTATCTTTTTCTAAGGCTATTTTCCTCCCATATATTTTCATATCATTTCACGTGCAATCTAAATTGCGATCAGACAACATATTGTGATCTCTGTATTCCTACTCACAAATATACATATCACGTCAGAAAGCTTCTAGTGTCACTTCAGAGTTTAATCCAAAGGAGTATTTATTAATCTTTGCAGAAGCACTCATCGAAAAAACGGCCATTCTGTATTGTGCAAGTTATAGCTTCTCGGGTCGTTGCTGTTTTTCCTCATATTGGCTACTTTATCGCATTCCCTAAGGACACTAATTGCCTGGTCCACTTTCATGCATTCTGTTTACGCTTTTTAATTTTTTGTAACCAAGCTGGCGGCAGTTGTACAACACTGTGCCATCTTCATACTAAAACAGATGCTTTGTAATACAGCTGCTCGAACACAGTTAGTAACAATAGTATTTGGGTGTAGACAAACAAATGAGACGCGAATCATTAATAAAATATAAGAAATTGTTTAAAAAAACTTCGTGTTTAGTGTTTTGCAAATACTCTTTGTCTTTCTATTTGTTAAACAATATTTATTTTATTTGTGGTAAGATCTTATGGGACTAAACTGCTGAGGTCATCGGTCCCTAAGCTTACACATTACTTAATCTAACGTAAACTAACTTTCGCTACGGACAACACACACACCCATGCCCGAGAGAGGACTCGAACATTCGACGGGAGGAGCCGCGCCAAACGTGACAGGACGCCCTTGACCACGCAGCTAACCCACGCGGCTGCCAAACAATAGTGACAGTATAATGCTGACCATTCGTTAACAGTTTCATGGTTTCCTTACTGTAGGAGATGTGTGTGGAAATTGCAGGTCGTTGGAAACGAAAGTATGTACGGAAAACAGGAAATAAAACGTACTGTAACGTAATGCCTGGTGAGTACAGAACCATAGAGCCTGATCCAAATCTCAGAAATTTGTTTTGGTCAGTGTTTAAGCCTGCAGTAGATGGCAACAGAGTCAACTATGTATGCTGTTTGGAATGCAATTAACTTCAAGCGCACACTAAAGGGTCATCTGGCACTTAATATTTCACGCCATTCGCATGTGACTAATAAAAAAAAGTGATGTTTGTTGACCAAAAACGCCTTCCCATATCTACTCAGGACAAAATTATTGACCAATGCGTGCCCATGTGAGCAAGATAGGGCCTACTAATGATTATTTGAAGCAGTTGGAGGTGAAGGATTTTGGGATGTGGCTCAAACAATAGTTGACAGTGCAGTGACTTACGAAAATCTATCCGCAAAAGCTGTTATGCCTCATCCCTCAACTGTCTCACGACATGTAACACAACAAGGGAAAAACCTTAGGAATGAAATTACACCTGAGGTAATTTATTAGTGAACAGAGGTGAATGTTCGGCGACCACAAATTTTGTTAATCGGGACTTAAGATCACACGTCTCGTTTACGATGTTTCCAGGCAAACCTAAAACGGGCGAAAATCTTATAAAGGACTTGTTGAGACTTTTTATTTCCCTATGTATTCACGTGAATAGTCTCATGGATATACTGTCTACTACTGATCAAAGTGCCAACATTATCACTTCCATTCGTGAATATTCCTAGACGGAATTGTTCCTGTCATCGCTTAACACAATGAAAAGTAATGCGTTGAATATGCAGTACATGGCATCCAACTGTCCGCACTTTCATTTTGTTCCGACTGTGGTGAAGGACCTAGTGACATACGCAAAGGAAAGTGACCTTGTTCATAGCCTTGACAGAACTCTGGAGCAGTCGAACAATACTTGTTGAAAGACATGATTAACCATGCTTGAATTGGTGAAAAAGCAGTACTCAATATTTTGTGAGAAGCTCACTGAGAAAGGAAAAATAAAAACTATAGAAGGCACCGACATCACATTACTGGACGAATTGATTTCTCTTCTGACGGTGTGTATGCTATAGTGCTTTTATATTCAGTTGGTATACGTTAGCATGTGAATTATTTCTGGAATTTTAAAGCAGCGACTTTCCTTATAAGTCTTCAAGGAGGCCTCAAAAGAACTAGAAACTGATAAATCGCCTACATTGTACCTGTTGTATCCACGGAAGGTGACGCTTCTGAGAAATTTAAGCAAAAACCTCAAGACGGAGAGGCATCTGAAACAAACCTTTCACGAATCCGACTAAAATTATTTAGAGGAAAAGTTACTAACTCAGACACACTTAGAGCTAGCTTCTTTAATATGGGCACCTTTTCACCATCTGAAAATGCTCTCTGAATCTCAGAGTCGTGAAACCATGGAAGAGGTGAGGCACAGAATCTACGAACTGCTACATAAATAATTCCGAGTGACCGGTCACAATAGGATGCTCCCTCCCCAAGCACAGCATTTTAAGTTATGCTATTTAGTCGCATACGTGGCCGGAAACACGGCTATAATTGTCATGGTTCAAATGGCTCTGAGCACTATGGGACTTAACATTTGATGCCATCAGTCCCCTAGAACTTAGAACTGCTTGAACCTAACGACGTCTCACACATCCAAGCCCGTGGCAGGATTCGAACCTGCGACCATAGCGGTCGCGTGGTTCCAGACTGAAGCGCCTGGAAACATTCGTCCACAGCGGTCGGCTAACTGTCATGCCTAAGAGAACTTTCGTTCCTTGGAAAGTGAAAATTACACGTTTCTATGAATATAAATGCCAACTATACTGTTGCGATGCTTATTTTCTCATTTTCGGTCTTTGTTTGTCGGCATTTAAGCACAAAAACTTATGGAATCGATTGATACCGTTCATATTTCCGCAAACGCAAATTTCCAATACGTTCGCATTTCGTATTATATCAAAATACCCGCTCTCTGAAGTGTACAATGTTTCGCAGCTTGGGGTGCGAAGTATAGAAGAAACACATGAAATATTAAATAATTATCATTTCGTAAATTCTGGGTCTACGAATGAGAGCATGAGGCTTATCTCATTATCTTAGATGCAACACATTAACAAAATCATAAATCCTTCGTACAAAGATGCTACTTGATCTGGGCGTATTGTAGTTACACAAACCATAGTTGCTCCATCACAAAAAAGTTTCTTCGCTGACTATCCACTTGAACTTAAAAGTTTTTTCTTGGAATAAAATTAATGAACATTACGCTTCACTTTGAACCTTAATTTATTCGACACCGTCTTGCTAGTCTCCGAAGACAAAGTGGGATTTTAGATTTTGGACAGAAATGTTTTATATCGAAGTATCATGTGATCGATTATTGAGTTGCAGAGGCTGCAACATACTACAATTGTTCAAATTATTGTTCGGAGGTATCACTTTTAACGTCGTAATTGACGTATATTGTTGTTGTGGAGTAGGAGAACGATTTAAGAGATCAACACCATCTATTTCACTGTCTTGATACGTGGAGGAGCAACAGCTAAATAGAACTATAAATACGTAATGTATTAATCTCTGCTGTCAAAGGTGATAAACTCGCAAGATTGGCGCTTTCCGTTGGTCTTGGTGCATTTGAGTAGCAGGTCATCGAGATACGGCATCTGCAACCACCATAAGATAAAATGTGGTATATTGTGGTAAGTAACTGTTGTGTAACTGTGTTTTATTTACACTCGTTTTCTGGACGTAGCAGTATCTTCATGTTCTACCGCGTTATCTGGTCATTTAATGAATGGGTAACTGGTACTTAAGAGTTCTACACGTAAGCAATTACTTTAATTCAGGCAATATATTATTCAAATTAATGAGAGTTCTATGCCATTGGCGTGTGGTTAAATACATATTTTTTTCTCTTTAGTAGGGAACAGATTGTCTCGCGCATGCTTTGATCTGCACGCAATTTACTTTCGTTAGAGCACTACTAGCCTACATGGCTGTTAAGCATCCACTTCCAACCTCTAGAAAACGTAGTGTTCGTTTTTTCGATCAGATGAATTGGTTCTCTCTTAAATAGGGGGATAGCTGTAGCACTTTTGACACTGTTTGATGTAATAAACAACTATAAAATGAAATCAGGTAACTGGTGTACCGAAAACAGCATTCATACTAAAATAGTCCAGTTATAGTTCTTGTGTAAAAATGTAGCTTACCTACGAGGCTCACAACAATAAGTTGAAGAAAAATTCTAGGAACTAACAACTAAGAATTTGCGGGCCGCCAACTAAATCCGAAGCACTGAAGAACAGTTTTAAGTGATTGTTCACGGAAACAATGGCGGCAGACTGCCCGGAAAATGTGACATGCTACCTCTTCTTGCTCGTGTTTATCCCTCTGTTCTGGTAAATTAATAACATATTTACTGCATAACCCAAGTAAGCCCAATACTATACTGATTAGGTACGCTTGTTATTAATTCTTGAGACTGGATTATGTCCCAACAACTTAATTCAACAGAAAGTATAAGAAGCTTAATATATCACAAATGTTTAATAGTTATCAAACATTTTTTTAAGTTAATTACTTTCATACTTAAAAAGGTAAGCGTACTTATGTAGCTTATGCAAAGCACATCGTTTTTTATTGTTAATATGAATATTGATACGGCCATTCTGAAATTATAGCCTTATATGAATGAGTTAAGCATGCTTATCCATCGAATTAGTAAACAGAAAAGTTGTGTTTGGTTATACACCAATAGTCTGGGTTGCTTTCGAAAATTAAAAATTTGAAATAGAAGAAAGTTCTAAGCGACTGAGGAAATAGTACTTGATATCAACGAAAAGAGGCCTCCATCCTCAAAAAACGCTAATGATTAATTCTCGTCAGAGTGGAGAAACAGGAAACTTTTAAAAAATTTTGATGCAATCTTTATTACATTCGTCTTCTTTCAAAATTTAACATTATTAGACCGAGGCATCATTTTTATGCCTTCTTTTTATGAATGGTGTCCAGCATGATGAATGTTGAATAAAATGTATTTTGAAAGCTCTCGTATTATTTTTTTTAAGAGTTGTCTGAGTGAATTTTAACCTGGGACCAGAATTTAAAGAGATTAATCTGGGAAATTTTCAAAAAGCAGTAAGAAGCCACTCTTAGCAGCTTAGGCCTTAGCGTAGATGATACTTATCTTTTGAGTTTTACGTGTAATTTGCCATATACAGTATATTGTAGAATTTGTAGCTATATGATTGCATGATGCGCTGTGTTGCACACTATTCATCCTTGAAGTTTCACAGTTTTTCCCTCAATTCTAAAGCAAAATAATGGTATTTCTTGCTTTCGAGTGTTTCATTTGGATCCATTGATGAAGTACAGATGAATACAGCTACAGTATAACGTGGATGTATCCTTCAGTGACTTCTACAGTCGCTCTGCAGTGAATGTAGTCTCAACATGCCTTGAAGGGTCTCCTATGTCCACATACAAATAGTAAACTGCGGTTGTGATCAAGTTGTGCAGCAAGCGATGGGTAACTGGGGCGCTGTTTACCTTGGGAGGGGTGTTGACGTGGACCTGTCCGAGGTGTACGAGGAATAGACAGAGATATACTGGAGACTGAATTTCTGCAGTTTTCTGCTAAGGTACGCATCTGTCAGGGCTGAGAAACAGTGCCACAACATGAATACGGTAAAATTTACTGTGAACAGACAGGCAAGAAAACAAACTGAATTTAAGTAGTGTGTGCGAAACGGACAGCGTTTCTTGTTGCATTTGGTAATGCCAAAGCTTTTGGTACAGTCACAGACAACGGTTTCCACAATTTGGTTAAAATTCTATAATGAATAACTTCTGTACTCTTGATACCATATACTTCGTAGACATCTATGATATGACCAACAAACCACAACTTTTAACTAAAAGTATTTATATTGAAGAACACCAGGAGAAACTCCATTCAACATGTCTCTTGTAAGGCTTCAGTACTAAGGGCGTGCATATTAGGACGTGGGGTATGCTTCCTCTAATCCCTCACCCACTCCTCACCCTACTCTCTACTCTCTCTCTCTCTCTCTCTCTCTCTCTCTCTCTCTCTCTCTCACATACACACACACACACACACACACACACACACACCATCAATTTTTCGTCATACTGACACCAAATGGAAGCTATTCTTATTAATTTCAATGTCACTTCTGAATTAAGATATTTGAAACATTAGACTCTGGCCAAATCAGAGAATTCAGGGACAGTTGACATACAGTTGGTTTCTTTAACGAAGTGACTGTATATTAGTATCACCTTATTCACTGCAAACAACTCTCCTCATTTTGAACCATGCAGATGTATTTAACTACGAATAGACACAAGAGCTTCCAGGAGCTGTTGAACATCATGTTGCAGCAAAACTTGAACACAATCTCAACCTAGGGAGTTTCCCAAGAAAATAAGCTGACCATTATGACGTTCCTGTGTACTTACACTGTAGACTGTACTTTAATCCAGGTATGGTAGTTGCCGTAGCCCAGAGAAAGTATGCGGGCAATTTCTATTGGACAATGTACGCTTCTTTACTGAGAGGTTTTTCTTTTCCACATCTCAGTCTAGAAAGTTCTTATCTGTATCTGCAACTGACAAGCCAGTACCGCAGCTCACAATACAAATTAGTTTCCAGCTATGTAATACTTCTCTGTCATTTTTGTGGCAAATGCTTCTCCAAGAACTGAAAGTTCAATACAAGGCACATGTGGTGTCTCAGGTGATTATTTGATTTTGGAACACCATTTTATTTAACTTCTTTGCATCTTCCCTTGTCACCTAAAAAATGGAACCTACCAACATGTAACTAGAAGAATTGTATTAAGGGTAAACATTCAAATAATAAAGACAGGAATTACATTCTGAAAAAATGTGTGCCTCTTCTGTGTGATTGCATATTTTGGAACCAATAATTACCTTTGATCTTGAGATAATTGTGAAAAATAACAAACTACATTTTTATCATTATTTGTTAAGATGTATATTTTGCCATCAGTCACGCCAGTAAATGGGCTTTCTGCCAGACTACAGATATATAAAACACACACTAACCTGTAATTTGTAGATAATTGATTTAAATGATTTTGCTTTCACTTTCACCTTTGTAGCTTTTGCAGAATGAATATCTGCACTAACTGTTTTTGGACTGAATTGGTAAATCAATATTCTAGTTCAAGATGGCGGCGTATATGAATGTAGTGGCAAATCGCTCCGTGAATATCGGTAAATTACCGTCAGTGAATTGTATGCTATGTGCAAAAAAAGTGATAAAAGGTGTTAAAATATGTGTAGTGGCGCATAAATGGTATCATTCTTGTTGTTTCGTGGAAGCAAATCTCGGTCAACATAGGCCTACATGTGACTGTGGAACTGAGTGCAACGGTCTTGAAACTGCATTTGAAATGTGCAACGCTGGACTCGAAATAAGTGTGAGGGAAGAACTGCAAAGTGACTTAAGTAAAGCTAGACAATATGCAGAAATGCTGAAAAGTTTGATCGACTATATGGACCTTCCCACAGATACGCAAACAGGCAAACGAGAGTGTGTATATACTAGGCCTAAGAAAATCTCTCGACCTGTCTTAAATACCAATGTTTTTCGTGTTCCACTAATGAATAAATACGATGTTCTAAGTGCAGACAGCTCAGAATCACGGACAAAAAATCTCAGTGTAACAGGTAACTACTCGGAAAGATCTGTTGAACAAAAAAGTGCCAGCAGAAACACGTTACCATCAAATACTATTAAACGAAAAAATCGTGTGAGAGCAACTTGTAATAAAACTGAACACGAGACAAAAAAGGAAACAGAGAAGAAGAAGGAAGAAATATACATATTATCGACGACTCATGGCAAGGGACTGGCTACAATCATGTCTGATATGCAGTCCGAATATAAAGTGATTGGAATTTCGAAACCTGGTGCTCCTCTACGAGAAGTGCTGAAAAACTGTGAAAGTTCCGTGAAAAGCGACGTCAACTGTGTCATAATCGGAGGGGGAAACGATGTCTATAAAAATGAAAGCAGCCTTGCTGTAAGAACACTGAAAGAATCGCTAGGAAAAATTTCACAGGCGAAGGTATTTGTTGTAAACATTCCCTACAGACACGACTTAACGGAAGATTCGTGTGTAAACAAAGAAATCATCGCGACAAATCGGAAATTCAGGAAGATTTGTAGCGGTTTTGTGCACACAACTTTCATTGAAGCAACGAGTTCAGTAAGAGAGCATTTTACTAGACATGGACTGCACAGAAACAACCTAGGCAAGAAAGTGCTGGCGAAAGAAATTCTCCAGGTGATAAAGACAGCAGGAGTGGGTGCCTATGTAAAAATAGCACTACCTGCAACAGGTTTTCTGCCAATGATAACAGAAAAGAAAAGTGCACCAACAGCATATGAGGAAGAAACATCTGCAGATACACCTTATGATGAAAAAATTACAACTGTGCAAACATGTAAAGCGTCACAGTCACCAGTGGCATTATCAGTAGCAGCAGTGGAAAAGGAAGTAACAGTAGCATCAACAGCAGAAGTTTCACCAGCAACAGTAACTATAGTGCCTCTAAAAGGAGAAATGAGAATTGCAGCAGGAGAAGCAGCATCAAGTGTTACGTGTAGATGGAAAACAGCACCTCCTGTCCGTCTAAATGATTTTTTAGTGGAAGGCAGCAGGATGAAGCAGCCCAGGAGATAAGTAGTGTAACAAATTTCACAACACCTCACCAAAACGTTCAATCTAGAATAAACAACAATTATGATCTTAAAATTTGCTATCTGAATGTTCAAGGACTAATAGATATAGAATTTATTGTAAACAGTTTTGGACTAGATAACAAATTTGATATTTTCTGTCTGAGTGAACATTGGGTTACTGAGAGTGTACTTACAGTTGTCAAACTTGATAACTATAATGTAGCAAATAGTTACTGTAGAAAACTGCATATAAGAGGTGGTGTGGCAATATATATTAATCAGTCATTCAGTTGCTCCATTGTTAAGTTGGACCTAGATTATTTATGTGAGGAACAGAACTTTGAAGCCACTGGTATAGTTATGGACAGTCTTAAGTTAGTAATAGTATCCCTTTACAGGTCACCTAAGGGTATCATCAATGTATTTCTAGAAAAATTGGACATGCTGTTAGATGTACTAAGAGGGAACAGATGGTTGCATTATGACATAGTAATTGGTGGAGATCTGAATGCAGATTTTGATATAACAACACATAAACGTACTGTGACTGAGTTGAAAAACCTTTTAAGACAGTGCAATTTGCACTCAATCAATAACAGGCCCACAAGAGATAAAGCATGTCTTGACAATATTTTTGTCAACTTTAAAACTACAGAAGAATCATGTGCTGTTACAGCGTTTCCATTTTCAGATCATGACTCTGTATCTTTAAACTATACAAGTAGGTTCTGTATTGATAATAGTAATATTCCTAAGCCTGTCCCAAAAGTTATAATCACCAGGCCTGTCACAGATGACAAAATTGTTCAGCTCTGTAAGTCCCTTGCTGAGAGAGACTGGTTCAACCAATGTCATGGTGACACAAGTTATAGTCTTAGTGCTGATTTGTCAGGGAAACTATTATTTGAGAGATTTTTTAAAACATTTCTGACACAATTTAATGACAATATCCCCATAAAGAAATGCAAATTAACTGACAAAGGCTTTACAAACAGGGCTACAAACAGACAAAATTCATGGTTCACTAAACAATTATCAAGTATGAAAAACCAAGTTATGGTGTTGCACAATATATGTAGCAATCAGAAAACAGAACATGCCAGATTAGCCTATATAAAATGCAGGAATGAGTATAAAAAAGCCATTGTGGAAGCCAAAAAAGCACATAATTTCAATACCATTGATAATTCTACAAATAAGTGCAAAGCTGCATGGAAATTAATAAATGGTGTTGCTAAAGATGTAAGAAGCAAAAAAATTAATATAAGTCCCCAAAAATTCAATGATTTCTTTATTAAATCTGTTGAAAATGTAGGAAATACTATAATCAAACCTGATATCAATTCATCAGAGTTACTTTCTAAAAATGTTTGCAGAACACCAACAGACACAGGTACGTTTATGTTCTCCGAGGTCTCACCTAGTCATGTCCTAAGCATTGTAAAACGGATGAAATCTTCAGACAGTGTAGATATATACGACATATCCTGTAATTTACTAAAGAAAGTAATAGACTATATTGTGTACCCCTTAACATTCTGTATAAATAAATGCATATCTGAAGGATATTTTCCCGAAGAACTCAAAGTGGCTAGGGTAATTCCAATATATAAAAAGGGAGATATGGACTCACCTTGCAGTTACAGACCAATCTCCATAGTCCCAGCTTTTTCTAAAATACTGGAATGTGTAATTTACCAACAGCTATCTGTCTATTTTGAAAAATTAGGAATAATTAGTGAATCTCAGTATGGTTTTAGGAAAAAGTTGTCTACTGTGGATGCTATAGACTTTGTAGTCAAATACTTACATCAAGTGTTTGAGGATAAGGGCTATGCTCAACTCACATTTTGTGATCTAAGCAAAGCTTTTGACTGTGTAAAGCATAAGCCACTCCTAGAAAAACTGGAATTCTATGGCATTAGACATAACAGCCTTAAATTAATAAAATCATATCTTCAGAATCGTAAGCAAGTTGTTTGTGTAGGTAGAGAAATGCTGAGTATAGAGCAAGTCAAGGTAGGTGTTCCGCAGGGATCTGTGCTGGGCCCCTTCTTGTTCCTGATAATGATAAATGATCTGCCGTCATTTATCAAGTCCACCACGGTGTTGTATGCAGATGACACAACATTTCTTCATGCTAGTGAGGATTTCAATAGCCTTAAAACTTGTGCAGCAAAGACAATTGACCAAGCATCCTATTGGTTCAAGGCAAATGGATTCCTGCTGAATGAAAACAAAACACAGCAGATGGTCTGTAGTCTTAGAGACAAGTTTCTGTCAGACGATCCAAGTTATGTCAAATTTTTGGGGGTATACATTGATGATAAATTATCTTGGGGTCAACATGTACAATATATTAGTGGTAAATTGTCTAGAGTTATTTACCTGTTAAGGCGACTTATGGATTGTGTTCCTGAAAAATATGTTAGAACATCCTATTTTTCATTCTTTCAGAGTATAATAACATATGGAATTATTTTGTGGGGGAACTCTAGCTGTGTACATGACATATTAATACTGCAAAAAAAAGCTATTAGGATAATAACTGGTTCTGCATATAAGGCACACTGTAAACCATTGTTCTGTGAACAGAAAATCATGACTGTTATAAACTTGTACATATACTATGTTCTAATTTATACGAAGAAGAAATTACCAGAAACAAAAACCAGAGAAAATGTACACAGCCACAATACAAGAAGGAATAGGTGCCTCTATATTCCTTACCACAGGTTGTCAAAGTCACTCAACAGCTACGAAATCATGGGGTACAAATTATTTAATAAACTTCCTCAATCTGTTCAAGAATTACCTGAACAATTATTCAAACAAACAATTCATGACTGGCTAGTCCTCCACCCATTCTATGACATAAGAGAATTTATCAACTGTAATATAATACTATAATGTTAACAAGAAACCTGTTGTTTCTTTCAAACTATTAATTGTATTTTAGTATGTATATGACGTTGTCTATTGCTGTAATGGCCGAATGACAATAAAATTATTATTATTATTATTATTATTATTATATGACATGGTTTTTATTAAGGTACCATACATGTTTCATGAACCCCCTCTCTCTCTTTCCATCTCTCCCTCCCTCTCTCTCTCTCTCTCTCTCTCTCTCTCTCTCTCTCTCTCTCTCTCTCTCTCTCTCTCTCTCTCTCCCCTCTGCCTCCCCTCCTACACACACACACACACACACACACACACACACACACACACACACACACAAACACAATTCAGAACAGATTATATAATGAATTGTGTAAAAGTTCTCATTTCACAAATTTCACGAAAAACCATGGCACAGTAAAAGAATATAATTGTTGTTCATATGTGATGACACATAGATCAACAACTATGTACTGCAAGCTAAAGATACAGTATTAACTGAAACCTAAAATTATGTATTCTCTTGCATATATACAGTTTAATTCAATGGGCTCCATGGAATTTGTCATGGTGGAATTTTCCCTTCCAAATGATAATATTGTTAAAGGAGAGTGTTGATCTGTCATGTAGTAATTTCTTGGGGACTAATAACGTATTAGAAAACCTGGCCAGGAATTTCAGACATTCTAATGGATTTCATTCTTGAATTTACCTCTGAAAATTATTGCATTTCATGAATCTACTTCTGTTTCCTATTAAGATGTCTAAGGTGAGACTTAAATTCTATGAAAATACTGTTGAATACGTGGAAGGAAGCTGAAAATGCTTTATTTGAATGCAGAACATTTTTAAATTATTTTATATGGAAAGATCTTGATGATAATTCATATGGATAACAAAACACTAAATAATGGCATACATCTCAGATATATTTATTTAGCGACAACCAACTACAAATCTCTCCATTATACCCACGCGTCAGTGTCTGTTTAACCTATGATAAATTTTTCTATCCTGCAAATGGCATATGTTGTGAAATTTATGTTGCTACATTGTGCCTATTAAGGTATACTTTCATCTAAAATTTTGTTATGTTTTCCTCATACGAAGCACACATTTTGTTGTAAAATGCAACCACATTTTGTTAATTTTTAGGAATTGAGTCATATTTCCATTTGTAGTTGTCATATGCTGCAATTAATTCTTACCGGTACTCCTAAAAATTCATTATCTTATTGTGACAACTTGGATCATGATATATCTCAGCTTATCTATGGGACACTCTTTTCCCTAGCCTGTTTATTCACTCAATTATTCAATTGGATAGATAAAAAATCTGCTCACCAAGTAGCAGTAGAACACACCCCTAAAAGGTTGTTATGGTTGGCAAGCTTTCAGAGCCAGTGGCTCCTTCTTCAGGCAGAAGGGTTGAAGCGGAAGCAAGAAGGGTGAAGGAAAAGGACTGAAGAGGCCTAGGAATTGGGGTAGATTTCAGGAAAGCCACCCGGAACTAATGGTCAGGGGAGAATTATCATACAGGATGAGAAGGAACGACATTGTTGGGGAGTGCATCATATGAGATTTGAAAACCTGAAAGCTTAAAGGTGGAAGACAGTAGTTACGTTTATTCACTCAGCTATTCATGTTCTTCAGGCTCTAAGGCCTACTACAGTGGGCATGAAATGTAGCACTTGACAATTGGAAATTGAAATGTTTTAAAATATGCAGATAAATTTATTCCTAAGAAGGATCAAAGCATGGTCAGCCCACCATTAACATCTGAAAATCTTGTATACTGAAATACAGAACATAGCAAAAGAAAGAAAGTCTCATATTGAACATGCCGACTATACTGATGAACAATTACAATGTACAAAGCTATTGTGCTGAAGCCAAAGAGCATTATTGCCACCACAGAAAATGGAATAATCTATAATTTCCCATGACTATGGTGGTGCCATAGTTAACTAGTTACATAGTTGGTAGTGTGTTCCATTGATCAGTCGCATGGTACAGTAGCCGTTATTACGTGGAACATGCCAAATGCACAGGATATGTGCATATGAAACAAGATATTTTAAGATATATGTATATATATATATATATATATATATATATATATATATATATATATATATATGACAATACAGAGTTAAGGATTAATATTTCAGTTATTTACCTCCTCTCCTTAAATGGCACAAAATGCATATACTATATTTATAGTGATATTTATTCCTATTCAAGAATTCATCTATGGTAGAGAAGGAGTTGTCAAGGAGATATGATTTCAATTTATTTTTGACGCTATTACTGCTGTCTGTCAGAAATTTTGTTTCATTTGGTTGTTTGCGGAAAATTATTGTAGGAGCATACTTTACCCCTTTCTGTGCCAAAGATAGGTTGAGTAAAGGATAGTGTAAGTCTCTCTTTTTTCTGGTATTATAATCATGAATGCCACTGTTGTTTTTAAACTGATTCATGTTGTTGAGAACAAATTTTATAAGTGAGTAAATGTACTGTGAAGCTGTTGTAAGAATTCCCAATCTTTTAAAAAGATGCCTACAAGATGTGTGACTATGAACCCCACACATTATTCTACCCCTTTCTTTTGAGCAGTGAATACTACTTGTCTAAATGTTGTGTTATCACATAATATCATTTCATATGACATGAGAGTGTGAAAGTATGCAAAGTATGTTAGCTTACTATTTTCTATATCCGCAAAATTGGCAATTATTCTGATTACAAAAGTTGCTGAACCTCGTCACTTTAGAAGATCCAAAACATGAATTTTCCTGTTATGTTCTCATCTATGTGTACACCCAAAAACTTAGTATGCTCCACCCTGTCTACTGACTTCCATTGATGTGTTATATTTATTGAAGGATCTGTACTTTTTGCAGCAGAACATTGAATGTACTGTTTTTTCAAAGTTTAGAGCAAGCCCATTTGCAGAAAACCAATTAATGACTTTTCCAAAGACCTTATTTGTATCATTTTCAGTTGGAGTTTCTTTTACCAGATTAATGATGATGCTTGTATCATCAGTAAACAGTGTCAATTCAGAAACTTGCTGGCAGATTAAAACTGTGTACCGGACCAAGACTCGAAGTTGGGACCTTTGCCTTTTGCGAGCAAGTGCTCTTCTGGAAGTTCGGAAGGTAGGAGACGAGATACTGGCAGAAGTAAAGCTGTGAGGTCGGGGTGTGAGTCATGCTAGGGTAGCTCAGATGGTAGAGCACTTGACAGCGAAAGGCAAATGTCCTGAGCTCGAGTCTCGGTCCGGCACACAGTTATAATTTGCCAGGAAGTTTCATATCAGAGCACACTCTGCTGCAGAGTGAAAATCTCATTCTAGTGTCAGTTCACCTTCCTGTTTCAGATAGGAAGGGAGGTTGTTCACATACATCATGAACAGAAGGGGGCCCATGATTGAACCCTGTGGAACACCTAATGTAAGTTCACCGTGGTTAGGTGAAGTGGCAACTTATTTAAATCACTTGACCCATGTAAGGAAACTTCTTGCTTCCCGTTCTGTAAGTATGACTTAAACCACTCATATGCTATTCCATTTACACCATAGAACTGTAATTTCTGTAACATAATGTCATGGTTCACACAATCAAATGCTTTGGACAAGTCACAGAAAATTCCTATTGGTGACATTTTACTATTTAAAGACTCTATTATGTGGACAGTGAAATTGTATATTGCTGTCTCAGTGGAACAGCATTTTTGAAATCCATTACTGTTGAGATGGCTAACCACTCTTGAGTACATTACTTTCTCAAAGATTTTTGAAAATGCTGTAAGAAAGGATACTGGCCAATAACTATTGACATCTGTGGTGTCCCCCATTTTGTAGAGCTGCCCGACAATAGCATATTTTAACCAGTCTGGGAAAATACCTTGAGTTAGTGATGCATTACATATGTGACTCAGAACATCAGCTGTAATTCCTCCACTTGCTTTAATATCTTATTAGAGATGTCATCTACTCCAACAGAACATTTATTTTTCAAAGATTTAATAATTTTACTTATTTCACAAGAGGTTGTTAGGTGAAACTTAATCTGACTAAACTTTTCAAAACAGACTCTTCCATGTACTGTCTGACTTTTTCTTTTGAAGTGTTCTCACCAATTTTTTCTCCTACACTTAAGAAATGGTTGTTATATACATTAGCTACTTGTGTGCTGTTAGTAATACTACCTACCCCAGCGGTTACTTTTCCTGTCTCCCTTCTAACAACATTTCATATTGATTTGATATTATTGCCGGATTTGTTAATTTCTTCTCTAACATACATATCTCTTGATTTCCTTACAACGTTTCTCAGTATGATACAATAATTTTTATAGTGTAAAACTACTTCTTGATCTTTACTAGTTCTTGCTGTCTCATAAAGTTTTCTTTTTCTTTCTGAAGGCACTTTAATACCTGTAGTAATCCTAGGTTTCTGTGAAAAGTGTGTGGTGTTACATTTACTAATTTTCTTTGGGAAACAATGTTCAAGAAGGGATATAAATTTATGAAGAAATATGTTGCGTTTATCATTAACATTTGGCTCATTATATACATCTCCCCAATTAACATTTCTTAAGCTTTCTATGATGTGCGCTATAGATACTGGGTTGAGCGACCTAACACTTTTATTTAATGGTTTCCGAACTGCACATCCTGTTAGGTTTTGTAAGTTAATCAGTTGTGCATCATGGTCTGACAATCCATTTACCACAGGGAAAGCATGTGTTTGTTTTACATCCTCTTTCTGTACAAATACATTATCTTTCAGTGTTCTACTGTCTTGAGCTATACGTGTAGGGAAATTGATCACTGATTCTAAGTTATATGTTGTTAAAAACACTTCTAGTTCACTTTTATTCTCAGCATCATTTAGAAAGTTTACATTGAAATCACTACAGATTATTAATTTCTTCTTTTTGTCTGACAGACAGCATAATGGGAGTCAAACTCTTTTATGCATAGCTCCCAGTCTCCTAAAGGGGACCTGTACACTGTTGCCAATGTCAATACTACATTATCTAGCTGAAGTTCAAATGCACAAACTCTGCTGTATAGTTCAGGAGTCCACTACACACAGCAAGCGGCTACACGGGTAGTAGGGGTTGTGTGGCGTGGACTGGGCGTTTTTTTTAGGTTAGATGGCCTCGGGCAAGTACAGAAAGGGCAACAGCCTCAAAGGTTGCGGGGCAAAGTCAGGACATGCGGGGACCAAACAGCAATCGGTATTGTAATTGTAAACTGTCAAAGCTGCATTGGTAAAGTACCGGAACTTCAAGCGCTGATAGAAAGCACCGAAGCTGAAATCGTTATAGGTACAGAAAGCTGGCTGAAGCCAGAGATAAACTCTGCCAAAATTATTACAAAGGCACAGACGGTGTTTAGAAAGGATAGATTGCATGCAACCGGTGGTGACATGTTTGTCACTGTTAGTAGTAGTTTATCCTGTAGTGAAGTAGAAGTGGATAGCTCTTGTGAATTATTATGGGTGGAGGTTACACTCAACAACCGAGCTATGTTAATAATTGGCTCCTTTTACCGACGTCCCGACTCAGCAGCATTAGTGGCAGAACAACTGAGAGAAAATTTGGAATACATTTCACATAAATTTTCTCAGCATTTTATAGTCTTTGGTGGAGATTTCAATTTCCATATAGAGACTGGGACACTCAGATGTTTAGGACGGGTGGTAGGGACAGAGCATCAAGTGACATTATACTGAGTGCACTATCCGAAAATTACCTCGAGCAATTAAACAGAGAACCGACTTGTGGAGATAACATCTTGGACCTACTGATAACAAACAGGACCGATCTTTGCGACTCTGTATGTGCAGAACAGGGAATCAGTGATCATAAGGCCGCTGCAGCATCCCCGAATATGGAAGTTAATAGGAATTAAAAAAAGGGAGGAAGGTTTATCTGTTTAGCAAGAGTAAGAGAAAGCACATTTCAGACTACCTAATAGATCAAAAGGAAAATTTCTGTTCCGACACTGACAATGTTGAGCGTTTATGGAAAAAGTTCAAGGCAATCGTAAAATGCGTTTTAGAGAGGTACATGCCGAGTAAAACTGTGAGGAACGGGAAAAACCCACCGTGGTTCAACAACAAAGTTAGGAAACTACTGCGAAAGCAAAGAGCTTCACTGCAAGTATAAACGCAGCCAAAACCTCTGAGACAAACAGAAGCTAAACGATGTCAAAGTTAGCATAAGAAGGGCTAAGCGTGAAGCGTTCAGTGAATTCGAAAGTAAAAATCTATGTAACGACTTGACAGAAAATCCTAGGAAGTTCTGGTCTTACGTTAAATCAGTAAGTGGCTCGAAACAGCATATCCAGACACTCCGGGATGGTGATGGCATTGAAACAGAGGATGACACGCGTAAAGCTGAAATACTAAACACCTTTTTCCAAAGCTGTTTCACAGAGGAAGACCGCACTGCAGTTCCTTCTCTAAATCCTCGCACAAACGAAAAAATGGCTGACATCGAAATAAGTGTCCAAGGAATAGAAAAGCAACTGGAATCACTCAACAGAGGAAAGTCCACTGGACCTGATGGGATACCAATTCTATTCTACATAGAGTACGCGAAAGAACTTGCCCTCCTTCTAACAGCCGTGTACAGCAAGTCTCTAGAGGAACGGAAGGTTCCAAATGATTGGAAAAGTGCAGAGGTAGTCCCAGTCTTCAAGAAGGGTCGTCGAGCAGATGCGCAAAACTCTGACGTCGATCTGTTGTAGAATTTTAGAACATGTTTTTTGCTCGAGTATCATGTCGTTTTTGGAAACCCAGAATCTACTCTGTAGGAATCAACATGGATTCCGGAAACAGCGATCGTGTGAGACCCAACTCGCTTTATTTGTTCATGAGACCCAGAAAATATTAGATACAGGCTCCCAGGTAGATGCTATTTTCCTTGACTTCCGGAAGGCGTTCGACATAGGTCCGCACTGTCGCCTGATAAACAAAGTAAGAGCCTATGGAATATCAGACCAGCGTTATGGTTGGATTGAAGAGCTTTTAGCAAACAGAACACAGCATGTTGTTATCAATGGAGAGACGTCTACAGACGTTAAAGTAACCTCTGGCGTGCCACAGGGGAGTGTTATGGGACCATTGCTTTTCACAGTATGTATAAATGACCTAGTAGATAGTGTCGGAAGTTCCATGCGGCTTTTCGCGGATGATGCAGTAGTATACAGAGAAGTTGCAGCATTAGAAAATTGTAGCGAAATGCAGGAAGATCTGCAGCGGATAGGCACTTGGTGCAGGGAGTGGCAACTGACCCTTAACATTGACAAATGTAATGTATTGCGAATACATAGAAAGAAGGATCCTTTATTGTATGATTATATGATAGCGGAACAAACACTGGTAGCAGTTACTTCTGTAAAATATCTGGGAGTATGCGTGCGGAACGATTTGAAGTGGAATGATCATATAAAATTAATTGTTGGTAAGGCGGGTGCCAGGTTGAGATTCAATGGGAGAGTCCTTAGAAAATGTAGTCCATCAATAAAGGAGGTGGCTTACAAATCACTCGTTCGACCTATACTTGAGTATTGCTCATCAGTGTGGGATCCGTACCAGATCGGGTTGACAGAGGAGATAGAGAAGATCCAAAGAAGAGCGACGCATTTCGCCACAGGGTTATTTGGTAACCGTGATAGCGTTACAGAGATGTTTAGCAAACTCAAGTGGCAGACTCTGCAAGAGAGGCGCTCTGCATCGCGGTGTAGCTTGCTCGCCAGGTTTCGAGAGGTTGCGTTTCTGGATGAGGTATCGAATATATTGCTTCCCCCTACTTATACCTCCTGAGGAGATCACGAATGTAAAATTAGAGAGATTCGAGCATGCACGGAGGCTTTCAGACAGTCGTTCTTTCCACGAACCATACATGACTGGAACAGAAAAGTCAGGTAATGACAGTGGCACGTAAAGTGCCCTCTGCCGCACACCGTTGGGTGGCCTGCGGAGTATAAATGTAGATGTAGAAAGTGCTGATCAACACAAAATTTGCTTTCTTGTACAGTTTTGCATTTATACCCTTGTTTTATGAAAATGGCAACTCCTCCTTTATCCATCCTAGATCTACAAGTGTAAGATGCTAAATTATACCCACTTGTACTGACACTATCCATGCCCACAGTTACATGGCGTTCAGACAGACAAAGTATATCAATCTCATTCTTATTTTTGAGATCATCTAAATACACCAACAGCTCATCTACTTTATTTTTTATTCCCCTGATATTTTGATGAAATAAGTTGATACTGTCCTTAGCTTTACTTCTATTTACTGTACATTAACTTTCTTTTATACTATTTATCTTGATTGTCATCTGTCTGGACTTTGGCTTTATCCTAAAAATCTGTCTGCCTGGATTTATTAACCACAGGGTTCACCCCTTGTGGGACTGTGGAACCTCTTACAGTTTCTGCTAATAGAGAAGCTAACTTATTTGTCCCCATCCTTGCACTGTCCATAAATCACACAAAGGATAGGCAAGACACCCTATCAACTCACTCATATCAATGGAACCCAATGCAATGCACACTACACTTTTGAAGTTGTGCATACTTTCAGCTTTTTATTTGTGCATGGTCAAAAATATACTACCAACACTCCAGTTGGGAGAAATCACCACCAATAGAGTAAGTAATGGGATGGTGACAGGTTCGTGGTAGACTATCACAGATTATAGCAGAGCACAAGTGAACCACACTTTATCATATCACTCTCCCATTCAGTGATGACCAATATTCTAGGCGCTCAGTCCGGAACCGCGCGACTGCTACGGTCACAGGTTCGAATCCTGCCTTGGGCATGGATGTATGTGATGTCCTTAGGTTAGTTAGGTTTAAGTAGTTCTAAGTTCTAGGGGACTGATGACCACAGATGTTAAGTCCCATAGTGCTCAGAGGCATTTGAACCATTTTTTTGATGACCAATAACAATAAAATGTGAGTTTACATACAAATCACAAACATATCTTATGTGCACACAAGCTGTTGCCACATACTTGTAAGACTGCTTAGAGGATGTCTATGTGCACAAAGTTTGTAAGTGGTGCCAGGTCATAATGACAGTGTGCTCAGAGCACAGAAAAAGGTCATCTGGAATAATGAACCATGGTACATGTTGAAATACATTGAGGCAAGATATCAGTTCATCCGAACCATATGTACAATTTCATCCTGATTGCCAAAAGACCACTGTTAATGCAGGAGCTGTATGTATTCCCATCTGTGGGATTTCAGTTTGAATGAAGATGGGTGTCTTATGCATTAACCAACATCTATCATCTACAAATGATACAGAAAACAACTTTCAAACCATGTTCATGTTTTTGTTAACCTGCAGTATCCCATTGGTGATCTTACCTACTCATATATAAGAAATACTGAACTGCCTCACTCCCAAATGGTGTCATTATGTGCAGAAAAACACTATACAAGCATGATTGTAGTCCTTCAGGCCAACTGACTTCTGTAGGCCTAGTGTTTGATATTTGATCATACTGAGCAAGACTGATCTTTGAGCAATTTCCAGGACTAATTAGTGCTGTTCGAGGTGTAGTGGATCACAATGGTTCCCCAATGATTTTGGTGTAGTGTGATATCTATGACATGGTGTATTTCTATTGTTGTAATGATGAAAGGGGTTACTCACCACTATTAGGTAGCAAAGCATCGTGCAATTGATTCCATTGGACTGAAGAGAGGATGAGTGTTTGATGCAAACAATAAAAGGTTCATGGCAGAATATACTAAATGCGACAAAGCCGTCTGGAAATGTGTCTGAGAGGATGTGGGAGGATGCAGTGAAAATTTGGTAAGAGGAACAATAGGAGTACCACGAAAATACAATACAGTGTTATAGAGGACAGACATCATTTTTAATCAGTGTTGTAGGCAGACAACACAACTACAGCAGAGATAACAATTTACAGAATGTTTCTTTAAATTTTGTGGTATTTAACAGTAGTAGTAGTAATAGTAGTAGTGGTAGTAGTAGTATTATTTATCCATAGATCTCTTTTACATCGGTGTTGGACATGTCTTGGTATTACAGTTTAAGAACAACAAAAACAAGGTAATTCACATATATAGACATTTACAGGCTACATGATGAAGCTGGTACTGTGATGTTATAGTAGGAACCATCCAAGCATTTCCCTGAAGTAATCTGGGGAAACCATGGAAAACCTAAATCATGATGACAGCATGAAAACTGGAACCCTTACCCTACTCAATACCAAACCACTCTATTAAAAAGACTACCAACTCATTTAGTTTACCCCTAGTGTAAAATACAGTTTTAAAAATAAGTTATTTGGTAATCATAAAAGGCTAATGCTACACTGTTCATCCACTTATCACTCCCAGTCACTGCACGTACTATATGCAGATAGTTTAATAACACTACACACACTATCAGCTGCCATCAGGACCATTTTGTGCACCACCAATTCCCAATTGCTATCCTAAAAAGCTGAGTCAGCATACCTCTGTAACAAGTGAGATGTTCAGTTCAGAAAGAGGATGAGATCTTAGTATTATACATTGCATAACTTTCAGGGTAAGTTTTCCCTGAAAAGAAAAAAATTGTTACCAGACTGAGGATATTTTAGTAGGGTGGATGCCACTTGTTATCGCTGATGAGTCGTTGATAGATGTAGAAGTAGTTTCAGGTATGCCTCAGGAAGGTGTATTGGAACCATTGCTGTTCTTATTGCATATTAAAGATGTTGCGACAACATGATTATTCACCTCAGAGTTTTTGTAAGACGATACAGTTTGCTGTCACAAAATACTGTCTTTCAAAAACTGCACACAATTTCAGTCATATCTTGGTAAGACTTGAATGTGTACAAAGATTATCAACTTGCTTTAAATGTTCAGATGTGTAAAATTTTGCTCTTCACAGAGGGAAAAAAATTAATATCTGATGACTATAGTCTCAGTGAGTCACAGTTGGAATCAGTCAACTCATACAAATGCTTGAAGTTTACGGTTTGTTGGGGTGTGAAATGATGTGATCACATAGGCTCTATCACACATCATACAGGTGGCAAACTTGGATTTATAGGTAGAATACTATGGAAATGCTATAACTCTACAAAACACTTGTAGAATATATCTTAGAATATCATTTAAGTGCGAGGGATCCACACCAAATATGGCCAACATGGGAAATTGAATGTATACAAAGAAGGCAGCGTGAGATGACAGATCCGTTTGACCCATGGGAGGTATGGTGAAAAAACTGTACAGACTCAATCTATCTTGAGGATGTCTACTTACAAATTTTGAATAAAACAGTTTCAATTGAAGAATCAGGTAATATACAACAACCCCCTAAATAACACTCATGTAGGGATTTAGAGGACAAGATGAGACTAATTACACAGAGGTGTTTAAGCAGTTATTCTTCCCATGCTCCATATCTGAATGAAACTAGAAGCAGCCCTAGTGACTTGTACAATGCGATGTACCCTCTGCTATGCACTTCACAGTAATTCGCAGCATGTGGATATACATGTAGACACACACACACACACACACACACACACACACACACACACACACACACACACACACACACAAACACACACACACACTCACTCACTCACTCTGCATCACACAGCTGTTGTTGTTCTTCACCCAAGCTTATTCTGACAGCTTGTTAGGTTTAGTTTGACTCAGTTTAATTTATTTGTATCCATAGATCATATTTTACAATGATATTAGACATAACATGTTGCTAGTTTTATACAGAATAATCACAATGGCCTACAAATTTATCACTCACATATTAAAACAAAATATTTGAGTATTGCTAATGATTACAAATAATCAGCAGTAGCCAGCTATTGTAGATACTACAGCAAAATACACTCCTGGAAATTGAAATAAGAACACCGTGAATTCATTGTCCCAGGAAGGGGAAACTTTATTGACACATTCCTGGGGTCAGATACATCACATGATCACACTGACAGAACCACAGGCACATAGACACAGGCAACAGAGCATGCACAATGTCGGCACTAGTACAGTGTATATCCACCTTTCGCAGCAATGCAGGCTGCTATTCTCCCATGGAGACGATCGTAGAGATGCTGGATGTAGTCCTGTGGAACGGCTTGCCATGCCATTTCCACCTGGCGCCTCAGTTGGACCAGCGTTCGTGCTGGACGTGCAGACCGCGTGAGACGACGCTTCATCCAGTCCCAAACATGCTCAATGGGGGACAGATCCGGAGATCTTGCTGGCCAGGGTAGTTGACTTACACCTTCTAGAGCACGTTGGGTGGCACGGGATACATGCGGACGTGCATTGTCCTGTTGGAACAGCAAGTTCCCTTGACGGTCTAGGAATGGTAGAACGATGGGTTCGATGACGGTTTGGATGTACCGTGCACTATTCAGTGCCCCTCGACGATCACCAGTGGTGTACGGCCAGTGTAGGAGATCGCTCCCCACACCATGATGCCGGGTGTTGGCCCTGTGTGCCTCGGTCGTATGCAGTCCTGATTGTGGCGCTCACCTGCACGGCACCAAACACGCGTACGACCATCATTGGCACCAAGGCAGAAGCGACTCTCATCGCTGAAGACGACACGTCTCCATTCGTCCCTCCATTCACGCCTGTCGCGACACCACTGGAGGCGGGCTGCACGATGTTGGGGCGTGAGCGGAAGACAGCCTAACGGTGTGCGGGACCGTAGCCCAGCTTCATGGAGACGGTTGCGAATGGTCCTCGCCGATACCCCAGGAGCAACAGTGTCCCTAATTTGCTGGGAAGTGGCGGTGCGGTCCCCTACGGCACTGCGTACGATCCTATGGTCTTGGCGTACATCCGTGTGTCGCTGCGGTCCGGTCCCAGGTCGACGGGCACGTGCACCTTCCGCCGACCACTGGCGACAACATCGATGTACTGTGGAGACCTCACGCCCCACGTGTTGAGCAATTCGGCGGTACGTCCACGCGGCCTCCCGCATGCCCACTATACGCCCTCGCTCAAAGTCCGTCAACTCCACATACGGTTCACGTCCACGCAGTCGCGGCATGCTACCAGTGTTAAAGACTGCGATGGAGCTCCGTATGCCACGGCAAACTGGCTGACACTGACGGCGGCGGTGCACAAATGCTGCGCAGCTAGCGCCATTCGACGGCCAACACCGCGGTTCCTGGTGTGTCCGCTGTGCCGTGCGTGTGATCATTGCTTGTACAGCCCTCTCGCAGTGTCCGGAGCAAGTATGGTGGGTCTGACACACCGGTGTCAATGTGTTCTTTTTTCCATTTCCAGGAGTGTATTCTTTGCAATACACAGTAATGATTAATGCTAACAGCCTGCATTAATTTACACAAAAATGTTGCATATATAACAAAAGTCAACAGAGTTATATATTTATGGCATCCTGCAGAAAATACACTCCTGGAAATTGAAATAAGAACACCGTGAATTCATTGTCCCAGGAAGGGGAAACTTTATTGACACATTCCTGGGGTCAGATACATCACATGATCACACTGACAGAACCACAGGCACATAGACACAGGCAACAGAGCATGCACAATGTCGGCACTAGTACAGTGTATATCCACCTTTCGCAGCAATGCAGGCTGCTATTCTCCCATGGAGACGATCGTAGAGATGCTGGATGTAGTCCTGTGGAACGGCTTGCCATGCCATTTCCACCTGGCGCCTCAGTTGGACCAGCGTTCGTGCTGGACGTGCAGACCGCGTGAGTCGACGCTTCATCCAGTCCCAAACATGCTCAATGGGGGACAGATCCGGAGATCTTGCTGGCCAGGGTAGTTGACTTACACCTTCTAGAGCACGTTGGGTGGCACGGGATACATGCGGACGTGCATTGTCCTGTTGGAACAGCAAGTTCCCTTGCCGGTCTAGGAATGGTAGAACGATGGGTTCGATGACGGTTTGGATGTACCGTGCACTATTCAGTGTCCCCTCGACGATCACCAGTGGTGTACGGCCAGTGTAGGAGATCGCTCCGCACACCATGATGCCGGGTGTTGGCCCTGTGTGCCTCGGTCGTATGCAGTCCTGATTGTGGCGCTCACCTGCACGGCGCCAAACACGCATACGACCATCATTGGCACCAAGGCAGAAGCGACTCTCATCGCTGAAGACGACACGTCTCCATTCGTCCCTCCATTCACGCCTGTCGCGACACCACTGGAGGCGGGCTGCACGATGTTGGGGCGTGAGCGGAAGACGGCCTAACGGTGTGCGGGACCGTAGCCCAGCTTCATGGAGACGGTTGCAAATGGTCCTCGCCGATACCCCAGGAGCAACAGTGTCCCTAATTTGCTGGGAAGTGGCGGTGCGGTCCCCTACGGCACTGCGTAGGATCCTACGGTCTTGGCGTGCATCCGTGCGTCGCTGCGGTCCGGTCCCAGGTCGACGGGCACGTGCACCTTCCGCCGACCACTGGCGACAACATCGATGTACTGTGGAGACCTCACGCCCCACGTGTTGAGCAATTCGGCGGTACGTCTACCCGGCCTCCCGCATGCCCACTATACGCCCTCGCTCAAAGTCCGTCAACTGCACATACGGTTCACGTCCACGCTGTCGCGGCGTGCTACCAGTGTTAAAGACTGCGATGGAGCTCCGTATGCCACGGCAAACTGGCTGACACTGACGGCGGCGGTGCACAAATGCTGCGCAGCTAGCGCCATTCGACGGCCAACACCGCGGTTCCTGGTGTGTCCGCTGTGCCGTGCGTGTGATCATTACTTGTACAGCCCTCTTGCAGTGTCCGGAGCAAGTATGGTGGGTCTGACACACCGGTGTCAGTGTGTTCTTTTTTCCATTTCCGGGAGTGTACTTGGACAGTCACACAAATTATAAACAATTTTTTAAGTCATATATATATATATATATATATATATACCCTTTCCACAGAAAGTATTTAGACATTTATACCTACTGAAACCTTTTAAAAATTAAATTTGCTGTACACAGAATTGGGAACACAATTTTCCACTTTATCTATACATTCTCTTCTGTATTTTCAGCATTAACTTTGTCTTACTTTTTCCTTCTGTCATTAAGTTAGTTGTCACATGAAAAAAGAAGTATTTTGTTCTACTCCTAATTTTAAATTTACCTTAGTTCTATGAATTTGCTGCTAGGAGTCATTCAGCTTACACCATCAATCAGATTTATCTTCTGAAGGTGCTCCTTCCCTTTATGCTCTCTATGGTAAGTGACAGTATCTTTTTTGATAAGCTACTTGTATTTGTAGGCTCCCGACCAGTCATTTTCAGCCTTTTGCTGCAGCTACATTTTCTTGTGTCGCAGTCATGGAAATGTCTGTTTAGATGTGCTAAACAGTTTACTATTCAGAGTAGTGTTGTCTCATATTTGTAACTCACTACAATTAATATTTTAAATTTTTTTGCAGGATTCCCTTGATGTTAGTGTTACTTTGCATCAGATGGCTTTCCCGTGGAGTTTTAGAGATATCTGACACTGTACTTCTGCTACTCCTCCCCATACTGGTATGCAGTACAGTATGTGTGGGAGAATATGTCTCTAGTACAAGTTGACCAAGGTTTCTTGTCCACTGTATATGAGATTTTCTTCTTCAAGAATATATTTGTACTTTTTTTCAGCAGATCTTATCTGTCAAGTTTGCCACATCAGAAATTTGTTCACCTCTATTGCCAGAAAAACCTATTGCACTCAACTTCATCTAAGTCTGTAACACTTGTGCTCAGAAACTCCTCTGATCTATTAGTTCTGTTCGTTTCAAATTTTGAACATGTTTTCTTCCTATTGTTCGGTATATCATTTTCTCCAAAACACTTTTTTGCCATTTGCTATCACTGGAAATTTTTCTCAATCATTTTACTGAGACTCTACATACTAGTAAGGTAGTGCAGTAGGCACACAATCACTCTTTCATTCACTGCTACAGATATACCTTTTAAATACAAGATAAAGGGTTGAGGTATTATTACTGAATCCTGAGCTACTGAATCCTGAGCTACTCCATGTCTATCAACATGGTCACTTGACTAGAAATCAAATGAGGCACTGAAGTCCATAAGGGCCTAAGGCACACTGCCATTGATCCCACATTTAAAGTGAATATCAGAGAAACCAGTGATACAGCTTTTCATGAATTTTCATATATACAATGTGAGCATACAGCACAGATAAACTTGACTCACCGTAAGATCAACAGATTGCAGAAGCACAATGGACAGTGATGTGCTTTAGGCCATTAATATTCTCAGCGACTCCAATGGATTACTATATGATAAAATTCATAACTTAATATGCTATTACTCATCCAGAAACCCACAAAACAGGTTTACTGTCAGTGCTCCCTGCCGCCGTTGGATAAGCAGCTGAGCAGCAAGTCGTATACTCCTAGCTCACTCGTTTGTTACATAGTTTAGTTCTTAATTTCTTTGCGTGTTTTTGGTACTTGCATTGTTTAATTCATAAATTTCGGGCGTATTATAGTATTTGAGAGTTGTAGCATCGCGTTTTAGTACCTGAATAGTGTAAATTCGCGTAGTCGTTTGTCTACTGTTTTTGTTTTGAACGGCCAGTGTCGGTTGGTCACAGTCAGTGTGCTCCCTGCCGCCGTTGGATAAGCAGCTGAGCAGCAAGTCGTATACTCCTAGCTCACTCGTTTGTTACATAGTTTAATTCTTAATTTCTTTGCGTGTTTTTGGTACTTGCATTGTTTAATTCATAAATTTCGGGCGTATTATAGTATTTGAGAGTTGTAGCATCGCGTTTTAGTACCTGAATAGTGTAAATTCGCGTAGTCGTTTGTCTACAGTTTTTGTTTTGAACGGCCAGTGTCGGTTGGTCACAGTCAGTGTGCTCCCCGCCGCCGTTGGATAAGCAGCTGAGCAGCAAGTCGTATACTCCTAGCTCACTCATTTGTTACATAGTTTAATTCTTAATTTCTTTGCGTGTTTTTGGTACTTGCATTGTTTAATTCATAAATTTCGGGCGTATTATAGTATTTGAGAGTATAGCATCGCGTTTTAGTACCTGAATAGTGTAATTTCGCTTAGTCTCCTTCCGCCGCCGAGCAGTGTCAGCAGTGCGCAAGTAGCAGCATTACTGCATTTACTAGGCAATCTTGTATTTTAATAACCGTTTAAATTTTGTCGATTTGTTTGCGCTCTCTGTAGATTAGTTCAGACGTTCTTTGCAAAACAGTTTTTAGCATGGATAGGGACTGCAACTGCTGTGTTCGGATGCAGGCTGAGTTGGCATCCCTTCGCTCCCAGCTTCAGGCAGTGTTGGCTTCGGTCACACAGCTTGAGGCTGTTGCCAATGGGCATCACTGTGGGGGTCCGGATGGGGGTTTGTCGGGGACGGCCAGCTCGTCCCACGCATCCCCTGATCGGACTACGACTGTGGTTGCCCGGGATACTGCCCGCATTGAGGCTGATCCCTCACCTGTGGTAGAGTGGGAGGTCGTTTCAAGGTGTGGCAGGGGGCGAAAGACATTCCGGAGGGCTGAACGGAAAGCCTCTCCAGTTTGTCTGACGAACCGGTTTCAGGCTCTGTCTCAGGCTGATACTGATCTTCGGCCTGACATGGCTGCTTGTCCTGTTCCAGAGGTTGCCCCTCAGTCTGCAAGATCCGGGCAGTTGCAGAGGGTGGGCTTACTGGTAGTTGGGAGCTCCAACGTCAGGCGCGTAATGGGGCCCCTTAGGGAAATGGCAGCAAGAGAGGGGAAGAAAACCAATGTGCACTCCGTGTGCATACCGGGGGGAGTCATTCCAGATGTGGAAAGGGTCCTTCCGGATGCCATGAAGGGTACAGGGTGCACCCATCTGCAGGTGGTCGCTCATGTCAGCACCAATGATGTGTGTCGCTATGGATCGGAGGAAATCCTCTCTGGCTTCCGGCGGCTATCTGATTTGGTGAAGACTGCCAGTCTCGCTAGCGGGATGAAAGCAGAGCTCACCATCTGCAGCATCGTCGACAGGACTGATTGCGGACCTTTGGTACAGAGCCGAGTGGAGGGTCTGAATCAGAGGCTGAGACGGTTCTGCGACCGTGTGGGCTGCAGATTCCTCGACTTGCGGCATAGGGTGGTGGGGTTTCAGGTTCCGCTGGATAGGTCAGAAGGCCACTACACGCAACATGCGGCTACACGGGTAGCAGGGGTTGTGTGGCGTGGGCTGGGCGGTTTTTTAGGTTAGATGGCCTTGGGCAAGTACAGAAAGGGCAACAGCCTCAACGGGTGCGGGGCAAAGTCAGGACATGCGGAGACCAAGCAGCAATCGGTATTGTAATTGTCAACTGTCGAAGCTGCGTTGGTAAAGTACTGGAAGTTCAAGCGCTGATAGAAAGCACCGAAGCTGAAATCGTTATAGGTACAGAAAGCTGGCTTAAGCCAGAGATAAATTCTGCCGAAATTTTTACAAAGGTACAGACGGTGTTTAGAAAGGATAGATTGCATGCAACCGGTGGTGGAGTGTTCGTCGCTGTTAGTAGTAGTTTATCCTGTAGTGAAGTAGAAGTGGATAGTTCCTGTGAATTATTATGGGTGGAGGTTACACTAAACAACCGAACTAGGTTAATAATTGGCTCCTTTTACCGACCTCCCGACTCAGCAGCATTAGTGGCAGAACAACTGAGAGAAAGTTTGGAATACATTTCACATAAATTTTCTCAGCATGTTATAGTCTTAGGTGGAGATTTCAATTTACCAGATATAGACTGGGACACTCAGATGTTTAGGACGGGTGGTAGGGACAGAGCATCGAGTGACATTATACTGAGTGCACTATCCGAAAATTACCTCGAGCAATTAAACAGAGAACCGACTCGTGGAGATAACATCTTGGACCTACTGATAACAAACAGACCCGAACTTTTCGACTCTGTATGTACAGAACAGGGAATCAGTGATCATAAGGCCGTTGCTGCATCCCTGAATATGGAAGTTAATAGGAGTATAAAAAAAGGGAGGAAGGTTTATCTGTTTAGCAAGAGTAATAGAAGGCCGATTTCAGACTACCTAACAGATCAAAACGAAAATTTCTGTTCCGACACTGACAATGTTGAGTGTTTATGGAAAAAGTTCAAGGCAATCGTAAAATGAGTTTTAGACAGGTACGTGCCGAGTAAAACTGTGAGGGACGGGAAAAACCCACCGTGGTACAACAACAAAGTTAGGAAACTACTTCGAAAGCAAAGAGAGCTCCACTCCAAGTTTAAACGCAGCCAAAACCTCTCAGACAAACAGAAGCTAAACGATGTCAAAGTTAGCGTAAGGAGGGCTATGCGTGAAGCGTTCATTGAATTCGAAAGTGAAATTCTATGTACCGACTTGACAGAAAATCCTAGGAAGTTCTGGTCTTACGTTAAATCAGTATGTGGCTCGAAACAGCATATCCAGACACTACGGGATGATGATGGCATTGAAACAGAGGATGACACGCGTAAAGCTGAAATACTAAACACCTTTTTCCAAAGCTGTTTCACAGAGGAAGACCGCACTGCAGTTCCTTCTCTAAATCCTCGCACAAACGAAAAAATGGCTGACATCGAAATAAGTGTCCAAGGAATAGAAAAGCAACTGGAATCACTCAATAGAGGAAAGTCCACTGGACCTGACGGGATACCAATTCGATTCTACACAGAGTACGCGAAAGAACTTGCCCCCCTTTTAACAGCCGTGTACCGCAAGTCTCTAGAGGAACGGAGGGTTCCAAATCATTGGAAAAGAGCACAGATAGTCCCAGTCTTCAAGAAGGGTCGTCGAGCAGATGCGCAAAACTATAGACCTATATCTCTTACGTCGATCTCTTGTAGAATTTTAGAACATGTTTTTTGCTCGCGTATCATGTCATTTCTGGAAACCCAGAATCTACTATGTAGGAATCAACATGGATTCCGGAAACAGCGATCGTGTGAGACCCAACTCGCCTTATTTGTTCATGAGACCCAGAAAATATTAGATACAGGCTCCCAGGTAGATGCTATTTTTCTTGACTTCCGGAAGGCGTTCGATACAGGTCCGCACTGTCGCCTGATAAACAAAGTAAGAGCCTATGGAATATCAGACCAGCTGTGTGGCTGGATTGAAGAGTTTTTAGCAAACAGAACACAGCATGTTGTTATCAATGGAGAGACGTCTACAGACGTTAAAGTAACCTCTGGCGTGCCACAGGGGAGTGTTATGGGACCATTGCTTTTGACAATATATATAAATGACTTAGTAGATAGTGTCGGAAGTTCCATGCGGCTTTACGCGGATGATGCTGTAGTATACAGAGAAGTTGCAGCATTAGAAAATTGTAGCGAAATGCAGGAAGATCTGCAGCGGATAGGCACTTGGTGCAGGGAGTGGCAACTGACCCTTAACATAGACAAATGTAATGTATTGCGAATACATAGAAAGAAGGATCCTTTATTGTATGATTATATGATAGCGGAACAAACACTGGTAGCAGTTACTTCTGTAAAATATCTGGGAGTATGCGTGCGGAACGATTTGAAGTGGAATGATCATATAAAATTAATTGTTGGTAAGGCGGGTACCAGGTTGAGATTCATTGGGAGAGTGCTTAGAAAATATAGTCCATCAACAAAGGAGGTGGCTTACAAAACACTCGTTCGACCTATACTTGAGTATTGCTCATCAGTGTGGGATCCGTACCAGATCGGTCTGACGGAGGAGATAGAGAAGATCCAAAGAAGAGCGGCGCCTTTCGTCACAGGGTTATTTGGTAACCGTGATAGCGTTACGGAGATGTTTAATAAACTCAAGTGGCAGACTCTGCAAGAGAGGCGCTCTGCATCGCGGTGTAGCTTGCTCGCCAGGTTTCGAGAGGGTGCGTTTCTGGATGAGGTATCGAATATATTGCTTCCCCCTACTTATACCTCCCGAGGAGATCACGAATGTAAACTTAGAGAGATTAGAGCGCGCACGGAGGCTTTCAGACAGTCATTCTTCCCGCGAACCATACGCGACTGGAACAGGAAAGGGAGGTAATGACAGTGGCACGTAAAGTGCCCTCCGCCACACACCGTTGGGTGGCTTGCGGAGTATCAATGTAGATGTAGATGTAGATAAGCTTAACTTATACTAAGATCCAATATAATATTAGTACCGTATATAGTGAGTGAATTAGTGTATCTGACGAATGTCTTATGCCGAGAAAATGGGGATAAAAGTCTGCCACAGAGTGCTACCAACTGGTGGTACTGATGTAAAGTTCTAGTTGAGTGGCAAGGGCTAGCTGTGCACATTGTGAACTGCGCACATTGTTTAGCAGATCCGTATGTATTTGGCCCGTAAGGCAATTATGTCATGCAAGCCGTGCATGTGCAAAAGCTCCATGACATGTGCACAACTGCAGGTGTGCTCACAACATTGTTGCCAAGTTTCACAGAGTCTAGAGGAGCAGCAGCACGTTGG
This sequence comes from Schistocerca piceifrons, assembly GCF_021461385.2. Lineage (NCBI taxonomy): Eukaryota > Metazoa > Arthropoda > Insecta > Orthoptera > Acrididae > Schistocerca > Schistocerca piceifrons. The sequence goes on from NC_060149.1 coordinate 620,075,275, forward strand.
AGTTAAGTGCCATATGTTTTAGATTACAGCATCTATGTTATGTTTAACAGCACTCAAAGAAAAATAACCAATAGAGCTGCAAGGAGTCAAACATTATGGTGTTCATGTGCTCTTGTGCTCGTACACAGCAGCTGCCACTGCTTATTGATAATTTTGTGTTCTGACTAGTTCATATCTGAATGAAATGTGTTTTTCTAACTTAATAGATTCTCTATCCTTGCACAACAACATGGACACAGGAAATTAAACAGCAGTTCCCAGTGATATCTGCAAAACTGTACTGCACAATGGTTAACTATACAGAACATTTTCTATGACAATATTAGAGGCTCTTGAAGTCTGGGATGGACCCAATGTAGGGCCAGGGTGTGGCTGCAGCTTATGTCTATAATGAGGAAATGCCTCTTGTCCTGCCCGTAGAAACCCACAGAATGCAGGCATAATGTTGGTGCTTTATGTGACTGGCTACAGTAATAAGAAGACAACCTACAAAAAAGTTAGCCAATAATGGCTTCTAAAAATTAATTTATCATTGATTGGTTTATTTTGTTACGTTACTTTTATTATAACCAGAAAGAATTTTATTTGAATTGTCAGTGTAACATGAGTGGTGTTTTATATATGTCGAGAATAGGACAATAACCAAAATCAACCTCAAAGATAAACAAGCAGTAGATTGGTCCCAGGCAGCCGCTGTCAATTTGCAATACCTAAGATGAGGTGTATAATTTATGAGCTGAGACACTATGGAATTATGAGCTATCTGTAGTCTCATTCTCTGCCTGAAAAAGGAATACTACACCTCCAATCCAGACCTGACATCTGTCTGATGCACATTTGCAGATGTTATCATTCATGAACACAGAATAAGAATTTTGCTGCATGGTATCAAGGAGTGATTATGCCACGACAGAAAGGAAATAATCCTTCAAATTTGAAAACCATTTTACAAGGAGAACCCCAGTGTTTGGTATTATGTTCCATTCCATTTCTGTTTTCTATAAATGATCTACTGCTTAATAATGACTGTAGGTAATAGATATTTGTAGCTTACACTCCTATAATAATTGGAAATAGCAGCACTGACAGAGTTGTATAAAGGTAAAATTTCATCATAAAATGAAGAGAGAAGAGATCAGTATATAAGTAAATGATGTTGTATTTGTTCAATGTGCAAACTCATAACAAAAGAAGCTGTCAGTCTGTTGCAGATAGGGTGTCTCCAGGGAAATATAGAACCTTCAATGAATTACTGAAGTATGGAAGATATCCACTAACTGAACAACTAACCAAGCTGGTTGATAATGTTATAACAGGTAATGAAATTCCAAAAGAATGGAGAACTAGTATTTGAATTCTCATGTACAAAAAAGAAGATAAGAATGACCCATCCAACTATTGAAGAATAAATATCAAGTTTAGTTCTTTAATTCATAACAAAAAATATGAAATAAAATAAGAAGCATTACCACCCTTACAGAGGAGTAGAATGGTTTTAGATATGTCATGCACAGGTGCAGTATTCACTCATGGGCAGGTAGTGGAGAAGTCCACAATACAGTAAACCAGCTTATCTTTGTTTCATTGATTTACAGAAGGATTTTGGTAGTATACAGATGTGGTAAAATTGCTCTACAATTTAATAAAAGCAAATGAAGATATTTCTTTCACTAACCACATCCAGGCAAATATTGGTTCCAGGTTAACTAGCTGCATAGCAGTTAATAGTAGTATTAGACAAGGTGACTTTCAGCCTGCTACTTTTTAATATAGTCATGGATAAGGTGATAAAGAAGGTTTTGGCTGGCAGTCATTATGGAATGGTGGGCAAAAAAATAAAAATAATTTGTTTTGCTGACAATGTAGTCCTGCTGGCAAACAGTGAAGATAACCTACACAAACTTTTACATACTCTTAAAGTGGCAGCCAAAAACCTAAATATGGTCGTATCCTCTCAAAACACCAAATGTATGACCAAATCTCTGGAACAAATTAGATGCAACCTCGAAGTGGCTGGAAAAATTATTCAACAGGTAATAACATTTAAATATATTGGTAATGAACTGGCCAGTAGTGGACATGACGAAAAGGAAGTTAGAGATCAAGTAACAAAAGCAAATAATGTGGCAGGTTTTTTAAGTAATACTATTTGGAAAAACAGGAATATAGGAAAAGCTGCAAAGGCAAGAATACACAAAACAATGGTGAGACCAGTTATGACATGCACAACTGAGACAAGACCAGATACATCCTGAACAAAAAGACTTTTGGAAACCATGGAAATGAAAATTATGTGAAGGATTACAGAAAAGACTGCAAGAGAGAGAGATGTGAAAGAATTAGAAAAGGATGTTAGAACTTCAAGTTTAACACATATTTCGGAACGACACAACACATAAGTCACAGAGTAAGTTGACAAGTAAGACATGTGTACATGTTAGCATTCGAATGAGCACTGAGTCCCAGTCTAGGGGCTGCTGCTCGGCTGGCCGCTTATGTGGTGCAGCTGCTGCATGGCTGGCGGACAGCGCCGCACGTAGGGGACGCGCGTAATTGCGCGGCGGCACTTTGAATGATCGGCGAGTCACAACACTTTTCCCCCCTTTGAAATTGTTGCACTGGTCTTTATGGAGGTGTCCTGGAGATGGCTAACGTCCATAGGCGTTGTTTGACTCGCCGTAAAGTCTGGAGGAGGAGGCTTCCCGTACGGACGGAAGTGTCCCCGATGATAACGGGTCGAGATGACAAGAGACGTAGGGGTCGAATCTGCTGGGGCTCCAGGCACCAATCTGCCCGTTGTGGCAAGTCCAGTTGATATGACAGGAGACATGGGCGATGTGTCGGCGTCCGTTGGAGGAGGAGGCGAGTAGATTTGCTCTGACATAGGATGGTCCTCCGGTTCCTGCATGGGCACATCTCCTGGTGGCGTCCGTTCTGGTGCTGGCATCGCGATGACGGTGAGAGGGCTGCGTTGTGAGTATTGAGAGATGCCAAGTTCCCGAGCGTCAGGTAAAGCCAAAGGTGGTGTGGCGGCATTCGGAACAGGCGTTGCTGGCACCCGAGGCCGAAGCTGGTCCGAATGACACTGCAACACCCGTGTCCGTCTGGATTTCATACAGGCGTCTGCCACGATGTCTTAAGATGCGGCCCGGGCTCCATTTTGGCCGCCTGACATATCCCCATACCCAGACGAGGTCGTCGGCGGTGAACCGGCCAAGTGAAGGCACCCGCGGCCGTGAGGTGGGAGGCCGCAGAAGATTAAGTGGCGTGCGGGGCTGTCGGCCATGAAAGAGCTCAGCCGGGCTGTGGTCGCCCATGGGGGTGAAACGGTAAGACGCCAGAAACTGGAGAAGCGCATCATCATCAGCAGCAGAAGAAGTCAGAAGTTTCCGCATCTGAGCCTTAAATGTGCGGACCAGTCGTTCAGCCTCACCGTTGGATTGTGGATGGAACGGCGGGGTCGTGACATGCGTAACGCCGTGACGAGCACAAAAATCCGCAAATTCGGAAGAGGCAAATTGCGGACCATTATCAGTAACAAGAGTAGAGGGGAGGCCTTCCAAAGAAAAAATGCGGGCGAGAGCACTGGTGGTTGCCGCGGTGATAGGCGACGTGCAACGGACAATGAAAGGAAAGTTAGAGTAGGCGTGAATTACGAGGAGCCAGTAAGTACCTAAAAAGGGTCCCGCAAAGTCAGCATGAATGTGCTCCCAGGGCTTCTCAGGCGAAGGCCACAGTGACAAAGATGGCTTCGGGGCAGCGGCCTGTGACGCACAAGGGCCGCAGGCAGCGACCATGTGTGCTATTTCAGAGTCGATGCCAGGCCAGTACACATGACGGCGCGCCAGAGATTTTGTGCGAGACACACCCCAGTGCCCTTGGTGAAGGAGGCGCAAGACCGAAGCACGCAAAGACGCAGGTACCACAACACGCGGCGAAGCATTGTCAGTGGAGGGGAGGATAACACCATCCCTAGCCGTGAGGAGGTAGCGCAAAATGTAGTAGTTCCGCAACGGATCAGAAGTCTTAGCGGACGGGCGATCTGGCCAACCCTTCTGAATACAGCGTAAAACCCGGGAGAGGGTAGGGTCAGAACACGTAGCAGCCGTCAGCCTGTCCCCAGTGATGGGGAACCTGTTCACAACCCGCTGCTCGGCAACATCCAGGTGGAAACACAAAAGTTCGTCCCTTTCGAATGCCTGATCAGGACCCATGGGAAGGCGAGACAGAGCATCAGCATTCGCATGATGAGCCGTTGGCCGGAAATGAATCTCATAATTGAAACGGGACAAGTAAAGAGCCCAACGCTGGAGGCGGTGTGCAGCCTTGTCGGGAAGTGACGATGGATGAAACAAGGAAACAAGTGGTTTCTGATCCGTAACAAGATGAAATTTTGAGCCATAGAGAAAAACGCCAAACTTATGAAGAGCATAAATGATGGCCAAAGCTTCTTTCTCAATTTGAGAATACTTTTGTTGGGCATCCGTGAGCGTTTTGGAGGCATAAACAATGGGTTGTTCCGAACCGTCAGAAAAACGGTGCGCAAGGACTGCACCGACCCCATATTGAGAGGCGTCTGTGGCAAGAACAAGGTGTTGGCCAGGTCGATAAGTAGCCAGGCATGGGGCCTGTTTCAGCATAGTCTTCAACTTCTGGAAAGCCTCTTCACATGACGCGGACCAGTGAAAAGGCACGTTTTTATGCAACAGGCGATGCAACGGCTGAGCCACCGAAGCCGCAGGCGGTAAAAACTTGTGATTGTATGCTATTTTCCCCAAGAAGGCCTGCAGTTCCTTAACAGATGTAGGGAGAGGAAGGGCATCGATCGTAGCAACAGTTTGTTGAAGCAGACGAATACAATCCCGAGAGAGTTGAAACCCCGAGTACGTGATAGATGCCTGAAAAAATTGTGATTTCTGAAGATTACACTTAAGACCGGCAGTCTGTAAGACATGAAAAAGTGTGCGGAGATTTTGAAGATGTTCTTCAGTGGTGGAGACAGAGACAACAATGTCGTCCATGTAATTGATACACCCAGGGACAGGGAGCAATAATTGTTCCAAGAATCGCTGAAAGATAGTAGGGGCGCTAGCAACCCCGAATGGCAAGCGTTGGTATTGATAGAGGCCGAAAGGCGTTTTAAGGACCAGAAACTGCCGGGAAGCAGCGTCGAGAGGAAGTTGATGATAAGCTTCTGACAGGTCAATTTTAGAAAAATACTGGCCTCCAGCAAGTTTAGTGAACAGTTCTTCAGGACGCGGCATAGAGTAAGTGCCGATGAGGCATTGAGCATTTACAGTGGCTTTGAAATCGCCACAGAGACGAATATCACCATTGGGCTCAGCAACTACAACGACAGGAGAGGACCACTCACTGGAAGTGCCAGGAAGCAAGGCCCCTGAAGTAGTGAGACGATCCAACTCCCGTTTTACCCGATCACGAAGGGCCGCAGGAATGGGCCGAGCCCGAAAAAACTTAGGCCGAGCAGTGGGTTTGAGCGTGATATGAGCTTCAAAGTCGTTTGCACGGCCTAACCCAGGAGAAAAAAAGTGACGAAAATGTCGTCGACAAGGAATCCAGTTGAGCATAAGGAATAGCATCTGAGACAATATTGACGGAGTCATCTATGGAGAACACAAAAACGCGAAAGGCACTGAAACCAAAAAGATTTTCTGCGTTGCTCTGGTCGACCACAAATATGGGAACAGTGCGAACGACGGATTTGTAAGATACCTCAGCATTAAACTGTCCCAAGAGAGAAATCTTCTGTTTATTGTACGTCCGTAATTTCCGAGTGACAGGGGACAGGAGTGGAGAACCCAGCTGAAGATACGTCTGAGAATTAATTATAGTGGCAGCAGAACCGGTATCCACTTGCATGCGAACATCTCGACCAAGGATTTGGACAGTGAGGAATAACTCCCCTGAAAGGGAAGAAGTGCAATTGACAGACAACACAGGATCAGAATCAGCGTCATGTTCATGAACATCATGTATGCGGTCGGATTTGCAAACGGAAGACACATAACCTTTCTTTTTGCAATTGTGACACACAGCCCAACGTTGGGGACAATCCTCGCGTGAATGTTTCGTAAAACACCGCGGACATGAAGGAAGTTGCCGTGGGTTTTGCTGCAGTTTCTTAGCGGGTTGTTTACGGCTAGGCCGAGGATGCGCGTGGGAGCGCACTGTGGCCACGTCGGCCGGCGGGGACGCGCCGCACGCGTCGTCAACAGCGCACAGAGGTTGTATTTCCCCGACATCACCCCACGCCTCTATTTGCGCCCCAGCGGCGCGAGAAATTTCAAAAGACTGCGCAATGGAGAGAACTTTATCTAGAGTCGGATTCGCCAACTGAAGGGCACGTTGCCGAACTTCTTTGTCGGGCGCCGACCGGATAATAGCATCCCGTACCATGGAATCGGCATAGGATTCTTTGTGAACGTCAGTAACAAATTGACACTTTCGACTGAGGCCGTGAAGTTCAGCAGCCCAAGCGCGATAGGATTGATTTGGTTGTTTTTGACAACGATAAAAGGCAACACGAGAGGCTACCACATGCGTTTGCTTTTGAAAATAGAAGTGAGCACATTTCAGCAAAGGACAAAGACGCAGGATCCTTCAAAGGAGCCAATTACGACAACAACTGATACATTGGAGGTGAAATCCAGGAAAGGAACAGAGACTTACATGGTTGTTCGTCCGTGACATGATGTGATAGTATGCTATTTTCCCCAAGAAGGCCTGCAGTTCTTTAACAGATGTAGGGCGAGGAAGGGCATCGATCGCAGCGAAGTGCTGTCGAAGACGTTTTTCATAATCAGACCAGTCTTCCGCCGTCTCGTCGTAAGGAGGAAAAGGAGGTATAGCCAACGACGAGAAACGCCCCGCATTTGACGCCGCGACGAAATCGCGAATCACCGCTGTTAGAAGCGTTTGCTGTTCAAGGAGATTTTGCAATAGTTGCTCGACAGTAGCCATGGAACCCTGAGAGTCAACGGTGAAAAGGAAAAATCCACTACCTCGTCGCCAATTGTTAGAACTTCAAGTTTAACACATATATTTAGGAACGACACAACAACACATATAAGTCACAGAGTAAGGTGACAAGTAAGACATGTGTACACGTTAGCATTCGAATGAGCACTGAGTCCCAGTCTAGCGGCCGCTGCTCGGCTGGCCGCTTAGGTGGCGCAGCTAGCTGCTGCGTGGCTGGCAGACAGCGCCGCACGTAGAGGACGCGCGTAATTGCGCCTCGGCACTTTGAATGATCGGCGAGTCACAGATGTCGAATGAGTGGGTACATGAGATAAAGCATAGTCAGAATGAATGAACAGAAGATTTCAAATATCATAAGATATAAATTACCAGTTGGTAAAAGAAATATTGGCCATTCACGTAAAAGATGGAGCGACAACCTGAGGGTAGACTGAAGGGTGCTGAAGGAAAGACCCTTTAGCCTAGGAAGAAAGAAAGAAGAAAGAAAAGAAGAAAAGTACTGACCAGTTTTTGCAAACTGTCATAAGTACTACGCAAAAATTATATAACAGATGTAATCCAAATGGGTTAAAAATAAAAATGGAAAAAACGCAGCTAATGCAGATCAAACCAAACTAAGCAAAGTTAAATGATGGAGAAATACATCACAAAAACCAGGACTGGCATGAAGCTAGTTGTGTTGAATTTCTAAGAATGCCTCTTGACAAAAATTTATCATGTGCCTTGCTTATACAGCAGTTTGCAAATAAATGGAACAGCCAGGAATTTGCAATAATGATAGCATACAATGCTAATACCATGAAAATATGGCAAGCAGTGTATCACAGCAACTTCTAAACAGTAAGAGGGTAGAGAATTATATTTCAGGGTAGCTCAAACCATCTGTCTTGAATAATGAAACTCAAATAAAATAAAATGATATAATCATTTGATGTATCCACAATCAGAAGTGAAGAATATCATGTCACCCGCATCTAAATATTTATGCACATATGTGAACTGATTTAACTTTGTGCATAGTACCATGATTTATTTGTAGCAAATCAATTTCAACATGTTTACACCATGAGGAATCAAAATAATTCTATATCACCCATACATCATTTTAATCTTTCTGGTCACATTCTACAGTATATACATTTACACCTATACTCGGCAAACCACCATGAGGTTCATGACAGAGTGTACATCGCACTGTACTAGTGATTCGGGTTTCTTCCTCTTCCATTGATATTTGGAGGGCAGGAATATCAATTGCCTGAATGCCTCTGTATGTACAGTAATTGTTGTAGTCTTATCCTCACAATCACTATGTGAGTAATATGTGAGGGATTGTAGTATATTTCTTGAGACATCATTTAAAGCTGGTTGTTGAAACATTGATAATAGACTTTCTCACGCTAATTTACATCTATCTTGAAGAGTCTTCCAATTCAGTTCCCTCAAGATTTCTGTGGCACTCTCCCATGGATTAAACAAAGCTGTGACTATCTGCTCTTCTCTGTATACATTCAGTTTCCCCTGTTAGTCCTATTTGGTACAGGTGCCACATACTTGATCAGTAGTCTAGAAACAGTGACTTGAGTGATTTGTAAACAACCTCCTTTGTAGACTGACCGCACTTCTCCAGTTTGCTACCGGAAACCAAAGTTTACCACCTGCTTTACCCATGACTGAGCCCATGTGATCATTCCGTTTCATATTCCTACAACGTGTTACACCCAGGTATTTGTATGAGTTGGCCAATTCCAACAGAGACTAACTGCTATTATAGTTGTAGGATACTATGCTTATTTGTTTTGTGAAGTGCCCAGTTTCACATTTCTGAACAATTAAACCAAGCTGCAAGTTTTGAACTGCTTTGAAATCTTAACAAGATCTGACTGAGTATTTATGCAGCTTCTTTCTGATAGTACTTCATTATATATATCTGCATCATCTGCAAAAATACTGATGTTATTATTAATATTGTCTGCAAGGTCATTAATATACAACATGAATAGCAAGGGTCCCACCATACTTCCCCGGGTCACATTTGAAGTTACTCGTTCATCTGACGAAGACTCTTCATCAAAGATAACATGCTGTGTCCTCCCTACGAAAAAGTTCTCAATCCAGTCACAAATTTCACTTGATATCCCATATGATCATAATTTTGACAATAGGCATAGGTATGGTACTTAGTCAAATACTTTTCAGATATCAAGATATACTACATCTACCTGATTGCCTTGATCCAAAGCTTTCAGTATGTCATGTGAGAAAAGCGCAAATTGGGTTTCACATGATCGATGTGTATTGAATCTCTGCTAGTTGGCATTGGGCATGTCCTTCTGTTCAAATTGCCTTGTTATGTTCGAGGTCAGAATATGTTCAATGATTCTACAACAAATCAATGTCAAGGATATTGGATAACAGTTTTGTCGATCACTTCTACTACCATTCTTGCAGACAGGCGTGCCTTCTGCTTTTTTTCCAATAACTGGCCATGATTTTTCTTCAAGGAATCTATGATAGTTTATAGTTAGAAGAGGGGCTAATAAATTCAGTATAGAATATGAAGGGATGCCATCAGACCCTGGAGCTTTGTTCAGTTTAACAATTTCAGCTGTTTCTCAACAACATTGACATTAATACTTGTTGCATTCACCTTGTCAGTGATACACAAATTAAATTGGGGCAATTATTTTGCATTTTCCCTTCTAAAAGCACATTTGAAAAACGAATTAAGCATTTTAGCTTTTGCCTTGCTGCTTTCAGTTTCAGTTCCTGTCTCATTTGCAAGGGAGTGGACAGTAACTTAGGTTCCACTAACAGCCTTTACATACAACTAGAATTTCTTTGGGTTCTGTGAAAGATCATTTCACAATATTCTGCTTTGGTAATCATTGAAGGCATCATGCTTTGCTCTCCTGATGGCCAGACTTGTTTCATTGAGCATATCTGTATCTTTAGCCCTACACTGTGTTTTACACCGATAATGCAGTAATCTCTGTTCCCTTACAAGTTTGCTTACAGATACAGTACACCAGGTAGGTTCCCTTGCATTATGAATTGCTCTATTGAGTACATATCTATCCAGTGCATAGTCTACTATTCTTTTAAATGTGCATCACAGTTACTCTACATGCTCCTGCCCTGTGTTGAAAGTTTCAAGTTCCTCATTGAGATATGACACTACTAATTGTTTTATCTAGTTTACTGAACATATATATCTTTCTGCTTGTTTTAGTTAAACTTTGTACGTTGGTAATCATTGTTGCCACAACTGTGTTATGGTCACTAATACCAGTTTTAATGCGGACATCCTCAAAAAGGTCAGGACTATTTATTGCCACTAGACCCATTACATTTCCAGGGGTAAGACAATTTATTGCAACGTAAGAGGAACATAATAGCTCAAAGCTGATTTAGAATTGATGAAGAAACTTAAATAAGGAACTGGTACATAAATATTATTATTCAATTGAACAGTTCATGTAGGACAATCTTAAAATTTGAGTGAGTGGAACACATACTTATGATTAAAGTCTGTTCTTTACTGTGTATGAATTGTGTATAAAGTTCATTAAATTGTTTTAATTATGTTAAAAAAAGCAGAGGGCACAGTCTGGCCTCGACCGTTTCCCAGCTGTCTTTGAAGTCGGGGTGGATTGTTGGTGAATTGTTCTCGGCGCAGGTTGTACAAGGGACCCCCATTTCCCTTCTTCTTCAGGCAGTTTTTACTCATGTGCCCTATGATTCCCCACTGAGAGCAGTAAGGTGTACGGCACTGCGCGGCAGCATGGCCTGCCTTTCAACAGCATTAGTATGCCTGCTCGTATTTAAAAATTGGATGTGGCTGTTGGTCTGGGTGCGCCGAACTGGCAATGAAATGTGCTACCTCCTCCTGCATCATCACAAGTCGTGTGGCATCATGCAACGATGCAGGTGATGCTATTTTGACCTCCTCTCTCTCATACGGGTCGCTTTCAGATATAAATACATCAATCAAGCAGGCTTCCGCTTCATTGATTAATATCTCGTTACGTGCGGGATCCAAACCCAGTGTGTAAGTGCGGCAAGCCACAGTACAAATTCGGTCAGCAAATACTTATATGTCCTCCCCTTACTTCTGGCGCAGGGTGAATAACTTGTCCCTGTAATAGCGGGTGTCACATCTGTCCAAATGCATTTCTTTCAACCCAGATTCTAACGTGGTGAAAGAGGTTGTGTCCCTAAGGGCGTGCACTGATTCAATATAGGTATGGGCGTCACCTGACAATTTAAGGTGCAGTACATTCAAAAGGAAATCGTCTGGCCAAGGGCAAAGCGCAGCCTACATCTCGGACAGTATGCAGAAATGAGTGTATTTGTTCATTGGGTTTCCCGGAAAATGTCGGGATAAAGTTGACTACAGGGAAACTGTTAGCCAAGGTTACAATGTACGTTTGGGGTACTATGCTACTGGAGATGCTTTCAGCTGTTATTTGCAGTGCGGCAGGGTGAGTTTCTGGCACACTTAAATTGTCAGACTGGATTTGAGCCAATTTTTGGCATTCTTCCGTTAATTCTATCTTCTGTGATAGTAATTTATTGATTTCTGCTTGGAGAGCAGCTACTGGGTCTGGTTTTCCCGTAGGTAGGGAGTTGTCTTCGCCAGTGGCAGTACTTCAGGTTTGAGGCAAGGTTACAATGGCGGCGAGGTGCGTCGCCATGTGGCCTGGGATTTGCTGCGGCAGCTGCATGGAAAAAGGCGCCGATACGGCGGAACACTGTGTGGCGAACCACAAATGCGTGCGCTTGTTATCGCGTGGTGCATCTGGCGCGTTAAGCGTAAAGTATTGCTGGCAGCTGCATTAGGTACAGCTGCTTAAACTTCAAATGCGACAGGAATAGCGGTGACCTATCCCACTCCTGACAGCAGATGTTAATGTGTCAGGGTTGGACAGGGGGGAAAGCAGTAGGCACACGTTAAGGTGAAAAATCAAACGTAGTTTTTATTGTATGAATCTTTACTGCCGTAAAAAGAAAAGGCAGGCATAGACAAGCAGCTGCCCAAACGAGCAGGAGAAGACAACGTCGGGTCGGGTCGGAAGCTGCCAGCAGAAGAGAGTAAACAGCCTGTCCGCTCCCAGCAGCTGACCGCGGCTCCACCCGCACTTGACCGCCTGCAAGCCTCCCTAATGGTCGGCCAGATCATAACACGTGCAGTTCGATAGCGTTACCTCATCAGCAACACGTGAATTTAGCTGCTGATGGTTTAACACGTGAGTTTCAGAGTGGTTCTATCCAGTTCTGGGCAATGTGACTGAGACGCTGCAACTAGCCGCCAGGCAGAAGGCACTGACGAACATCAAGTGAAAAATAAAAATAAAATTTTATACTAATAAATCCATTCAGTAACTGTCCCCACTGTACACAGTATTAAGTATGTCATCAACAAATTACTGCTTCATAATTTTTGGAATTGTGGAGGATTGATGTTTGGTGAAAATTAGGAACTTCAGACAGTTAAGTAATACATCATAGTTATTCGACTGCTCTGAGGGTTCTAACTATTTCTTTTAATATCTTGATAATAGTTATAGGGGAACTTTTTTAGTGTGCTCACTGGACAGTCACCCACTACAGTTGACAGTTAACCAGATCAGGTGAAAAAATTAACTTCTTGTTGCAATTTTTAGAGAATGTCAGAACAGTGTTGCTCTCTTAGAGCACTTCCATGGTCATGGCACAAATGCATAAATGTTTTCAAAAATCGTACACAACTCTGAACAAAATGTACATAACCATAATTGTCAGGATTTTCTTGTGGCCCTCTTTAACTTTTATCTCTCCACTGCATCCCATGTTATTCCTCTGCTCTTGAGATTTTCATTAATCTGGTCTTCCCATCTCTTCCTATGCCCTACAATTGGTCTTTTTCCTTATACCTCCATCTCCAAATACTGACATAGAATTTTGAGTCAGGTGCATCTGCTTCAAATGACGTAACCACTTCAATCTCACAGTGCTCATTATTTTCTCCATTGTCAAGATGACCTGCATATCTCTCATTCCTGACTCTTTCTCTACTGGTTTTTGTAGGGCTGACTTAAGGAACTTCAGTTCACATGCTTTTATCTGACACTCTTTTCTGTTATTTATGACACAGGTCTGCAGACAATACACCATGATTGGAAGGTTTTTATAAGTGGTCTGTTTAGCTCTTAAAGGGCTCCGTTGACCCAGATTAGGTTTTTTACGTGGCAGAATAAGCTGGATCCTTTCACTACTCTACATAAACCTTCTAGTTTGACACCTCCATAACTTGATATGTCGCTACACTGATAATTGAAATTATTCACACATTTAACGTTCTATCTTTTCAGTATGATTTTACAGGGTGAAGGTGTTCTCCTCTTCTTCATTGCCACTGTCATGTTATTTGTTACAATCAACTTAGATTCTTTAAATTCTTAATCTAGTAATCCAGTCTCCTCCGAAGCTCCATTTTTGTCTCTCTCCTCCATCTCTTTCTTTGCTGTATTGCATTCTTTAATGTCCTTTAGTCTATTTTTCCATCAACTTTGTTTCTTTCTAATTTACTTTACCTTTTGTTTTGTCAAATATTTGTCTAGCATTACTGACTACTGATAGTCAAAACAGTGACCACTTTAATATGATACATGCACATTGTTTCAGATTTATTCCTTGTTGCCATAGCTTACAGCTAAATTTGAATTGTTCACTGTGGCAGCTGGTGATCATGTGCTAATGTGCTTCCACATACTGTAAATGTCACACTTGTATTGTGCCATTTCTCTTCAAATACGAGCTGGAAATCACATTAAAAGTATGCCATTTCTCTTCAAATGCAAGCTGAAAATCACCTTGAAAGCGTGCCATTTCTCTCTGAATGCACAGTGGTATGGAAATAAAATGGATGAAAAAATGTTTTATAGCACACTGTCCACAGTAACTAAAAACCAGTGTTCATCGTTGAAATGATGGTCAGATTTGCTATGATCAGTTCAGAGAAGGGAGGCAGCTGTGATTTGGCATCATCCCTTCTGCCATAATGAGTGCTACATTGTTCATAGTACCAGGTCAATATTTTTCTTTGAAATTGCACATAAAGTATCATGCAAGCGTGGAGTATGAGGGAGTTTTGAGGAATGGTTGATATTTTGGTACTGTGGTCAAGAAAGCCAACTGGTAACTCATCGGTTTAGGTTCAGTTCATGCAGCTACCATAATTTTTTCGTTTTTTTCTACACAGCGTTGATCTATTAACTATAAAGTCTGAATTTCTTGACACAGTTCAGTTTATATAGATAAAATGAATATACTCCATTTTGTTACAATTACTGCACTTGTATCTAAGTCAGAAGGTTGTAGGTGGTTCTGTAAAATGCAAGTACATGTGAAAATTGGGTATGAAAGCGTTTTCTGTAAATGATCTGTTGATGATGTGTTAAGGTACTTTTTCAGTAGATCTTTGGAGGAGAGAGTGACAGTTAAAAAGTTAGGTGGATCTGCCCCAAATTTAAATCAATGAACAGGAGGGTGTGAGATAGGGCTCACCAATTTGGCTCAAGCTAAGTGTGTAGGGGACGGTAGATGTGCCCTTCTAGTTCCTAGAAATTTTCAAATGACTGGGCCATGCAAAAAGATAAAATGCTCTCTAAAGATTTAGGCTTAGAGTATGAGAGATGGTAAAGCACACTGACTGGCAATTTGTTGGCTTGGGTTCGATTCCTGCTGCTACACTAATTTTTTTTAAATTTTTTTATTCTATAAATGATAAACAGCTAATTATAAAATTTAAAAAGTTCAATTTATACACCTAAAACTAATGCCTTCAATTTAATATTTATGGAATAGTCCATTGGTTCTAGGAGGGACATAGACATATTAAACACTTGTCTACACAACATTAATGTGCAACAATTATTGTGCAACATTAATACCATGCATTCAAGTTTTAATATTCAGTTTAGTTACGATTACCACCCTTGTAAGTCAAAAGGCTATAGGTGGTTGTAAAAATGGATACTGTACCAGGAAATTTAGTGTCAAAATGTGTGAAAAGATTGGGATGTAAGGGTGTGATGTTTGCAATGCACATTTTTGTTTTCCACATTTGTTATTTGAAACTGTGATGAAACTGTGATGTGTCGCGTACAACTGGAGGGAAAGAACTAGGACATATTAATGCTTCATAAAGGACAAGACATAAACATATAAACAACATAATTGGGGTTAGTGCATTATTTAAAGCTAATATCACAGTAATATCAAGTTGCACCTGTCATGATTCCATAGTAAAACACATTCTGTATATTTTTGTCATATTGTAGCACATTGTAAAATTTTGCATGAGCTGCCACAGACTTTAGAAAACTTATCACATGGCAAAAGGTTCCTGTTGACCTATAAAAATGTTTCCCTCATTGAGTAAATATCCTGTCTTAAGGAAAAATGTTGGAAAAACGTAAAAAAATGAATCATACAAGAAGGAAATAGACCAGTGAATGCATTTCTACGAGATATGACACATCAATTACCACAGCATTTCCATTATTCACATTAATGTATTGGCTCCTATTAATGCAAGGTAATTAAGTAAGTTATAGCAGAGGTGGACACTGTGTAACACACATTAGTGAGAGATGTGTTTCATGAGTACTTGGAGATTTGTGATAGGTAAAATTTATTCAATTGTGAGCAAGCACTTTGGTTATCCCCATACCTTTGTTGTTATTATTGGCTTTCATGAATATTGCCTGTAACTAGAAATGGAAATCGGTATATGATTTCTGTTTGTTCAGTGCTTCAAAACGTAGCACAGACTTGAGCACAACTGAAATGAAGCCACAATACGAAGCTAATAGTTCACCTCACGTGTAAATCTCTATACCTCACTGTGCTTCTTAGTTTGACAATGATGTGTTGCCTGTCAGTATCCACTAGCAAATTTAGAAACTTATAGCTTCCTATTCTTATGTTTATTTGTTGTAGTAACACTTTTTCAAGATGTGCAGAAGATCTGTACTCCATGACAGAACTGTCATTTCTCATAAATAGTGTGATGAAGCCAGTATCACTGTATTTCAGAATTTTCTAACAAAGGGAAAAGTAAACCAAACCGTGGAAATCATTCTCCATGTTGATAATTTCTGTGTACCTTGGTGATCATTGCTTGGAACAAAATACTTTACTATTATTATTGTCAGCACATTGCCTACAACTTGTACTGTTGAGGGAATAGGGAACCTGTTCTGTAATAACTGGCCACTAGTATTCAACACTCAGTGATCTTCAAAACAGTTACATTGGTGCAATTGTGGGTAAATCAGTTCATACACTTTGGTTTATTTGTAGTTGACTGGGCAAATGCTATCGGTGTATAAATGGGATTGTTTACAAATTATAAAGCAATATTTCATTCTGAAAATAACCTTATATGTATGGTTTCTGAAGCTAAACTGCCACTCTTACAGTAAATTCATCATGGCAAGAGGTACGTTCAGCTGCAGCTCTGGCAATGCAAAGATTGAGTAACACCGGTGTTGGGAATGTAAATGAGATTTTACATCATTAGTACGTCAGTGGGTGTGAAAATGGAATATTTTCAAGTTGGTACACTAACTGCCATTAACATTAGTACACCATGTCATGTACCCTACCACATCATGTACCCGGTACCATTACTTGACACTTATTTGGATAGAAAACTGAACTGCATGTCCCCTACAAGTAAAACCAGATGGTTTGCATGTACAAGGAGGGCAAGATTATTTCCTCCCTAACAGGTAAACGTTGGATTTAAAACCAACCTTTGCTTTATGACCACACTGATAATAACTCTCAAAAGCCAGTAGCTTCCACACTCACACTTAAGCTAGTGACAATAGTTTATGTAGCCATTTTTAAAGGTGTGAATTGTTTTATTTAAATTTCTCTAATACAGGAATCACTTATTTAAAATTAGTGAAATTTCAGGAATAGTTACCACAAGACCTTTATTAGATATAAAATGTACATGATGATTTAAAATGAACTTTCAGTATGACAACATTGAATCTTGGAAACAGGGTTCTACAGCATAGTATCGTCACTTAAGTTTCCAACAGTTCTGTTACAAGAAGTTCACACATGCTTCTTCCTTTGCCTTTGTCTTCTTATTGAACTTAAATGCACTTAATATTCATTAGTGTCCTAACATTTTAATATACTACTTTCACCATTAGAAAAAGTTTCAGTTTTTGTTTTATCACACCTTACTTACTTCATAACAAAGATTTTAATGAAGTACCAGCTCAAATATCCCTATGTTTAACTGTTGGAGTGATGTTATCGTACCTGTTGTCAAAAGTTGGGAAAGGAATACTCTGTTATCAGCAAGACTGTCGGTGGTGAGATCGTCTGATCAAGAAAATGGAACAAAGTTAGAATTTTCCATCACGAACCTCGGGGATGTAATTTTTTATTAAGCTTCATTAATATGTGACACTTTACTGCAGAAGAGCAGTTCTTTACTATTAAATAATGTCAATTTTTGACCATTCCATGCTCTGTGTTACTTATATAATCTTTGATTTATTCGTGAGTATTACAGTTAGACAGTAGTCTTGGGAAACCTCCCAATATCTTGTCAGACCTCTTTTTGCGTGGCATAGTGCAGTGACTCGTTGCATGGACTCAACAAGTGGCTGAAAGTCCCCTGCAAAAATATTGAGCCATATTGCCTCTAGTCTTCCATAATTGTGAAAGTGTTGCCAGTGCATGATTTTGCACATGAACTGACTCCTTTATTAAGCCTCGTAATGTTTCATGGGTTTCAAGTCAGGTGATGAGGATGGCCAAATCATTTGCCTGAATTGTCCACAATGCTCTTCAAACCAATTGTGAACAGTTGTGGATTGGTGACGTGGCCCATCATTGATTGGGAACATGCAATCTATGATGGCTACAAATGGTCTACAAGTAGCCAAAAACAACCATTTCTAGTAACTGATCAGTTCAATTGGTCCATAATACCAAGTCTATTCCATGTAAACACAGACCATACCATTTTGGAGCCACCACCAGCTTGCAGTGTCTTGTTGACAACTTGTGTCCATGACTTTGAGGAGTCCATGACACTCGAACCCTACCATCAGCTATTTCCAAGTGAAAGTGTGATTTATCTTATCAGGATCCAGTCAATAAAATCATGAGCCCAGGAGACGCAGTGCAGGTGATGTCATGCTGTTGGGAAAGACACTAGTGTCAGTCATCTGCTGCCATAGCTTATTAACACCAAATGTTTCCCCACTGTCCTAATGCATGTTTTGTCATACATCTCACATTGATTCCTGTGGTTATTTCATGTAGTGTTTGTTGCCTGTTAGCACTGACAACTCTACACAAATGCCACTGGACTCAGTCATTAAGTGAAGGCTGTCAGCCACTGTTTGTCTGTGGTGTGAGGTAATGCTTGAAACTTAATATTCTCGGAACATTCTTCACACTATGCATCTTGGAATACTGAATTTCTTACGATTTACAAAATGGAAGTCCCAAGTTTCTAGCTCAAACTACCATTCTGTGTTCAAAGTCTGTTAATTACCACCGTGTGGGCATAACTGTGTCAGAGACCTTTTCAAATTAATCACCTGAGTACCTATGGCAGCTACACCAATGCAGTGCCCTTTTATATCTTGGATATGCAATACTACTGACATCTGTTTATGTGCATATTGCTATCCCGCGAATTTTGTCACCTCAGTGTACTTAAGAAGGATGATTGATCTAATTTTTTTAAATATGTGGAACGTAGTTACCCCTTTAATCTCCTTGACAGATTCATTGTATAATTTTATTTTCTTGTAGAAAATCCTGTATTGTGTTTCTTGTTTGTTCACTCGATGTAATCTAAGTTTAGTGTGGCTATTGTTCCACAGTCATAAAGTGTACAGTGTATGAGAGAACTGCTGATCTTCTTTATCATTAATAAGCTGCAGTTAGAATCCCTGGCTGTTTAAATGGATCTTTACAGTGAGTTCAGTAGTATTTTTAGTTATTACTCTGTAACAGCTCTTCTTTCTGGAGTTTGTGGACTATATCCATGTTTTGTTTACAAGATCCACAAAAATGATGCCATAGCTAAGAGTCAAGGGCTTATATGAATAATTTCAGATGCTTGGAGAGTTTTTTTATACTTTTTGATTCTAACTTTACTGTCATTTTGTGCAGCCAGTAAACTGTTTCGACACCTGTTATATTCACATTTCATGATGGTATGCAGAAGCAACAGAAAGCAATCAGTACTATAAAGGAAAAGCATTATTCATAACATTTTCTGTGAGTTTCCATTTATTTTACTGTCTGAGTTAAATGCTTATATAATTTTTTCCCTATCCCACCCCACCTTTTAACACCAACATTAACTGAGTTCCACAGATTTTCATAGAGCATAATAAGTTGTTTATGGTTTGTTACACATTTATTACACCATGTTAGGCGTTTTCAACAATATTTCCATACATAGCTCTTCCATTTCTTTTCTTAGCTTCCTGTCGTTGCATTTACTTTTCTCCAGTTTACTTTCCATCTACGTATTTTTTACCCTTAAAGGTGAGCTAACTCAATGGCACAACTTACTTCTACTAAGTTCTTTTGAAGTGATTTGTTGAAAATCTAATGTTAGTACTTACTTTCATTTATGTTGGAGACTCTTGCCGTTGTAGAAATGTACTTAAGTCACTTGAAGCAAATTTTGAGGAACAACAAAATACTGTCCACCTCAATAACTAAGGAATATGCAATCACAAAAAATTACTAGTTAATTTTCTAATAAAATGAAATAGATGTTGTATGGACAAGTGCTCAATAATGAAATATTTTAGTGTACAAAAATATGGAAAATGGCTGACTTAGGTATCTTTTGGCACTGAAAGTATTAGATGCCATTCCCAAATGAAATTATTTTCACAGATTAACTTTATTATCTCAAGAACCTCGTCATTAGCCACATACCAATACATTAATAGGATAACATCTCAGGTAGTAAAACAATTTCAAAACATATTATTTTGGTTTGCTTTACACGCAAAATAGAAACATCAGATAAGTTGACTTTGCATTTTCTTGATGACATTGTGCTTATACTAAACCGAATACCTGTGTTTTGTCATTTGCAAAATACTTAAGAGTCAAGATGTGGCCAGGATAAAATCTGTTCATAAAAGTTAATACATTCTTCAGGAATATATCTTATGAATTTCCGAACATCTTCCATCTTGTGTATTGCGTGTGAATTGTGTGAATTAAACCGGGGACCTAGAAACGACGTAGAGGCTTTGTCCCTGTCTTATCCCTCAGTGGTCCACAACCCCACAACAGGCTAGAACAGTCCACTCACCCCACCACCGCTCCACACAGGGTTTTATTGTGCCGTTCAGCACCCGCAGCCCCCAGTGGACCCCCCACCCTCCCTAGGAACATCTCATCATCTCATACCAGACGAGTGTAACCCCAAATGTTTGCGTGGTACAATAATTATGGTGTGGCATTTGCCGAGGCAGATGGAAAACCGACTTAAAAAGCATCCACAGGCTGGCTGGCACACCGGACCTCGACACTAATCTGCCATGTGGATTCCTACCAATGCACCCTCCCATTCAGGAAGCGGCATATTAGACCGTGTAGCTAGCCGGGTGGGCATCTTCCATCCTACTCAGTATTATAGCAACTTCATTGTGTTGATGTAATGGTTGAGTGAGAAACCTGTGTGGAACAGCACTTCCTGAGTGAGACAGATGAAAAGTGTGTTCGACCTACCCTCCAATCGAGGTGCTTGTTAGAATGCACACTTTCTTTTTCGACAAATACTTGAAATTACTAAATGAGATACACTCAAGGGCTGCTTTCTCTCACTAGAAGCTCGTGATGTTTGTAGGGATACCATCATCTTTCTACAACATTGAGGCCAGTATTTGGTAAAATCCATAATATCATTTGTTTCAACCGTTTTCAAATTAAATGCGGCAGTTTTTGAATATGATACAACAAGTTAGCAGTATTCATACGGTGTGTAAATCCTGTCTCCCTTCTTAAGAATACTTTTTATCATCCCTAACTTCCAAGCGCATCGTAACAATGAATGTCCACTTAGTGGGCAGAAGTGGATCATAGTATCAATCCTATTCATGTCTGCAGGTCTTGGTCTAGTGGCTAGCGTTACTGTCTCTGGATCACGGGGTCCTGGGTTCGATTCCTGGCGAGGTTGGGGATGTTGTCTGTCCGGGACTGGGTATTTATGTTATCCTCATCATTTCATCATCATTGCCATTATTCGCGACAATGGCTAGATTGGAATGTGTGCAAATTGTGCTGCATAATAATTGGGACTCAGTACGGGTGCAGATGACCATGCAGTTGAGTGCCCCATAAACCAAACGTCATCATCACCAATTCGTATAGGTTGAAGCCAAGCAAAACCTGATAAGTGTGTTATTGTTATTTTATCCACTACAGTTGTTGCTAAATAAGTGTATTTCTGATAGATTCTTTGGGACAAGATTGTCAATATAATCATTAAGAAATGACGCCACTTCATGTGCACCTTTTCTCCTATGTCCCTAGTGGTACACACAGAAATGAATTTCTTCTGTCTTCAGATTCTAAATTGTAAACACACTGATGGATAAATGCTTCAAGTAGGAAATCAGAAGAAGTGGTATTCGTGTCAGGTATGGTTTTGCATGAAGTGAAACATTAAGGTCGCAGTATTTCCATTATTCATACATTTTTTCTTGCTTTCCTTTAAATCGCTGTAAAATGTATTGCTTTTCCTTTTTTGAGTTATTAGTTCAGCTACTGCCGCCAATTTGGCTGTTTAGTTCCCATTGGGTCTTTAATTTTATTGTTTAATTCGTCAAAAACCCAAGACACATCTGCTTGAGGGCATTCAAACCACAATGCAAAGATTTCATTGAAGTAGTTGATATAAAACTTACAGTTACTTAGTAGACAAGGATGCATCTAAAGAGTATATTGCTTTGCCACAATAATTTTCATTTCATTTTATTATCTTCTTGTAAATAATTTACATGTTGTAGGAATTGTCAAAAGTAGTAATTAACATGCAAATTACATGTAATACGAACCTAATAACAGAATATCACTTATATAGATATTTTAAATTTATTTTTTTAGAATACAACATTTGTCATGAACATATACAAAAATGTTAAGAGAAAATTTTACAGATGTTGAAATTACTCATCTGTGTCATAGAAGATTTTGCTTAAGTGGTGATTTTTAAGCTCAGTCTCAAATTTTACTTCATCTGTTATTTCTTTCATGTACAATGGCAGAGCATTGTAAAATTTTATTCCAAAATAACTTTGAGGCTCTTGGGATTGTGTTATCCTTACTCTTTCTCATTGTAAATTTTTAGAATTGCGAGTATTATTATTGTGGCAGTCCTCACTGGTATGTAAATTGTTCAGGTGTGCTCTTGTACATAGAATGCTTTTAAATATAAGCAGTGATAGTATTGTGAGTACTTGTAATTGTTTGAAAAGGGGCCTACAATGAGTTCTTGGAGAATTATGTGTTATAATTCAAATAGCTCTTTTCTGTAGTTTGAAGATATCTATTAAGCATGATTTGGTTTTACTTCAGAATACTATACCATAAGACACAATAGACTGAAAGCAAGCAAAATACACTAATCTATCACACTCTATGCTGCATACTCTAAATATTATCCCCAATACAAAACTTGCTGAATTGAGCCTGTGGCATAAATACTTGATATGGTCTTTCCAGCTTAAGTTTTGATCAATATGCATGCCCAGAAACTTTGTGGACTGGACATTCTCCATCTCTTTATCACTCAGTTTTAACAGGAGGTCATTTCCTTGTGTTGCTTTTCCATACTGCATATACTGTTTCCCTTGTGGTACATAGTGACTTTTTATCACCACTTATAATAATGCTGATGTCATCTGTGAAGAACATAATTTTGGTAGCAATATTTGGATTCTTTATGTCACTTATATGAAGCAAGAATGATAAACCACCAAGAATACTGCTCTGCAGGACGTCTATATCCACTTTTTTGCATCTGAAACCCCTTGATTTTCTGGTTATTATGATCTGAGGTGATTTCTACAACCTGAGTTCTGTCTTGGATGTAAGATCCAAACTATTCCCTAACGACCCCTCTTACTCCTACTACCTCCATCTTGCTTAACAAAATTTGGTGATATACTGAATCAAAGACTGTCGAAAGATCTCGTAGTTAATTCCCACTGAACACTTTATTGTCAAGATTCCTATAGTCCCTTAAATATAGGCACAGATGGTTGATTCAGGGCCGTGGCCTAAACGGAAGCCATGTTGATTGCAGTTCAGAAGTTTGTATGCATCTAAGCAATTTATTAGTCTGATTTTCATTAATGTGTGTAAAATTTTGGAAAATGTTTGGAGTAGGGAAATTGGTCTATAATTTTCTACCTTATATGGATCTCCTTTTTTAAACAGATGTCTAACCTTTGAGATATTCAACCTCTGTGGAAACATCCTTTCGCTCAATGACAAACTAGCAGTACGTATCAGGTTCTTTATAATCTGTTGGACAAATTTTTTAATTTCTGACACAAGCACTTCATCCAGATTTGCAGACATTTTTGGTTTTAGACTCTTTATCACATTTAATAATTCATTCTAATTTGTGGGTGTTACAATCCTACTACTGTCTACCTTTGAAGCAGTTAATTTCTCACGTTTGGTAAAGTTTTTGGTTAATGACACAGATAAACTTAAAAATAGTCATTAATGTAATTTGCCAGAATTTCATCTTTTCATTCAGTATTTTCAGTATTTTTAAATACTATTTCCTGATTCACAAGGCTCTTACCTGTTTCTCATCACACTATTTTCCAAGTAGTTCTTGATTTATTGCCTGATTTTCTTATTAATCTACCATTACTTAGTAATTTTGCTTTTGTAATTAACTCTCTACATATTTTTTTGTTGTTTATTACATGTTCTTTCATCTTGGGGCTAGTACAACTTTTAAGCGTAGAGTTAAGCAGTTTCATTGTCCTTGAGTAATTTCTAATACCTGTTGTAATCCAGGAGTTAGTATGTAAATGCCCATATTACTTTGTTCTGACAAGTTTTCTTTGGAAAACCCTTTTTTTAACATAAAGACAGAAGAGAAGATATTATATGCAGCATTTGTGCTTATTTGTAACAAACCCATGATTGGTTTAGCAGTGTATTTACGAAATGACTGCAACTGTTAGAGGAGAAAGTTCTTTTGTACATTTGATTTGAAACATTTTTAGTCACTGGGGCTGTGAGACTTTTATGGATTAGTGCAGTGTGGTCAGATATTCCAAGGTTGGCATTATCTACATCTGTATCTATGGCTCCTATATTTGCAAAGAAATTGCCTGTGACACTTTCTGAAGACCTCATTACTCTTGTAGGCCTAGTTATATGCAGATACAAGTTGAAGCTCTGTAGAACATTCAGGAACTGATCTTTAGATGTGCTCTCAGATAACAAGTTGGCATTAAAGTCTCCACTTATAATTATTGCTGCTTTTATCATATAATTTGTATAGCAATGCCTCTAACTTATTTGGAAGAACTGTAAGATCACCACATGGTGATCTTTACACTGACATTATTATGAATTTACTCTTTTTCGTATTCAGATGTATTACTGCAACCTCAAAATGTTTTTCTTCACTCATAGTCTCAGCTTCAGAAAAGCTTTTAACTTTTGCTCCATGTTTTACATAAACAGAAATACCACCATGTCTTGTTTCCTTCCTGCAATAATGACTGACTATATTATATGGGGAAATACTCATGTTAACTAGTTCATAACTCTTACACCAATGTTCTTGAACACAAATACAATTTATACTAGATTCGCTCAATCTCAAGTTCTAATATTTTATTTTTAATACACCGTATATTCAACCTCATTATTCTAAATTTATTAGAAATAGATTGAAAGGAGTTCATACTTATGCTGTCCAATATTACCGGCTGTTCCTTGTTGAGGCTGGGCCCAAAAAAATCCTTAACAATTGCACGTTTCCTGCTCATTGTATTTTTTACCCCTGGAGGTGCAGACATTCTTGATGTTGCATATGATGTTGTGGCTAATGTTTCTGTGGATATGGAACTGGATGCTGGGAATGCTGCCAGTTTTGATGATGAATCCATTATGGCAGCTAATGTTTTGGTGGATACTGGCACTTTTGCTGAAGCTGTAGTTTCATTGAGAGCTTCAACTGTAGATGCCACTGGAGTTTCAAATGATGATTATGCTGCAGTTGAAGGTGATAACTGATGTTTTAATCATGTTTTGGTCTGTGCTGTGGTTGATGTCTGTATGGTAGTTTGTGGCACTGGTCTTGACTCTACTCTTCTGATTGCTGGACTAGTCACTGAAGTAAGGCCTGCCGTTGAAATTGCTGGAGAGAGTGATAAGTCTGCCGCTCATGGAGATGGTTCAGCTGTTATTGATGATTTTAACACCACTGACAAGTTGTCTGTTGAGGCTGCTGTACTGGGAGATACTTCAGATGCATATTGTTTTACTTCATTTAATGTAGAAGATTCATCTATTCCTACCAGTCATTGAGGGACATTACCATTTTCTGATTCCGCTGACGCTGATACTGTACTAAGTTCTCTATCAGACGGCGTGATAGTGCGCTGCACTACTTTAATGTCTTTGATAGCATTCAGCACTTCAGCACTGATGGCTTTTTCCCTTTCATGTTTCTGTGAAGACCATGCTTCGTAAAATGCTCTCTGCAATCACTATGTACCCTTACATATATAGCATTAGGACAACCTCAACATATCTTGGCTAAAAGTCTGTTGACAGTAATAATCTCAGTATTCATGCATCAGTTTTCTATGGGATCATACCTATGAGGAATACTGACAACGAAAATGTATTTTGCAGATTACTTCCTTTAAGATTTTCGTAGCACATCTAGTTTCATTGGGACATAATGGTACCTCCAATTATCTCAGATGTGCAACCACTCCTCAGAGATTTTTTACAGCTGTTTAAAACTTCACGTAGTGGAGCCACTAGTTGCCTTATGCCTATTACCTTGAATTCTGTTTTATTAGTACTCATAATTTCAGGTAAACCTCTTCCATGGTTGCCAGCGGGAATAAAGGTCTCATGTCTGTTTTCCAGTGTGTATTTTTTGTTTTGTTTACAAATAGGACTATTTGTTTTGTTTTGCAGACTTAATTTAGTGTTGATCATAGAACTGTCCATATGAATGGTAGAACAATGCGACTGTTCTTCCTTCTCTGTGTTGTTTTCAAGCACACTAAATTTATTACTTAATTCTGTAATAAGTTCTGCGGTTTTTGATGTTGGTCGTGCATTGTTTTTTAGTCTGACACTGGAAAACACATGTTGGCTAGGTTTTGAAGAATTACTCACTATTCTTACCAAATTTTCAAGCGTTTTAGCGTATTTTATGAGAAATTCAATTTCTGTCATAAGTTCATTCTCTACATTCACTTACAAACCTGCACTGTACATTTTAGTGGCCTTGTACCGATGGTTATATTCCATACCACAGTAGCACTTATTCTGAACCTCTGTCCATGAGAAACAATGGTTGTGACACCATTTGTTATTGAAGGCACGAATTCTTGATCCCTTTAAGACATTTTCACTTACGAAATATGATCATAATTTACCCAGTGATTTGAGACTATGTCTATACTCGCGGCCGTCTTGCTTGCATTAGCCTCCAACCATTACACTATTTTCCCGGAAAAGACTCAGTTGTTGTGCCTTTATAACATTCCCACAGGATCCCTCGCTCCTTGCATCATGTGATGACTGTCACAGATGTAGTGATCTGCGAAGATCTCATAGTTAATTCCCACTGAACAGTTTTGATTGTCAAGATTCCTATGGTCCCTTAAATATAGGCGCATGTGGCTGATTCAGTGCTGTGGCCTAAACGGAAGCCATGTTGATTGCAGTTCAGAAGTTTGTATGCATCTAAGCAATTTATTAGTCTGATTTTCATTAATGTGTGTAAAATTTTGGAAAATAATTGGAGTAGGGAAACTGGTCTATAATTTTCTACCTTATATGGATCTCCTTTATCAGACGTACTGTATAAGGAGAAGAAGGCTTCCCCGAAAATCTGCACTTTCTCCTCACGCAACAATACATTGTATTTAAATTGTTTGTCTCTCAGAGTTTGGTGTTTTTTGTATGGTCTGTATTGTCCTATATCCACCACTTCAATCATTTCCTACACGTGACGATCATGTTCATCCTTTATGTTCATATTATAGACAGTTAAGAACATGTCTTCCTGTTCCTCTTCAGACGAAACCGTATAAAATTTCTTATGGCACTTGTGACTTAAGAAACCGAACATGATCCTGTAAAATCAGTTGTCATATATAGCTTTTCGTACTAAAAGTAAAAAGCTGTGACATCATGTTGTTGCTTGGGGCAAAGAAGTCAAATGTAGTATGGTTCTAAATTTAATTTGTTTATTCTCATTGTGCTTTTAAGTAGTGAATGCTGCCACGACAACCAATACTAACATTTACAGTTAAACATTGTTGTACAAACAAAGGCGTACAAATAGGTCTACCCAAACAGCAATCTGAAATGTTGGCCTTTGAAAAATGTCTCGAAATTATTTCTTACTGAATTTTAAATTATTTAGTTTGAGAGGTAAAAAAGCATTTGTTGCTCCCTAAACGTATTAATTATTGCACCTACAACTTGAAGCGATAAATCAGTAACTCAAACATCTTGATGTTCACCTGCATTTTGACCTTATTTATCGATTATGCACCATCTTTCCAATATAGGAAATTTGTGCTTCTCCAGTTACACATTCTTTCTTAATAGTATTTCCTTTAGATTCTTCACTTCTTACAACACCCTTCTTCCATTTTAGAAGAAACTTCAAGTACAGTCTCGTTTTCCGCCATTATACAGCTTTATGAATGTTTTGGTGATATTAATGCTTACGTGTGGGAAAGCATAAAAGTATGTATGTCAGTAATTTAGGAAACTTTCTACAGTGCAGCTTGTATCATATAGAATTTGTCACTCTTACAATATCAGTGATGTAGGAACCTTTCTGTTGAAAATGTGTGTCTATGTACATGGATACGGAAAATTGTTATATCTCAGTTAACCCCAAAGAGTGACTTCAATTTAATCCAATTTCTTTATTCATATCTCAATGATATACGTTGTATGGATATAGTCTATTGCATTATAGTTTCTTATATTTAATTTGTTTCCAAAACTTGGATAATAAATACAAATATTTAAATCGGTATGAATAAATAATATTACTTTTCCATACTCAGATATTCTTGAATCTTATAAAAACTATGTGTTAGTAAAAATTGTTTAAGATCTACCTTGAATTTATGAAATTCTTTAATCTTCTTTATTGGAGAAGGAAATGCACTAAAAAGTATTTTGGGCTAGTAGTTTACACATTTTTGGTAGAGTGCTGCTTTGTGGGTATCTCTGTGAAAATTACCCCTGCTCCTTGTTTCATGGTTTGAATCTGATTATTTAATGTTGAAAATCCTGATGAGTTTTCAGAAAGCGTACACATTCATAGATGTATAAGCGTGGAAGAGTCAATATTTTAAATACTGTAAATGTTTCCCTGCGTGACACTCTGCAGGGAACTCCTTTCATTATTTTATTTGCCCTTTTTTGAAGTTTGAAAGCTTGTTTTGCCATACCTGTATTTTCCCAGAAGATCACACCATATCTAAGCAAACTGTTAATGTAAGCATAATAGGCACGCAGCAATGATTCAGTATTGCAACATTCTCGAAGCATTCTTAGCACATAGCAGCATTTACTTAATATTTTACTCAAAACTTCTAGATGCTTTTCCTATCTCAAGTGCTCATCCACCCATATATCAAGGAATTTTGTGTATGGAGCTTGTGCAATAACATACTTCCCTAACTAAGATTTTACTCATCTTCTAGCTTTACTTTTAATATAACTGAAATTCATCACTACTGTTTTATCCGTATTTATGATCAAAGCATTATGGCTAAACCATTTTCCTGACTCATGTATTGTCCTTGAGACACTCTGCTGTAGGTTGTTCTCAGTGTACCCCTTAAAACAAATGCTTGTGTCATCAGCAAATATCACCATTTCTGCAACTGTCAGATGGTCTGGCAAATCGTTTATGTACACCAAGAACAACAGAGGGCCTAAGAAACAACCCTGGGGCACTCCATAGCTAGTTTTTTTTAAAATCTGAAAGATACTCTTTGCCTTCATGAGATATTTGTACTTTCTGTTGTCTATCAGAGAAATAAGACTTGAACCATTTGAAGGCAAGTCCCCGGACCCCATAAAATTCAAGTTTCATAAGCAATAAGTCATGGCTGATTAGATCAAACACTTCAGATGAATCTAAGAATATCCCACACCTTAATTCGTTCTTGTCCAAGGCAATTAGAACCATTTTCGTGAGTTGGAAGACTGCTATGTCTGTGGATCTGTCCTTTCTAAACCCATTTTGAGCATCAGTCAGTATTTTATTTTTATTCAGGAAGTCAGCTAGCCTTTCATACTTTACTCTTTCAATTACTTTAGAGAAACCTGATAATAATGATAGGCATTGGACTATTATTATTTATGTCAGTTCTACTATCCTTTTTATGAAGTGGCTTTATTGTGGAGAGTGTTTTAGCTTTGATGGGAACACCCCTGTCTTAATGAAGTATTAATAATATCAGTTAGGCGAGTATCTATACTGATAGAACTATGTTTGATTACCTTATCTGGAATTCTGTCAATACCACAAGACATTTTATTTTTTAGTTTATTAATAGCATTTGTAACTTCACATTCTGTTACTGGGAACAACACATTATCTTTTCACAAGTGGGTACTTTCATGTTTTTGTTGCTGGAGTTGCACAGACTTTTAATTAGATTCGGTGCTATTTTCACATAAAGCTCACTGAATATATTGGCTACCCACTATCATTATACCTTCACTTTTAATTTTGAAATTATGGGGCTTGGTTTTACATTTTCCTATGCTATTCTTTATAATCTTCCAAATCGATTTTGATTTATTGCTTCCCTTATTAATGTATGAACCATTGCTTAGCCTTTTTACTGCCTATAAAACTTTCCTATAGGCCCTTCTGTATTTCCTATAGTATGGTTTTATTGTTGTATTTATTTTAGCATGTTTGCTTAGGATTTTTAAATCCCTTGTGTTACCCAGATGTTTATCTTCTCACTGACTTTACTTCTTTTTAACTGGAACGCTACATCGTAGCAATATTTATAATCAGTGATAAATCTGTCACACTTTTTGTCTACATCATCAGTTTGTTCTATGGATCACTGCACCCTTTTTAGCATAGTATTAAATACCCTGCTACTGTTTGCATTAATAAGTCTTGTTTGTACATATTTTTCAATGACTGTGCATTTCTTATTGTTCTCATTCCTTATCATCATTTTTAAAGCCATACGCTCAGTAAAGACTGTATCTGTTACTTCAATATTGTACTCACAGCTTTGTTTGTTGGTAAATAACTGATCAAGTGTTGTTTCAGACCGATCTGCATATCTGGTAGTTTCCTGCACAATAGGTTGGATGTTGGATGTGTTAAACAAATATAATAATTGTAGGTTCCTTGTTCTTATTAGTTTTCTTAAAATTAATATTGCAGTCATCAATAACTATTGTGCATTTTAACCTTCCTCTCAGTTCATTCAAAAGATTACACATTGTTCTTGTAGCGATCCTTCTTCCAAAACCATCAGAGTACATTCTGATGTGTGTTGTTTTTCTCTTCGTATTTCCTAATTCTGTGCTCCATCTTGTTCTATATCTGCTGCATTTGATACATTGTTTGTTTTATTCAAATTCAAAACAGGCACCATCAAATCTACTTTGCTGCAAGATTTTTTGCTGTGTTTTTTTCGATTATTTTAATACATCTGTGCTTTTTGTGCCGCAATCCATGTTGTTCTGCTTCGTGTGTTTGGCTTCAGATGTGATTTTGTGAACTTCGTTATCTTCAGGTCCATTATAATCGGGTATGTTACATACTTTAGGCCTAATAGTTTTCAACCTACATTCGTCACAGTTCCAGTTTTTTTATGATTATCTCCTGTCCATTTAGTGAGGGATCTACTTTTCCACATCGAAAATTAAATACGTTTCCACATTCCATGCACTCAACACCACTTCTCACAGTTTTCTGTCATTTTCGACAATGTGTATTGCACCTGTCTCCTGTATTTTTACTTATGATATTTTCTGTTACCACATCACTGTACAATGGAGATTCGCACTGTTGTTTAAGTTCATCATATTTTAGTTCTAATCCATGAATTTCATGTAATAGGAACGCTATAATATCGTCTTTACTGCCTTTGCTGTTTACATTTTCGTGCGTTTCGCCTTTGCAGCAATTCAAACAGTACAAAGTCTTTCGTTTTGAACTTACGTTTACACATTTATAGCGGTAAACTGTTTCACTTTTTAGACACATTATTCCTTTGTTGGCGCGTACTTTTTTCAGTAGTACATTCAATTTGTTTCACCTTAGTAAACTTCCTAGTCAGGGTGTTGGTTAGTGATGCCTGAATTTTTGCAGCCTGTGGAACATGTCGCCAATAGAAGTTTGTCATACCTGAAAGCCTTTGTCGGTGTAGGTGTCACTCATTCTGCAGTGGCTCAGTTCTCTGTTACGTCAGTCTGATCCCTGCTGGCAACACGGAATGACTCAAAAATGAAAAAAATAGTTCGTTATAAAGGTACAGAAAGTAAAGGAAGCTTCCGCAGGGTATAATCAGTGAAGTGCTCTCAGTCTGTGCTGTGTTTTCCAAACGAATAGCAAGTTCAAAAATTCGAAGACCCAAATGGGGTAGTTGCAGCAGTCTTTAGAACGTCCTCTAAGGCCAGTGGTGTCTTTAATTAAACCTATTGGCAGTCTATAATGCTGAAGGCCACAGCACCTGATAAAGAATGAGAGAAGTCCTGTACGTTCACTATGGTGCACCGATTTGGAATGATTTGAGCATAAGGGCCCTGTAATCTCCACACATCCGAAATATACCATCTTTTTCTCAACGGAATGAGTGAGGAAAGTTCATGGGCTATTGGAATGTTGTATGATGACCTTTGTTAACAATTCATTTATGGCCGCTTTTATTGTCTATAGCTTATCAGGGGACTGTCGCTGTCCCTTTTAAAAGAAGGGTGGTACATCTGTAGTTTCAGTCCTATGCACCGTATCTCTCTAAACGCCATAGTGGGTAAGGCATTGGGAAGCATTAAATACACTCCTGGAAATGGAAAAAAGAACACATTGACACCGGTGTGTCAGACCCACCATACTTGCTCCGGACACTGCGAGAGGGCTGTACAAGCAATGATCACACGCACGGCACAGCGGACACACCAGGAACCGCGGTGTTGGCCGTCGAATGGCGCTAGCTGCGCAGCATTTGTGTACCGCCGCCGTCAGTGTCAGCCAGTTTGCCGTGGCATACGGAGCTCCATCGCCGTGTTTAACACTGGTAGCATGCCGCGACAGCGTGGACGTGAACCGTATGTGCAGTTGACGGACTTTGAGCGAGGGCGTGTAGTGGGCATGCGGGAGGCCGGGTGGACGTACCGCCGAATTGCTCAACACGTGGGGCGTGAGGTCTCCACAGTACATCGATGTTGTCGCCAGTGGTCGGCGGAAGGTGCACGTGCCCGTCGACCTGGGACCGGACCGCAGGGACGCACGGATGCACGCCAAGACCGTAGGATCCTACGCAGTGCCGTAGGGGACCGCACCGCCACTTCCCAGCAAATTAGGGACACTGTTGCTCCTGGGGTATCGGCGAGGACCATTCGCAACCGTCTCCATGAAGCTGGGCTACGGTCCCGCACACCGTTAGGCCGTCTTCCGCTCACGCCCCAACATCGTGCAGCCCGCCTCCAGTGGTGTCGCGACAGGCGTGAATGGAGGGACGAATTGAGACGTGTCGTCTTCAGCGATGAGAGTCGCTTCTGCCTTGGTGCCAATGATGGTCGTATGCGTGTTTGGCGCCGTGCAGGTGAGCGCCACAATCAGGATTGCATACGACCGAGGCACACAGGGCCAACACCCGGCATCATGGTGTGGGGGGCGATCTCCTACACTGGCCGTACACCACTGGTGATCGTCGAGGGGACACTGAATAGTGCACGGTACATCCAAACCATCATCGAACCCATCGTTCTACCATTCCTAGACCGGCAAGGGAACTTGCTGTTCCAACAGGACAATGCACGTCCGCATGTATCCCGTGCCACCCAACGTGCTCTAGAAGGTGTAAGTCAACTACCCTGGCCAGCAAGATCTCCGGATCTGTCCGCCATTGAGCATTTTTGGGACTGGATGAAGCGTCGTCTCACGCGGTCTGCACGTCCAGCACGAATGCTGGTCCAACTGAGGCGCCAGGTGGAAATGGCATGGCAAGCCGTTCCACAGGACTACATCCAGCATCTCTACGATCGTCTCCATGGGAGAATAGCAGCCTGCATTGCTGCGAAAGGTGGATATACACTGTACTAGTGCCGCCATTGTGCATGCTCTGTTGCCTGTGTCTATGTGCCTGTGGTTCTGTCAGTGTGATCATGTGATGTATCTGACCCCAGGAATGTGTCAATAAAGTTTCCCCTTCCTGGGACAATGAATTCACGGTGTTCTTATTTCAATTTCCAGGAGTGTATATGAGAAGGAAGCCCACGAGTGTGAGATCGCAAAAGGCCAATGATGGTTACAGCATTCGACACTGCACATACTATCTACCATGCAGCCACAATATTGGCTGCTAATCATAACAGGGACCGGAGGAATCGAATGGTGAGCACAGAATGAGGCAATGGAGTGTAGTTAAACTGCTCAGTCGACAAGTGACTCACAACAGTGCAACAGAACTAATGGTGTTGATACAAGGCAGAGCAATGGCAACGATATTTAAAGCAGACATTGCATTATATCTACAACAATTGGTGCCAAAGTTGAAGTTCCGTCAGAAAAGAACCCATGGAGTTTCGCAGAGTCAGAAAGGAGTGGCAGATGAAATATTAGCGTTTCTGCAAGATGAGTCAGTGGGATATGTGGAGTTGCACATGCTCGACTGTGCAGACAATGTACATGAGGTGCACAGTGATAACGATGCATGCATAACAAGTGAAAGTGCTGTTGAAGCAGTTGTTAAACCATGTAGTTCATCATCCTTGTCAGACAGGAAGCCACGAATACCGTTTCAGTGAAACATAGTAATGGACAATCGTTGTCCAAGGAGCAGAAACTAAACATAATTGTGTATATGGAAGACCATCTACAGCATACTAAGAGAATCAATACTCTACAAATTTTGAATATGTCCGCAGCAACAGGACAGTGTAGTGCATAAAAAAGTCTACACATATTCAGGGGAGGACAAGGTGCGTTTGCACGTTTCAAGGATGCTCGATAGAGTTTGCAGGATGTTCATGATAGTAACCTACTATGTTATGCACATCAAATTGAGCAACGCATAGGTTAAAGTGATTTCAAGGAAAACAGTGGATGGTAGCATAACTTCAAACAGTTCTATAGAATTGGAAGACGTAAGATAACGGAATTTCAAAGTGTCAACTCGATGGTGCACAGTCAACTGTGAATCGGCCCGAAAAGTTGTAGCTGAGATAAATAAACTTGTCCCATCGTTCAGTAAGGAATTTGTTTTCAACTCCAACCAATCGGTATTTGAAGAGGCAATACATATGAAAGGAACCCTGAAAATTAGAGGCTAGATTGTTACACTGAAGCCCAAAGAAACTGGTATAGGCATGCGTATTCCAATACAGAGATATGTAAACAGGTAGAATAGGGCGCTGAGGTCGGCACCGCCCATATGAGACAACAAGTGTCTGACGCAGTTGTTGGCTCAGTTACTGCTGCTACAATGGCAGGTTATCTAGATTTAAGTTAGTTTGAACGTGGTGTTATAGTCGGCGCACGAGCGATGAGACACAGCATCTCCGAGGTAGCGATGAAGTAGGGATTTACCTGTACGATCATTTCACGAGTGTACCGAGATGCCAGGAATCCAGTAAAACATCAAATCTCCGACATCTCTGCGGCCGGAAAAAGATCCTGCAAGAACGAGACCACTGACGACTGAAGAGTAACGTTCAACGTGACACAAGTGCAACCCTTCCGCAAATTGTTGCAGATTTCAATGCTGGGCCATCAACAAGTGTCAGTGTGCGAACCATTCAACGAAACATCACCGACATGGGCTTTCGGAGGCGGAGGCCCACTTGTATACCCTTGATGACTGCACAACACAAAGTTTTATGCCTCGTCTGGGCCCGTTAGCACCGCTACTGGACTGTTCATGACAGGAAACATGTTGCCTGGTCAGACGAGTCTCGTTTCAAATTGTATCGAGAGGATGGACGCGTACGGGTATGGTGACAACTCTATGAGTCCATGGACCCTGCAGTCAGCTGGGGACTGTTCAAGCCGGTGGATGATCTGTAATGGCGTGGGGCGTCTACAGTTGGAGTGATATGGAACCCCTGATACGTCTAGATACGACTCTAACAGGTGACACGTACGTAAGCATCCTGTCTGATCACCTGCATCCATTCATGTCAGTTGTGCATTCCGACGGACTTTGGCAATTCCAGTAGGAAAATGTGACACCCCACACGACCAGAATTGCTACAGTGTGGCTCCATGAACACTCCTCTTAGTGTAAACACTTTCGCTGGCCACCAAATTCCCCCGTTATGAATATCATTGAGCATGTCTGGGATGCCTTGCAGCGTGCTGTTCAGAAGAGATCTCCACCCCATCGTAATCTTACGGATTTATGAACAGTCCTGCAGGATTTATGGTGTCAATTGCCTCCAGCACTACTTCCGACATTAGTCAAGTCCATGCCACGTCGTGCAGCGGCACTTCTGCGTTCTTGTGGGGACCCTATACGATATTAGGCAGGCGTACCAGTTTCTTTGGCTCTTCTGTATATCTATTGCACTATGACAAGTTGGAGGGGCTTTGCTCCCTACAATACTTTCTTGTGTGTGTGGTCTTGTAAGGGCAGTAGGGAACATTTGCGTCACAGAAAGAAAGAGTGAGAAAAAGGGCGAAAGAGAAATTCAACTATGATATGAGCACTGCATTGGGCAATAGTTGGTGAAAATAACTTGCGTTTGCTTGATTCCCTGTCTGCGTCCACAATCATACTCCTTTAGAGCAAATTATCCCTCATGAAAAGTGTGTGACATTGCAAATCATACCAACAGGAATCACTTGATAAGTTCAGCCTCTGAAAGTTTGTTTTTTCGTTCCTATAAAACATATTATCACATTATCTGCAGCTACACCTTAAAGGATAGCCAGTTTCACGATAGGCCGCACGACAGGCTGTTTCACATTTGGTTGCATGTCATCACATTCCATCAGTTCTCATCCCTCTGTCGCACCAATAGAATTCTATATGCATTCCTTAAAAGTGGATTCCTAGCTGAGAGTCATGCACGGTTTATATCTCGCAAGTGGTTCGCCTTCGATCTTGATGGTGCAAAACTTGGTGATCACTATAGCTCAAAATTTTTCATGGTGCAACTTAATTGATTGCTTTGAACATTTCTTGAACGTTGATGATGTCAGTTTCGTGAAGTTAATACATACATCCCATAGAGGGTTGATCTCTGCACCTCCCGGACATTCATTTTAAGTCGCAATCTTGATGCACATGTTTAGCCATTACCAGCTACTTTTTTTCCTATCATAACTCTTAACACAACTCTTTTCAAATGAGCCTTACTGAAACTTTCTGGCAGATTAAAACTGCATGCCAGTCCGAGACTCGAACTCGCCGCCTTTGCTTTTTGCGGGCAGGTGCTCTACCAACTGAGCTACCCAAGCGGAATTCACGACCCATCCTCACAGCTTTACTTCCGCCAGTATCTCGTCCCTACCTTCCAAACTTCACAGAAGCTCTCTTGCGAACGTTGTAAGACTATCACCCCTGGAAGAAAGAATATCCGGTATTCCAGTGGAGCTAGTCTTCAAGGTTTGCAGGAGAACTTCTGTGATGTTTGGAAGGTAGGAGAGATTAGCACTCCTGGAAGAATGGATATGCTTTCTTCCAGGAATGCTAGTCTTGCAAGGTTCGCAGGATAGATTCTGAGAGTTTGTAGGTAGGAGATGAGGTACTGGCGGAAGTAAAGCTGTGAGGACGAGTTGGGTGTCCTGCTTTGGTAGCTCAGTTGGTAGAGCACTTACCAACGAAAGACGAAGGTCACGAATTCGAGTCTTGGTCCGGCACACAGTATTAATCTGCACACATTCTGTGGCAGGGTGAAAGTTTTATTCTGAAGGCTGAATCTGCGATCTTGCACTTGAAGTGTTTCTTATGAGTGCACTGTCACTAACCTGGGTGCTTGGCACTGATGCAGAAGGAAAGCTGTTATAGAAGGCAGGCAGTGTTGTTCATGATGATACCACCCGAGAGATACAGTTTTAAATTGTTTGCACAGTTTCTGTTTGGAAACGGCATTTGTTATGGTCAGCTTTAGGGTCCACTGAGTCTAGATCCAATAAAGTCTGGATTAACAACTCATGAATGTATTCGTACTCATTGTGATCGCAGTGACTGTAAATGAACTTTTATTCACTCATTTGTTGGTTCTTCACGTTTCGCCAAATGCTCATGAGGCTGAAATCATGTGCTAATTTGCTGTTTCGCTTGTGCAGGGTCTCATGTAGCAGGCAATTTTCATCTTGTAATGCAACACCATGTGCAATTTATTAGCTGCAGCCAGATGACCTTTAAGTGAGGATTGTAACTGTTGTACTTGCACACAGGATGTTTGAATGCGTCTGCTTGTTGTGGGACACTCTGCACCAAAGGTCTCCATATAATGCCCTGAATGCCCTCACCAGATGTTCTATTGAGCACTCGTTCTCTCAGATCTGGACACGGCTAGAAATGGTGTAAAAAACCTGCTCCGAGCAGGGGTTCTTTCACGTCTGCTTAAATGGAAGTCTACATGAATATTTGGTCACTACCAAAGCTAATTTTGTGTACAGTATGGCAATTCTGTGTAGCAATCAGACCATTTGCCACCTCGAATTGAGGTCTGAGATCTGCAGTATGAGGTAGATCAGAGCCACCAGAGATTCTGCTGATTCCGGAATCCAAGACCACCAGAATGTATTGGTTGGTACTACTGTTGAGTACATAAAGGTGGCCATTGCGATCAGATGCTGGAAGAAAATTCGTTTGATTCACACGGTTGGAGTTTTGGCATACTTTCATAATATCACAATCTGTGACGATTAATGAAGATAGCTAGTGGTATTTGGGTGCTCGCATGGAGGAGAGCACGTAGCATAGCAGCCTCAAAGAGCACATGGAATCAGCACCAAGACGTGATCTGTCGGACACTGTTGGCACCCTGAATAGTGAGTGGCACTGGTCAGTTTATTGGTATCAGATGATTGCGGTGCATCTCGCTTGCCGAAAAGTATTGACCACTGGTATGAGTGTCGGAAATTTTCGGACACATTCGTTTCTGCTTGGCCATTGCCCACCGTGGAGAAGACCAAGATGGCTGCCACAACTCTGTAGGTGCCGTCTCATCAAGCACTGGATGCAGTAGACCACACTCGGTAGCTGCCTGGCCCATCGAAGCATAATATGGCTGCGAGATACATAACCTGCTGGTGGCTTCTGTATAGCGAGGACGTCCGTCTTGTAACACGAAAGCATTTCCTACAACCTGCATTTTAACATCTTGTTGCCTCTTTCACCACCGAGTGCCAGAAAGACGAAGTAGACGCTAAAATTTTGACAGCCTGGTTACCCGCTGTGTTCCATATATCTCTCTGGGCTGTAAAAGTCGTCTGTCGAATGTACGTAAGGCCACATTCGCAGAGGATCTTGCAAGTCTCAGCTTCCAGAGCATCAAATCGTCTTTAACGGAACCCTAGAGTGCTGCCGTCTTAGGTGGATGACGAAAATCACTTTCACGTAGTGTTTGTTGAGAATCCGCCCTATTTTTGTCGATAGACTTCCAACATATGGAGGAAACCCATGGATTAAAATCTTTCTGTGTCTTTTTCTGCACTGCTTATGGCCGCCTTTTGTTTCATTCTTAGCGCCCTATATATTTGCTCCTGAGAAAACCCGTAGGCTTCAGTCCTACAGACTGCTCTCGCCAGCACTGATGTGTGCTCTGTGAACCAGTGAACCAAGGTTCTGATAATACCCATCAACTGCGTGCAGCTGTGTGCACGTAAATACAAATTTGTATGTGTCTGTTACTGATATATTGCATGTCCCAAAGTGCCTTCACCTTTGTGCAGAACCAAAAGAACCAAATACGCAAAGGATCCCTCTTTTTCAATTGCAACTGCAAATTGAACTTGTCCATGGATGGAATTGAGATAGTTTAAAAATATTTTCTTTTCTTCTTATTTTAATTTATTGGCTTATGGTTCATGGCCATTCAGCTATCTCAATGATGGAAAGACAATACAGCAGCGGTTTCGAGGCGAGTTTCGTCTCATTTGCGACAAGACGAACGTAAGGACACCACACGCACAGTCTGTGAGCAGAGAAACTTTTCTCACCTGCTGAGAATCGAACCTGAGCCCTTTCAGTTAGTAATCTGCTGCACTGACCCTAAAGCTACCACTGCAGACATTCTTATAACTAGGCTGGGGTTTAGAAGAAACTATGCTAATGTGGTGTTTCATAAATCACACAGACAACTCGTAGGCCATGAAAGAGAAATTAAACAGAGCAGGTACACCGGGCTGTTATATCCCAAGAATTCAGTTGCAGGAGACCATTGTATTGATACTGGTCACTCTATGGTGTACAAAAACGACGAAATTTTAGAGTCTATTTAATCTTTCGGGGACTTGCTGGTGAAAGAGGCAATAGAAGCAATAGAAATTCGCTAAGCATCGAATTCAGTTAATAGAGATACCGAATTCAGTCTGGATAAGTCATGGGATCCGGTGCTTTCTGCAAGAAACTTACAAATACATCTTGACAGTGAAGCTCATAGTGATGTAGCGACATTTCAGCGTGGATCGACCACGCAACCACAGATCTAATGCATGCACATTGTTCTTTATTTTCCACTTAACAACGTCCCTGGCGCTTGTGGATGTGTGGCCACATGCGCGGTG
Source organism: Schistocerca piceifrons (assembly GCF_021461385.2). Lineage (NCBI taxonomy): Eukaryota > Metazoa > Arthropoda > Insecta > Orthoptera > Acrididae > Schistocerca > Schistocerca piceifrons. Next base: position 620,115,530 of record NC_060149.1, read on the forward strand.
GCGCGTATACCTTGAAGGCGTGGTCTGCGAGTTTTTTTTTTTTTTTAAAGTGCAAGCGTTGTACACCTTGGGCGCACCGAAGATCGATCGCGTGCAGCTCGCTCTCTACGTAGATGACACGGCGCCCTGCGGCATAAGTTTCAACGCCCCTGTCCCGTCCCCTGGTGTCCTACGGCACAGTCTCGGCATCAACACTGACCGCAGTCTTACGTGGTGCCCACACGTCCAGGAGGTGAAGAAAAAAGTAAGGACCAGTCTCAGCAAACTCATCCCCTTACTCAGTCCGGATTCCAGACTTCCGCCGCGGCTTGGCGTTATCATATGCAAGACGTTGCTCCTCCCAGCCCTCAAGTACATTGTCGTCGTTGAGCAGTCGCAGGCGACATGCGCATGAAGAAGCTTCAGCCCACGCAGAATCACGTCCCTCGGTTGACTCTGCATCTGCCCTATGATTTTCCAGGTGCACCACTACGTGATATGGCAGAAGTTCGTCACTTTCGCTACTGATTTAAGGTGACCGCCAGCACTTTCTACGAACGTACTTGACGGTACAGCAACAGCAAGGTAGCTGGGGCGCAAATTGCCGCGCAGCGTCACCACAAGATGTGCACAGCTGTTCGCTATGTAGGTAGCTGCGAATAAATGCACAAGGGACGACGTGAAGAAAGTACATAATGAAGACGGATGACACTCGACAAGCATTGGAGGCAAAGCATAAATTTGCTGTGAACTCTATCATACATCACAGGAACAAGTGTTCTCCGCTATAATCCGCGAGCTGGAGCGTCAGTTTTTCGGCTCACTCTGATGATGGCTGAACGATATGCAGCCAAAATATTGGAAGACGAACCTGAATTTATGCGGGTGCACATTTGTAGTTTAATGGAGGAGTCATTACGCTACAAAAGCATGAAGATGCTGAGTATAGGTCAAGCTCTCCTTCTGAACGTGTAGGTGTATATGTTACAGGTTTGTTCGAATGGATTTAGGATTGCCGAGATTCAAATCATAGAAGACTCTGCATTTATACAAGAGGCTAGTATGGAATGATAAAGGGAACAGTTTGCTGTAGCTAAAGTATGTTCTTATGCATTAATCTTATGCAGTTAGTTAAACTAACTTCTAGATGAGATATCTTGTGTATAGTGGAAACGTAGCAGGTTTAATTTATTCTCATAGGAAAGCGTTGTTATTATGTATTGCAACTTGTTGATTACTTTGCGAAGAGTGATAACTAGGTTAAGTTAAGTGATATGTTTTTAAGGTAAGAGTCAAGGAGAGCGTGCACTGTTTCGTAGTTTTGTAGGCTGTCTCCTTTCACACTTCCGCCAAATGGACAAGTGAATGTTGTGGACTGTAAATATTTTATGGACTACCGTCGCCTAGAGACTCAATGGGACAAGGACTCAGACCACTAAGATAATGGCTCTTCCACCCATGCCCAAACCACCGTAATAGAAATAATGCAGTACCCACTGTAATACTGTTCAAAGCCAGCATCCACATTTTTCTTAGAACGCATTCAGTCGGCATGTACTCTCCTAGTAGCAGAAATATTATATGGACCTCACAATTTTCGAAGCCCACAAAGTAATCATTAATCCGGTCAAATACAATAATAAAATATTTATACCAGGCATCACAGTGAATTAGTAACACTTGTGCAACCTACAGGATAAGTTAACTGAACCACACTGATCAACATTCACTACCTTCTCAAGTTCCTGTGTTATCTTCTAAATGAATGAAGGATAGTCTTAAATTGTAGTGATTGTCAGCATGTTAACACAGGAAAAGACTAGCAAAAATCTCCACACATGTACAATAATCACTATATTTATTAAAAGAAAATTGCCCTGTGTAGAAAATACTAGTATTATACTTACACTCTGCAAAAATTTCTGCTTTCCATACAACTTTGCTTGACAAAATGTTGCATGTAATGAGAAGTTTCACTGACCTTGATAATATATGTTCGCCACGAGTTACACACAAGAATATCCATGAATTACTTGTGGTGCACATAAAGATACACTAACCAAATTTCAACTGCGGACAAGTGATCACACATGCCATTAAAGCTCTCTGCGGAAAGTATTAGCACTCACAAATGCATATTGTTTGGAACTCTCATATGATGAAATATCAACAAGTCTACAACGTTGTAATTAAAGGAAAGTCAAAAGTATATTAATGTTTACAGCATAAATATTGTTAGTAGCAATAGACTTGTTTCAGCCTATTGTTAAGAGGAGGTCTGTAATGCATATATTGACAAGATTAAATATGAAATAACTATAGATTATCATTGCAGTTAGGTAAATATTGAAAGAGGGCCAAGGACACTTTCTGGCAGCAGGTCATCAGATGAAGCATCCTGCTCCTGACTGCATTGAACCTGAGTACGTAACTAGTATGACCTCAGTGATAGTGCCGTGAATTAACAGTAATATGATCTGACCTCAGTTTTTGAGATATTCGAATACAGGAAGAACTTTCCTAGTGTAAGGGCATTTTGAACATATGTTTAAGCAATGTAAAGCTATAATCAGCATATTGTAGCCTACCATCTCATAGAGGAAATACTTGTAATGGCGTCTGAAATATATGTGTAAGAAGCATTAATCACAGTCGCCACTCTCATTACGTTCAGGATCAGAAGTTCTCAGCAGCTCAGATCTACCTTATAATTGCAGTAATATGCATGTGAAGAAATATATATATATATATATATATATATATATATATATATATAATCTACTGATGGATCTTATCTGAATCTAAATAATGATTCCACTGAATGCAGAATATATTCAGTGAATTGCGTTCGCATAAACTATGACTTTAAACAAAGAATAAGTGTACACTTGGTAACTGACCATGAAAACATGATAAACTATAAGCGTTATTGCAAATGAAAAATAATTAAAGAGACTTTGAAATAAACCTTGATTATTAGTCATCCAACGAACGCCATTCTTTGGTACCAAGGTTCAATATGGCCTCAGTAGGACCATATGGAATACAGTTCTACAGATCTTCAATAAGCAGAACAAAAGGAACCTATATCCATATATAATTCCAAGTCCTTGTAGTAAGAGTAAACAAGTGTGATAGTAATGTGAGCCATGACCTATATTGACAGCAGAGTAATGAAGGACCATACAATATATTCACAGATTGCAAATATCATACTATCACAGGTAAACCATTTACTGGGAACAAATGACAATTTGTGCCCAATTGGAACTTTAACCAAGATGTCTCACTGAATGCGATTTGTCGTCTTAACAACTTTGGCTATCTGAGTCTGCTTCATGGACAGACCCATAGTTTCTACTTGTCCCAGTACCTACTACCCTTAGTGCTTTCATAATGATGTGATTCTCCCACTTATTTAGCTTTCTCGTCTGATTACTTCCCGGCAGTGTATAGCCGTATTAAATCTTGCACAGTGTTCACAAATTGTGAATACGGAACTATCAGAGCTATATAATTTACTGAGAAGAAACGAAAATTTATGCCAGACCGGGACTCGAACCTAGGTTTCCCTCTTCATACTAGCAGTCACCTTAAATGCCTATTTTTTGTGTGTGTTCGTTGAGTTTGGTCTACACGGACGTCACAAGACATCCATTCACGTTGATCGTTGATTCCTTTACTCATTTTCTTTTTTTTATACAGAGGGCGAGCAGCCCTCTGACCGAACACGCTGAACTACCGTGCCGGCAAGCTTTGGCTATCCAAGCGCGTCCATATGTCCGAGTAGACACTGTCTGAAGGAACATTGTATCTGACGTTACAGACGCTGTCAAATACAGCCTCTGCACTAATATAATTCATGCCAAATCCAAGGCAGTGAGGCAAGAAAGCTAAATAAGTGTCTCCTGTGAGGGAACAGCATCACTGTGAGAGTACTAGGGTAACAGACACTGGGACATGTGGTAGTCTTGGTCTGTCCATGATGCATGCTTGGGTAGCTGAAGCGGTTAAGATGACCACTCACATAAAGCAGGAAATCCGTATTCGGCATAATTTTTCCTTTGTTCCCAGTAAATTTTATAGTTGTGGTAGTACTGCAGTAACAATTTGTGAATACATTGCATGATTCAATACAGCTATAAATCGTCAGCAAGTTTTGTTCCTTTAGACATGCATGCTTGCCCAAAGGAATATAGCATCGAACTTTACAGACATTGTCAAATACAGACACTGCATTACTGTACGAGATATAAAGAAAAAACGGTATTGACCCTCGACCATGAAACAATGTCCCACGATCGGAGCGGTGGACTTAACCTGCGTCACTGAGAAAGCACATCTAAAGAACTGAAAATCATGTAAATAAAATATAACGCCAAAGTGTTTTAACAGGCAGTATTCTCGTATCTTCCAGTGTGAAAATAATCATCGCGGTAAAATACCTGACACTGGCTTCTGATCTTTACATACAGAAGCATGAAAGTTGCAAACCTCGTCCACACAATAGGCGATCAACCCCAACGGTCAGTAGAAGAAGAATTATACGCGTACAGTATACTTTGTGACCGTCCACATGGCCAACCTCTGTTAACCGCTGATTCCACATTGGTCAATAGGATACAACCTCCAAAGTACAGTTTAGGTGTATACTTTTCGCTGTGTTGTCAAAGGTGTGACCTCCATAGAACAAGAAAACATTGCATAGAGAGGCTTTGCACAACACTAGTGACTTACAATTCAAATGGTTCAAATGCTGTCAAGCACTTTGGGACTTAACATCTGAGGTCATCCGTCCCTAGATTTAGAACTACTTTTTTTTTTTTTTTTTTTTTTTTTTGTCATCAGTCTACTGACTGGTTTGATGTGGCCCGCCACGAATTCCTTTCCTGTGCTGACCTCTTCATCTCAGAGTAGCACTTGCAACCTACGTCCTCAATTATTTGCTTGACGTATTCCAACCTCTGTCTTCCTCTACAATTTTTGCCCTCTACACCCCCCTCTAGTACCATGGAAGTTATTCCCTCATGTCTTAGCAGATGTCCTATCATCCTGTCCCTTCTCCTTATCAGTATTTTCCACATATTCTTTTCCTCTCCGATTCTGCGTAGAACCTCCTCATTCATTACCTTATCAGTCCACCTAATTTTCAACATTCGTCTATAGCACCACATCTCAAATGCTTCGATTCTCTTCTGTTCCGGTTTTCCCACAGTCCATGTTTCACTACCATACAATGCTGTACTCCAGACGTACATCCTCAGAAATTTCTTCCTCAAATTGAAGCCGGTATTTGATATTAGCAGACTTCTCTTGGCCAGAAATGCCTTTTTTGCCATAGCGAGTCTGCTTTTGATGTCCTCCTTGCTCCGTCCGTCATTGGTTATTTTACTGCCTAGGTAGCAGAATTCCTTAACTTCGTTGACTTCGTGACCATCAGTCCTGATGTTAAGTTTCTCGCTGTTCTCATTTCTACTACTTCTCATTGCCTTCCTCTTTCTCCGATTTACTCTCAAACCATACTGTGTACTCGTTAGACTGTTCATTCCGTTCAGCAGATCATTTAATCCTTCTTCACTTTCACTCAGGATAGCAATGTCATCAGCGAATCGTATCATTGATATCCTTTCACCTTGTATTTTAATTCCACTCATGAACCTTTCTTTTATTTCCATAATTGCTTCCTCGATGTACAGATTGAAGAGTAGGGGCGAAAGGCTACAGCCTTGTCTTACACCCTTCTTAATACGAGCGCTTCGTTCTTGATCGTCCACTCTTATTATTCCCTCTTGGTTGTTGTACACATTGTATATGACCCGTCTCTCCCTATAGCTTACCCCTACTTTTTTCAGAATCTCGAACAGCTTGCACCATTTTATATTGTCGAACGCTTTTTCCACGTCGACAAATCCTATGAAAGTGTCTTGATTTTTCTTTAGCCTTGCTTCCATTATTAGCCGTAACGTCAGAATTGCCTCTCTCGTCCCTTTACTTTTCCTAAAGACAAACTGATCGTCACCTAGCGCATTCTCAATTTTCTTTTCCGTTCTTCTGTATATTATTCTTGTAAGCAGCTTCGATGCATGAGCTGTTAAGCTGATTGTGCGATAATTCTCGCACTTGTCAGCTCTTGCCGTCTTCGGAATTGTGTGGATGATGCTTTTCCGAAAGTCAGATGGTATATCGCCAGATTCATATATTCTACACACCAACGTGAATAGTCGTTTTGTTGCCACTTCCCCCAATGATTTTAGAAATTCTGATGGAATGTTATCTATCCCTTCTGCCTTATTTGACCGTAAGTCCTCCAAAGCTCTTTTAAATTGCGATTCTAATACCGGATCCCCTATCTCTTCTAAATCGACTCCTGTTCCTTCTTCTATCACATCAGACAAATCTTCACCCTCATAGAGGCTTTCAATATATTCTTTCCACCTACCTGCTCTCTCCTCTGCAATTAACAGTGGAATTCCCGTTGCACTCTTAATGTTACCACCGTTGCTTTTAATGTCACCAAAGGTTGTTTTGACTTTCCTGTATGCTGAGTCTGTCCTTCCGTCAATCATATCTTTTTCGATGTCTTCACATTTTTCCTGCAGCCATTTCGTCTTAGCTTCCCTGCACTTCCTATTTATTACATTCCTCAGCGACTTGTATTTCTGTATTCCTGATTTTCCCGGAACATGTTTGTACTTCCTCCTTTCATCAATCAACTGAAGTATTTCTTCTGTTACCTTCTTTGTACCTATGTTTTCCTTCCTAACTTCTGTGATGGCCCTTTTTAGAGATGTCCATTCCTCTTCAACTTTACTGCGTACTGCGCTATTCCTTATTGCTGTATCTATAGCGTTAGAGAACTTTAAACGTATCTCGTCATTCCTTAGTACTTCCATATCCCACTTCTTTGCGTATTGATTCTTCTTGACTAATGTCTTGCCCTTCAGCCTACTCTTCATCACTACTATATTGTGATCTGAGTCTATATCTGCTCCTGGCTACGCCTTACAATCCAGTATCTGATTTCCGATTCTCTTTCTGACCATGATGTAATCTAATTGAAATCTTCCCGTATCTCCCGGCCTTTTCCCCTCCTCATGTGATTCTTGAACAGGGTATTCTCTATTACTAGCTGAAACTTGTTACAGAACTCAATTAGTCTTTCTCCTTTTTCATTCCTTGTCCCAAGCCCATATTCTCCTGTAACCTTTTCTTCTACTCCTTCCCCTACAACTGCATTCCAGTCGCCGATGACTATTAGATTTTCGTCCCCCTTTACATACTGCATTACCCTTTCAGTATCCTCATACACTTTCTCTGTCTGTTCATCTTCAGCTTGCGACGTCGGCATGTATACCTGAACTATCGTTGTCGGTGTTGGTCTGCTGTCGATTCTGATTAGAACAACCCGGTCACTGAACTGTTCACAGTAACACACCCTCTGCCCTACCTTCCTATTCATAACGAATCCTACACCTGTTATACCATTTTCTGCTGCTGTTGATATTACCCGATACTCATCTGACCAGAAATTCTTGTCTTCCTTCCACTTCGCTTCACTGACCTCTACTATATCTAGATTGAGCCTTTGCATTTCCCTTTTCAGATTTTCTAGTTTCCCTACCACGTTAAAGCTTCTGACATTCCACGCCCCGACTCGTAGAACGATATCCTTTCGTTGATTATTCAATCTTTTTCTCATGGTAACCTCCCCCTTGGCAGTCCCCTCCCGGAGATCCGAATGGGGGACTATTCTGGAATCTTTTGCCAATGGAGAGATCATCATGACACTTCTTCAAATACAGGCCACATGTCCGGTGGATACACGTTATGTGTCTTTAATGCAGTGGTTTTCATTGCCTTCTGCATCCTCATGTCGTTGATCATTGCTGATTCTTCCGCCTTTAGGGGCGATTTCCCACCCCTAGGACAAGCGAGTCCGCCCGTTGACAGAATGAGGCTGACTTCTTATGTCGGAAGTCTTCGGCCGCCAATGCTGATTATTTATCAAAATTTAGGTAGTGGCGGGGATCTAACTCAGGACCGAAGACGTTTTGATTATGAATCAAAGACGCTAACCATAGACCACGGGTTATAACTTACATATAGATAAATCCCCCCCCCCATCCAAGAACCATGGACCTTGCCGTTGGTGGGGAGGCTTGCGTGCCTCAGCGATACAGATAGCCGTACCGTAGGTGCAACCACAATGGAGGGGTATCTGTTGAGAGGCCAGACAAACATGTGGTTCCTGAAGAGGGGCAGCAGCCTTTTCAGTAGTTGCAGGGGCAACAGTCTGGATGATTGACTGATCTGGCCTTGTAACACTAACCAAAACGGCTTTGTTGTGCTGGTACTGCGAACGGCTGAAAGCAAGGGGAAACTACAGCCGTAATTTTTGCCGAGGGCATGCAGCTTTGCTGTATGGTTAAATGATGATGGCGTCCTCTTGGGTAAAATATTCCGGAGGTAAAATAGTCCCCCGTTCGGATCTTCGGGGACTACTCAGGAGGAAGTCGTTACCAGAAGAAAGAAAACTGGCGTTCTACGGATCGGAGCGTGGAATGTTAGATCTCTTAATCCGGCAGGTAGGTTAGAAATGGATAGGTTAAAGTTAGATACAGTGGGAATTATCGAAGTTCGGTGGCGGGAGGAACAAGACTTCTGGTCAGGTGAATACAGGGTTATGAATACAAAATCAAATAGGGGTAATGCAGGAGTAGGTTAAATAATGAATAAAAAAATAGGAGTGCGGGTAAGCTACTACAACCAGCATAGTGAAAGCATTATTGTGGCCAAGATAGACACGAAGTCCACGCCTACTACAATAGTACAAGTTAATATGTCAACTAGCTCTGCAGATGACGAAGAAATTGAAGAAAAGTATGATGAAATTAGAGAAATTATTCAGATAGTGAAGGGACACGAAAATTTAATAGTCGTGGGTGACTGGAATTCGGTAGTAGGAAAAGGGAGAAAAGGAAACATGGTAGGTGAATATGGATTGGGGCTAAGAAATGAAAGAGGAAGCCGCCTAATAGAATTTTGCACAGAGCACAACTTAATCATAGCTAACACTTGGTTCAAGAATCATAAAAGAAGGTTGTATACATGGAAGAAGCCTGGAGATACTGACAGGTTTCAGATAGATTATATAATAGTAAGACAGAGATTTAGGAACCAGGTTTTAAATTGTAAGACATTTCCAGGGGCAGATGTGGACTCTGACCACAATCTATTGGTTATCAACTGTTGATTAAAACTGAAGAATCTGCAAAAAGGTGGGAATTTAAGGAGATGGGACCTGGATAAACTGAAAGAATCAAAGGTTGAACAGAATTTCGGGGAGAGCATAAGGAAACAACTGACAGGAATGGTGGAAAGAAATACAGTAGAAGAAGAATGGGTAGCTTTGAGAGATGAAGTAGTGAAGGCAGCAGAGGATCTAGTAGGTAAAAAGACGAGGGCTAGTAGAAATCCTTGGGTAACAGAAGAAATACTGAATTTCATTGATGAAAGGAGAAAATATAAAAATGCAGTAAATGAAGCAGGCAAAAAGGAATACAAACGTCTCAAAAATGAGATTAACAGGATGTGAAAATTGCCAAGTAGGGATGGGTAGAGGTCAAATGTAAGGATGTAGAGGCTTATCTCACCATGGGTAAGATAGATACTGCCTACAGGAAAATTAAAGAGACCTTTGGAGAAAAGAGAACTATTTGTATGAATATCAAGAGCTCAGATGGAAACCGAGTTCTAACCAAAGAGGGGAAAGAAGAATGGTGGAAGGGGTATATAGAGGGTCAATACAAGGGCGATGTACTTGAGGACAATATTATGGAAATGGAAGGGGGTGTAGATGAAGATGAAATGGGAGATATGATACTGCGTGAAGAGTTTGACAGAGCAATGAAAGACCTGAGTCGAAACAAGGCCCCGGGAGTAGACAACATTCCATTGGAACTACTGACGGTCTTGGGAGAGCCAGTCCTGACAAAACTCTACCATCTGGTGAGCAAGATGTATGAGACAGGCGAAATACCCTCAGACTTCAAGAACAATATAATAATTCCAATACCAAAGAATGCAGGTGCTGACAGCTGTGAAAATTACTGAACAATCAGTTTAATAAGTCACGGATGCAACATTATAACGCGAATTCTTTACAGACGAATGGAAAAATTGGTAGAAGCCGACCTCGGGGAAGATTAGTTTGGATTCCGTAGAAATGTTGAAACACGTGAGGCAATACTGACCTTATGTCTTATCTTAGAAGCTAGATTAAGGAAAGGCAAACCTACGTTTCTAGCATTTGTAGACTTAGAGAAAGCTTTTGACAATGTTGACTGGAATACTCTCTTTCAAATTCTGCAGTTGGCAGTGGTAAAATACAGGGAGCGAAAGGCTATTTACAATTTGTACAGAAATCGGATGGCAGTTATAAGAGCCGAGGGGCATGAAAGGGAAGCAGTGGCTGGGAAGGGAGTGAGACAGGGTTGTAGCCTATCCTCGATGTTATTCAATCTGTATATTGAGCAAGCAGTAAAGGAAACAAAAGAAAAATTCGGAGTAGGTATTAAAATCCATGGAGAAGAAATTACAACTTTGAGGTTTGCCGATGACATTGTAATTCTGTCAGAGACAGCAAAGGATTTGGAAGAGCAGTTGAACGGAATGGACAGTGTCATGAAAGGAGGGTATAAGATGAACACCAACAAAAGAAAAACGAGGACAATGGAATGTAGTCGAATTATGTCGGGTGATGCTGAGGGAATTAGATTAGGAAATGAGACACTTAAAGTAGTAAAGGAGTTTTGCTATCTGGGGAGCAAAATAACTGATGATGGTCGAAGTAGAGAGGATATAAAATGTAGACTGGCAATGGCAAGGAAAGCGTTTCTGAAGAAGAGAAATTTGTTAACATCGAGTATAGATTTAAGTGTCAGGAAGTCGTTTCTGAAAGTATTTGTATCGAGTGTAGCCATGTGTGGAACCGAGACATGGACGATAACTAGTTTGGACAAGAAGAGAACAGAAGCTTTCGAAATATGGTGCTACAGAAGAATGCTGAAGATTAGAGGGAGAGATCATATAACTAATGAGGAGGTATTGAATAGGATTGGGGAGAAGAGAAGTTTGTGGCACAACTTGACTAGAAGAAGGGATTGGTTGGTAGGACGTGTTCTGAGGCATCAAGGGATCACCAATTTAGTACTGGAGGGCAGCGTGGAGGGTAAAAATCTTAGAGGGAGACCAAGAGATGAATACACTAAAGAGATTCAGAAGGATGTAGGTTGCAGTAGGTACTGGGAGATGAAGAAGCTTGCACAGGATAGAGTAGCATGGAGAGCTGCACCAAACCAGTCTGAGAACTGAAGACCACAACAACAACACATAGACAAATGATGTGAAAGATGTTTCCTAACAGGCGGCTTTCAGCTGGAAGCAACCTGATGGATTAAGTAATGAGAATAATGATGACGATAACAATGATTAGGTGGTCTGACATCATTTCACCTCACTAACTATACGGTGGCTTACTGCATGTGGCCTTATTTGGGTCGTATGTAGAGCTAATCATCGGTCACAGATTGTAGGGTAGTGGCTGATGCTTCAGTGACATGGTGGACTTGTATGCGTTTATGGACGACTCACAAGCGAACCACTCGGCAATTGGATTCCCGTAATTTTTTACATTTCTGGTACTGAATTCTGAACTCAAATATTAATCTTCCGAAGCAACTTGATGCACCTCTGTATAAGATTTACGACCGTCTCTAATATGCTAAAGGAAGATAAATTTTCCTCGACAGTCTTTGTGGCTGTGTGGCAGAATACTCGCTAGTTACATAAGGGTTTTACGTTCGATTCACAGCAGAAGCAAAGTTTCAAACAAAGGTGCATGTTTTACTAGTAGTTCCGTGAAGTTGAAAATATATAAATATTGGAAAAAAATCAGTAGCACTCGAGACTGGTAATCGCTGGTTCGAGTCTCGTTTCAGTCATTATCTTTTTTCGTTTTCCTCCCACTCATTTCGAATACCTTCATCATTTAAATATAGAATTCATCAAATATATGCTAAGTGACAGATAAGTAATTGCAATTTGTATGAAATACAGGGTGGTCCATTGATCGTGACCGGGCGAAATATCTCACCAAATAAGCGTCAAACGAAAAAACTACAAAGAACGACACTTGTCTAGCTTGAAGGGGGAAACCAGATGGCGCTGTGGTTGGCACGCTAGATGGCGCTGCCATAGGTCAAACAGATATCAATTGCGTTTTTTTCCAATAGGAACCCCCATTTTTGTTACATATTCGTGTAGAACGTAAAGAAATATGAATGTTTTAGTTGGACCACTTTCTTCCCTTTGTGACAGATGGCGCTGTAATAGTCACAAACATATGGCTCACAATTTTAGACGAACAGTTGGTAACAGGTAGGTTTTTTAAATTAAAATACAGAACGTAGCTACGTTTGAACATTTTAGCTTCGATTGTTCCAATGTGGTACATGTACCTTTGTGAACCTATGATTTCTGAGAACGCTTGCTGTTACAGCGTGATTACCTATAATACCACATTAATGCAATAAATGCTCAAAATGATATCCGTCAACCTCAATGCTTTTGGCAATACGTGTAACGACATTCCTCTCAACAGAGAGTAGTTCGCGTTCCGTAATGTTCGCACATGCATTGACAATGTGCTGACGCATGTTGTCAGGCGTTGTCGGTGGATCACGATAGCAAATATTCTTCAGCTTTCCTACAGAAACAAATCTGGGGACGTCAGATCCGGTGAACGTGCGGGCCATGGTATGGTGCTTCGACGACCAATCCACCTGTCATGAAATACACTATACAATACCGCTTCAACCGCAGGCGAGCTATGTGCCGGGCATCCATCATGTTCGAAGTACATCGCCATTCTGTCATGCAAACATCTTATAGTAACATCTGTAGAACATTACATAGGAAATCAGCATACATTGGACCATTTAGATTGCCATCGATAAAATGGGGCCAATTATCCTTCCTCCCATTATGCCGCACCATACAGTAACCCGCCAAGGTCGCTGATGTTCCACTTGTCGCAGCCATCGTGGATTCTTCGTTGCCCAATAGTGCATATTATGCCGGTTTACATTACCGCTGTTGATGAATGACGCTTCGTCGCTAAATAGAACGCGTGCAAAACTCTGTAATCGACCCGTAATTTCTCTTGTGCCCTGTGGCAGAACTCTACACAACGTTCAAAGTCGTTGCCATGCAATTCCTGGTGCATAGAAGTATGGTACGGGTGCAATCGATGTTGACGTAGCATTCTCAACACCGATTTTTGAGATTCCCGATTCTCGCGCAATTTGTCTGCTACTGATGTGTGGATTAGCCGCGACAGCAGCTAAAACACCTACTTGGGCATCATCATTTGTTGCAGGTCGTGGTTGACGTTTCACATGTGTCTGAACACTCCCTGTTTCCATAAATAACGTAACTATCCCGCGAACGGTCCGGACACTTGGATGATGTCGTCCAGGATACCGAGCAGCATACCATAGCACACGCCCGTTAGGCATTTTGATTACAATAGCCATACATCAACACGATATCGACCTTTTCCGCAATTCGTAAACGGTCCATTTTAACACGGATAATGTATCACGAAGCGAATACCGTCCGCACTGGCGGAATGTTACGTGATACCACGTACTTATACGTTTGTGACTATTACAGCGATATCTATCACAAAGCGAAAAAAGTGGTCCAACTAAAACATTCATATTTCTTTACGTACTACACGAATATGTAATAAAAATGGGGGTTTCTATCCAAAAAAGCGCAGTTGATATCCGTTTGACCTATGGCAGCGCCATCTAGCGGGCCAACCATAGCGCCATCTGGTTTCCATCTTCAAGCTAGACGAGTTTCGTTCTTTGTAGTTTTTTTAGTTTGGCGCTTATTTCCTGAGATATTTGGCCCGCTGACTATCAATGGACCACCCTGTATACACGTTTTCTTATTTCTAGTTACATATCACACACAAAATTTTTCATTGAAAATATAAATTCTTATTCATCGACCTTTTATGAAAGACTTTTCACATTAAAAAACGTTACAAATTAAATTCTTTTTCAGCCGTACGTATTTATGCTGTATGCAGATTTTCACGGAACTTGCACCTTTACTTAAAGTTTTGGAGAGCTAGGAAGTGAACCCACTGCAAACGCGTGATATTTGAACATTTCACCACACAGCCACACGAACTGTCGAGAAAAGTTGACCTTGGTTTAGTCGATTTTCTCGGGAGTTTTCGAGGGTTACATTGAACTATTGTGGGAGTTTAATATTTGAGTTATGAACTTTAGTTGCCATAAATGCAAGAATAATTTAAATATTCGAGTGCACTGTGGTCCTCTTGTCAGTGATATTGCAGTAATGGGATACTACCATTTTCATCTTGCGGAGTCCACAATTTTCTCTTCCTGAACATGTAACGCAAGTTACCAATCTTTACGTGGTGTAAAAATGTAATCAAGATCTGACTGAACATATCTGCAGTTTCGCCAGTCATTACTTCATTATATATAACTACATCGTATTTAAAAAGTGTGTGGTTACTGCTAACAACGTCATTGGTATACAACATGAACCGCAAGGGTCTCAACAGATTTCCCTGGGGCACACTCTGCAGTTACTTATACATCTGCCGATGTCTCTCCATCGAAGATGGTGCGTCCCACTTGCAAGGAAATAATCAATCTAGTCAAAAATTTCTCTCAATACCCTTGCGATCATACTTTGGATAGTAAGAGTGTGCGTGGTACTGACTCAAATGCTTTTTTTAAATCAAAATATACTGCGTCTAACTGACTTTACTTCATCTACGTGTTTGACGATGTCATTTTGGTGGTAGACTTGTAACTACCAAATAGCCTCTTCGAATACTTGATTTGCAAATAAAAAGGAATAAGAAGGCAAATTTTAAGATGAGACATTAATTACAAGCAGCTGCCAGCAGGAAGTCGTATACTCCTAGCTCACTCATTTGTTACCCAGTTTAATTCTTATTTTCTTTGCGTGTTTTTGGTACTTTCATTGTTTAATTCATAAATTTCTGGCGTATTATAGTATTTGAGAGTTGTAGCATCGCGTTTTAGTACCTGAATAGTGTAAATTCGCGTAGTCGTCTGTCCTCTGTTTTTGTTTTGAACTGCCAGTGTCGGTTGGTCACAGCCAATGTGCTCCCTGCCGCCGTTGGATAAGCAGCTGCCAACAGAAAGTCGTATACTCCTAGCCCACTTATTTGTTACATAGTTTAATTCTTAATTTCTTTGCGTGTTTTTGGTACTTGCATTGTTTAATTCATAAATTTCGGGCGTATTATGTATTTGAGAGTTGTAGCATCGCGTTTTAGTACCTCAATAGTGTAAAATCGCGTAGTCTCCTTCCGCCGCTGAGCAGTGTGTCAGCAGTGCGCAAGTAGCAGCATTACTGCATTTACTAGGCAATCTTGTATTTTAATAACCGTTTAAATTTTGTGTCGATTTGTTTGTGCTCTCTGTAGATTAGTTCAGATGTTCTTTGCACAACAGTTTTTAGCATGGATGGGGACTGCACCTGCTGTGTTCGGATGCAGGCTGAGTTGGCATCCCTTCGCTCCCAGCTTCAGACAGTGTTGGCTTCGGTCACACAGCTTGAGGCTGTTGCCAATGGGCATCACTGTGGGGGTCCGGATGGGGGTTTGTCGGGGACGGCCAGCTCGTGCCACGCATCCCCCGATCGGACTACGACTGTGGCTGCCCGGGATACTGCCCACATTGAGGTTGATCCCTCACCTGTGGTAGAGTGTGAGGTCGTCTCGAGGTGTGGCAGGGAGCGAAAGACATTCCGTAGAGCTGAACTAGAGGCCTCTCCAGTTTGTCTGACGAACTGGCTTCGGGCTCTGTCTCAGGCTGATACTGATCTTCGGCCGGATATGGCTCCTTGTCCTGTTCCAGAGGTTGCCCCTCAGTCTGCAAGATCCGGGCGGCCGCAGAGAGTGGGCTTACTGGTAGTTGGGAGCTCCAACGTCAGGCGCGTAATGGGGCCCCTTAGGGAAATGTCAGCAAGAGAGGGGAAGAAAACCAATGTGCACTCCGTGTGCATACCGGGGGGAGTCATTCCAGATGTGGAAAGGGTCCTTCCGGACGCCATGAAGGGTACAGGTTGCACCCAACTTCAGGTGGTCGCTCATGTCGGTACCAATGATGTGTGCCGCTATGGATCGGAGGAAATCCTCTCTGGCTTCCGGCGGCTATCTGATTTGGTGAAGACTGCCAGTCTCGCTAGCGGGATGAAAGCAGAGCTCACCAGCTGCAGCATCGTCGACAGGACTGACTGCGGACCTTTGGTACAGAGTCGAGTGGAGTGTCTGAATCAGAGGCTGAGACGGTTCTGCGACCGTGTATGCTGCAGATTCCTCTACTCGCTCCATAGGGTGGTGGGGTTTCGGGTTCCGCGGGATAGGTCAGGAGTCCACTACACGCAGAAAGCGGCTACAAGGGTAGCAGGGGTTGTGTGGCGTGGACTGGGCGGTTTTTAGAAGTAGAAGTGGATAGTTCCTGTGAATTATTATGGGTGGAGGTTGCACTCAACAACCGAGCTAGGTTAATAATTGGCTCCTTTTACCGACCTCCCGACTCAGCAGCATTAGTGGCAGAACAACTGAGAGAAAATTTGGAATACATTTCAAATAAATTTTCTCAGCATGTTATAGTCTTAGGTGGAGATTTCAATTTACCGTATATAGACTGCGACACTCAGATGTTTAGGACGGGTGGTAGGGACAGAGCATCGAGTGACATTATACTGAATGCACTATCCGAAAATTACCTCGAGCAATTAAACAGAGAACCGACTCGTGGAGGTAACATCTTGGACGTACTGATAGCAAACAGACCCGAACTTTTCGACTCTGTAAGTGCAGAACAGGGAATCAGTGATCATAAGGCCGTTGCAGCATCCCTGAATATGAAAAATAATAGGAATATAAAAAAAGGGAGGAAGGTTTATCTGTCTAGCAAGAGTAATAGAAGGCAGATATCAGACTACCTAACAGATCAAAACGAAAATTTCTGTTCCAACACTGACAATGTTGAGTGTTTATGGAAAAAGTTTAAGGCAATCGTGAAATGCGTTTTAGACAGGTACGTGCCGAGTAAAACTGTGAGGGACGGGAAAAACCCACCGTGGTTCAGCAATAAAGCTAGGAAACTACTGCGAAAGCAAAGAAAGCTTCAGTCCAAGTTTAAACGCAACCAAAACCTCTCAGACAATCAGAAGCTAAACGATGTCAAAGTTAGCGTAAGGAAGGCTATGCGTGAAGCGTTCAGTGAATTCGAAAGTAAAATTTTATGTACCGACTTGACAGAAAATCCTAGGAAGTTCTGGTCTTACGTTAAATCAGTAAGTGGCTCGAAACAGCATATCCAGACACTCCGGGATGATGATGGCATTGAAACAGAGGATGACATGCGTAAAGCTGAAATACTAAACACCTTTTTCCAAAGCTGTTTCACAGAGGAAGACCGCACTGCAGTTCCTTCTCTAAATCCTCGCACAAACGAAAAAATGGCTGACATCGAAATAAGTGTCCAAGGAATAGAAAAGCAACTGGAATCACTCAACAGAGGAAAGTCCACTGTACCTGACGGGATACCAATTCGATTCTACACAGAGTACGCGAAAGAACTTGCCCCCCTTCTAACAGCCGTGTACCGCAAGGCTCTAGAGGAACGGAAGGTTGTAAATGATTGGAAAAAAGCACAGGTAGTCCCAGTCTTCAAGAAGTGTCGTCGAGCAGATGCGCAAAACTATAGACCTATATCTCTCGCGTCGATTTTTTGTAGAATTTTAGAACATGTTTTTTGCTCGAGTATCATGTCGTTTTTGGAAACTCAGAATCTACTATGTAGGAATCAACAAGGATTCCGGAAACAGCGATCGTGTGAGACCCAACTCGCTTTATTTGTTCATGAGACCCAGAAAATATTAGATACAGGCTCCCAGGTAGATGCTATTTTCCTTGACTTCCGGAAGGCGTTCGATACAGGTCCGCACTGTCGCCTGATGAACAAAGCAAGAGCCTACGAAATATCAGACCAGCTGTGTGGCTGGATTGAAGAATTTTTAGCAAACAGAACACAGCATGTTGTTCTCAATGGAGAGACGTCTACAGACGTTAAAGTAACCTCTGGCGTGCCAGAGATGAGTGTTATGGGACCATTGCTTTTCACAATATATATAAATGATATAGTAGATAGTGTCGGAAGTTCCATGCGGCTTTCCGCGGATGATGCTGTAGTATACAGAGAAGTTGCAGCATTAGAAAATTGTAGCGAAATGCAGGAAGATCTGCAGCGGATAGGCATGTGGTGCAGGGAGTGGCAACTGACCCTTAACATAGACAAATGTAATGTATTGCAAATGCATAGAAAGAAGGTTCCATTATTGTATGATTATATGATAGCGGAACAAACAGTGGTAGCAAATACTTCTGTAAAATATCTGGGAGTATGCGTGCGGAATGATTTGAAGTGGAATGATCATATAAAATTAATTGTTGGTAAGGTGGGTACCAGGTTGAGATTCATTGGGAGAGTCCTTAGAAAATGTAGTCCATCAACAAAGGGGGTGGCTTACAAAACACTCGTTCGACCTATACTTGAGTATTGCTCATCAGTGTGGGATCCGTACCAGATCGGGTTGACGGAGGAGATAGAGAAGATCCAAAGAAGAGCGGCGCGTTTCGTCACAGGGTTATTTGGTAACCGTGATAGCGTTACGGAGATGTTTAGCAAACTCTAGTGGCAGACTCTGCAAGAGAGGCGCTCTGCATAGCGGTGTAGCTTGCTCGCCAGATTTCGAGAGGGTGCGTTTCTGGATGAGGTATCGAATATATTGCTTCCCCCTACTTATACCTCCCGAGGAGATCACGAATGTAAAATTATAGAGATTCGAGCGCGCACGGAGGCTTTCAGACAGTCGTTCTTCCCGCGAGCCATACGCGACTGGAATAGAAAAGTTAGGTAATGACAGTGGCACGATAAGTGCCCTCCGCCACACACCGTTGGGTGGCTTGCGGAGTATAAATGTAGATGTGGAAGTAGATGTAGACAAATAACATGGTGTTGACAATGTTGGTAAGGTACGTCCGTCTCACTGAGAAAGATGGGAGATTGTGCTAAATATATGTAGGGAATTTTGATATGAAAGGAATTCGAGCAAATGTTATATGTAAAATAATTGGAAGAAGATGCTGATTGTTGACAAATGGGTGTTAGTAGATGGTAAGACTTTAATTAGATATGAAGAGAGTTAGTTGGAGGCTTCATTTGAGAGATTACAAATCTGGTAGCATGCAGTTGGTATTATTGGTATGTTACAGAGATTGTCTAATGGACGTGGAAAGGGAAGCAGCTGAAATAGACTGGGGAAAGGATGTAGAGTGTATGTAAATGAAAGGAACGTGAGATGTGCGGACATAAGCTTAGCAACAGGCCTGGGTCCTCATATGAGGGGAATACAATGGGGTGCTGGAACCAAGCTGGTTGAAGGCCAAGCAGCTACCTCAGGCACCAAGCTCAGAGCGGCACCACAACTGTAAGTTTTCTGTACAGGGCATATCACAATTAGCAGCGGCTGCTTGGGGGGCCAAGCTGAAGGAGCCCCCAAGTGCAAAATTTGTGAACACTGCTTATTATAATTAGTAACAGAAACTGACGTGGGACATGGGTGAAAATGTACAATGGAAAATGGAGAACGTGCTTGGGGAGTCCAAACGATAAGGCGCTTGTGTGAAAAAAGTTTTCTAACTGGCCCTGATTGGCACTCAACGTTATTGGTGACTTTGGGCAGAAGCTGCTGGGCCAGATGTTTGAGAAGATGTAGGAACTGTACAACTGTGGGAGAATGGGACCCTGACTAAGACAACGGAAGATTTTTATCAGAATTAAACACGACGTATTCCCTGAGTACATATTACGAGGAAATACGACACAAGATTCTTCGTTGTTATAACAAGTGACAATGTTCGCAGACAAACGTTTCGAAAAATTAATTGAAAGGAGTTCTAATCGTGATTCCCAAGCACCCCAAGTACAAGCCATCTACCTTTGCCAGTCCTAAGCCGTGTGGCCTTAAGTTAAGCACAGTTCCCCATGTTTTCGCGCTTAGATCCACCCTGAGCATTGACATGCAATTTCCCTGCACACTGTTTATCTTAATCACTCACAGACTTCTAGATACACCTTTTGGTAACATGACAAAAAAAGGTTTCTTTCAGTATTTCGATATGTAAAAAGTTATAATTAGTAAAAATATGTCAAAATAATGGCCCATTTGTGTAACATGATGCGGTTTTAATTTCCTTTTGATATGTTGGTCCCTTTGCGGTTTGTTAGATCCGTTGCCTAACTCACACATGTGCTGTCGATCTATAACTATAATCAGTTACATGTCAGACTCAGCTTTAAATACCCTGTAGGCTTCTAATGAATGATGACGTAATTTTCTGAAACATTGTGATCTTGTTTACAAATATACTGTTTAGTTGACCCATGAGTAACCTATGCATAGCTTCAGTTTGAGTAACTGATGCTGCATACTTTCTTTTTAACTGCTGTTAGTACCATTACGTATTACCTTGTGGATCTCATTAGATAGTAATTACTTTTCCTGTTTCACAGGTGATATTCCACATGGTGGCGTGTGTTTTAACCACTAATGATACGATGTTGTGCTTACTGCAGGGACTGGCAAGTGAGTATAGAACCTCTAAATTAAAATTAAAGATTGTCGGTTCTGTTTTGTACTAATCTGTATTATTATCATTATTATTATTAATATCGTTGTTGTTAATATTAGTATTAGGCTTAATATTGTTATGATGTATTGATATTATCCGCCCCCATTAGAAACTTCATGCCCACAATGCTGAATCAGATGTCAGCACTTCAGGAGCATTGCTTCAATTTAGGGTTTCCACAGCTCAGATACTTCCTCCGTCCTTAAAAAATCTTTAAAAAACAGAGAATTCATTTACTCTGTGTGGAACAGAACCCTGTGGATGCGGATGAGAAGCAAGGTGGATTTTACAGAGTGATATCTCATGGATGTGGCTGAGAAGTACAGAATAAGATTACAGGGTAGAGGATGACATCGCCGTGGTTTGCAGAGGAGGCAATATATCTGATAACATGGGTGTATGTCTTCACCATTTTTGTGACGAGAAACTGGGAGTCTTTTCAGTACCTACAGATAGGCTGTACGCTATGTGGAAATAAATAGTTGCCAAGGTGTGTGGCGCTACAAGCTTAGCAGTAGTTAGAATTCAACAATGAAATGGCAAACTATGGAATGTGCTGCTCACATTTACGGGGTACATCGATATCTGGAGTTGGCCTATGAATTTAAGAAAGAGTAAAGGACAAGTGTTGCACAGGTGTGGACTGAAGTGGATAGATGGCCAGAGAGAATGACCATGAGTAACTAGCACAATGAGATCTAACAAAAACTGATAGAAGTATGGATATATACAATACGGTTGCTATAAGTGTGAATTTCAGCTGAAGTATATAAGCCCTTTATCTTTTTTGTTTTGGATTATCAGCGTTAGTAATCTTGGTCTAATTTGAGTTTTCTTCTGAAGTCCTCGTTAATATTAGTTCTAAAATTCGTACCATATACACTTACGGGAAAAAAACGCAATAGCAAGAAGGAGATGTGTGACATAAACGACAGGTGGTAGGCATGTCTCTATATCTGAAAGACGACGTCTATTCAGATTTCCCCACAGCTGCGTATGAGTGGCTCTACTAGCGCCACTGTGAGGATTGAAATCAGATTTGCTTAAATGCATCCTGTAACTGTCGTGAGCGTTAGTTACGTTTCATATTGGACCTGACGAGTTGATATCAGTCAAGAATGCCCTGAAAGCGACACAGACGCCATTATCAACACCTCGCTGAGTTTGAACGAGGTCGTGTAGTAGGGCTCCGAGAAGATGGATGTTCCTCTTGAGATACTGCTGAAAGACTTGACAGGAACGTAGCCATTGTACATGATTGCCAGTAGCGGTGCTCATGAGAGTGTACAGTCACAAGAAAACTGGGCTCCAAACAGCCACGTGGCATTACCAAGAAGAAAGACCGTTATGTCTGACGTACGGCTTTGGTGAATCGAACTACGTCTGCAGCAGCAATCTGAGCCCCACGGTAATCCATCCTCGTTTGCGACTTCTGTGGCGTCAAGCGAGAGCTCAGTGGGGGACCGGGTAAAGGGCTGTTGTGAAAGCTGGTTCTGCCTCAATGTCAGTGATGGACATATGTTGGTTAGCGGGCCATTTGTAGGTCTGCAACCAACCTGTCTCAGTGCTAGACACACTGGACATCCACTCGAGTTATGGTATGGGATGCGATTTCGTACGACAACAGGAGCACTCTCGTGCCTATCCCACGCACCCTGACTACAAATTTGTGCGTCAGTCTGGTGATTAAATTTGTTGTGCTGTTTTCCAACAGTATAAAGCTCGTC
This sequence comes from Schistocerca piceifrons, assembly GCF_021461385.2. NCBI lineage: Eukaryota > Metazoa > Arthropoda > Insecta > Orthoptera > Acrididae > Schistocerca > Schistocerca piceifrons. The sequence continues at coordinate 620,138,081 of NC_060149.1, forward strand.
CACATACAGCTGTGGTACACGAACGTCCTCTATAGAGTGTCGATATGTTGCCTTGGCCTACTCAAACACCAGATATGTCTCCAATCGAGCTCGTACGGGACGTGATTAGACGACAACTCCACTGTCATCCACTAACAGCATCAACCGTCCCTGTATTGAGTAAGTCCAACTGCAAAGGAACTCCATTCCAGAAACTGACATCTGGCACATGTACAACACAACGAAAGCACGTTTTCACACTTGCATTCAACATCCTACAGTTATACCAGTTATTAATGTACTAGCATTTCACATTTGCAGTGGCTTATCCCGCTCTTACACTAACCTCTGATCTTGCTGTGTTAATCACTTAAATACGTTATCTAGACAAATGTATACGCAAATTTTGTCTGCTTTCATTATTTTTGCTGCTGCGATTTTTTTCCTGCAGTGTATTTTAATGTATTAGTTAATCGGATGGAATGGTTGAATGTGGTGCAGTGAAAATCAGAGAAGGAAGATGACTCGTTTTCTGTTGAGCGCCAGAGGGCAAGGAAGGCTATGCATCAGTGTAATGGGGAAGGTAGACTGCAGAGAATATCAGCAGTTACTAGGGCAGGTCTCCTGTGTAGAGAAGGGAACCTCGGTGCAGTCCTGGTGATGGTTGGAAGATACTGGTTTGGGTAGGAGTTTTAGTATTATAGGAGTGAGTGGAAGATACTGGTTGTGATAGGAGTTTTAATAAGATAGGAAGGACGAAGAAAAATGTAAGAGGCAATCAGGCCGAAATATTTGATTGGACGTACGTACATTTGGAGTTTAAGTAGAATGTGAGGATTCTTTAGACGATTTATTTTATCTTTGTGGTAGTTTAAGAATGGGTGCGGTAGGAAAGGAGTCTTAGTTGGTACTTCACAGTTCTGTATGCAAATAATGATAGTCCGTTTCCCCATTTGAAAACGTTGCACCCTATACACAGATACTGTCTCCTTTGAATACATGATCTCGCAGACGTTTCTTGGATGATTACAGGTTCCGGCTTCTCACCGAATCGGAATATTTCTGCTGTTACTTTGAGAAATAAACCACGATTGCTCTGTGGTTCAACGACTTTCTTGTGTCCCCTCTAAGTCGTACACACGTGGTTTAATGCCTCGCAACATAAAGCCATCTTTAAACTTTCTGTATTCAGAACTTAATGTTCCCGACTTCAGTTAATTGCATCAATAGAGACCTGTAGCTTTGGTGAGGGTTAAGAGCCATCGGCGCGCGTCGTGAATCTTGACCGTCTAAACCTGAATCTTGTCGACACTGGACCTTTGCTTCGAAATTAATTGTACTGCGTGTGCCTCCTTAGAATGATGCCTGTAGCCATGAGAGTAAGTCGACTCTCTTAGCTGCATAATCTTACTACTCCTGCAGCAACATGTATCCTGTTCTCAAACATACAGTTGTTTACTATGGAGAAATGAAGTAATATAATGGAAGATGGGCTAGTTTTCAGGTTGGAGTCTTTTCAAAAACTACTATTACAACACTTCAGCCTAATTTCATTTCAACAGTTTGTAGCTAGTGTTGTTTTTATGATTTTTGCCTAATTTATGGAGACCACTGTATTGTTTCCCTGCTAGGTTGCTGTACACGATTTTTCTTTCTCTTTAACGAATAAATTACGTATTTTATGCTATCCATTTCAGGGCATACTACCTTCCAATTTATTTAAAAAATCCTTATCGACAGTCATACTCGAAAAGTCACTATGTGGCTCAAGAAGTAGTGTTATTATAATTATTTAAATAATTTGAAGCGTCACTTTGTATGACCTGCTTGCTTGTTTCCTTCAGAAAGCCATTTAATACATGTTTCTGGTGTGACAACAGGAGTGATACATGTGTTAACTGAACAGTTTTTGTAGTGCTTTTAGGCGGAGTACAAACATATAAATAAATTTTAACTTTAAGGATAGCGAAATTTGTTGTTGCTGTGCTCTTCAGAAAGAAGACTGCTCTGATGTGTCTCTCAACGTTAGTTTAAACCCTTCATCTGTGCATGACTGCTGTGACCTACACCTACATCCACTTGAAAATGTCTACTGTAGGCAAGCTTTGTTGTTCTCCTACAATTTTCACACCCTACACTTCTATACAACAAGAACATAAAAATTTCTTGCTGCATCAGCATTTGCCATATGTACAGAGGGTGTAAAAATAACGCATTACCATTTCTAATACCGTTTAGGAAAATCTTAGTCATTAAGGCCACTTCCAGTCGTCTCAGAATGGATCAATACGGATCCTGTATGGTTTTCAAGTGAATATTATACAATTATTCCTGCAAAATAATAGCAAGTACAGGTAATGTTGGAGATCGATAGCGATTACGTACCCTTCTCTCCAAACTGTGCCACAAAGGCTCAATAATATTCCGATCTGATGACTGTGGTACCCAGCGGGTTGTGACAATCCTTCCTCATGGTGGCACCTGCCCTGGACGATGTGAGCTGTGTGAACTGCGGCCCTGTCATCTTCGAACACAGCATCTCAATTTGGGAAAATCCTTGGCAGAGAAACCATGGAGTCTATGAAACACCATAACATGCCTGCCAAAATCATCACTAACGCCAATATGTTTCACTCTTGGGGAGAAAACTCAGCCAGAAGTTGTAAACAGTGTGAAAGAAGACACATCCGGCCAAATGACTTCCTTCGGTTGCTTCATAGTCCAGGGTTGATGGCTTCAGCTCCACGTTTTACTGTTACAGACGTTTGTTTCTCTGGTATGTGATTTTTTGAAGAAATCTTGCCTACAGTTCCCAGGTGATTGAGATCCCTGTCTGTTTTCTTGGTGATGACAGTCTTCACTGGTGCGACATTCAGTTCTGCAGTGACTTTTGCATCTGCTCATCCTCTTATTTTTCGTCACAATCTTCGATGGCCGTCTATCAAGATCACTCAACATACACCCCCGTCCCCATTATGAGTGAGTAGACGATATTTTTTTCGCTTTTCCAGTAAGCAGCATAAATCTACGATACGTAACCTCTTAAAACACCGAACACTTAGGCTACATTGGTTATGGATACACCCATATGAAAGTACCAACAGTTTACCCACGTTCGAGTTGACATATCTCCGACATAATGCACTCACAACTACGCTAACACCGCTCTGACCACGACTGGCACTTGAAACGTACGGTAGTGAAGACATTGTTCATGTGCCGTTCGTGGTCAAATACAGCAGTGTTCCTGCAGGATTGGCTAGCAACTGCATTTATGTTCAAGCATGAATTTCTCGCGGTGTATCCATGATGTTTCCCAATCCCTTTACCTATCCCTTCTTTTAGTCAAGTAGTGTCATAAATGTCTGTTTTCGCTTATTCGATTCTGTACTTGTACATTATTCTAGGCACCCCACTGATTTTCAGCATTCTACTATAGCAACACATTTCTAATGCTTCTGTTCTCTTCCTGTCTATACTATTTATCGTCCATGTTTCAGTTCCATATAAGACTATGCTCCACACAATTACATTTAGAAAACATCTTCAAACACTTTTTTTTCAATTTCAAAATATTCTTCTTCTTTAGATACGCCACTTTTTCTACTGTCAGTCTGCTCTTTACAATTATCATCATCTGTTATTTTGCTCTCTAAACAACAAAACTCTGTTACTGCTCTTAGAGCCTAATGTCCTAACGTAGTTGACTCGGCATCAACTGATTTAATTCTAGTACACGCCACTACCTTAATCTATTATAGTTAATTTTCATCTTCTAACCTCTTTTTAAGACTTCATCAATTCCATTGAACTGATCTTCTGAGTCCATTGCCGTCTCGACAGTATCACAGCGTCATTGGCAAATTGTTATTTCTTCCTTCTGAACTTTTGTTTTGTTTCCAAATTTCTCCTCACTGTGCACGGGGTGCATAGCATAGAAATTGGTTACAACCTTGTATCGTTCCCCGTTCAGATATTTCTCCTTTTCATGTCTTTCAGTTCTTTGACTGGAGTCTGGTGTTTGTAGAAACAGTACACGATTTTTCGAAACTTTATTTTAGCGTTGATAACTTCCGAACTTCAGCGGCCGGTGTGGCCGAGAGGTTCTAGGCGCTTCAGTCCGGAACCGAGCGACTGCTACGGTCGCAGGTTCGAATCCTGCCTCGGGCATTGATGTGTGTGATGTCCTTAGGTTAGTTAGGTTTAAGTAGTTCAAGTTCTGGGGGACTGTTGACCTCAGATGTTAAGTCCCATAGTGCTCAGAGCCATTTTTGAATTTCAGAATTTCAAAGAGTCTATTCATTTAAATATTGCCAAAATCTTCTTTTTAAATCTACAAACGCTGCAGAGGAGGACGGATAAGAAAAATATAGAGGTCGAGAGCATTCTGAACTGGTCACGAGCAGTGCGTCCACACGCAACACTTCATTCTGGTATCTGTATTATTCTCCTGCTCGCTAGACCACTTTACTCCCATAAGAGTCCTTCGCGAGCAGCTGTTACAGATGTTCATCTGTATTAGGTTATCATATATTTCTTTTTGTCATGTTACTGTCTAACTTAGTATGACGTTCTTAATTGTTTCGTTGGTGGTAGTTTTGCATTAACTGTGTTTCTCGGTACTTTCTTTTTTAACAGGTCTTTTAGAGTTGAGTATTTAGGCACAGTGTTTTTCCGAGCTATCTTTGTTGTACGCTATCTGACGCTATCTTAAATGTATACACACATGTTCCTCAAAAACTACGTTATACAAGCTAGTTAAGTACAATTTTCACTATCACTATCACTTGATCTTTATCAATCTGCATGCTACCTACATTTCTTCACTGTCTTTGGTGTCTTTCCCTTGTCTGCATTCTCTCTACAGTTCCCCTTATATATTGCCTTCAATTGGGTTGAATCTGTTCATTCTCTTCGCTCATGTATTGGTGAAGGTAGTCCATCTTGTGCTACCAGTTGCTCGGGATCTCCTATCTGTTTGTGCAGTGGAGAACTGTGTTTCTGGAGATCTGTGTCTCCGTCACCACATTCAGTCTGTTCCTTGAGATTCAGGAGACAAATGTGTGTGATTATAAGGGCTAAATCCATTTAAGAAATGGACTGTACCCAAGTTATATCCTAATGTTTAAGTGGTGGGAAGTACCTGACCAAGCACTAAATTTCTCTTCCATGTTATTACTTTCAAAGAAGAAATTAACTTGGTCATCTGGTACTTTTCAGTATGCATCCTCATTTTTTCGATGTAATCACTGATGTTCATGCATGATGTATACATACGTGATATACGAAATACTCTCGAAAGATTATGGTAGGTACAAAGTCGTCGTCGTCTGCAACTCCATTCCGAGTATGCATAACGTCATCCTGCATAGAATGAACGTTTCAGATCAACTTATGGATGTGTTTCCGATGACTGAACGGGCCAATCTTGGCGTAAAACATGAGTCCCCACAAATCGCACAGAATGATTGGAAGAGGGTGAGGTTGCGCCGGAGCTTTCTTGCTTGTCGCTAGGCCACTTCATGTCTGCGGCGCTTCCTTTCAAACAGGTTGACAGAGATGGATGTAGTATTCCTCCATAGTAAGCTGTCCACAGCACATTCTTTCCACTTTTGCACGTTTATAACAGTCGTTTTCATAATGAGTTTTAGCTGGTCCTTACAGTGGTTAAAAGGTCTACTCGCAGAGGAGATTTCACCATAAAGGATGTGTTGGGGAAGCCTGGTATCACTCATGCAATGAAAATGGCCAAATCATCTCAGTTGGTTAGCGATGATTGTTGCCTCAATGCCTTTTACATTCTTTTCCTCGAGAACCGTAGTGTTGGTTACATGGTTTATCCCGTTTGATGTTTAAGACGTATCTGATTGGTAGAAGCACTCAAGTTTTTGGCGATAGGGCACCAAGTTTCACAGCCGTACATGAATGTGAAAATGACAACAGCTTTTACACCGTGAGTTCGGTGTGTAAAATATTTAAAATTTTATACGGGAGTTCTTTTCTAAACAAACAACATATAAAATAATATATTCTACATAACCCTGTCTTCGACATGAAAAATAGCTCTACAACCGCATGCAACCACATAATTAATAGGTAATTATTTCGAATAGAAAAGAGCAAAGTATATGTACAGTATGCAGGTGTCTAATGCGGGAATCTTGTCATCTACTGGTTGTTCACATGCTCTTACTTGAGAATAACAATAGTTAGCAATGAGCATTGTTAACATATAAGGTCGGTTGGTCCATGTCCAGTAATTACCAGATGTGCAGAAAATTATCATCCCTCTTTCATTCAACAGACTGGAATAACTTGTATTGTTTTGCTTGTTTGGTCCCACAGCATGAAAACTGTGCGTTTCTGGGCACGAATTCCTATTCATAATGATAAATACTCGTTATCACTGGGAGCCATTAATGTGTTTATTGGGAATTAGAAACACTCTGTATATGAGAGCATCATATTACGTTATACGATCTGCTGTGTCATCTTTTCGAAATTTTAAAAATAGCTCATCATACGATACATTGCGTGTTTATTAACAAGGAGATGTGATATAGTTTCAGAAGGCTTGCCTTCAAATAGATCCATTGTAGACGACACTACTTTACAGTGAACAATTTTGTTTATACATGCAAACTAGGTGAATAACCAGCGTAGCCGAGGTATGTATTTATTCCAATGCTATTAGTCTGTCGTCTACTTTCCACTCTCTCTGTCTATTTCTTTCTCCCTCCTATCTGCCCACCTCCTCTACACCCACTCTTTGTCCAACTCCTCCTGCCCCCTCTTTGTCCATCGGTTACTCTACATTTCTCTCTATCCAGATGCTCCTCCTCTCTCTCTCTCTCTGACTATTTGCTCCTTCCACCTCTGTCCATCTATTCTTCCCCACTCTGTACACCTTCTCCTCCCCCCTCTAATTCCTCCTACCGCACCTACCACCTCCCAAACCCTTATACACCCTTCTCCTCCTCATTCCTTTCTCTGCCCGTCTCCTCCTCCCCTTCTCTCTATCCCCCTCCTCCTCTTTCTTTTCCATGTCGATCTCCTGTTGCCTCTCCACCTGGTCCGCAGCTCGTGGTCTAGTGGCTAGCGTTACTGCCTCTGTATCACTGGGTCCTTGGTTCTATTCCCAGCTGAATTGGGGATTTTCTCTGCCCAGTGACAGGGTGTTTCTGTTGGCTTCATCATTTCATGAACATCATCATTCGTGACATTGGCCATATTGGACTTTGTTAAAAGAAATGGACTGTGTAAAAATTGGAACTTTGTATGGGCGCTGATGACCATGCAACTGAGTTACCCACAAATCAATCATCACCATCACCGTCTCTACCTTTCCACCTCCTCCGATACCATATATGTATCCATTTCTATTTGATTCCTCCCTCTCTCGTTCTTTCCACCCCTTCCTCCTTCCCTCTCTCTCCACCTTAACACCCCACCTCCCAAGAAAAGAGGTTGCTGGTTCTTACCCTCACAGTATTTTTTTCCAGATAGTAAGTAATGTGTGTATGAAATATGTTTGAAATCGATCCAGGGTTTTAGAAGTAGATCCTTACTCGCAGCTTTGACAACATGCGAAATTGTGACATATATTTCACATATTTAACCCGCATCTCTAGCGAATTTCAGCCTGCAGATTCGTTTTCACACAGCTCAATGTTTATGACGTCATATGTCGTGAACTGTGTGTCGTACAGTGATATATTTTTGCAGGTACATACAGTGTATATGTGATTACTGTCTACAAAATATTTTGCGAATGACGATATTTTCTATGAGTAATAAATTAATAAGTCATATCTGATGCGGCAGCTTTACTGATGAAAAGAAAAAACTTAGTAAGAGATAAAGTATTTTCCTTTCATCATTTTATACGAAAGGGAGGCTTCTTTTTCATCCCACACCCACTCCTTTGAGAGGTAGGTGGTTCTTACACGCATAATGGTTCATTCCAGACAGAAGTGATGTATATAATGGTTCTTTCCAGACTGAAGTGATGTGTATACAAGGATTGGTTGAAGCCGTTTCAGTGGTGTAGGAGCAGATGTCCATACATACATACACATTTATAATAAGTATGGACATGTATGTTAAATAATAAGCATCCCTATTAGGCGCACAGCCTACGAGAATTGGCACCAGCAATTTCTTGTATGCAATGTTGAATAAGTTTAAGATGGCGACCATTAAAGTTGTATAATTCGTAATCTCCGCTTTTAACGAAAAAAACGCGTATTTAAGTGTTCCCTGTGTGGGAACTATGATGCTGTTTATGATAATCTGCGTGTGCCATGCCATATTTTAATAAAAAACACTGGAAGTCAAGATGAATTACCGGATAAACCACATGTAAGTACAAGGAACTCGTATCAACTTGCAAAACGTGCCTCCTTGCAGCGAAATATTGAAGAAATCCGTTGTAAAATAGCTACAAAAGAAAAAATAATCAACACTCTGTGTGACGACATAATTCAGTTGCAAAAGAACTTGGTTTATTTGGAATCTCCAAACTGTGCACATATTTTGCAAGCTTTACCGGTAGCAAACAAGAGTTATTATGACGATCATTTTAGGCTTAATAAGTTCACTCGCCCATTACAAAGTGAAACAGTGTTTCAAGTTACCGATACACCAATAAACATTCGCAGCGACTTAGAGACTATCAAAAGTGCAGAAGATAAGTGTGCAAATGAAACTACAAACACAAGTGAGTCAATAGAAGTGACAAGAATAGGAAAGCAACCTTTTAATGTAAATATTCATTCGGATATCAACGGACGCGGACTCGCGAAAGTTCTACGTTCGGATTATGGTGTTAACTCTTGTAACTATGTTAAAACTGAGCACCTATGTGCCAAGTCACAAATAATATAAAAGCTGGAACTTCATGAAATGCTAATGAGTTTACAGTAGGAATGGGAGGTGCCAATGATGTCTACAAGAATGAAATATCTCGTGCTGTTCTTAACTTAAAGTTAGTGTTGGAATCTAATACAAAAAACAAGCTAATCATCATTGGAACTCACAGACACGACCTTATAAATGACTCGTGTGTTAATAAAGAAATCAATGAAGCCAACACAAAGTTTGAGAAGCTCTGTACAATGCATCAAAACACCCAGTTCTCGCCTCTGAACTATCTGGAGAGAAAATGCTTTACCAGACATGGACTGCACCTTAACGGTAAGGGCAAGAAACTTCTCAGTTATAAAATTATGGAATTGTTGGTTGCAGCTCACAGAAGTAATATGAATAACGTGCTGATACCAGGAGAACCACGTTTAGCTTGCCAGCCACAAGCAATAGCTCATCAAACCTTACCAACTGTAGCAGCAGAGTCGACACTATCTACTGATAAAAAACAGATAACACCAACACGAACAGCAACGTTACCTTCTCTAGAAACAACAGCAATTACAGTAGAAGCCATTTTGTCACCCCAACAAACATCACAACTACTATTACCAGAGTCAGTTGTTATGCCAGCATCACCAATGACAGAAGCATCAGCCTTCACAACTTCGGTAGAAGAAGAAACTATAGCAATTGCAGCACCAATAGAAGACTCCTGTGCCCCACCATCAACATCTCAACAGGTCAGAACCACAGTCTCCAAGGTCCCATCTCCACCATCACCTGAAGGAGCAGAAAAAGAAGAGATGAACAATGAGACACTTTTTTCAAAGCTTCTACCATCCACTGAAATTACTGCTTCCACATATCCAAGAAAAGCCATAGAAGTAGACGACCTGCTGTTCACAAAGACTATTTTTTATGGTATCAACGCTGCGTCAAGGAACAGAGGAAAGCACAAGTCGACCCGTAAGTAATGTGTGCACAAGCAGGCCCCTTAACAGAGAACCAGTCACTAAATCAAGTATCCATAATGATGTATTGAGAGATTCTAATTTAACACCCATAAACTGCAACTTTAAATCTGTATTGAAAGATAAATTCCGTATATCCCACCAAAATATCATGAGCCTTAGAGGAAATTTGGAGCTTTTGGGCCTTATGTTAAATGAAAACCAACTTCATATGTTGTGCTTTACAGAACACCACGTAAGGTCTGCCATGCTGATGCCCCATCAGAAATGTTATATTTTAGCTGATAGTTACTGTAGATCGAACAGAGAGAAAGGTGGATATGTAACTTATGTCAAAGAGTGTATTCCTCATAAATCAATTGACGTAAGTATGTATTGTGAAGATTTTACTTCTGAAGCATGTGGATCTGAAATTTTTGCTGATAATAAGTCTGTTATAGTGTTAACAATTTATAGGGCTCCTGCAAGGAAAATCTGTATTTTCTTAAAACAGGTTGAATCAATATTGGTAAAAATATATTCAAACGCTAAGCAGTTACTCATTATGGGTGACTTTAATGTAAACTTCCTTACAGGCAACACCAGTGTAAGAGAATTAGAACATTTATTGGAAACCTTTAATTTAACTCCGATAGTTCAATTTCCTTCCAGAGTGACAGATACCAATGTAAGTCTTATTGACGACATCTTAATTGATAAGTTTAGTAGCAGTCTTAGTAACGTATGTCAAATTCTTAATGGTCCATCAGACCATGGTGGGCAGTTGCTAACTCTTAATGCTCATGTTCTGGCATTAAAAAATATAAACCAGTTTTTAGGTTCTTCAGAACAATCAATGTGGACACTTTACAAAATTTCAATCAGCTGTTGCAGTTGACTGACTGGAGCCCAATATACAAAGAAAGAAATGGTAATATTAAATTCAACCTATTCACAGATGAATTCATGTCCCTCTTTGAAGCAGTATTTCACAAGAAAAGTATTGAAATTAGGCCTGGATTACAAAAGGGATAAAAATTTCATCTAATACAAAAAAAAGGTTATATATGTCACAAAGATGTTCTGAAAATCCTGCAATAAAAGAACACTACAGATTATATTGTAAAATCCTAAAAAGAACTATAAAGTGCTCCAAAACCTCACATACTAAAAGTGAAATAGACAACTCTAACAACAAAATAAAAACGGTTTGGGATGTCATCAAAAGGGAGTTCGGAAAAAAAGAGGACAGTGTATCCAGCATAGAAATAAGACAGTGCAGTAATTTAATTAAAGAAACGAATGCAGTTGCAAGAGTCTTAAATGAGCACTTTCTAACAGCTTCTGAGAAAACTGGCTGTAGGGGTTCTGTCAACGACGCTATGGGCCTTCTCAGAGGATCTGTTCTGTGCAAAGTTAATCAAATGCTCATAGCCCCAGTTACAGTAAGTGAAGTGAAAAGGATCATCACTAAATGTAAACCAAATTGTCATCTGGCTTTGATAATATCTCCACTAAGGTACTTAAACATTGTCATAATGCCATTTGTGTAATACTTTGGCATATATTTAATGAGTCCCTTTGACAAAGTATTGTTCCTGATACAATGAAGTATGCCGATGTGAAACCACTGTTCAAGAAGGGGGAAAAAACTGATACTTCTAACTACCGCCTTATATCCCTTTTAACATGCTTCTCCAAAGTTCTCGAGAAACTGATCATGGGAGAATTGTAGAACAACTGAATTTCCACAAGGCTCTTAGTCAACGCCAATTTGGTTTCCAATCAGGCCTGTCAACTGATGATGCCATATTCTCCTTTACTAATAATGTTCTAGAAGCAATAAAAAATAAATTGGCTTCAGTTAGTATTTTTTGCGACTTAACCAAAGCCTTTGACTGTGTGAGCCATGAAATCCTCCTTTCGAATGCAGCCTACTATGGTTTAATTGACACAGTGGGAATGTGGCTCAGATCATACCTGGCAGACAGAAAGAAGAGGGTATTGCTGAATCATGAAGATGGCTCAATAGCTTCATCTGGCTGGGGAACAGTTAGTGTAGGCGTGCTGCAAGGTTCGGTGCTTGGCCCTTTGCTCTTTCTTATTTTTATTAATCACTTTCCTCACTGTTCTAAGGCTACCATCAAATTTACTCTTTTTGCAGATGATTGTAAAATTGAAAAAACACCTGAAAATGATATTGCATCATCTGCCAACTTGGTGTTCCATGGCCTACATAAGTGGTTCAGATGCAACGGCCTAACTTTAAATCTAAAAAATAAACACTTAATACATTTCCACGGGTCTCACAAAGTTCAGGATGACATACGTTTTAGCTGTAATGATCAAGATATACATCAAGTTTATTCAACAAAATTTTTAGACCTCCACATTGACAATAAAGTAAATTGGTCTTGCCATATTTTGGACTAGAAAAAAAGACTTAGTTCAGCAACTTATGCCCTACGTATTACAGCAACAACTGTTAATAGTAATCCTGTTAAGGCTACTTATTTTGCCTATTTCCATTCATTGTTATCCTATGGCTTAATATTCTGGGGTAACCAATCAATGGCAAATAAAGTATTTGTAACTCAGAAAAGAGCAATTCGAATTATAAATGGGGTTAACAGGAATCATTCATGCAGAAATCTTTTTAAAACACACAAAATATTAACAATGACCTCACAATATATCCTATCCCTTACGTGATTTTCAGCTAAGAAAAGGGAGTATACTACTGAAGCATAAAGCTGTTTAATGCACTCCTGTCTGACATAAAAAATCTTACCAAATGCCAAAATTTAAGATTAAATTGAAGGAATATCTTCTGGAAAAAGTTTTTTACTCTCTTAATGAATTCTTGAATGTAACATTGTAACTTAGATGTAATACTTTACTTGTAATATCTGCTATTTCCACTTTGTAACTTAATACATCTTACACCAGTATGGGAATTCGTGTTCCGGTAACTGGCACTATCAAATTCCTGCTAATGTATAGTTCGTAATATGGAAAATTGTAATTTATTATTTTATCGTTGTATACCTCTGTTTCACTATAGAAAAAGCTTAAGCCTGTAACTATTAACATACTTTGTTTCTTATACACGAATTGCAATTTACATTTGTTAGCATTTACTAGTAGGCTACTGTGTTAACTTATATTGTAACTCGTTCCATATCCATGCAGTTCTTTTGTATACCGGATCTACAGAAGACGAATAAGTAAATAAATGTCTTATGCTGACGAGCTAACTGTTTCAAAAATCTCCCAAAGACTTACCAATTCAATTTGTCTCATAAGACTGGCACATTTTTTCCTTTCCTTATAATATGTTGCAGTAACACCTAGCTACTTAAACAATTTCATTGACTATAATCATGTTCCACTGATACTATAGTGTAAGACAATTTCGAAAATTTGTTCGTAATACATTGTCCCAGTATGTGGTGCCAGACACTAATCTTTTTGCTACCTGTGCTGCGGTTTACAATATTTCTTTTAAGAGATAAGTGCGTAGCCTGTCAACGGTCCTATGCAGTTTGTTGAAGTCATCTGCAAAGTCATACGTAAATATTGGGAAGAACTAACTGTTCCACACATCCCTCTGCCATATTATACATTATGTAACGATTCGTCTTCGTTAGTAAATCACCATTTTTGTTGATATCCATTGTAAGATAGGCAGTTTTAGCCTGACTGTTTTATTGTTTGACTCTTTCTGTATAGAGTATCTGCAGAGCAAATGTATAAGATAAATGCGGTATAAAATAAATGTGCTTTGTTTCAGTACTCATGACCATGGTATTTCTTTATTTTTATCTCGACTGGATTCGCATATTACGCAGACCACCACGTCAACCTGAGGACGAGATACCTCTAGAGGATCTAATGTAAGCAGAAAACTAACAGCTCTCAATAAGCACTAAGAGTTATGTACTACTTGAATCAAATTAACTATTTCTAGATTCGTGTGTAGTTAGTAGTATATTTTGTTTAACGTCAGATAAAGACAACAGTTTTTTTCACAGTCATTTTTGTGTGATTCCCGCACATACACGAAACCTTGGAGATTCAGTTGTATTTCTTTAATTACTGTCATAAGATAATCAATTTAACTGATTTATCGGTGGTATTTTTCTTCTAAACGTTTGAAATAAGATAAAAGCGCGGTGAAGAGTATATGAGATTCAAAGATTTCATTTATACCTATGGTCTAAATTTTGTAATTGTCTACTTTACTCCAAACATTATCGTTATGTTCCATAATAACGATATAAAATAATTTATCTTTCGTTTCTATTTTACCTATCTGACACAGTTTTTTTTCAAAGCACTATTTATAGATCCATGGAACTTTTTTAAGGTTTCAGAATATAAGGAAACGCAGAACATCCTGTATGTTTCTCATAGTTTCTGCCCAGTCTACTGCTCGGCTCACGTTTATAACTCCGTAGTAACACTAAGTATTCGAAAAATATGGTAGGTGTCTTCAGTTCAGTATGCATATGAGGAGAAATATCATTCAGAGTCAACATCGAACTTGAGTAATTTAAGGAAACCTCGGAAATTCTAAATCGGTATTTGCGCTTCACTAATCTAACTGCATATCCAGGTGTACAATTACTGGAACAGTCAACTGAAAAGCAGTTTTCAGCCACACCTATGACTCTATAGTGATTCCCATGGCAACAGGAGAAGCCACCTTTTTACTTTTTTCTGTGTCAAGTTACCACTCCCTTACTACAAGTATATCAAAATTGAAGTTCTCATATGAAGTCAGCAAACCTCAGAGGGCCACTTTGAAAGGTGTGTTGCTGGTCAATACTTAGTGCTTTAAAAAGGAAAAAAGCAAAGTAATTAGTAATACTTGAAATCCCCAATTTAGGTTAAGTTTTTAAGATTCTACTTATCATTTTTTTATCTTCATGATTCCTCTTTGTTGTCAAGTTCAGCTGAGCTGTCTCGTAGGATGATTTCTGCTGCAAAGAGGATTTCCATGTTTCTCACATTTTCAAGTATTAACTGAACTAAATAGTTTCGTGACACCCTCTTGACTCTACAGTTATCATTTATTATCGTTTCCATCAGATAATATACACAAAATCTTTATTGCAATTCAAATCAATCCCATATTCGTTGTTATTCACATGTGCTGAACAAATTCTGCACATACTACTGCTCAACGAAGATTCTATAACAGGGTGTCCCGGGAGGAATAGTCAATTTTCAGGGATAAGACAGAAACTATCATCTGAAGCAAACTAGTCTAGTAAACATGGTTTCAAAAATACTTACCTTAAGAGCTATGAGCACATATTCATCTTCGATACTGTGAAACAAATGTCTGTTACTGCAAGTTCTCTGTTTTCTATATTTTGAGAGGAGGCAGCATGGACATACAAAGTGGTCCACTGGACATGGGTGTGAAATGCATACCTTAAGAGCTATTAGCACTTCTCCATCTTGGCTACTGTAGAACACTTCCCTTCTACTGAACAAGTGTTCATAGCTCTTAAGGAAAGCACTTTAGAGTAAATATTTACTGGTAATTTTTTCTTGTCTTCACACGGTTTTCCGTCTTTCATAATATGGAATGCAAAGAGCTTGCAGTAGAAGAGATTTGTTTCACGGTAAAGAAGCTGAGGAAACGCTCATAGCTCTTAAACCAACGGTTTTCAGACTTTTTGCGCTGAAATCCTTTTGAAATACTAAATATTTTACAGTGCCCTAAATTAAGCAAATTCTGGTTTTATATTCTCTCTTTAATTATAATTCTATAATGAAAATCATACCAAAATTGGTACAGTACACACAAGTGACTTCTACAACAATATACAAAACAATAGACAATAATTTAATACATAATTTACCACTGTACTGATTCCACTGTAAGCTGATGAAGTGATTTCCAGTTAAAGGGAGCTATAAAGTTATTTTTTATTTTTCAAGGACTGTTTAATGTGAAGGTTGATAGAGGAGAGTGGAATACGTATGTCAGGTCTAGCATCCTGTCTACTCCTGTATTTTTTCTTTGTCTCCATATGCCGAGAACCCTATGCTAAGACTCCTATTTCACACAAGTATGAATACCAGGGCTCTGGGCATTATGGCAGGAATGTTGCTGACATTAGCCTCAGGACTTTCTTATCTGTGGTGTCATATTATGGCAGAGACAATTGTGCATGCTATATTTCGCTGCCAGCAGCATCAGCACTTTCCTGTCATTCCAAAAAGCACATCCCAAAGCCAAGGGGCAGGAAGGAGGAGGAACCCACGTCACCCCCACACTCTGCCACCCTACTTGACAAGCATATGTGATAAGGTATCTGAACTGCTGAAAATTTTGTCAACTGTGTTTGCAGTACTGACTCCCAAATATTTGTTTAACCCCTTAGCTTATAACCATGTGTGAGACACTTGGTCCAGTATTCAGGCCAAATGTGATACTCATAAGTTGGCCCATGGTACATCGGTCAGGCGAAATGTAAACTGCCTGGATCTGGCCTGTGGTTCTTCAGTCAGGTAAAGTTTACATGAGGAACAAAAAACGTAGTGAAACAATGTGAGACTGCAAGAGACATGTAGTTCCATTACAAGTACCCATATGTTTTGAACGATATAACGCCCTTGAAGACTATTTACTGATTCCTGTTGTTGCTCTTTGTAAGAGTGCTAATTATGTGAATTGTGAGCATTTTCTGGAATTAGATATGAATAGTATTGATTTATATTATAATGTAGTGATTGATAATAAATTTTTGTGGTATTTCTAACACAGTTATCATATGAGCTTCTCATTACATTTAAAATATTTCACAGAATTAAACCAGCAGAATCTGTCACATGTATTTACATTCCGTAAGCCTTGTGCAATTGGTACAACGTTGGACCAATTTTCTGGGCCACTGAATGACTCAAAAACCTAGCAGTTATGTTTGTATTTTTCACCTGAGCTGTTGGGACATAAATCGTAGGTTACGGCTGGCGCACCAGTCCCGTTAGTAAATTTCGTTTCAAGCTGCAAATCATTCCCCATAGAATACTGTAATTAATTGGCAGCATGTTTCTCTATCAATAATTGAAACCAAACATTGCTTATAATATATAAATAACGAATTAGGATTCGTATTTGTTGAAAATGATTTTTATCTTAAATACTATTCCACAAACCCTGAATTCGTCAAACAAAATCAATTCTTGTTTCCCATTACAGTTGCTTCTGTCACCAGCAGATGGCTGCTATTGTAGAAGACGAGAGCTCCTATCACTAGTACATGGCTACACTGTAGAAAACGAGCAACATTCCATCCTTGTACCAAAATTTCTTTGAGAGTGTTACTGCTACCAAGAGATGCCTGCTCTGTAGAAACGTGGGTAGTTCGATCTTTGAACCATGAGTAGTTCTCACTGCCAGCATCAGGTGGCTCCACTGTTAGAAAAACACAAGAGTCATAAATTAATTATTTTCCTCATGTAAGGTGACGAAAATTTCTAAAATGTATACAAAATACGTAGGAAGCACAAATAATGTGATGTTTGAACCGATTATCCAAGGCATACCTGAGGGTAAGCACAAGAAACAACAATGTAAGTAATGTGAAGCCATAATATACATATTGCAAAAATACATCAAAGTCTGCAGTGCAAAAGGAAGTGTCAAGTTAATTCCACTTGTACACATATTAGCCAAATTAGTGACCGAAATTCTAAAGTATTTTCTGCAATGCTAGATTTCCATGCCTAATAACTGTTGGCATTTTAGAAAGTATGCCAAACAATCTGATATAAACTTAACCTGACCGGGCTAATAACTGCAGAAAAATACGTGTTAGCGAAATTCCTACGCTACCCAGGCGTGCATGGAAGCAAATTCACCATCTGAATGGAACTAATTATGCCTACTGTTGATGCAAGTCATAACACGCCCTCAAATTATCTATTTAAACCTTTAATTTGTTTTGAGATATCATTGTAGGAGGAAGAAATATAATGTGTTGTGTTATTCACTGGGAGAAAAACATAATCGATGCTACTGATTGCCCACTATCGCTGTTACTAGAAATGACACTGGCCTTCTGAAGGGTATGTAAAATAAGGGCAGCTTTCTGTCTGAACTACAGTTGCTAGGCTATTTAAAAGGTTCATAGACTGTATTATTCTCCACAGATATTATGCCCTTACATTATGGCACAATATACTAGAAAACATTGGATACTGTAACGTTTACATGGTAGCAATATTTACGTAAAGCATGTATTCAATCAGTGCAACTGCACTTGTGGGAAACTGTGGCTCGTGAAAATAATACACACACACACGGATTTGTCTTCTTAGGGAAAGAAGGAGTAAGGTGATTTATTACGGAACAATCTACAAACACGTGACCAAAGATGGTAGCGGTAAGAGATATAACATTTCCAGAGGCAATGTAAAAGCCAATGTCTACATCTACATTTACATCCATACTCCGCAAGCCACCTACGGTGTGTGGCGGAGGGTACTTCGAATACATCCATCGGTTCTCCCTTCTATTCCGGTCTCGTATTGTTCGTGGAAAGAAAGATTGTCGGTATGCCTCTGTGTGGGCTCTAATCTCTCTGATATTATCCTCATGGTCTCTTCGCGAGATATACGTAGGAGGGAGCAATATACTGTTTGAATCCTCGGTGAAGGTATGTTCTCGAAACATCAACAAAAGCCTGTACCGAGCTACTGAGTGTCTCTCTTGCAGAGTCTTCCACTGGAGTTTATCTATCATCTCCGCAACGCTTTCGCGATTACTAAATGATCCTGTTACGATGCGCACTGCTCTACGTTGGATATTCTCTATCTCTTCAATCAACCCTATCTCGTACGGATCCCACACCGGTGAGCAGTATTCAAGCAGTGGGCGAACAAGTGTACTGTAACCTACTTCCTTTGGTTTCGGATTGCATTTCCTTAGGATTCTTCCAATGAATCTCGGTCTGTCATCTGCTTTACCGACGATTTAATTTTACATGGTCATTCCATTTAAAATCACTCCTAATGCCTACTCTCAGATAATTTATGGAATTAACTGCTTCCACTTGCTGAGCTGCTATATTGTAGCTAAATGATAAAGGATCTTTCTTTCTACGTATTCGCAGCACATTCCCTGCACCATGCGTCAATTCGTTGCAGATCCTCCTGCATTTCAGTACAATTTTCCATTGTTACAACCTCTCGATATACCTCAGCATCATCCGCAAAAAGCCTCAGTGAACTTCCGATGCTATCCACAAGGTTATTGACGTATATTGTGAACAACGGTCCTACGACACTTCCCTGCGGCACACCTGAAATCACTCTTACTTTTGAAGAATTATCTCCATTGAGAATGAAATGCTACGTTCTGTTATCTAGGAGCTCATCAATGCAATCACACAATTGGTCTGGTGGTCCATATGGTATTACTTTGATCATTAAACGACTTTTGGGAACTGTATCAAACGCCTTGTGGAAGTCAAGAAACATGGCATCTACCTGGGAACCCGTGCCTATGGCCCTCTGAGTCTCAATGACGAATAGCGCGAGCTGGGTTTCAGACGATCGTCTTTTACGAAACCCATGCTGAGTCTTACAGAGCAGATTTATAGTCTCCGGAAAAGTCATTATACTCGAACATAATACGTGTTCCAAAATTCGACAACTGATCGATGTTAGAGATATAGGTCTATATATCTCGAAAATAAATAAAAGTACTCGCCACTTATGGCGAGACGTCTCTCACACTCTGCAAGAACAATGAAGCACCAAAAATTAAAAACTGCTACATTTAAACTATTTGTGTTACTCGTTGAAATGCATGCTTATCATAATATAAGCAAGACCTCCACGAAAGTTCGATTTCACGCACCTTGAAAGCATAATTTGGCATGGAATACACTCAATGCCTAACGCAAGACATTGAACGACAAACCTCGATTGCTATAACTCCTAAACAAATATCGCAACACAAATAGATGTTATTCTCTTAAAAACTCAGATATATATATAGGTAGATGTGGAAGATGGCATGCTCAAAATTTAGGAGGTCATAAGCGGGAATGACGTTGAAGATGCTAACAGTCTATGACGCTGCCTGAGCTGAAATATACAAGTAATACAAGGCCCTCAACCACATCGTTCGCCGGCCCAAGTGGCAGAGCGGTTCTAGGCGCTACAGTCCGGAACCGTGCGACCGCTACGGTCGCAGGTTCTAATCCTGCCTTGAGAACGGATGTATGTGATGTCCCTAGGTTAGTTAGGTTTAAGTAGTTCTAAGTTCTAGGGAACTGATGATCTCAGAAGTTAAGTCCCATAGTGCTCAGAGCCATTTGAACCACATCGTTCATGTTCGGACCCCCAATATGCAAAGCTTAAACAAAATATTGCGATGTACGGTACCTCTGGACAGCATGACTGCCAGTTTGCAGAGACGGAAGTATCATCGCTGTAATACACAGAAAACAGAGACAAAATAAGGTGATTACATCAGAAATAGCGACGAGGAATTATCAATAACTGTCGACGTGATGTAACTATATTCCACAACAGTGTAGTCAGAAAGAAAGATATAACTCGTTATGTACCTGAACAGTTTTGCAGAGTGATCAAATACATAATGCATTCTGTTGTTGCCGCGCGTAGTGGCCGTGCAGTATGAGGCGCCATGTTATGGATTGCGCGGCCCTTTCTGCCGGAGGACCGAGTCCTCCCTCGGGCATGGGTATGTGTGTTGTTCTTACCGTAAGTTAGCTTTAGTTAGTGAAAGTCTAGGGACCGATGACCTCAGCAGTTTGGTGCCTTAGGAGTTCACACATATTTGAACATTTTCTGTGGTAGCATCCAGGCTAGTAATACCACATTCTTTAGCCAAGGAAGACGTAAAATGTTTCCTGTATTCACATGTCTTGATACTTCATAATATATGTAAGGTAGCTACCAATAACGTTACACTGCGTTTGTGATTTGGCATGTATAATACATTATATAAGTTTTACTCTACATCTGGAGGTCATCCATGCTAAACGGTCTAGCATAACTGTCTTATACTATACAACATAACACCAAGTGTTGCTGTATATGCAAGATGTCATGTCGAATCAAACAATACACTGCACCTAGGATAAACTTTATAGAACTACCGAGGCTGGCTGGTTCCATTAATGTAGATTTATGGTTTAGTTTAGCGAGGTAGAATTTTATATGATCCCACATGCGCTTTTCATAAATTAATATGATGTCATAGCATATTCCAGAAAAAATGGCGGCGAGTAATAATGTTACAGGATACTTTAATGGTAAATTTGTGTGTTCCAAATCGTGATAGACAGAGCATGCGGCTCATGGCATTGTCGAGAAAACCTTTTCTCCCTCCATTCCCCACCTCCACCACCAGTCTTAATCTGGAACTTCTGCCAGAGGCACAGTAGCTTATTACAGTTCATCTTCTAACAGGACATTGGAGTCACAGCATTCAAGTGTAGGAGACACATCACCAGATTGGGTGCTCGATTATAATGAGTGTAAACAGCTATTATTGACAGAGTGTAAATTATCATAAAAATGAGAGCATCATCAAACTTCCTGTCAGGTTAAAGCTGTTTTTATCTGCCAGGATGTTTCATATCAGCGCACGCCCCTCTGCAGAGGGCAAATTTCATTCTGAGAGCATCATCATTCACCATCTGTCGTCCAGTTTTCATCTGCTGCAAACAATGTGACTGTAGCAGTTAGGTGGAACTGCAACGATGTTAGTGATCAACAATAAGTCGGTACTACTGACAAAGTGCTCTCAAGCCATGGGTTTCGATATCCAATACATCATAAAGTTCGCATGGATGGCTACTACTGGCCATTAAAATTGCTACACCAAGAAGAAATGCAGATGATAAACGGGTATTCATTGGACAAATATATTATACTAGAAGTGACATGTGATTAGATTTTCGCCCAATTTGGGTGCATAGATCCTGACAAATCAGTTCCCAGAACAACCACCTCTGGCCGTAATAACGGCCTTGATACGCCTGGGCATTGAGTCAAAAACAGCTTGGATGCCGTGTACAGGTACAGCTGCCCATGCAGCTTCAACACGATATCACAGTTCATCAAGAGTAGTGACTGGCGTATTGAGACGAGCCAGTTGCTCGGCCACCATTGACCAGACGTTTTCAATTGGAGAGAGATCTGGGGAATGTGCTGGCCAGGGCATCAGTCGAACATTTCCTGTATCCAGAAACGCCCGTACAGGACCTGCAACGTGCGGTCCTGCATTATCCTGCTGAAATGTAGGGTTTCGCAGGGATCGAATGAAGAGTAGAGCCACAGGTCGTAACATATCCACTGTAAGTGCCTTCAGTGCGAACAAGAGGTGACCGAGACGTGTAACCAATGGCACCCCATACCATCACGCGGGGTGATACGCCAGTATGACGATGACAAGCATCAAAATCGATATAGGGATTAGTCAACACAGGGTTGTCGCAGCGAGATTGAATATTGTAATCCCCAAATCCTCCAAAATAAGCAAAAAATATACTTATTCAAAAAATCAGATAAAAATTCACTTAAGACGCCTTCCTGAGAGATAATCTCCACTCATTACAAATTAACGATGTAAGTGTAGACCAGATGTGGCTTTAATTCAAAGAAATAGTATCGGCAGCAATTGAGATATTTATACCAAATAAATTAACAAACAACCGAGCTGATCCTCCTTGGTACACAAAACGGGTTAGAACACTGTTGCAGAAACAACGAAACAAACATGCCAAATTCAAACTGACGCAAAATCCCCAAGACTGGCGAACTTTAACAGAAGCTCGAAATTCAGCGCCGCCTTCAATGCAAGATGCTTGCAACAGTTTCCACATCGAAACTTTGTCTCGAAACCTGGCAGAAAATCCAAAGAGATACTGGTCGTATGTGAAGTATGTTAGCGGTAAGAAACAATCAATGCCTTCTCTGCGCGATAGCAATGGAGATACTATCGAAGACAGTGCTTCCAAGGCAGAGTTACTAAACACAGCCTTCCGAAAATGGTTCAAATGGCTCTGAGCACTATGGGACTCAATTTCGCAGGTCATTAGTCCCCTGAAACTTAGAACTAGTTAAACGTAACTAACCTAAGGACATCACACACATCCATGCCCGAGGCAGGATTCGAACCTGCGACCGTAGCGGTCTCGCGGTTCCAGACTGCAACGCCCAAAACCGCACGGCCACTTCGGCCGGCACAGCCTTCCGAAATACTTTCACAAAAGAAGGCGAAGTTAATATTCCAGAATTCGAATCGAGAACAGCTGCCAACATGAGTAACGTAGAAGTATATATCCTCGGTGTAGTGAAGCAACTTAAATCACTTAATAAAAGCTAGTCTTCTGGCCCAGACTGTATACCAATCAGGTTCCTTTCGGAGTATGCCGATGCTTTAACTCCATACTTAATTATCATATACAACCGTTCACTCGACGAAAGATCCGAACCCAAAGACTGGAGCCCGCATCTCGTGGTCGTGCGGTAGCGTTCTCGCTTCCCACGCCCGGGTTCCCGGGTTCGATTCCCGGCGGGGTCAGGGATTTTCTCTGCCTCGTGATGGCTGGGTGTTGTGTGATGTCCTTAAGTTAGTTAGGTTTAAGTAGTTCTAAGTTCTAGGGGACTGATGACCATGGATGTTAAGTCCCATAGTGCTCAGAGCCATTTTGAACCAAAGACTGGAAAGTTGCACAGGTCACACCAACATTCTAGGAAGTTAGTAGGAGTAATCCGCTAAATTACAGACCCATGCAGCTGGATTTTGCAACATATATTGTGTTCGAACATTATGAATTACCTCGAAGAAAACTGTCTATTGGCACACAGTCAACATAGGTTTAGAAAACATCGTTCCTGTGAAACACAATTCACATGAAGTGTTGAGTGCTATTGACAGACGATTTGAGATCAATTCCGTATTTCTGGATTTCCGGAAGGCTTTTGACACTATACCACACAAGCGGCTCGTTGTGAAATTGCGTTATGGAATATCGTCTCAGTTATGTGACTGGATTTATGATTTCCAGTCAGAGAGGTCATAGTTCGTAGTAATTGGCTTAAAGTCATCGAGTAAAACAGAAATGATTTCTGGCGTTCCCCAAGGTAGTTTTAACAGGCCCTTTGCTGTTCCTTATCTATACAAACGAATTGGGAGACAATTTGAGCAGCCGTCTTAGGTTGTTTGCAGATGACACTGTCGTTTATCGACTAATAAAGTCATCAGATGATCAATACAAATTGCTAAACGATTTAGAAAAGATATCTGAATGGTGCGAAAAGTGGCAGTTGACCCTAAATATTGAAAAGTGTAAGGTCATCCACATGAGTGCTAATAGGAATTCGTTAAACTTCGGTTACACGTTAAATCAGTCTAATCTAAAAGCCGTAAATTCAACTAAATACCTAGGTATTACAATCACAAACAACTTAAATTGGAAGGAAGACATAGAAAATGTTGTGGGGAAGGCTAACCAAAGAATGCGTTTTATTGGCAGTACGCTTGGAAAATGTAACAGATCTACCGAAGAGACTGCCTACACTACGCTTGTCTGTCTTTCAGAATACTGCTACGCTGTGTGGGATCCTTACCAGATAGGACTGACGGAGTACATCGAAAAAGTTCAAAGAAGAGCAGCACGTTTTGTATTATCGCGAAATATGGCAGACAGTATCACAGAAATGATACAGTATTTGGGCTGGACATCATTGAAAGAGGAGCGTTTTTCGTTGCGACGGAATCTTCTCACGAAATTCCAATCACCAACTTTCTCCTTCGAATGCGAAATTTTTTTGTTGACTCCGACCTACATAGGGAGAAACGATCACCACGATAAAATAAGGGAAATCACAGCTAGTACAGAAAGACATAGGTATTCGTTCTTTCCGCGCGCTTTACGAGATTGGAATAATAGAGAATTGTGAAGGTGGTTCGTGAACCCTCTGCCAGACACCTAAATGCGATTTGCAGAGTATCCGTGTAGATGTAAATGTAGATGTAGAATGATACTGATCTAGTCTCATGTGTACTATATTTAGGCCACACTGATCTCTGCATGATTCCAGCTGAACTGTATTGAGGGATCTGTTCTGGAACACACACACACACACACACACACACACACACACACACACACACGACCATTTCACCACAAATTTATGTTTTTTTTTGTTTTGTTTAAACAGACATCACATATTATTCCATATGAAATCAATAACATGAGAAATCACAATAATAATGGCGTTGGTTGCGACACAAAAAATCAGTTGCATCCGTAGAATTTGAATGCGAAGTTGACACACGAAATGAACAAAACACGTCTCTATTACGCTTCCCACAATACAAGAGTGACCTGCATATTGCTCGTTATCACAGTATGATTGACATACTATGATCAACAAACACTGTACTTCCTTATTGCTATGTACATTGTTAGTACGTGACGTAGGAAACATATGGATGTCCAATCACCCACAATAAAAATAAGGACACGGTTTACTCATACATGCTTTACTGAACTTTTGAACAGCACTAAAATCTACATAATGGTAACGAAATACCCATAACCACTGGCCACAGTAAATAAAATTAATGGCTGTCAAAGTATCGCACAGAGGGATACATGCTACTTGAACAAGTTATACGTGAATTACATAATGCTGCATGCCACATACAGGACATGTAATTGAAAATCTTAAACCACTGTAAACAGCTGATGGTGCAATGCATACATAAATGTACAATAGTACTAACAAAGCAAACATAGCTCTTCTCTGTAATACACAAAATGTATGCTGAAGAGCAATCACATTTGTGACAGTCCAAATGCTACAACGTATGTTCGAAGAAATCGCCATTTGCTTCGCAACACCACTGTGCATGCTTCATCGAGGATCCACTCACAGGTGTCAGTGTTTGTGGATACAGGCTTTCATGGTGGCCATTGTTTTTGGAGCTGCTGATACACCACATCTTTCCCAAATCCCCAGAGAAAAAAGTCCATAGGTGTGAGGTCCAGCAACCATGTTGGAAATACCTGAATGAAACCATCCCATTCAATCCATCAATGTGACGATTGTTGATACAACATTATTTGATGCAAATGAAGGGGTAGGTCTTCCATTACTCCAGCTAAGTTACATCTCAAGAACTGCTAATACTGTTGCCCATGAAGAGTGCCAGTGAAATATGAGCCAAAGATGTGGCATCCCACAATACCACACCTTGCATTGGCACTCGGTTGACATTGATGTTCAGCCTGGTGAATCTGGTGTGAGTTTTCTGGTGATCAGTAGCGCATATTGTGTAAGTTGACATTTCCATGGTTTGTAAACATGTGGTCATCGGTGAACTGTATCTTACACATAAAATAATGGCCTCACCACAGAACCCACTGACAATATTGCAGGGGATTGTGAAAGCCATTGCCATGAGGCCTTGATGTAGTGCCATGTGATAATGGTGTATCTGTGCTGGATACACATCATACTAATCTGAAGATTCCCATCTGTCTCTCCATTTCACAACTATCACAATTACACAACTGCAGAGGCGAAGGGTTGTTCTGGAGAGTGTAATGGGGCAGCATACACCAGTCAGTACTGTTCGGTAGTCTGTACGTAGATAAATACACACGCACGAGGGACACCGTGATACTATATCAAAGTTTGTGGCAGCAATGACTATTATTTCTTTCGGCCCTCGTCATAACAGTGAAAGTAAGAATATATACATCAACCACATCACGATTACAAACAATGTGAGGGAAGTGCAATAGCAGCGGGTGTAGTTCATTTCACGAATTGACTTTGAGTTCCAGTCTGTTGCGATGTAATTGATGTATTGCGATGCAAATAATGTCATTATAATTGTGATTTCTCATGTTATTGATTGCGTGTGGACTAATGTGGGGTGTTCATTAAGAAAAGGCATAAGTTTGTATTGAAACCGATATTTGCACACGGTTTAGAATGTCTCATATTTACTTCCTTTGAAAGTCGTTTGCTAATATCTATTGTGGTTCCAGAGATAGTATTGGCAGTGGAAAGTTTAGATGGGACTAGCTGTATACTGCCTTCAATGACCTGAGGTTCTCTACCTCAAATTGTTACATTTTTGAAGACTCTTATACAGGGTGTTTCCATAAGTGTGTTCAAAATTGAACAATGTGAGGTAGGGGACCTTAGGTCAGAGAAGCCGGCTTAAAGAGGTATGCCAGTAAACTTGTCTACCGCTTTGTCTGATATTACTGTTTTCCAGCTTATTTACAACTAACATGCATACAAGTTAACGCATAATGTGCTCTATACTTACATGTACATTCTTTATTTCCTGCAAGGAAACAAAGAGGACGAGCCTGATTACTAGCAAGTCACGATACAGGTTCTGTTTTATTTTACTTGTCCATAAGGTGGCTATCTTGTATCGTATTTACATTTTCCCATGACAGAATGTGCTATGAATCAACGACAGATCCATTCATTACTCAGTGCTGTTCAGAGACATACAGTACGATATGATGGCGCAGTGCTGGTACAGTTTCACAGAGCTCACTGACACGCTCCTTGTTTATGGGAAAGTGTGTTGCAATTCTCTCGCTGCTGAAAGGCTCTGCAGGTAGTGATTTCCTAACAGGCGTCATCTGACACGATGGGTGCTTGTTTGATGTGGATGTCTGCAACCTTCTCAATGATGTATATCGTGGTCGCTGGATTGGAAGGGGAGATCCTATTCCATGGCATGCGAAGTCACCTGACATTTTGTAAAATACAGTACAGATGGTACATTCATTGTTTCAGTGATGGTATTTGCAACTAACTGTAAGTAACGCAAATAAGAAAGTACACAGTAATGTGATTTTATTCCTATTATCTCCTTAACCCAGGTTCCCAACCTCAAATTGTTCAAATGTGTGAAATCTTATCGGACCTAACCGCTAAGGTCATCAGTCACTAAGCTTACACACTACTTAACCCAAATTATCCTATGGACAAACACACACACCCATGCCCGCGGGAGGACTCGAACCTCCGCCGGGATCAGCCGCACAATCCATGACTGCAGGGCTGTAGACCGCTCACCTATCAGATTGTTCAGTGGAGCCTCCTCCTCTATGCCTTGTTAAATTTTTGCATGCTCTTACAGAAACACCCTGTATGTACACACACACGCACACACACACACACACACACTGCACACACACATATCCCAAGATGGTTACATGACAATTATCGATCGATAACATTCGATGAGCATCTTTGGTTATAGGTTTTAAATTTCTCTGCCCATAAGGCATAACAATCTTTCTGACCTTTGTAATAGGAAGCAACACATCTACCGATAACGTTGCATAGTTTTCAGGAGTTTCAGAAAGTCAGCCCCACACTTGCCTGCTTAGCATAATAATTTAGATATTTCATATTTTTCTTCAATTATAAGCCTGGGCAGGTTAGTTTTACGACATCTAATCGTTAGGCATACTTCCTAAAATGTCAACTGTTATTAGGCATGGAAATCTAGCATTGCAGTACATACTTGGGATTTTCGAACACAAATTTGGCGAATATGTGTATATGTGGAAGCTAACTTGCACTTTCTTTGAAACTGCTGATGGATTTGTATTTTTGCAATATGTATATAATGACGTCACATTACTTGATTTTAGGCTTACATTGTTGTTTCATGTGCTTACCATGTGCTGGATAATCGGTGTAAACAACGCACTGTTTGCGCTGCCTGCGTACTTTGCATACATTTTAGAATTTCTCAAGATCTAAGATGTTGAAAATTGTTAGTTTACGGCTCTTCTGCATTACTTAACAATGTTGCCATCTGATGGTGATACTGCAAACTACCCATAATTCAGAGATTGAACTACCCACATTTCTACAGCGCGAACATCCATTTGTGGCAGTAATCACTTCAAACAAATTGTGGTACAAAGATCGAAGTCCAGTGCCTTACTACTTGGGAACAGGAAAAGAACAGAGACGGTGTGGAAAGTTGTCGATATCCTTCAGAAGCCCTGCAGCAAAAAGCATCAGTGACGTTGTTTTGAACAGTGATTCTATGCTTGGATCTGATGTCATTTCGAAAAGGTATTCATGAAATTCATTTGGCACACCTTCTAGCTTCTGCAATTTTGGTATAAAGGCATTATCAACCCATAAATTCAGTTCAGGTCTTCAGGAAAATACGTCTCAAAAGATGCATGCAGTACACAGAGGTTCTGGTCTCTGCATGACACAATGCCTGAACTACAGTTAACTTTTTCCTAGTGATACCGCTCTGTTGTTTCATCGGATATTTCCTTGGCACCATATATAGAAATATCGATATACTTCTTGCAGTCGATATTATTTATTTCAAACAACTGTTAAGTGCTAAAAATATCATAACTTGCAGGGTCATTTGCAGCAGTGCACTGATATATAAGTTGTCTTAGACAGAATGTTTGTATGGATACAGTACAGTTGTCAGCAAGATGACCAGTTCAACAACATCAGGCGATATGTCCATTTGCAAGACGAATTTGTAGTGTGGCATTCGAGCAATTACTTATTGTTTGACGTAACTTGCGACATCGTTAATTCGACGAAAACAGTGTCGTTAGAAAATGCCACTGTAGAAAACTACTTTGCAGATTTTTAAACGAGTATATTCAGAGTTTTGTCTGCCACATAAGTTTCATTAAATTCTCAGCGATATTGTGCACTTCGCCCACTTGGGCAGTACAATAGCTGACCAAATACGATTCCTCCGTGACTTCTTCACTCATAATTTGAATCACACACTTCATACTTTTTTGACGCCTTAATAATTGTTCCTTCTTAATGTAAAAAAAATCTTCATTCTTGACAATGCAGTCGGGCTGTACAGTTTCTAAATTCCGCTGAATGTTAACAAGTACGATGGAAATATTTGGAAGTAGCTTGCTACGGAGCATGCAGAGTGGTGAGCCGTTAGAATCAACAAATTCAAGATTGTTGTAAAACTCTGCACACTTTCTTTTTTTCATCTTTAGTGATTTGTTATGTACCTTACTGCTTGAAGACATGGAGCTTGAAGTCGTTACATCACCTTCGTAAATTTCTTAGTCTTAGTCGGAAATCTTCATGGGACATGTTCCAGATGCTCCATCTTTGAACTTCGTTGCTGTCTTTTTATTTTATGACAAACCTGAAATAATATCGGCCGAGAGTAATGAATTTTACAAGGACAGTGAATAAGAAACATGGAGTGAATATAATGCTGCCCGAGAGTGGTCCATGAATTCGCCATGGCGAATTGAACTGTGTGCTCTAAGCTCAAACTTGAGTTGGAACTGTACTTTGTGCTGTTCGGTGCAGGTTTATGAGTATATAGCCCTGTGCATTGAAGCATAGTCAGTAAAGTCACGATATTCTTTGAGGTGATTCGACTTGTTTTTGGATGAAAGAGAGGTTGATAAATCATAGTGGAATATTCGTGGAATGTGTAAATGAAACAGAAGAGGGGGGGGGGGGGGGGGAACAGAGGAGGGAGAAAGTGTCAGCGCGCGGCCACTACATGCATGTGTAGAGATGTGTTTTGAGTCACCACATACCTTGTTGTATCCTCTAAATTCTTTTGTTTGTGGTTTTTGTTTGTAGCATTACTGTAGATTTATTGTGCTGTTTCTAACAAGCAAAGAGATTCTGACATTCTCCGTCATACATGTGATATATGTGAATCAGTCTGTTTGTTGAAATGATGTATCGGGCTATATACTAAAAATGGGTGAGAGCCATTGTTCACTTTCATTACACATGTGTTGAAAAGTGTCTGTTTATTGATTGTTGTTTGGCGAAAACTTTTCTTATATCGATCGATGTTCTGAAATGTGTTCTACAATAACTGCTTTTGGTACTGAGTTGAAAGATAGGGAACTTCATTTGTGTACTTATAATGGCAGAAGATTATGTAGAAGACTCCTTGACGAACTAAAATTATTTCTAGGAAAGTGTCTGATAATGTTTTATGAGAGCACCTAACTGAAACCAGCAACGCTATTACATAATCAGTTGGTTTACTGATGACTGTTATGTTGCAAGTGAGGTAATAGACTCCACAAATATTACGATTCAGTCTAAATTTAAGTTCTAGACATCTTCCCTCATTTGTGTACTGATTAAATTCTTCAATTTATGCCTATCAGCACTGCATTTATGATAAGGCAGTAGACTATTTTTTGAACTAACGGTCTTCTTTTTGTAAATATGATGCAAAACCACATTTCCGTATTCCCATAATTTATTTTGGTTCCAAGTTCTGTTACTTAATTTTACAATATACCATATTATATCTGGTGTGTAAATGTACCTATAGTTCTTGTATCACTCCTGTTTAAAAACTGTATATATGTTTTCACTGTTACCAGTAACTGCACTTCCAGTTTTTGAACTTCATTAAAATCTATGTTAATGACTTTGTTTTTATTTGTATATTTGCTTTCAGAGTAGGTCAGTTAACAGAGTGGAATGACTGGTCTTGAAAATCAAATTCAGAAAGTGTGAAGAATCTTTATGATCGTCAGCAAAGTAGTCAACAGAAGCTATACAGGAACAATAGTCAGTTATTTCCATGATTCCTAATAGCTATTCAACAATACTGATTACTTATGTAAAGTTGCCAAAACTCCAGAAGTTACTGATATGCATATTTGTTATTATTACATTTTGGAAACACATTGGGAAACTGACATTACACAGATATTTTCCATATATCAAAAACTAAAATTTTAAATAAGGGAATAAAGCTTGAAATTATCATTGCTAGTAATTTGGAGTCACTACATAGTATAAATTCAGTGCTGGCTAACGTTTTGGATACCTAATGAAACTGATGTCAGCATTTGGTGTTGGTTTTGTGATTTCTGGCATATTATTGACTGACAATGTCGAATAACTGATGTGACATTAATATCAGTAGGGGTAGTTGGAGGCTATCCAACTTGCCATATAGTAACATGTAAAAAAAATCATAAAACTATCTACCTCTGTATTTCTTTTTCATTCCAGATTATTGGCCGAAGAAAAAGGAGAATTGCCGCTGGAAGAAGACTAATCGATGAAGCTCCGATTCACTTATTCACTCTACATGGGCTTAATAACGAAACTGAGTACTGTTTTCTGTATTAGTATATATCGTCCACAATGTAATGCCATATTTTTATGATAAAAGCCATATGGGTGCCTAGAAACGTTTCAGACTTCACCAGTCACATA
Source organism: Schistocerca piceifrons (assembly GCF_021461385.2). NCBI lineage: Eukaryota > Metazoa > Arthropoda > Insecta > Orthoptera > Acrididae > Schistocerca > Schistocerca piceifrons. The sequence goes on from NC_060149.1 coordinate 620,170,165, forward strand.
CAGCTGTGTGGACTGCTATGATGACATTCACTGGGTCACAAGATGTTACCAGACATGCAAATAAACGCCCTTTGTGTCCAGCCAGGCAATGTATCCGAGTGTAAACGATCTCTACACATAAGAACTGAGACTGCTCGCATTACTAAGGAACTCTTTGTCATGCCGTGTTGGTGTACCGCAGTTTTTCGATCTCGATCTGCGTGCTTTCGCTGTTAGAGTTTACATAATAATTTAGCTACACAATGGCTAAGATGAGGACTTTGCTACATGTGTGTTCTTGCAGCCTGTTAACCAGTGATAAAATAGGTTTTACTGGAATCAAATGGGTTTTGCTTTGAATAAGGCTACCATAATGAGCATATCTGACAAATATTCAAATTAGCTGCAGTAGTCTCATTCCTGTCGTGACAGATCTCGAGCACTACACCGTCTAGCGTCGAGCGGGAACACGGCTGTCGCACAGCACCTGCTATGGTCGGTGATGAAACTGCGTAAGGATATGGTTTAATTTCGAAAAGTAGTGGCATACTATCATACCACCACAAATAATAATATGAGCAGTCTCATTTTATTTATGTCTACTTAGTTAATTGTAGGTACTACACCTCACAATTACAGACGTGTTTCCTGTTGCAGTGAGGCTACAGAGAGAGTGTCAAGTATCAGCCGTGTACAAGTGTGCTGTCCACGTGTCCTGGCATTATGTCAGTGAGATTATGAAAGCGTTACATGTGCTCAGGTCCGCTGCTATAATTTTTTGACGACTTGTCACCGTCAGAGAAGTACTAAACCCAACATCTGCTCCTAACAGAGAGCCGCCTTCGAAATATAGAACACACAGCTGCGAATAGGTGCTGCACCTCACGTACGTTAGTTGTCTGCAGTAACACGGAGGAAGACGATATGATTCAGCTGTCATTGTCGTGTTCAGCCTTGAATTAATAAAGGAAGGAGAAGGTAAAATAAAGGAATAACCTGATTAACTGATTTTAGTTACTGAGAAGCCTGAATTCTTTCTGGACCTTCCGTATAAGAATTAATTTGCGTTGCGGTTAGAGTGGCATTCGACACTGAAGTCATTATAGAGGGAGCAATAGAACAGGTCGGCTAAAGTATGGCTTTGAACTCCGTCTCGCCATCAATTAATGCCGTATTCAGCTGAACCGTATTAGGAAATTCGCATTTAGTCTAAATCTAGATGGGGGTATGATGATTAGAATTATTAGAACCGTGTTGTTCCTAAAAGAGCTTGATTGTCTTGTTGATTTGAAGATGTAATAGAAAATAAAAAGTTCTCTCTCTCTGAAGCAATCAACACCAACTGAGTGGTTACTGAAAATTCTGTTTATTCAGGAAGGTTGCCTGAGATGATTTCGATAAACAGCAGATTTGGTGAGACTGCCACATTTTGGTGTTGCGCAATACACCTAGTCAGGTCTCAGCACGAAACACAGAATCACTAAAACCGAATCACTTTTCTCTCAGCGTAACATTTCTATTGTTTAACATTTTTATATGGTGCTAGGCATGTGTGCATGTGCAGCGCAAGATTACATTTGTATTGTTGTGGATGATTAGCGGATTACAAGGAAATAAGACAGTCGTATCTTGGGCCAACATATGGCCTGCTCCTCTTGAATGGCAGCTGAAGGGTCATAGAGCTTGTTATCCCTTTGAGAGGATGTGTCACAATCAACGTTTATCCTCACTCAGATGACACTGTAGACAGGTTTCAAAATTAACCTAGGATATTGGCGAACAGCCTGGTAATCTGAAACTGTACATCACAAACTACCCTCATCACGCCGGCCCAGTATGAGTAACATACATTTCTTACACCAACAGAATTCAAACGAGCTACTTACAGTTCGTCACCCATGAAGAACTCCACAAATATGAGAACAAATTTTGCAAACAACGTTAGGGGATGTGAAGTCGTACCTGTAGCGGAAAGGTGTGTCCTCGAACGGCCACAACAGAAACAAACTTGAATAGCGAAAACAACCACAGGCTAGATGTTCGATTTGTTTCTCGATTAAAGACATTGATGTGCATGTCTGGAAACATAATAGCGCGTTTCAGAAACACCCAAAGTGTTGCACAGACACTACTCGTTGTTTAATGATTTAATGTTCTTTCAGAGACGAAACTGACCCAAATAATAAACATTTACATTTTGTTGGATCATTCCTGAAGTCTATAAACAAGGTGTGGGACAGTTTCTCAAATTGAAAGTACTGCTCTCATGTGAGAAGGAGATATTAGAAAACTTGTCACACTCAACTTTAATGTTTTCGCACGCATATTAATAAACAGTGAAATAAGGAATTAGTTGTTCAAAAATGTCGTACGTCACCAAAAACTAAAAAGTTGAGAGGTGCTAAAGAAAACCCACGGCCAATTTTAAAACAGTGCTACACACTGCGCTGAATTAGCAGTCCACATCCTCTTGGAGAGACATGAAAAATGTTCTTACCCCCTCCCCAACCTCCCTTTGCCCATTGCTTTCCATATATCTAGTCTCAATATTCCTAATTCTTATTCTCAGTAATGAAAGAAATCCTTGCATGATGTTTATTCTGAACTCCATGTGTATGATATACTAGTGTGAGTTGGCAACTATATTCTTTTGTAGCAGACCAGTGCTTGTAGTAATAAAGACCAGCACTACATGTCAAATAATATATTGTATTCTCAAGCCAAAGGTGTCAGCTGTCACACAGCTCACAGGTTCAAGGGAAACGCACATCACCGCTAAGGAAATACAAAGAACGTGGTGGGATTGATGTGTGAAACGAGATTGCTGTGTCTTGTAGGTTGAACAGGTGAGTGCTCAGCAGCAGTTACTAAAGCCCAATGGTCAATATCCTGGTGATAAGAAATCGGCTGGATAAGTTTTTCTTCAACTTGGAGGAAGGAAAAGACATAAACCAACATTACTGCGGCCACTAATCACAGTGTTTCTCAAACCAATCGTCGACGTTATGACAAATTTACTTTGAGGACACACCAGTAGCAATTTTCGGTGCCCACAGTGCCTTCTACATCTCTGAATAGTATTAAGTACGTTTTGACCCTGCAACTGTTACGATATAAAATAACAGAAACTTGAAACTAAATGGTTTCCGTCACAGTGTTACAGCCATTACTATTTTCTCTAACTAGTGGCTTGTAACACATGTTATTACCAATATGTTCATACAGGTGAACGCACACTGGATGTGCTCCCTAGAAGCGTTCTGTGTAGTGGACACAAGCACTCAAATAAAATCACAAGAATGGCTACTACTCTCGAACAGATATGACCTCATCTGGGACAGAGAGCGAATTCTTTCGAAGCATACTTGATGCTATAATGTCCTCAATAATAACAATACAACAAGCTATATGAATAAAGAAAGCCTCTTCTACTATCACCACGGAAATAATAACTAGCTATGGCATAATATCTTAAAGACTTAAGTCTTTTTTACTGTTCCCAGGATCATGCCATACTCCATCCATTGATAACTCAGAAAATACTGTGCTCCGAGTGGATGAGAAGCTATATAAGTAATTGGATTTTATAGAGTGCAGTCAGTGAAACATGTAAAAAGAAAAGAAGAATTGCATATGGAAGCAAACTCGGTAAAAAATCTGTTCTCAATTGAAAATAAAATTATATTGAGTCACAGAGTCACTACTCAGAACATATTTCCATCAGTAATGCCCCAAATTCGCAATGTATTTGTCCTTTATACCTCAGTGAATTACTTGACACAAAAGTAAAATATATTTTTCCAGTGCAACCATATTTAACACGCAGGCACAGAAAGTATAATAAAATGCGCATATACACAACCAAGCAGTAAGCCAGTCCAGGAGACATTTGAGGCTAAACGACCTGTTTTATAATTGTAGAGGAAAAAAATAATGAGAAGTCTCTGTGGTCTAATGGTGGGTCGCACAAGTGTTTTGAGAACAGACTCCTTCGTGGACTGATTGTATTTTCTTAGTATCCCAACAATGGACTGAAGTCTTCAGCCTGCGTCTCCCACCCTAATGTTTCTGTCAGAACCAACACTCTGTTACCCGATCACTTTTGTTAAAAGGATTGGATCAAATAGCCTTCCGCCGAACCAAGCAAATCATTAAAACACCGTTTGTAGGAAGACACATGACAGAGCACCTGCTGTAGTTACAGATGACCAATATATGAAACTATGCTAAGAGAAACACGTGCTGATCAAATCGAAGCAGTCGCCACAGCTTCCGAACTGCACAAATATAACTGTATTAAAAGAAGTCCACAGTTAAAAAACAGATTTAAGGAAAGACCCATTATTAATAAAAAGGAACCCAGTCTGCAGAAATCAGTAACAAATCCCATACGGCAGTAATAAGTGGAGATCGCTTAGGAGCCCGATCACCGAAGACCGAAGATAAATTCAAAGTCATAATAATACTTATTTTATGGTCAGTGGAGCTGGGACACTTTATAATAAAGAAATAAAAATAAATGTCACCATGTGACGGCCCAGCAGCGCCTATACTTTTCGCTACCATTCATGAAAGTGCTTTCAAAACTGCTCGTTTTGGGGTATAAGTCGTGGTCATGGCATATCAGAAATAAAGCCTTCTTCATATCCTAGCATGGCGCCATTTCCTTTGTGTGCTATGGACACACTAGATGGGAACCAAAGATTTATGCCATTTTTTTTCTCAACAAATAAAGCATTTCTATGTATATCACTCACTGGCCTTAACTTTCACTGTGTACAGCAAAAGCGCCAACGATACCGCTGACAATGCAGAACTCAGCTGTTGTTTCACATCGCAGTTTACCTCTTGTATTGTCACCCCATCTCCACGACGGCGTTGCAAATCTCTTCTTCCTGTTGCCAGTAAGCGAGTCTTACCGGTGTTCTCTTATTTTATGTTAACCGAATGATGAACACACACTGCTGAACCAAAGACGCAAACGCAATTTCTGTCTCGGAAATAAGAAATGAAACGAAGAAGCTACCATTGCTGTAAGGGATCGAGTGTTGATTTTGTAACGGTGGATAATGTAGCCAACATTTAAAATTTAGAAAACATTAACTTATTTATTTACCTATTTTGTGTTTTTTCTTCCTTAGTTAAAAGGTCCCCACGTTTCCTAATCAAATCAGAAATCCATCCATGCATTGTGAAAAGGAGAGCCGTTACGTTCTACATGTAGGGACATACTCTGCATGTCAACGGCATGCAGTTTCCCTGTGTAATGAAGTTCGCTCACAGAGCACAGCAGACCAATACACATTCGTCTCTGCTGCGTGATGCGCCCACTGTGTTGCCCCGTGATCGTCTGCTCATATGTCAGCTCGCCACACGTGTACAGCATAGAAATTAGGTAGTACACGTGCATCAGCTGCCTTCTTTCTGTTGTATAATGTAATCAAAAACAGAAATAAGCCAAAAAGAGAGGTATGTTACTGGATGAAACAACTGTTACCTGATGACTGCGAAGTGGAAGCAGACTAATGCATGATACAGCATTTATGACTCTGGGAGCTACTATGAGAAACTTTACTCAAATGTCATTATCTAGTTGCGAGCTCTTGATTTCAACCATCGAACCGATCTAAAGAGAATGGATACCTGATTTAGTTTTGGTATCTGCATTTCTTCACAAGTAATTTTCCATACATCTTTAACTGTGGTGCTGAATTTTTTTTGGGTTCCACAGCACTTCTTTCCACTTCTACTACTGTATATGAGCTACACACCTTTCAGTGTTCATCATTGTGTGGAAGAAATGCTTGGGCAGTTGTCTGCACTGAGCCAACAGAGTCCAGTACATTACCATTTCCGCAGTATACTGGTATTTTACTGCCACACTTTGGATCACGCGTCAACAGCTCGATCGCATCAATACTCACGTGGCAAAATGGTATCCATTGCATGTGTCTAAGAACCGAACTTTGCCGTGTGTGCAGTGGATTTGCGGCTCTGTTATGGCAGTTTCATAGTACTGCAGTAGTGTTTCTTGCTATGTTTGTTAGTGGACTAGAGGTAAAAGTTAATTTGCGAGTGAAGTTTGATATAGCGGTCAAATTGTAGTTTGTGTCGCTGATGTAGATCTGTATTTGCTGTGTTTCCAAGAAACATATTTCATTTGCCACACACAACTTATTTTTATAAACTAACTTCGAAACAACAACACGTAGCTGAAGATGACTCTGCACCAGGCGTATCTTGTACGTCGTTCAGTAAAAACAACAGCAACAACTGTGTTAAAAGTTAATGTTAGTAGTAGTTCAAGGCTGGTGTCACCCCACTCTGCACTGTTGCCAAATTTATCGGCGATGGCGGCGATGGATGTGACAATGTCGCAATGGCGTCATGGTGGGAAGTTCAAATGTTGGTGGGAAAATAGGTCAATTGGGTTACCTCCACTAACATAACCCCCAGCTCCTGTCCCCTCTCCTCCCCAAGATAATAGCAAGAAGCTCAAATTGTGGCAGGAAAATAGGTCACTTGGGCTACATCCACTAACCTAAGAAAATGGCGGGAAAATAGGTCACTTGGGCTACCTAAACTAACCTAAGTCATCCAGCCACCACATCTTCCATGGAATTGGTGGAAAAAGGACACAGCCTGCGATGGGCTGCTGGATAGGATGGACGTAAGTCTTTGCTTTGCATGCAGTGTTTATTCAAACAAATGGAGTTGTAACGGTCAGTAGCTCCATCCAGTCTGTTCAACATGAGGTCTGGAGGCAAACTGACCTAGTACACTGTACCACCGCCAGAGGGCAGTTTCATCCCTCCTGTGTCTTAATCCAAGATGGAGCTCTGGGGAAAATGGTGGTAAAAGACTCACTCTGTGTCCAGCTGCTGGAGAGAAAAAAGTGTACCTCATTTATTTTCCGTGGGAAGCTGGAACAGTTTATTTAGGAATGAATTTCCTGTAGTTTATTTATTATCCTGATACAAAACACTCGCAGTGATTTGCATGGGTTCACAATACATAGCCTACAGACTCGCAAACTGCTCGTAAATTACCAAAATAATGCAGTACACTGATGTACAAACACAAAAACAACTCACACATTGTCAAAATAATGCATGTTTAATGATCTGCAAAAACGCTCACTATTTGTATACATTTGAAATAATGCATTCTACAACCTACTGACCTGCAAAATACTCGTAAATTACCGAAATGATATGTTACACTGATCTACAGACAGACAAACAACTCGTTAAGTCGCGCAGTCTGAGGCGTCTTGACACGGTCTGCGCTGTTCCCTCCGACGGAGGTCGAGTCCTCCCTCAGGAATGGGTGTATGTGTATTGTCCTTAGCGTAAGTTAAAGTGAGATCATGTAGTGCGTAAGCTTAGGGACTGATGACTCCAGCAGTTTGGTCCCATAAGACCTTACCACATATTTCCAATTTTCCAACTCGCAAAATGTCAAAATAATGCACGTGAAACACTATGCGAACACACTCAATATTTATAAACTGTCGAAATAATTTATTGTATAGACTACAGACAGGTTCATATAATAATGCAGTACACTGATGCACAGACACATTCACCACACATAAAATTGTCAACAAATAATGAATGTAAAACGCTATGCAAATACACTTGCAACGATTAAACAGCCGAAAATAATTTAGTGTACAAAATTAAAAGCTTTCGAAGTATCATTAAGAAATACGACCTCAACATATCAGCGAATTGTTCCCAAAGCTCAAACCACGGCGGTGCTTACATGCCAGGTCGGCCTGCCCCACAAAGTGACGATGAGGCCGTCAGCTGCTGAGCCACATGCAACTGTCCATTTATGTCCCACAATGATGAGGTGGTGGCATCTCTTTCATTCTTGACACCTGAGAAATTTCTGTCGAAACACGTATTTACCTAGCCACTGTGGCTGACACATGGCCTTTGTACCCGCTGGTCCAGCGAGATGTTTGCAAAGCGGTTCACTCTTGCAGGTGCAGCTTGAAGGATGTCAGTGTTATACTGACATCACATGTCTATGTAAATAACAACTGAGTCTCCCTCTGGACACGATAGATAAATCTTTTGCAATGTTTTCAGAAACTATTTACGAAAATATCGCAGAACAACACAGGTGCATTTTTCCTAGCGATCCTATCACGACAGCCTGTCCATTACAAATCAATCTTCCTGTAATTCGTAAAGTGTCACAGAAACAGTTAATGGTCGCTTTTGTTGTTGTAGGATCTTTCGTGATGTCTAAGCTCGTCTGCGTGGAAATTCTTGTCTTAACAGGACATGTTTACGAAAATAGCCCAGAATAACATTGACTGCATCTTTCCTCAAGGTCCTAAAGAGGTACCCCGTCCATCACGTGTTACCCTTCCCGGAAACCGTAACGTCCTGCTTTCTACATATGTCTTAGATACGGTAAACACTCTCCCCGCTGAAAGCCTTCACCATATCCGTGCAAGACTGTGAAATCACCGTTAATGGTGTCTTTTGAATGAATGGAGCATTCTGATTCACTCCTACTGAATTTACCCGCCAAATTTCTGATGCTGCCAATGTGGGAGCACTGTCCGCTATTTTTCTATGCAGACGAGATTTCTCAGGACCCATAGTAGACCTGAGTCAGTGTTCAAGTGTGGATTCGTTGTGCATTATATCCAGAGAGATTGTGGGATGCGTATCCACAATATGCCACGTCCGGGATGGGGTTTGAAGGTGGGTCCGCTACACATAATGTCCAGAGCAATGTTCATATATGATAAGGCTCGAAGGTGGACCAACCACGCGTTACGTCTGAGATCGCGTTCTGTTTTCGAAGTTTGGTCCACCAGCGGGAAGACTTCTTCATGGTGGCCATCGGCGACACACTACACAGACACAGTCACACAGAAAACAGAGCAAACGCGCTGCAGCTGTAAAATATATGGGTGGAGGTGACTGGGTGCATTCGAGTACAGTGCTATACTATACCGCAAGACCAGAAGAATAGTTCATTTGCACTATGTGTTGGCATCTGCACTACATTTACAAGCAATTTTTGAACACGGAACGAGAAGTGATGTCTTGGTCCCATGGGTAGAAGTGACATAAAATCGATAGAATTACGAAAAATTACGGAAAATACGTATAAATTGAGGGAAAATATACCAGAAAGCAGGTAAATTGAGAAAGTACTTGCGTGTCTTCTGATTGGCGCAGAAAAATTCTTGTACATGGAAACGAGCATGCGGCAGCAAGAGGAAAACGAGAAAACGTTCTCAGGAAGCATCGGGAACCAGAGAAACAGTCATCTTTTTCCGTCGAGGCACATTCTATTGTATGTTTTTGAGGTAATAGTGATACACACGAGTTGACTGCTGTCTTTGATGCTTTCCTGGGAAAACAGAGAACCATCTGCCTCTAAACTTACTGCATCTGCGTTAAAGGATGACAGAAAATGGATGGAGTGATCGGTTGAGATGGAGATGTAACGAGGTACGATTTAATGGTAGACTGAGAGTGCATTATAGACAGAGAGGGAGATGTTGTTGTAGGTCATTTGACCATTATTTCCAATTGTTCTCTCAGGATGCATCAGTTGTGTGACACAGTCTGCTTTCGACTAGTATACAACCGCATGTTCTGTTTGTGACTTAGAGCACTGTCTGCTTGCGATTGTTAACAGCAAACCTCCCGGTCATCAGACGACTTCCATCTCATGTGTGATGAAACATGACCATCTCGATTCGACACATTCCTCTAAACGAACAAAGGTTTATGTGCCGTACTCCATCCTCCTGTCACATCTTGGATATAAAATCGAGACTTCAGTTTCATAACTAAGATGATTCTAAGTTAGCGACAGGTGTTTGTGAGCTACTGCAATCCTCACGTATACATCTGCTTGACAGATTGTCTGTTTACAGAGTTAGTGGTGGCGTGAGGTGTAATTTCACATGCCAAACACCACTGCAATGCGTTTATCTGTTTTCTTGTAAGAGGTATTCTCCATCACTAACGATCATAATCTGTAGGACTGATGCAAGCGTAGCACAAATTCTGAACCGTGATCGGATGTGAACAGTGGACGCTATACACCTCTGGAAAGCTATATTCTGCATGTATCACACATAATCGATGTTTTAAGGAATTTACATTTTGTAACCACAGTTTATCGTAAATACACCTTCAAGAAGGATGTATGTCATCGGTGGAAATATAATCTAACATAGAAATATTATCAGTATTGCATTCCACATGACTAATAGGTCGGAAACTGCAGGAATCTAACATTATAGCCCGTTTTAAGTGCAGAATCGTGTAGCCCTAGGACTGCATGTGTTTATGTTCTCTGTTACCAGGCGCTAGAACAATACTTTAGAATTGATAGCGTAGTTGATTTACGTAAAATGCTTCGAACGCCATCTGTCTGAAGCACCATTATGCATAAAAACCACCCGTTACTTGTTCTTCTTAACTGTCTGCTATTACATCACAACGCTTTCATATGTACTACTATACACCAATAAGGGGTACTAGCCCTTCGACATACGCACATCTGGAGAAATGTTGTGCACTTGGATGGGTGCAGAACAGCAGTTACAGACTCGGTAGGCTTCATTATTTCACGATACGCTGAATGTACAAGTCTACTTCTGTTCAGCTCCAGACTAAATCAGGCTATAGTGCAGAGCGGGCTGGTCAAAGACAATGCGAGGAGATGTTTCAGACTTTATCCTAAGAATGCGAGAATGCCCTGTGACTCCCATCTACATAGAGAAAGATCATAAATTACGTACTATGCTCGAAGTGCTAGTACTATGTAGATCACTGTCTGGTTATATTTTGATGTATTAGTTCGTAATTAACAAAGAATAGATGTACTGCACAGTCACCTATCTACATTCGCAGTGGTAGTCACAAAGTAGAGGAGGAGCGGTTTAGCGATGATACAGAATCTGGGAAGCATGCTGCCTCGTCATTGGACGATGTTGAATTTACGGTAAAATTTTTAAAATTGTTCGCACAATCAACTGTGATGCATATTATTACAGTACATTAACGGTGTCTTTTCCATCCCATCTGTTCACCAGTACACTATTGATTACCACATAATGACTGACTGATATCGCTTGTTTGAAATGTAGAAAGACTCTTTGTGGAGGGGCAACAGCCGGCCAGAGTGGCCAAGCGGTTCTAGACGCTTCAGTCTGGAACCGCGCGACCGCTACGGTCGCAGGTTCGAACCCTGCCTCGGGCATGGATGTGTGTGATGTCCTTAGGTTAGTAAGGTTTAAGTAGTTCTAAGTTCTAGGGGACTGATGACTTCAGATGTTAAGTCCCATAGTGCTCAGAGGCATTTGAACCATTTTTTGAGGGGCAACACTTTCTGGGTATGGCTAGCACCAAAATAGCGACAGCGCACGTGATTGCAATATGAGGAATCACTCGAAACACAGCACAGAGCCACTAACTACCCTGTCACTGTGACAGATGACTTTAAATATAGAGACCGTCAGTCATCTTCAGATATCAGTTTGGAAACGCTCCTCAGCGCCGCAAAACGCTTCCACTTTCCTTACGTTGTGTCTGTCTTTTATTTAAAATCATCCAGAGTGTGTGTGCGTTGTGGTAGCAGCAGCAACAACGTGATTTACACCATGCGATATCTAATTTTCTGTGAGAGGCACTGGATCAGACCGTGTTAATGTCAGTATAGAAACTGACAAAGACCTCGAAGTCATGGCGGAAAAAGCAAAACGTATGGCAGTGTAAAAAACGTATTGCTGCAGAAAAAACAATGTTTCAAACAACAACACAGGGAACCTCTCTTCCGACTGATAGTATAGTCTGTGGGATGGGGTCATTCTCCTTCAGCGCGGTTGTTGACACTTTACGCAGGTCTGTGCAATGATCAATCCCGTATATTTAATAGGACCGCTGCATGTTCCCGATGCCGGCACACATACAGTATTTGTTTCCAAAATGGTTCAAATGGCTCTGAGCACTATGAGACTTAACATCTGTGGTCATCAGTCCCCTAGAACTTAGAACGACTTAAACCTAACTAACCTAAGGACTGCACACACTTCCATGCCCGAGGCAGGATTCGAACCGGCGGCCGTAGAGGTCGCACGGTTCCAGACTGAAGCGCCTAGAACCGCTCGGCCAAAGAGGCGGCATTTTTTTTTCAATATACTGGAAGAGAGAGGTGCGGTAAAAATCTTATCGAGTTCACTATCAGATTAAGTTAGCGGAGCTTTTATAGTTCGTAATTTTCGTCTGTTGGATGGTGCAGAATAACGATGATAGAATGTTGGAGTGATAGATGTGAATGGACCCAGAAGGATGCGGATTTGCTTTGGATTGCCGTACCTGTGTGATGTTGAGTCTTCCTAATTTTCCCAATAAGAAACACCACCATAACTCTTTGTACTGTCTTTTGTACTACTTCGTATTGCAAGAGTGGGCTTCGTTTGGCACTGACCTTATACATCCTACACGATTGGCAGAGCAACGACAACATGTTCCAGTTTCCTCCCAATGGACAAAACACACTTCTGTCACGCTAACTCAGCTTAGCTTGTCTCTGCACAGGTTGTAGGACGTGGTAGATACACAGGGTGGTTATAATTAAGGTTAAACTTTCAAAATGCTGTAGAAATAACACCACTAGTGAGAATGACGTCAAATTGCAACGGAATATTATCGGAGAAGGGGGAAAAGCATGGCAGGAGAAAAAAATAGTGTGAAAATTGATCAATAGATGGCGCTGTATGTCAGAATATGTGAATGAAAATACTTGTCATGCACACGCCCCATTGAAGTTGGTATAAACAGGCTGGGTACACGGCTTTTCCTCCTGCCGAGTCTGCGACGTTTGCCATGACTGTCTCGATGTAGGATCGCGCTCTGCTTGTAAAGCTGTATTACAAGAATGATGACTGTGTACACGTCGCTCTGGAGAAGTTCCGGACACTGAAGGGTTTGAAAAAAAGGCGTTGGTCTAATGACTGCCGTTGGTCTGGAGGAAATGATTCAGAAATTCTAAAAGATGGGTTCTTTTGGTCTGCAACCTGGTAGAGGGAGGAAACGAATTGATCCGACGTCAGTGGAAGCAGTGGCGATAGCAATGCAGGAGGAGACGAGTAGTGATATGCAAGCATGTAGTGCACGGAGAATTGTCGAACACTGGACATCCCCTTCAGCACTGTGCGTAAAATCCTATGAAATATTATTACCCATGTGCACTAGGTGCTTCCTGTTGACCTGTCAGCAACAGAGACCTTTGCTTTAGAATTTCTTGCTCGCAAGGAAATGGAGAATGATTGGCCATGGAAGATTTTGTGGGCAGACGAAGCCCCCTTCCATCTGACAGGACATGTCAATATGTGACATTCTCTCGTTTTATGTACCAGTTTGTAACATCCTGTCTGCGGAATGACAATCCCTAGCTTATAATATACTGGACCCCTTGGACTGTCTGGTATGGTAAGCAGTAGATTTACAGGGGTGCATGGCAAGTCCTCTTTGTGACCTACCTGCACGATGGCAGAGTAGTCAGCCTCCTCACTTTCTCGACCTGTAATCTTACCTGCCCTTGCCTGCAGTTCATCCCCTCATACGTTATTCGGCACCCTCTGACTCTGGACGTATCATATACGTAGAACTAACGTTTGGAGGGAATGTCGATGCTACTAAATAATGCAACGCAGTTCTGATAAAAGCAGTTATATTCTAGAGACAAGTTGGCCTTAAACTCCTTTGATACAATCTATTACAAAAAATAATTGTAAAATCGTAGTTTAGACGTCAGAATCCAGCCAAATAGTGATCAGACGGGTATGCCCCACTAAGTGGGTTCAAAAGCACTGTCGGTTACTGACTGCATTTGGTTGTTGTCTCAATTAGGCTAATCTCAGTTGTGATCATATTAATATGATTCACTCAGCTGCCATGTGGATCTTTTAATGCACAAGGCCAGGATCTTGTATTACCGGATGCCGCGGAACTCAGTCTTTACATATACTTCATACCACAAATAAAAATAAGCATGATCATAACCAACTGGTCATAATGATCATTGGCAGAAAACAAAAACACAGCTGCAACAGCAGGAGTGAGCACAGCAGCTGACTTACTGTTTTCAGTGACTGTCATGTTGTTGTACGCATTAAGCTTTGCTCAAGTACCTATTTGAGTCTGTGCCTCAGTAGTTGTCACATTTTAAGATAAACATTCATCCACAGGCAAAATAACTTCACCACCTACATGAACGTTACTTTGTCACGGTCTTATTCAGATTCAGCCAAAAAGCAAAACTTACTTTGTAATCTTGCGGGAGCGCAAATGCTGGCCGTCCGTACTGGTCCCTGGTCGAACATCAAGTCCTCAAGAATGGCGTGCTGTGCACCCTTCTCCCCCGCTAAACCACTTGTGACAGCCACCACCAACTTTTCCCTTAAAACAGACACATTTTACCTTATACTTTCCGTGCTGCTTTCTGCTCATATACACTTTTGATTTACACTCTTCTGCCAATTTTACTCTGCCCTCTGCTCTAATTTAAGTTTTTTTTTTTCAAACGAACTACTTTTTTACGCTTCAGCAGCCTCTGGTCGGGCCAGTCCACCTTCTCCATACCTAAAGGGCGTCCGCCTGTGTATACTGTGTCGTACTTCTAAGCTACCGCTGGTTTCCTATGTCCTTCCGCTTTCACGTTCTTGCAAGTCACCGTGCAGACCAACTGCTCCCGACTAGGCTCTTATCGTAACCCTTCGACACACTACCCCCGCTCTGGCCGACCGAATGTCTGCTATCCCGCTGCATTCTAATCGGCGCTCGCTTAATTAAGAAGTCTACAACTTTAGTTTCATTGCCCGTACAACAACCGCGTTTCTTTCTGAAGCCACTTCATATTTTTAGCTATCGAATGAAGTTCTTAAAACTATTGCTTATCCGATGCGTGGTCATTCGTGCACAGAGCACTGCCATGTTTCAGTTACACAGAATTATCGAATATGGGCAACGGAAAATCCACACACAAATCAACCAGTACCACTTCATCCTGAAAAGGTCACTATGTGGCGCGAGTTTACAGCATCATTTATAATGGGGCCATATTTTTTCGAAGAGGCAGGTGCTTCCGGTCCTGTTACCTATACCGTCAGTTAAGCGCTATGAGTGCCTTTTGCGCAACCACGTCATTCCAGCTCCCCAACAGCATGGATGTGTGGATAGGATCATTTTTATGCAACATTGCGCAACTCCACACTTTGAAAATCCAGTTAAGGAGCAGCTGAAGAGCCATTTCGGAAATTCTAGAATCATCAGCCACCACTTCCCTACAGCCCGGGCATCCTCATCACCTGATCTTAGCAAACAAATTTCGGGCTTGCAGCCGGTCGTCGTTCAATACCTCGCACGATATTTCAACTGGGCACCTGCCAGTCAACGGCAGGTAAGCCTTCGCAGACTGGCGAAAACGTTCTTTTTTCTTTTTTTTTTTCTTTATTGTATTGCAATTCCCCATCGGGGTGGGCTGACAGCAGCATATACGCTGCTCTTCCGCCGAAAAACATAAAACATACAATAGAATACATTTAAAAATAACATAAGAAACAAAACATGATTTACATAGATATAAAAAAAGGGGGGAACATTATGGAAAAAATAGACAAAAAGGGGCGACTGTAAAATGGAGCCGGCCGGCGTGGCCGAGCGGTTCTAGGCGCTACAGTCTGGAACCGCGCGACCGCTATGGTCGCAGGTTCGAATCCTGCCACGGACATGGATGTGTGTGATGTCTTTAGGTTATTTATGTTTAAGTAGTTCTAAGTTCTAGGGGACTGGTGACGTCAGGATTTAAATCCCATAGTGCTCAGAGCCATTTGAACCATTTGTAAAATGGAGATAGAAAGCGTAAAAAGTAGCACACACACACACACATACACACACACACACACACACACACAAACACAAACACAAACACACTGGGACAATTAAAAGAACACAAGGCGAAGGATGACTGGAGCACAAAAGTATAGACAGACGGCGTAGCACACAACAATCACTTACAGAAACACAAAGTACAAGTCCAGCACACAATTAATGTGTGTGAAATCTTATGGGACTTAACTGCTAAGGTCATCAGTCCCTAAGCTTACACACAACTTAACCTAAATTATCCTAAGGACAAACACGGACACCATGCCCGAAGGAGGACTCGAACCTCCGCCGGGATCAGCCGCACAGCCCATGACTGCAGCGCTTCAGACCGCTCGTCTAATCCCGCGCGACACACAACTAAAATCACACCACTCGACGCACAGGAGAACAGCACCAAACACAACACTACACTGTGCGTCAGTCTGTTCTCTGTCCTCTCTTTCATGACTGAGCATGTCTCTATCCGAGTTCAGCACTTAATACTTCGTATCCTTGTTTGATGTGTTCTAATCGTCATCTTCTTGTGTTGGCGTTCTTCTGTTTTGTTAGGGGTACTATTAGGTCTCCTTCTATGTGTCCTGCAATTATAGTTGCTTTTGTTGGTCTGATGGTAGCGTTTATGCACCTTTTAATTACTCTGGATGGATAGAATAGTAAATGCAACAGTTATTGTAACATACATGATAGTCCATGTACACATTTTGTCTCAGAAGGAATGGTCAATATTCAGAGATATGACAGAAACGACCATTTGAAGCACAAAAGTAAATATTGACATATGTCCTATTCCAAATGGTTTCTGAAACGAAACATTATACAAAGTTACTTTTTCTTGAATAACACCAAATTTGCAGCCTCAAGAGGAAACTTGTCATAGTACAAAATTAAACTACATTAAATTTCCTTTAAAAGGTTCCTATTCGTTTTTTCTCAAGGACTTTTAGGTTTCATGAAGAGAGCTAGACAGTTTTGAAATTCTTGCACAACGCGCATGCATTGAGGTGTAGGTAAGCCAATTTGAGATAGTTTCTCGACCTGATGGACCAAGTGTCCTCCATCAAATTATTCATGTCGAATTCGCCTACACTACTAAGATACATTGTAAACAATGACAACGTACTAAATAATAAAGAAAATAAGTAACAATGTACAACGTATCTCGGAAACCATTTAAGAGAGTTCATATGTCCACATGAAGTTTTTTACTTCAAGTGATCGTTCCTGTCATATCCCTGAGTGCTGACCATTCATCCAGGGACAACTTGTATATTATGCTTAATTTTTTATTTATTCATTTAACCTGAACAAATTAATGGCCTCAGGAGTCCTCTTACAGCAGACCAGAGTTTTATATGTAATTACAAAACTTATTAGAATCACAGTTACTTAAGAAATTATCATATTTTTATATGATATCTCTTCTTCTCTCTGCATGTAGAAGGCATTTGTCTGTTACGCCCTTTTGGTTGAAATTGCTGATTTTCCTTGGGCTTCCTTAATATCTTCTGCCCAATGGGTAGTTTTGGTAATCTGTCGTCTTCCATTCTATTGCCACAATCCTTCCGGTTGTTTCTGTATTCTCTAACCGACTCATTTAAGTTTTTCACTCTCAGTTGTTTTCTGATGTCTACATTCACACTCCCCTCAGACAGAATGTACCCAGCTACTCTTCTTAGCAATCGGATCTCTAGTGCTTGTATTCTGATGATAACAAGTATTTCTACTGTGTTGTCCAGAAAAGAAATTCAAGGTCTAGGGAGTAGTGTTTATTAAGAGCAGTAGTGGATCAACAATAAGCTTGAGTATTTTGACTGCGACACCGTCCTATACAGTAAATGCTGAGCTGAAGGAGTTTTCGATAGTGTTGTCTGCCCAAGAAAGCATCTTTCGCAACTATCATCTTTTACCTGTGCAAAATAATCAGTAAGTCTATGTTTCGTTTACGGTTAAATGAAGATTATCGCTAAAGTCAAGTAATGATTTACTTCTTTGGTTGGGACAATGGGATCAGCTGCAATTTCTACTTTGCCTACTCTTTCCTAGATCACAGAACCTTTTGCATAGAGCATCTGGTCTTAATGTTTTAGATTAATGTATTGGCATGTCTTAGTTATCGTTTCTCTCAGTTTGATTGAATCTGTTTTCTTTCTGCATGTAATCAGTTTTATTTTCAATGGTAGGAGGTAGCTTGTGAGTCCGATAGTCAGTGTCTCGGACATTCATGGACTGTTTTAGCTATTGCGTTCGCCAAGGTGCAGGTTTTCCATACAGGTTTCCAGTCTTTTGGGGAGCATATTTATTATGTAACAAGGTTCGTTTGGTAATGATGTTCTGAGCTGATATTCCAGATACGAATTTCTGTGCTTGTGGATTTCGTGGCAAATATATGTATGGGGGCCTGACTATAGGCTGCGTTATGAGTAGGTGAAAGTTGAAATACTGTTGGATTTGAAGGAGAAACTACACACTTGAATTTCACAGTCAAGGGGCAGAATATTTACGTTATTTTCTTAGCATTATTTGTATGTTTCTAAGTCGAATCGAATTTTGAATGGTCAATTTTTAAACAGGCTATCCCACCTACTTCCAGAGGCCTTTAGAGGACGCACATTAGGCAATTTCTTTATGGGCTTGGATATTTACGAACATATATTTATCTTGTTTGTCTTCATTAGTTGTGGATGTGAGTAGCATGGTCGGTAAAAAGTCTAAGTGATTGTATACCACTACTACACCTCCTCATCTGTTACTCCTGTTATGTCCTAGGACAGTGGATTCTATATTTAGGAAACTGGACAGCACGCTCGGCTTGAGCGAAGTGTCTACGTTCTTTAGAAGAGAGACAGAGATGTCGACATTCTGAAATGTATGCTGGAGTTCGTCGAAATAAGTTGAAAGTGATTGCCAACTATGTTCTGCAGTAACAATACCAACACGATGGTAGAAATAGTGTCTGCATGAGTAGACAAGTTCGTAGCTTCTAAAGCACAGACCTTAGAGTTCATTTGCACCGCTTTTTTGCAGCCTTTAGCCCCAACATTATCTTCCCATCTCTTGTTCACACGCCACGTAGCCCAAATTTGAATACACATATTCAAAATTTTCATCTTTCACCATTGAATTCCACATATATTGTCAGGTTTGTCTTTATAAGTTTCATAATCACTATGACTGTATCAGACCTTTTCGTTTTGATACAAATTTCACGATTGTGGCTCTAGGTTTCGCGAATCACTACTTTCCACATACTACTCTATAACTTCTGAGTATAGAATTTGCTGCATGCATATTTGTTCTCACTTTAGGCTTTTACAATGTAAAATTGCTATGTTAATAACAAATGTTTTAATTTTATCAGTGTTATTTCAGTGTTGCACAACAATATGTTGTCCACATTGTCTTCACCTAGAAGAATTACGAGCGATGTTCGGTACCATTTTACCAAAATGTAAGGAGAAGGAAAATGCCGCTACTGTCAGCAGATAATTGACATGGCTTCCGGCTCATCATCAAACCTGAAGAGACATCTAAAATCAAAACATCCTACAGAACATCTGGAACAATTTGGGTCAGGAAGCCGATCAAGATCGCCATTAATCGATGGAGAAATTCGAGAACTCATTTCTCGTGAACTGTGGTTACCGATGTCTTCTTCCACCTCGGTGACCGTATTCGCCCAAAAAGGCAAATTGAGTCTCCGGCACTATACAGCCCATCAATGCCGTTTGGTTCTGGACTA
Organism: Schistocerca piceifrons; assembly: GCF_021461385.2. Taxonomy (NCBI): domain Eukaryota; kingdom Metazoa; phylum Arthropoda; class Insecta; order Orthoptera; family Acrididae; genus Schistocerca; species Schistocerca piceifrons. The sequence goes on from NC_060149.1 coordinate 620,189,821, forward strand.
AGTACTGATCTGTCTCCTTTGTGGCGCCCTCATCCTCAACTGCTTTTCATTTACAACAAATAAGTAATTTTTTTGGTATTATAAAGCCGTTCACATTACGTAAATGTATGCTGTTAGACGTACAGCTTCTAAAAATGATTTCCAGCAAAAATTAAAATGGCTCTGAGCACTATGGGACTTAACATCTGTGGTCATCAGTCCCCTAGAACTTAGAACTACTTAAACCTAACTAACCTAAAGACATCACACACATCCATGCCCGAGGCAGGATTCGAACCTGCGACCGTAGCGGTCACGCGGCTCCAGACTGACGCGCCTAGAACCGCACGGCCACACCGGCCGACAGCAAAAATTAAAAATTTTTCGACCAGAGTGTGAGTAAGATTAGTCTGAAAAGAGTGAACTAAAGTCATACCTTTTAGAGCGCTCACAATTCGAAGACAGACAGATTGCTAAAAACATTTCAAACTGGGTGAAGTCTGTTATTCCTAACAAAATATCAATTGTAAAATCACTTCCACAAGAACAGAAAATGCGTCAAATACGAAATTAACTGCCATGCTTTTAAAACTTCCACATATCCCTTGTTTTGCACATTCTTTAAATCCTACTGCACAACGCGCAATTCAGAAGTTCATACAGAAACCAGTCGATGAGTTCAAATGAGTTTTTGCTTTTCCTAATGACAAACCCTTTGTTATAAGCAAACTTGCTGAAATGCAAGGAAATTTGAGAAAATACCGACTAATATTCAAACGTTATGTCCCAACCAGATGAAACTACTTCCGAAATGTTGAAAAGATTTACTTTAAATAAAGATCCCATAATTTCTTTCCTCGCTATTTTAGGTAGAAAACCGGATGACTTAATCGAAGAGGTGCCCTCACAGAAAACAGTCTCAGGTTCAGTAATGAAAATCTTGCGAAGATTAATGGAATAACAACTAAAACCTTTTAAAGACAAAAATAAAGAATATCCTCAAGAAACAAAGTCATTGGTTGATAATTTGCTGAAAGGACTATCAGAGTGGTTTCATGTTATCTCCAGCAACGAAATGCTTAGTCAGGCAACATTGCTGGACCCCTGATTCAAATGCAAGGATTTTCAAATGACAAAACATTTCAGGACTGCTACATGAGGGCTGTTACAGAAATGAAAGCTTTAGTTGTTCAATAAGAAAAACAGAGCTCCTGTCTGAACCGGTTAATACCGTCACACCTGAAACCTCTTCAAACTACTAGGAGTTCAATGACACTATTAGTCAACTTCTAGCAAGTCACAACCCAGAAAATGCAGCAGTTGTAGAATTAGACAAATATTTAGTGGAGGGATATTTGCCTAGAAACAGGGATCCCTCAAACTGGTCGTAAACAAATAAATTGCGGCCAGCGCTGTATCCGTTAATTCTAAAATTATTATGCATCACAGCAACATCAGTGACCTGTGAACGATTATTTTCAAACGCAGGCCCAACATGGTCCGAGAAAAGAAAGAGATTCACATTGACTAAACTGGGTCAAATTTTATTCATAAATACCAATACTGAATAATTTTTCTTTTAACGGAACATACGTTTATAGTAATACTGACTGCAAATGATGACTACAGATACACTTCAATTACAGTTGTTATAATTCTTATAACATGTTTTTTCCAAGAAAAATATCAAAATGTAACAAGAATCATTCGTAAAATTTTTCGACTTGATGAAAAGTATTTAGGATTTTGTTGTATATTTATAAATTTTTTAGTAGACGAAATTTAAAACTTTTGTGTTGGAAAATCTGAAAAGTACTAGGGACACAACACAAAATTATTGCTCCTCTTCATATGTTAAAAAGTCAGTGTACCTTCATTTTACTTATTTTTGTGGGTGAATGTTTGAGTGGTGAGTCATGAAAAAGAACTAGATCATTCCCGTGAGTGACCAGTTATGATCCAGTCTCGGAAAAGAACAATTTTGCCTGTCTCTATTATACATTGCTATGCAAATTATTTACATTTTTCTGCAATGCTCTGAACAAATAGAAGACTTACCTAATTGCTATATTAAGGGAGGGGAATTGAGTGGGTCAGAAGCAAAAGGATATAACTGCACTTCTTGTAGTTTGAAGGAAACTGAATTTAAAGTTCAGAAGTTTTCCGAATTATCTTGGGATTGCAAAACGTAACTTCAATTTTTTGTATATATTTGTCATAAAAATAATCTTTAACATTTTCTGTCCACGTGTTGGAACAACAGGTTAGTGTAAATGACCAGTTTTGTATCACAACTTGTAAAAGCCTGAATGCACTGGTACCCCTTTGCTTTCATAGTATTGTTAGTTGAGAAAAATGTGATTTATGTTTTCCCTAAAATGCTTTATTCTTGATTGTGGGTACCTAGACGAACTGTTGTCACCTCCCTTTGGTTACAGATGCTAAAGACTGCGTAGCTTTCAGTCGACAACAGCTGCACATAGGAACAACTTTCCCCAGAGTTCTATACACTGGAGTGAAAAATTCACCAAATTCCTATTTGGGGATCGCATAACAGTTGATAATATGACCCAACAAAGAACACTCAAAACTGTGTGTGCAGAAGGAGAAAATGTAGACGACGACGCAAGTTAACTATCCAGCACATCTTTCCCACACAACATCTAATTTTATTATAAAGCTCTAGTGACTGTTGATGTTACTATAGCATAGGTACCTGTCTTTAGAGAGACACTTTCATGCAATCTCTCGAGTTTGACTCTGCACTGTACAGCAGCATCTGATGTGAAACGAGAGTTGTCCAGTGAAAAACGGAGTAAATAACAAGAAGCAGCATCGTGCAATTCATTGGTCACTCACATACCTAACTGAACATCACATAACCATGTTTTAACCAAAGGTTTCTCATTATTCATTCCGTATTCGGCTAAGAGATACCTGTCTTAAACTGTAAAAAAATTGATGAATTTTTGTAGTTGAGCATCAAATCACTTCTTACACCAGTAACGCAAGAGTTTGTATACTGTTAGCCCTTGTGATAAAGCCACATTGACTGTGCAGAAAAAAACTTAAAGAATGCAGAAGCATTTTATGAACTGAAAATACTCTTTAAACATAATTTTCGAAAAGGATCAGTAACAGTTTTATTTTCTGATTATCTTTCCACTACATACAAAAGCCTTCCGTACCTCAGATAACAATGCAATATTTAGTACGAGTCAGCTATGAAGTTATGTTTTGGCGTTGTATTGCTCATGTCTTACAAAGGAGTTAGAAAGGCACAGTTAGGTGTTAGGTGTTAGTTACCTCATTACTTAAAAAATAGGCAATATAATTTATTTACGTATTTTGATGGAAACCATGGTGAAGTTAAAATTTTGTCGTGATCTACAGTCTGTGTGTACTGGCGTACTTCCTGAAAATTTTCAGATCATAATACCTCTTTCTCATGACAAAATATAGAACTTATCAAAGCACTCATATTATCTCCTTAATTCCTAGCAGGAAACAGAACTAGGTCACTGAAACACGTGATGACTGACACTAAACTGCAGGAGCTAAGAATACGTAGGAGATCAACGGGAGTTCTATCAAAAATAGCTAACTCAGCATCCATCAAGACTTCTACATCTGGTGTCATATTACAGCTGATGCAACTATGAATGTCGTATCAGTATCCACGGAATTCCCTCCTCCACTCCCGTCTCCCCGCCACCTCGATATGAGTGTCATTACGTTCTTAGCCAATCACAGGGGCAGAAGAGCACTGAAGAACTGAGGTTTCAGCCAATGGCGTGTACGTTCGGCCCCCTACCGACTTCTAAGGCTATTTTAATTTTTTAGTTCCATAGCATGAGTATTATCATTTGCAGTCTCCACTTTGTAGTCGCATGATCAGCATGAAATGCTGCCACCAACAGTGATGAGATAGAAAGAAGAAGAATATCTGGAAGTATTTTGTCCATCCATCCCGAAATATTATTTTTATTATTGTTATTATTAATATGTGCTTCTGTGTGTGTTATTATTGTCACAAACGAGGATGCAAAAGTGTTCCATAATGTACTATTGCCTTAGCAGCAGCAGGCCCTTTCCGCAGGATGGCATCCTGACGTATCGGACCTGCTGTTGCTCAACTATGCAGTACCACAGTCGCAGCAGCAACTGGCCACAGCCCAATGGACCCCTGATCCAATACTGGCACAATTACTGGATGAGGACACACAGTTGTTTTGCAGTGTACTAGGGCTTCAATAGCAGCAGTTCGTCTCTGCAGGACGTTTTACAGACTCATTCGACCTCATGTCATTCGACTGCGCCATAGCACTAATGCAGCCAGAGCTTGAGTCTCAGTTAAATACTAGCAGAATACATTTTTTTGCTAATATGTACAATTTGACTGTAAGTGGTTCTAAACATGTGAATGTAGGCTTAGTACCCCATGATGAGTTGGATGTGATGATTGAAATAGAAAATCTTCAACAACTTGATAGCAGATTGCTGCATGTATTACAGAAATTCGACTGTCTGTGCAGCATGATAGAGTACATGTAGATATATATGACGACTGAATACATCCCATTATGTATTCCGGTTAACACCTGTATGTTACAGAGTGCAGCACCAACTGTCAATACGTATATGGACAGGTAGTGCTTGAATTAAAATCTGGGGGGTGGGGTGTGCTGTCAGGTAGATTAAATATTCAAGTTTGGTGAATTGCATCAGCTTTACTGATAGCACTAGAAAGATTTAGCAGCTGGCGTCAAGACATTAGAACTACATACTGTGATGTTGCTGATGAGCACAGAGTGGATTTAAATAAATTACTTCATTGCATAAATGCTTGTATTCATTCAACACAAGAATATGCACCTGAAATCCTTATAAGCTTAGAAACTATGGAGACCGAAATTGCCGAAGGAATACCTATGTATCTACTTGCATCTATAAGTCTCTATACAATTAAGACTGAATTCAAGGCGCACTAAAGACAGTTGATTAAAAATACCGTAAAACTGTATTACTGTATATATGTCAAATAAAAATTGTTGTAGAATAAATAAAACCTTCCTTATTTCTTTCAGCCCTATCTTAGCATAGCAACAATAATTCAGGATGGTGGTCTTTTATAAATAATGGCAGCGACATAACACATTTACTAATAGTTTGTAAAAGATTGCTTAGATGAAGAGATATATCACACTTATACTAAGAGGAAAGGAGACACGTTTTATAGATAACTCATTATTTTATTTACAATATTTACATGACTAGCTTCATCAGATTACTTGTATATGCTAAGATGCAGCACATTAATACAATTTATTGTTTTGTGCAATATTTATATAATTAACAGTAATTAGTTACTAATACACTGAGGTGAATTGTGCTAATACTACTACTATGTGTTATTATATTCTATATTTATACAGTATGGGATCGAGCCGCTGCATGTCAAGAAAGAAGGGACCACACATTCACACACATATACAGAACACATATAAGGACACATAAGTTGCAAAAAACTGGTACTTGCTATACGTAACGATACATACAACTAGCAAGCACACATTGTGTTTGGGAAATCCCTATAAACGAAACACTTCTCATCAGTCTCGACAGACCAACTGTCAGATGCAGTTCCGTAATTACCTCATAGCCATGCAAGAGGAAGACTACTTGGTATAACATAGACAGAGATACATCACCACCATACAGGCACTCAATTGTGACAGCCTGAAAGGGTGCATGATTCACATCCTTAGCCCACTTTTGCTTGGCTCCTGCATCCATGCGGCGTGCTTACATTTTAGATGTGAGCCCAAAAAACACCACAATCTGCAAGCCATTTGCCTGTCTTTCATCAGTTCCTAGTATTTCATTGAAGATTACAATCCACTTATAACTTTACCTAGAGCTGTAATCTCTTGCCCCAAAATGCTCAGTTCAGTGGTAAACTAAACGAATTCCACGATGGTTTCTAATATTTTCCATTGTTCTGTGAAAAACTGAATTACTCAGTAACTTATAAAAATCGTTTTCAGAAACAAGTGTCCCAAGAGCCCTTTTCCTGGAATTAATATAAGTGTTCACCATCCTGGACACTGGTTGAAGGACATGCCATGGGTGATTCTAATAAGTGTCTTGCCTAACCCGAGACATTGCTGGAGGTTTTTGTAGCGAAGACTGTATTCCCCAATTTTGTCATAAGCTGCGGGGGGGGGGGGGGGGGGTGACATTTGGCATGAACATGCACTCAAGGTACAGCACCAAGTCACTGTGTACGAGATTAAAACCAGTGACATATTCCACGTCTTCCTCCAGACATATCTCTCACCAACATCCACAGCCATACTATGGTTCTTTTTTTCCATTCTATCAAATATTTCTTTTGACAGCCATCTAAGCTCTCCAAATGGGTAAATTTGTTAAAGGGTTGCCTGCAGAGATTATTTACATCCAAGTAAAGGATGTAAACTTAAATCCCCAGATGGCCTTTAGTCTTCATTATTCATTCATGTCTTATCCCCCTTAGCACATTGTGTATGCAATGACATCAGTAAACTGTGCACTTTCAACTTCTCGTGGTGTAACGAATAGTCCATCAAATTTCGGGAATAAAATTTGCTCCACTAATATTTCTGCCGTATACCGTCCGGCCATTCTCAGAGTGAGTCACAAGGCTGACGACAAGATGCCTTATATGCTCCACCGCGGCGGTACTGAGCGTGCGGCTCAGATATGCTGGTCGACGGCGAAGAAATACGCATATACATACGGCGCACTGTATATCCGATAATTTGCAAGAAGAGCTCACATAACTCAAGAGCAATTTTAAAGTGAATGGATTTTCTCCGGAACAGATTCGTAGAGCATTCAATGCAAAACCTAGAATGCAGATATGTGATGCGGATGAAGACAGTAATTCCTTCAGAGTAAATGTGTTTTTGTCCTATGTGGGTGCTCTTTCCTCGAAGGTAGGCCGTATTCTTGAGGAACACTGTGTGAAGGTGATCTTCCAGCCCTCCATGAAGATTGATGATGATGATGTACGGTTTGTGGGGCGCTCAACTGTGCGGTTATCAGCGCCCATACAAATTCCCAAACCCTGCTCAGCGCAATCTCGCCACTTTCATGAATGATGATGAAATAATGAGGATAACACAAACACCCAGTCATCTCGAGGCAGGTGAAATCCCTGAACCAGCCGGGAATCAAACCCGTGACTCCGTGCTCGGGAAGCGAGAACGCGACCGCAAGGCCACGAGCTGCGGACCCCATGAAGCTTGCAGCTTTACTCGGCTCTGTAAAGGACGATTTACTGTTTCGCAAAGCGGGTGTGTATCAAATTCCTTGTGGAAATTGTGAGAAGTCATACATAGGTCAAACAACGCCCGCCGTTCATGAGAGATGTGTGGAGCATCGAAGATACACACGGTTATCACAGCCAGACAAGTCAGCTGTGGCGGAACATTGTATTGACACAGGGCATTCGATGAATTACAGTAATGTGGAGGTTTCAACATCCACCTCTTCTTTTTGGGAATCTGTCTTCAAGGATGCTATAGAGATTAGATTACCTAATAATTTAATAAATAGAGATAATGGTTTTCATTTGGACAAAGCATGGAATCGGGTTAACGGGGTAATTAAACTGCAGAGAAGTCGTCATGGTGTCACGACCGCCAAACATACATCAATAAGCGAATCGAATGTCTGTACGCCTTCACCACAGGCGGCTCATGTGTAAGCGTATTTCTGTACTGCCTACCAGCATCTGTGACCCGCATGCGCAGTACCGCCGCAGTGGAGTATTTAAAGCCGCGCTTCGCAAGTTGTAGTCAGTCTTGTGACTCACTCTAAGGATGGCCGTACGATACGCGGCCGAAATATCAGTGGAGGAAATTTTATTTGCGCGGCTGCATGTCCGAAATTTAATGGTCCGTCAGCAAACTGTTCAATTTTGATGTGTGTCTTTTTTAACATTGTGTCTCAGGAACTCTCTAGTGCAGAGTAATAGAAGGCTGGATCCAGAGAATATGTGCCCAGGCGTACACTTCAGAATTTCTCAGAAACAGCTGTGAATAAGCTCACATCTGTCTCCATGTACAGTTTAGGATGTCCTCTAAATCACAGATGTTGAACTCCTGCCAAACATTAACCTTCTGCCTATACTCCATATCGATTATGGCAGTGCCTGCAAGTTTGCTGGTGCACGCAGTCATATCAGACAATGTGGTTTTGGGGTGTCTCTCGATGTAATCCAGGTATTCATAAGGATAAACCCCTTCTACGCCACAAAATAAAACATTACATCACCAGGAAATGCGTCTCTGGTGATGTTCACACCCTCCTGGCACATGGTCTCAGCAAGTTTCTGAAGAGATATGTGCATGAATTGAGGAAATGGAGTGTTATTATGCACTTGATTCCCTTGGAGAACGGAAGTTAGTCCTTTTAATTGCGAAATAGGACACTGACCACATTACCCTTGACCTCGAAATCACCCAAGTGCTCAACAAGGAAGTGAACATCATACCCACCTCAATTATGGAAGAAGACGGGCATGCGACATCGCACCTTGAACTTCAAGTTACATGCATTGTGAGCAGCACCACAGAGCATCCCCATTAAATGACAGTGGTATCTATGTGGAGTTTCCTTTTTTTTATTCAACAGCTCGCCACAAACGTGACATTCAACTACCTATTGGTATAAGGCATAATTCTCTTACTATTAGGTCCTTGGAATGTTGTCACTATAAAGAACAGCAACACTCAGCCCAAGTATTTTGAGCTCAGAGAACAATAATCTAGCCGGATTAACCACAGCCTACGTGTAATAACAGTCTCCAACATCGACATGGATGTGTCACAGCTATTGTAGGTCGACGGTATCTCCAGCCCTCTGCTCTGGGAACAGGCCACCCCCTGGATCTTAAGTCACGTCACCTGGCGGGGCTCTGTGACCTCTGATCGGCTATAACCATGCCCCTGCCGCCCAGAGGATTCATTCTCTCTTGTGTATTCGCTTGATGGAATGTTCACTGCACTGGTCGCTGTCTGTTGACAACTTTTTCTTTGATCTTGGACTCCATATGGACTTTAATATGGGCTTGCAATCTTCTATTCGTGTGACATCGAACTTATATGTTTTTGTCTTTACTGTGTCTTTCTACTGTGTCAGTCTAATAAGCCAAACAAATTGTGCTCATAATTGCAGACTTCTACAGTGGCGACTAGTCTTTTAGAACTCTCAGTGGACAACATGGAATCCGAGTTTGTGAAGCAGTGGCTCCAGTAACAGCAGTGACAGCGTCTTCTTGATTTCCAATTACTGAAAAACCAGCAACAGTAGTTGGCTTTACTGCAACGAATGCTTACGGCGTTATCTATCACGAATGAGACGGCTTCGTTAGTTCCACCATTTCCTAAGTTTCTGGACAGCGTTGAAGATTGGGAAACGTACTTACTGCGCCTCCACCATCATTTCACTTCCTACATGGTAACTTATTCAGATAGGAAACGGTCATTCTTATCTTTTGTGGTCTTCACATAGAGTGCTGACTTTACTTCATAAGTTGTCCCCCAAGAAATACCCTGATAGTTAGCCTTTTGCATGAACTTCGCGATCTGCTGTCGGATCATTATGTGTATCAAACCTGTGTGGCATTAACTCACTTGAAATTTTACGGGCTTGATAAACATCCGCCGCTTATCTACAAAGATTGGGTCACTGACCATCAGGGTCTTAGTGACGTAGTGCTGTTATGTTCTCCGTAGAATCACGTCGCCGAACATATGCGAACTCTTTGATTTAGGACTTGCTCCTCCAACATTCGCCTAACAAGTGTGTCCGCTCACAGGCTTATAGCATGCGGAACTGTCGTTCGATGTAGTCTTTAAAAATGCTGAGCCTTTCGAATTCTCGCAGGAAACCGAAATGCAGTGGGCGGCTCAATTCTCAATGTCTGCCGTCACATGCAGCGGTTAACACTTGACGTAGCCACACGAGGAAGTCACTCGCTCATATTGACCGCTCTAATAAACACATCATGCCATATCAGCGCAGTGGCTTAGAGGCACGCGAACAGGGCAATGACACCTCAGATGTCTCCAAACGATCTCTCTTCAGTAACTAAATATCAGAAGCCTATTTAGGTTCTCCATCCGGACAGAAGTCCAATCCATGTCATCTACCTTCCTGTCCGAAGTGCTTCCACCGACACCATCGCTCGCTCTGACCACATCGATTGGCTACTTGCTTCGCATGCGGCATTAGGGTGCTATTACTGGTGTGCGTTGATCGTCCGATGCCTGTAACCATGGGTACAGTATGGAAGCTGTTTCTCCCAGCTCGTCTCTCATGGGATCTCGTCACAACTCTTGTACTTGGAGCAGTGCATTCTATTCAAGAGTTCGCTCATCCTTCTACAGACCAACCTGTCAACCTGATAATCTTCTTGCGAGTGAATGGTTTGTAAACCCATTTCAGGTGGATATTGGCGCATCTGCTTCTTATATGGATAGTACTATCTGTGTTGTGTGAGGGTGTCTTCCGCTACAGCATTCTTGTCGGAAAGTAACGGCATGTGGTGGCTATGACAGCCACTTGAAACGTGTTTATGCTATGCAAGTGTCTCATAAAAGTACTTCAAGGAATCATTCAGTATTGGTTGTTACTTCTGGTAATGGGGAAAATAAGATTGGGTTCGCTGCATTCAGACAGTTTGGCTTTTCCATTTGAAACAATATGTGTTTGTTTTCCACGGTGATTCCATTGGTGACATAACTGCCTCATATTTAGATCTGGTGCTCCCTGGTTTAGTAGGGGCAGCGAATGTAGCTAGAAAAGTTCACTTAAAACCGGGCCCTTTGTCTCGCTTCTCGCGGGCCCTCCGGTTCTGCGCGTCCTACGGGACGTAGTTAAGGCGAACCTGTACAGATTGTAGGCCCTCGAGATAATTACCCCTGTATCATTGATCCAATGGGCTTCACTCCTTGTTGTCGTAAAAAATCCCCGGACGGCTCCCTCCCGCTAAGTGGTGAATTTAACGCTGTTAGCGCCTAGGTCATCGTCGACACTTTCCCATTCCCCACCCAGAAGATGCGTTTTACAGGTTACAATAGGTTTCTTTTATATTAAGGTCAATTTGTCGGAGCCATACTTACAGCTGTCGCTGCACCCGGAATCTCGCGACCTATTGATGCTCAACACATCCTTTGGCGACTACAGTTATAACAGACTGCTCTTTTGAAATTTGCAGCCTGCCAGCAATCTTCCAGTGTCATACGGAGCATTCCTTTGTACTGCAATTTATTCATGTTGACCTTGAAGGGGCGATCTGTATTGATTACTTCAGAGATGGAGAACTTCTTAACTAAGATCACTATAAAGAATTTTATTGTAGATAACCGGCTTTTGCACAAAACTACGTTACCATCTTCAGATCTGTAATAAAATTACAAAAGTATTACAATCTGTTATACAAATAATGCAGCATTAACCCATTTAACAACCAAATGACACCATACCTACATAAAGGTTATTACAAAATCTTGTCCTAGCTACACACAAAAATTTTCCATTGCATTTCCAGGTACATAAAACATGAAAAGAGCGAGGCGCTGACACATCAAAATTAAAATTACTGTGCACATCACAATTCACTAAAACATCATTCCTATAATGCAACACGTCATGCCTATCAGGGAGTAAGACTGTCGACAGCTAACACGTGACACGAAGTGACTACAAGCACAACAGGTACTGCTGCAATAAATAGAGTCTATCAGCAAAACTCAAATATGTAGTTAAACATCCATGATTTCAAATGTACATATATAAGAAATTCTGAATGTTTATAAAACATTTTTGATGATTTTTTCACAACAGAACACTGCTAAGAAACCCTACACACCATACATATACGCTACTTGCGTTATATCTTAATAAAATTACAAGCGATGTTTTTAACAGAATCGATAAGTAAGCGACAAACATAATTACAAAACACAAAGAAAATTTGTTAAAATTTACTATAAGAAACAGAAATATAAAATATTTATGATAAAAACTTTTTTTAGAAAATTATGAATATCGAAATACAGCTGTGTTCAGCGCAACATCTGAAGCTAGCACAACCAATCTGAAAATTATACCAGTATTGTATAACGCTGCTATAATTGCTATATTGTTCTAAGCAAAGAAGGAAAGGCAGAAAGGTGGAAGGAGTATATAGACGGTTTATACAAGGGCGATGTACTTGAGGACAATATTATGGAAATGGAAGAGGATGTAGATGAAGATGAAATGGGAGATAAGATACTGCGTGAAGAGTGTGGTGTCACCGCCAGACACCACACTTGCTAGGTGGTAGTTTAAATCGGCCGCGGTCCATTTAGTACATGACGGACCCGCGTGTCGCCACTGTGTGATCGCAGACCTAGCGCCACCACAAGGCAGGTCTCGTGATACGAACAAGCTCTCGCCCCAGTTGTACGGACGACCTAGCTAGCGACTAGATGTACGAAGCCGTTCTCTCTCATTAGCCGAGAGACAGAAGAGCCTTCAGCTAAGTTAATGGCTACGAACTAGCAAGGCGCCATTAGCCTTACAGTGATTGTAATTAAAGTCTCCTGTGTATAGTCAAGAGCGATGTACCACAATGATTGATTAAAGATAAGTATTAATCAGGATACGTACTTTTCTTCATAGCATTAATTACGTAGCCTGTTCCAGTACTTCACGCCCGTCTGCGTTAGTCTAGCGTGCATTTTCAGCCATCTCGATCTACAAGGTGTTGGCCCAGCTGCCGACACATAACATGGCGACGATTTAAAGAGGTTCTTTCTGATTGCTTACATTTACTTGTGTCATGGCTTCGCCAGATGTACTGTCCGAATTTTATCGCTTGCAGAATCAGCAGACGCAGGCGTTATTGGATGCCCTTGGACAGCTCGTCCAGGGTCAACGTGCCATTCAAACCGATGCGCCCGCCGCCGCTTCACCGGTACTGCAGCCACAACCTGCCGTTGCACCACCATTTCGAAGTTTTGATGAAACCCACGGGACTTGGCGGGAATGGTCCCGCCAGTTTGCCTTCCACCTCGCCGCCTACAGAATTCAAGGTAATGAGCGGCAGCCGTTTTTGCTTTCTTGTGTCGGTGTGTCCACATACCGTGTGATAGTGAAATTGTTTCCCCGACGCGACGTAGCAACTCTGTCCTATGAGGAAATTTTGTCTGCTTTAGATGCCTACTTCAAAGAAACAGTTAATGTGGTTGCCAAACGGTATACGTTTTTTCGTACAAAACGTACGGCCGGTCAAACTAATAGGGAGTGGGTAGCAACATTGCAAGGACTTACTAGGGACTGTGCCTTTGACTGTGACTGTGGTCTTTCTTATTCAGATACAATGGTACGTGATGCTATTGCACAGAACGTTTCTGATGTTCGCATACGGGAGCACATTTTGAAACTAGTTAATCCCTCCCTTCAACAAGCGATAGACATATTGGATAGACAAGACACACTTGACTGTGCTCAGGAATCTTTTGAAACTTCGCCAGCAGTGTGTCACATTAACCGGCCAACCGGGCGAGCTGCGCGGCCCGGTCAACTGCCCTCGCGCAAACAAGCGCAGCTGCCGCCGCGCTTTAAGCCACGTGTGCCGCGCCAGCCCACAAATGCAGTGAAATCATGCCCGCGGTGTGCTACTAGACATTCGCGTGAACATTGCCCGTCACGCCAAGCTATTTGCTTTTTCTGCAATAGGAAAGGACATGTTCAAAGTGTTTGCCAGAAAAAGCTCCGATCAGACAATCACAATCATTCCAGGCCCTTTGCTTCGCGCCGGAATCGAACCAAGGACACTCAGGATCGTGGACCTTCGCCCATGGACATTCATGTAGCTATTTCCGATTCGTCCAGAGCCACTTTCTCTAACAGTGACTGTGTTCGTCCCACAAAAACTGTGCGTCGACGTCGCCGGAAATCACGTCAATTAGCAAGTGATTCTGTACCAGTGTCTATTCAAATTGCACAAAACAGTCGCTCTTGTCGTCAGCAGGACAATAAACTTTTTGTGGACTTAGACTTTGAAGGCAAAGTGATGCCATTCCAGCTCGATACCGGAGCTGCAGTTTCATTGCTCAATCACGACACGTACAAACAACTGGGCGCACCTCCGTTGCGTGCCGCAAATGTTCAGTTAAAAAGTTATTCCGGACGGACAGTTCCTGTGTTAGGACAGTGCACTCTTTTTGCAACATATAAAGGACAAACAAAACTTGTGTCATTTTATGTTCTTCGTTCTTCTTCTGCAGTGAACTTGTTTGGTCTAGATTTGTTTCAATTGTTTAACATGTCTATTGTAAATCAGGTGCTATCAGTGAATCAAACTGTGCCTACGGACAGTGTTTCTCGCTTATGTGAAGAATTTGCAGACATTTTTGCACCGGGCTTAGGTTGCGCTAAAAACTATGAGGCACAATTGGAACTGAAGGTCAACGCGCTACCGAAAAATTTCAGAGCGCGCAATGTTCCTCACGCATTGCGTCATGAGGTCGCAAGAACGTTGAACAATGTAGACTCACAAGGTGTGAGTGAATGTGCGCAATGCCTCTTCTCTTTCAGCTCCGCTTCATCGCGTACGCCGTGCAGGTGTTCCGTTTCTCTGGACGACGGAATGCGAACGCGCTGTTCGCCAGTTGAAATCGGCGTTGCTTTCTCATACTTGCCTCACGCCTTTCGATCCCCGGAAACCCCTTTTGTTGATGGTAGATGCATCGGATTTCGGGATCGGTGCTGTGCTTGCGCACAAAGTTGGCTCGCATGATCGCCCTATTGCCTTTGCGTCGAAATTGCTCTCGTCTGCGCAAAGAAATTATTCCCAGATAGAGAAAGAAGCTTTGGCTCTCGTGTTTGGTGTTACTAAGTTCCATGATTTCTTGTATGGTCGTCATTTTACCATCATCACAGACCACAAACCTTTGACATCGCTTTTTCATCCGACCAAGCCTGTGCCTCCGCGTACAGCGCAGAAATTCATTCGCTGGTCTATTTTCCTCTCGCAGTACCGCTACGATATCTTGTATCGGTCCACTGCTAAGCACGGAAACGCTGATGCGTTGTCCCGTTTGCCTGTTGCTGAGGATAAAGCATTCGATTCTTCCGAACTTGCTTGCATGTTCATTGATTCGGAAACCGATGAAGTGGTCGAATCGTTTCCGATCGATTTTCGTCGTGTAGCTACAGCCACAGCTGCTGACCCTGTCCTTGCTACTGTTTTACGTTTTGTTGCTACGCAATGGCCTTTGTCAAAGTCTCGGATGGAGGATCCGTTGGTTCGCCGATTTTTTGCTCACAGGGAGAGACTTTTTGTTCGACGTGGTGTTTTGTTGTTGCGTTCTGATAATGATCAGTCCAGAGTCGTGGTCCCACGTTCGTTACAGTCCTCTGTATTACGGCTTCTTCACCAAGGACATTGGGGTATAGTGCGAACGAAACAACTTGCACGTCAGCACTGTACTTGGTTCGGAATCGATGCTGCGATTACGAATATGTGTTCTTCTTGCATGGCGTGTGCCGAACAACAATCCGCGCCGCCGCGGAAAGTCTTTGCATGGCCGAAAGCCACTTCCCCTTGGCAACGCTTGCACATTGATTTTGCTGGTCCATTCTGGAATGCTCGATGGTTGGTTCTGGTCGACGCCTTCAGTAATTTTCCTTTTGTTGTCCGGATGTCTTCCACGACGTCCTCCGCCACCATCCAAGCGTTGTCTGCTATCTTTTGCATTGAAGGTCTTCCGCAGACTATTGTTTCCGACAATGGCCCACAATTCATGTCCGCAGAATTTCAGTCATTCTGCCAGGCCAATGGTATTCAACATCTGACGTCCGCGCCGTTTTCGCCTCAGTCAAACGGTGCCGCTGAACGATTGGTCCGGACTTTCAAGTCACAGATGTTGAAATTGAAAGAGTCGCATTCTCGGGAGGACGCATTGTTGCTCTTTTTGTCTTCGTATCGCTCTCAGCCCCGAGATGGTCGCTCGCCGGCTGAGTTGCTCCATGGTCGTCCTCATCGCACCTTGATGTCTTTGCTGCATCCGCCGCATCAGGTTCCTGTGCAGCGGCAGACTCCTGCTTTTGCTCCTGGCGACGTTGTATTTTATCGCAACTATCGAGGTTCACGGCGTTGGCTCGCAGGGCGCATTCTTCGCTGCCTCGGCCGCGCGATGTATTTGGTTTTGGGGGCCTCTGGTGAGGTGCGTCGGCATCTCAATCAGCTGCGCCTCTGTCGTCGCACGGGTTCTGCCGCTCCCCGTCTGCTTTCAGCGACGGTGCCGTCCGGTCAGCGCCCTGGGGACCCATCTACTGGCTCGCCTCATCCCCAGGTGTTACCGACGATGCCTTCCATTTTGCCCCATGGCGACGCGCCGCCGCAGCAGCCGCCGCCGCCGCCGCCACCGCAGCCGCCGGTCCTCCGGCCGGCGCCGCCCGCATTCGACGCTGCAGCCGCCAAGCGCCTCCCAGGGTCACGCGCCGCCGATCGATCCCCTGACCAGCTGTCCTCCGCCATGGAACTCCCGCCCGCTCCGGACCACATGATGTCATCGCGCGTCGGCTACCCCGACGCAATGGAGGTCGACCCTTCGGCCCCTCCTGTTTCTTTACGGGCGCATACACCGCATGTTGACGTGCACCCTGGACTAGGTTTTCAGGCGTTTCCTAGCTCCCCTCGGACCGAATGGCCGGGTGCGGGTGGCACAGCCTCGCCTGTTGTTAGGCTCCCCACCTCATCGCATACGTCAACATGGGGTCCTCCCCACGGCGGGCGGAAGCCTTATAACACGACCGTTCGCCGATTTGCGGGGGAGGAATGTGGTGTCACCGCCAGACACCACACTTGCTAGGTGGTAGTTTAAATCGGCCGCGGTCCATTTAGTACATGACGGACCCGCGTGTCGCCACTGTGTGATCGCAGACCTAGCGCCACCACAAGGCAGATCTCGTGATACGAACAAGCTCTCGCCCCAGTTGTACGGACGACCTAGCTAGCGACTAGATGTACGAAGCCTTTCTCTCTCATTAGCCGAGAGACAGAAGAGCCTTCAGCTAAGTTAATGGCTATGAACTAGCAAGGCGCCATTAGCCTTACAGTGATTGTAATTAAAGTCTCCTGTGTATGGTCAAGAGCGATGTACCACAATGATTGATTAAAGATAAGTATTAATCCAGCTACGTACTTTTCTTCATAGCATTAATTACGTAGCCTGTTTCAGTACTTCACGCCCGTCTGCGTTAGTCTAGCGTGCATTTTCAGCCATCTCGATCTACAAGGTGTTGGCCCAGCTGCCGACACATAACAAAGAGTTTGACAGAGCACTGAAAGACCTGAGTCGAAACAAGGCCCCGGGAGTAGACAACATTCCATTAGAACTACTGATGGCCTTGGGAGAGCCAGTCATGACAAAACTCTACCTTCTGGTGAGCAGGATGTATGAGACAGGCTAAATAGCCACAGACTTCAAGAAGAATATAATAATTCCAATCCCAAAGAAAGCAGGTGTTGACAGATGTGAAAATTACCGAACTACCAGTTAATAAGTCACAGCTGCAAAATACTAACGCGAATTCTTTACAGACGAATGGAAAAACTGGTAGAAGCCGACCTCGGGGAAGATCAGTTTGGATTCCGTAGAAATGTTGGAACACGTGAGGCAATACTAACCTTACGACGTATCTTAGAAGAAAGATTAAGAAAAGGCAAACCTACGTTTGTAGCATTTGTAGACTTAGAGAATGCTTTTGACAACGTTAACTGGAATACTCTCTTTCAAATTCTGAAGGTGGCAGGGGTAAAATACAGGGAGCGAAAGGCTATTTACAATTTGTACAGAAACCAGATGGCAGTTATAAGAGTCGAGGGACATGAAAGGGAAGCAGTGGTTGGGAAAGGAGTGAGACAGGGTTGTAGCCTCTCCCCGATGTTATTCAATCTGTATATCGAGCAAGCAGTAAAGGAAACAAAAGAAAAATTCGGAGTAGGTATTAAAATCCATGGAGAAGAAATAAAAACTTTGAGGTTCGCCGATGACATTGTAATTCTGTCAGAGACAGCAAAGGACTTGGAAGAGCAGTTGAACGGAATGGACAGTGACTTGAAAGGAGGATATAAGATGAACATCAACAAAAGCAAAACGAGGATAATGGAATGTAGTCAAATTAAATCGGGTGATGCTGAGGGGATTAGATTAGGAAATGAGACACTTAAAGTAGTAAAGGAGTTTTGCTATTTATGGAGTAAAATAACTGATGATGGTCGAAATAGAGAGGATATAAAATGTAGACTGGCAATGGCAAGGAAATCGTTTCTGAAGAAGAGATATTTGTTAACATCGAGTATAGATTTAAGTGTCAGGAAGTCGTTTCTGAAAGTATTTGTATGGAGTGTAGCCATGTATGGAAGTGAAACATGGACGATAACCAGTTTGGACAAGAAGAGAATAGAAGCTTTCGAAATGTGGTGCTACAGAAGAATGCTGAGGATAAGGTGGGTAGATCACGTAACTAATGAGGAGGTATTGAATAGGATTGGGGAGAAGAGAAGTTTGTGGCACAACTTGACTAGAAGAAGGGATCGGTTGGTAGGACATGTTTTGAGGCATCAAGGGATCACAAATTTAGCATTGGAGGGCAGCGTGGAGGGTAAAAATCGTAGAGGGAGACCAAGAGATCAATACACTAAGCAGATTCAGAAGGATGTAGGTTGCAGTAGGTACTGGGAGATGAAGAAGCTTGCATAGGATAGAGTAGCATGGAGAGCTGCATCAAACCAGTCTCAGGACTGAAGACCACAACAACAACAATTGTATAACGCATCACATTTAGTGCACCTAAAAAATATTTATTAGGCGACGTGGTAGCCTATATGAGGGCCATGAATACTACGAAGGATACCAACGGAAAATCGTCAAAAATAATTACAGTCAGCATCTTAGACTGAGTACATGGGCGCTGTAGCCAAAGAATACTGAACTTGAAAATCCAAAACGCAATCCTGACTCACAAACCTACGGAAGCTCATACACTGCATTGTACTAATACGAGGAGCAGTGTCTGTGACAGGACGTCTCGAGCGTGGCTGATCATGGAGCTCTGTATCTGCATTTCCTAAAGCTGTAATTGGACAGAGGAAGTTGGGTGGCATCCTTCTATAGCTGACTAACACAAAGACAGCAAAATATTAAATATGTGGGACATGAATAACGTACGTGGAACGCACGGTATTGTTCCATAATTGTGAATAACTTTGAATGAGTGTGAATGCTAAGGAAAGAAACACTGAACCGAGTATCACCAAATGAATTTGGCGAAGCCATCTGTTCGCAAAAGGATGATGATTTTTTTAAATAACATATGTTTCAATACTGTCACAGAAACAAAAATTCCTTGTGTAGGAATATTCGTTTTCCGTGCCATCCGCCTCTTTGATGGTCTAACCTAAACCAACATCAGCCCAGTTAGTAGTGGCAGAGATTGTTATACAATCAATTCCGAACAACGATCGAGCCCAGTGTACTTCACATGGCCTTGCCGATAGTAATGGACACGCCTTTTTATGAGTGTTAAAATTTGTCGCAGTGGTGAGAGTCGATCATGACACCTTCATATTACGTTCAAGCACCAGCCCACGAGACCACCTGAATCCGGTGTAAGGAAGCAGAGACTCAGACAAGATCAACCCGCATTGAAATAAGTCGAGAGGTCGAGCCGGTTATTTGTTTTGTATTTCAGACCACAGTTTGACTTATAAAAGTATCAGGCTGACGAAAACATGAAGATATTTCAAAAAGCAGTTTTACGTAAGATCTCGTGGCTTTCTGTTGTTATCAGAACCATTGCTGGTCTCCATGAAACAGATGATGGCCAACAGCCAACAGACTCCTGATGACAGCCAGCATCAAAATGGCTCTGAGCACTATGGGACTTAACATCTGAGGTCATCAGTCCCCTAGACTTAGAACTACTTAAACCTAACTAACCTAAGGACATCACACACATCCATGTCCGAGGCAGGATTCGAACCTGCGACCGTAGCGGTCGCGCGGCTCCAGACTGAAGCGCCTAGATCCGCTCGACCACTCCGGCCGGCACAGCCAACATCCGTCCAGCTGATGGCAATGCTTAGTGCTTCGCGCATGTCATCAATAGCGCATGTTGCAACATTAGTACTGACAAGCATAAAATTTATCTTGATAAATGAAGACTCAAAACAATTGTTAAGTGATGCTATATTAAAACGACCGGTTTCGTAGCTTGTAACTGAATTCTCAAGCATACATCTGAGTAGAAAAACTGAAAAAAATAATAAACAATATTGTATATACCCTAAGTTAAAGAAAATGTAGTAAATAACAGATAAAAGTACTCTCAATAATTTAATATAAAGCCCTAACTGGGTTTAAATCGATGACCCAATATGCATCAAAACACACCAGATAACAATCAAAATACAATTAGGAACTTAGAGTATAAGAATGGAGCATTAATAGCTAATAAAGGCGGTTGTGAGGGGGGGGGGGGGGGGAGCCCTGTGGGAAGCAGATATAGAGTAACAGACCAACCAGAAGACACTGAAAAATTGAAGAAGGGCCGTATTAAAGAAGTTTCCAGAATGTAAGTTCCAGGCAGTCACTTAGCCGGAACCAACTTAGTTGAGAGTGGGAGGAACAATGAGTGGGTTTGGGGCAAGAAGCTGAATGGGAAGGTCAACGCCTGCAGGCTAGGTAATAGGCGACAGTACATAAGCGTGGCAGATGTAGTAACTGCTATGATGTAATGGGACAGAGAAAGTTAAGTGGCATCCTTATATAGTTGACTAACACAAAGACAAAAAACGGTTCAAATGGCTCTGAGCACTATGGGACTCAACTGCTGAGGTCATTAGTCCCCTAGAACTTAGAACTAGTTAAACCTAACTAACCTAAGGACATCACAAACATCCATGCCCGAGGCAGGATTCTAACCTGCGACCGTAGCGGTCTTGCGGTTCCAGACTGCAGCGCCTTTAACCGCACTGCCACTTCGGTCGGCTATGTGGGACAAGTATAATGTGCGTACAACATAAAACTTACAACTAGTCAATAGTCACTGGCTTAAAATAATGACGAAAACTCAAGATTAAGGTGGTAAAAAACGCAAAGGATATCACAAGAAGTGGAAGAGGATAAAACTGTTATTAGATAATGATGATAAGGGAAAGACAATTGAGGGAGAAAACATAAGGCATAGAAAATAGGGCCAAAATACGGAACATAAAACACAGTACTGTAACAGAAAAAATATGAATAAAGTTAAGTAAGCATATTTAGGCACTCAAAATTTGCAAGAGGATTGCGATGTCTCATATCAATTTGACCATTTAGTGTATGTTGTGGGAAATAATTCTTGGAAAGTACTTTCTCACTTTCTTCCAAAATACTTAGGGTTTACTTTTATTTTCACTGTATAAAATGATTACATTATTCGACAGACTCGTAACAGAAGGCCTTTGTCCATGGAAGTGCGCACTCGAAGCCGATTCTGAATCGGTTAAATTTATATTTACTCGAAATCTCATGTCAAAATCTCTTCCTGTTTGGTCAGTGTACGTCTTGGACACTACTTTCGGCTCGCGGTACATTCTTTGTGTCTGTATCTGCTACTGATATTATCGGGTATGAAACAGGTGTATTTTATATTGTTAGCGTAATGGTTGGAGCTATCTTCTCCGATATTCTTCTGAAGTATGGAAAGCAACAATATATATCTTCATCCTCAATCTCATGTCCTGCATTAATCAGGGTTACATAATCTCACCTAGAGCCACGAAAGGTGCGAGGCATTACCTTTTTAAAAATACCTTTATTCATGTTATTCTCAAAATTAGCATCTAGCCAGTGCTGTACACTTTGCATTGAATGAAATCATATTCTCTTCCTAAGGCGTTCTTCTTCAAGGGAAAGTTTTACATCATATAAAGCAGTCACCTGAATGAAGCCATTTTGTATGTTGATTGATGATTACAGGTGTTGTGAATAACAAGATCGGTAGTAGTTGCTCTCCTGTGTATATGGAATTAAGGTTAAAATTGTTTGTAGTTGTCAAAAGATACAAGTATGGAAGCATTTCATTCCCGTTATTTCGGACTGTGCAATGGATTTTCCGATGTAAACAGTTTAACTGATTCACGACACTGCAACAATCATCCGTTTTCCCTTTGTATTAAACCAGTATATCGCCCACACATCTACTCTACAATATTTTTTGGGATGACTTGCAAAATTTGTCATAACGTCATATTCAAAGGTAGTCATAAAAATATTGGCCAAATAGCATGCCAATACTGATTACGTGGCCATTCCTTAATTCTGAATCTAAGCATAATTACGGAACTTAAAATAGTTAAATTTCAAAACAGTATCAAGTAGCGTGAGGAGGTCATTGATCTCATCTGCAAGCGAATTAGTGTTGTTCATAAATTTTAAGTAATGATGTCCAGTACTTCGTCTAAGGGAACGTCCAGTGACATAAGTTCCTGTCGTGATGCATAGATTGACAAGTTTTTCAGTAAGATTCTCTCTGTACTGAACATAATAGATTGCAGGAAGTCTATAATTTCCTAACCTCTCTGGATTACTTAAAGGTCTGACAGCAGATTATCCTTATGTAGCTAAATTGTTCCCTTAACTTATGGGCTGTTTGGGTCTCTGGAATAAATCTCTTTTCCTGAAATTCGTTAAGGAAAATTTTAATAGTATTGTGTACCTTGTTTAAATTAACTACATTTTCTACAGTAAAGTCAGTTTTACATTTGAGGATATGATTTTCGGTTAAAAACTACTGCAATTATTCAACATAATGGCTCCCTTGTGTTATCATGGAAGTTTTACTTTTATCTGCCTGGCCAATTAAGTTTTGATGTTCATGAAGATTCTTATTTACAGATAAAATAATCTGTCGTGTACATGGTATTGTACTGTATTTTATTGAACTGGAGACCCAGAAATGACGGAGACGCTTCGTCCCCGCCGTAGCACTCAGTGGTTATCATCCTCACAGCGGGCTACAGCAGTCCACTCACCTCACCGCCACCCAGTACCGAACCCAGGGTTATTGTGCTGTTCGGCACCCAGTGCCCACTCCCCTCCCTCCCTCTGGGAACGTCTCACACCAGACGTGTGTAGCCCCAAATGTCTGCATAGTACAGGAATTATGGTGTACAACTACAGTAGCGCTCAAAAAGTAACCGAAAGACCAGAATTGCATTTCACCTGATTCGCATGCAACCCGCATAACACTGATGTCTAGCAGGTCCTCTGATCGTTCCTCTCCACAGTGGTTTGACTATTGAAAATGGTTCCAACAAGTCAGCGCTAGGAAACATTGCTCTGTATCGCAATAACTCAAGATGTAAAGTAATACCACGATACTACAAATATCAAGGAACACCTCATCACAGATAAGACTGTCCTTAAGGCCTGTAAGCTGACATTTATTACAATAAACCTGAAATGTTACCAATCACATTACTACGTCAGATAAGTAATGCATGTAGTAAGTTCGTCATATTCATGGTTTCCTCTTCAAAGTAACATACCGTACTTATTATTTGACACAAAATGACACTAAAATTTGAGTAAATCACGAGCAGCTAGTTGATAGTATGTATGAACTTCAAATGACACGACGAACCGTCTTGTTCTGCATATGGATTCAAACCCAGGTCATGGAGACTAACCAAAGATTTCGTGACTGCCGGAAACTAACAGTCATTCCTGACTAGGCATACACAGAGGGATATACCTCGATTTTAGACAGTATCAGTTAGCAAATATCAAATTTAAATTACATGTTGTTGTTGTGGTCTTCAGTCCACAGACTAGTTTGCTGATGCTCTCCATGCTACTCTATCCTGTGCAAGCTTCTTCATCTCCCAGTACCTACTGCAGCCTACATCCTTCTGAATCTGTTTAGTGCATTCATCTCTTGGCCTCCCTCTACGATTTCTACCCTCCGCGCTGCCCTCCAATACTAAATTGGTGATTACTTGATGCCTCAGAACCTGTCCTACCAACCGATCCCTTCTTCTAGTCAAGTTGTGCCACAAATTTCTCTTCACCTCAATTCTATTCAGTACCTCCTCATTAGTTATGTGATCTACCCATCTAACCTTCAGCATTCTTCTGTTGCACCACATTTCGAAAGCTTCTATTCTCTTTTTCTCTAAACAATTTTTCGTTCACGTTTCACTTCCATACATGGCTACACTCCATACAAACACATTCAGAAACGACTTCCTGACACTTAAATCTATACTCGATAATAACAAATTTCTCTTCTTCAGAAACGCTTTCCTTGCCATTGCCAGTCTACATTTTATATCCTCTCTACTTCGACCATCATCAGTTATTTTTCTCCCCAAATAGCAAAACTCCTTTACTACTTTAAGTGTCTCATTTCCCAATATAATTCCCGCAGCATCACCCAACTTAATTCGACTACATTCCATTATCCTCGTTTTGCTTTTGTGGATGTTCATCTTATATCCTCTTTTCAAGACACTGTCCATTCCGTTCAGCTGCTCTTCCATGTCCTTTGCTATCTCTGACAGAATTACAATGTCATCGGCGAACCTCAAAGTTTTTATTTCTTCTCCATGGATTTTAATTCCTACTCCGAATTTTACTCTTGTTTTCTTTACTGTTTGCTCAATATACATACTGAGTATCATCGGGGATAGGCTACAACCATCTCTCACTCCCTTCCCAACCACTGCATATCTTTCCTGCCCCTCGTCTCTTATAACTGCAATCTGGTTACTGTACAAATTGTAAATGGCCTTTCGCTTCCTGTATTTTACCCCTGCCACCTTCAGAATTTGAAAGAGAGTATTCCACTCAACCCTTGCCAAAAGCTTTCTCTAAGTCTACAAATGCTAGAAACGTAGGTTTGCCTTTCCTTAATCTATTTTCTAAGATAAGTCGTAGGGTCAGTATTGCCTCACGTGTTCCAACATTTCTACGGAATCCAAACTGATCTTCCCCGAGGTCGGCATCTACCAGTTTTTCTATTCGCCTGTAAAGTATTCGTGTTAGTATTTTGCAGCCGTGCCTTATTAAACTGGTAGATCGGAAATTGTCACATCTGTCAACACCTTCTTTCTTTGGGATTGGAATTATTATATTCTTCTTGAAGTCTGTGGGTATTTCGCCTGTCTCGTACATCTTGCTCATTAGATGGTAGAGTTTTGTGAGACCTGGCTCTCCCAAGGCTGTCAGTAGTTCTAATGGAATGTTTTCTACTCCCAGGACCTTGTTTCGACTTAGGTCTTTCATTGCTCTGTCAATCTCTTCACGCAGTATCATATCTCCTATTTCATCTTCATCTACATCGTCTTCCATTTCCACAATATTGTCCTCAAGTAGATCGCTCTTGTATAAACCCTCTGTATACTCCTTCCGCTTTTCTGCTTTGCTTTCCCTTCTTTGCTTAGAACTAGGTTTCCATCTGAGCTCTTGATATTCATGCAAGTGATGCTCTTTCCTCCAAAGGTCTCTTTAATTTTCCTGTAGGCAGTATCTATCTTACCCCTAGTGATATGCGCCTCTACATCCTTACATTTGTCCTGTAGCCATCCCTGCTTAGTCATTTTGCACTTCCTCTCGATCTCATTTTTGAGACGTTTGTATTCCTTTTCGCCTGCTTCATTTACTGCATTTTTATATTTTATCCTTTTATCAATTAAATTCAGTATCTCTTCTGTTACCCAAAGATTTCTATTAGCCCTCGTCTTTTTACCTACTTGACCCTTTGCTACCTTTACTATTTCATCTCTCAAACCTACTCATTGTTCTTCTACTGTATTTCTTTCCCCCATTCTTGTCAATCGTTCCCTAATGCTCTACCTGAAGCTCTCTACAACCCCTGGATGTTTCACTTTATCCAAGTCACATCTTCTCAAATTCCCACCTTTTTGCAGTTTCTTCAGTTTTAATCTACAGTTCATAACCAATAGATTGTGGTCAGAGCCCACATCTGATTCCTGAAACTCTGTCTTACCGTTATATAATCTGTCTGAGACCTTCCAGTAGCTCCAGGCTTCTTCCATGCATACAACCTTCTTTTATGATTCTTGAACCAAGTGTTGGCTATCATTAACTTATGCTCTGTGAAAATTCTACCAGGCGGCTTCCTCTTTCATTCCTTAATCCCGTTCCATATTCACCTACTACATTTCCTTCTCTTCCCTTTCCTACTATTTAATTCCAGTCACCCATGACTATTAAAGTTTCGTCTCCCTTCATTATCTGAATAATTTCTTTTATCTCATCATACATTTCATCAATATCTTCGTCATCTGCGGAGCATATAAACTTGTACTACTGTGGTAGGCGTGGGCTTCGTATCTTGGCCACAGTAATGCGTCCACTATGCTGTTTGTAGTAGCTTATCCGCATTCCTGTCTTCCTATTCATTATTAAACCTACTGCTGCATTACCCCTATTTTATTTTGTGTTTATAACCCTTTAGTCACCTGACCAGAAGTCTTGTTCCTCCTCCCACCGAACTTCACTAATTCCCACTATATCTAACTTTAATCTATCCATTTCCGTTTTCAAATTTTCTAACCTACCTGCCCGATTAAGGGATCTGACATTTCACGCTCCGATCCGTAGAACGCCACTTTTCTTTCTCCTGATAACGATGTCCTCCTGAGTCGTCCCCGCTCGGAGATCTGAATGGGGGACTATTTTAACTCCGGAATATTTTACCCAAGAGGACGTCATCATCATTCAACCATACAGTAAGGCCGCATGCCCTTGGGAAAAATTACTGCTGTAGTTTCCCCTTGCTTTCAGCTGTTCGCAGTACCAGCACAGCAAGGCTGTTTTGATTAATGTTACAAGGCCAGACCAGTCAATCATCCAGACTGTTGCCCCTGTAACCACTGAAAAGGCTGCTGCCCCTCTTCAGGAACCACACGTCTCAACAGATACCCCTCCGTTGTGGCTGCACCTACGGTACGGCTATCTGTATCACTGAGGCACACAAGCCCCCCACCAACGGCAAGGTCCATGGTTCATGGGGGTTGGGGGCTGCGAACCGTAATAGACGCTGTATCACAGGTCAGCACGTTACCACAGAGCTAGCGAAGAGGGATGTGTCTAAGCATGCTCTTACAAGGATAATTGTGGCTAGAACTCGTAAACCACTATTTAAAGGAAGAGATTAGTTGCGATTTCCACGTACAACGACTTTCCTAGGCTGAAAACCGTAAATTTACAATTTTTTGTTACTCGTCAAGCGATAATAACTCAGATTATTCAATAGAAATGACAGGAAAAATCAAGTGAACCCTGAGGCTTAATTCCGTGCACGCCAGGAAGTAACTCGTCGATCACAGTGTTGCCAAACATACTTGGCCTTGTTGCCAAATCTCAGTTACAGTACCAGATGGAAGAAGGCGAACCGATGCGATCCTACAGCGGGCTGTACAGCGTCTGATTCGCATTACTGTAACTAGGTTTAGGGACTGGAGCGTAGTTACTAATAATACTGAGAACTGACTGCAAACTAAGTATCATAAATCAGAACTCTCATAGTTGCTTTTATATTTCTTTCGTAAGTGTACTCAAAACTAAGAAACTCATTCACGGACGTTTTCGTGCCTCGCCGACAGTCAAGCACAACAACCACATAAAAATAAAAAAAGAATGTGTGTGTGTGTGTGTGTGTGTGTGTGTGTGTGTGTGTGTGTGTGTGTGCGTGTGTGTGTGTGTTCGTGTGTGTGTGTGTGTGTGTGTGTGTGTTCGTGTGTGTGTGTGTGTGTGTGTGAGAGAGAGAGAGGGAGAGAGAGAGAGATAAAAATAAAAAAGAATGAGAGAGAGAGAGTAAAAAATTGTTGTACAGAAATTGAATCATGGTATGTAAAGAAATCTTTCACTAAAATGACACATTCCACATCATTACGAAATGTCGTATTCATGATCTATGGAGCAAGTATTAATTTAATCAAATCTAATCTAATCTAATCATATCACATTGCTGACTAGCCATGAAGAGTTATGAATTACCGAAATTTTCGCCAATATCAGTAACCAAATGTAAACTGGAAAATGAAAGACGACAGTTTTTGTAATAAACCTGGACTCCTGTCAAGACCCTTTCGTCCCTGTTAACTAACCACGAAAGGTGCCTGATATACCGCCATTCAGAAATAACAAAGTGTGCATCCATTTAAAGATGAAGCGCATGATGTGAAGTTCTGTGACGGAGATACGATCCCAACACGTAATCAGATTGAAACTTCCTGGCAGATTAAAACTGTGTGCCCGACCGAGACTCGAACTCGGGACCTTTGCCTTTCGCGGGCAAATGCTCTACCAACTGAGCTACTGAAACACGGAGTTTCATACAATTATTAGGGAACTCACATTGATTTAGGATTTTGTAAAAAAATTTTCTCAAGCTCTTGTAGAGTAAAAACACCTCTCATGCTCTTGTAGAGTATAAACACTTCAGGTTAGGACAGGAGAGATGATGAACGAAACGAATCTCTCTACCGCAGAAAAGATGTCTATGCTTAAGCACTAAGTGCAAAAGGGGAGCCGACATCACATCTTCCAGCTGCTGCTGCGGCCAGGCCGTTTATTTACGCCTTGCCCGATTGATAAGATGGCACATCGTCATGGCTGCCGAAGCAGTTTAGAAACAAACCTAACCGGCCTCCTTCAGGAGCCGAGTATGCAATCTTAAAATCAGATATCCAGCTTGTTGATTTCAGTGCACATTTTCTGGAATCTACCTTGCAGTGTACTTTCTGCATCTAATTAATAGCTTACGTAGTCACTGGTCATGTCTGTTAAGTTCTAACTTGACTCTGTTTTATCGTCCCTAACCACATGTGCCAAGGATATACTTAGAGTTGTATTCCCTTGTCCAATTATTAATGATTCTTTTATGACGTCAGTTCCCTAACTTTCATGTTCAAAATCAATACTTGTATAGTGTCCACTTGTTTCCATTCGTAGCTAATTTTTCTATGTGAGTGGTGCGGTATCCATTTATTTCATGCTCAATTGGGTCGCCCCTATAGATATTAATTTAAATAAGACATTTTCCGTTGCGTGACAATACAGTTGTTATCAATAATTTGCGTGATCATTTGGAGTGTTTCTTTATTCTGTTGGCACCTGAAGTTAGTTTTGTGCATCCTAGGGATATGCTCTGAACACAGTCCCGCAAAGCGGCCCGTCTAACGAGCGGGCGCCGCACTGCTCCGTACTGAGCTTCAGTAGTCTCGGACGGAAAGAGCCCGTGACGTCACCACGCAGGCCATCGCATCCGCTTCAGGTTTAGTGGTAGAACGGCCCAGTTGATAGCCCGTCAGAAACTGAACATATATCAAGCATGAAAACAAGAGCAAAGTGATGAGGACTTTGAAAAAAGAAGCAAAAGAGAAACAGTGAATCCTTCGAGTTCAAGGAACGCAACATTGAGCGAATTGTAAAAACTGCGCTGTCGCGGTTGTGTGGGCGTGGTGATGGACTAAAGCGGAAGATCCGTGTATGAATCTCCCTCATGTCCAATTATTGCTTTTTTTCACAAAATTATGAACTTTCCGTCCGATCATTGACGTGTTTTTTCTCCTTCCGAAGTCTTGGTAATTATCGTACTATACGCTAGTCATGGAATATGAGTCATGTGGTATGGATATATTACCTCGCAAGTGAATGTGATGAACAGTGATAGCAGGCGAAATACCGCATAGACCTCTCACGGAGGTGAAAACACCAAATAAACAGGTGTGAACTACTTTACAACAAAGACATTCAAGAGTCAAAACATCCAAAACGGAACGCAACTCATAACATGTGGTACTTGTTTTGAACAAATTGGAGATTCAGTTTGGTCCCTTGTGGACCTACGTCTGGAGGTCCCTTCTGAGCATCTCGCTGTTCCAAACGTATGCTACACCAGGACATAGACACAATTTGAATACGGCGAATAGACAAGTCAATGATCGGACGGGCAGCTCATAATTTTGTGAAAAAAGGAGGTACGATGCTGCTGCCATTCAAATACGCTCGATATTACACATCTTGATCTTGGACCGTTCACTGTTTCTATTTTTCTTCTTTTTTCACAGTTCAGTACACCTTCTTTCAGGAGCTTCGTTACGAATGCCTAGACAATTTAGTGTATAATTTTGATAGTAAAATTGTCCTTACTTTGTACGCGGTCTGATTTCGCTCTCTACGTATTTACTGGCCAGTGTTGATCAGAGAACCACAAAGTACCGCCTAGCGCAAAAAAGAAGAATATAAATCACGTGTGCACTCCAGAAATACTCTACTACCCGAGTAGCTCCTCTTTTTGTGTAATGCACCACTGACGTGTCAAGGGGAGTCCTACAGTTCACCTCCCCATACCCGCAGGTCCAGATATCTGATTCCTTTTCGTTCTTAACAGACACGAAAAGTTCGGTTTTGTTAGTTTCAAGAAGGTCTAAGGCATTGTCCTCTTGCGTTTGTTCTTCATCTCCCTGCTGGAGAAGACATTGAAATCAACCCCAGTGTCCAACTATTACAACTGGATGATTAGAAAACTTAATCGTGATGTGTCTCTGAAGCGCTCTGCTGCCACTGTTTCTCAGGCAGGTGCTCTATAATAGATTCCAAAAATGGTTCAAAGGGCTCTGAGCTTTATGGGACTTAACATCTGTGGTCATCAGTCCCCTAGAACTTAGAACTACTAAAACCTAACTAACCTAAGGACATCACACACATCCATGCCCGAGGCAGGATTCGAACCTGCGACCGTAGCAGTCGCGCGGTTCCGGACTGCGCGCCTAGAGCCGCGAGACCACCGCGGCCGGCCATGAAATTGAAATCAGTGCATAAAAGTACATATGGATTTGCATGTGTTGCCGTTCTCGCTTCCCACACCCGGGTTCCCGGGTTCGATTCCCGGCGGGGTCAGGGATTTTCTCTGCCTCGTGATGACTGGGTGTTGTGTGATGTCCTTAGGTTAGTTAGGTTTAAGTAGTTCTGAGTTCTAGGGGACTGATGGCCATAGATGTTAAGTCCCATAGTGTTCAGAGCCATTTGAACATTTTTTTTTGCATGTGTTGTCCAAAAATCGCGTTGACCAACATAAATATCGCTCTAACGATGACGGTTGCATTTCTTGAAGAAATTTGCTAAAGTTTCTACCATTACCAGCCCAAGAGGCAAAATATCGCCCATTGCGGTCACCTGGGCGGTATCCAATTATGAAAATCGGTTCCGATAACGAAAAATCGGGAGGGGTTTGTGGAGAGGGATGTGCGTGTTGACAGTACTTTCTATAATTTTTTTTTACTGGATTTTATCATTGGGTTCTGGAATTCTTCCGAGTCGACTGAGCCCTGGGTCCTCCCTCCCACACCTTTCATGGAAAATCTGTTTACGCTCTTGTAATTGTAATCATACAATAACTGGAATACTGGATCACTTAAGGAAATTGAAGAATTTTATTGAAATGAAAGACAGTTTCAACAAAATTTGAAATTCAGTCGAGGAGTTTGGGATGTTTTGATGTGCCGAAGGAACTCTGTCCTGGTTTCAGACAAGCCATAAATTTAAATACAAGATTGTAGTAGGAGAAAGATAGTTGTTGCCAAAAGAGATTTGAATCCGTTTATCTTTATAAGTAATTCAGCGTAATGTCAAAATTCTTCTGCGTTAAGAAAGTGATCATTATATAAGATGACTGAGATGTGTTGTGTTAGCAAACTGGCAATGAATTATATGGGAATTTTTTTTTATTTCCTGTTTGTTTTTTCTTTATATACGAAACCAAACTGCAAATTATATATATATATATATATATATATATATATATTTAACACATAACTACGTTTTTTTTTTAAATGGAACCCCGTTAGTTTTGTTAGCACATCTGAACATATAAACAAATACGTAATCAGTGCCGTTTGTTGCATTGTAAAATGTTAATTATATCCGGAGATATTGTAACCTAAAGTTGACGCTTGAGTACCACTCCTCCGCTGTTCGGTCGTGTGTATCGGAGAGCACCGAATTACGTAGGGATCCAAAGGGAACGGTGATGGACCTTAGGTAGAGAAGAGACTGGAACAGCACGTTACGTCCACATGCTAACACCTTTTTATTGGTCTTTTTCACTGACGCACATGTACATTGCCATGAGGGGTGAGGTACACGTACACACGTGGTTTCCGTTTTTAATCACGGAGTGGAATAGAGTGTGTCCCGACATGTCAGGCCAATAGATGTTCAATGTGGTGGCCATCATTTGCTGCACACAATTGCAATCTCTGGCGTAATGAATGTCGTACACGCCGCAGTACATCTGGTGTAATGTCACCGCAGGCTGCCACAATACGTTGTTTCATATCCTCTGGGGGTGTAGGCACATCACGGTACACATTCTCCTTTAACGTACCCCACAGAAAGAAGTCCAGAGGTGTAAGATCAGGAGAACGGGCTGGCCAATTTATGCGTCCTCCACGTCCTATGAAACGCCCGTCGAACATCCTGTCAAGGGTCAGCCTAGTGTTAATTGCAGAATGTGCAGGTGCACCATCATGCTGATACCACATACGTCGACGCGTTTCCAGTGGGACATTTTCGAGCAACGTTGGCAGATCATTCTGTAGAAACGCGATGTATGGTGCAGCTATTTGGGCCCCTGAAATGAAGTGAGGACCAATGACGTGGTCGCCAATGATTCCGCACCATACATTTACAGTCCACGGTCGCTGTCGCTCTGTCTGTCTGAGCCAGCGAGGATTGTCCACGGACCAGTAATGCATGTTCCGTAGATTCACTGCCCCGTGGTTTGTGAAACCCGCTTCATCGGTAAAGAGGTAGAAGTGCAACGCATTCTCTGTTAATGCCCATTGACAGAATTGCACTCGATGATTAAAGTCATCACCATGTAATTGCTGATGTAGCGACACATGAAACGGGTGAAAGCGGTGACGATTCAGTATGCGCATGACACTACTTTGACTCAGTCCACCGGCTCTCGCAATGTCCCGTGTACTCATGTGTGGGTTCATGGCAACAGCAGCTAACACACCAACCGCACCTGCTTCTCCTTTGACGGGCCTGTTACGGACCCGTTTGCGTGCTACGACCATACCTGTTGCATACAGTTGGCGGTAGATGTTTTGCAATGTGCGGCACGTTAGATGCTCTCTGTCCGGGTACCGTTCTGCATACACCCTACGGGCTTCAGCTGCATTTCGTCGACACTCGCCATAGATGAGTATCATCTGCGCCATTTGAGAGTTCGAATACACCATGCTCACAGTTCCTACAACACTACACTATCACAGACGTCTGGTAACACGGTGTACTACAGTTGGTCTGCGTGCGGAGACGAATGCAGAATAACAATAGCAGCAAGCGCTACATGCGGACACTGCGACAGCTAGACCAAACCACAACAGTGCACTACAGCCACACTCGTAAACACGGTCGTCATCGTAAACATGTCCCTGCAGATGCTGCTCGCCGACCGTTGCTCGTGTTTGTTACAACACGCAACTGAACGTCGGAGGTTTCAAGCGTCAACTTTAGGTTACAATATCTCCGGATGTAATTAACATTTTACAATGCAACAAACGGCACTGATTACGTATTTGTTTATATGTTCAGATGTGCTAACAAAACTAACGTGGTTCCATTTAAAAAAACCTAGGTTTGTGTTAAAAAACATATTAAACAATTACACTAGCCCCTCTCCTCACGTTCGGTCTGTGGAATCGGTTCGTCAGTATTTGCTGTGGTTTACGAAATATACCCGGCGGTAACGTTAGGTGACTCACCCTGTATATACAGGGTGTCCCAGCTATCTTGTCCACCCAAAATATCTCTGGAACAATGACAGCTATTGGAAAACGACTTTCACCGGTATCAATGTAGGGATGGCAGCAGACCGTATTATTCGTTTCGGACCTCTTGATAAGTATGGAAGTGTGATTACGCATGTCAATCACATCGCGATTACGGGCAGCATGGGGTTCACGCCTGAGCCTCAGGACGTGCGCTAGCAGCGCATGTCGGGTGTTTCAAGCGTCAACTTCGAGTCTCAATATCTCGGGATGTAATGGGAATATTGCGATGCAATCAACGCCATTGTGTATGTGCTTTGTCATGCTATGGATTGGTGAAGAAAAAATATAGGAGGTCCATTTAAAAAAACGTAAGTTTGCGTTAAAAAACACATATGCTTTCGTTTTAGAATGTTTCCAAATATGTACATTCATGGGGCCCAGCCCTACATTGATACCGGTGAAAGTCGTTTTCCAATAGATGTTATTGTTCCAGAGATACTTAGGGTGGACAAGATAGCTGGGACACCCTGTATATATATATATATATATATATATATATATATATATATATATATATATATATATATATAATAATTGTTTTTCCAGATTAAATGAAAGACACGAGCCTTTTTAAAGTTCTCTTGAACAAATCAGACCTCCCTTTCTGCAAAATCCTTGCCAAGTCCTTGAACGTACTCGTAAAGTATAGAGGGGAACTTAGGATCATTAGCTAACCCTTTGTCCATTTCGCCATATGAGCAGACGCCGTTGGCGTTTGTGTGTCGTCAGTACTTCACGCGAAATCATAAAAAAAAGAAAATTCTGTTAGACACTCGCGCGCTTGTCATCGATAGTTATTAATGGCTTGTCGAAGACGTGTGTTTTGCATTGTGCTCTGACTAGCACAATAATGAATCAAATGGATTGCCCGGCTAGGCAAACCGTGGACCTGAACAGAATGGGAAACATCGTCGTCTTTACTTTCAAGAAAGAATGAAAGCAGATATAAATCAACTGTGTTCAACTACTGATACACGTAGAGCTCTGTTACACGCTACTCGAATACACAGTCTTTCAAACGACTCTCAGCCTAGTAAAAAGCAGAGATTTTAATGTAATTCGTTTCTAAGTCTGTGGTGGCTGTAAATTCGAAAGGTAACAGCAGTAACAGTTTTATTTACCTGTGTCCCTCATTTGCAGGGGTAGTGGACGTTTCTTAGTATTATGGTATAAGAACCAAAACAACATAATTCGAATGCATAAATACTTACACTACAGAAAAACTATTTTTTGAAGAACAGAATCCCAGTCTATTTAAAACAGCACAACCTCGTTCGATTGATGTTCCCTGTCTGTGATTGTGCCGACTGATACTATCGTACTTCAGTTAGTGAGTCCATTAGAACACATATGGTCCTGTTACTTATATCACTCTTCTCTAACATTATGTACCACACATTCCCAGAATTACATATTAGGCCTTCCATAAACTTGTAGAACTTTAGACTAGTAGCATGAGGAAAATGTTATCTCTATTAACGAACACAGGACCATTGAATTACTGAATGATGATAAAATATATCAATGCATAATCGAAATATGGATAAGAAGAGATCATTTGACACATACAAAGTATGAATTACTATTGGCTAGGATAAGATGAGGGGTTAGCCCATATGATGTGGCCTGGATGTGGTCTGGGCGGCGCCAACGTCACTTCCTCCTACCTTGTTCTGTTCTCCTAGTACAGAACGAAATCGTTTCGGGTACACATAGGGCTGAGCATCAAGTTCAATTGTCAACTGGAAAAAAAGTTGTGTAGTTAATATTTTGTTCGTTTTTCTGCATTATACCGCTATTGGCTAAAATAAATAACGTTTTGTTCGTTTTTCTGCAATCTACGGCTATTGGCTAAAATAACGAGGGGTTGTAAACAAGGCGTGGCCAGGGCGTGGTCTGGTCGGGCGAAACGTCGGCTTCCTTCTTCCGCATTCTGTTCTCCTAATACAGAGCGGAATCGTTCCGGGTACACGTCGCTGTCGGCATCAAGTTTAACTGTCACCTGGAAAAAAAAGGTTGCGTAGTTAACGTTTTGTTCGTTTTTCTGCATTCTACGGCTATTGGCTAAAATAACGAGTTAACGTTTTCTTCGTTTTTCTGCATTCTACGGCTATTGGCTAAGATAATGAGTTAACGTTTTGTTCGTTTTTCTGCAATCTACAGCTATTGGCTAAAATAACAGGGGTTGTACACAAGGCGTGGCCAGGACGTGGTCTGGGCGGGGCAAACGTCGGCGTAGTTAACGTTTTATTCGTTTTTCTGCAATCTACGGCTATTGGCTAAAATAACGAGGGGTTGCAAAGAAGGCGTGGCCAGGGCGCGGTCTGGGCGGGGCAAACGTCCGCTTCCTCCTAGCGCACTCTAATACAGAGCGGAATCGTTCCGGGTACATGTCCCGGTGGGCATCAAGTTTAACTGTCAACTGGAATAAAAAGTTGCATAGTTCGTTGATTTTTTTTAATTTTTGTGCATTCTATGACTGTTGGCTAAAATAACGCTAGGAGCTGTCCAAAAGGCGTGGCGAGGGCGTCGTCTAGGCGGTTCCAACGTCCGCTTCCTCCTTCTGCGTTCTATTATCCTAATACAGGGCGGAATCGTTTCGCAGTAGGAATCAAGTTTAACTGTCAACTGGAAAAAATAAAAGTTCCATTGTTAATTTTTTTTCATTTTTCTGCATTCCATTACTAGTGGTTAATATAACACTACGGGTTGTTGACAAAGAGCCGGCGGCTGCAGCCGACCGGTTCAAGGCGCTTGAGGCTGAAACCGCGTGACCGCTACGGTCGCAGGTTCGAATCCCGCCTCAGGCATGGATGTGTGTGATGTCCTTAGGTTAGTTAGGTTTAAGTAGTTCTAAGTTATAGGGGACTGATGACCTCAGATGTTATGTTTCATAGTGCTCAGCACCATTTGAATCATTTTTTGTTGACAAAGCGTGGCGAGACCATGGTCTGAGCGTCGGCGCTACCGCCCTTACTCCTACCGCGTTCGTTTCTCGTAGTACAGAGCGGAATCGTCCAGGATACACATCGCGGTGAACATCAACATTTAACTGTCAACTGGAAAAAAATGGTTGCTTAGTTACATTTTTGTTCGTTTTTCTACATTCCGTGACCATTGGCTAAAATAACGTTACTGTGGCCCACTTGGTGTGGCGAGGGCGTATAGTCTGGGCAGCGACACGCTTGTCATATAAATACACGTAAATGAATACCTAGTTAATATAAGTAATACATTCATGAAGCATTAAAGTACTTCATACCAAGTATATCCAAACACCTGAACGGCGTTTCACCTGATTTCCACGAAGCCTACATAATGTAGCTGTACTCCAGAACAGGGCGGACAAGCGCGATGTAAGCTGTCTCTTTAGTAGAACAGTTGCACCTTCTAATTGTTCTGCCAATGCATCGCAGTCTTTGGTTTGCTCTACCCACAATAGTATCTGTTGTGTCTAGACAAGACAGCCTAGACACAATGAGAGGAAGCCGAAAGGCACGCGCTACGCTCACGCAGATGGGCGTGAGGCCTGAAACAGGATACGTAATGAATGCTATAAAGAAAAGGACGTAGCTTCTGGAATACTTAACTTTAATCCATCCTTGTGGTACATCTGGAGATTGTGGCGATACAAGTGAGACTCTTTAGATACATGCAATGTAACTAATGGCGCCTTGCTAGGTCGTAGCCATTGACTTTGCTGAAGGCTATTCTAACTATCTGCTCGGCTAATGAGCGATGCTTCGTCAGTGTAGTCGCTAGCTACGTCGTCCGTACAACTGGGGCGAGTGCTATTCCGTATCTCGAGACCTGCCTTGTGGTGGTGCTCGGTCTGCGATCACACAGTGGCGACACGCGGGTCCGACATGTACTAATGGACCGCGGCCGATTTAAAACTACCACCTAGCAAGTGTGGTGTCTGGCGGTGACACCACAGTATCTACGTTATCGTTGCAATGTAGGTTATTCGTAATTGTAACCCCTAAGTATTTAATGGAATTTACAGCCTTCAGATTTGTGTGAATTACCGCGTAATCGAAATTTAGCAGATTTCTTTTCGTACTCATGTGAATAATTTCACTCTTTTCTTTATTCAGGGTTAGTTGCTACTCTTCGCACCAGACAGATATCTTATCTAAATCATTTTGCAATTTGTATTGGTCATCTGATGACTTTACAAGACGGTAAATGACAGTATCATCAGCAAATAATCTAAGAGCGCTACTCAGATTGTCTCCTATGTCATTAAGGTAGATCAGGAACAAAAGAGTGCCTATAACACTTCCTTGGGGAACGCCGGATATTACTTCTGATTTACTCGCTGACTTTCCGTCTGTTACTACGAAGTGTGACCTCTCTGACAGGAAATCACAAATCCAGTCGCACAACTGACGCAATATTCCATAGGCACGCAGTTTGGTCAGAAAACCCTTGTGAGGAACGGTGTCGAAAGTCTTTTGGAAATCTAAAAATATTGAATCAATTTGACATCCTCTGTCAATCACACTCACTATTTCATGAGTATAGAGAGCTAGTTGTGTTTCACAAAAAGAAACCGTACTGACTATGTGTCAATAAATCGTTTTCTACTTTATACTTCATAATGTTCGAACACGGTATATGTTCCAAAACACTACTGCAAATCGACGTTAGTAATATGGGCCTGTACTTTAGCGGATTACTCCTATTTCCCTTTTTGAAAATGGTGTGACTTCAGCAGTTCTCCAGTCCTTAGGTATGGGTCTTTCTGTGAGCGAGCAGTTTTATATAATTGCTAAATATGGAGCTATTGTATCAGCATACTCTGAAAGGAACCTGAGTGGTATACAATGTGGATTGGGGGCCTTGCCTTTATTAAGTGATTTAAGCTGATTTACCACACCGAGGATATATACTTCTATGTTTCTCATCTTGGCAGTTGTTCTTGATTGGAATTCAAGAATATTTACTTCGTCATCTTTGGTGAAGGAGTTTCGGAAAACCGTGATTAATAGCGCTGCTTTATAGGCACTGTCATCAGTGACTTCACTGTTGCTATCGTGCAGTGAAGGTGTTGATTGCTTCTTGCCACTGGTGTGCTTTATGTATGACCAGAATCTCTTTGGATTTTCTGCCGGATACCGGGACAGAATTTCATTGTGGAAATTATTAAAAGCATCTCGCATTGAAGTACGCATTGTATTTCGAATCTCTGCAAAGCTTTTCCAATATTGGGGATTTTGCGTTCTTTTAAATTTGGCATGCTTCTTTCGTTGCTTCTGCAACAGCGATCTGACC
Source organism: Schistocerca piceifrons (assembly GCF_021461385.2). NCBI lineage: Eukaryota > Metazoa > Arthropoda > Insecta > Orthoptera > Acrididae > Schistocerca > Schistocerca piceifrons. Next base: position 620,229,053 of record NC_060149.1, read on the forward strand.
CGTTTTATCTACCATGGGGGATCAGTACCATCACTTATTAATTAATTTGGTATGTATCTCTCAATTGCCGTCGATACTATCTCTTTGAAACCATTCCACATCTTTTCTACACTTACATGATGAGATCGGAAGGACTGTAGACTGTCTCTTAAAAAGGCGTTAAGAGCAATTTTATCAGCTTTTTTAAGGACTTATACCTCCCGTTTCTTTTTGATGGTTGTAGGTGTTACGATATTCAGCCTAACAGCAACTGGCTTTTGATCGCTAATCCCTGTATTCGTCATGATACTCCCTATTTGTCCAGGATAATTTGTTGCTAAGAGGTCAAGTATGCTTTCGCAACTATTAACGCTTCGAGTGGGCTCATGAACTAATTGTTCAACATAATTTTCTGAGAAAGCATTCAGTACAATTTCGGATTACGTTTTATGCCTGCAGCCGGTTTTAAACGTACAATTTTTTCAGCACGTCGAGTGTAGATATAAGTCACCACCGACTATAATTGAATGAGTGGGGTACCTACTTGAAATGAGACTCCAGTTTTCTTTGAACTGTTCATCAACAATACCTTCTGAGTCACGAAGTCGGTAAAACGATCCTCTACCCAAACTATTTCGCAGGAACAATCTACTTCAGTTTCACTACAAGGTAAGCTACTTCTGACAGCATTAAATACTCCACAACCAACTGTATTTAATCTATCCTTTCTGAACACTGTTAGATCGTTTGAAAAAATTTCGGCTAAACTTATTTCTGGCTTTAGCCAGCTTGCTGTACCTATTACTATTTGAGCTCTCTATTAAGGGTTGGAGCTCTTGTTTTCCAACACAGCTACGACGTTTACAACTGCAATACCGATCGTTTCTACAAATACCTTAGTGTGCTTTACCTGCCCCCTAGGCAGACGCCCTTTCCGTGGTTTCCTGAGACCCTCTAACCTAAAAAAAACTCATAGTCCCTTCCACAGTGCCCCCGCTACACGTGTAGCCGCTTCCTGTGTATAGTCGACTCCTGACATATTAAGCGGAATCCGGGAACTGTTTCATGAAATTTCTTAGGTCGAGATATACCATTGCACAGTATGAAGTTAACAAATACGTTTATTATTACTGCCGTTATCGCTATTAAATTTTTAATTCTGCTGCTGCTATGCGCGTACTTGAGAAAGAATTTAATGCTCCTTAGTCATTTTTAGAAGCAGTTCCCAAAAAATAGGTGAATATTTTGTTCGCAGCAAATGGATGCGGCGTTATGTGACAACTGTACCGTAACAAATGGTTATTTAGTTCTTTTCATCTGTAGTGAAGACTTTTCAAGTTAATATCGGACATCTCTAGTTATTCTTAGACAACATTAAAATTAAATTAGCCGATGAACACGGTACTTCATAAGAGAAATTGCGTTGTATTACTTCAAGAACTTGCGTTTAGCAGCGACGCTTGCTAACGCTGGCAGTAAACGCCACTTTCAAAGCCAGAGGATTTTCGTATTTTCTGTTAATTCATATCTTCTGTTCATTATCTTCATATGGTCGATGCCACCTATTTCAAATAGAGGAAATAAAAAAAAATACTGCAGAAGATCAACAGTTTTTCGTTGTAATACACTCATTCTAGGTGGCCCAAATTCATATCTTCCCGGAATTACTCTGATTGTAATATCACTTCAACACTGCAGAAAAATATTTCATTGTGGCAAAACTCACATCCGACTTAGAGAGTTGCCAACCTGAAATTCTAGCTCTGTGGAACACCAGTTTCAGTAAAGTGCTGTTGCGAAGACTGTTTACCACTGGTCTTTGGTTCAAATGGCTCTGAGCACTATGGGACTTAACATCTATGGTCATCAGTCCCCTAGAACTTAGAACTACTTAAACCTAACTATCCTAAGGACATCACACAACACCCAGTCATCACAAGGCAGAGATAATCCCTGACCCCGCCGGGAATCGAACCCGGGAACCCGGGCGCGGGAAGCGAGAACGCTACCGCACGACCACGTGCGGCGGACCCCACTGGTCATTCTCACCGGGAAATACGTAATTGATTTATTCGACTCCATAGGTATACCGCAACAGTAATTTCGTGTGCAAGCAATGCTGACGAACTGCAGTATTAAATTGTGCCATGGCTTCCATTTCTATAAATTCATGACCTAAACTGGCTCCGCGTCATTTCAAACTCCAGGTACTGCAACGTCTTACTGACAGCAACAGGTGTGCGTACTACAAAATTAGTAGTTCCTTTAATGTGATTCTGCAATTATTTAAATAAAAGTCGCATGACCGCTACATTAGAGGTTTCATTTCGTTGTTCCTTTCGTTCTGGGAGAAGAGTATTCTGGGTAGTAAGCTTTTCCCATTGTAACCAGCGAAATGCAGCAAAATGTGGCCACTAATCGCTTCACAAACTGCTATTTAGTGCTGTTAAGATGATTTATTTTAACTTTGTTGTAGGTGAAGGAATTTAGTTTAATCTTAAAACAACTTCAGCAGGAATGCTCGCAAATTTACCGAATAAAAAAAGGTTACTGTCCAGGTAGGAAAAGGTTTGAGAAACAAAATTTGCACATGAAACTTCCTGGCAGATTAAAACCGTGTGCCGGACGGAGACACGAACTCGGCATCACACGTTGTGTTCCTGAAACTGTAGCAATCGTAAATTGAATCTGAGTTTACCCTCTTAAGGTATTGCACAGCTAAAAATACAAAACGATTAATAATATAAAATACTCCAGCCAGAGCAACATGATCTGCACCACAACGTGAATCTAAATTTTACCTTCAGTCTCTAGGAATGGTGTCATTATTATCACTATATATGATGTGTAGAGACACATACATTTACATCATCCTCTAAACAATACTCACAAAGAAATAATTCATGAAATCTACTTTCAAAGCGTGTAATCGGGAATGATTTTGACTTCTTAGGCGAAGAAAGTGCTCTTCACCTTCTATTGCACTTCTCTTCCTCCTGCCCTGTGATGGGTTCTTACTTGCTTAACGTCACAGTTCGAGGAATTTCATAAACGTCTTGCGCTTTGTGAAGATAGATACAGTATCAGCACCATTCCTGTGCCGTAGGATACACCAATTCGACGATGCATCGCTAGGTGAAGAGGGTGGCGGAGGAAAGCAACGTCAACCATCTTTGTCGCCCTGGACGTACAGAGGCTGCCACAGAGGATCAAGTCTATAGTGTACTCCACTGCAGTGATGAAGACCCTTTCACGACTAGCACAGAAATTAGGAACATCCTCCAGCTAAGTGTGAGCAGGTCACCATTCGTCGTCGTCTCAACGAGAAAGGGAGGTATGGACGACAATCGGCGAAGGGATGACCAAACTGTTGTCACAATTTGGGGTTGGATATCAGCTAGTGGTTGCAGCGTTCTGTGGCAATTGGACCGTCCGTTTTCTAGTTATTACTGCTACGAAATACTGTATAACGTAATGATTTCTTTGTTCGTCAGAGATTTTCGGAGGCTGAATAATCTTCCAACATTAACATTCTCCTGCTCACGCAGCGAGCTGTGTAAAAAACTGGTTTCAAATGAATGTAGACGTTGAGCTGTTGGACTAGCCTCCAAAGGTGCAGACCTCAGTCCCATAGAGCACGTATGGACAAAAATGCAGAAAATTATTAGGAGCGGAAGAGCAGCACCGACTACCATGCCGGAGCTGTCCGAAATAGTTCATGATGCGAGGGAGTGTTGTCACAGAAGAACAGACTCGTCCGGAAACTTTTGCCTCCATTTTCCGGCAGCAAAATGCAGTTGCAGAGCAGGGTGGAAACTGGGCACGGTACTGAATTATTGTGTTGCTATCGAGAAAATTTTGTTTACGGAAAATGAACGTGTTGTACTCCCTCGAAGAAGAGGGAAATTCGTTTGTCTTTGCTCTCTCTCTCTCTCTCTCTCTATTTCTCTATCTTTCTTTTTCCCTCTCTCTCTCTCTCTCTCTCTCTCTCTCTATCTCTCTCTCCCCACCCCCCCTCTATATCTCTACTTTTTCAATAGACTCTTGATTTCAAATGTTTTTACTACCATTGATCAAAAATACTGAGAAAAAAATGAAACTGTTTTTGTTTTGTCCCATGACACATGACGTCAGTGTTAATGAAGGCATCAAAGAGAAAGTACTTGGTGGTTTTTCCGTCGAGAAAAAGTACCATTTTAGTTTGTGTTCTCTTTATCTACATGCAGGCAGAATAACAATACCGACAAAACACAAAGGAGATACCATTTCCATTTAACGCCAAACTCAGATCATGCCGAGAAACAGTGATGCAAGACCAGCGGGTAGACGTAAAGTCGAGCATTTCAGTCCTCTACATCCTCAGATATATACTTATGAATACTTTAAAATTATGTATCATACTTTAAAATTATGAATTCTCATCACTTATTGCATAGTAGGAACTGATTGCTTAAAGCACTATGTCATTCTACCAATAGCTTACGTTTCATTTACGAAATTGTGTAATATGCTTTGTGATGTCACACCTTTTCCATGAAAAAGAAATGAAGCAACGAGCGAAAGTGGCGCAGGGCGTCTTCGACGGAAATGCAGACTGTTTATCTGACTTTGAATTATATGAACGGAACTATGAAGAATATAAGCTAACTGAAAGTGACACGAACGGTGTTCTGCTAGGTTTTATCAGAGCTGCTTAATTTGGAGATGTTGCGTGTGGCAAAGTGTGAGAAACTTAATAACTGCCAACGCAAATGCCACACAGTTTCGACACGGTGATAGCAACGTTATCCATGTGGAATCTGTTCGTGCGAAAAATGGTATGAGAGTCTCTTAAGCTTATATTCTGTCATCATGATTGAAATGTACCAGAAGATGCAGTTGAATTTCACTGTTATGATATCTATCTTACGACGAAAGTTTTGATGAAATGAAATAAAAACTGTTTCTTTCAGGCATAGTTTTGAAATGATTCCAGTGTAACACAGAGTAATCAAAAAGTATGTTTACAAGGAAACGTATCTCTTCTGATACAGATGCAAAAAGAAAAATACGAAAAGCATTTCTTGATTTGGAACTTCACGTTATTCGTAGCATACATAGGCTCATCGTGGATGTTGCGTTTTGCAATCGATGCTCTGTGGTTGTGTCTTCATTTGTGCGCCTATCCTCCATGGGTAGTATCATTGAAATTGATCTCAAAAAATGTTTTCCAAGTCAATTACTATAAAAAAGGTTTCTTACCTACTCATAAATTTTACAGTGTAACTACTGCAGATGTTCTAGTACCAACACTCCAGTCCCTAAGCCCAGCTACAGAAATTCAGATAAGACTCATTGACCTTTACTTTGGGTATTTCAGCGCCCGGCCGCCACGTTTTCAAGACCTCCCAAGGTTGGTATACTCCCTGCTAGAAGTATAACTGAATCTTGTCAACAAGGCAGGATATGTTTGGCAAATCTGTGAACGACGAGTTTCTTACTGGATGACGCAGAATTAGCCTATAAAACTAATTTTATATATTTGCATTATTCCTATTAAACAATCTGAGTGATTTTTCACATAAGCTGTGAAATAAAGTTATCAATTTGACAGAGCTACAATCAGTCTGATCAGTGATCAGTAAGGAAATTTCGTTTCATTTATTTATGAAATGCCACATTTCCATACTACTTCATTGTGACACAACACAGCAAGTAAACATAGACTGCTTCGAAAGCCAGAATGAGTACTATCTTTCTAATTTGTGGTGATTAGGTACGCTCCTGTTACAGATACCTTATGTTTTATTGAAATAGACTTTCATCCTACGGATATCGTGCTAATATGAATTTCGTGTGAATTAGCACGGCGCATATTTTAAAAGAGTTTTCCGTTACTTAATTGAACACAGTAGTAAATATCAGAGGGAAATTAATCATCAACAGTATCTTCTCTCGCTTTGTTTAAAACGGTCTTAAACGCTAAGGCAGTTTACCGACTCCCTGCGTGTAGAAACATAATGGATTTCAGTTAAAGATGTTGTCAAACCAGAGACAACTGTTTATCGATAAGGCGCTCAGAAGGTAAACATTTGAGGGCGTAAGGTCAGAAGAATAAGTGCGTGGGGGATCACTTTTGAAACTCCTGGATGGTTTTGTTAGTAAAGCCGGCAGACTACGTTATCGCGTAATACCAACAAGTGATGAATTTTTGTACGTCGTTTTTCTTACACAGCGATCGATACTGTTTTAGTCGTTGGCAAAAAATACCAGCTGCGGTATAATCAACCTTGGGGAGGTTTCCAGAATGTACCACAGACTTTTCGAGTCACCAAAGGAAAAATATTATGTCCACACTGCCATTTTTTCGAGTTTTTGTCTTTTATTAGGACTCGGTCATTAATTCTTCTTAAGACATTTTTGTAAAGGCATTATAACTAGTCACTAATAAGAGTATTGCGTTGCAATCCTCGCTGCCTCACTGAGCCAGCTAATGACGATCGATCAAAAATGTATTAATAGTCAACGCTTTTGTAGTCTTAAATTAGAGCATACGGTACCCATGCTCCCGACTTTTGAACCCTATCTATTGAGTGAAAATGTCGCGCGACGGTAAAATGGTCGCACTTCGTTATGGGTCTCTGTTATTGGGGCTTCTTGAATGTACAAAACCATTTCTGCCAGAACGATATTTCTTGAAGAAAAAATATGTTTTGCTAATGTGTTTTGCCGAAAAGCTGTCGCATCACACACAATATCAAGATTCAGAGCAGTCTCTGCTGCCTTCACCCCTCTGCTAAAGCCAAATCGAACAATATATCGCAGATGTCAGAACTTTTTCCACTTGCAACTTTAATTTATCGCACTTAAACAACGTTCATAAGTTTCAAATACGCAAAATCCCAATCGTAACTGTGGTACAACCTGACTAAAAGAAGGGATCGGTTAGTAGGACACATTCTGAGGCATCAAGGGATCACCAGGTTAGTACTGGAGGGAAGCATGGGGAGTAAAAATCGTAGATGGAGACCGAAAGATGAATACAGTAAGCAGATTCAAAGGGATGCAGGTTGCAGTAGTTACTCGGAGATGAAGAGGACTGCACAGGATAGAGTAGCATGGAGAGCTGCATCAAACCGGTTTTTGGACTGAAGACCACGACTACAACAACAACTGTTGGGGGGTAAATAGGATAACTTCAAACAAGAAAATGACCGATGACAAATACACTCATAGCGCACCGCCACGTTCACCTGGTCGGAGGCGTCTAATGTTGGCGGCGGGCTGCGTATGGTAGGTAACCAGTAGCTGCTGTGGGGCGAGGAACCTCTCGAACGCAAATTGTGCTGATTTTGATGCAGCAACGAGCTGTCTGTTGGACATGTTTCTGTAACTTATTGCCATTTTTGGTGGATTAGAAAATGAAACGAATCATGTTTCCGGATCCATCAGACTGATAACCTTAACAGAAATCCAATTTGCGATTTAAAGAATCTAGGGAAGCGAGTGGACCCGAGCGCGCGACTTTATTTTTACAGAGCACGAAACTTACCACTTCTTCTTCTTCTTCGAATCTTCTTGTTCTTCACTAGACCACAAGCAGATACATTTCCGTAACTCCTCGAGAAGGCTTCTTCCATAAATTTCCGAATCCCATAGTGTTGCCAGATCGTGCGTATGGCGGGGGGGACGACTCGGACTTCATCTCTGTGGTGGCCGACCAGCAGCCACGTTTTATGTCTGATAATGTACTTTCTTTTCATTTAGATGAAATATTCTGAATGGCTTCCTTTTCAGATGTGATATTGAGTAAGTGAAATTCATTGTTTGAATCCAGATTTGACGTTTGGCTCATAAGTTTCGACTGCTCTCTTCTGGCAAGTTCCGAGAAGGCCTCATCTACATTAGGAATGATGGACATAATGAAAATAAGTATACCACAACAGTATCATGTTGGCTCAGTGGTAACGCACTCGATTTCCAATGTGCTGGTCGATGTACAAGTCGGTTTGGATCTTGCTCGAGAAACAGTGCAGTTTGTAACTCTTTTTCTCGTTTTCAGTATTCGATCTGTAACCGGCCAGGACGAAATTCAGTGACCAAATCCTAAGACAAGCTCTTCATTACAAGCCCATCATCTACTCAGTACATTGTAGGAGTGAGTAGAAGTGTCTATTTAGGAAATACTGAGAAACAGCACAAGAAAGTTTCAGAAAAGGCTCCACGGGACTATTAAATGACAGCAATTTTTATGTTGTTTGTCATTTAGGAGATCATCACCCGAGACAAACATTGCTGAAGCAATGAATACTCAGGTAAATCTGGAAGTGACAACATACTGTATACCAAAGTTGCAAGATTTTTCACCTCTTTTTTATGTATCTGCATCAGAAGAGGAACTCTTTCCTTGTAAATATGCATTTTAATTACTTTGTGTTTGACTTCAATCATTTCACAACTGTGACTGAAAGAAAGAGTTTTCTTTCATTACATCAAAACTTTCGTTGTAAGATAGAAATGAAAGTGTATAATTTAACTGCATCTTCTGTACATTTCAAGCGTAATGGTAGACTATATGCTTCAAAGATTCTCAAGCCTTTTTCTGCATGAGCAATTTCTACACGAGTAGCTTCGTAGTTACTGTGACGAAATTGTAAGACACTTGCGTTAGCAGCTATTAATTTTATTAACCTCACCCACACAATGTATCTCCAAAATGCGTAGGTTTGATAAAATCTAGCAGAATACCTACCGTATCACTTTCAATTATGCTCTTCATAACGCCATTCATGGAATTTCCGGCGAAGGCGCCCTGCGAGACTTTCACTAGGTATATAATTTCCTTTCATGGAGAAGGTATGACATCACAGACCATACCATACCATTTAGTAAATGAGACGTACATTATTGGTAGAATGGCGTAGAGGTTAAAGGGCAGTGGGTCCAGCTTTCGCAGCCATGAAGTGCGGGCGTGATTTGTGTTTCCGCCTGTGGGGCGCGTGCACTCGCTTTTGTTTACTATCAGCGACCATCACTTGCGTCACATTTGAGAGTGGTAAAGCATGACCAACCGTTTCTGAAAATCCGCTCTCCGATTAACCTTCTGCAGTCATTAGGCCTACACGCTTCCAAAGGCTTTGGAAGTGGAACGATTCCCAGGTGACGCAGCTAAAATCCCTGCTTCCGAGATTTTGAGCATACTTTTGCCCATCTTAAACTGTACGGTGCACTTCAAAGTCATCAATGATTTAATAACACCAGTCAAGTAGTGCGCTTTTTCCAGGTCGATAGTAATGTCTGCACGGTCACTGTCGACTACATTGGCTTGGGCATGTCCACCGTATGACTTTTCGAACTACCATTCGAGCTCCCAGCGGAAGATGTTATCACTGCTTTCCTCTTCCATGTCACTGTACATGGTCACATTGCTGAACGCTGGGAGCAATTGCAAATGTACCCCGTTGTTAACGATGAACGAAAGATCACCATTGATCTCCATTGCTATGTGCCGTCTTACCTACAAATCAGCAGCTGCTGCACAGTCATTATACACGATAGCCAACCCAAGACCTGTTCCGGTTGAGGCAAAGAAGACCACTTTAGGTCTGAGTGTCTTCAGAGGCTCATCACCCAGTTCACAGCTGCTATCATTGTGCCTCCGATTCCGCCGAGAGTTTTACCGATCACCTATTCATCGGCACTCTCTTATCCTCTTGCCGTCTGTCATCAGTAGGACCACGTAACAGTCTCCCTTTGAGCTGCCACGAATAACCCTGGGCTCTAGTATACGTTTCATGCTCATAAAGTAGGAGATGAGGTACAGGCAGAAGTAAAGCTGTGAGGATGGGCCGTGAGTCATGCTTGGGTAGTTCAGACGGTAGAGTACTTGCCTATGAAAGGCAAAGGTCCTGAATTCAAGCCACGGTCTGGAAAACAGCTTTAATCTGCCAGGAAAGTTCCACAATTTTACAATATGGAATAACTGTTTTACACAGTCTGCAAACATGAGACACTTGAGACTGAAACAAATTGAACAGTGTAACTGAAAAGTAGGGTACTGGAGACTATTACAGATTCAGTTATTTCTGCATCTGGGAACACTATTATTTTCTAATGTAAAATATAAGGAAATTGTTGGTATGTAGTAATATTTTTGTTATACTGATCTACCAGTGATAACACATATCATATAAGGGTGGTGAAGAATTAAGTTGTATCTGAAATTGGTATTGTTTTGCTGTTATTATCATGCTGTCTCTAATTAAGACTTATCCAATGATGGCGTACAAATTACTAAAACTCTTCACACAAAAACCAGTAGAAGTATTAATATTTTTTATTGTTAGATGTGTAACAACAAAAAGCACTTACCTCAAGTTTCCAGTGATATTCAACATAGCCACAGATGTTCACTCCTTACACCTGTTAGCTATGTCAGATACTTAAAATATCAAAAGCTGACTTGTCACTGAGCATTTAGAAGACACACATCAAAACCGATTTTCCAAGCAAAAACTGATTATCTAACAGAATAGCCACAATTATCTAGAAATGCTGTGGTGTGAAACTAGGCAAGAGAGGATCAGAGGGGCCCAACACATAAATGTACACAGTTAAGAACTGCTGACAACAACATGAACGTTGGCAATATTAGACAAGAAATCCTTCTAACTACTGCTACCCTTGACAAATTTTCAAGTATTTTATTCAGTCATCTGAAGTGTCACTAAATATGCAACTGGTTCTGGAATCAAAAGTTTTACATTTACCTGCATAGTTGCAGTTGCTTCAGACATGATGGCACGCCACTAGGCAGCAGGAAAGCAGGAGGGCGTAACTCATTAAAATACACTTTTACGACCTCTTGATCTCCAGATGCACAATGGCAATGTTTGACAGAAAATTCAGGTATCGATTCAGTCATCTTATTCAGTTATCTGAAACATCACTATCTATGCCAACAGAGGAAAGCATGATATGTTAGAAGCTGAACAGCTTCTCTCTTTTGGATTCCACAGCTTAATGTAACAACATAACCTCTGTCACTTGTTTCACTTAGAATGGTTAGGAGATGTGAAAATTCTGCTTAAGTATTAAGCCTCAGAACCATTATAAATGGAACGCTGCCAGAGCTTCTCCCATTTCATTACAATTAATATATTCACATATATCCACTAATTTATTAATGCCAGATTTGACATGCTATCTACTTATCGCTGTGCAGGATAGCCATGCAGCGCAGCCGTGCGGGATAGCCATGTGGTCTGAGGCGCCTTGTCACGGCTCACGTGGCTCCCTCCTTCATAGGTTTGAGTCCTCCCATGGGCATGGGTGTGTGTGTCATCCTTAGTGTAAGTCAGTTTAAGTTAGATTAAGTAGTGCGTACACTTAAGGACCAATGACCTCAGCAGTTTGGTGACTCATGACCTGAGCAGTTTGGTCCCACAAGACCTTACCACAAATTTCCAAAATATCTACTTACATATGGAGATATGTATACAAAATGGAATATTTTAAATAAATGCCTCAATAACGATAAAATCACATCTCAAAATGTTATATAACAGTGATGAGGTTGTACTGTCTGGTGGGTGTTACCCATCTTTAATCAAATCATCTATACATAATTAATGAGGACAATGTGCTAAACAATGGTAAATCAAGTTTGGATTATCAATAATATAACAGAAAGAATAAATTGCTACTCACCATAAAGAAGACACACTGAGCTGATGAAATGCACAACTATTAGACTATTACAGATTTGTTGTACAGCGTCTCCAGACTGTCAAGCTTTGTGTTTGAACATAATTGATGTAATGTCACCATACAATACATGCAATACCTTTTTAAAGTTATGAGAACAGTATGTTATACCACTTAAGTAAATTAAGAAAAAAAGGAGATGTCACTGTGGAGCCTTGATGCACACCATGTTTTATTTAAATGACCCACCGTATTGTTTAACCAACTTAAATTGTTTCCTGTTGCTCACATGATTTTATGAATCCATACACAGTCCTCTAAGAACCAGGTTCCACTGATTGTCAACTGATATGGTGAGAATGATGCAACCTAAGCCATTATCAAGATCAAGGAACACTCCACTAACATACTGTTTGTTCTTTATTGCAGTTACTATTGTGCTTATGTAACTGTACTGCAGTTACAGAAGTTAAGTAGCTCCTCAGTTGGCATGATGAGGCTGACTGCATTCCATTCAAGTCCCCTCAGAGAAAAAGAATTTTCTCTCATTATGAGGAATGGAACTCAAGTCCTAAACATAGCTTTCAGTAACACTGACCATCCAGGTGTGGTGATGAAGATACGGTATAGCATACTACACATAATCTCTCTATAATTTTAATAATACTACATCTCAGAAGTATAGTAGCTCAAGATAAGGATATTACTATACTGTTTGTTAATCCCATCTTCAAATATATAATCTATTCACAAATGAGAAAAGCAAGGTATTGCACCATATTGCTTCACATACATCAAGATCAAATAAAATGTCGATTGCGTATACATTTATCCATAGTGAGCATGCAAAAAGAGAATGGAAATGGTCTGCATTCTTAACTTGTAAAATGAAACATTTTTTTTAATGAAGGCTATATTTACACTCAGTATGAAGCAACAACGGTCCAATTTAGAGACCTCAGATATCTGGCAGCAAATGCAGCAGATTATTTTAAACAACAAGGGAAGGAAGTTGACATTGTTAGTGTCCATGAACCTAGAATTACCAATGACAATATATCATTCTTAGTTTAAAATTAACCTAATATAAGATAGAAATTATTAATGCCCTGTGTTTCTAAGAAATAAAAATGTTTAGTGTACTGAATAAAGGTTTACTACTGTATGAACAGACAATACAACAAGAAAATCCTTCAGGGAGCACGCAAAAGGAATTACAGTGGACTAATGCTTGTGGTTTACACACAGTGACAAATATACCTAATCTTAACGTTGTCCAAGGTAACATAGAGTGAACTCAAAACACAGTAAAATACATATAATATTAATAATTTTATTACATGGAATTACTGTCTTTCACAGTCTGCAAACAAGAGGTACTTGAGACTAAAACAAATGGAATAGTGTAACTGAAGAGTAGTTTACAGGAGCCTGTTACAAAATTTGTAATTTCTACATGTGGGAATATGTTTATGTTCTGCTGTGAAAAATAAGGCAATGGTTGATATACACTAATGTTGTTGTGATACTAATCTACAAATAATAGCCCATATCATACAAATATGGTACCAAATTAAGCTGATTCTGAATTGGTATTCTTTTGATGTTACTATCATGCTGTCACTAATTAAAACTCATACAGTGACACTGTATGAAACACTAAACCTCTTCATAAAGAAACCAACAGTACTGACACTTTTGTCCTTAGGTGTACAAAACAGACAATGCTTTGCTCAGATCTTAGTGTGTTATTCAACAATGCTATAGATGTTCATTGCTACATCTCTTTACTGTATCAATACTTGAGATGTCCAAAACTGAGTTCTTGCTGGCCATTTAGAGACACCACTCAATGCCAACTTTCAAGTAACAACTGACTGTCTTACAACATAGTCAGGGGATGGGATGCTGTGTTCCTAGGCAAGAGAGAATCAGAGGCACTCAAGACATAAGTGTACACAGTTAAGAATTGCTGATTACAACCTGAGCTATAAAAATGTTATACAGGAAATCTTTCTTCCTGCTAATATTGTAGACAAAATTTTCAAGCACTTTATTCAGTGATGTGGAGGATCTCTACCTATGCAAGTACATAATAGTATTACATTCTGTGAGACCACAGAAAGCACTTGATTTTCATATCTCTGCTCACCTGTTATAATATCTTATATCTCCCATTACCTGCTGGTGTTACCTGTCTGTCCGGATGAGTGAATGGAAAGAATGTTGTCTCAACTGACAAAAGGAAATGGATATTGGGCATGGTTGGGAGATTGTATTTCCAGGTTATATGAGCAACTGTAAAACAATAGATCTTGAGTTATTTGTTGATTATTGCTCAAGTGGAATTATGTAGAAGTTTTTGGGAATATAGAGCTCCACTTTAAGTATTAAGAAGCACAAGTCACTGATACGAACACTGAAAAAGTGTTTCCATTTGCACAACAATTCATACAATCATACTAACACATTAATGTATTAATATATGAGCTATAACTATTTCTTCTTACATAAACAGATTAAAACATGGTACAGTAGATTTTACAAAATTTGTCTCTCAGAACTGACAATATATCATATAATAAATCCAAATAACTACAATCAGGTTTTTTACTGGTATGTGTTTGATATCCCTGTGTCAATATTTTATCTGTGCACAAATGTCAAAGACAAATTATCACACCATTCATATTTAAGGTAATGTGTAAAAGTATGCTGCAGATTAATCCTCATGAATATGCAATAAGAGAATGGTAACAATGTGAATTCGTAAACAGTAAAGTGAGAATATGGCATGTTTGAATCCATGCTTTTGTTATACCAAGTACGAAGCAACCAACTTCCCACTCACCAGTATCGAGAATACTCTTATGAAAGTAGCAAATTTCTTCAAATATCTGGGGCAGAAGATTATAATTTTAGTGTCTGTGAACTCTTAACTATCATGAAAAATATATCTGTCTTATAAGAAGTGAGATAAAAATATATATATATATATATTATTGGTATGTGTCTCCAAGATATGAAAATCAATGTTGTACAAAATGAACATCTCTTATTAAAAGAATTACCTTTTGATGAAGAGTGTCTTCCAATGAAGACACAAAAGTATGCTGAAGGAGACTAATGTAAGTGGTTTACCTATATTTGTCATACTCTTTCTTCCATACATCTATCTACTGTTGCATAAAGTGAACATTCAATAAACCTGGATAAATATGAGGCAAATATTAAATGTAATTTTATAATGCATTATTTACTGTATTACAATGACTGCATTATTGCTATAGTTAAGTCTGATATTATTGAACTGTTATAATATAATTATGTTAATAGATAATATTAGGCAATCTATGGCTTCTGCATGAAGTAATAGCATTATGTAGTGATTTGAGAAGAGAGGATCTTTATGATATACAGAAATGTTTCCCTTTTGCATTATCATAGCAATACACACATAAATGATAGAATAGTTGTAACTTACTATGGTCATTTCTGCAATGAGTATTCTCATTAAAGTTCTTGTTGTCCTGACCTAACAAAGACAAAGAACACTAGCATGCATAGTAATATGTATTTTCATCTCAAACCTACTAAAATTACTGAGGTGTTGTTTAGATGTCTAATACTAGAAACCAATGAGCACAGGACACTCATTATTATTTAACATTAGGACATATGTTTTTTTCTTATACTATTTAGACACAGATAACACTTCAAATAGCAAAAGCAGATTCATTATTGACCTTTTAGATGATACTGACCACAGTTGGTTCCACAACCAAAAGTTTCATGTCTACCAGTATAGTTATAGTTCCCTCAGAGGACAGCAGTAGGTCACAGCTCATTCAGATACACTATTTTGCACTCGTGATCTCCACATACACAATGACAATGTTTCATAATGAAATCTAGGTACCTATTCAGTCATCTTACTAAGTTATATGAACCACCACTGTCTATGCAAAACAATAAAAGCATTATTGTCTTTCAACTCAATGGACAACTTTCTGTTAACTTATCAGTAGAGAAGAGTGTTGTAGCCTGGAACAATTTCCACGCTCTGGCCAGCCCTGTAGTAGAAGTTTAATATACTTGATGATTCCATTTTAAAATAATGGAAGCACTTTGAGTGTGATGCAGTCTTTCTCTGATATTAAAAAAGCTACTCCAGAAAAGTAAGGTCTTTCTAAATGTAAAAAACTGTTCCAAAGAAGAACATGGTCATGTACCTAAGAATAAGTATTCTATTCAGTCTGAAAAGTATTCTAACTTATAATATTTCATCAGCACCTCATTCAATAATCTATGTACTACATTACTATTCTACTGCATGCCAAAAACAAGGAACTAAATCAGATTAAGAAGAAATATTAGAAATACAACTAATAAGCTAAAAATATTCTGAAACTGAATTTACTGGAAAACATGAGAAATTCCCATTTTTGAAGAGCACAAATTTGTGAGAATACTAATGAAATTTAATTCATTGGTAAATATCATGAGTCAGAAGTCAAACAGCGTCTAGCTGCTTGATTTTATACTTCAGTTTAATGCCATACTCTCTCCTACTTGTTTTACTTAGAAATGTTTGGACTTATGAAATTCCAGCTTAAGTATTAAGTCCCACATTTCTCATAGTTGTAATGCTGCTAAACCTTTTTCCATTTGATTCCAATTAATATATTCACACTAATGCACTAATGTATTAATTTCTGACTTGTCATGCTGTTTACTAACATATGGAGATCAATGTACAACAGGTCATATTTTAGGGTGATGAGTCTCAATACTGATTAAATTTAATCTCAAAAATCTATACAATTATGATGAGGTTTTATTGTCTTGTGTGTGTTACCCCTCTTTAGTTACATCATCTATGCACAGCTAATGAGGACAACAAATTAAATAATGGTAAATACAGGTTGAAGTACCAATAATATTATGAAGAAAATAAATTACTGCTTACCGTAAAGATCACACATTGAGTTGCTGACAGGCACAACCAAAAAAACAGTTACGTATTTGTTGAACATCCTAGCCATGCTGTCAAGCTTTGAGTTGCCACACAATTGATCTACTGCCATTATACAACACAGTGTCACAGGAACAGTACAATATACTGCTTGTATACATTAAGACAACACTATATACCATCATGGAACTTTGGCGGTCACCATGTTTTACATTACGAAGTTTTGATTTAAATGACCTGCCACTTATATTAAGCTATTTGTTGCTCACACATCATGTTATGAATTCAGACAAAGATCCTCTAATAACCATGTTCTACAGGTTGTCAACTAATATGGTGATGATGACACAACCAAGACCGTTTCCAAGATCAAGGGACTCTCCACTAACATACTGCTTGTTTTCTATTGCAGATATTATTTTGCGTATATAACTATATAACTCCTCAATTGGCATGATGTGGCTCACTGCACTCCTTTCCAGCCCCATACCTAGAAAATCTCCTTGGAAGTATGAGGAATGAAACTCAAGTCACAGGGGTGGTTGTCAGTTACACTGACCACACAGCAGTGTGGATGGTTACCTTACATAGTAGACTTTACATAATCTGTCTCTCCATTTTAATAGCACTTTATCTTAGGAATATAGAATCTCAAGATACATAGTTTACTCAGTGTTTCTCACACACATATTTCATACATTCATAAATAACAAAGACAAGCTATTGCACCATATTGCATTGCATATAACAAGATAAAATAAAAAATTGGATGCATTTTATAATTATCCATGGGGACCCTGCAGTGAGGGAATGGAAGTGTTACTCATTTTTAATTTGAGGAAGTGAAATAGGATAAGGTTGGAATTCAGGCTATTGTTACAATAAATGTGAAGCAACAAGATCAACACTTACAGTCCTGGAATACATATCTGAAAATGCAGCAGATTTTTTCTAAAAACCAATAAAGGAAGTTGATAGTGCTGGTGTCTGTGAATCTAGATTACAATGACACTATGCAAAGGCAAATCAGAGTGTCTTTGCCTCATCTCTTTTTAGACAATTATGGTTGTAAGTGTAAAGTCACACATATATTTCCAGCATTGGGACTTTCTTAGTTTGTGCTGGTCTTATCTGCATGTAGCTCTCACACATGCTACTGCCATCACTTGTTAAAAATGCTGGTTGTAGTTCACATGTTGAGGGTATGAGAGCAATGAAATGCGAAACATTTTATATGGAGCAAGGGATGAATGCCCATCAACATCTATAGGCAAATGCAGCCCACATATGTGGAAAACTCTGTTGCTTCGAGTACTGTGAGGTGGTGGTGTTGTAAGTTCGACAACGACCATGAAGTCTTGCATGACAATGAACAGTTGAGGAGACCATGTTTCTCGCTGGCTAATGACAATATTTTTCATGTGGCTGCAATGGTAAAAGCAGATCAGCATTTGCACATCACAGCCACTTCTCTGGAGCATGGCGTATTGTGAGGGAACGCTTACAACATCTTTCATGTGTTCTTAGGGTACCGGAAGGTTTCATATTGGTGGGTGCCTAAGCAGCAGCATGACGTGATGAAAATCGAGCAAATGATGTCTTATGAAAGCTTTCACGACCGGATGACATATCTTCTGGTAAACCTTCCGGGATGTAAGGTCGTGGTCCATGAAACTCTTCAGCTCCTAACGTTTCGTCCAGAGCTGCGCTGGACATCTTCAGAGGGGTGTTTCTCCTCCAGTCAGCAAAACTCACCGGAGGAGAAACACCCCTCTGAAGATGTCCAGCGCAGCTCTGGACGAAACGTTAGGAGCTGAAGAGTTTCATGGACCATGACCTTACATCCCGGAAGGTTTACCAGAAGAAATGATGTCTTCACTGAATCATCTTGCATGGTATTTCAAGAAGAGTGAATGTTTCCTGGACCCCATTGTTATTGACAATGAAACGTAGATATTACAGTGCTGATTTTCAAGTAACAACTGCTATTTGCCATCATAATTGGAACAGGGGATTATGAGTTTCTAGGCAATAGAAGATCAGAGGATCTCAAGACATAATTGTTCACAGATGAGAATTGCTGATTACAACTTGGACTGTGACAATATTATACAAGAGATCTTTCTTACTGCTGCTAGTCTAGACAAAATTTTCAAGCATTTTATTCTGTGATCTGAAGTGTCACTAACTATGCAAACACATAAAAATGTTGCATGTCAGTGAGACAGTAGAAAACATTTGTTTAACATATCTGTACTCCCATATTTCAATATCGTTTTATATCTCCCATTAACAGTTTGTACTGGAGGAAGTCAGGCAATAATGACATACCCAGGTAAAATGGCATAGCAAGGCTATGGACAAAACCATATGAGTGGTGACACCTGCACTAAGCAGTGTAAAAAGGTCGATAGGCAACCCACTTCCTCCGTATATGGTGATGAGCTACCAGCTTTCACATTGCTACTGTGAACGAAAAACTTATAGGTAAGCCTCCAACTTTTTACTTTTATTCACATATATACATTTATTAGTGCTGTAGTAATTACATGTTTGAGAAAAGTATAAGTTATGTTTTGAGAGGTAGAAGATTCTGCTAGAGAACACAGTAGTTGAAAGTTTCTCGAATGGATTAAGGAAGGTGTGTCAGGCTACAAAAACATAACAAGTATCAGAGTAAAATGGCACGATAGGTCATTTTCTACAGTGTGGACACTAGTTCTAATCTGTGTGATCTTTGATGTTAATTAAGATATTTATTTCACATATCTGTTTAAATTTAACAAGAATAGCGATAGACCATTCTATAATAAAATAAATTAAGTGAAACATTAAACATGAACTGATAAATATGCTATTATTCACAAATCCGATGACATTACATACTCTAATTTCAGATGGCAGGTAATAAATTAAGAAAATCATCAAGACACTCTTGGGATGTGTTGTAGATGCTGCAGGCTATGTATACTGTTACCAGCAACAAGATGGGATGGCTGCAGGCATTTAAGGAATTGGCAGTTTCCCAGACTATGCTTACAAGACGAACTACAAATATGAACAAAATCTTCAATGGTGTTCAGAAAATATTGGGTAGATTCCAGCCAACTTTCAACACTACACTGAAGCGTGAACTGGTACAACACCTGCAACTATTGGAATTGTGCATATTTGGTATGACTATGAATGAGTGCACTTCAAATAGCTAAGAAAATCAGAAATGTATCTTAGTTCTGGGAAAGAAATTTTATATGGAAAAAACCTTTTTGCAGCAACAGTGATGCTTGGAAAGGGAATCAGAATCAGAATCAGAATTTTTTATTATCCCATAACATACAAAGTCAAATCACAGATTTGATGTACAGGGTACTCATCAACATTACATTTACATAACAATTACAATTTGTATATACAGTATTACAAAAACAATATTCAACACTCAAGTTTTCATGTATTACAAGGTAATATATAACAACAGTGTTTACATAGTGAACATACTTTTACAATCATTTGTTTGACACAAAACTGCTAAGCTTAATTTACAGGTGATGTGTCCTTGCTCAGACTTCCACATCATCATTCATAAATTCTTCTATGGAGTAATAACATTTCTCCACTAATAACTTGTGTAGCTTTGGTTTCAGTTGCTCTAGCTCCATGCTGTATACAAAAATAATCAGTTCGTAGATGTACAAACAGAGGCCACTTAATATTTTTAGATCTTTATTGTGCACTTGACAAGTTCCACATCATAATGGCTTCCATACTGCGTGATTGATCAATGGAACACGAAACCAACTAACTAACTATTTGCAAGCACGTGATAGTTTTAACCATCTTCATTTGATCATATGATGAAACTGTTAGTCGGTGGATGACAAAGATGTCATTGGAATAATTCAAGAAACACATGACAAAGATGACAATTTTGCAATAGCCACTCACCACAGTTCTGCTAGTGAATAAGAGGATCGTTCAATTCTTCTATGGAGTAATAACATTTCTCCACTAATAACTTGTGTAGCTTTGGTTTCAGTTGCTCTAGCTCCATGCTGTATACAAAAATAATCAGTTTGTAGATGTACAAACAGAGGCCACTTAATATTTTTAGATCTTTATTGTGCACTTGACAAGTTCCACATCATAATGGCTTCCATACTGCGTGATTGATCAATGGAACACGAAACCAACTAACTAACTATTTGCAAGCACGTGATAGTTTTAACCATCCTCATTTGATCATATGATGAAACTGTTAGTCGGTGGATGTCAAAGATGTCATTGGAATAATTCAAGAAACACATGACAAAGACGACAATTTTGCAATAGCCACTCACCACAGTTCTGCTAGTGAATAAGAGGATCGTTCAGTGGAAGAATGTCACTACTATGGTGATGGGGAGCTTGATGCAGACCTTTATGTTACTCCAATAAAATACCTAAAATGTTAGTTAAAATCAAATGTGTTTTGAGTAGTGGTAAAGAAAAATGTAGATGTCAGTGTTGAACATCAGTTTTGCAGACTTTCATTATCTGTCTATCGAGTGATATCTCCCTGTGCAAATTCAAACAATGGAATTTAGTTTTATGTGAAAATTTACTTGCTACAGAAATACTATAATTTTACAGAACGTAAAATTCAGTTCTCTAACAGTTCATTTATGTGTAGGTCTTCTATTTTAAGAAGACCATATGAAAGCATGTGATTTTATTTGAGAAAAAGTATAATACTGTACTGTAGGCTCCATTTAGTGCAATAAAGTAAGAAAGAAACTTTAAAAAAATACTTAAATAAATTCAAAAGTAAATCTTGTATACCGTTAACTTAAATTAAAATTTTCTAATAATGCTCCTTAAACCTCGATTGAAACTTAGGGTACCCAGAGACCCAACCTCATAATCTACGGTACATTACAGGAATGTCATGTTATGACTTAAGAATTAATGGAGGTTACAGTGTTATTATAAAGACTATTAGAATGAATCTGGAGGTTTCATAGTAGGACAAATCAGAGATATAAGTATGTTAGAAGCACAATGAAAATATAAAATAGCTGTGTAGGGAATAAAGTAATGAAAAAGAGGAAGAAACTGTGAGTTAGTAGTTCCAAAATCACTTGAAATGCAGTCACCTCACACATAATTGGGCATAATACTGAAATAGTTTAAATGAAGCAACAATATAGCACCTGCATCCTTAAAGGTAGTGAAACCTTTGTCACATTGTGAAGTCGCCTTATAGAAAATGGTACCATACAGCTGCTTTGTAGTGATATCAGTAAAGCATGTGCACCATATTATTTCTTACATCTTCATCTGTTAGTGTGGAGGTTGCACCACAAATACTTGGAGCATTCAGAAATGGTTGCTACTACAATGTTTTTGTGTCCACAGGAACAATTTACTGAACAAACAAATACAGATTTTACTACTGGTACTCCCCACAAATTACTCTGGACATTGGCCATTGATATGGCAGCTTCCATATTTGCATAGCAAACCTTTCTTTGCGGGTATCCTTGTGCCACTGGAGGATACCTCATTGAAGTTCGTTATTGGTGGAGAACTTCTTACCCCGCAGGACCTCTTTCAGTTTGTATAATAGGTCATAGTCACTAGGAGCCTAATATGGCTAATATTAGCACAGTAAACGATAAGTCCTACATGGTAGCAATAGCTTGGCGATTGGCATCTGGCTGCATATTGTTGTGTTGGTGCAGTGAACTGCAGTACTGATCTCTGTTGAGGGTCATATTGGGAGAGAACCAATCCACCTGTACTATCCTTTCCTGATCACAGAACAGTTGCCATTAATTTCTGCATGAATAGGCCCAGCTGTGACTTCTTGGGATGAGAGCTTATAGTGTGCTTTCACTCCATAGACTGGCGTTCTTTTCTGGAGTGTCATGGAAGAAGTATTATTCATTGATGGTGACCGGATGCTAAAGGTACTCTGCTGGATCTGCAACATATTTTTTCACCAACTGTTGGCATATCTCCTCACATTTCTGTTTCTGCACAGTGGTGAGAGCATGGGGCATCCATTATGCACACATCTTCATCTTCAAATCATTATGAATGATGGTGTGCAGAGTTCTCCATGATAGACCTGTTGCCTTCTCTGGTTCATCTAAATTGACTTGCCTGTGCCCAATATCAAGCCATTGACACGCTGGGCATTGTTGGTTTCGGTGCAGTGGCTGAATGCCCAGCGCTTATGTGAATTGTAGAAGATACTCTTCCATCTCTAAACTCTGATACCCATTGAAATACAGATCTGTGACTTGGTGCTATTTCCTCACATATGGCTCCTAGCCTCATTATGAATGTCTGAAGCAGTCACTCCTTCCTTTCTTAGAAACCACACTGTCTTTCACTGACAATGCTTGTCTACTTTGTTGTTGTCATGTCTATGTCCACCAGTGCACTCGCAAGACAGAAAAAGAGCTGCTGCACTGTACCACCTACGGGAAGCCACAACACCATCTGGGCCAGTAGACAGTACAATAGTCTACCCTCACACATACACTGACACACATTTTAAACTGCTACTTCGTGGGAGTTAAGGGAGAGTGCCAATCAAAATTAAATGAACTGTATAGTTGGGCAACATGTGTAATATAACTACACTGTCTGAGAAAAGGTGAGGAATCACAGGGCGAGGAGGGAATGAAATGATATTTCATGTGTTGAGAGGGTATGTGACATTATTTCATGTGTTGAGAGGGTATGTGACGTTATTTTGAGTGATTATGTAACTGGGTAAAATTTACAAAGAACTTGGCAGTGACCCTACTTATGAGTATGACATCGGCAGGGCTGGTTTAAGGCCAAACTGACACAAGTGGGTACTTGGGAAGCAAAGCTGTGCATGACAGGTAAGAAAGGATTTCAGTGATGTTCTGTTTTGTAATCAGAGTTACCTCAGCACTACAAGCAATGATCTGAAGTGACAACTCATGGCTCTCTATACCATGACATGAGGAGTAAATTGCTGTGCCTCTGCAAAATATTGCAAGTGTTACACCTCCCTTCAGTTTGCCACCATATCCATCAACAAAGGGCATTGGATGTAGTGCAGAACCATGATTCATCACTGAATACAATACGGTCCCTTACCTCAGCAGTCCACGGTTGCCTGTCATGGCACAACTCCCAATGCAGCCATTAGTTTTGTGGTGTTAATGACAGCCCATGCATGGAACACTAATTTTGTAATTTGGCTGCTGCTAGTCTCTGACCAATGGTTGCAGGGTGACAAATTCCTGATAAATTCTGTAAGGAGTGCACATATGGCAGGCACAGATGTGAAGGGGCCACAATGTGCTTGGTGCCCAATACAGACAATCCATCGATCTCGTGATCAGACACGTTTTACCAGGACCTTAAGGACAAGTATACCTGCTGCCTTCATGTTCTCTTACATTTTACTAAGGGGCATTGTCTCATCTACATGCCTCACAAATCTGGATACTGCATAATTTGACCAAGTAGCCAAATGGAGAACTCCAGTGAGCCCTCTTTCAAATTCTGTCATGTGCTCAAAGTGCAGCTGATCACAGTACATGGCATCTCTGTGTCCTTCACAGTGATAGCTCAACACATGTTGCTGTTTCTGACCACCTTATACCCAACTAGGCATGATAACATCACTAATGCGTGCTGGTGGCCTTTCCACTTTCTGTAGAAAATTTAGCAACTCCAGTCATTTACATACTAACTGATGATGTGTATGTTTACCAAGTTACTTTGGCATCTGACCATGTCTTCTGGGTAAGTCACTAGTTTTGTCAGGCAGTGTGCATAACTCTACTACATTGGCTTGTAGACCCTACTGTGATAATTATAAAAACTGTTCCTGTGGTGAAAATGACATGTGACCTTACTTAATTGTATTATCTTGGTAATTAAATCTCAAGCACTCACAGAAATAATTGACATTGCTACATCTCACAATTTTCAGAGGTTCAGTTTCAGCTTATTAGTGCTGCATACACCACATTAATCTGTATAATAACAAAATTAATTGGCATGTGTTATTAATAGCAGGACATAATCTATCTCAATATGCTTTCTTTCTTTTTTCAATTAGTAAAAGACTGGGTTGGAATAACAACACTACAGAAAGGATAGGCTCCTATTCAGCACAAAGAGCAGACAGACACAATGAAAAGAAAATACTAGACATATTTCATCTTTTGAACAAAGTCCTTCTTGAGATGTAGAAAGCACACAGGTATTATACACACATGGCCATTGTCTCTGGGCCTTAGCAGCCAGAGACAGTGTCCATGCATGCATGGGTTACCCTTGTGAAACTTCTGAAGAAGAACTTTGTCAGAAAACTAATATATTTCTAGTATCCTTTTTCATTGTCCCCATGTGTGACTTAATGCCTTTTCTTCTTTTCTTTATAACTGTTGATGAAACATGGAATTTGAAGTGCATATGAAAGAATACACAAGTAACCCTTCACTAATAACATGATTCTGTTTTGGCACCAAAAGTGTTACTTTGGTCATCTTTCTTTTCGGATCCAGCATGAGAAACAATAATGAAGAACATGAGTTCTATTTCTCTGAAGACATTATGCGACAGAGATTTTGCTACTAATGGCGATGCTGGAAAATCAGCAAAAAATATTATGTAAGATGTCACCTTATCTGGTCATAAACTGTGACATGATGGCAAAAAGTAAATTTTGTGGAGTATATCTGGACCATCTGTTTAATGTATTCATTTTAATCCATTCTAATTTCCGTAGTCATTACAGTATCAAAGGAACATAATTATTTTACCTAGAGGTCTGTCTTAGAAACAACATTTTGAGCAGTTTTGTATTGCACTTACTCTCATTTGTTCACATATAGTGCCACACTGGGCTTCAAAGGTCAAGAGGACTAGCAAATTATTTCATCCCAGCACATACTAGAATGATATGATGAAATGTCCATGGATCTGAATGTATTAACTTGGTCTCTAATTATATTGATATTTTCTGGTATGCTATTTAGAGGAATAGACACTATATGTTGCTCATCTTTTTGTGTATGGCCTGTGGAAGGTTCATATCTATGATAACTGTAATGTCAAGTATAACTTTTATATCCAATACTTTGTGGCTGATGTTCATTTTTAATTTAACTTTTATGAATGATTCTGTTCATAATGTGATTATGACTTAGTAGTTCACAATGTTGCTCAAAATTAATGTCTGGCTTTGTAACTATAATGACAGTCTTCAGGTGGAACAGAAACCATTCATTGGTAAATAGTAAACATATTCTGCTCATCCTTTGTTTCTTTTTAGGAAGTAAGTGATTTGTTTGCCATAGTTTATGGCTGAAACTATTCTCAAATATTACTGCTACTCTTCTTGTGTGCTTTTCTGCAGTAGTAATGTTGGGAATTTTCAGTGAAAATGTAGTTATAAGTATCTTTTACATCCTAATTACCATTACACATGGTTCAAATATAGGGATACAATACAGTCTTGGGTGTAGCACATTCACTTAAATCTGCATCGACATCCGTACTCAGCAAACCATTGTGAAGTGCATGCTAGAGGCTACTTCCTATTGTACCACCTATTAACATTTTCCCATGTTCCAGTTGTGTGTAAAGATCAAGAATAATGTGTGCTTAAGTGTCTCTTTATGTGCTGTTATTAGTGTAATCTTGGTTTGACATCCCTGCTGGAGTAATTTATTGGAGATGTATATATGTCCCCAGATTATTCGCTAGATACTAGTTCTCAAAACTTTATAGGTTGGCTTTCATGGTATAGTGATGTCTGCCATCAGATGTCTGGCAAGAACACAATTTGCAGAAAACTTACATGACATAAAACTAGACTATACACTCCAGGCTTTTACAGCCTGTATCCATAGCCTACCCATGGTGGTAGTGGTTTTATGGACTTTAAGCTATGGTATAAAGCCTCTTTCTGTGTTTAGTGATTTGTCACCTACCGTGGGAGATATTTTCAGATGACATACAGATATATTTAGTTAATTTTTGAAAAATTTGTATGACAAAACAAGTTTGCGTTATAAAATCAACTAACTACATATTTATAGCTTCTGACCCTGTGATTCTTAGTAGTAGATGAAACATTAGGCACAACATCATTCTTTAGACAATGGCCAAATCCAATAATCCAGTGTCACCAAGGAATTTAAAACAGATGCATGCTATAGCCACCATTTCCCTTTCTTTTAAATGACGGAGGGACCTACTCATGATTAATTTTCACTCATATGTTTTCATGTAGTGGTTCATAGGAATCAGTACAATTATTTTGAGACTTCACTAGTCATTTTGCTATCCAACTGTTTTAGAGGACTTGCATAAGACCTCTAACTGGTACCTAATGTCAGACAAACACTGTGATGCTTAATATTAGTAGGACACTTCTTGGAGCTATTATGACCATTTATTATGAAGTATGGTATCTTGGACCAACTCATTCCATTGAATCTCAAGTTTATTGGGGTGCCATACATGAAATATCACTTTCCAAAGGAGAAAAAACATTCAACATTCTACTAAGAAGATGCCTGCAGATTGTTGTAATGGTCTACACTTGAAGCAGATTCTTGACGAATACTCTACACTCCCAATGTAAAATTAAGACTCAAGTTCTTTTCATGTATGACTTGTAAAAGTAAGAAAGTATTATAGTTCAGTCATTGGAAGAACTTCTTCTAACATACATAAGACAAAAATATATTTTGATGGAAATCTTTAAATATGTTACACTGTGTAATGTTTTGGAAGTCTAAGACTCATGTTTACTCTTTTACTTATTTTCTTCATATTTGTGGAATCATTTGAGCTAAAGCTACTTGATCATGGACTAAAAATGAGAAAAATGTAATGATTTTATGTATAAGAACTACAACACAACAACATCTGTAAATTACTGCAGGTAATGTCTATAGAAAATAAAAGGGAAAAGCCCAAATGAAGTCTTCCAACATAAATTTGAAAATGTCAATTTCATTACAACCAGTTTCATTTTTACTGGAAGCTTATTGGAAATGAAAGCTGCAAAATGACTGTGACAAGTTATTTACACATTATTTGACTCATTCATGTCATACTATGTACTGAAATGTTATGGAATAACTGAATAACTTACTTGACATGAGACATAAGAATATTAATATTTTAATAAGACTGCTTGTTGACTGTTTGCAGATTACTATATATGTGTAGCAAGTGATGTAATATACTGGAGGTCTCTCCTAAGAGTCATCAGGTACTCATCCCAAACAAATACTTCTCGTCACGTCCGTCTGCACCTCATGGTGTTGATGGAAAGTGTCAGTTTGTTTCCCCTTACAACCAAAAGAGTTTTAAATTGCCCAGTTGATAGAGCAGTGCAAAATTAGTCTAGAGTGATGTTCATTTGTTCAGTATGCAGTAAGATGGATAGTAAAACCTGAGGAATAACCAATTTCCCATCAGTGACTGACTGAAAGTCAGTTTTAATGTAGTTAATTTTTTGTTCTAATTTTCTACTTGTGGCCATCGTATTTCTTTCTGAACTGCAATTTTATCAGTTGCTTCAATTTTCATGAGTGACTATGTGTATTGAAAAGCAGTAGCTAAAATGCCAAAGTCCTTAAACATATGCTTGTATAATTAGTGTGGGTTACTACCTTCTAGTGGTGATACAGCATGTTTTTTTCTATAATGATACCTTTTATTTCTTAAATGTGAGTAACACCATTGTATAATTCCTTGGGACATTATTGAATGGTAATAAACAAAACAAACATTCTGATATCTGAGAGGATACCAATAGTTACAGTGGCCAACTTATAATTGGTACTGCAAGTGAACTGGAACTGAAAGAGTTTAAATTCTTATATACACTTCTTTCTTTTTGCAAAGTAATGTTCACAATCAGTACTTTGATGACCAGATTAATATCACAAATGAGAAAGGCACCAGTATGATGATTCAGCATTACACTGCTGTATAGTGCCCACCTTGATGCATTGTGTCTATTCATTTTTTTAACAATTTGTTCAGTAATATAACTAGAGCTATATGTGAACACTGGGTTGTAAAACTACTGATGTATACCTGTACTAATAAAATTGTGATATCACTTTTTAACTGATGCCAGGAAACATACATTAAATATTTATTTAATGCATAATTAACATTTTGATTTTTATAATGATTACTGTTAATTTGTGCACATGTGGCTATGGTAACTGTTTCTCATGCCCCTCTCCAGTTTTTAATAAGATGGCAATTAGAAGATATCCCATCAGTATAAAGGCCCGAAACTGTGTCAAAGCTATTCAGAGACACTGGATAAACTGACCACTTGGTTTGATTTAATACAGGCATTGCTTTCATTTCTAGTTAGGAGTTAGTTTACTGCAGTATCCTGAGCACTCATTACCCTCATCTCAGTAATACATGATTTTAGTATGCATCATTAAACATTTGCCTTTCACACTGTTCTTTTCCATGAATATCAGTATTTGGGCTATGGTTGTCCATTTTGTTTCACTTATCTTTCCCTTTGTGATCATATGCTAACACCAGTACCATTATTTATCTAAACAAATTGTTCGCTGGTACTTTTATTCTGCTTTAAATTGGTAGGAAAAATTAGAAAAAGTTATGATTGGTTGTGGAATAAGCATTACTTTGTCAATCAAGGACTGTGTTGTGCACATCTTATAAAGGCTGTCATAATATGTTCTCTATAAACATCTATACTGCAAGTGGGCCCTTATTTTAAATCTTTTATTTACAAAGGGATGTGCTTTTCTGAAAGCAGGTTGGTTTATTCAGGATTCCAGTGCACCATATGATTCCCCATTCATTTGGCTACAAGTCCATATTTCTCAAGATAATCTACATTCATTTGAAACCTTATGCCATCGTACTGGGAGAGCCTTTATGCTTGCAAGGAACCACTTTACTGGTTAATGTTGGAGTCAATGTGTTGCTGCATCAATAACCACTTCATTATCCAGGTGCTCTTCCTGTGGAATGCATCCTTCACTGGGCCACATAGATGGAAGTCGGAAGGTGCAAAATTTGAGGAGTAGGGTAGATGAGGGAGTAAAGTTCAATGAAGTTCATTCAGTTGAGCAGTGAGGTGTTTGATTGTGAGTCATTGATTGCATTGAATGATAGTGTCCACATGCAGCAACAATGCAGTAGCCACAGCTATGTGTGGTCAGCCAGCACATGGGAGGTTGTACAGGTTTGTTTTGCAACCTAGTTGTGATGACAAGACACCTTGCCCAATAACTCACCATGCTTTTATTCACTACCTAGTCTCTGTGGACACTCTGCAAATGCATATGCAATGTTCTGATTGTCCATCAAAAGAAACTCAATGACTGCTCTCTGCTTGGAATGCTACCACCTATCAGAACTTCTTGAAACTATAGGGCTGAAGTGATACTATTTCATGATACCTATAAGAAATTAAGCATTTTTCAACTGAAATTGGCCAAGAAAAGTATTATGTAGTGTTACTTATTGAATGACCATCATACTGTCTTGGGGTATGACTCAGCCTTTATTTCATTTTGGTTGTAATAAAATGTGTTACAGCATGGCGGAAAATAAATAGATATGAAGAAACTCTTTTAAAGACACTTCATGTGTACAGTAGGAATGTAAAATAAGCTTTGCATGTGACTTCTTTGAAGTGAGAGGAGATTTCTAGATTCACGTGCTTTCTACATGCAACATCACCCACCTTAATAAAGACACAAGCAGATGAGTCAGCTAGAGCTATTTAATAAGTCACTGTGATTTATTGGTTTTTATGTTGACTTTTTTAGCAGTTTACTTCGCTACAGTTTCTGTGAACCAGACCTGAACACAAAAAGTGAGGAGAATAGCACTCCATGCCAATCAGTCATTTCGAAGGTGTGTATGTGTCCATTGCAGCTGATGTGATAGTGACTTCCATGATTGAGTGGAGTGTGTTTTCACCAACTCAACATTAAATCCTGAGCTTTCTGGTCATCAGAACTCATGACATGAGGCTACAGGTACCTAGTTCTGCCAGTAGCTACAAAACTCAGTGAGTTGTCTTTAGAGAGAAATGTCCACTGCCTCTATGGCAACCATGTTTCTGTATAACAGTGACAGAAAGTACACATGGTTAAAAACCAAGTGGAAACTCCACTGGTATAGCTCTGTCACTGAGGCAAAAACATAAGTTAAAATTGTGGAAAATATGCTAGTAAATGTGTTTTGAACTATTCTATTCTTATTGGAGCAATAATACATCTCTTTGGTGCTGTTTATGCTAAAATATGTCATGGTGCATCAATAAACTCTCCACCATCATGCTACATGTACCCGCTTTGAAGTTTGTCCATGAGACAAATCACTAAACTAACTAAGAACATAGATTACAAATTAAGATGTCATAAGATTTGTTTTCCATGTGAGTTGCAAGAAGCTTAAGTCCAAACACACATTATGCCAGATAAGATAAACCTCAGAATAGAGATTAATGTCAAAATGTAGACAACAAATGTGCCTGTGTGCTATGTCATGAGACTGCAACCTTTATGCTAAAGTACTGTCAAGGGGATTTGTTCAGCTAAATACCTTCAAGCAGATAGTGGTTCCCCACAAACAGTGCTACAGCAACCAACTACACTAGTGAAAAACAGCTGCTCACAATTTATCCTCACCAAAAAACCAAGACAAATCCTGGTGTCCTGAGTCATCATAAAACTGAGACTGAAACTTTGTCACCAGAAAGATTTGGGAGAAAGAAATATAGTCTATCAAAAATTCATATGTCTCCATACTTGGTGGAATGAATTACGTTTACAGAAACAAACTCATATGGTAATGTATAACTCTGAGAGTCATTGTGAGTAAAGTTTGCTTTTTGCTAACAATTATTGTGTCAGGCATGCTTTACTGTAGTCATCTATTAGATTCTTGTATATAAACATTCAAAAGGCTGGGCTGTATCTACAGAAAGATGTGCTGGTCAACTGAAAAGGCACTTTTTCCTAGGTACTCTATACCTCCTATGCTTACTGATAATGTCCACTAATTTCTTCTTTCTTCATTCTGCGGAGAAATGAGCATATGAAATGCATCAGTATTATTGATGAAACATCCTGGCACATTAATCTGGTTTTAATCCGTGACGAAGTTTTATTTTAGTGGACACTCTTCTGCAGAGTAAAAATTCATTCTGCAGCATTGCTGATGTGTATAAGTCATTTTGCATAATTTATTTCATGTTAGCCATATTTGGAAATAAGATAATGTTATATTCAGTGGAAAATTATGATTCAGTGTTTATTTTAATTCATGCTTGTCAAAAAATATAGGACTTAAAGAACATTAAAAAAAATTGCCATAATGGAGATTCAAACAAGAGACTGTTCCCCTATCAGCATTCACCACTACATGTTCAGTTATAGGCAGTTCATTAACAAGTGTGAATTGTATTCCACCACTTAAGACTTGGAAATAATCTCAATTTTAGAGCCTACATTTTTTCTTTTCTTTTTTTAAATTATTTTGCACTGCTTTAGGAGACTGAAATCTGGACACAGGTTTTCAAATCCTGTAGTAATATATAAAGAAAAAACTCATTTACATGCTCATTAGTGTAAAATCTATACGACCTGCTGTCTAATGAGAGTGCAATCAGATACAGACTGCATAAAAAATCTGACCATAACTCAAATACACCGCAGTCATTTTCACAAGTGCGGAAAAGAATGACCCACTGAGTGTACATTTATTAGCAGTGACTTGGTGGCCTGATCTCATCAGCTGTGACCCCAGAAAGCTCAGGGTTTAACATCAAGTTTTTCATGTTATTATCCTGGTAGATATGGTTGATAGATGTGTATGTTGGACTGTCTTCTCGTGGTGTGGTCCCATGTGTGGGTTACTGTGTAATAGTAACTGATGCTTTTTATGGTTGACTTGTGTCCGGTACTTTACTATGACCAAAGTAATGACAGTGAGGTTAAATTGGAAGAAAGGTTATTTTGCAGGACCAGGCTACTGTCATGTTGTTGTTCTTCCTTTTAAGTTAGATTAGTATGTAAATTTACAAGTGTCAGTCTAATGGCAGCTGGATTGATCAGTCAAAGAATCACAAAAATTAAGTACTCAGTTAAAACTTGATGGACTGATTTTAGTTCCAGAACATATTTCATGGAGATGAGTAACTAACTTGAGTAAT
The DNA here is from genome assembly GCF_021461385.2 of Schistocerca piceifrons. NCBI lineage: Eukaryota > Metazoa > Arthropoda > Insecta > Orthoptera > Acrididae > Schistocerca > Schistocerca piceifrons. The sequence continues at coordinate 620,261,914 of NC_060149.1, forward strand.
GCGGCTGATAATATAACTCTTGGTTGCATATGGCTAAGAAGTATCTCTGTACCTTATTTTCCTGCATACTTTTAAATATTACATTCCTTTGAGTCTGTTTAAATAATATAAAGTGAGCATTCTTGATGGGAGCAATAAATGTTTACACATAACATCATGTAAGAAGAAGTACGAGGGTTTGCTTACAAATTTCAGGCTTATATTTGAAGCTTTTTAATTTCCATTGCTCATTACCCAACATAGTACAGTGGCTCTCTGCATTCATAAGTATTTCAAGCAGGTTGACATATACTTGAATGTCAGATTATCAGAAGTACACAAGAGAGTGCTAAGAATCTGAATTAGGAGGGAGGGGACAAATACTCAGCCAATCTGCCTTTGTCCAGTTCTGTGTCATTTGGTTCATCCATAATGTAAAACAGGATTTGGTTTACACATTCTTGAAAAGAAGTTGTATGTTAATGTAGTAAGCTAATGCTAAGTGTTCATTTATTTCCCAACAGCAGTTGCTGCACACACAACAAATACGCTGTTTCATAAAGTTAAAAGCCAGTTAATTCGTTTCAAGAAGAGAAATCAGTGGTCAATGTTAAGTGTGTGATATACAATTTGGCTTTTGAAATAAAAACGTTTCACAGAATTTTAGTTTCTTGGAATCAAAAAGCAGACTGTGAATGAATGAGTTGTAGCTTTGGTGCTGCCACCTTTGGGCAGACCTCATTACTGCCACTATGAATGCAACACAGAATTGCATTATTAAAATATGGCAGTCTCAGTCAAGGCTGCATTTATGAAAAGCTTGATGGCAGCAGTTGTGTGGTGAGGACTTCAAACTCATGTAGTTGGTGCATCTTCCTGCCGTAATGTGTACTCTTGTCTGGTTTCAGTATTTGTAGACTACTGAGCTGTGGTAATGATGTACCTCCTGTCCTGTTATCTCAGAGTGGACACCATGTGGCCTGGTGTCCATTCTAGTATGTGTCTCTGTAAACAGTTTGTAAATCACTAGCTTCACATGTGAATAGTGGTTTCATTCACATGTTTTTTAACTTCCTTGGCCATGGTTTCCATTTTCCATGTTTCTCTCTAGAACTGAACACCAATTAATCTGTTTCTGATACCAAGCACAACATGCTCAGAATGTGTCATTAATTGTTGACAAGGCCAAGGTGTCAAATATGTGTCACTGGCACAACTAATTTCTGTAATACCTTTGGTTTTGATCTCATAGTAGTTCCCCTTCATCTCTGGAAAGGAGTTTGTCTGCAGTAGTATTCTGAGTACCAATATACTCCCCTAATATTTCTTCCACAACTAACTGCAGGACTCTAGTTTTGCTGTATTTGTTCTCTATTTTCTTGCTGTAAACTATACTTCCCACTTGGCAATACTATCCTTTCTTATTATTAGTAAGATTCTTTGTGACGAATTTCAGCAGCTCTGTTGTATGTGTACCTCATATTATGTACCATTCCCACATTCTTCAGCACAATGTTCTAATACCATTAGAAACACAAACTAGTTGCCTAATACGATTTTAACTCCACCTGAGATATTCTAATTGACATTCACAATGTGCATGGTTATGATTATGGGCACAGTTGGAAGTTAAAATTGATATTTTGCTTTGAGATCGACTAGTGTCTTTCCTGGATGGTAAACTCTATTTCATGAATGTTGTATAGCTATACTATACCCCTCAAATCACTTTGTGGTGTGTGGTAGATTGCATTTCAAGTACCATTATAGTTTTATCCCATCCATGGTCCATCTATGAATGGTGCCCAGGTAGAACTACTATTGATAAAGCTGCATACAAGTTCTAATTACACTAATCACGTCATGTTGGTTACCTTGGGTGCACTATATGTGAGTAAATAGTGTATTAGTCTGATGTCCCTGGAACGTACACTCTAGGAATTTCAAAAATAAAACTCATACACCACATTGGTGCCTAACATAGACTTTGGCATTCTTCTTGTTTGATAGTAAATCTGTTAATCATAACAGAAAATCTGAATCTTTATACCAAAACCTATATTATGTGATGTGGGTGGAGAGCACTTGAAGTAACATTGTAATTTCCTCCCTTCCCTGGTCCATTTGCAAGTGGTGGATGGGAGAATCACTATCTGTTGAACTCCTTGTGGGCTCTGTTTTCCCTATCATGGTCATTTTCTGGACTATTGCCCAATTGTTCTGCATTTACATCTACATCTACGTTGATATTCTGCAAGCCACCATTTGGTGCAGGGGGGAGGGCACCTTGTATAACTGCTAGTCATATCCTTGGAATATATGCTCTCAGAATCTGGCACTTAGCTGTGTGTGGTAAACAGATACTTCACTCTGACACTAACAGATCTGCTTGTTCTAAGTTTAATTCTGTTGCTGGAGACTGAATACATACATCTGTATATGTACATTTAGGAATGCATGGTAGGTAGATACTTCGAGATTGTCAGTTCACCTTTTTTGATGGTTTATTTTGTTGATCAATATTGTATTCTCCACATATCTCATTAATGCTATTCGGTACACAGTACTTCTGGTACAGCAACCACTTCCTTTGATTCCAATGACATTCCAGGTACATCAGAAGACAACTAACCATAATCCTCCTAATAAGCACTAATTTTTCAGATGTCTTTTTCGCTTCTAGGAACAATGTTTATTTGGATGTAATAGCACGAAGAACTTCTGAATGTATAGTCTTGGAATTCTGAAAATTCATCATGATCAGCAAATTGATAACAGATGTTCAGATTGTCACATGCATTTGTCATGTGATTAATAATGTTGATGAATATTAAAGATACACAAGAGTATTATGCAAGCCAACTTACAGTGTATGTCTGGTGCCAGGATTATTTCCTCCCATCCCTGTTGTAATTGAATGGTGCATGTGATAATCTAGCATCATTTGAAGTCCTTATGATCTTAGTTTTTTTCATCATCCTCCTTTAGTGGTCCCATGTATTCGATGATGTAATAATTTGCCCATATATTCTTTAAACATATTCTCATGCAATTTGGAAATTTAATTGCTTATGGTAAATAGATACTTGACTTTGAGACTGTTGGATCTATCTGTTTGATTGTTACTTCTGTTGACCATTTAAATCCTGTATCTATACTTCAGACACCACCTTAACTCCCTATGATGGAGAGTACTTCTGTATATCAGTAATCATTTTGTTTTGTTCTGGTTTTAATCAAAATTGATTATGGCTTTTGTGGATGTTAGATTTACTGGTAATAATAATTATAAAAATTAAACACCTGTGTGTGTACTTGGCAACCAACTCACAGTGTAAGTTAGAGTATAGTTCTACTAGAATTAGCTTTTCCTCCATTCCCTGTTCCATTTCCTAATGATGCATGGGAAGTAGTGCTGTCGATTAAACTCCTTCTGAGCTCCGATTTTTTTCAACATTGTAATTATGTGGGCCCACGTATTGGAATATGTAATAATATCTGAAACTGTTCACAAAATGTATCCTTTTGTGATTTGGACAGTTAGTCAATTGACTACTGAGACTGTTTGATCTTGTTTATGGCTATTTCTCTTAAAAGACATTGAGTAAATATATCTCTACACCACATGCCAGCCTAATGGTAGATGGGAAGATAATTATGATCAATGCTTGCTATGGGCTCTTATTTGTTGAACTTGTCTGCATCACTTATAGGAACAATGTATAGATAAAAGTAATATTTAGCCTGACCAATATTGGAATGTATGTCCTCAGAATTTTGTCAATGAATCTTTGTCATTAAACTGATAATGGAGTTTGGGGTTGTTGGACCTACTTCATATCTGGTTAATTTTGCTGATGAACCTTAAAAGATCTACGTGAGTACCAGGAATCCACCTAACAGTATGTACTTGAGGGTCCTTCTGTTACCACTGTTATTTCCTCCCATCTCTGTTGCATATAGGAATGGTATGTGGAATGATCCATTGTTAACTGGGCTACTTCTAGTACCAATGTCATATTCTCTCATCCTTGCTGCATTTGTGAATGGTACATGCAAAGAAATACTGCTCATAAGCTCTAATTTTACAGTCATTATCATTTAGTAGAACCATGTATTGGAGGATGTAATAACTTGCCTAGCTATTCTTGGATTGTATGCTCTCATAATTTGGACAATCAATTGTGTGTGATAAATACACTGGTGTGCTAAACTTAAGTACAAAATTTAGTTTCACATGATGTGTCACTGCTATGTAATATAGCTCGTTCTAACTCAGACCATACACTGAGAGAACTGCTAAAGTATAGTACTGATCTTTATAGATAGAAATACATAATGAGACCAATAGATGGTACTTTTATTCAAAGACAGTAATGGCAGTGAAATCACCATTATTCATGATGTTATCCTGGACATGATTCTTAATAGGATATTTGATCACCGCAAATGACATTAAAAGCTCTGCAATATCAGTCCATTCCATTCACCAGGTTGGTAAAGGGCTCTTGTGGTACAGCATTCCATTCCCCCACCAGCACATTTGACAACTGCTGAACGGTCATCGATGAATTTGGACAGGCTGCAATATGTCTCCCCAACACATCCCACATGTACTATTTGAAATGGAGTCATGGCCAAATGAACTGCTGAAAAAAGCGCACTGGCAAATAACACAGTGTTGCAATTACCATGATTGGTGAGATCAGAGGTCAGTACACCCATGCAACAAAATACATTCCCACAACGCAGCTCATAGAACAGTAAAACAATCATATTTGTCAATGATTATGGGTGTATTATACATTCCAACCTCTCACGATATGCAGGTACATCACTTCTTTGAAAACTTTATACTCACTGGTCAGCATCATTGGGACACTTTACTCCCCCCCACATGTGTATTTTTATGGATGAGGTTGCAAGACTCCATCAAATAGTGCAGCTGGAGGAGCTCTTGCAATGATAGGACATTCAGCAAATGGACTAGCCTACTCAACCCCCAAACTTAATCCCATCTACCTCAATGGGATGCATTGGTGAATATGAATTGCAGCACATCCACATGCACCAGTGACCATCCACAAGTTGTCAAGTACATTGAAGAAGCCGGCTGCGGTGGTCTCGTGGTTCTAGGCGCGCAGTCCGGAACTGCGCGACTGCTACGGTCGCAGGTTCGAATCCTGCCTCGGGCATGGATGTGTGTGGTGTCCTTAGGTTAGTTAGGTTTAAGTAGTTCTAAGTTCTAGGGGGCTGATGACCACAGCTGTTAAGTCCCATAGTGCTCAGAGCCATTTGAACCATTTGAACATTGAAGAAGGTCTGGAACATACTACCACAACAACTCCTTAGAGTTAGTTCCACGTCATCTGGTACTAGAGATGATCATAGGACTGAATAAATAAAGAAATAAACCTTCTGGCCAGCATGGGAGAATACTGAAATTGCTATCTGTGGTGAATACACACCAGGTTGAGAACAATGTCTCAGACTTTTTAATGAATAACAAAACCTTCAGTGTAATTATTGTCTTTGAATAAAGGTATCATTTCTGTTTGTTCCATTGTGATTTTCTATCAGTTACTTGCCATACTATACTAGAGAAATTCCTTCTATGTATGGTCCCAGTTTCATTGAGCTATGTTATTTGTCCGTGACACATCATGCAAAGGTTACTTTCATCCTGTGTTTTGCCCAGCAGTATTGATAATTTAATTTGAGACTGACTCATCTCATTGACCGTTACTTCTGTTAAAGGACATTGAAAACATACATCTATAATTCACATTCTAGCATGAAGCTGTGTTGTAGAGAGAATTTCTGGTAACACATCCACCTTTTATTTCAAATATAAAAATGAATGGTAAATGGGAAGACAGTTGATGACAGTCCTCCTCATACTCTAGGAGCAACGTGCAAAACAAAGAATCATTTGCGCAAATGTTCTTGTTATGTATGGCCTCAGAATCATGTTAGTGAACAGAGCCAGTTTAATTGAGAGTGGACATTGAGGTTAGTAGAGCTTCTTGCTTCATGTTTAATAATGTTGATGGCCACTAGAATGTAATTTCTCTTAATATAATTTGTGAATCATATTCATTTAATTGACAATGGGCTCTGAGGTTATCAGATCTACCTGCTTCGTGTTTTACAATGTTGATCAACAGAAAAGATCTACATGGATGCTTTGCAAACTGCCTTTATTGTGCAGTATGTTGTATTTTTTGTAACATTCCTCTGATCCCTGTTGTGTTTGTGAATGGTGTGAGGAAATAACCACTGTCGAGCAGAATTAATTTGTTAAATTGTGAATTATTTGTCTCGTAACATACATACACTAATTATTTGACTAGAATACTGGAGACACATCAAAATGTTGTTAACACAATTTCATTGATACAAAGCTACAGGTGAAATGAAATATTTCTGTTTAAAAATTAATGCAACTTATTTGTGAAAAGATACCTTCACATCTTCAGATAACAAGACAGTTTATAACTACATCCTTTACAGATATTACTTTCACTGTTCACAGAATCTGGAGCTGAGTAGTATCATCACTGAAACAGATCACCATGTAGGTTTCTTTTCAATGTTCTAGATTCATACTCAAAATGTTCTTGGCTTTTAATTAGTTATATTTTCATTCCCATATAGTGGGGGGTCTGAGCATATATGTTAAATGACGAGCAGGGAGCATAAACTTTACTTTTTTTCTTGTATTATAAATGTGATAAAAGCAGTTCTCTTGCCAGGATTCTAAATTGGTACACAAAACATGATAATATCACATTTATACAGGGAGAGTACTGTTAATAATTTCAGAATTTTCAATGGTGGGTGACATAATTTCCTTGTGAGTTGTCATTTTTTCATCAAGTTCATTACATTGACCTAAGCATTGGAGGATGTAACAATATGCCCAACCATTCTTGGAATGCATGCTGCCAGAAATCATTGTTTACTGTAACTGGTTAAAGTACATTGCAAAAATGTATCTATCCTCCATATACAATGTCAGTACTGAGCAGTGGAGAATACATTTTGTTCCACAATCATTTCCATTCTTTCCACATTCAAACACTTGTGGTATATGGGAGGAGTACTGTCGATAGTGGTTTTAAGAGGTGTAACTTGTCAGAAGTACTTCTTTTCATCATGTCTTGGAAGAATGAGCTGGCAGAATTGATAATTTAATTAATGAATTTTTAGTGTGTGCTCTTGGGATTCTGAGAGTATATCACGCACAATAAATTCACAATGGACTGTGAGGTTGTATCATTTATTTGCCCTATGGTTGTTAACCTTGATGAACATGAATAATCTCTAAGAGTAAACCACAAATCATCTACAATGTGTACTGCAGAGCACTTCTTGTACCACCATAACCTCCTCTCATCGCTGTTGCATTTGTTAATGGTGCATGCGAAGAACCAGTGTCGATTTACGTCTGTATAACATCTAAATCTTTTTTATGATGCAAATTTTTTGGACCCACATAATAGAGGATGTAATATTGTGCACAGCTAATCCTGGAATGTATGCTCCTATAATTTGGGTAGTTGGTCCTGTACGGTAAATAGATACTCACCTTTGGATCTTCTTGTTTTTGGTTACTTGTGTTAAAGAAGGTCTCCTTGTTTATGGATACTTGTGTTAAAGAATATTGAAATCATACATCTATACACAACATGCCCACATAATGCTGTTTGGTGGAGAGAACTGCTGCTACCACTACCATTTTTATTTATGCCAGATAAAATCACGAATGCTACATGCCGAATGTAGTAATATGTATGAGGAAGTGATATTTACCTTGCCCAATCTTGGAATGTATGTTCTCATAATCTTGTCAATAGTTCATGTTCATTTAGTTGAGAATGGATTTTGAGGTTGTCAGGTCTACTTGCTTGATGTTTAACAGTCTTGATGAACTTTAGAGATCTACATGGGTATCCAGCAAATCATCTTACAATGTGCAGTAGAAGGTACATCTGGCAACACTGGTTTTTCCCCATCCCTGTTCCATTTATGAATGGTGTGAAGTACTACTTTATATTTAAATCTTCATTAGCTTTGATTGTTTCATTACGGTAAATCTGTGGACCCAAATATTAGAGAATTTAATAATTTGCTCAACTGTTGTTGGACTATATTTTCTTGTAATTTGAACAGTTAGTCATGTACAGTAAGCAGATACTCAACTTTGAGACTGTCTGACCTCCTTGTTTATGGGTACTTCAGGTGAAAAACATTGAAAACACACGTATGTCTTTATTTATATATCACAGCTCAATAAAGTGTGGTGGAGAGGTGACCTGGTTCCTCAACTATTTCCATTTATTCCAGATAAATTCATGAGTAATAGATGGGAAGTCACTTGTTGACAATTATCCTTACTGGCTCTAATGTTTCAGACAATCTTGTCTCTATCACTTCTAATACCAATGTATAGGAGAAAGTTCAAGGGTGGTTTGAGAAGTTTTCGGAATGACCACGAGAGGTCAGCACTGGCGCAACTGGTTGTTCACATGATATTCATTGGACTGTTGCCTGCAAAAACATACAATACCAATGCTCTTGGAAGCTGTGGTGGTGACATGGCTCTGTTGTTGTTCCCACATAGTGATTTGCAAAGACGGAAAAAATTGAGATTCAAGCAGTGATTAAGTACTTCATACAGAAAGTTATGAAAGCAAAGAGTATTCATGCTGATTTCCGGAATACAATGGGGCCTCTGTTCCTTCATATTCATCTATTGTCAACTGGACAAATGAACTTAAATTTGGTCAGGAGAGCTTAGATGATGATCTGTGCAGTGGTCTGCCAAGATGTGCCACTACTCCAGAAGTCGCTGCACAGGTGCACAAAATGGTCAAGGAGGATTGCCAATTGAAAGTGTATGACATTGCTCATGCTTGCCACATGTCACCTGAAAGGGTATATTACATTTTAACGGAAGAATTAGAAATGAAAAAATTATCTGCAGGCTGGATGTTGCAACTCTTCATGTGCACCTGCACACATGTGCCGTCGCCTTGGAAAAATTACACGAACTAATGTATGAATGGTTGCCGCACCTGCCTTATTCACCTGATATGACTCTGTCAGACTTCCATCTCTTCCCAATACTGAAAACTTTTCTTTGTGGATGAAAATTCACTTCAAACAAAGAACTGATAGCTGGAGTTGACAATCATTTGGCAGGCCTGTGGGATCAAGGCAGAGGAACTTTGTTGGACCAAGTGCATTAATCTACAAGGAGACGACATTGAAAAATGTATACTCCACAAGCCAGGTCAATTCTGTGTGATAAGAGAGTATTTCTGTTTCATTTCCCAGTCTGTTTCATTTCTCAGTCTATTCCATTTCAAATCCACCACAAATGCTAAATAGTGTCAACTTGTTGATGATGCTCCTTATAAACTCTAATTTTTCAGATGCTTTAATCTTTATCACTTTTAGGAGCAAATGCTATGAAGAAGAAATAGTTTTCCTAACCAATCTTGGATTGTATGTTCTCTGAATTTTGTCAGGAAATGGTTTTTGGCAAATGGATAATGAGTAGTCACCAGATTTACTTGTTCCTTATGGACATCAAAGATCAACATTACTCAGAAAACCCTCCTCACAGTATGTCATGGAGAGTGCTTCTTTAAACACTATTTTACTCCCATCCTTTTGCATTTGCATAGGGTGTACATGAAGGAACACTGTCAATTAAACTCTTTATGTGCTCTGATTATTACAGCATGGTCATTTAACAGGCCAATGTACTGGAGGATGTAATAATTTGCCAAGTATTCTTGGAGAAAATTTAATGATTCTGACAGTCATGTATCTAATCAAGTACTTGACTTTGAGACTGTGTGATATAATTGTTATAGTTACTTCTGTTAAGGAAATTTAAAAACATTTGTCTATACTTCACTTAATGCTGTGCAGTGGGGAGAAGCCTGGGTCCAACATCCATTTCCATTTATTCCAGATTATATCACAAATGGTACAAAGGAGGACAATTGTTAACAGTCCCCCTTGTGGGCTCTGATTTGTCAGATGCTCTCGTCTGTATGTCTTCTAAGAGCAGTCTGTAGGATGAAGTAATTTTTAGATTGACCTGTCTTGAAATGGATGTTCACAGAATATTGCCAGATATTAATTTTCATTTAATTAATGATGAACTCCGAGATTGTCAAATTTACCTCCTATGTGGATAATAATGTTGATATACATTGATGACATACTGCAGTACTCTGAAAACAACCTCACAGTGTGTAAGACAGGGTACTTCTGGCAATACTATTATTTCCTTGCATATCTAAGACATGAAAATTTCATTGACCCACATATTAAAGACTGCAATAATTTATACAACTATTGCTCAACAGTATGCTCTTGTAGTTTGGGCAGTTAAACATGTACATGGGATGGACAGTTGAAACTGAGACAGACTGATCTCCATGTTTACAGTTACATTTCTTTAAGAACATGTAAAACATGTGTCTATACTCCATTATGCAATTATTGCTGGAAATTATTCTCCTGTAATTTGGGCAGCTACACGTGTACAGGGAATAGATAGTTGACACTGAGATACTCTCAGGTCCTTGCTTATGGTTAGTTCTGTTAAAGAACATTGAAAACATATGGCTGTACTCCACATGCCAGCACAATGATGTGTACTGGAGAGAACTTCTGTTTCTACAACTGTCATCATTTACTGCAGATAAAATTGCAAATGGTACATACAAAAAAAATTGTTGACAACCCTCCTCATGGGTTGTAATTTGTCAGATATTCTTGTCTTTACCACTTCTAGAAGTAATGTTTTGTATGAAGTAATGTTTACCTGAAAAATTCGGAATGTATGCTCCCACAATCTTGATAGTTAAGTCTGAACAGTAAACTGATAATGTGGTGAAGACTGCATACTTCTACATCCACGTGATTACTCCACTATTTACAATTAAGTATCTAGCAGAGGGTTCAGTGAACCACCTTCAAGCTGTCTCTACTGTCCCACTCATGAATGGTGCACAGGAAAAATGAGCACTTCAATTTTTCTGAGCAAGCACTGATTTCTCTTATTTTATGACGATGTTCATTTCTCCCTATGTAGGTAGGTGCCACCAGAATGTTTTCACAATTGGAGGAGAAAACTGGTGATTGAAGTTTTATAAGACCCCATCACAACAAAAAACGCCTTTGTTTTAATGATATCCACTCCAATTCAAGTATCATGTTTGTGGCACTATCACCCCTATTTTGTGATAGTACAAAATTACCCACACTTCTTTGAACATTTCTGATGGCATCCATCAGTCCAACCTGATGCGGATCCCACAATCCACAGTAGTACTCCAAAATAGGGTGGACAAGTGTGGTGTAAGCAATCTCTCTAGTAGATCTGTTATACCTTCTAACAGTTCTGCCAATGAATCAGAGTCTTTGATTTGCTCTCCTCACAAATTGTCTATGTGATCGTTCCAATGTAGGTTACTTGTAATTGTAATCCCTAAGTATTTAGTTGAATTTACAGCATTCAGATTTGTGTGACTTATCACATAATCAAAATTTAGCAGCTTTCTTTTAGTACTCATGTCAATAACATCACACTTTTCTTTATTCGGGGTCAACTGCCAATTTTCGCACCACACAGGTGTCTTATCTAAATCATTTTGCAATTTGCTTTGGTCATATGATGACTTTACAAGATGATAAATGACAGCATCATCTGCAAATAATTTAAGAGGGCCACTCAGATTGTCTCCTATGCCATTAATATAGATCAGGAACAATAGAGGACCTATAACACTTCCTTGGGGAACACCAGATATTACTTCTGTTTTACTCAATGACTTTTCTTGTATTACTATGAACTGTGACCTTTCTGACAGGAAATCATGAATCCAATTGCACAACTGAGGCTATATTCCATAGGCATGCAGTTTGGTCAGAAGACGCTTGTGAGGAATGGTGTCGAAAGCCTTCTGGATATCTAAATATACTGAATCAATTTGACATCCCCTGTCCATAGCACTCACACCTTCATGAGTATAACAAGCTAGTTGTGTTTCACAAGAATGATGTTTCCTGAATCCGTGCTGACTATGTGCCAATAAATCATTTTACTCAAGGTAATTCATAATGTTCGAATACAGTATATGTCCCAAAATCCTACTGCAAATCGACATTAGTGATATGGGCCCATAATTCAGTGGATTACTTCTGTTTCCCTCTTTGGGTATTGGTGTGACTTGAGCAATTTTCCAGTCTTTAGGTACGGAACTTTCTGTGAGCGAGTGGTTGTATATAATTGCTAAATGTGGCGCTATTGCATCAGCATACTTTGTAAGGAACCTGACTGCTACACAATCTGGACTGGAGGCTTTGCCTTTATTAAGTGATTTAAGCTGTTTTGCTACACCAGGGATATATGTGACAGAGTTTCAGAAAACCATGTTTAATAATTCTTCTTTAGTGGCACTGTCAGCAGTGACTTCACCATTGTTATCGTACAGTGAAGGTATTGATTGCGTCTTGCCACTGGTGTGCTTTATGTATGACCAGTATGCCTTTGGGTTTTCTGCCAGATTCTGAGACAGTGTTCCGTTATGGAAAATGAAAACCAGGAATATGTAATAGATGTAGAAGTCTATACACAGAGAGGAAGGGTGAAAATCTCACTCAGATAGAAATCTTAGAAATTTAGAAACAAATGTGGGTATCCCCATATTTATCTTTCTATGAACAAACTCAGTGCAACTGTTCACCCATTTTAGATAATAGTGCAACCCCTACATAGATGAATAAAAGAAATTTCCAATCCTGTATGTAGCTCTACTCCTCTGTAAGTTTAGCCACACTTATTGTTAATTCTGTCCTGAAGAATTTTGTAAATCTTTATGTAATTTTGTCAAAACTGTCAACAGAGATAACATTTACAGTTTCAGACAGGAAAGAACAGATCGAAAAGTTATGTTTGTGTGTGCCTGATTTTTATCTTTGGGGTCAATTATACACTAGAAAATAGGATTATAACATGAAACCATGGCTGTATGTAATAAAGAAGTTTGTGGCATAAGGCTAAAAATTATTTTGTTAATTTAATACAATATACAATGTTTCACCAAAAACCCATAATTGAATCAATTAAGATCAACAATGGGCTTTGAGGTTGTCTTACATACTTTCTATGTATTATGTAAAGTTGAAGATTATTAAAGATTCATTATGTATATTCTCACACTGGGGAGACATTTTAATTGAAAGTCACTAGCCTAAAATTGTTGGATAAATGTGATATTGCAGTGTGATCATTTTGCCTCAACCAGAATGTGTAACACAAACTGTGAACTTAAAGTGCCAGAAGACACAAACTGTGAAGTTAAAAGTGCCAGAAGAATTGCAGGAATACTTGAAAAACATCCAAAATACATGTCATGCTGCTGGAAAACATATCTAAACATGCATTGAATCCAAACATACAAAATCTAAACCTGTTTCAGAAACACTGAGGCTTCCTTTAGGAAACAGAGTCTGGAATTTACATTTAGTCTACAAACATAAAACTGCTTAGGCCTGCAAAACAGATAATGCATACCAATTTGGATCACTAATAACAATAAGCTCAAAATATCAGCAAGGTCAGTGCACATTAGTAGAACCTGACTGTTGTAAAAGAAAGGTCAACAAACTATTTAACAATGATATGAAAAAGACAAAAAATTATAAGACAGTTCTGCTTGCTCACAGTCATGGCAGAGGGACTGCAGGAATGCTTAGCTAACATCAGACTGTAAATATTATCAGTGTTATGAAACTAGGAGTTGAACTGCAGGAAACCTTGAAGGACCACAGAAATAAGAGTTGTGTGTTACAAAATCAATGTCTCATGATTCTAGGTGGTGCAAATTATGTGTACAAAAATGAATGTAAGCACAGCTCTGGGATATATTTTAACTAAAATAGATGTTCATAGGGCAATTGTGATAGATATGCCATGCAAGTATGACCTTGTGAAATCTTCTGTTATTAATGAGGAGATCTAAAAGGCCAACATGATCTAAAGACATATTTGCCAGTCGAGTCCAGATGCTTCTTTTCTCAGCATAGATGATTTGAAAGAAATTATTTTACAGCATATGACATGCATCTGAATAGAAGGGGCAGATCATTACTCAGCCACAGAATTAAAGTGTTTTCGGGAAGTTTTCATTATAGAAATGAGAGCTGTGACACTGTTGCACTGCCATCAGAAAGAAAGACATGCAAATCATTGTACACAGTCAAGACCAACACAGAGCTGCCAAATCCATCTTTACCAGATGATGCTGAGGATGAAGATGCTGTCACTGCACGCCCACCTGTATGTTTAAAAGTATTTCATGAAAGTATACAATCCATAAATAATAAAGTGCAGCAACTAGCATTAGAATTGCAAACACCAGGCTGTGCCATTGTATTTATCACTGAACACTGGTGTAAGGAAAATGAAACTATATATTTTCCATTAACGTCATATGACCTGGCCTGTTGCTGTAGTAAAATTTCCATAAAAGGTGGGGATTCCTGTATTAATTTGAAGAAAGCTGTACATTTAAAATTAGAAAAGACCTTCTAGCATTAAGTAAAGACAAATTATTGTATTTTGTTTGTATAAATGCCCCAGTGGTAATACGGATAATTTTTTGTCGAAACTCTGAGCTTAGAAAAGGTATCTAGTCCAAAAACGAACAGTCTCACATGTGGAATTTTTAAATATCAACACAATGAAATCAGACGATGTTAGTAGTACATAGTTGAATATTCTCTGCATCCCCGGCATAACAACACTCATAAAGTGTCCAATGATTGTGACCAAACAATCTTCATCAATAACAGACCATATAGCAACACAGATAGAAAGCAAGTACTGTCAGTTACTTGTTCAAAATCTAGGAATATCAGATCATTCATGCCAGATTCTGAAAGAAAATATTTGTGTGGGAAAGTCTGCTAACTTGACTGAATAAGAAATGGTCTTTTCAGAAGCAAACCTATGTCAGTTATCATCTGAGTTACAACTCAAAGGGTAAGAGAAAGTGTATGCTGAAACAAATGTAAACAAAATGTTTAATAAGCTCAAGACACCTTTTAAACTAATATTTGAGGAATCATTCCCCAAAACATAGAATTCCACTGGAGCTTCAAAAAATTTGCGTGTGACAAGAGATATCAAAAAGTCCTCTGATACTCTAAGGTCTCTCACATCCATAAAAAAACAGCTAGACTGATACAGATTTTTCAGAATTTTACAAAAATTACAGGAGAACCTACAGAAAGTTATTGCTATCTGCAACTTACAAGCAGTAAACATTACTGAAAGCAAATAACAAAAGCAAAGGAATGTGGTACATAAATAAACAGGAGACACCAAATGTTGAACAGAAACACTTGGAAACACAGATTAAAAGCAAAGACGTTCAAATCAGCAACTCAAAGGAACTAGTACTCTTTGAGAATGAATACAAATGCCATTACTATGAAATTGCAAGAGAAATTTCCAGACACATATGTCCTACACCACCAGAACTAGCCACCATATTCATTGGTGCTCTTTCCAACTACAGAGAAAGATGTTGCACAGGTAACACACCAACGAAACAATAAAAAATGCAGGGGTTCAATGAGATTCAAGTCAGTGTCCCTATAAACTGTTTAAACAATATAAAAACCCCATTAACAATAATAATTAATATTTCAGGTCTGTCAGCTTTCCTGTATTCCGGTAAAGAGCAAAAGTAGCACCAATAGAAGAAAATGGTGAGGCAGAAAAGGTAGAAAACCGCAGACAAATTTTTTTTGTTACCTTGTTTTTCCATGACAATAGAAACTATATAGGAAAACAGACTAATGGAGTACCAAAATAAATACAGCAGTTTCTGCAATGAACAATTCACTTTCAGGCCCAGAAGAGGCACATAGTCAGCTAAAACACTGTTTACTAAAATAGTACCCGAAGCACTAGACAAAGGCAAGTATGCAACATGCAATTTTTTTTATCTATGGAAGGCATTTGACACAGTTGACCATAGAATTTTATTACACAAATTAGACCTATTAGGAATAAGGGTATGGCAAAGAAGTGGTTGAAGTCATACTTGGAAAAGTGGGTGCAAGATGTTAAAATCTCACATATTTCTAAAAGACTAGCAGTGAAACATTTATCAGATAAAAAATATATTAACATACACTGGTCACCCAGAATATGATGACCACTGACCTACTATCGATATAAATCCATCCACATGATAGCAGCATCACCTGGCGAACAATGACTGGTAATAAAACACACCCATTGTGCTTTTAGGAACAGTGAGTATGCTGTCTGTGTGTAGAAAGGAAAAGGCATGCAATCTATCTGAGTCTGAGTGAGGGCATATTCTGATGGCCTGGAAGACTAGCACAAGCATTTCGGAAACTGCATGATTTGTTGAGTATTCGAGGAGTGTTGTGAGTGTCCTCGACACATGATGAAATCAAGGTAAAACCATGTCTAGACATCATAGCGTTGGGTGACCACCCCTCGTTACAAATGTTGAATGTCATAGGCTGGGCAAACTGGTTAAGCAGACAGTTGGCTGGGCAGGGTACAAGTGTGTCTGAACATGCAGTGAACCAAACACTCCTAATGATTGGCCTCAACATCTGATGACCTATGCATGTGCCTGTGTTGATACCATGACATTGGCAGCTACTACTGAAATGGGCAAGTGACCATCAGCACTGGACTTAGGTGCATTGTGTGGTCTGATGATTCCTGATACCTTCTTCATCATACCAATGGGTGGGCGCGAATTCATTATCTTGTAGGGGAACAGCACATGTGATGTGGGATGTAGACAAGCTGGCAGCAGCTCTGTTATGCTCTGGGAAACATTCATGTGGACCTCCAAGGGTCCAGTGGAGCATATGTAAAGCACCAATATAGCCAACAAGTGTCATACACTGGTTGCAGTTCACACCCACTCTTTCATGAAGGTCATGTTTCCTGATAACAGTGACACTTTTCAACAAGATAATGCACTATGTCAGAAGGCCTGTAGTGTGATGGAGTGGTTCAAGGGAAACAGCAGCGACTTACAGTTAATGTGCTGGCCCCCACCTCGCCAGATATGAACCCAATCAAACATACCTGGCATGTGACTGAATGTAGCGCCAGTGCTAATCACTTCCCTCCTGGAATTTATTGGAAATAGGGTACTGAGGTGTTCAGACAGTAGTTTTTCCTTTGCGCGATCTGTGAGTGGAACAGTGAGGAGGGGAGGGGGGGGGAATGTCTTTGGCAGGAATAGTACCCGCTGCCACACACCACTTGGTGGTTAACAGAGTATATATGTAGATGTAGATGTAGAATTGTGTGTCAGATGTGGGGCCAACCCCCTCCAGTGTCCTACTGACACCTCATTGCTTCCATGTAACAAGTCATCACTACTGTTATCTATGCCAAAGGGGACATATCAGCTGTTATGTAGGTGATCATATTTTGCTGGTTGATCTGTGTAAGTATCACCCAGGGAGTTGCACTGGACCCAATCCTCCTCCTTATAAATCTAAATGATTCCCACAAGGTGTCAGGTAAGAGAAAAAAGACTGTTTGTTGATGACGGCGTCATAGTGATCACTGATAGAAATTCAACACAGTTAATATAAAAATCGAATGAAGCTCTCAGAGACATTCACAACTGGTCATTAAAAAATAGAGTTATGTTGTGAGTTTGGGGGTTGAACCCAGGACTCCAGATGGCCAAGCTGAAGCCGGGACCCACTGGGCCATATTTTGTCAGGAGACCGAGCAAGTTCAAGAACATTGAGGGGCAGTGCAAAGTGATACAGCAGTATTTGGAATCATTTCTTTATTCAGCTAATTTACAGTATTCCATGGGTGCAGCGTAATGTTGGTGTGCTGCCCACAGCTCTGTTCCACGAGTCCAGCCGGCTCAGTAATTCCTGGTATGCCTGGTCGCTGTTCACTGAGGCGTCGTATCGTGTGCCGTGTAGCTGCCCACTATTCCGGATACTGCTACAGTCCCTGGTCCTCACCACCCTCCGCCCCATTTGGCCTACTCTGTCCGACCATAGGACCAAGGTGGATGTACTGGTCACCCATGGCCCTCGGGCAACCACTGCTCCCAGAACAGGAGCGGTCTCGAAACCACTCCCCCCCTGGATGCAGTGCTGCAACTTGCCACTAGTGGTGCTTGCCAGATGGCAACACCCCCGCTGTCCCTAGCGCTGTTGCACTTCCAACAGTGCACGCCTCTCCCGGACCCTGGTATGCCAGGTGGGAAGTGAACGTGGCCCGTAGATGGGAGTGGAACTGAGCCCCTCCTGGATGCTGCAGACCGCTGTCACTGCCCTCTTTCAGGCACACAATGCGATCTCCAAATTCCACACTGCCTTTCCGTCCCGCCCTTGTGTTGTGTTCCCAGAGGCGGAATACAGCCTGAACAAGTACGTAGAAAAAAAGTACACGTTTATGTAGATTACATATAACATTGCTGCCAGAGTTGTCCCTATAAGTGTAGATTAGCATAGGTCCGTCCTGACACTCGACTGACCTGCCACACTCACTCTAGCTAAAATTGCGTGTCTATTTATGCTGGTTTTCTCCTTGCTTCTGTCATAGTTGCAGAGAGAGACAGAAACTATGGCAGGGATGAATTCCCACACACCCGCCACTTACAAACTGGCCACCTGGCTCTGGCACAGTGGCCTGCCTCATACATCGAAGTTTCCTGCCTTGTTGTTGTTCCACACAAAAAAATCATGCATGCAATACCACTGTCACAGCTCTGTGCCCACGAGTGCCATTTTTATGTTGCCTGTACTGCTGGCTGTTGACTGTTACCACACTCTGCCAGAAGCCCCAGATTTCATTGCCCAACCACGCCTTCATTGAATTTTGATAAAATTTTCCTTTCCCTCAACTAGGACTGACACTAGGGCAACTGTTATTTTAAAAGTGAAAATGACAAACTGTATAAACTTCTGACTAAAAGAAAAACCCAGTGATATTAAACTGAAAGTAAATAATAATTCTTGGGGATGAATGTAGACTGTTAGTTGAAATGAAAAGAACATATGAGAATTTTGGCAAAGAGGCTACCATCAGCATGTTATACCTTGCAAATCTTTGCACCATTGTGCATATCTCAAGGCTCAAAATGACCTATTTTGGATAATGTTTTGCGGAATACAGTAAGTGTTGGCAACATACATACTAACATACTAGTTTCAATATACAGAAAAGTGCTAAACAAATAGTAATGAATAGTAGTAACAGGGCACACTGTAAAGATTTATTCAAAAAGCTAGAAATTCTGACTGTTCCAAGTGAATACATCTCTAACAACATAATGTATATAAGAAAATATTTTAATTTGAACAGCAAAAACTGCACAATACATAACCATGGAAACAAATCCAGTCACTGTTACATCTAAACTGAAGAAACAAGTCAAAGTCTCAAAATAGTGGACTATACCATGGAAAAAAAATTTATGATAGACTGCCACAAGAAATAAAAGACATGAGCAGTTTCCACACCTTTAGCCAATGGCTAAAAAATATTTAACAAATGGTAATAATTAGACTCTAAATAATTATTTAAAATAACTAAATGTTCATTGACATTGTACTGTCTAACAATTTATAACATGCTTAGAAAAGTACGAGTTAGTATTTGAGCTATAACTACTGTAAGAGGCACTTTTATTTTAATAAGACAGATTGCACAAAAATTTGATGGCAACCATACAATTAATATCGTTCCATTGATGATCCAGTCAATCAATTAGTCAGTCAATCAGTCAAACCACTGTCATTTCCTGCCATCCCTGTTGCATTTTTGAATGGTACATGGGGTGATCCATTGTTGCTTAAACTCCACATGAGCTCTGCATTTATAATTATGGTGATTACATTGATCCACCTGAAAAGTCGCTCTGCTTACCAGATGGTGATGGGACTGGAAATCCCGGACCATGAGGCACTGGTCTCAAGGCAGATGGCATGTCTGGAGATTTTGCACTCTTTGTTTTATGATTTAGTTTTTTGTTGGTTTATCCTAAAAGTAAAAGCAGATACACTTATTCAACTGAATTAATTCAAGTACTTAGTCTAATAAATTTAAAACCACTAATAAAGAGATGTATTAAGTTCATGAGAATGAAAGACATTAGCTTACCCTTTAAATCTGTCATGCAGAAAAACACTAGGGAGTATGATCTCTTCTTCAGCTGTCTTTTACTCCATCTCCAAAGACTTTCAATATTCATTTTGTAGCATAAATGTGGTGCATAGGACTTGTCCTCATCACCAGATTTAACTCTAAAATATGCAGGATAATATTTCTCTCAAAAGGAGCTATTTTTAACTTCAAATGTGGCATGATGACTCTACCACAAATGTAGGAAAATCAGTCAGGCTGATTCTTGATTGTGGTTTCATTTTGTAATGATGTTGCTTTCAGTCAGAAAGCTCAAGTCATACTGACTTGCAGGTTGCTACAACCTAGAAGTAAGGTCAGCTCAACCACACCTCTGTCTCCTACAGAGTTTCCACCTCCGTCTCTGTGTACAAAGTTACCAGCCATGACTGTGCCTCTAGTGTCATTTTTAAGGGTGTAAACAAAACTCAAATGCTCAGAAGTTTCTTTTGATTGTTGTTAACCATATTTATAGGATATCATATATTTCACATACTTACCTGATGTGGAAATAATTATTCTTTGTGACAATACAATTAAAAATTACAAATATTTGTGTGGCTTATGTACCTAATAGGCTATTATCTCAATGTTGAGGTTGTGAAAAAACATAACCTGACTAAGCTAAATGATTTACATTTTTTAATTCGGTTTGCACTAGTTATAGAAGATCAACCAAAATATCCATGTCCTCAGAAGAAAAGTTTTGAACTGAAGACCAGCATAATGAGCTTTGAGGTTACTAGATCTACTTGCTTCATCCTTAACAATGTTGAAGAACATTAAAGATCTACGTGGGTCAACATCATGTCCTCCCATCCCTGTTGCATTTGCAGAAAGTAATAGTTTATTTGTAAGTAATATTTAGCCTGCCAAATCTTGAAATCTATGTTCTCAGAATTTTGTCAGTCATTCATGATCATTTAACTGATAATAAATTTTGACGTTGAGTACTCTGCAAATAACCTTGCAGTGTGTATTAGAGCAAAATTCTATCAACATTACCATCCTATTCTTGTTGTGTCTGCATGTTGGAAGAACCGCAGTTGAATAAACTCCTCCTGAGCTCTGATTACTTCATTACAGTAATAACTTCATTGACTTACGTATTGGAGGATGTAATAGTTCGCCCAAATATTTTTGGAATGTATACTCTCATAACTTGGACAGTTATTCATATATGGTTATTAAATAGCTGCCTTATTTTTCGAATGTATGCTCTCACAATTTGGACTGTTAGTCATCTAACCATTTACTTCTGTTAAAGAACATTGAAAACATATATCTACAGTTCACATGCCAGCCTAACACTGTGTAGATAACGGGCTTTGAGGTTATCAGATGTATTTGCTTCATGATTAGTAATGCTGATGAACATTACAGAGCTACAGGGGTGCCCTGCACACAACCTTACATTTTGTAGTAAAGGGTATTTCTGGTACCACTGTCAGTTCCTCTGATTCCTCTTCCATCTGTAAATGATGCATTGGAAGAACCTCTATTGATTAAACTCCTTACAAGCTCTAATTTTTTGACTGTGCTCATCTGGAGGACCCACATTCAGGAGGATGTAATAGTTTGCAAAGGAATTTTGTATAGTATAATAAATAAAAGAATCTTATCCCAGCACCAGCATAGCCGTTTAACTCTTACTTTGCATTTCAATTTTTTGCTTTTGTGGTTCTCACATGTCAGCAACATACAATTCTATTTCATGTTTAATGTTGAATACACAATATTTTCTTTAGACATTATGAACTAAAACCACATCGGGATAGTGTCAAAAATGTGCTTTCTTTAAATGCTCTTGGGAATCCTGCCAAAATGTATTACCAACAAATGAACATCACAACAGCCATGAAACTTCATTATAATTTGGTAGATTTGCCCACATTGTTCAAACATAAATGGTTTCTCAATCAATCACATGGTGATTTTACTTAAAACATACAGAAAACATTTTGGATTTGAGAGCAAGCAGAAAATAAAATATCTCTATTTATACAATTGTCCTAGAAAAACTGTAAAGATGAAGAAATGAAATGATGTGATAGAGGTACATTGGCCACGCTGATGCTCAGAAGTAGAGAGGTAATGTTCTTCTTTTCTATGTCTGTAAGATAGCCAACTGACATGGGAACTCACATGATACTTGATGTGTCATCGTTTCTAAGTCAAAGAAGTTAGGGTTTCAGAGCATCATCTTGCAAAATTGAAGATCCAAATAATAGAAATTTCCTCGGAATATTAGAACTATTGAGTCACCTTGATCCAGTTCTTACAAAACACCTTAGCAATGTCAGACAAGACCAAGAAGTTGGAACATGTTTACAAGACATTATCTGTCAAGTGATACTCAGAACACACATCTACTTGTGCCCATTATGTCAGGACTGCCAACCTGAAACAGAGAGAAAATGAAAAGTGTTATTCCATTATTGTTGATGGAACTCCTGATTCAAATTATGTTGAAGAGACAACAATCATCCTGTGCTATATTTGCTTCGATAAGTAAACTGAAGAATATAAAATAAACGAATTGTTTCTGGAATTCATTGAGTGAAATCAAAGGACTGGAGATGCTCATCCCTGTTTAATTTGATCAGTACTCATGAAATACTGAATTACAATCAGCGACTACCATGGGCAGGGTTATGATAAGGTTACATGAAGCATAGATGAAGGGCAACAAGCGGTTTTCCTTTCCTAGATTTCCAGAAAGTATTTGACATGTTGTCCCACTGCAGACTTTTAACAAAGCATACAGAATAGGTTCTCACATATTTGACTGGTGACTGGCCTGACAATTTCTTAAGTAATAGAGCTTACTCAGAATTTGTAGTTGGCATGATGAATGACAACTTGCTCTAAATGTACAAAAATGTAAGTTATTGCAGGTTAACAGGTAAAATGATCCTGCAATGTTTGAATATAGTGTTAGTTGTGTACTTTTTTCCTCAGTCATGTCTATTAAATATCTATGCATAATATAGTAAAGCAATGTAAAATAGCGTGAACATATAAGAATGATAGTAGGGAAGGCAAATTGTTAACTTTGGTTTATTAGGAGAAGTTTAGGAAAGTGTGGTTCTTCTGTAAAGGAGACCATCTACAGAACACTAGTCAACCCACTCTTTGGTATGACTTGAGTGCTTCAATCCCCACCAGGTTGAATTAGAGGAAGACATCAAAGCAGTTCAGAGTGGAGCCGCTAGATTTGTTAAAAGTGGCTTTGATCAAAATGCAACTATTATGGAATGCCTTGTGAACTGAAATGGAAATCCCTGAAGGGAAGATGATGTTCTTTTCACAAAACACTGCAGAGAAATTTGGAGAACTGGCACTTGAAACTGAATGCAGAACAAGTCTACTGCCAATTAAAAACATTCCACATAAGGTCCATGAAGATAAGAGAAATTAAGTCTCTTCTGGAGGCACATAGATAGGTTTTTTGGCTCTGTTCGAGGGTGGAACTGGAAAGGAAATTACTAGTAGTGGTACAAGGTACACTCTGCCACACACCATACAGCAACTTGTAATGCATGAATGTAGGCAGAGATGTAGAGAGGGTCTTGTAAAGGAGTGCAGACATATTTCCTTCAGTTGAATCCTCTTCGAAAAATTTTTCTGTGGGCCTGTCATAGCCTTATGTGGAACACATGCAGCTGATACCAGTCACGAAGCAGGTACTTTTTTCTGCGTAATTCAGTTTCCTCACAACCTGCTCAGTTGAAGTGCACAGCACTAGGAAATCCCGAAACAGTGTGGTGGAAATTCTTTTTGTTCCATGTCTGAAACCTTTTTTTAGAATGCATCTCTGATACCTTTTGGTGTGATGGGTTGATGCTGCAAGGCCAATTGTGCTTCACATGGATAAGATTGTCATTTCTGTTGAAACTCTTGGTAAGTTTACTTTGTCTGCTGAAACATATTCTGTTTTAAAGTCCTTTTTGGATTATGTGAGGTCTTTCAGGTGTTTAATCATAGTATCAGTTTGGTCAGATGTGTTGGTACCAATTGACTACAGAAGCAAATTATTACAAACTCAAAATAATACTGTTGATGTTGATGTAAGACACTCTGAGTGCTTATTAAATGACTTAAAATATCTACATGAAAACTGGAAAACTATTCTCCCTGAACTGAAAATTGTTGCCAGTGCAATGAATATAGAATTTCCAGACCTGACCACTAAGAAGAGGAAATCATTTCATGGTGAAACCAGGAGTGAAGTGACACATGTGAATTCAGAAGACTTGTTCAAGATAAATGTTTTTCATGTCATTGAAAACCTGATGACAATGAGTGAAGATTTTACGTGAAGCATTTGAGTTTTTATGGATATATTCAAAGGTGATTGATGATCAGGTTCCTGAGGCATGGAAGTTATTTATCAATGAATACCTTAATGGTGTCACAATAGATTTAGATGAGAAAATTAAATATTTGAAAACAATTCATACTTCAAAGTGGGAATACATTACTTTACAGTCTTTTGATTACTTGAATAATATGCATGATCTTAAAATTTTAAGCTTATTTTCCAATATATGTGCAGCTATGATCATCTTTTGCAATCTTCCAGTGACTTTAGCTGAAGTAGAATTGTCATTCAGCAACCTGGCTTACATCAAAATTTGTCTGACATCAACTATGTGTTACATGGCAGTTTTCCCCAAGACTGCCATGCAACTTGTTACATGATATTATATGCTGACACCTTCATTAATTGAGTTTCATTCTTACGGTGTACCATAATTGCAGACAGTATTCGCTGCTACCAGTAACTGCCCAGCTAATAGCTTATTTTCTTTGCTCCTTTTATTATAATGAGGATTTGATATTCTTTTGCAGACCTGAAAGCCTCCAAGCTGGCTGGTATGAGATAAGACTTTACTCAAAGGAACAGGAAGCAGCATCATAAACGTGATAGAACTAAAGGCTGAGTTTCAGCACAGATAGGCATGAGCGGAATTCTCGTTGTCTGCTCTCATTCTCCATGAGGTCGAGAGGACCAGCTATTTGCTAAGAAAGGGAGTTGTTCACATGTGTGAGAAATCTTTTTATAAAGATAAAAATCTAAGCCAGGGGTAGCCTTTGAGAGACACTTCAGTGTGAGAAACACTGTTTGCCTCAGCAGCCATACTGTGGAAGAATGTTCTATTTAAACACGTGGAACAGGTGTCCCCATTGGTTCATAATGTTATTTTCTTTGGAGCACATCCTTTTTTGTGCATCCCTGTGTGTAAGACTACTTATTTCTCAGCTTCAGAGTTGTACCATGGTGTGGAAGATGTCTCCATTTCCAGTAAGTTGTTAATGGATTTTCTGGTCATAGATTTATTTATTTGATGATAATAATGTTTCTAAACATTAGAGTTGAACATGGATAATGAGGAAACCATGTTAACATGTGTAACACAGGGTACTTCAAGTACCACTATCCTTTCCTCCCATCCCTGTTGCATTCGGGAGGACGACGGTTCAATCCCATCTCCGGCCATCCTGATTTAGGTTTTCCGTGATTTCCCTAAATCGCTTCAGGCAAATGCCGGGATGGTTCCTTTGAAAGGGCACGGCCGATTTCCTTCCCCATCCCTCCCTCACCCGAGCTTGTGCTCCGTCTCTAATGACCTCGTTGTCGACGGGACGTTAAACACTAATATCCTCCTCCTCCATCCCTGCTGTATTTGTGAATAGTGTATGGGAAGTAACACTGCCAGTTAAACTGCTTATCAGCCTTGATTTTTGCGTCATGGGAATTTCATGGACCCATGAAGGATATAATAATTTGCCCAGTCTTTCTTGGAAGGAATCCTCTAAGAACTTGGTCAGTTAGTCATGTACAGTTCATTGATAAATGACTTTAGGTTGGCTGAACTCTTCATTTACGACTGCTTCTGTTAAAAAACACTGAAAGCATACATCTTTACTCCACATATCAGAATAATTCCATGTAGTGGAGAGCACTTCTGATTCAATTCCAATTCCTTTTTGTTTCAGATACAATGTGATGAGATATGTTGAAAGTTCTCCTTATCAGCACTAATTTGTCAGTTGGTTTTAATTTCATCACTTTTAGGAGCAATTAGTAGGAGAAAGTAATAGTTTGCCTGACCAATCTTGGAATGTATGTACTCAGAATTTTGACAGCGAATCATTATCAGTGAATTGATAAGCATTTTGTAGTTGTCAGATTTACTAGTTAAGGATAATAATATTTACAAAATTTAAAAATTAACATGAATTCTCAGCAGACCTACCTACAATGTGTAATAGATGGAACTTCTGTAACTCACTGGTTTCCTCTCATCCCTGTTGCTTTTACAAAGAATGTTTGTGAAGAAACACTCTTGATTAGACTCTCTATGAGCTCTAATGGTAATTTTGTGGACCCAAGTATTGGAGGATGTTATAATTTGCAAATTTATTCAGGAATATAGTCTTTTATAGTTTGATAAGTTGGTCGTGTACAGTACTACATTTGAGGGGCATTCAATAAGTAATGCAACACTTTTTTTGCTGGCCAATTTCAGTCTAAAAACTGTAGAATTTGCTGTGGGACATAATAAAATAATGTTGTTTCAGCTATTATAGTTTCATTAATTTCTGATAGGTTGTGGCACCAGACATAACCTTTAAATTGGCATCTGTGACATAGGTGTATTCCAAGCATAGAGCTGTCATTGAGTTTCTTCTGGCTGAAAAACAGTGCATCATGGATATTTGTAGGGAGTTTCAGAATGTCTAGAGAGATCTGGCAATGGAAAAAAGCATTGTCATTCATTGGGCAAGGCATCTGTCATCACCATAACAAGGTTGTGCAAACCTGTCTGATGTCTCACGTGCCATCTGGCTGTACACAGCTTTGACTCCTGAAATAATGAAACTAGTGGACACTCTTACTTGAGGTGATCAATGGATCATAATCAAACATATTGCTACACATCTGTAAGTCTTTGTTGGCAGTGCTGACACGGTCATCCAGTATGGGCTGGATAATGACAGTTTTTTGTCAAACATCATGACAGGCGAGGAAACATGGGTTTGTCACTTCAAACCAGAAACAAAACTGAAATCCAAGGAGTGGCACCAAACCACCTCTCCTCAGAAGAAAAAGTTTAAAGCAGCTCCCTCAGCTGGTAAAGTCATGGTGACAGTTTTCTGGGGCTCTAAAGGGGTTATTCTGATTGATATCCGCCCTTATGATACCATAATCAACTCTGAAGTATATTGTGCTAACCTCTGGAAAATGAGGAAATGACTTCAGTGTGTTTATCACCACTAATATGCCAATGAACCTACATGACAATACAAAGCTTCACACAAGTCTGCACACCTGGAGGAGGTCATAAACCTTTATTGGGTTGTTATCAGGAGAAAGAAAACTGGTGTTCTCCGAGTCGGAGCATGGAATGTCAGATCCCTTAATCGAGCAGGTAGGTTAGAAAATTTAAAAAGGGAAATGGATAGGTTAAAGTTAGATATAGTGGGAATTAGTGAAGTTCAGTGGCAGGAGGAACAATACTTCTGGTCAGGTGAATACAGGGTTATAAATACAAAATCAAATAGGGGTAATGCAGGAGTAGGCTTAATAATGCATAAAAAAATAGGAATGCAGGTAAGCTACTACAAACAGCATAGTGAACGCATCATTGTGACCAAGATAGATACGAACCCCATGCCTACCACAGTAGCACAAGTTTATATGCCGACTAGCTCCGCAGGTGATGAAGAGATTGATGAAATGTATGATGAGATAAAAGAAATTATTCAGATAGTGAAGGGAGACAAAAATTTAATAGTCATGGGTGACTGGAATTCGATAGTATGAAAGGGAAGAGAAGGAAAAGTAGTAGGTGAATATTGAATGGGTGTAAGGAATGAAAGAGGAAGCCGCCTGGTATAATTTTGCAAACAGCATAACTTAATCATAACTAACACTTGGTTCAAGAATCATAAAAGAAGGTTGTATACATGGAAGAAGCCTGGAGATACTGACAGGTTTCAGATAGATTATGTAATGGTAAGACAGAGATTTAGGAACCAGGTTTTAAATTGTAAGACATTTCCAGGTGCAGTTGTGGTCTCTATTGGTTATGAACTACAGATTAAAACTGAAGAAACTGCAAAAACGTGGGAACTGAAGGAGATGGGACCTGGATAAACTGACTAAAACAGAGGTTGTACAGAGTTTCAGGGAGAACATCAGGGAACGATTGATAAGAATGGGGGAAAGAAATACAGTAGAAGAAGAATGGGTAGCTTTGAGAGATGAAATAGTGAAGGCAGCAGAAGATCAAGTAGGTAAAAATATGAGGGCTAATAGAAATACTTGGGTACAGAAGAGATACTGAATTTAATTGATGAAAGGAGAAATTACGAAAATGCAGTAAATGAAGCAGGCAAAAAGGAACACAAACGTCTTAAAAATGAGATTGACAGGAAGTCAAAATGGCCAAGCAGGGATGGCTAGAGAACAAAGATAAGGATAAAGAGCCGTACATCACTAGGAGTAAGATAGCTTCTGCCTACAGGAAAATTAAAGTGACCTTTGGAGGAAAGAGAACCACCTGCATGAATATCAAGAGCTCAGACAGAAACACAGTTCTAAGCAAAGAAGGGAAAGCAGAAGGGTGGGTGGAGTATATAGAGGGTCTATACAAGGGTGATGTTCTTAAGCACAATATTATAGAAATGGAAGAGAATGTAGATGAAGACGAAATGGGAGATACAATACTGAGTGAAGAGTTTGACAGAGCACTGATAGACCTAAGTCGAAACAAGGCCCCAGGAGTAGACAATATTCCATTAGAACTACTGACAGCCTTGGGAGAGCCAGTCCTGACAAAACTCTACCATCTGGTGAGCAAGACGTATGACACAGGCGAAATACACTCAGACTTCAAGAAGAATATAATAATTCCAATGCCAAAGAAAGCAGGGGTTGAGAGATGTGAAAATTACTGAACTATCAGTATAATAAGCCACGGATGCAAAATACTAACACGAATTCTTTACAGACGAATGGAAAAACTGGTAGAAGTCGACCTCGGGGAGGATCAGTTTGGATTCCGTAGAAATGTTGGAACACATGAGGCAATACTGACCCTACAACTTACCTTACAAGATAGATTAAGGAAAGGCAAACCTATGTTTCTAGCATTGGTAGACTTAGAGAAAGCTTTTGAAAATGTTGTCTGGAATACTCTCTTTCAAATTCTGAAGGTGGCAGGGGTAAAATACAGTGAGCGAAAGGCCATTTACAATTTGCACAGAAACCAGATGGCAGTTATAGTAGTGGAGGGGCACAAAAGGGAAGCAGTGGTTAGGAACAGAGTGAGACAGGGTTGTAATCTATCCCCAATGTTATTCACTCTGTATATTGAGCAAGCAGTAAAGGAAACAAAAGAAAAATTCAGAGTAGGTATTAAAATCCATGGAGAAGAAATAAAAACTTTGAGGTTCACCGATGACATTGTAATTCTGTCAGAGACAGCAAAGGACCTGGAAGAGCAGCTGAATGGAATGGACAGTGTCTTGAAAGGAGGATATAAGATGAACATCAACAAAAGCAAAATGAGGATAATGGAATGTAGTCAAATTAAATCGGGCAATGCTGCAGGAATTAGATTAGGAAATGAGACACTTAAAGTAGTAAAGGAGTTTTGCTATCTGGGGAGCAAAATAACTAATGATC
The DNA here is from genome assembly GCF_021461385.2 of Schistocerca piceifrons. Lineage (NCBI taxonomy): Eukaryota > Metazoa > Arthropoda > Insecta > Orthoptera > Acrididae > Schistocerca > Schistocerca piceifrons. The sequence goes on from NC_060149.1 coordinate 620,291,844, forward strand.
GTCGAAGTAGAGAGGGTATAAAATGTAGACTGGCAATGGCAAGGAAAGCGTTTTTGAAGAAGAGAAATTTGTTAACATCGAGTATAGATTTAAGTGTCACGAAGTCTTTTCTGAAAGTATTTGTATGGAGTGTAGCCACGTATGGAAGTGAAACGTGGACGATAAATAGTTGAGACAAAAAGAGAATAGAAGCTTTCAAAAAGTGGTGCTACAGAAGGATGCTGAAGATTAGATGGGTAGATTGCATAACTAATGAGGAGGTACTGAATAGAATTGGGGAGAAGAGAAATTTGTGGCACAACTTGACTAGAAGAAGGGATCGATTGGTAGGACATATTCTGAGGCATTAATTGATCACCAATTTAGTATTGGAGGGCAGCACAGAGGGTAAAAATCGTAGAGGGAGACCAAGAGATGAATACCCAAATAGATTCAGAAGGATGTAGGTTGTAGTAGGTACTGGAGGATGAAGAAGCTTGCACAGGATAGAGTAGCATGGAGAGCTGAATAAAACCCATCTGTGGACTGAAGACCACAACAACAACAACTCCCTCATCCACCGTACAGCCCAGATCTCACACCTTCCTACTCCCTTCCCTTTGGCTCAATGAAGGATGCACTCTGCAGGAAGCTGTACACGGGTGATGGGGGGGGACATTGATGCAGCATGTCAGTGGCTCCAATGAAGACCAGCAGAGTGGTACAATACCAGCATACAAGTTATCCAGTAAGTTGCATAAGACCATCACATTGAATGGAGATGATGTTGAAGAAAAGGATTTTGTAGACAAAAGAGTGGGGAAGAGTATGGAACCCCAATAAAATCAACCTCCTTTCAGAAAAAAAATAAATGTTGCGTTACTTACTGTAAACCCCTCATAATTATTTGACTTTAAGACAGTCTGATCTCCTTGTTTACAGTCATGTATTTTAACCTTTTCATGGGCCATGGTGGATGTACTTCCCACTAAACATATTTCTTAACAATGTTTATGGTCCTTTGGCTGCATACCTACCACCAACTTAGGGGTATCCCAAAGTTTTTGGGAATGCATCTTACCATCTCTGTCTATGCCTGACATATATGTGGTAGCACACTGCACCAGGTGTATAAAATCTACTTCAACAACCACTTTCTGTTTTGTTGTGGGAGCACTACTGTTGTCAGAACACATTGCTTCACTTCTGCAGTATACATTATTGTGACCTGTATTAGCTCATACCTCTATTGTGTGATAAAGTTTCAAGGACTGTTTTCACATTGTAGTAGGTAAATGTTAATACCAGTAACAAATATTTTTTTTTAAATGAAGCAAAATAAAACATAAAATAAAAACAGAATACACTGTTCATTACTTTTTATGTGTAATGGCAACACACAACAGCTCACAAAGGGAAGTGTGAAATCCATTTACCACCACAGGTTTAATACCTCACAAACATGCCATGATGATCTATGTACCACCATAGTTCTTGGTCCTAGATCACAATAACAAAATTATCAAGAAATAAATATATGCAGTTGAACACAATTCTAACAGCATAGCAAAAAAAATTATATTCACTGAGATGCTACAAAATATGTGTCCCCTAATGGGTTAAAGAACATTGAAAACTTTTATCTATATACCACATGCCAGCTTATGTTATATACTGGAGAGAACTTTTGGTTCTGCAGCTAGCTCCATTTATTCGAGATAGAATCATGAACGGTATGAAGACACTTGTTGACATTCCTCCTTATGGGTTCTTGTGTTTCAGATGCTCTTGTCTCTGTGGCTTCTAATAGCAACTTGTAGTAGGAAGTAATATTTAAACTCCAAGAATCTTGGAATGTCAGTGAATCAATTTGATTTAATTGAAAATGGACTACTGATGTTGTCACATCTACTTAATGTATAGTTAATAATGTCAATACACATTACAGATGTATGTGTATAATGAGGAAACCACCTTACATTGTGTAGTAGGGCATGCTTCTTTACCTCCCATCCCTGTGACATTTGTGAATGGTGTATGCAAAGAACTGTGTTCGAATGACATCATTATGAGCTCTGTTTTCTTCTACATGGAAATTTTGTGGAGACATATATTGAAGGATGTAGTAATCTTCCCAAGCTTCATTAGAAGGAAAGTTCTCATAATTTGGACAGTTAGCCCTATATAGTAAATAGATAATTGACTTTGAATTTGTCAGATTGTCTAGTTTATGGTCATTTCTGCTCAAGAACATCATAAATATGTGTGTGTATTATGCATACCAGCTTAATGGTGTGTGTTGGTGAAATTTTCTGCTTCTACAACGAATTCCATTTATTTTAAATAAAATCACTGCTAATACTGGGGAGGAGAATAGTTTAAAATCATCCTTATAGGCTCTAATTACTCACATATTCTTGTCTGTGTCACTTCTATGTGTAGATGGAAGTAATATTTTGCCTGACCAATATTGGACAGTACGCTGTCAGAAGTTTTCCAGTGAATCAGATTTGTTTAATTTGTAATGGACTTTGGGCTTGTCAGATCTACTTTCTACATTGTTAATACTGTTTATTAAAGAGATGCCTGAGTACTCAGGATAGTACCTGACAGTATGTAGTAGAGAGTAATTCTGGTACCACTATCATCTGCAATCATCCTTGCTGCATTTGCAAAGGTCTCATTTTATCAGCCCAGTACTTGGAGGACATTAAAATTACTCCACCCTTCCTTGGAAGTTATACACACACAACTGAGACAGCTGGCAAATGGATATTTGAAATTTAGACTATCTGATTGTCTTGTTTATGGTTTCTTCTGTTAAAGGTCACTGAAAATATGTACATATACTCCACAAGCCAGCTTTATGGCTTGTGGTTGAGAGTACCTCTGATTCCATCCCCAATTAATTTTGTTCCATATACAATCATGAATGTTTAGTATGATGTCAAGTGTTGATTATTCTCAGTATGAGCTCTAATTTTTGGATCACATTGTTTTTATCATTTTAAGGAAACTTGTTGGAGAAAATAAAACTGTGCGTGAAAATTCTTGGAGTTACATTTTCAGAAGTTTGACAAGACTTAATTATCATTGGAATGATAATGGTTTTTGTGGTTGTCAGATTTACTTGTTTGATGGCAATAATATTTATTAACTTATTAACTTTAAAGAGAAACATATGTACAGAGAAAACCACCATACAGTGTGTATTAAAGGTCACTTATGGCACCACTGCCATTTCTACCTTTCCCTGTTGCATTTGGGAGTGGTGTGTGAGAACGAATGTCTTACAAGCTCAGACTTTTTTCATAATGATAATTTCATGGACCCTTATGCAGAGCTGCTGAGAGCTTGGTCATGGCCTGGGACGAATGTGTGGTTGGGACCCATCTCCAAATATACCAGTCCAATTTCAATCCTATGTGAAAGAAGTTTTGACATGATTTACTTATTGGAGATTAACAAAAATACTTATTGGGATGAAATATAGAATAAATGTAATTACAAATTAAAGACTAAAAATATATTAAAAAATGCAATAAGTCATATGGTACTATATATTGCAAGAGATATTGCTGATGTAGTTAGAGTGAGCTAACAGTGATTCATTATGCAGTAGGCTGAATTAGAGTGCATGGTAGTATACACATGTGTATCATCGAGCCACTATTTACAGTACTATGTTTGACTGCATATTTGATTTGTTGCTATTCTGTATTACAGACTCTTTGTGCATTAGACACTTATGCAGACTGTGACACATCATTGCTTTGTATGTCGAAAGCACTTGCCTTGAAGAAACCTCATGAAGTTTTCTCATGCAGAGCAGGACGTTTATATACAGGTGTACCAAGTAAGTTTTCCTAATTTTCTGATGTCATAGCGGACATGAACATTAACATTACTTACGAATAATACAGTGTCTCCAAATGCTTCTTTCTCTGCACAAAAGCAAGTGCACATCACTCAGATTTTAGATGCTTTTTCTGCAGCTCTTATTCTTACCATGGAAACAATGAACTACTGAAGTTAGTTTGTTATTATAAGATGCAGAATATCTTCTGGAAAATTTGTTTACTTAGTGTCAGGTATTAAAATATGTAACACTGATTTCTATGTGAGTGCAGAAAGACAGAATTGACACCGAAAGTTACATTTTCTGGCTCCTGTGTTTAATTTTTCTCCAAACACATTGTTTGCATTCACATTTCTGATTTCTACACACATTTTTAGTCAGAATTAGAACAAATTGTGGTAGATACAGATTTAAATAACATTCACAAATACAGTTGCACTTTCATCATATTTAATCATAATAATTTTTTAGAAAGAAAACAGTTTGTATCATACTTGCATGATGTTCCACTGCCAAGATCGTGGTCCAAATTTCACACTCATTTTGGGATGAAGTCCTTCCCACACTTTTATTACAACAAATGGCTTCCTTCACCCCCGTACAAGATCAAAATGCTGCATTACTGTACACAGCCTTTTTAAGAAAACTGTTTAATTGCATTCCCTCTATTATGTCAGGAAACTAGAAATAGTTAATGTGATACACTTTGTGAGACGCTTTAGTGCAATGAAAATCACTTGGAATGTAGTAAAATAGAAAACAGTCATAAAATATGAATCCAATTTCCCACTGCAGCTTTGAAAGAACTAACACACCATGTGGATGAAGCATGCAAGATTAAATATATCATAATGAATACCAACACCATGATCCTTTCAAGATGTAGGAGACTGAAACAATAGGAATAAATATTAGTTTGAAAAGTTGTGATACAGATAGTTATTCAGAACTCAAGACTTCCACAGCTAGGGAAATGAGTGATAGGTTGGCTAAGACCTACATTCCAAGATAGAAAACTGGAATTTCGAACTTAAAAGTGCAACTTCAGATGCTCCTCATTAATGAATTATTGTAAAATGTGTACACACTTCATTTCATTCTATTTTCTTAATTGAATTTATTTATTTTCATTTCCCTTTAAGACAAGAGACCAATATTATACTATCTGCACAGTGATGAAATGTGTGGTGTGCCCACACATTTCAGTAAACAGTCCATATTGCACTCACATGCAAACCACAATGGGTCATGTAGTTGTCACTATATTATAACATACTTGTCTACAACATTGCCAGTGGCAGATTGCAAGCCTTTTGTTTAGCAAATGTCTGAGTCACTGCACCAGAGACTGGTTGTCTTGTCAAATTACATTCAGATGCAAGGTCCCTAAATCTATGAAATGTTGCTCATGCCTTCTATATGTGAGACACACCTTATCATGAGCCACAATGTTTCAGCTACAGTCCCTCGAAGAGTATAAAGGATGTGCATAACTACACCTATAGTCTGAATTAAGCTAAAATTTTATGCCATACATCTTATTCAAGAGGAATAATGGATCAAGAGTATTGTCTTCAATGATTGAAGCATTAATCACTTTCAAATATTTACTAAATCTGTTCTGACATCATTATGGTATTCATTGATAAACTACATGCATATCTCAGTGACCTATCATGTGTCATCTTTGTGTGTTTCCATAAATACCCAAATGTTTCATCTAAAATCTACACAGTTTCATATCAGGCTTTGAAGTTGCCAAAAAAATTTTTAATAAATCTTCTGAATTGACATCTGCCACTTCATTCTGGGTTGCAACATGAAATTATTTCCTATTTTTAGTTTGCACCTCTGAAAATTCTGAACCAATATTAATTTCACTGGCAATAACTTTAGGTTCAGGAGGAATTGTGTTCAAATTATGGTGAAGATATTTTAAGTAATTTAATAAGTTCTTGATCTGTCTCACCTCAGCATCAATCTTATTATTTTGGGCTTGTAGTAATTGGCTTCTATGGTCTATTGGTACCAGCAACATTACACAAACTGATGCCATGATTCAGCACTTGAAAAATCTCCCATAATCCAAAACACACCATAGTATAGAATGCTTTTCAGCTGACATATTTAAATTGCTAAGAGTTTCAGTAGCAAAAACTGCCTTACACAGGTGAACAGCAGTTGGTCTCACAATGTTAACCTGAGCACTCCAGTAAGTATCAGACATTCAGTATACAGAAAACCAACACTTGGTCCAGAAGTTACCACTGTTGTGGACTGCCGGAGAATTGGTTGTATAGAAGTTCAGTTACTATGAAGAAAATATCTGCTTCATGGCGGCTCTCAGCTGCGTGTGATTCACATTGTAATAAATCAGTATCTGATGGAACTTTTGCTGAGATAACAAAATATGTGATACCACCTAAATTATAGCCAGATTTGAATTCATTTGAATGGAAAATTATATTATCTATACCTGTGGATGTGCACAAAGTTTTCCAGTTGTAAGGCAAAATCTTGAAATAAACATACTTTTTTCATTTATATATCGGTATGCTGACATGCTGCAAAGATACCTACAAAGATAAGTTTGCATATAATTAACAGAAAATGTTCTAAAAAACAGAACTACATTGTTTACTGTTATTTTCACCATACAACTTTAAATGCAGAACAAAACAGTTGTTAATATTTATATATGTTTTATTTTTATAATGTTTTTATGTAACCAACAACACAGTATAACAAGGAGTTTGAAGGCTGAATATTGTGGACATTTTAGAAATATGATCAATGGCTGTCACCCTTAAAAACCTTTAAAGAAGTATATATTCACAAAATATACTTAGTAAATTAAGAATGTTGTAGAATATAAACTGGAAGTCATACTAGTATTGTATTGACTCATAGGATGTTCTGGAAGGTTCTTGAAAAAAATAGCATCTCTTATTTTATTGTTCCCTGGTACTAATTGCATCAGACTGATTTTGGAGTTGATAGCTTAAAGATGAGTGAAGATTATTGTAATATGAGTCAATGTAAGTGGTCTTAAGTCATGTGTATCACTTTTATGTATTGAATCTGTGAAGCTGAATGTGGATCAGCTGTATTTGATTGTGGATAAACCCACATTATTTGCATAGTGAGAAAAATGAGCTTCCTGATTTGCTGCCAAACATGCTGCAGCTAACCAATGATATTCAAAACATGCACTACATGAGAGCCTCTACACACCGACACCACCTTGATGTCGGGTGAAACTTTTAATGAACTGTGCAGCGTTACCTCCCTTAAAATTTGAAGTACATTTCTTTAAAAATATTGCACATTATTTTTCAATGTTGTGAAGAGAATGAACAGTTTTTTAATTGCTACAATAAGTGAGCTGCATTATAGGTGGGTGTTCTTGCCAGGATCATAGACAGTTTTGACTGAGGCACTATGAGTTTTCTTAGTTCAGACAAACCTCCCAAGAATATTTATATCTATGATGCCCATAATAAAATTCACTGAAGGGACATGGATCTTTGATTGAAGATTGTAAAAGAACTTTACATGTAGACAGAACACAAGTAGGCCTAAATGAAAAAAAAGAAACAACAATTATGAAAAGTATAGATTACTACTCACAGTAAAGATGATACATGAAGTTGCACACATGCATAACAAAAAGACTATTACACATTAAGAATTGTTCCAAAGTGTTCTTCAGAAAAGAAAGGGAAGCAAACTCATTCACACAAAAGGCACATCTAATATCCACATGTGACCAGTACTTCCAGCTACTCTGGCCAGACTGCCAATCAACAAACAACCTGACAACTTGTGCATGAGACTTTTTTTTTTTTTTTGGTCATCAGTCTATTGACTGGTTTGATGCGGCCCGCCATGAATTCCTTTCCTGTGCTAACCCCTTCATCTCAGAGTAGCACTTGCTACCTACGTCCTCAATTATTTGCTTGATGTATTCCAATCTCTACCTTCCTCTACAGTTTTTGCCCTCTACAGCTTCCTCCAGTACCATGGAAGTCATTCCCTTATGTCTTAGCAGATGTCCTATCATCCTGTCCCTTCTCCTTATCAGTGCTTTCACATATTCCTTTCCTCTCCAATTCTGCGTAGAACCTCCTCATTACTTACCTTATCAGTCCACCTAATTTTCAACATTCGTCTATAGCACCACATCTCAAATGCTTCGATTCTCTTCTGTTCCGGTTTTCCCACAGTCCATGTTTCACTACCATACAATGCTGTACTCCAGACGTACATCCTCAGAAATTTCTTCCTCAAATTAAGGCCGGTATTTGATATTAGCAGACTTCTCTTGGCCAGAAATGCCTTTTTTGCCATAGCGAGTCTGCTTTTGATGTCCTCCTTGCTCCGTCCATCATTGGTTATTTTACTGCCTAGGTAGCAGATTTCCTTAACTTCATTGACTTCGTGACCATCAATCCTGATGTTAAGTTTCTCGCTGTTCTCGTTTCTACTACTTCTCATTACCCTCGTCTTTCTTCAATTTACTCTCAAACCATACTGTGTACTCATTAGACTGTTCATTCCGTTCAGCAGATAATTTAATTCTTCTTCACTTTCACTCAGGATAGCAATGTCATCAGCGAATCGTATCATTGATATCCTTTCACCCTGTATTTTAATTCCACCCCTGAACCTTTCTTTTATTTCCATCATTGCTTCCTCGATGTACAGATTGAAGAGTAGGGGTGAAAGGCTACAGCCTTGTCTTACACCCTTCTTAATACAAGCACTTCATTCTTGATCGTCCACTCTTATTATTCCCTCTTGGTTGTTGTACATATTGTATATGACCCGTCTCTCCCTATAGCTTACCCCTACTTTTCTCAGAATCTCGAACAGCTTGCACCATTTTATATTGTCGAACGCTTTTTCCACATCGACAAATCCTATGAAAGTGTCTTGATTTTTATTTAGCCTTGCTTCCATTATTAGCCGTAATGTCAGAATTGCCTCTCTCGTCCCTTTACTTTTCCCAAAGCCAAACTGATCGTCACCTAGTGCATTCTCAATTTTCTTTTCCATTCTTCTGTATATTATTCTTGTAAGCAGCTTCGATGCATGAGCTGTTAAGCTGATTGTGCGATAATTCTCGCACTTGTCAGCTCTTGCCGTCTTCGGAATTGTGTGGATGATGCTTTTCCGAAAGTCAGATGGTATATCGCCAGACTCATATATTCTACACACCAATGTGAATAGTCGTTTTGTTGCCACTTCCCCTAATGATTTTAGAATTTCTGATGGAATGTTATCTATCCCTTCTGCCTTATTTGACCGTAAGTCCTCCAAAGCTCTTTTAAATTCCGATTCTAATACTGGATCCCCTATCTCTTCTAAATCGACTCCTGTTTCTTCTTCTATCACATCAGACAAATCTTCACCCTCATAGAGGCTATCAATGTATTCTTTCCACCTATCTGCTCTCTCCTCTGTATTTAACAGTGGAATTCCCATTGCACTCTTAATGTTACCAACGTTGCTTTTAATGTCACCAAAGATTGTTTTGACTTTCCTGTATGCTGAGTCTGTCCTTCCGACAATCATATCTTTTTTGATGTGTTCACATTTTTCCTGCAGCCATTTCATCTTAGCTTCCCTGCACTTCCTATTTATTTCATTCCTCAGCGACTTGTATTTCTGTATTCCTGATTTTCCCGGAACATGTTTGTACTTCCTCCTTTCATCAATCAACTGAAGTATTTCTTCTGTTACCCATGGTTTCTTCGCAGCTACCTTCTTTGTACCCATGTTTTCCTTCCCAATTCCTTCCCAACTTCTGTGATGGCCCTTTTTAGAGATGTCCATTCCTCTTCAACTGTACTGCCTACTGCGCTATTCCTTATTGCTGCATCTATAGCGTTAGAGAACTTCAAACGTATCTCGTCATTCCTTAGTACTTCCGTATCCCACTTCCTTGCGTATTGATTCTTCCTGACTAATGTCTTGAACTTCAGCCTACTCTTCATCACTACTATATTGTGAGCTGAGTATATATCTGCTCCTGGGTACGCCTTACAATCCACTATCTGATTTCGGAATCTCTGTCTGACCATGATGTAATCTAATTGAAATCTTCCCGTATCTCCTGGCCTTTTCCAAGTATACCTCCTCCTCTTGTGATTCTTGAACAGGGTTTTCGCTATTACTAGCTGAAACTTGTTACAGAGCTCAATTAGTCTTTCTCCTCTTTCATTCCTTGTCCCAAGCCCATATTCTCCTGTAACCTTTTCTTCTACTCCTTCCCCTACAACTGCATTCCAGTCGCCCATGACTATTAGATTTTCGTCCCCCTTTACATACTGCATTACCCCTTCAATATCCTCATACACTTTCTCTATCTGTTCATCTTTAGCTTGCGACGTCTGCATGTACACCTGAACTATCGTTGTCGGTGTTGGTCTGCTGTCGATTCTGATTAGAACAACCCGGTCACTGAACTGTTCACAGTAACACACCCTCTGCCCTACCTTCCTATTCATAACGAATCCTACACCTGTTATACCATTTTCTGCTGCTGTTGATATTAACCGATACTCATCTGAGAGACTATGGAACAAAAAACAAGTAAAGTGGTCAGGCTTTACAAAACTCAGTTCTCTTTGGAACAAAGTACTTTATAATAATGTTAAAATGTATGAAAATAAAGAAATAGCAAGTGAAGCTCCAAGGGCTCTTAGATGCAGGTCAAGATATTTTTGACAATTCATATGATGTGCAAGCTGATAGGAAACCTGATCAGAATGACATGCTAGGAATAATATTACGGAAGTGAGAGGGATGAAAACAAAGATGAAAGCTAACAGGGACCAAATGAAACCCACACCAACTCCTTAAAAATAGAATTACAAGCAGAGAAACAGTGACCATTTATGTTTCAAACTGGAAAAAATAAAATCCATTTAGGACGCTAACAGTGAACAAACAAGCAATCAACTTACTGAAGCAAGTGATACTCTGAACGGCATAATAAATAAAATTAACAGCAAACTTAATCAAGTTATTGAAGAACAACATCCAGATGTAGAAACTAGTTCTGCTCTTGTTGTGCAAGAAAATACTGCTAACACGACCCCACTTGTCTTGTCTCTGTTGCATGAAGTAGAAAAGCAGCTGTTTACACTTGTAGAACTGTCAAGAAAACAATTTTCAAGGACAGATGTAAAATCGTAGAAGAACTATATACTGAGAAAGTGCACATCATAATCAATGATGCCCATTTTATCCAAGAAATTCAATAATAAAATTTTATTTGTTTCAAGTTTTTGTACAAATTTTAGCTTTAATGATGTGCCAACAAAGCTAAAAATTCCAGTCTGGAAAGGTCAATTTCAAATTGGTATTTATAGTCGCATATTTGATACAGATTAACTAAAATCTCAGCTTAAAGATGGTTTGGATATTTTTCTTACCAGTGTGCTGTGTTTTCACTGAATAGAGCGGGGTAAAATTGAGGCTTTTCATTGATACAGAAGCGGTGTCTGACTTACCTGGAAATCAAGAGAGTAATGTTCCGGAACTGTAGTAGTAAAGCACTCAGTTGATCACGAGTCTGTGATACAGGCTTAGCTAACCCATGGTCATGATCCTCTTGTATCATTTCTTGGAAAGTCTTAAACTGTGGTTCTACATGTCCTCAGCTTATCATCTTTATATCTTGTTGCAACTGTCTCACACTATCAATTTATTTTCTTCGTTTTACTAGTCTAATAATCTCACAGCAATCTCTAAGTATGTGCAGCTGAAAATGGGACTGAAGAAGTGAAAGGAAAAATCAGATTTACTACTCTGCATGCTGGAAAAATATTCAAAAATAAACTAACATTATTTACTGTTCTGAAATTATTCCTGAGTGTCATATATAAGATGTTTACACAAAGTTATGTTGAAAATATGAAAATCCACTTGCTATTCTTTTAACATAATTTAATTTTGATCTCTATTACGCAAAATGTGGTATGCTATTTTTCGTTACTACTGTTTACAATGTGTTTAAGATGTTAATGTATTAAGTGCACAAGAAATGCACATATGAAACAAGATTTTTTAATATATATACAATACAGAGTTAAAGATTAATAGTTCTATTATTTACCCCATTCCCTTAAATGGCACAAAATTCATTTACTATATTTATTCCTATTCAAGAATTCATTTGTGGCATAGAACTAGTTGTCAAGGAGATATGATTTCAATTTATTATTGAAGCTATTACTGCTGTCTGTCAGACATTTTATTTCATCTGGTAATTTGTCTAAAATCTTTATAGCAGCATATTTTACCCCTTTCTGTGCCAAAGATAGGTTGAGTAAAGAATAGTGTAAGTCTTTCTTTTTTCTGGTATTATGTCCGCCCTGGTAGCTGAGTGGTCAGCGTGACAGACTGTCAATCCTAAGGGCCCGGGTTCGATTCCCGGCTGGGTCGGAAATTTTCTCCGGTCAGGGACTGGGTGTTGTGTTGTCCTAATCATCATCATTTCATCCCCATCGACGCGCAGGTCGCCGAAGTGGCGTCAAATCGAAAGACGTGCACCAGGCGAACGGTCTACCCGACGGGAGGCCCTAGCCATACGACATTTCCATCTTTCGTATTATAATCATGAATGTTACTGTTGTTTTTAAACTGGACCATGTTGCTGAGAACAAATTTCACTAGTGAGTAAATGAACTGTGAGGCCGTTGTAAGAAATTCCAATCTTTTAAAAAGATGCCTACAAGATGTGCGACTATGAACCGCACTCATTATTCTAACCACTTTCTTTTTAGCAGTGAATACTTTCTGTCTAATTGTTGAGTTACCCCAAAATATTATCTGTTTCTAAGGCTATTTTCCTCCCATATACTTTCATATTATTTCACGTGGAATCTAAATTGCGATCAGACAACATATTGTAATCTCTGTATTCCTACCCACAAACATACATATCACGTCTGAAAGCTTCTAGTGTCACTTCAGAGTTTAATCCAAAGGAGTATTCATTAATCTTTGCAGAAGCACTCGTCAAAAAAACAGCCATTCTGTATTGTGCAAGTTATTGCTTCTCAGTTCGTTGCTGTTTTTCCTTATATCGGCTACTTTATTGCATTCTCTAAGGACACTAATTTCCTGGTCTATTTTCATGCATTCTGTTTACGCTTTTTAATTTTTTGTAACCAAGCTGGCGGCAACTGTACAACACTGTGCCATCTTCATAGTAAAACAGATGCTTTGTAATACATCTGCTGCAACACAGTTTGTAACAATAGTATTTCGATGGAGACAAACAAATGAGGCACGAATCATGAATAAAATGTAAGAAATCGTTTATAAAACTTCGTGTTTAGTGTTTTGCAAATACTCTTTGTCTTTCTATTTGTTAAACAATATTTATTTTATTTGTGATAAGATCTTACAGGACTAAACTGCTGAGGTCATCGGTCCCTAAGCTTACACATTACTGAATCTAACGTAAACTAACTTTCGCTACGGACAACACACACACCCATGCCCGAGGGAGGACTCGAACATTCGACGGGAGGAGCCGCGCGAACCGTGACAGGACCCCCATGACCACGCGGCTAACTTGCGCGGCTGCCAAACAATAGTGACAGTATAATGCTGACCATTCGTTAACTGAGTTTCGTGGTTTCCTTAGTGTAGGACATGTGTGTGGAAATAGCAGGTCGTTCGAAAAGAAAGTATGTACGGAAAACGGGAAATAAAACATAACGTAATGCCTGGTGAGTACAGACCCATAGAGCCTGATCCAAATCTTAGATATTTGTTTTGGTCAGTGTTTAAGCCTACAGTAGAAGGTGATGGCAACAGTGTTAACTATGTATGCTGTTTGGAATGCAATGAACTTCACGCGCACACTAAAGGATCATCTGGCACTTAATATTTCACGCCATTCGCATGTGACTAATAAAAAAAAAGTGATGTTTGTTGACCAAAAACGCCTTCCCATATCTGCTCAGGACAAAATTATTGACCAGTGCGTGCCCATGTGTGCAAGATACTAGAGATTATTTGAAGCAGTTGGAGGTGAAGGATTTTGGGATCTGCCTCAAACAATAGTTGACAGTCCAGTGACTTACGAAAAACTATCTGCAGAAGCTATTATACCTCATCCCACAACTGTCTCACGACACGTAACACAACAGGGAAAATACCTTAGGAATGAAATTACGCCTGACGTAATTTATTAGTGAACCGAGGTGAATGTTCGGCGACCACAAATTTTGTTAACCGGGACTCAAGATCACACCTCTCGTTTACGATGTTTCCAGACGAGCCTAAAACGGGCGAAAATATTATAAAGGACTTGTTGAGACTATTTATCTCCCTGTGTATTCACGTGAACAGTCTCATGGATGTACTGTCTACCACTGATCAAAGTGTCAACATTATCACTAATATTCGTGAATATTCATAGACGGAATTGTTCCTGTCATACGCTGAACACAATGATAAGAAATGCGTTTAATGTGCAGTACATGTCATCCAATTGTCCGCACTTTCATTTTGTTCCGACTGGGGTGAAGGAATTTGTGACATACCCAAAGGAAAGTGGCCTTGTTCATAGTCTTGACAGAACTCTGGAGCAGTCGAACAATACTTAGTGACAGACATGATTGACCATGCTTGAATCGGTGAAAAAGCAATACTCAGTATTTTGTGAAAAGCTCACTGAGAAAGGAGAAATATAAAGTATAGAACCGTCATCACGTTGCTGGATGAATTGATTTATCTTCTGACGGTGTGTATGCTATAGTGATAGCTTTTATATTCAGTTAGTATACGTTAGCATGTGAATTATTTCTGGAATTTTAAAGCAGGGACTTTCCTTACAACTCTTCAAGGAGGCCTCAAAAGAACTAGAAACTGAGAAATCGCCTACATTGCACCTGTTGTTGCCACGGAAGATGACGCTTCTGAAACATTTAAGCAAAAACCTCAAGACAGAGAGGCATCTGAAACAAACCTTTCGCGAATCCGACTGAAAAATTATTTAGAGGAAAATTAATAACTGAGACACACTTAGAGCTAGCTTCTTTAATACGAGCACCTTTTCGCCATCTGAATCTCAGAGGCGTGAAACCATGGAAGAGGTGAGGCACAGAATCTACGAACTGCTACATAAAAAATTCCAAGTGACCAGTCACAAAAGGATGCTCCCTCCCCGAGCACCGTCGACCAAAGACAACCAAATTCGGCCCCAGAAAAGACGGTCACCCCAGAAATCACCTACAGATTAGGCAAATGTATGTGAACTGTTTCTCGGACTGTCCAAGTAGAATCTGAGAGCGAGTTTGGCGAAGTTCTGAGGTGCTGGAAAATAATTCTAATATTTTTAAGAACAAAACATTTGTTTTTGTTTTCAGTAGTACTTTCACATCCTGCTGATTTGGCAAACAATATACTGAAAGTCCTTTTTTTCCTAACAGGTGAAAAGCCTTATGGTGAAAAGGGCAAAAGCAGAAACCGAAGAAACAATGTACTCAACAGATTCTCATCAAGTACCACCTCCAACAAAAGTACAGAAATTTGCTTTGTGGGCAGAGATTGACGACAATCCGACTCTCACTGATTTTAAATTGGTCCATAATGTAGTTTCTTACTGGAATGGAAACGGGAAATTTACCTGACTCACCAGAATATTGTCAGAAAAATTTTGTGTGTAAAGTCATTCAACTCTGAATAATAGAGAAATTTTACTTGTGCAGGATCTATTCTAAGCTTACGACAGTCACTTTTGTATCCGGACAATGTTGTGCCATTCTCTTTTTTCACAGCAAGTCCAGTATCATAGAAAATGAATGAAGGAATACGTTGTAAATATTTTTGCACAACATGTTTTGTTTTGTGTTCTCTGTGAATCGGTTGCCGTTATTGTATCTGTTTGTCAAGCAGCTTTCATTTATGCAATTAGTGTTGATTTATCGCTGCAGAATAAACGAAACTGTTTCTTAGCGAATTACTGTTGCATTGTAGACACGATGTTGACAGTTTTATCTCACTCCAAAACATCATGTCTTGCAGTTAGTGCAGTGAAAATCGTTTAACATGAAAACCCTTAATTGAGTAATCTCTTGACACTAAATAGTACTGCGGACCCGGCTTAATGCCATATTTAAGTTTTCTTTAAGACAAAACAAAAAATTGTTTGACACGACAATAATGTGCTTCTCGGGCAAGTGAGACATCAGTACATACTATATGCAGTCGCAACAACACTCAAAATTTTTGTTGTTGTCCTTGTTTATTTGAAGAAAATAAGCAACACTGCTTTTGGGTAGGTTCAGTTAGTTTTAGAATTCGGTTCTGCTTGTGTCTAAAATGATTGTGTGTCGGAATCTAGGTTACCACACATGTATAACGACTGAGAAATATATCCGAAAAGACGCCAGTATTTCGCTAAGAATGAAGGTATTCAAAGTGTTAATAAACGTATCTACACAGGTGTATTAGCAATTAAATGTGTATGAGATAGCAGCAAATAATATATCGAGAAATTACGCCAAATATATTGATGCGGAATTATTTCGCATGCATGGTGAAACGAAATCTCTTTAAGATAGAAAAGTATTCTGACACCATCAGTTCCGTGGTGAACGCTTTTCAGTGTACTTAGAAAAATCTCTCATTGGCAGTGGTAGAGCTTGGTACGCAGCACCGGACGTGTCTTTGGTAGGGGGACCCAGCCCATCCAGTGCGGTGGGCTGCGGCGAACTGAGCCGCCCAATGCTGTGGGCTGGCAGTGCGGCCGTTCAGCCGAGTTCAGCACACAGACTTCAGGACACGGACTGGGTCGCTGGGCCGACTGTGCTGTGCGGCGGGCTGCCGTACAACATTCTAGCTCCGACACAACGGACACCCCGCAGTACCAATAGAATAGCATTATGAATGCACCAACAGTCACGCTTGCATTACAGTACCGTGTACATGTCAGAACACAACGAACCCCAGACATTTGGAGAAGCTTCAGCTTGATACACAGGAGATCAGGAGGCTGCGAGCTGTTGTGATGTGTGGCGTGAAATGGGACAACTACTGATAGAATTCGACGATATTAATGTAAGGCGAGAAGTCATAGTATACTGTGTTTTAGTGCTATATTATTGTATGAACACTTCAAACATTTTTAGAGTTTCTACCTCAGGAGCTAAATTCCACAACATGGTGATGAGATAATTGTCTTTCAAAAGGTGTTATTGAGTTGTAGTTGTGACAGAAATGGGATGAATGCTACCATTTGTGACTAATAAATTATAATATCCACTTTCTTGTATACACAAAATTGATAACATTAAAATATGGATCAGAGTTTTATTTGGGCTAGGATAACAACAACCCAAATCTGAAGGCTGTAAATTCACATAAGTACTTAGAGATTACAATTACAAATGCCCTAAATTGGAACGATCACATAGATAATGTCGTGGGTAGAGCCAGCCAAAGGCTGGGATTCATTGGCAGAACACGTAGAAGGTGCAACAGGTGTACTAAAGAGACTGCTTACATCACGCTTGTCCGTTGTGGGATCAGCATCAGATGGGACCGACGGATGACATCGATAAAGTACAATGAAGGACAGCTCGTTTTGTATTATTGCGAAGTGGGGGAGATAGTGGCACAGACATGATACGTGAACTGGTGTGGCAATCATTAAAACAAAAGCGTTTTTCGATGCGACAGGATCTTCTCATGAAATTTCAATCACCAGTTTTCTCCTCCGATTGCGAAACCTTCTATTGGTACCCACCTAAATAGAGAGAAATGGCCATCACGATAAAATAAGAGATATCAGGGTTCGCACATAAAAATTTAAGTGCTCGTTTTTCCTTCGCGCCGTTCGATTGTGGAACGATAAAGAGACAGCTTGACGGCGTTTCATTGAACCCTCTGCCAGGCACTTTATTGTGAATAGCAGAGTAATCATGTAGATGTAGACACACGAGTAAGATCTACGTTTAGTGATCTTACGAAACCAATTGCTTTCGAAAAGCAGTGGATGACAAATGGCAGAATATACATACTTTTACATGTGGTTTCAACTTTAATGAATAGAACATAACTAGCTGTAGACACAACTAACAATTCCCGTAATATTATGAATAAGCCACAGCAGTCTCAACCACTGGTATTGATAAGCATTTTATTTCTCAATTTCTATTCCGACTTTATAGTAGTTACGAGACAGTTTTGGAAGAGAAGGTCGGTTGACACATCCCGCCCCAGCTTGCAGAAATCGAAGAAGGTGCCTTTGTTCATATCTCCAGAACCCGCTTAGTGACAAAATCAAATGGCTCTGAGCACTATGGGACTTAACTCCTGAGGTCATCAGTCCCCTAGAACTTAGAACTACTTAAACCTAACTAACCTAAGGACATCACACACATCCATGCCCGAGGCAAGATTCGAGCCTGAGACCGTAGCGGTCGCGCGATTCCAGACTGTAGCGCCTAAAACCGCTCGGCCACTCCGGCCGGCGCTTAGTGACAGTTGTGTCCTCCAATACTATAGTGAAATAACATCTAGAACTCCATTTTTTATCGTAAGTGAGAGGTAGCAGGGAGCTCTGAATGAACCGTTGATCCTGTTTGGATGAAGGGACGCTGTAACAACGTAGTGCTTCACGATTGTGAGAGGAATGAGATAAAGGCTCCTTTTCGTAATCAGAAGATGGGAACACGAGGGGACAAAAGCTCACACACCCCTCAAGGTTAAGTCTTACTTTTCTCTCTATCTTGGTTCTGTTTTCGGTCGTTATTTGGGTCTCTTCTGAGTCTTGTCTGAGACCTATCTCGCCACCTATCTCATAGGGCCCTGGTCTACCGTCCCAAAACACATCAAAATTCCCATACTGCAGTCCGTAGCACGACGCTAGAAGAGTCGAAAGAAAACAGGAAAGCCCATTGAGTAAAATCTTCTCGGTTTGCAAGCTGCGTCACTTCAAATAAAACACTCAAGAATGGATAGCTGTCTCAGCAATCGTCACCAAGAGCTGAAATCACTGACTGCCAGTGTTCTGTTTGTATACATATAATGACGGCATCTGGAACCTCCCTTAGAGGGTCGAAGTGATGGATGCACGGAAGGCAAATAGGGCAGCTCCTAGCAGCTCCGTCTCATTGCAGGACTGATTGACGTCAGATGGCGCGAGGGGTCAGCACTACATTTGAAACTGCCGCTCTCGCATCCCTACAAGCATCAAATTTGCTTATTTGTTTTCCCTCAATATTCAAAGTCCGTCTCCACAACCTACTAAATGTGTATCCCTCATCTCTGTGTACAGAGTTGCTGCTAATTTCGGTCACTTCTTTTATAACATAATGCTAGTATGATGGTGCTTGAGCAAAAATTGACGTCTTTTCGAACTGTACATTGTACCCTTTCTCTAGGCAATGTTGGTGTGATGGTGCTTGAGCAAAAATTCACGTCTTTTCTAATTGTACATTGTACCCTTTATCTAGGCAATGTTGATCCACGGCCGACTTCTCAAGTATCCTTTGTTTGATATGTAGTGAATGCTGTGCACAAATCTCAGTAACAGTGTTAATTGCTAGACTTACGTAAATGATACCACATTTATAGGGGACACCAAACATGCAAGGAACTCGAAGACCTACGTTGTCTCTAACGAGGCGTAACATGTCTTTTATCTTGGAGGTGTGAATGAACAACGGTCTCAGTCTATGTCTCTTCAGCACGCGTCCTACCTTGTTAGTAGTTGCTCCACAGTATGGAAGAAATGCAGTTGGCTTGGCGTCTTCCACGGATTCACGAGACACCTTTCGTTGGTGGCACCTGAGAACTCTTGCAATTTCTCCGCTCCTGTAACCTGTGTACTAACATGTTCTGGACCGCTTTCTTGTGAACAGATGTTCTACTTGAACGGAAGACAAGAGGCCGGCTTGGTCATTCAGTGTACAGAAAATCTACGTACACTACAGGTACTTTAACGCCAACGGTTTTCACAACCCTGTACACAAGAAACGGTCCTGAAAACATTAGTACACCGGGAAAAGTTTAATTCTGACGAGAGTTATCTAGCGTTTGAATTTCAGTATTTGAAGCGTGTGTTTAGACAAAACGGTTACAGCAAGGGAGAAATTACAAAGGGTTTCAGGTGTCGGCGCAAGAGGCCAAGGCACCTGCATTCCATCCTTACGTACAGCAACTAGTGGCAAGAAAGAAAACTCGCTCAAGAGACATGGACTGAGGCAAGTGTTGCAGCCTGCCTCCGAGATAAAAGTATGTTGTACCCCATTACAGACAACAAGACTGTTCTAGTTCCTGGCGTGTATGTTGTCCCGTGTGAAAATGGAAGCATTTATATAGGTTATTCTATTTGCACTGTTGATGAGCACTGTGATGAGCATTCACGACATATCAGACAAGGGGAACTTGAGAAATCGACAGTGGTTGCTCATTGCCAGGAAAACGGGCATAAATTACAATGCGAAAGGACGAGAATTTTGGCGCAAATACCATCATACTGGGATTCTGTTATACAAGAAGCTACTGATATTAGGATAAAAAGCTACAATTTCCCAGAGACCAGAGGTACACACTAGGACATGGTGGCGGGCTTTTCACATTGAGCGGAAGCAAAAACGTAGACCTGACGATTGTAGGGATGCGTGAGCGGCAGTTTGAAATGTAGTGCCAGCTGATCGCGCCATTTGCCGTCACATAGTGCCGCAGCGGGCCGGAGTTGCTACTTGCCTTCAGCACATTCGTCACTCCGGCTCTTTCTGGAAGGTTCCAGACGCTGCCATTTTATATGTATTACACCGTGCCAGCCCCAGCATTCAGTGAGGTTAGGTCCTGGGGACGATGATGGAGACAGCTATCGAAAGCTCGAGTGTTTTATTCGAAGTGATGCAGCTTCCAAACCAAGAAGATTTTATTGAAGGATGCTACTGCAAGACTCTGAAAAGACTCTGAAAAGCCAAGTGTCACGGTGGATATTTTGTGGTAATTCGTCTTCTGCATTTGAAAAGATCCAACGCTGCAGCAAACTATGCTGTGTTGGTGGCAGTGTACAGCAATAGTGCACCATCATATGATGCTCTGTTAGGTTGTGCAGACATTGTAGTGTATCAAACTAGTCTGAAAATGACGAAGAACAAATTGGTATACCATTTCGCGGTGGAGCAGCGGGGATTGCTTGTGAAGTGGGAGGACTGTTGCTCGAAGATCGCCGTCTCTCAATCGAGGTGATAGCGGAGAATGTAGACATCAGTGATGAGCCAGTTTTCCGCATCTTGCACGATATTTCGAACACGACAAATGTCGCAACCAGCTGGGTCTCATGACTGCTCACATCTATTCAAAAAGCGCATTGAACCAGGACAGCAGTAGAAGTGATGGAGGTATCGAGTCAGTCCAGAGGACTTGTCTAGCAGCCTAATCACCATCGAGGACTACTAGGAATATTAATAAGAGTCCGAAAGATAGTGGATTCATTACCGCCGATAACGGCGGAACGCAGTCATTATTGAGCAATGTGAGGCTGAGTGTTTGCTGAAGTACCATGGTGTGGTGCAGAAATGTCATGCCCATAAAGGGCGTACCGTCATAGGAACATACTAGAGAAATATACTGACGAGTCAGCTTTCTCATCATCACCCCCTCCCCAGCTAACGGTCACTGTATTAGCCTGACACGGCATCCAGTGGCCAGTGACTTATTTCTCTTTTCTGGAATGAAGTAACAATTACATTGGAATGACGATGTGATGTTTCTGAAGTGGAATGTTTCCTGAAAAAGCAAAATGTACCTGAACTTCTACAATAAATGTCTCCGCCATGTCATCCAGCACTAGGAAAGATACGGGACGGGTGGATGTTAAAGATGGCTAACGCCGATCTTCATGATCGCAGATTTAGTTTTTTGATGTGCATCACGTGAAGAGGATAGATACCCGTTGTGGAATTAACGCCTCATTAGATAGCACACAGACGCACCAAATAATGGTTGGTGAAAACACTTATGAACGCTAAACTTTCCCAATATCCGTTTATTAATGTTTATGTACACACTATCAATTATAATGCTTTCCCTTTTCTATTCCTTTCCTCAGACTCTCAAATATATGCTGATGATAACAGAAAATGTTTTACAGTGAATTCCTTGATCAGACCCTAAGAAACTGAAACTCCAGCGTTTCCGTGTCTGTGGGTACATTGCTAAATATTTCACGTATACACGATCTGATTTGCAGTCATGATAAAGCCATTCCTACACATGAAGAATAGTTTGAATAAATAATGGATAATGGTAATGCCTAACGTTACTTGAACTTTTCAGGTGGCAATTGCAGCACAGCAAGCAATGTTGACGTGCTCGTAATGCTGATCGCCATGTTTCAGGTGTTGAGGAAGTTCGAATCATTTGCATGAGTGACATGGGAGCATCACACTGATGGATCGCGTAGGGAAATTGGTATAGTGCAATGGCCAGCCGCTGTGGCCGAGCCGTTCTTGGCGCTTCAGTCTGGAACCGCGCGACTACTACGATCGCAGGTTCGAATCCTGCCTTGGGCATGGATTTGTGTGATGTCCTTAGGTTAGTTAGGTTTAAGTAGTTCTAAGTTCTAGAGGACTGATGACCTCAGATGTTAAGTCCCATAGTACTCAGAGCCATTTGAACCATTTGTAGTGCAATAACTGCAAAAAGAGCGGTGATCATTGATTCACTACAACAGTGTGGCAAGAAGGGCAAGTATTCGTCGTTCCAGAACGATTCCATCTCGACAACATCGCTGGATTAATCGAAGATTTCTGACGAATATACTAATGAAAACTTCTGAAATCTGGGTAGAGGTCATGGGCAGTGTGAGTAGTGGAACAACAAGGACATCACTCCCCACCCCCCCCCCCCCCACCACCTGCATTGTTACCATATTTATTCAAGATAGCGGATCCAAGATGGCGGCGATAGGTATGTCGCAATGACGTCATGGCAGGAAGTTCAAATTTTAGTGGCGAAAAAAGGACGCTTGGACTACCTCCACTGACCTAAGGAAATGGTGTGAAAAAAGACCACTTGGGCTACCTCCACTAATCTAAGTTGTCCGACTGCCACCTCTTTCTTGGAATTGGCGGGAAATGACTCATCCTGTGCTGTGCTGCTGGATAGGGTGGACATAAGTCTTTATTTTGCCTACAGTCTTCGTTTAAACAATTTGAGTGGTCATAGTCAGTAGCCCCATCCAGTGTGTTCACCATGAGGCCTGGAGTCCAACAGACTTAGTACACAGTATTGCAACCAGAGAGCACTGTTGTCCTGTGCATGATGTGATCCTAGGATCCTAGATGGTGGTCTGTGGGAAAAGGACTCAGTCTGTGGCCAACTGCTAGGGACAGGAAGAAGTGTACTTTATTTATTTTCGAACAATTTATTTACGGACAGATTTCACGTCATTTATTTATTACACTGATACAAAACACTCGCCCAGAGATGCTTGGGGTCACAGTAGATAGTCTACAGCCCGGAAAACTACTAGTAAATAACCGAAATAATGCAGTACACTGATGTACAGAAACGAAAACAACTCGTAAATTGTCAAAATAATACTTGCATAAAGCTATGGAAACACACTTGCTAATTGTCAACTGTAGAAATAATGCATTGCACAGCCTGCACACCCGTTCACAAAATAATGCAAGAGACAAGAAAACAACTCATAAATTTTCAAAAGATAATGCATGTGTAACGCTATCCAAACACCCTCACAATGCTCAAACAGCCAAAAATAATGCAGTGCACAAACACTCATTGCACGTAAAAAACACTTTTGAAATATCGTCAACTCCGATGTAACTGCGAACTGCCTCCCTACAGAACTCCAAGGTGCGAACACCGGGTGGCACCCTCACACTAATCTCATACACGAGACGCCTCTGGGCCATGTGTAGGTGTTTACCATTGCTGGTGCCATACCTCTCTGCCTGCAGTCCAGCGCAGACCTAATTGCTGAGAAAGGTTCTCAATATTATACTGATATCACATGTCTATATAAATAACAGCCAAGTCGCTCTCTCTGATGCACCATAGAAATCTGTTGCAATGGCTCCCAGAATAGCACAGGGTGCATTGCTCCCTATGATCCTAATGGGACATGTGCGATTTGTCTAGCCATGCACATGTTTACCTAAATGCATGGCTGACGCATTGCCTCAAAACGTTCGTGTAGCAACTCACCTTTGCAGGCGCACCTAAAAGGTTCTCAGTGTTATACAGATGCTACATGGCTATGTAGATAAGAGCCAAGTCTACCTCTCGTAAATCATAGAGTACCGTAATAATAGTTAATAGTCACTTTTGTAGGAACTTTTGTGATGTCTCGGCTTGTCTGCATAGAAATTCTAGCCCTAACAGAATCTTTTTACGAAAATTGCCCAGAATAACACCCAATGCCTTCCACCTGATAGTCCTAACACGACACCGTGTCTATCACGTGTTACCCTTCCTGGAAATCGTTAGTACTACTTTCAACAAAGATTTGCAAAATGCAAACTTTCTTACTGTTATGTAGAGACTCCTATGTCCCAGCACAAAGGATGTCATGCGAATAAATGGATCATTCAGGTCGGCTCTTCCTGAATTTATCAGCCAAATTACTGATGCTCTCGTGTGGAAGCACTGTCCACCATTTTCTTTCTGCAGACGAGACTTTCAGCAGCAAAACTATTTTGTACAGATCGCCATATTGCAGTGACAGTTAAACACTGCAAAAGTGGCCTACAGGTCATCAGATACAGAAAGACACTTGCTCAATTACACAGCTCTGCCACTGAGTACGGAAGCTTGAATATTAGAGAATGAAACTGATCTCCAATCCAACCGTATATTCCTGCATACCGTGTCGATGTAGGAAACATACAATTCGTATCCTATGCCATACAAAATCATCCCTTTTGCATCATGCATATAGGTATCGACCATCAGACTCTCATACACATACCGCGAAGACAGACATCATAAGTACATGCGCCGTAGGTATACTCTACGCAGCACTCGATAATTCTCTCGAGGTCGGGCAGTCATGCAGCACAGCCGATAGTCAAAAGTCAACCGCCCCCAATGCATGACCAGAGCGCCCTCAGGAGACAGAAGGCACTCTCCAAACTGTTGTACAAAGTCAGGATCAGTCCCCCTCAACCCAAAGGCGTTACTGTTTCTGGTGCAAACCTGGTTGTTTGCTTTCTACAACCATCTCCATACTGTGGGATTACAAGAACATATGTAAATTCGCGTGGTTTGTCAGAATTTTATACCATTTTCTCGATACTTATCAATATCAAGCACATAGCAATATTGCTTCCTTAGTAGTATCACTTGCGGATTATAAGCGGTCCTCCCACTGGTAGGTGTAGCTTCGAACACAGAACACGTCCTCGGATGTAACACATGGTTGGTCCACCTGCAAGCTCTATTCAAGACGTGACATTTGGTGGATCTGCCTCTGAACATCACTCTGAGTATATAGTTCACGACAGGTCCACAGTAGAAGGCTAACTCGGGTCTACTGTGGGTGCTGGGAGCCATCTGTGACATGTGCAAATACACAGGCAAACAGAAAACAGAGCAAACACACTGAAATGTGGTATATGTGGGCTGGAGGTGACTGGTTGCAGTCCAGTACAGTTGTATACTACACCTCCCGATCAGTGTATTTGCGCTCGTTATTTACTGATAAACACAACCTATGATAATAGGTACAGGGTATGTAAAAAATATTAACTAACACAAGAGGTACATGCAAAAGTAATTTATCACATTGCTATTTATATGTAGTAGTTATCACAGCATCTAACATGGTATGCTATACAATCTGCCAGATCCTTTATCTTACGTAATGGGATAAAAAAAGAAAAACAAAAGTATTGAAAGCAACTCAAAGTCCATGCTATTACATAATTGCAAAGTACATTTAGTATCTAACTGTGCCATAGTGACATAAAAACAATTAGATCGTAAATATACAAGGTAAGCAACTTAAATATTTTTTATATTAGCCCAGTAACAAGGTGTGCATACACTGACCTACAACTACGTAATGTTAAGGATATACAAAGTGATAAACTAATCACTGTTTGATTCAGATTATTTATCCTCTTCAATTTACCCGAAATGAAGGACATTTCATTAACCATTTCCAGAGTTATAGCAAATTAGTGGTATGTACATATTGCTATAGAACTTCATCCAAATAGGTTAAAAAATTCTTATATTTGAAATCAACCTGTTGAGTCTCATTGCTGTAATTCTTTGTCTTGGATCCTTTATGGCAAACTCCTCCTCCCTACCATTCAAGAAATCGTGTCAACATCTAGGCTTGATTCAAGGAAGGGAGAAAGCTGAAAACTGAGTCATCTGCTGCGCTACTGAAAGAATGTACTGTTTTTAGACGAAGGAAAGTGGTGAAGTGCTGAAGTAGATGTCTGGAAGACGTTTCACCTATAACGTTAAAAATAAAACACCACATTTTTGGATTTGCTTTTTTTTTATACGCAGCTCTTCTGAAACGATTGATGGGAAACTACTGGTTAAAAATATTTGCTTTGTCAAATTGTAAGTCTCGCGTCACAGCCTGATGATGATGAGGTCATCTTTTCGTGATTGGTCACATTTATTACGATACTTCAAAGTTAGGCTATTCACTGCCGATTTGGAAAATTTTCAGTGAATTAACAGTGCGAATTGCGATTGCTAACTGAAGAAAGCAGATATTAGCAGTATGAAATTGTCTTCATCTTTCGCAATGTGCATCTCTACACCACTGAGTGCTGCGTTTAACAGGCAGACTGAAAAAAAGTGACCTGGCCGGGAACCCATTCCACAGCTTTCCTGTTTCAATCCACACACACTACTGCTGGACGAACACACTCGATCCAAATTAAATCCCACTCACTGCGTTCTTGGGGCATTGCAGCTCTCTCGACATACGGCAGCTGATCGCTAGGTGGGAAGGACATCATTTTCACATCGTAGCTTTAACACACCAGATTTCCACCGATTTGTAGAAAATATTTGTAAACTTTGTACAAGAACCTATCCTGCAAATCAGCGTATCAGTTAGTTAAAGCCGGCCGGTGTGGCCGTGCGGTTCTAGGCGCTTCAGTCTGGAACCACGTGACCGCTACGGTCGCAGGTTCGAATCCTGCCTCGGGCATGGATGTGTGTGATGTCCTTAGGTTAGTTAGGTTTAATTGGTTCTAAGTTCTAGGCGACTGATGACCTCAGAAGTTAAGTCGCATAGTGCTCAGAGCCATTTGAACCAATCAGTTAAAACTGAATCACACTCTCCACAGCATTTCCTGAGATTAGCCTGCATATACAGATGGACGGCATCAAGCGACTTCAGTTTGTATGTACAGAGTTTGTAACGTAATTATCTTTCCATGACGATTACAAAAGACAGTTTTGTTTCGTAACTCTCACTGCAAAGTTTAAATTAATAATGTTAGCGGAATAGCCGACTATGCCGATTGTGTAAGTGAGCGACAGAAAATTTTCTTGTGTGGCATGCATGCTCTGTTGCTCAGACAGCATTTGTAGGCCCCATTTGAAGTTATTTCAGACCTTTATGGAACACAAGCGCCGCGCCCTATTTCAAATTGTTCGTCTGGACTTAACCCACCAACAGTCAAACGAAGACTTTTTAGCACCATCTCCATGATCTCTTAACACTACATTTAGAACTGAAGCTTTCCTTTCGCAGCCTTCTGTTGCCACATCAGACACGTCAACAAATGACAGCGCAGAAACCTTCGACCTGCTTAGCGATTCTACGTAGCACCATAATTTTCACGTTTGCTCGGCAACAACCTTGGCTACTGTACGTAGTTGTATGCTTGGCCCGTCATTCATCTTACAGACGCACTAAGTTTACTGACTTTTACGTATTGCCTTTTTTGAACCATGACTGCAACATTATTTAAGAGGAACCCTGGCAACTGATTATTTGCTCAACTAGCAAAAAATTATTAACTTTAGTAACCATTGTCGCTATGGTAATATCGTAGCCACACTACCGATAAGGTCAGACGTGCTTGTGGCTACAAGGTCTAAAATATTTCTGGGCTGTCGAAGTAGTTGCTCCAGACAGCTTTTGGAAATCGTGTTCAAAAGTAATACACAAGGCTACATGTTCCTACCACCTGCGATGAATTCATGGCCCTTTCAATTTGTCCTTGTTAGGTTACAGTAGCCTCCAGTCTGTACTAGGTGCTCTGGGTATTTTTGCACTACTGAGCGTACAATATCTTTGAATGATTCTACACCTGTCACCGTGGAAACGTGTGGTCGGCAACGACATCCGGGAATGAACTTGAGTTCACCTGGACGTGTTACACACGTCCAGATAACTTCACCGACTCAAGTTCGACCTCGACAGACACAACATTTTTTTCGACTGCAAGGAAGATCCGCTGTCTATGGCGTCAAAGTGTAGGCTGTTAACGGTATACGTTCCATGAGTCACTAAATATTTTAGTGATGTCTACTTCGGGTTTTATCCAGCTCTCGGGTCTGGGAGTAATTTGATACGAATTCAGGAGCTTCGTTACGAATGCCAAGATAATATAGGGCTATAATTTTGACAGTCAAATTATCTTTAGCTTGTACGCGGTCTGATATCGCTCTCTACGTATTTACTGGCCAGCGTTGATCAGAGAACCACAAAGTACCGCCTAGCGCAAAAAAAAGAAGAATATAAATCGCGTGTACACTCCACAAATACTCTACTACCCGAGTAGCTCCTCCTTTTGTGTAATGCACCACTGACGTGTCAAGGGGAGTCCTACAGTTCTGCTCCCCAAACCCGCAGATCAGGATATGTGATTCCTTCTCGTTGTTAAATGATACGAAAAGTTCGGTTTTGTTAGTTTCTAGAAGGTCTAAGACATTGTCCTCTTGCGTTCGTTCTTCAACTACCTGCTGGACAAAACATTGAAATCAAACTCAACATGAATCGCTTTTCTGGCACCTCTCTGAAATACGTCAGTCTCCCTTTCTGTATGCAAAATGTGGCAGTGTCCCACTACTACAACTGCATGATTAGAAAACTTACTCGTGATGTGTCTCTGAAGCGCTCTGCTGCCACTATTTCTGAGGCAGGTGCTATATAATAGCTTCCACTTACCCTGTTTTATCAACTTTTGATCCTTATGTTTATCCAGACTAATTCACATTCTGTGTCTGTAACGACATCACTAGATGCTATCAAATTCCTTACTGCAACAAATATGGCGCCACCGTTTGCATCTAACCTAACCTTGAGATATATATCCCATTCTGAATTCAGAATTTAGATACGGTTCCTTGTTGGTTTCATCAGACTTTCGATTCTTAATGCCATCTGGGAATCATTACATTCAATAAACGATACTAATTCTGGGACCTTACCGCGGATGTCCCTATTCTTGTCCATTTCCGATCTGAGAGGACACACTTTTTATAAGATAGATGTGGTTGATCTGTCTTTGAAATCGTAAGGCAATTCATCACTGAGTAGAACTGAACAGTGTCTGTATAACTGTTTCTAGTAGTGTTTTCCGATCATCTGCATAATGTGTGTTAATTTTGCTATCTAGTTTTCCGCCGCTGTAATGGGTACATTTATGAATATTACTCCTGATATTAATACAGATTACTGATAAGTGTAATTCGGGCACGATCATCTTAAAACTGTCATGTTTCAATGATATTTTTAAAATAATTCATTTCACAAGTTAACAGTTAAATTTGTTAAACTAAAGTTGTTTTCATCATCTTAGTTTTGTAAGTGCACTACGTATGTTTTTTTTCTGTAATTTAGACGGTGTCTCTCAAAAGCGATGCATGTAGTTATCGAGTAACAAAGCCGCCAATTAACGTTGAAATCGGAAGCGTTCAGTAAATGCTCAGGCGTACCGACGAACGAAGGACGCAACCAAAAGGAGGACCTGGTGTGTGTCCGGGGTGCCCTCATTGTAGGGGAAATACAGATCAGATGATCTAGCTGCCGTTTAGTGAAACTGAAAGATATTTTGATTTTCAGTCATATAATGTTAAAGGGATACTCACTATCGGCTATGGCCCATTCCTATTTTAGCGAAGACCATCTACTTTACGTTGTTGGCCTCACTTGAAATGAGTTGTTGTTTTGTTAATAGGCCCCTAATTGTGGATAAATCTTTAAAAACAAAGGGGTGGGGGGGGACCGAGTTTGACTCGTTCACTACCATTATGGGAAGTTAGAAATATGTACGCACTACTATAATAGCCTAATTATCTATGTATAACAGTTTAACGTTAACACTTGACTCGTTATTTGGAGACTGATAGAATTTTTGGGTTACAATATTTCAAAATTTCACGCGACAGCGGAACAATAAAATCCATACTAATAAAGGCGCTACAGTCTGGAACCGCACGACCGCTACGGTCGCAGGTTCGAATCCTGCCTCGGGCATGGATGTGTGTGATGTCATTAGGTTAGCTAGGTTTAAGTAGTTCTAAGTTCTAGGGGACTTATGACCACAGCAGTTAAGTCCCATAGTGCTCAGAGCCATTTGAACCATTTTTTGAACTAATAACATGAAACTGAAAGATATTTTGATTTTCAGTCATATAATGTTAAAGGGATACTGTGTTGCCCAAAAATTGCGTTGACCAACATAAACATCGCTCTAACGATGTCGGTTGCATTTCTTGAAGAAATTTGCTCAAGTTTCTACCATTACAA
Organism: Schistocerca piceifrons; assembly: GCF_021461385.2. NCBI lineage: Eukaryota > Metazoa > Arthropoda > Insecta > Orthoptera > Acrididae > Schistocerca > Schistocerca piceifrons. The sequence goes on from NC_060149.1 coordinate 620,322,434, forward strand.
GCCCAAGAGGCAAAATATCGCCCACTGCGGTCACCTGGGCGGTATCCAATTATGAAAATCAGATCCGATAAGGAAAGATTGGTAGGCGTTTGTCCTGAGGAGGATGTATGTGATGACAGCACTTTCCGTAGCTCTTTTCTAATACATTTTATCAGTGGGCTCTGGAATTCTTCCGAGCCGACTGAGCCCTTGATCCCCCCTCCCACACCTTTCGTGGAAAATCTGTTTACGCTCTTGTACTTGCAATGATACAATAACTGGAATACTTGATAACTTAAGGAAATTGAAGAATTTTATTGAAACGAAAAACGCTTTCAACAAAATTTGAGATTCAGTTCAGGAGTTTGGGATGTTTCGATATGCCGAAGGAACTCTGACCTGGTTTCAGACAAGCCATAAATTTAAATACAAGATTGTAGTAGGAGAAAGATAGTTGTTCCCAAAAGAGATTTGAATCCGTTTATTTTTGTAAGTAATTCAGCGCAATGTTAAAATTTTTCTGCGTTAAGAAAGTGATCATTATATAAGAAGACAAAGATATGTTGTGTTAGCAAACTGGCAATGAATTATATGGGAATTTTAATTCGTTTGGCAGTAGGCTGAAGTTATCATATATATATACTTGATTTGCGGTTTACTTTTTCTTTATATATGAAACCAAACTTCAAGTTATATATAATGTAAAAATATATAACTGTTTATCCAGAATAAATATAAGACGTGAGCCTTTTTAAAGTTCTCTTTAACAGGTCGGACCTTCCCTTCTGCAAAATCCTGGACAAGTCCTTGAACGAACTCGTAAAGTATAGAGGGAAAATGACGATCGATACCTAAACCTTTGTCCATTTCGCCATATGAGCAGACGCCGTGGGCATTTGTGTGTCGTCACTACTTAAGGCGAAATCATAAAAAAAAAAAAAAATCTGTCAGACGCCCGACCGGTTGTCGTCGATTGTTATTAATAGCTTGGCGAAGACATGTGTGTTTTGAATCGTGCTCCGACTAGCGCAATAATGAATCGAATGGATTGCCCGACTAGGCAAACCGTAGACCTGAACAGAATGGGAAACATCGTCGTCTTTACGTTTAAAACGTCCCCTTAGAGAAATTTATACATGACTGTGCTTAAACTGACACACAATATTTTTTTTAGCGCAACGCAATCTGACTTTCAAAAATCCCTACAAAAAAAATGGCATAGGTTAATGTTAACCTATGCGTTTCACAAATCGCTTACCTCATAAAAATCTTGGTTACTCCCACTACTGCAATACAGCAGGCGCCACTACTGCCAGCTAAAGAAAAGATTCGAACTATGGAAGGCACTAACTACTGATAGGGATAGTTAGCAAATGAAAGATATTAATAGAGAACAAACAATGTATTTACCTTAATATCATCATAATATATATAGCAGTTCATGACAAATTACAAAACTCCGCCATCTCTCTCCCCACATCCACCACTGCTGGCGGCTCACCTCCAACTGCGCAACGCTACGCGCTGTTCACATCCAGCTGCCTAACACTACAATGGCAGACAACAATGCAAACTAGCCACAGACTGCACACAGCACAGCCAGTGATTTCATTTTCATACAGAGAGCGCTACGTGGCGGCGGCGTTACCAATATAAGAACCTAAACAGCCTACTTACATAAAGAAAACATAAACAGCCTACTTACATAGCCCCCATGCTCCCCACAAAAAATTTTACAAATTGGGTTGGGCAGTGGCCAATACAGATTTGAAAAAAATTTTTCATAATTGCAATAACAAAGATATCAGATGCACACACTTATTGATACAATGTTGGTCAAAAGCTAAAAATTTCTCACAGTCCATAAAGACAGATTGTTCATCACAGTAAAAATGCAGAGTTTTTCTCAAAGTCTGAGCAGTAAAAGAAAATGCACACAGAAGTAGTGGATTTCCATGCAGTCTTGAAGAAGTAGTGTTGTCCTTCCAACGGAAAGACAGTGCTGACTCGACATGCAGACAGGTAATGGGCCACAACAGAGTAAACCCACAGCAGAATCAGTCGACGTTTTGAAGAATATTGGTAGTTAGGTCATCACAGAGCAGACCCACTGTAGTCCTGGTAGAGATTGTGGTATTGGTGGGCCACCAGAGGTGCAGACCCACTGCAGTCCTTGTACCAATTTGTGGGCCATCAAAGATGCAGACCCACTGTAGTCCTGGTAGAGACAGCCAGCAGCCATCTGTTGCAAATGTGCAGGTGCACAATCACCATCGAAGAGTGTTGCGGACAATATAGCAAGTCCATAAACCACCACTTGTGCACTCACAAAGTTTCTGGAATTGTCCTTAGATCCAGCAATGCTGTTATCCAGTCCCTTGCTGAATCATTAACACACGTGCAAACACTATCAGTCCCTACTTCTCACATATTGTCCATGTACTATGACCAACAGAAACGTCTGCAGTGAAATGTTACTTAATTTGAAGAACTGGTAACAATTACAATTTGGTAACATAAAAATACAATGACAAAGGTACAAAATACATCATTAAAGAACATAATAATACAGATAACATTTGTAGTACAGGCTTTACAAAAGAATAGAAATGAACATATACATCAGTGTTACAGGAATTATGACATGAGTACAAAAATAAAAGATCAGAATCACTTTCGAAACATCAACTTCACACATGAGCATTAAAACAAAACAGAATAAATAATGTGTAAGCATATTTATAAGGTAAAAAACATATTATTAATGCCAATTATATTCGAGGATAACAGTATTCCTCATCATAGTGAATGTAGCTTAATATTAAAAGAAGAAAAAATTCTATGAAACTACACAGAGACAGAAAGAAAACAAATACACAAGGGTACACAAACATATAGTGGGATAATACAAAAGGAAAGGACAGGGTTTGTTGTACTGCAGTATTTTGCAAACAAAACTTTCTTTACTTCTTGGAGATCTCCCTTCATTCAACATTATTCCCAAAAAGTCCTATCTATACCTGCTTTCTGTATTCTATTCATATTTTTTTCAATATAATTATTTCTCAGTGCACAATACTCATTTTGGCCCAAGTCTGTTTCATATAACTTCGCAACGCATTCTTTACCTACTCTCCATAGTCAGTTTCTTATATAGTCTACCCCTCTTAAGCTAACTTAAATCTACTGAGCTCAGATGCTAAACTAAGGTACGAGGCAATGCAGCAGCACATAAAACAATTAATATAAACAGCAATGAAAAAAAAATGGAAAATCGCAAAGCAAGCTACAGTAAATCTAAATTACCAAGCAAATCTACATTACAACTAATATGAGGCAATGCGCAGCAAACAAAAAAATAAATCTGGCTTAGCAGAGTAACACAAATTAAAGTTCAGTAGCACTATGCCTGGCAAACAGCAGCGTATATCTAAACATGACATAGCTCAAGCAGAAAAAATAGTACACTAAAGATAACAATGCAGATAAGGGAAATGTATAATCACATCTTAATGTCTAAGTAATTAAAGTGGTGCACCACAAGAACTAATTCTACAAAAAATTACCAAGTACTTGAAAAGTAAATTATGTATGCAGTTCCTGTTCTTTTTATGCTCCTTCGTTTTTTTTTATTAGATCATAAAATTATTTACTGGATCTGTAGGCATAAAATATTTATGTTAGTACATCTATCAAATTTTATTTTAACCAATGCTACAGTGTAGCTAGAAACTAGATATTAAAGAAAATGAGCAAATATGTACAAAGGAAGGCATGAAACATCATCCATTAGCCATATGGCATTTAATAAGGTAGTAAAAAATTCTCTCAATTCTCGAGAAAGACGCTTGTCATAATCAGGTGTGCAGATGTAAGTATCTTTCCAAGTAATGAGCGTGTAACATTTGCGATGCTTTCTACAAAGGAATGTCAATAGCAAGGTTAATGGAAGTAATGAGGGTGTCGCATTTGCAATATTTTCTCTAAAGGAATGTCAATGGCGAGGATAAAGTCCTGCCTTTTTTCCTTTTTTTTTTTTTTTTCTACTAGTGCTTCCGGAAAGGCACACCCTAATGGCTTATTCTCCAGGTGTTTGACACAGCTGCGTGCCCACAACGCATTACGTGCAGGTGGTCACTTAACTTTCTTACGGAAATATTTACGATAGCAGTTTCCGCTACAGTGACAGTCTCACATAAAAATATTTCACAGATCAAGAATTAGCGTTGCAAATCTGTAGAAAGAAAATCCTATAAATATAAGTGTCCAAATAAAATATTCGTCAGCATTGTGATACAGTCACGCATTTACGCACATTTCATAACTCTTAAAGTACGATTCTTGGTTTCCAACAACCTTTTCCACAAATCAGAGTCCCTAATCACTACTCATTATTCCTTACCTTATAATACATATACATATTCGTCGACACTTCTTCAATATTTCATCATAAGAAATACGTAGCATAATCAAATTCCTCATATACGGTATCATCATCTTATTGATCATAAACATATCTCAACAGCATAGTACACATCGTCGTCGTAATAATAACATCATAACACCTCAGTCAAATCTCAAAAACGTCGTAGCTTTCTGCAATAATTTCAAAACCTAAAAAAAATTCTCTGCTCATTTCAATAGTGTCATCTACCTCAAACGTACTTTAAAATCATGCTCCCTTACCAAATATATCATTCAAAGCTCTCATAGTATCACAATGGTTCCGAAAAAATATGAACAGATCACACAGTACAGACAAAATACAATTTCGTAAGTGTGAAGTAATCCAACACTGTAATTGCGTAAACATATGTCACTGATGTAATAAAAAAGTTTATCTCTCAGTTACATGATCAGATAGCTGTGTAATTTGTGTGTTAGAGAAATATGGTACTGATGTGTAAAGTTGTATAAGCAAATACCATATTAGCTAGGGTTCCTTGTGGTTGCCACACACATGGTACACAAAGTAAGTGTGTACCCCCCTGAGGATTAATGTAATTATACCCTCAGGTGTTACAGATTACAGCAATGAAATGAAATGTATCACTGAAAACCTTTGTATCATTGTACTTCAAATATCTTTAAAAATAAATGTTTTAAGTACAAAATTAATCACTCAAATGCGTGTCCTGTAGCGCTAAATGTGTGTCTTGCTGTAAGATAATTCTGTGGAAGTGTCGTACTTATCGTCCTCCGAAAGTTAAGTTCTGCAGAAGTCAATGTACTTACCTCATGATAAACAAAAGTGAAATGCTTTATGTATAGATATCTTAGTTATTACGCTTATTGCCATGATGAAGAAAGTACTGTGCTGTAACGTATTGTTGTGCTACGGAAAAGGCAATCTCATTGTAGCTATACCACAAAAGTTACTACTAAAACATGTTTTACTTTGCAGAATAAAACAGAAAAACTGTGCAGAAATAAAACAGAAACACTACAAAAGCAACATTGTAAATTGTCACTCATTAGAAGCGTCGTGATAAAACCGTGTAGTTGTCACTTAAACTAACCACTGTGTCGTCTGGTATCTCACAGAAAGTACATTAAACCCAGAATGTATTTTCAAGTAAACCAAAATGTTGCATTAAAATCTCATTAGCAGTACCAGTATGTGTCCTAAGTATGTAAGCCTGATAGTCGTTACGTAATCGTGCAACTAACAAGCAAGAATGTACAAATACAACACTGTGTCGTCTGTTCACTATAACAATGCATTCGTAATTTCTGTTTAAAAATGTTCCCTAGGTTCTAGACTGGATATTTAACTTCAAACATTGTTGCATGTTAACAGTTTCTTAACTCTGACAAAGCATACTAGAAATGTGAAGTGAAAAGTTTTATGGCAAAGACAAAATTAAAAAGCAGATTATCTTTCAATAAATGGTTTTACATGTGAAATGTGGTGTAAACCTTTACTCTTCCTAGTACGCAGAGTTTCAACTTCAACGCAATTATCATGTGGTATACGTCGTATTCTGTATGGTCCATTGTAAACTAGAAAGAATTTGTGACTCAAGTGTTTCTTCTTATGTGACAATGAATGAGCTTTAATGAGAACTTTCTGACCAACATACAATTTCTTTGCATTTGCTTTACCGTGTAGTTTTCTCCTTTTGTCTGCTGCAGATTTTATATTTTTAAGAGCCAAATCAATTATGTCTTTGTGTCGAAGTTTACGTGTATTCGGGAAAGGTACAAGCTCTCTGATTCAGTTCGGTGGTTCTTCATTCTTCAGTACAAGAGTAGGTGGTAAAGCAGTGGAATCATGAGGATTTCATTCAGCACGTTTTGAAATAAGTGTAAATATCTGTCCCAATGCTGATGCTTTCTGTGACAATAAAGCCTGCAAAGCTTATTGATTTCTTTCATAATCCGTTCGGAGGGGTTACAATGTGGTGAGTACAATGAAATAAAAACAGGTTTGATTTTATGGTTGCGAAGCATGCGTGACCAAACAGCAGATTTAAATTGCGGTCCGTTATCTGAAATGACTTTAGCAACGTGGCCAACTTCACGTAAGAAATTTTTTACAAAGGCGTTGGATACAGACCGTCCAGTGGCTTTACGTAACGGTGTGAAAGAAACAAATTTTGAAGTAAGTTCAACAGCGACTAGAACGTACGAAAATCCATTAGATGTTCTGACAAGCGGTCCCAAGAGATCAACAGCAGCAAATTCTTTTAATTTAGAAGGAATGATAGGAAACAACGGAGCATGATGTGAGACAGTACATGGTTTCGCCTTTTGACAAAGTTTACAAATAGACAAGACTCTTCGAATTCTCTTTTCCATATTGTTAAAATAACAAGTCGTTCGAAGAATATGATAACATTTTCGTGGACCAAAATGTGCGTAGCTGAAATGAATGTACCAAATGAGCTTATTAACAAAATCGTCAGGAATGCAAAGTACCCATAGCTTGTCATCAACAGTGCAGCGTTTGAACAGTATGTTGTTCCTAACCAGATAATAATGCCGAATCTGTGTGTGTGTCTTTTCATGCCATTTGCTCTTGATGTCTTTCCAAATCGGATCTTTATCTTGTTCATGAGCAATGTCCTTTAAAGATGTGGTGATGAAGTTTTCAAAGGCGACTTTCTGAATGTAAAGAATACTGAAATTTTTCTCGAGGTTGCCTTCTGTGGTACTTTTCTCAAGCCCAGCCGGTGCGCGTGACAGTGCGTCCGCAACAATGTTCTCCTTGCCGGGAATGTAGACTATTGTGAAGCGGAATTCTTGCAGAAACAATGCCCAACGTTTTAACCTGTCATGATTTAATTTTGAAGAGATAAGAAATTTTAATGCACGATGATCACTGTATACTTTTACGTGCTTACCAGAAAGAAAGAAACGGAATTTGTTAAATGCCCAAACGATAGCTAAAGCTTCTAATTCAGTAACGGAATAATTTTTTTCAGATTTTGTTAGCACTCGGCTAGCAAAAGCAATGGTTTTCTGAATGGTAGTGCCATTTTCTATGGCTTCTTGAAATAAATGGGCACCAAGACCGACTTTAGAAGAATCCGTGCTAAGGCAGAAATCTTGTGACAGATCTGGATGAGCTAAGATTGGCGCGTGAAGTAACGCTTCTTTCAAAGAATTGAATTCCAACTGTGCTTGTTCGTCCCAGTTCCAAATAGTATTTTTTTCAGTGAGAGAACAAAGTTTTGGTGTAACAAGAATTTGCATATTCAGAAAACGACGGTAAAAATTTACGAGACCTAGAAAACTGCGGACTTGTCTTTTTGTGGATGGCACTGGAATGGCTCTGATTGCTTCTAACTTTTCAGGATCCGGCTGAATCCCTTCAGAAGAAATAATATGTCCCAAAAACTTCACCTTTGTCCTACCGAATTCAGACTTTTCCAAGTTAACTGTAATTCCAGATTCTGCAAAAATACGTAACAAACTGTTGAGGATGCGATTATGTTGTTCCCATGAAGCTTCTGCTATCAGAATATCGTCCACATATAAGGTGATGTGACATTTTAAGAACTCAGGTAATATGGAATTTAACCCACGAATGAATGCTGCCGAAGAAATGTTCAAACCAAAAGGAAGTTTCCGAAACTGATAACAAACGCCGAAACAAAGGAAAGCTGTGTATTTTCTACATTCTGGATGAAGTTCGATCTGATAAAAGCTGGATCTGAGATCAATGGAAGACAACACTTTTACACCATTAAAATTTTGAAGTTCTTCTAACGTTTGCGGCCTGTCTGTTTCAGGAATAATGATCGTATTGATTTGTCTCGAATCTAAGACAAGCCTGATCGATCCATTTTTCTTCTCAACAACATGTAATGGATTGTTGTATGAGCTTACTGCAGGCTCAATAATGCCCTCATTAAGCATAGATTGTATTTCTGTTCTAACACGGTCCCTATAATGCGCCGGAATTACGTATGGTCTAACACAAAATTTAGTATGCTCACGAACACGAAATTGGTATTTAAATCCCTTGATTGTTCCTGTTTTATGAGTAAAAACTGTGGAATGTGCTTGTAAAATCTCAAAAAGGTCCTGCCTATCAGTGTCATTACAATTCTCAATTGTTTGAATTTTATTCTGAATTAACTTATTAGTGTCAAATGCGCCGTCGATATCAATACTTGCAGAGTGATTGTTAGTGTCTAGTTCCGTAGAAAAGTCCGAACTGTTGTCTAACAGAAGGTAAAGCCGATTAATTTCCTCGTCATGGTTTGAGAGCCAATCTTCAAATTTCAAAGCTATTGACTTACCTTCTTTCTCTAAACTTATTTCAGCATCGTGAAAGTTTAAGATTGCTTTGTATTCATTCAAAAAGTCTACTCCCAATATAATTTCCGTCGACAATAATGGAACAATGAGAAAGTTCATAGAGAAGCTGTGGCTTTTACAAAAGAATTCTAAATTGGTTTGTTGGCGTACATCTACACTTTTTCCAAAGATTGCACCTTGTAATTTAATCTTACGTAACGGAAGTGTGGGGCAATCGTTCGATTTGTTGCATTTTCTAAAGGCTGTTTCACTGATTACTGAAATGGGACTCCCAGAGTCAAGTACTGCCGTAAATTTTACGTCATTTACAGTAATGTGAATCACAGGATATGCAATGTTGTTATGTTTTACGTCGTGTTCCTGGAGTAAGATGTCCATAATGTCTTCCATTTTTACGTAATTACTAGCTACGGCAGCTGCGTCGTTAGTGTCATAAGAACGTTTTGTGGCTGCCAGCGGTGTGAGTCATTGCCTATTGTCTCTTTGTTGGCGCGCGTCGTTATTGGGATTTGGAGACCTAACTTCTACAAATTCACCTCCTCGAGAGGGCCCTGCTCTGTTTGAATCCCGCCAGTTCTGATGCAATTCAGGTCTGTCGTTACGATCACATCGTCTGTCGTCATGTCGGTAGTTCCTGTAGTTTCTTTCTTGTCGGTTAAGTGGTGGAGAATTTCTCCCTGAATCGTAACTGCGCGCTGAACTGTTGCGTCTGAAGTTATTCTGTCTCCCTTGATAATAATTATTTTGGTTCCCATATTGTCTGTTTCTCTGATTGTCTCTGTGATAGTCACTACCGCGGAGAGGTGATCTTTCCCTGTAATTATTACTACTCTGCCAACGGTTGTCGTACGGGTGGTGTCTATTTTGGTCACGATTTGCGTTGTAAGAATAGACCAGTCGTGTCCGGTTATTGTTTCTGTCGTCACGGAATTGTGACGGATGTGACCTGTAATTGTTGTGTCCTTGTTTTCGCGTTCCGCGATTATCAGTGTCAATTTCTAGTTCTTGTAACAGTCCCTGAAAAGCTTCAATGTCGTCTTTGCAACGTCCTGCTAAAATAATATGCTGTAAATGTTCAGGTAATTTGATTAAGCAAATGCGGATGAGTTCTGAGGGGCTGTATGGGTTTGACAGGTACTGATTCTTGTGCAACATGTCTTCAAAATATTTCACAAGACTGGAGAATTCAGATTGTTCGAAATGTTTCATCATTATGATACCATGTTTTACTCGGTCTTGTGTGGCTTGAGACCAATATGCTGAGAGGAAGGCATGGTAAAATTCTCCTTCACTGTGGCAATCGTGAATCACCGATCGCATTCTTACAGCTGGTTCATTCTCTAAGTAGCCACACGTAAATTCTAATCTGTGTTCCAACGACCAGTTGGGAGGAAAACAATGAGAGAATTGATGGAGCCATGCTTGTGGATGAATGTCGTTGCCAGAATTCTTAAATGTTTTGAATTTACGTGTAGTAATGAACAGCTTATAGTTAAAATCATCATGTCGGCGAGTCGCATATCGGTCATTGTTAGGTTGTGTCGGCCGTTCCATCTCAAAATTCGGTGCACATTGCCAATTTCTTTCATAACTTCCGAAATGCCCTGTGTTATTATTTTGCGGCTTTTCCGTGTTTCTAAGTCCCTCTTCCCGTGTTGGAGCGCCAGTGTCCTCTGAAATACGTAATTCTTGTATTACCTGTGTCAGCTGATCTTGTACTTCCCGGATTTCTCTTTGGTGTTGTGTATTAATTTGATTCTGATTTTGTTTGAATTTTCTTATTTGTTCATACTCTTCTGTGTCAGTGAAGGCTACGGGTCTTGTGTCATTCAGATCATCATCTACCTTTGTAGATAAGTTAGTGACCTGATCCGAAAGTTCGGCTACTTTCTCCGATAGTGCCCTTATTTCTTCAGTGTGTTTTTCTGAACCAAGTTTCAGAGTATCTACTGTGTCCTTAAAGTTTTCCTGAGTTTTTGCAAGTTGCGTAACCGAATCGGTAGATGCAACTGAGTCAAATTTAGCTTGCAAGGTCTCATGATTTTCATGAACAATAATTTGCAGTTCTCTTATGGCTGCTTCATGATTCTGTAATGCATTTTCATGCCGCGAAAAAATAGGTTGAAAATGCTCACAAATTTGTGTTTTTACGTCATTACAGACTTTTTGACATTTCGATTCAATGTTATGTAACTCAGTAGTTAAATCTTCACGTGTTTGTTCAAGTGTTTGTTCCAATGAGTCTAACTTTTTGAGATTTTGTTCCACTGTGTCTAACTTTTGAAGCTTTTGCTGTGTTTGTCTCTGATTTTGTTCCATTGTGTCTAACTGTTGCTGTGTTTGTCTCTGATGTTGTTCCATTGTGTCTAACTGTTACTGTGTTTGTCTCTGATGTTGTTCCATTGTGTCTAACTTTTCAAGCTTTTGTCCCATTTGTTGCATTAATTGTAATAACAATGCACTGGTGTCTGAAACATGTTCCTCAGTGCTTTTCGGCAGTGAATTTGCACCGGCAACATTCACATTTTGACAAGCGGAAAATGTGTCTTGACTCATTTGAGAAAACGGTGAGGACGCAAAACCTGAGTCTGCAGTATTTGCAATATTGTGTTCTGTCATTCCCGATTCCTGAGGCGAGTTGTTGCCGACCAATCGATCGATAACGCTTCCCTGTTCACTACCTGTTTCACTGTCTACACCATTGTTTGCCGCCCGCTCCATTTCCCTATGCGCAGTTACCAAATTACTACTTTGAACATTAGTTAATTCATTACTCTGCGGCGCTAACACACTGCTTTCGTCTTCACTGTCATTTCTCAGTTTACTTTGAAGCCTAGTATTACGTTTTTCACACGCCATTATTGTCACAGTATTTCACACGATAACACAGAAAATCGCAATTTGAAGAGCAAAATAAAATAACATAGCAATGGAAATAATGTCTACTTAATTGCCAGCGCAGCTGCGAAATACTTGGTGCAAATCTACATGCATGCCACAACTGTTTTACTGTGCAACAATGAAAAACTACAACTACAAAGGAAATTCTCTCTATAATTACGCGCTAGCAATAAACAATAGCTACACTAATTACACAAACTACAAGAAAAAATCAGAAGATTCCAGTGAGGTATCCTGGCAGGGTCGCCATATGAAACGTCCCCTTTAAACAATTATACATGACTGTGCTTAAAGTGACACACAATATTTTTAGTGCAACGCAAACTAACTTTCAATAATCGCTACAAAAGAATGGCCCTGACTAACATTAACCTATACTTTCACAAATCACTTACCTCACAAAAATCTTGGTTACTCGAACTACTGCAATACAGCGAGCGACACTACTGCCAGCTAAATAAAAGACTGAAACTACGGAAGGCACTAACTACTGATAGGCATAGTTAGCAAATGAAAGATTTTAATAGAGAACAAACAATGTATTTACCTTAATACTGTTGAAAACTCATAATATACATAGCAGTTTATGACATCCAGTTTTACAAATATCAAAACTTCGCCATTTCTCTCCACACATCTGCTACTGCTGGCGGCTCACCTCCAACTGCGCAACGCTACGCGCTGTTCACATCCAGCTGTCCTACACTAGAATGGCAGACAACAATGCAAACTAGCCACAGACTGCACACAACACAGCCAGTGATTTTCATACAGAGCGCTACGTAACGTTGCCAATAAGAAAACATAAACAGCCTACTTACACGTTCAAGAAAGAATGAAAGGAGGTATAAATCACCTGTGTTCATCTGCTGATAAACGTAGAGCTCTGTTACACGCTACTCGAATAAACAGTCTTTCAAATGACTTCCAACCTAGTAAAAAGCAGATATTTTAATGTAATTCGTTTCTTAGTCTGCGGTGGCTGTAAATCCGAAAGGTAACAGCAGTAACAGTTTTATTTATCTATGTCCCTAATTTGCAGGGGTAGTGGACGTTTCATAGTATTATGGCATAAGAACCAAACTGACATAATTCGAATGCATAAAAACTTACACTATGGAAAAACTATTTTTTGAAGAACAGAATCCCAGCCTGTTTAAAACAGCACAACCTCGTTCGATTGATGTTTCCTGTCTGTGATTGTGCCGACTGATACTATCGTACTTCAGTTAGTGCGTCCATCAGAACACATGTGGTCCTGTTACTTATATCACTCTTTTCTAACATTATGTACCACATATTCCCAGAATTACATATTAGGCCTTCCATAAGATTTGTAGAACTTTAGACTAGTAGTATGAGGAAAATGTTATCTTTAATAACACATCAGCATGTAAAGTATTGAATTACTGAATGGTGATAAAATATATCAATGCATAGTCGAAATATGGATACGAAGAGATCATTTGACACACATACAGAATGAATTACTATTGGCTAGGATAAGAGGAGGGGTTTTCCCATATGATGTGTCAGCGTCAACGTCACTTCCTCCTTCCTTGTTCTTTTATTCCAGTAGAGAACGGAATCGTTTTGGGTACACATAGTGCTGGGCATTAAGTTCAATTGTCAACTGGAAAAAAAGTTGTGTAGTTAATACTTTGTTCGTTTTTTCTGCATTCTACCGCTATTGGCTAAAATAACACGAGGGGTTGTACATAAAGCATGGCCAGGACGTGATCTGGGCGGGGCCAACGTCCGCTTCCTCCTTCCGCATTCTGTTCTCCTAATACAGGGCGGAATCATTTCGGGTACACGTCACTGTGGGCATCGAGTTTAACTGTCAACTGGAAAAAAAAGTTGTGTAGTTGGTTGACTTTTTTCCATTTTTGTGCATTCTATGACTATTGGCTAAAATAACGCTAGGAGCTGTCCAAAAGGCGTGGTGAGGGCGTGGTCAAGGCGGTTCCAACGTCCGCTTCATCCTTCTGCGTTCTATTATCCTAATACAGGGCGGAATCGTTTTGCAGTGGGAATCAAGTTTAACTGTCAACTGGAAAAAATAAAAGTTCCATTGTTAACTTTTTGTTCATTTTTCTGCATTCCATAAATAGTGGTTAGTGTAACACTATGGGTTGTTGACAAAGAGCCGGCCGCTGTGGCCTAGCGGTTCTAGGCGCTTGAGTCTGGAACCGCGCGATCGCTACAGTCGCGGGTTCGAAACCTGTCTCAGGCATAGATGTGTGTGATGTCCTTAGGGTAGTTAGGTTTAAGTAGTTCTAAGTTATAGGGGACTGATGACCTCAGACGTTAAGTTTCATAGTGCTCAGCACCATTTGAACCATTTTTTGTTGACAAAGCGTGGCGAGACCATGGTCTGAGCGTCGACGCTACCGCCTACTCCTACCGCGTTCGTTTTTCGTAGTACAGAGCGGAATCATCCAGGATACACATCGCGGTGAACATCAACATTTAACTGTCAACTGGAAAATAATGGTTACGTAGTTACATTTTTGTTCGTTTTTCTGCATTCCGTGACCATTGGCTAAAATAACACTACTGTGGTCCACATGGTGTGGCGAGGGCGTATAGTCTGGGCAGCGACACGATTGTCATATAAATACACATAGATGATTACCTAGTTAATATAAGTAGTACATTCATGAAGCACTAATGTACTTAATATAAAATATATCCAAAACACCTGAATTACGTTTCACCTAATTTGCACGAAGCCTACATAACGTAGCTGTACTCCAGAACAGGGCGGACAAGCGCGGTGTAAGCAGTGTCTTTAGTAAGTCTGTTGCACGTTCTAATTGTTCTGCCAGTGAATCGCAGTCTTTGGTTTGCTCTACCTACAATATTATCTATGTGATCGATGCAATGTAGATTATTCGTAATTGTAATCCGTAAGTATTTAATTGAATTTACTGCCTTCAGATTTGTATGACTTACTGCTTACTCGAAATTTAGGAGATTTCTTTTAGTACTCATGTGAATAACTTCACACTTTTCTTTATTCAGGGTCAGTTGCCACTTTTCTCACCAGACGGATATCTTATCTAAATCATTTTGCAGTTTGTTTTGATCATCTGATGACTTTACAAGAACGTAAATGACAGCATCATCTGCAAATAATCTAAGAGCGCTACTCAGATTGTCTCCTTTGGCATTAAGATAGATCAGGAACAAAGAACAAAAGAGTGCCTATAACACTTCCTTGGGGAACGCTGGATATTACTTCTGTTTTACTCGCTGACTTTCCGTCTATTACTACGAACTGTGACCTCTCTGACAGGAAATCACGAATCCAGTCGCACAACTGAGGCAATATTCCATAGGCACACTGTTTGGTCAGAAAACGCTTGTGAGGAACGATGTCGAAAGCCTTCTGGAAATCTAAAAATATTGAATCAATTTGACATCCCCTGTCAATAGTACTCATTATTTCATGAGTATAGAGAGCTAGCTGTGTTTCACAAGAAGGAACAGTGCTGACAATGTGTCAATAAATCGTTTTCTACTTTGTACTTCGTAATGTTCGAACACGGTATACGTTCCAAAACACTACTGCAAATCGAAGTTAGTGATATGGGCCTGTACTTCAGCGGATTACTCCTATTTCCCTTTTTGGGTATTGGTGTGACTTCAGCAGTTGTCCAGTCCTTAGGTATGGATCTTTCTGTGAGCGAGTGGTTTTATATAATTGCTAAATATGGAGCTACTCTGAAAGGAACCTGAGTGGTATACAATGTGGACCGGTGGCCATGCCTTTATTAAGTGATTTTAGCTGATTTGCTACACCGAAGATATATACTTCTATGTTTCTCATCTTGGCAGTTGTTCTTGATTGGAATTCAAAAATATTTACTTCGTCATCTTTAGTGAAGGAGTTTCGGAAAACCGTGTTTAATAACGCTGCTTTATTGGTACTGTCATCAGTGACTTCACTGTTGTTATCGTGCAGTGAAGGTATTGACTGCGTCTTGCCACTGGTGTGTTTTATGTATGACCAGAATCTCTTTGGATTTTCTGCAGATACCGGGACAGAAGAATTTCATTGTGGAAATTATGAAAAGCATCTCGCATAGAAGTACGCGCTGTATTTCGAATCTCTGCAAACCTTTTCAAATATTGGGGATTTTGCATTCTTTTAAATTTGCAATTCTTCTTTCGCTGCTTTTGCAACAGCGATCTGACCAGTTTTGTCTACCACGGGGGATCAGTACCATCACTTATTAATTAATTTGGTATGTATCTCTCAATTGCCGTCAATACTATCTCTTTGCAACCATTCCACATCTTTTTACACTTACATGATCAGATCGGAAGGACTGCCTCTTAAAAAGGCGTTAGGAACATTTTTATCAGCTTTTTTAAATACTTGTACCTTGCGTTTCTTTTTGATGGTTGTACGTGTTACGATTTTCAGCCTAACAGCAACTGCCTTGTGATCGCTAATCCCTGTATTCGTCACGGGGTATTCGTCCAGGATTATTTGTTGCTCAGAGGTCAAGGATGTTTTCGCATCTATTAACGCTTCGAGTGGGCTCATGAACTGATTGTTCAAAAGAATTATCTGAGAAAGCATTCAGTACAATTTCTGATGACGTTTTATGCCTGCAGCCGGTTTTAAACGTACAAATTTTCCAGCATATCGAGGGTAGATATGAGTCACCACCGACTATAATTGAATGAGTGGGGTACCTCCTTGAAATGAGACTCAAGTTTTCTTTGAACTGTTCATCAACAATACCTTCTGAGTCACGAAGTCGGTAAAACGATCCAATTAACAGTTTAGTGCGAGTGTCAAGGATAATCTCTACCCAAACTATTTCGCAGGAACAATCTACTTCAGTTTCACTACAAGGTAAGCTACTTCTGACTCCACAACCAACTGTATTTAATCTATCCTTTCTGAACACTGTTAGATCGTTTGAAAAAATTTCGGCTAAACTTATTTCTGGCTTTAGCCAGCTTGCTGTACCTATTACTATTTGAGCTTTCTATTAAGGGTTGGAGCTGTTGTTGTTTTCCAACACAGCTACGACGTTTATAACTGCAATACCGATTGTTTCTACAAATACCTTAGTGTGTTTTACCTGCCCCCTAGGCGGACGCCCTTTCTGTGGTTTCCTGAGACCCTCTAACCTAAAAGAAACCCATAGTCCCTTCCACACAGCCCCCGCTACAGGTGTAGCCGCTTCCTGTGTATAGTGGACTCCTGACATATTAAGCGGAATCCGGAAACCCACCACCCAAGGCGCAAGTCAAGGAATCTGCAGCCCACATGGTCACAGAACCGCCTGAGCCTCCGATTCAGACCCTCCATCCAGCTCTGCACCAATGGACCACAGTTGGTTCTATCGACGATGCTGCAGATGGCGAGCTCCGCCTTAATCTCGGAAGCAAGACTGGCAGTCTTTACCATTTCAACTAGCTGCCTGAAACCAGAGAGAATCTCCTTCGATGCAAAGCGACACACGTCATTGTTAGCGACATGAGCCACCACCTGCAGTTGGTTGCACAGTGTACTTCATGGCATCCGGAAGCACCCTTTCCACATCTGGAATGATTCCCCCCCTCGCCGGTATGCATACAGAGCGCACACTGACTTCTTTCCCCTCCTTAGCAGCCATGTTCCTGAGGGGCCCCATTATACGCCTAACGTTAGAGCTCCCAGCTACCAACAAACCCACTTTCTGTGAATTCCCTGACCTTGTGGGATGAGAAGCTGCCTCTGGAACAGTGTCAACGACTGCATCAGGCCTTGGGACTTTGTCAGCCACAGATAACGCCCGAAACCAGTTCGTCAGACGAATCGGGGAGGCCCTATAATCGGCCCCTCAGAAAGTCTTTCACTGCCTGACAGACTCAGCAATGATCTCATACTCGACCACGGGTGACAGGTCAACTGCAGTGCAGGCAGTACCTGGGGCGGCCACAGCAGTGGACAGATCGGGGGACGCGTAGGACATGCTTGACATCCCTCGTATCCCCGTGTCCGACCCCCACACTGATGCCCCTTGGCAGCAGCCTCAAGCTGTGTGACAAAGCCAACAGAGCCTGCACCTGTGAGCGGAGAGTTAGAAACTCAGCTCGCATCTGTACACAGTAATGACAGTTCCTATCCATTACTGAGCTCCCTCCTGTTTGAAACTCTTAAAAATGTGTAACAAACGAACGTTGTACTCGACTTATTAGCAGCAGGAATTCGAAGTGCTCTCTCGACACTGAGCTACACTAACCAAAACAAACAAAAGCATGTACGATACGAAGGTCGATAACAACAGCGTTACTGTACTCTACTCTGTTATTAAAATAAAAGATTGTGACTAGTAAGCACTCGAACAAGCAAGGAATTACAAAAATTACCTAGTAAGTACACAGGTAACTGTAAATAAGTCGCTCCTGTTGGAAGCTCGTAAAAACTATATAACAAACGAACACGAACAGTGTACTCTCCTTATTGGCAGCCAGAAGTCGCGGTGCTCTCTCGCTGACGGTCTAACACATGAAGAGACATTAAAAATGAAGATTGTTTATCGCCAGTAGTTCTGTGTGCAATTGATAGGGCTTGTAACGAAACCATAAACATATTTATTCTGGACCATGGTTCGAATCCATATATGTGCCTTTCTTGGAGATCTAGAGGGGTTTGCAATTTTGCAGAAAAAAACAAAATGATCGAACTATGTCGATCCGTGTGGGTCTCATACCACGAAAAAAAAAAAAAATCTGAATTCGAATCATAGGCCAGCATCAAAGTTTTAGGTCTTAGTTTCAAACAAAATAAGAAGCCTGAGACCTTAAATGACAATTGGCTCATTAAATAAAATAAGTTTCTAGTGCAAGGAAGCTCACTGCCGACACAATTTCTGTTTGCCGCGACTTCCGCCTCTGTTATGACCAAACCTAAACCGGCTGTGCCCCAGATGGTAGAGAATGGATATGATATTTGTAAGGCAAATTCTTAACTACGGTGCAACTTAGCGTTCTTCACTTATCATTAAAAAAAAGAAAAGGTTCAAATGGCTCTGAGCACTATGGGACTTAACATCTGGGGTCATCAGTCCCCTAGAACTCAGAACTACTTAAACCTAACTAACCTAAGGACATCACACACATCTATGCCGAGGCAGGATTCGAACCTGCTACCGTAGCAGTCAGCGCGGTTCCGGACTCAAGTGCCTAGAACCGGTTGGCCACCCCGGCCGGCACTTATCACTACTACAGGTGAAGGAGATCTGTTCCTTTGTGTTTAAAATACATGCTGGAAGTGAAAATCGAACCGATACCTCGCAACCACGAAAATGAAAAGCACTCCACAAGACTACTGAAGCCCACTTTTGCTACATTCATAGCTGTGTCTAACGTAAGAGGCGCTTAGCTTACAAATTAGACACGGTGAAAAAATTCATTTCTCTATTAACTAATTAATTATCAGCGGGCTTCTAACACGGAAGTTATACTAGTCTCATGTTAGCGGGATGTACAGACGCTTTTTGGTATCATAGCTTCGATTCGAAGCCATTTTGAAATTTTAACTGTTTCAAGAAATATCTTAGGTCGAGATATACCATTGCACAGTATGAAGTTAGCAAACACGTCTATTATTACTGCCGTTATCGCTATTAAATTTTTAATTCTGCTGCTGCTATTCGCGTGCTTGAGAAAGAATGTACTGCTTCTTGGTCATTTTCAGACGCAGTTCCCAAAAAATTGGTGACTATTTAGTTCGCAGCAAGTGGATGCGGCCTTCTGTGACAACTTTACAGTAACAAGTAGTTATTTAGTTCTTTCCATCTGTAGTGAAGACTTTTCAAGTTAATATCGAACATCTCCAGTTATTCTTAGACAACATTAAAATTAAATAAGCTGATGAACACTGTACTGCATAAGACAAATTGCGTTGCATTACATCAGTAACTTGGGTTTAGCAGCGACGCTTGTAAATTGCTAAGAATGGCAGTAAACGCCACTTTCAAAGCCAGAGGATTTTCGTACTTTCTGTTAATTCATATCTTCTGTTCATTATCTCCATATGGTCGATGCCACTTATTTCAAATAGAGGAAAGAAAAAAATACTGCAAAAGATCAACAGTTTTTCGTTGTAATACACTCATTCTACGTGGCCCAAGTTCACATTTTCCCGGAATTACTCTAATTGTAATATCACTTCAACACTGCAGAAAAATATTTCATTGTGGCAAAACTCACATCCGACTCAGAGGCCTTATACTTTGTCAACCTGAAATTCTAACTCTGTGGAACACGAGTTTCAGTAAAGTGCTGTTGCGAAGACTGTTTACCACTGGTCTTTCTCACCGGAAAATACGTAATTGAGTTATTGGCCTCCATAGGTATACTGCAACAGTAATTTCGTGTGCAAGCAATGCCTACGAATTGCAGTATTAAACTGTGCCGTAGAAACTGTGCCGTAGCTTCCATTTCTATAAATCCCTGACCTAAACAGGCTCCGCGTCATTTCAAACGCCAGGTACTGCAACGTTTTATTGACACCAACAGGTGTGCGTACTACAAAATTTGTAGTTTCTTTCATGTGATTATGCAATTACTGAAATAAAAGTCGCATGACGGCTACATTAGAGGTTTCATTTCGTTGCTCCTTTCGTTCTGGGAGATGAGTATTCTGGGTAGTGAGCTTTTCCCATTCTAACCAGCGAAATGCAGCAAAATGTGGCCACTAATCGCTTCACGAACTACTATTTAGTGCTGTTAGGATGATTTATTTTTACTTTGTTGTAGGTTAAGGAATTTCGTTTAATCTTAAGACAACTTAGGCAGGAACGCTCGCAAATTTACCGAATAAAAAAAGGTTACTGTCCAGGTAGGAAAAGGTTTGAGAAACAAAATTTGCACATAAAACTTCCTGGCAGATTAAAACCGTGTGCCGGACCGAGAC
Source organism: Schistocerca piceifrons (assembly GCF_021461385.2). NCBI lineage: Eukaryota > Metazoa > Arthropoda > Insecta > Orthoptera > Acrididae > Schistocerca > Schistocerca piceifrons. The sequence goes on from NC_060149.1 coordinate 620,343,012, forward strand.
ACGAACTCGGTATCACACGTTGTGTCCCTGAAACTGTGGAAATCATAAGTTGAATCTGAGTTTATTCTCTTAAGTTACTGCACAGCCGAAAATACAAAACGATTAATAATAAAAAATACTCCAGCCAGAGCAATATGATCTGCACCACAACGTGAATCTAAATTTTACCTTCAATCTCTTGGAAAGGTGTCATTATTATCACTACATATGATGTGTAGAGACACATACATTTACATCATCCTCTAAACAATAATCACAAAGAACTGATTCATTAAATCTTTTTTAAAAGCATGTATGATGATTTTGACTTCTTAGGCGAAGAAAGTGCTCTTCGCCTTCTATTGCACTTCGCTTCCTCCTGCCCTGTCATGGGTTCTTACTTGCTTAACGTCACAGTTCGAGGAATTTCATAAACGTCGCATTCTTGCACTTTGTGAAGATGTATACTGAATCAGTACCATTTCTGTGCCGTAGGATACACCAGTTCGACGATATATCGCTAGGTAAAGAGGGTGGCGGAGAAAAACAACGTCAGCCATCTTTGTCGCCCTCGACATACACAGGTTACCACAGAGGGTCAAGACAATAGTGTACTCCACTGCAATGATGAAGACCCTTTCACGACTAGCATAGAAATTAGGAATATCCTCCAGCTAAGTGTGAGCAGGTCACCATTCGTCGTCGTCTCAACGAGAAAGGGAGGTATGGACGATAATCGGAGAAGTTATGACCAAACTGCTGTCACAATTTGGTGTTGGATATCAGCTAGCGGTTGCGGCGTTCTGTGGCAATTGGACCGTCCATTTTCTAGTTATTACTGCTGCGAAATACTGTGTAACGCAATGCTTTCTTCATTTCGTCAGAGATTTTTGGAGGATGAATTATCTTCCAACATTAACATTCTCCTGCTCACGCAGCGAGCCGTGTAAAACACTGGTTACAAATGAATGTAGACGTTGAGCTGTTGGACTAGCCTCCAAATGTACAGACCTCAGTCCCATAGAGGATGTATGGACAAAGATGCAGAAAATTATTTGGAGCGGAAGACCAGCACCGACTACGATGCCGGAGCTGTTCGAAACAGTTCATGACGCGAGGGAAGTGTTGTCCGGAAACTTTTGCCTCCAATCTCCGGCAGCTAAATGCAGTTGTAGAGGAGGGTGGAAACTGCGCACGGTACTGAATTTTTGTGTTGATATCGAGAAAATTTTGTTTACGGAAAATGAACGTTTTGTACTCCCTTCGAAGAAGAGGGAAATTCGTTTGTCTTAGCTCTCTCTCTCTTTCGCTATCTGTCTTTCTCCCTCTCTCTCTCTACCCCCCCCCCCCCCCTCTATATCTCTCTTTTTTTCAATAGACTCTTGATTTCAAATTTTTTACGACCATTGATCAAAAAGACTGAGAGAAACATGAAACTATTTTTGTTTTGTCCCACGACACATGACGTTAGTGTTGATGAAGGCATCAAAGAGAAACTACTTAGTGGTTTTTCCGTCGAGAAAAAGTATCACATTAGTTTGTGTTCTCTTTATCTACATGCAGGCAGAATAACAATACCGACGTAAGCACAAAGGAGATATCATTTCCATTTAACGCCAAACTCAAATCATGCGGAGAAACAGTGATGCAAGACCAGCGGGTAGACGTAAAGTCGAGCATTTCAGTCATTTACATCCTCAGGTATATACTTATGAATACTTTAAAATTATGTATAATACTATAAAATTATGAATTCTTCATAATTATCGTTGTCCAGCTAAATTAATAACTCTTACCACGAATTAAAAATCATGAGAATAACAGGATTCGCATCACTTACTGACTAGTATTAACGGATCGTCTAAAGCACTATGTCATTCTACCAATAGCTTACGCTTCATTTACGATATGGTATAATATGGTTTGTAATGTCACACCTTTTCCATGAAAAATAAATGAAGTAACGAGTGAAAGTGGCACAGGACGTCTTCGACGAAAATGCAGACTGTTCATCTGACTTTGAATTGTATGAACGGAGCTATGAAGAATATAAGCTAACTGAAAATGACACGAACGGTGTTCTGCTAGGTTTTATCAGAGCTGCTTAATTTTGAGATTTTGCTTGTGGCGAAGTATGAGAAATTTAATAGCTGCCAACGCAAATGCCACACAGTTTCGATACGGTGATAGCAACAGCCAAGGTTTCTCCAATGTCACTGTTTCCTCTCGTGATATGAATTTTGTTACTTTCCGTTGATGAATTCTGTTCCGTTGTTTAAATCTCGCCACCCATCGAGTAGAAGCTTTAAATTCAAAGTTTTCATATTGTGCGGCCGCTGCTAAAGCCCATTGTTGCAGATTTCGAGTGGTAACTTGCTGGTAATTGTTCCTAGCTTCGACAAAACGATCGTAAGTCCACTAATCTATCGCTGTGTATTTGACGATAACATCCTTTACTTTTCAGCGCCTGCAGACGCCACCTAGGATGTGCTTTCGCATTGTTGACGCATTGTATTTTGTATTATAGCGGAATATACGTAGGCTTTTTGGATTTTTTTCCCTGGGCGTTCATACTCGTCCGAAGAATTGTCTATTGTAACCTCTTCGAATTCTACATCTTCACCACCTTCATTCTCGTGAAGTAACTCTTCATCAACCACGATAGTGTTTTCACTCAAGAAATCTATCACAGTGTTTTACCACTTATGTGCCTTAAGCATAGCTTCGTGTGGAATTGACGGCGAACCTTCTGATGCTAGTAAATCGTTTTCAACCAGCAGTGCATTGAAATGGGTAACTGCATCTTTAATCAGCAACTTCGATTTCTCGCTGTGTGGAGAATCGTCGGTAATATCTTCTACATGTCCCTCAGAACTCGTGATGTGTTCACTTCGAAGCATTGTAACCACAAAACGTTAGCAACAGGAAAAACTTTCACATACTTGTACTCGTTCCAAGCGCGCAAAAGCAACTGCTAGGTTCTTCTTCCCTGTTTGTACTGCAGGGAGCGAGAATGCGCGGCTATCCCTTCGCTCTCCAAGTTTGTCAAATGCCCCTTTGTGGGAACCCTCGTTTACAGCTGTCTCATTACATTGAAGTCGATCGTGTACATGAACTAGTCGGATAGAAGCAGTACGCTCCTGTTCGACAGATGTTATGTACAATATACATGACAGAAATGAAATATTGTCAGTATACAATACGAACGAATATTTGAAGGAAATAATTTGGTTCATGGTGTGGGTTCCTGTAGTCATGTCCTAGTTCATGAACCACGGGCAACGTATGAGTGGCCAAGTAAGTGGTCCCGACAGTCGGGATACCAGTTACTTTGGAATAAGGCTGGGCATCTCGGACATATTCTGAGTCGTGGTCACCTTTGTGCTGATACGGCAAAGAGTACCAGAACCACCGGTTAGTCCCTCAGCCGTTAGGGGTAAAACCCAATGGGACTCGGGGCAAGTAAGGCTAGCAACCTGCTTCCCTGGTACTTTAAATATGATGCTGGCAACAATCAGAGCAAAATGCCTCGGACCTTTGGAGGTGACGGAGTCCCACCTCTAACTGACAAACCATGGACTCCTAAGATACGACTTGTCAAACAAATGGTAATGAGATGGGGAGCTATTAATATCAATGGGGGCTACTCTGGGAAGAAGGTAGAGCTCGCAGACGCTGCAAGTAAGATGGGGCTGGACATTTTAGCTGTTAGTGACATTCGGGTAAGGGGTCAGAAAGAAGAGGAAGTGGGAGAATACAAGGTCTACCTGTCAGGAGTCGAAGCAGGAATAGCACAATGGGGTGTAGGGCTTTACATCAGGAAAGAAATGGAACCCAGCGTAGTTGCAATAAGGTATGTAAACGAACGACTGATGTGGATAGATTTGACAGTGTCTAGCAAGAAAATTAGGATTGTGTCAGTATATTCGCATTGTGAAGGGACAGATCAAGATAAGAGGGATAGTTTTTATGAGGCACTCAGTGATGTAGTTGTTAGGGTAAAGGACAAGGACAGTGTTCTGCTCATGGGTGATTATAACGCCAGGATTGGAAATCGAACAGAAGGGTATGAAAAGGTTATGGGTAAATTTGGAGAGGATATGGAGGCCAACAGGAACGGGTAACAACTCTTGGATTTCTGTGCCAGTATGGGCTTAGTAATCACAGACTCCTTTTTTAAACATAAGAACATTCACCGGTATACTTGGGAAAGCAGGGGAATCAGATCTGTCATTGACTATATAATAACAGATCAGGAATTCAGGAAGGCTGTGAGGGACACACGTGTATTCAGGGGATTCTTTGGTGACACTGATCATTATTTAATCTGCAGTGAAATTGGTATTGTGAGGCCGAATATGCGGGAGGCCAGGTCCATATTTAGGAGGATAAGAGTGGAGAAACTTCAGGATAAGGATACCAGGCACAAGAACATAACAGCGATCTCAGAAAGGTACCAGTTAGTTGAATGTAGTCAATTACAGTCACTGGAAAAGGAATAGACAAGGTACAGGGACACAGTACTAGAAGTGGCTAAAGAATGTTTTGGAACAGTAGTGTGTAAAAGTAGGATGAAGCAAGCAGCTTGGTGGAATGACACAGTCAAGGCAGCCTGTAAAAGGAAAAAGAAGGCGTATCAAAAATGGCTACATACTAGAACTCAGGTAGACAGGGAAAGTTATGTTGAAGAAAGAAACAAAGCCAAACAGATAATTGCAGCATCCAAGAAGAAATCTTGGGAAGACTTTGGAAACAGGTTGGAGACTATGGGTCAAGCTGCTGGAAAACCATTCTGGAGTGTAATTAGCAGTCTTCGAAAGGGAGGTAAGAAGTAAATGACAAGTATTTTGGACAGGTCAGGAAAACTGCTGGTGAGTCCTGTGGATGCCTTGGGCAGATGGAGGGAATATTTTGAAGAGTTGCTCAATGTAGATGAAAATACGATCAGTAATGTTTCAGATTTCGAGGTAGAATGGGATAGGAATGATGATGGAAATAGGATCACATTTGAGGAAGTGGAGAAAATGGTCAATAGATTGCAGTGCAATAAAGCAGCTGGGGTGGATGAAATTAAGTCGGAACTCATCAAATACAGTGGAATTTCAGGTCTTAAATAGCTACACAGGATAATTGAAATGGCATGGGCGTCGGGACAGGTTCCATCAGACTGGACAAAAGCAGTAATGACACCAATCTTTAAACATGGAAACAGAAAAGATTGTAACAACTACAGAGGTATCTCTTTAATCAGCGTTGTGGGTAAAATCTTCTCAGGTATTGTTGAAAGGAAAGTGCGAGTATTAGTTGAGGACCAATTGGATGAAAATCAGTGTGGGTTTAGGCCTCTTAGAGGGTGTCAGGACCAGATCTTTAGCTTACGGCAAATAATGGAGAAGTGTTATGTGTTGCATCTATGCTTTATAGATCTAGAAAAGGCATATGACCGGGTTCCTAGGAGGAAGTTATTGTCTGTTCTACGAGATTATGGAATAGGAGGCAAACTTTTGCGAGCAATTAAAGGTCTTTACATGGATAGTCAGGCAGCAGTTAGAGTTGACGGTAAATTGAGTTCATGGTTCAGAGTAGTTTCAGGGGTAAGACAAGGCTGCAACCTGTCTCCACTGTTGTTCATATTATTTATGGATCATATGTTGAAAACAATAGACTGGCTGGGTGAGATTAAGATATGTGAACACAAAATAAGCTGTCTCGCATATGCGGATGACTTAGTTGTGATGGCAGATTCGATTGAAAGTTTGCAAAGTAATATTTCAGAGCTAGATCAGAAATGTAAGGACTATGGTATGAAGATTAGCATCTCCAAAACGAAAGTAATGTCAGTGGGAAAGAAATATAAACAGATTGAGTGCCAAATAGGAGGAACAAAGTTAGAACAGGCGGACGGTTTCAAGTACTTAGGATGCATATTCTCACAGGATGGCAACATAGTAAAGAACTGGAAGCGATGTGTAGCAAAGCTAATGCAGTGAGCGCTCAGCTACGATCTACTCTCTTCTGCAAGAAGGAAGTCAGTACCAAGACTAAGTTATCTGTGCACCGTTCAATCTTTCGACCAACTTTGTTGTATGGGAGCGAAAGCATGGTGGATTCAGGTTACCTTATCAACAAGGTTGAGGTTACGGATATGAAAGTAGCTAGGATGATTGCAGGTACTAGTAGATGGTATCAATGGCAGGAGGGTGTCCACAATGAGGAAATCAAAGAAAAACTGGGAATGAACTCTATAGATGTAGAAGTCAGGGCGAACAGGCTTAGATGGTGGGGTCATGTTACACGCATGGGAGAAGCAAGGTTACCCAAGAGACTCATGGGTTCAGCAGTAGAGGGTAGGAGGAGTCGGGGCAGACCAAGGAGAAGGTACCTGGATTCGGTTAAGAATGATTTTGAAGTAATAGGTTTAACATCAGAAGAGGCACCAATGTTAGCACTGAATAGGGGATCATGGAGGAATTTTATAAGGGGGGCTATGCTCCAGACTGAACGCTGAAAGGCATAATCAGTCCGAAATGATGATGATGATGATGATGATGATGATGATAATTTGGTTGGAAAAGTTGAAAATGTTGAAAGAACAAAAGTTTCCAATTTGAACGTCCATGTATTTTTTTTGTCAATAAGGAAAAGCAAATAGATACTTTGAAAATACGAAGTACGTGTTGTTACCATTGGCCACCGCACCATTCGGTTCAGTGAGGAGACGCATGGGTATTATATACCGTAAGACTGAAAGTTTTGGAGCGTTTTTCTCGTGAACGGCTGGCCATCTGGCCGTATGGCTGGGGCATTGTAACAGTAGTTACAGTAGTAGTAGTGCTGCAAACACGCGCCGTCCCACTCCCAACTTCATTTCCCAACTCTGGCACTCCCCTTGTTAGACATTTGTCGGAGCGTTGTACCAACACTCCGACAGTCTCGTCATAGGAGACAGCCGCCCGTGCTTTCAGCCAATTCTCTACACTCGTCTACAGTTCGTCTTCTGAGACAAAATGTTGGCTTCATAGGCAGCGGTTCATGTGAGCGGAGTTGAAACTCAGTGGGAGCCAATTACGGGTTGTATAGTGGGTTATCAAACCGTTCCCATCTAAAACGCTGCAAGATCATCTTTATTGCCCCTGCAGACTTTGGCCGAGAATTATTATCACAAAGACGTAAACGTGTGACAGTTATGTTATGTGGAGTGCATGAGATTGATTGATACCGGGCATATTTCCCCAAACGTAAATTTCCAATACATTCGCGTTTCCTATTAAACCAAAATATCCGCTCTCTGAAGTGTACAATGTTTCGCAGCTTGGGGTGCGAAGTATAGAAGAAGCACATGGTATACTAAATAAATGTCATTTTGTAAATTCTGGGTTTACGAATGAGAGCATCAGGCCTATCTCATTATCTTAGATGCAACACGTTAAGAAAATCAGAAATCCTTCTCACAAAGATGCTGCGTGTTTTGGGCGTATTGTAGTCACACAAACCATGGTTGCTCCACCACAAAAAAAATATCGGCCCAGCATTTGTGATTTTATATTTATTCGGGTTTCTTCGCTGACTATCCACTTGTACTTAAAATTTTTTTCTTCGACGACAACCGTAGAATTTTAGATTTTGAACAAAAATGTTTCATATCGAAGTATCATGAGATCGATTATTGATTTGCAGAGGCTGCAACATGCTACTATTGTTCAAATTATTGTTCGTAAGTATCACTTTTAACGTCGTAATTGACGTATATTGTTGGTGTGGAGTAGAAGAAAGCTTTGACAGATCGACGCTATCTACACTCCTGGAAATTGAAATAAGAACACCGTGAATTCATTGTCCCAGGAAGGGGAAACTTTATTGACACATTCCTGGGGTCAGATACATCACATGATCACACTGACAGAACCACAGGCACATAGACACAGGCAACAGAGCATGCACAATGTCGGCACTAGTACAGTGTATATCCACCTTTCGCAGCAATGCAGGCTGCTATTCTCCCATGGAGACGATCGTAGAGATGCTGGATGTAGTCCTGTGGAACGGCTTGCCATGCCATTTCCACCTGGCGCCTCAGTTGGACCAGCGTTCGTGCTGGACGTGCAGACCGCGTGAGACGACGCTTCATCCAGTCCCAAACATGCTCAATGGGGGACAGATCCGGAGATCTTGCTGGCCAGGGTAGTTGACTTACACCTTCTAGAGCACGTTGGGTGGCACGGGATACATGCGGACGTGCATTGTCCTGTTGGAACAGCAAGTTCCCTTGCCGGTCTAGGAATGGTAGAACGATGGGTTCGATGACGGTTTGGATGTACCGTGCACTATTCAGTGTCCCCTCGACGATCACCAGTGGTGTACGGCCAGTGTAGGAGATCGCTCCCCACACCATGATGCCGGGTGTTGGCCCTGTGTGCCTCGGTCGTATGCAATCCTGATTGTGGCGCTCACCTGCACGGCGCCAAACACGCATACGACCATCATTGGCACCAAGGCAGAAGCGACTCTCATCGCTGAAGACGACACGTCTCCATTCGTCCCTCCATTCACGCCTGTCGCGACACCACTGGCGGGCTGCACGATGTTGGGGCGTGAGCGGAAGACGGCCTAACGGTGTGCGGGACCGTAGCCCAGCTTCATGGAGACGGTTGCGAATGGTCCTCGCCGATACCCCAGGAGCAACAGTGTCCCTAATTTGCTGGGAAGTGGCGGTGCGGTCCCCTACGGCACTGCGTAGGATCCTACGGTCTTGGCGTGCATCCGTGCGTCGCTGCGGTCCGGTCCCAGGTCGACGGGCACGTGCACCTTCCGCCGACCACTGGCGACAACATCGATGTACTGTGGAGACCTCACGCCCCACGTGTTGAGCAATTCGGCGGTACGTCCACCCGGCCTCCCGCATGCCCACTATACGCCCTCGCTCAAAGTCCGTCAACTGCACATACGGTTCACGTCCACGCTGTCGCGGCATGCTACCAGTGTTAAAGACTGCGATGGAGCTCCGTATGCCACGGCAAACTGGCTGACACTGACGGCGGCGGTGCACAAATGCTGCGCAGCTAGCGCCATTCGACGGCCAACACCGCGGTTCCTGGTGTGTCCGCTGTGCCGTGCGTGTGATCATTGCTTGTACAGCCCTCTCGCAGTGTCCGGAGCAAGTATGGTGGGTCTGACACACCGGTGTCAATGTGTTCTTTTTTCCATTTCCAGGAGTGTATTTCACTGTCTTGATAAGTGAAGGAGCGACAGCTAAATAGAACTGTAAAGACGTAATGTATTAATCTCTGCTGTCAAAGGTGATAAACTCGCATGATTGACGCCTTCCGTTTGTCTTGGTGCAGTTGAGTTGCAGGTCATCGAGATATATTCCTGTGAAATAACGAGAAGGAACGATGTGGCAACCTGTGGTAAGTAACTGCTGCATAAGTGTGTTTTATTTAGACGCGTTTTCTACACATACCAGTATCTGTATGTTCTACCGCGTTTTCTGCTAATTTAATAAATGGGTTGCTAGTACCTAAGAGTTCTACACATAGGCAATTACTTTAATTCAAACAATATATTATTTAAACTAGTGAGATTTCTATGTCATTGGCGTGAAGTTAAATACATATTTTTTTTCTTTTTATTAGGGAACAGATTGTCTCTTGTGTATGCTTTGATCTGCACACAATTTACTTTCGTTAGAGCACTCGTAGCCTACATGGCTGTTACGCATCCACTTACAACCTCTAGAAAACTTACTTTTCTTTTTTCGATTAGATAAATAGGTTCCCTCTTAAATAGGAGGGTAGTTGTACCACTTTTGACACTGTCTGACGTAATAAACAATTATAAAATGAAACCAGGTAACTGGTGTACCAAAAACAGCATTCATACTAAAATAGTCCCATTATGGATCTTGTGTGAAAATGTAGCTTACCTACCAACCTCACAACAATAAGTTGAAGGAAAATTCTAGGAACTAACAACTAAGAATTTGCGGGTCGTCAACTAAATGCGAAGTTCTGAAGAACAGTTTAAAGTGATTGTTCACGGAAACAATGGCGGCAGACTGCGGGGAAAATGTGACATGCTACCTCTTCTTGCTCGTGTTTATTTCTCTGTTCCTGTTAATTAAGTACATATCTAACACATAACCCAAGTACGATCAATACTATACTAATTAGGTACGCTTGTTATTAATTCCTGAGAATGGATTAAAACCCCAACAACTTAATTCAACAGAAAGTATAAGAAATTTAATGTATCACAAATGTTTAATAGTTATAAAACATTTTTTTAAGTTAATTACTGTCATACCTAAAAAGGTAAGCGTACTTACGTAGTTTATGCAAAGTACATAATTTTTTATTGTTCATATGAATATGGATGCGGCCTTTTTAATTAAGTCTGAAATTATAGCCTTCTATGAGATAAGCATACATAACCATCGAATTAGTAAACAGAAAAAGGTTGATAAAATCTGTGTTTGGTTATACCACAATAGTCTGGGTTGATTTTGAAAATTAAAAATTTGAAATAGGAGATTAGTCTAACCGACTGAGGAACTAGTACTTGATGTCAACGAAAAGAGTCCTCAGTCCTCAAAAAACTCTACTGATTAATTCTTATCAGAGCGGAGGAACAGGAAACTTTTAAAAATTTTTTATGCAGTCCTTATGAGAGTCTTCTTGTTCCAAAATGTAACATTATCAGACCAAGGCATAATTTTCATGTCTTCTTTTTATGAATGGTGTCCGGCACGATAAATGGTGAATTAAATGTATTTTGAAAGCTGTCTAATTTTATTTTTTTAAGAGTTGTTTGGGTGAATTTTAACCTGGGGCCAGAATTTAAAGAGATTAATGTGGGAAATTTTCAAAAAACAGCAAGAACCGACTCATAGTAGCTTAGGCCTAAGTGTAGATGGTACTTATCCTTTCTGTTTTACGTGTAATTTTCCATATGTATTGTAGAATTCGTAGGTATATGATTGCATGATGCGCTGTGTTGCACACTATTCGTCCTTGGGCCGGCCGGAGTGGCCGTGCGGTTCTAGGCGCTACAGTCTGGAACCGAGCGAACGCTACGGTCGCAGGTTCGAATCCTGCTTCGGGCATGGATGTGTGTGATGTCCTTACGTTAGTTAGGTTTAATTAGTTCTAAGTTCTAGGCGACTGATGACCTCAGAAGTTAAGTCGCATAGTGCTCAGAGCCATTTGAACCATTTGAACTACTCGTCCTTGAAGTTTCACAGTTTTCCCCTCTCTTCTAAAGCAAAAAATGGTATTTCTTGCGTTCGAGTGTTTCATTTGGATCCATTGATGAAGTATAGATGAATGCACCTACAGTATAACATGGTTGTGTCCTTCAGTGACTTCTACAGTGACTCTGCAGTGAATGTAGTCTCAACATGCCTTGAAGGATATCCTTTGTCAACATACAAATAGTATACTGCGGTTGTGATCAAGTTGTGCAGCAAGCGATGGGTAACTGGGGCGCTGTTTACCTTAGGAGGGGTGCTGAACTGGACCTTTCCGAGGTGTACGAGGAATAGACAGAGATATACTGGAGACCGAATTTCTGCAAGTTTCTGCTAAGATACGCAACTGTCAGGGCTGAGAACCAGTGACACAACATGAATACGGTAAAATTTACTGTGAACAGCCACGAAAGCAAACAAACTGAAGTTAAGTAGCGTGTGCTAAACGGACAGCGTTTCCTGTAGCATTTGGTAACGTCAAAACTTTTGGTACAGTCACAGACAATAGTTTTCACAATTTGGTGAAAATTTTGTAGTGAATAACACCTGTACTCTTGATACCAGAAGGGGTCAAGAGCCCTCTCTTATCCCCCTTCCTTTGTGGACACCTATGATATGACCAAGAAACCACAACTTTTAACTAAAAGTATTTATATTGAAGAACACGAGCAGAAACTCCATTCAACATGTCTCTGATAAGGCTTCAGTACTAAGGGCGTGCATATTAGGACGTGGGGTATGCTTCCTCTAACCCCTCACCCACTCCTCACCCTACTCAATCTCTCTCTCTCTCTCTCTCTCTCTCTCTCTCTCTCTCTCTCTCTCTCACACACACACACACACTCACACACACACAAACACACACACACACACACACACACACACACACACACACCATCAATTTTTCGTCATACTGACACCAAATTCAAGCTATTCATACTAATTTCAGTGTCATAATGTTCACTTTTGAATTAAGAGATTTGATACATTAGACTCTGGCCAAATCAGTGAATTCAGGGACAGTTGACAGACAGTTGGTTTTGTTTAACGAAGTGACTGTAAATTAGTACCACCTTATTCACTGCAAACAACTCTCCTCATTTTGATACATGCAGATGTGTTTAACTGTGAATAGACACAAGAACTTCCAGGAGCTGTTGAACATCATGTTGCAGCTCGTGGACACAGATTACAAATTGTTTGTATGTCTATATCTGACACATCATAAAACTTGAACTCAATCTCAACCTAGGGAGTTTCCCAAGCAAATAAGCAAACCATTATGACGTTTCTGTGTACTAACACTGTAGATTGTACTTTAATCCAGGTATGGTAGTTGCCGTAGCCCAGAGAAACTATGCGGGCAATTTCTATTGGGCAATGTATCCTTCTTTATTGAGAGATTTTTCTTTTCCACATCTCAGTCTAGAAAGTTCTTATCCGTGTCTGCATCTAACAAGCCAGTACTGTAGCTCACACAAAATATTAGCTTCCCGCTATGTAATACTTCTCTGTCATTTTTGTGGCAAATGCTTCTACAAGAACTGAAAGTGTTTTCACTGGCATAATATATACCACACAAGAAACATATGGCGTCTCAGGTAATTTTTTGATTTTGGAACACAATTTTATTTAATTTCGTAGCATCTTCCCTTGTCACCTACAAATGGAGCCTACCAACATGTATCTACAACAGTTGTATTAAGGGTAAACCTCCAAATAATGAAGACAGGAATTACATTCTGAAGAAATGTGTGCCCCTTCACTGTGATTGCACTTTTGGAAACAATATGACCTTTGATCTTCAGATAACTGTTTATCTTGTGAAAAATAGCGAACTACATTTTTATCATTATTTGTTAAGATGCATATTTTGCCATCAGTCACGCCAGTAAATGTGTATTCTGTCAGACTACAGATATATAAACACACATTATCCTGTAATTTGTAGGTAATTGATTTCATTTATTTTGCTTTCACCTTCACGTTTGTAGCTTTTGCAGAATGAATATCTGCACTAACTGTTTTTGGACAGAATTGATAAATCAATATTCTAGTACATGACATGGTTTTTATTAAGGTACCATACATGTTTCATGAATCCCCTCTCGCTCTCTCTCTCTCTCTCTCTCTCTCTCTCTCTCTTTCTCTTTCTCTCTCTTGCCTTTGCCTCCCTCTGCCACCCCCCCCCCTCCTACACACACACAAACACATTCCAGAACAGATTATATAATAAATTATGTATAAGTCTCATTTCACAAAAAAACATGGCACAATAAAAGACTATGTTTGTTGTTCATATGAGATGACACATAGATCAACAACTGTGTACTCCAAGCTATATATACAGAATTAACTGAGACCCAAAATCATGTATTCTCGTGCATATCTGCAGTTTAATTCAATGAGCTCCTTGGAATTTGGCATTGTGGAAGTTTCCTTTCCAAATGCTAATATTGTTAAAGAAGAGTGTTGACCTGGCATTTTAAGATGTCTAAGGTGAGACTTAAATTCTATGAACATACTATTGTATATGTGGAAGGAAGCTGAAGATGCTTTATATGGATGCACAATATTTTTAAATTATTTTGTATGGAAAGGTCTTGATGATATTTCAAATGGATACCAAAACACTAAATAATGGCCAACTTTTCAGATATATTTATTTAGTGACAACTGACTAAAGATCTCTACATTATACTCGTGTGTGAGTGTCTGTTTAACCTATGATAAATTTTTCTATCCTACAAATGGCATATGTTGTCAAATTTGTGTTGGTACATGGTACCTACTAAGGTATACCTTAATCTAATGTTTTGTCATATTTTCCACTTACTAAGCACTAATTTTCTTGCACAATGCAACCACATTTCATTAATTTTTTGGAACAATGTTATCTTTACATTGTGTCATATTTCCCGTCATATGCTGCAATTCATTCTTACCGGTACTCCTAAAAATTCAGTACCTTACTGTGGCAACAGAGATCATGACGTTTCTTAGCTTATCTATGGGACACTCTTTTCCCTAGCCTGTTTATTCACTCAATTATTTAGTTGGCTAGATAAAAAAATCTACTCAACAAGCAGCGGCAGAACACAGCGGCGGAAAACAGTTCAAATCAAGATATGACCTCAGTATTGTAAGGCTGGCCAGGGTGGTCGAGCAGTTCTAGGCGCTACAGTCTGGAACCACGCGACCGCTATCGTCGCAGGTTCGAATCCCGCCTCGGGCATGGATGTGTGTGATGTCGTTAGGTTAGTTAGGTTTAAGTAGTTCTAAGTTCTAGGGGACTGATGACCTTACAAGTTAAGTCCAATAGTGCTCAGAGCCATTTGAACCAAGTATAGTAAGTGAAGACAAACACTTTTAAATATCAGCTATTGAATTAACAGGGCTTGATATCACCAAGAAATTAATCATTTTGTGTGTGTATAGGTCTCCCAGTGGTAGTGTGGACACTTTTTTCAATAAATTAACAGAAGTTCTAGATAAAGTCTCAAGTACAAAGGTCAACATAACTCTGTGTGGGGACATTAACATCAACAATAATATCATAAATGAGTCCAGCAGAACCTTCATAAACATCCTTCAGAGTTTTGTCATATCCCTATTGGTCAACAGTGCAACAAGGGTTACTACAACAACTGCATCAGTAATTGACCATGTGCCCACAAATATGGACAGGAAAAAATGATATGTAGCTGTAAAAGATCTCAGACTATCAGACCATCTCTGTCAAATAACAACAGTAAAATGAGGCATTGAATCATTCCCTAAACTATAAGCCTACAAATGACATGCATCAGAAATCAAAATAAAAGATTTTTCAAAAAAGCTAGAAAAGAAAGCTGGGATGAAGTGTATTAGGAAACCAATGTGAATATGAAATTCTCTAAATTCTCCACATTGTTTAAACTGAACTTTATAAAGGCATTTCCAAAAGTATGCATGTCTGTGTCAACATCTCACAAAAACAGATGCATAAAAGCAGGTATTTAGACGTCCTCCCAATCACTGAAACACCTCAGTTCCATGAAAATGCTTCGCAATGACCCAGAATTCTTAAATTTCTATCATAGATACAAAAATATCTATAGGAAGGTGCTGATTGCTGCAAAAAGGTCATTTAATGGCAAAATAATGTATAATGCCGAGCATAAAAGCAAAGCAGTCTGGGATGTTATAAAAAAGAAAATGGGGAAAGGCAAACAAAGCAGAATAACATATTGCTATGGGAGGGGGATCAGGTAATAAATGATTCACAACATTTAGCAAACTATGTAAACGAGCATTTTTCAAGTATTGCAGAGACGTTACAGCAAAAAGTTCCCAAAACCAATATAACACCTGTAAATAATGTTGCACTAAATACAATGGTGTTACTTACAACCACAGAGAATGAAGTCGATAAAACTGTTCCAAAACTAAAAAATAAAAACTCAATAGGCTGAGATGAAGTACCAATG
This sequence comes from Schistocerca piceifrons, assembly GCF_021461385.2. Classification (NCBI taxonomy): domain Eukaryota; kingdom Metazoa; phylum Arthropoda; class Insecta; order Orthoptera; family Acrididae; genus Schistocerca; species Schistocerca piceifrons. The sequence continues at coordinate 620,358,705 of NC_060149.1, forward strand.
TGTGTACTGAAACAATGCATGGGGATTATAAAAGGCCCATAACAAATATAATAAATGAATCTTTCACATCAGGGACATTTCCAGAGCAGTTAAAACAGGCAATAGTTGTACCTTTCCTTAAGAGAGGTAATGCAGAAGACATAGAACAATACTGGCCCATTTCCCTGCTGTCAGCATTCTCAAATATAATAGAAGCAGTTATGAAAGACAGATTAATGAATTACGTGAATGAATACAATCTTTTATGTGAATCACAGTTTCGTTTCTGAAGTGGCAAAAATGTGGAGTCAGCCATAGTAGAATTCACAAAAGTTGTACGTGAAGCTCTTGATAAAGATGAGTGTGCCACAGGCATATTTTTGGATCTTTCTAAGGCGTTTGACACAGTCGACCACAAGATTCTATTAAATAAATTAGAAGCAAAAAAGGAATAAGAGAGGTAGCTAATGACTGGTTTCGAACATACCTAACAGGTAGGGCAAAGATTAGAGATAACACATACTTCAAATAGATCTAAAAATTCAGAAAACCATTTATCAGAATCAAAATACATTAATATAGGGATTCCACAAAGCAGCATATTAGGACCAATACTGTTCCTTATATACATCAATGACTTTCTGATGACAGCAATATTATAGTCACTGAGAAAACAAGAGAACACCTTGCCGAGAAGGCAAATGTAACTCTCAAGGAAGTTTATGATTGGTCAGTAAGCAATAAAGTGACATTGAACATAAAGAAAACTAATGCCATGACTTTTTAGTTTGAAGTGGAAAAATGACAATGTTCAATAAAATATAGATGGCACCTCTATAGACTGTGCAAAAATGCAAAATTTCTAGGAATGAATATCGATTCTCAGTTGAAGTGATGTCAACACACAAAGGTACCTGCAAACAGAATGTCATTAGCATGTTATGCACTTATAATCCTATCAGATTAGATTAGATTAGTACTTGTTCCATACATCATGAATATGACACTTTGTAATGACGTGGAACGTGTCAGTATGTAACATGCATTGTCTTTTACTTACATATTATTCATATGTACACTCAACTCTTAGGTAAGGCATTCTTTTTTGGGGAACATATGAACACAATTTTCAAACTCCAGAAAAGAGCAATAAGAATAATAACCAAAAATACTAGTCAAGCTCATTGTAAAGGTCTGTTCAAAACACTGGGGATTTTAACTGCTCAATGTGAATACATTTCCCAGTCAGTAGTACACATCAAAAATAACATTGGTAATTACTGCAAAAACAGCGCTGTCCATGACCATGCAACAAGAGATAGACTCAACTTACATTTATTAAGAAAAAATAAACATAAAACTCAAAACCACATTTTCTACCAAGGAACTAAACTGTACAATAAATTACAAAAAGACATTAAAGAAATTGAAAAATATACTTACTTAAAAAGGCAGCTAAAAAGAATTTGTTATGCCATACATTTTATACATTGAACGATTACTTAGATAAAACAGAGTAGGGGTTTGATAAAAAAAAAAAAGTTATACAAATAAAGAATAATAATAATCCAACATTCCACATAACACCTTCAATTTATGTTTTTTTCCTTCTTTTTTTTCCTTTCTAGAAATACTTACCCCCAAGCTATGCATAACACAATACTAACACCTCTTCCTCTTTCTGAGCTCAACATCTCGCTCATTATAGAAGGATGCTGATTCAGTTTTTCAGGATAGCAAATGGGAAGTTGCGGTACAGAAAATGGCCCAGAGATCACCAGTGTGTGTGTATGTGTGTGTGTGTGTGTGTGTGTGTGTGTGTGTGCATTTGTGTTTGTGTGTGTGTGTAGTGAAGTCAAGTGGTATGAAACAATGTGTGAATAGTGTGTGCATTGACTGATAGTGAGATATGAGTAAACAGTGTGGAATTACATTATTTAATAAGTTATTTGTAAAAAAAGTATTGTATACCAGGAGTAAATCTAATGGTTCTCTCTATCTAGAAGTCTCTAAATATATGTGTGTATGAATTAGCTTATTTTAAATTGATCTAAATTTCTAAATACTTTGATATGTCCTATATCCTTGTAAAAAGAGATCTACAGATGAATAAAGCTACTATTACTAGTACTACTACTACTAAAACATACCTAAAAGACTGTTACAGTTAGCAAGCTTTCAGAGCCAGTGGCTCCTTCTTCAGGCAGAATGGTTGAAGGGGAAGGAAGAAGGGTGAAGGAAAAGGACTGGAGAGGTGTAGGAAAAGGGGTAGATTTCAGGAAATTCACCCAGAGCTAAGGGTCAGGGGAGACTTATCATAAGGGATGACAAAGAAAAACATTGTTGGGGAGTGCATCATACGAGATTTGAAAACCTGAAAGCCTAAATTTGGAAGGCAGTTGTTATGTTTATTCACTCAGCTGTTTATGTACTTGAGGCTCTAAGACCAACTAGAGTGAGCATGAAATGTACCTCTTGAAAATTGGAAATTGTAATGTGGTAAAATATGAAGATAAATTTATTCCTAAGCACCAATAAAGCATGGTCAGCCCACCATTAACATCTGAAAAACTTGTATACTGAAATTCAGAACATAACAAAAGAAAAGAAAGTCTCATATTGACCATCCCAACTATACTGATGAACAATTACAATATACAAAGCTACTGTGTTGGAGCCAAAGAGCATTATTGCCACCACAGAAAATGGAATAATTTGTAATTTCCCATGACTAAGGTGGTGTCATATTTTGCACTGTCCATAAGTCACACAAAGGATAGGCAAGGCACCCTATCAACTCAGTTGTATCACTGGAACTCAATGCATGGAACACTACACTTTTGAAGTTATGCATACTTTAAGCTTTTTATTTTTACATCATCAAAAATATACTACAAACACTTCAGTTGGGAAAAATTACCATCAATAGAGTAAATTTCCTTGACAATAATGGGATGGTGACAGGTTCATGCTAGACTATCACAGATTACAGCAGTGCACAGGTGAACCACACTGCATCAAATCACTCTGCCATTCAGTGATGACCAATAACAATAAAATGTGAGTTATCATACAAATCACAACCATATCTTACGTGCACACAAGCTGTTGCCACAGACTTGTAAGTCTGCTTAGAGCATGTCTATGTGTAAAAAGTTTATAAGTGGTGCAAGGACACAATGATTGTGTGCTCAGAGCACAAAAAAAGGTCATCTAGAATAATGAACCATGATAATTGTTGAAATACATTGAGGCAGGATATCAGTTCATCCAAACCACATGAAAAATTTATACTGATTGCCAAAAGACCACTGTTATTGCTGGAGGTGGATGTATTCCCATCTGTGGGATCTTCAGTTTGAATGAAGTTGGATATCTTATGCATTAACCAACATCTGTCATCTACAAATGGTACTGAAAACTACTTTCAAACCATGTGCATGTTTTTGTTCACCTACAGTATCCCATTGGTGAGCTTACCTACTTGTATTTAAGAAATACTCCACTGCCTCACTCCCAAATGCTGTCATTATGTTCAGAGAAACACTCTACAGACATGAGTGCAGTCCTTCATGCTACCCGACTTCAATAGGCCTAGTGTTTGAAACTTGATCGTATTGAGCCAGACTGATCTTTGAGCAGTTTCCAGGACTAATAGTGCTGCTTGAGGAGTAGTGGTTCACAATGATTCCCCAATGATTTTGGTATATTGTGGAATCCATGATAAGGTGTATTTCTGTTGTTGTAATAGTGAAAGGGGTTACTGACCACTATTTGGTAGGAATGCTTCACGAAATTGATTCAATTGGACTGAAGAGAGGATGAGTGCTTGATGCAAAACATAAAAGGTTCATGGCAGAATATATTAAATGGAACAAAACTGTCTGGAAATATGTTTGAGGGGATGTGAGAGGATGCAGTGAAAGACTGCTAAGAGGAACAATAGGAGTACTACGAAAACACAATACAATGTTATGTAGGATAGACACCATTTTTAATCAGTGTAGTAGGAAGACAACACAACAACAGCAGAGATAACAATCTACAGAATGTTTCTTTAAATTTTGTGGTATTTAGTAGTAGTAATAATAATAATAGTAGTTGTGGTAGTAGTATTATTATGTATCCATAGATCTCCTTTACATTGGTGTTGGATATGTCTTGGTATTACAATTTAAGAACAACAAAAACAAAGTAATTCAGATGTATAGACATTTACAGGCTACATGATGAGGCTGGGACTGTGACGTTATAGTAGAAACCATCCCAGCATTTCACTGAAATAACTTGGGGAAACCATGGAAAACCTAAATTGTGGTGAGTGCATGAAAACTGGAACCTTAACCATACTGAATACTAAACCACTCTATTTATAAGACTGCCACCTCATTTAGTTTACCCCTAGTGAAAAAAATATAGTTTTACAAATAAGTTATTTGATAATCGTAAAAGGCTAATGCTACTCTGTTCATTCACTTATTACTCAGAGTCACTGCACACACTATATGCAGATAGTTTCATAACATTACACACGCTATCAGCTGCAATCATGACCATTTTGTGCACCGCAAATTTCCAATTGCTATCCTGAAAAGCTGAGTGAGCATCCCTCTAAAACAAGCAAGATGTTGAGCTCAGAAAGAGGATAGAATCTTAGTATTATACATTGCATAGCTTTCAGGATAAGTTTTCCCAGAAAAGGAAAAATTTGTGACTGGACTGAGGAATTTTTAGTAGTGTCGATGTAGCTTGTTATCTCTGATGATAAGTCGTTGATAGATGTAGAAGTAATTTCAGGTGTGCCTCAGGAAAGTGTATTGGAACCATTGCTGTTCTTATTGTATGTTAAAGATGTTGTCCACAATATTTTTAACAACCTCAGACTGTCTGTAAGATGATGCACTTTTCCTGTCACAAAGTACTGTCTTTCAAAAACTGCACACATTTTCAGTCATATCTTGGTAAGACTTCAAAGTGTACAAAGATTACCAACTTGCTTTAAATGATCAGATGTATGAAATTTGCTCTTCACAAAGGGAAGAAATTTAATATCTGATGACTATAGTCTCAGTGAGTCACAGTTGGAATCAGTCAACTCATACAAACACCTGAGTATTACAGTTTGTTGGGATGTGAAATGATTTCGTCACATAGGATCTGTCACACATAATGGAGGTGGCAAACTTTGGTTTATAGGTAGAATACTATGGAAATGCTATAACTCTACAAAACACTTGTAGAACATATCTTAGAATATCACATAAGTGCGAGGGATCAATACCAAACATGACTAACATGAATAACTGAATGTATACAAAGAAGGGCAGCATGAGATGCCAGAGGTTCATTTGACACATGGGAGAGATGTTGAAAAAACTGAACAGACTCAATCTATCTTGAGGAAGTCTACTTACAAATTTTGAATAAAACAGTTACAATTGAACAATCAGGGAATATACAACAACCCCCTAAATAACACTCCTGTAGCGATTGTGAGGACAAGATGAGACTAATTACACAGGGATGTTTAAGCAGTCATTCTTCCCATGCTCTATATGTGAATGAAACTGGAAGAAGCCCTAGCAACTTCTACAATGTGATGTACCCTCTGCAATGCACTTCACAGTAGTTTGCAGAGTGTGGACATACATGTAGTTGTTTGCGTAGAAATTATTCCAAATGGCAGATGGCTCATAGTGAAAATAGTAGTGTATAAAACTATTTGAGGTACGTGCATGTACACACAGTAAGAAACTAACATCATATCATATATTCTGTATTGCACAGCTATTGTTCTTCCCCCAAGCTTACTTTGACAGTTTGCTACGTTTAGTTTAATTCAGTTTCATTTATTTTTATCCATATATCATATTTTACACTGATATTAGACATACCATGTTGCTAGTTTTATACGTATCAAACAAAATTGCTTGCAAATTTATCACTGACATATTAAAACAAAATATGTGAATACTGATAATGATAACAGGTAATCAGCAGTAGCCAGCTATTGTAGATACTACAGCAAAAATTCTTAGCAGCACACTGGAATAATTAATGCTAACAGCCTGCATTAATTTACACAAAAAGTCAACAAAGTTATATATTTATGGCATACGGCAGAAATTACTAGGGCAGTCACACAAATTAAAAACAATTTTTTAAGTCATATATATACCTTTTCTGCAGAAAATATTTATACATACTGAAAACGTTTTGAAATTAAATTAGCAATACACAGAATTGGGAACACAATTTTCCGCTTCGTCTATACATTCTCTTCTGTATTTTCAGCATTAACTTGGTCCTCCATTTTCCTTCTGTCATTAAGTTAGTTGTCACATCAAAAAAGAAGTATTTTGTTTTACTCCTAATTTTAAATTTACCTTAGTTCCATGAATTTGCCTGCAGGGAGTCATTCAGCTTACACCAACAACCAGTGATGAGATGTTCCTTAAGTAATATTTTGAAGGTGCTCCCTCCCTTTATGCTCTCTACACTAAGTGACAGTATCTTATATGATAGGCTGGTTGCATATGTAGGGTCCTGACCTGTCATTTTCAGCCTTTTGCTACATGTACATTTTCTCTAATTCTTGTGCTGCGGTCATGGAAATTATTTTTGCAGGATTCCCTTGATGTTAGTGTTACTATACATCTGATGGCTTTCTTGTGGAGTTTTGAAGATATCTGAATGTGTACATCTGCTACTCCTCCTCATATTGGTGTGCAGTACAATATGTGTGGGGAAAATATGTCTATAGTACAAGTTTAATAACATTTCTTGTTCTCTATTCCCAGGAACCTATTGCAGTCAACTTCATCTAAATCTGCAACACCCATGCTGAGAATAAAATCCTCTGAACTATTAGTTCTGTTTGTTTCAAATTTTGAACATGTTGTTTTCTTCCTATTGATCAATAAATCGTTTTCTCCATAATACTTTTGTGCCATTTGCTTTCACTGGAAATTTTTCCCAGTCATTTTACTGAGACTCTACATACTAGTAAGGTAGTGTAGTTGGCACACATAGTCACTCTTTCATTCACTGCTACAGATGTACCACTTATATACAAGGTAAAGGGTTGAATCCTAAGCTACTCCATATTTAATTGCAGAAAATCTCAGTAGATACTTTTCTCAGCATTTCTGGGTTTTGCTTTATTTCAACACACTATGGCCCGTTGTCAACAGAGGTTTTTTATGATATCCACAGCTTTCCCACATATGTCACAGCAGTCCAGTTTCTCTAGAAGAATTCTATGACAGACACAGTGAGAAACTTTGCACAGGTGTACACCAGATACCCTCCTTTGATCACCCAGGATGTCAGTTATGTGTGTTATGAACTTTGCCACTCCAGTCTTAGTAAGTCTCCTCTTTCTGAACCCATGTCATGCATCATTTAAGATGTTAAGTTTCTCTGTGAAGATCACTGTTTCACCATCTTAGACAGAACAATTATGATTGTTGCATGTCTATAGTTTCCTGCTTCTCCTTTACCCCCTCCTTTATGCTCTGGCACAACCTTACTCATTTTTCAACATCTTTTGAAAATACTCATTACTTCAGTACTAAATTTATGAAGAGTGTGTAAAATAGGGAAATTCTGACACTCGCCTATAGTTTATCTATGCTTGCAGCACACAAAATCATAACAGATAACAGCATTCATACTAACTGTACGAGCTCTCTTTCCTCTCTTTCTAGCAGTAGTAAATACACACACACACCAGACACACACACACACACACACACACACACACACACACACACACACAGAGAGAGAGAGGAGAGAGAGAGAGAGAGAGAGAGAGAGAGAGAGAGGGAGAGAGAGAGAGAAAGAGAAAGAGAGAGAGAGAGAGAGAGAGAGAGAGATCCAAACACACACTCCTATGCCCATGGTTTCCTGTGCTACACACCTCGATCCCAATATAGGTGTTTGCCTTTCCCTCATTTTATATAGTGCTCCATCCAGGAATATCCATGATTGTTTATCAAGAATGTCATACAGTTTGCAATATATAGAGCATAGTGTTTTACCATTTTTCCTTTGTTGCCATCCCAGTCCTTTGTATTTTTAGTTTTTAATGCTCTGATTATTTTTGAAACTTTCAGTTCTACTGTAGAGAACAGGTATAAACTCTCAGCCACCCTTTTGGGACTTTTAGCACTTTTTGTATTGTTATGTTTTGTTTTGTAAGGTTCTTCAATACAGATGTACACTGCTGATTCAAGCTATTACACACCTGTTGTGGATCTATCACCTCTTCCCCCCCCCCCCCCCCTCATCAATTTTAGATTTGTAAACTTTAAGATGCATAACTCTTTATGTTCTAATTTATATAATTCCAGACTGTTTTAGGAATGTTAGAAAAAGCTTGTATTTCAGATTTCTGAGACTAGCATTTGCTTCTGTTTATCACTTTATTATTAAATTACTGCCTTTATTACAAGTTCTTTGCCATTCACCCGCCATGGCTAAACATGCAGTGTTAATGTTACAATAATATCACCACATAAAATTAATAATAAATTGTGGTGTAAACTATGATACTAAAGTGGGTACTATAAAACATATATTAAGAAATAGATTACAATATACATTACAATAATAACACAATCATGTAGTAAACTAGCAGAGTAGCTGCTGCTACCATTGGTACGGAGTTGCAGCTCAGGTTGACATCGTTCTGTCACCAGAGAAGTATTCTTCTCTACTATATAGAGGTTTCTCTTTAGTATAAACATAATTTTAGTCCTAAATTGTTCAGTTGGTAGTGACCGTATCCTTAGGTAGAGCACTGAATAATTTTAGGGCCACCATTGGGAATCTGTTCTGCATCTTAGTTAATCAACATCTTGGACTGTCTATACTGTCTTTGTAGGGAGTGCTTATTGCAGAACTTCGTGACTCTTTCTGTAGTACTCATGATTTGTCTTTGTGTAAACAAGGCAGTGGAAAATACATTGGCTGAAAGCAGCCAGAACTCCTGATTTGGAAAAAATTGTTTGGCAATCGTCAGATTTTTGCTTGATGAGGTAATTTGTAATAATGCTTTCTTCTAACACCTGTAAGGCTTATGACTGGCCTATCTTTTATCTTTCTAGTAATTTCATAGAACATAATCAGTTATTCTGTTGCTTTTTTAATTTTCATGGTTATCCATTCTTGTTTGGTTTACCACTAATAGTTCTGCTACATTCGTGTGGTGTCCTAATGTATCACAGAAAGAATCCGCTGCTCTCAACCAGTACCAGAAATATTCTTGAAGCATAGGACATAGTAAATCACTCAATTACATTTTTTGTGTGAACATGAATAATTTATGTGTTCCACAATGTACGAGAACTAAAAGATATTGGAATCTTTTTGAACTCATTTTTCAACAAACTGAAAGAGTTTGTGTTCTTAATTTCACCAGGCAGTTTACAGAAGAGTGTTTTAGTTCAATGTAAGCACACTTGTATAAGGGTTTTGAATGTACTTTTCTATGAAAATTTTCCCAATTCTCATTCCATGAGAGTGAACTTGACTGTTTAATGCTGAAAAACACTCATACACGCAAAGTCACACTGCCAAAATTTTGTGCGGTTGTGAGGACTTCTGGAGAGAAAGTTTAGATTAGTAACCCATGTGATCAGAATGTTCTTTAAATATGGGAGAAATCTGTATGTGATAACTGAGTTATTTGGCAACTGTTTTGCTGCCCTAAAGTTTCCCTCTAGTTGTTACATACTGTTTCAGAGCTGTTTTTTGTTTTGGTTTCTATATTAAAGTCTCCAGATATTTCAGATTTGTTTGGTATGATCTATGTCATTCACATATTTTACTTTATCCTAACTTTTCTCCATTAAGACTGCAACATCAAAAGAATGTTTTATTGTTGTTATTTGGGAGACCTTTTTGTGTGTTATTTTTTGTAGAATCCAACTTAAAATCCTATTTTTCTTTTCAGTAATAATTATTCTTGTCAGGTAGTTGCTACATGTCTTACAGTTACTGCTAAGCAGATTTTTAAGCATTGCCATCTGAATCATCATTTTATGTCATCTCAGTTACCATATATGATATTTGTTTGCTTATCAATTTGTATCCAGTCAGTATTTCTGGTGCCCTCTTCTACTGTTGGTGACATAATGTACAATATTAGTAAGTTACCCAATAGCATAAGTGTTGAGTTGTTGACAGGTATAAAAACACTGACTTTAACCAAATATGGGAGAATGCCTACCTTATAAATGGATATAGTGCAATGGACAACTTGCAAGCCTTGAACAATATCATAGAACTATTCTGAATGCATGAATTACATCTTTGTCAGGGATCAATAGATACAGAGAAACATTTTACTCCATTTCATTGAAGTCTGTACTAAGAGTGTTTGAATAATAAGGGAAAATTCACCATTGAAAATGGAACCCAGTAAATATGATTTTAAGCATCAAAACTTTTTGCACATGCCTCAGGAGGTTTTCTCATTCCTAAACTGGTAGAAAAAAATTGAAATACATACTGATGAACCATACCAGAACCACAACTGTCTTTAAATTTTTCCTCTTGCTAGATAAATTTTAAAATTTAATATTGCAATTTGAGGTTATTGTCTGAAACACAGTTTTAATATGACTAAAGCAATGGATAAGCAGCACATGAACAGTGAATGCTACAAATTAGTACCAAAGTCACAGAAGCAATTTATGAGTTTTCGTATCAAGGGCAGCAGAGGGCAACATCTGGATGATCAACAAAGTAAATAAACAAAATAATCCATCTGTAATTCAAATGGGAGACTTTAAACATGGTCTATATTTTCAAACAAGCTTAAAACCATTATAGAGAAACATAAAGGAGGCAAATACAACAACTGATGCAACTACAACTGGCTATTCATGTACATCATATAAATTTAATATACTTTACTTTTATTTTTTTCACTTAAGGATCAAACAGCCAACCTGTTGCACAAAACGTATTGCATTGACCTGGATATTCCTTACATAGGTTTGGATTGCACGGAGAGATTATAAAACCATGTGAGCTGAAGTGCTCAAGTCAAATAAGTAAAAGGTGTTCTGTTAAGCCAAAATTAAAACCACAAACATAGAAAACTGCTAGGACTAACACCAGACTGAAAGATTTGTCAACAAATTATGCTGCTATATGGGAACAGCACCACATGCATCACCTATGGGGCATGAATGCCATATAGCAGCACTAATTATGAAAAAAGTTAAATTATAAATGAAAATAGTTATAACAAGAAACCAAGCTTAATAACAGAAGTACAGAAATGGGTAATACATGAAAAATACAGGAAATGCTGGAAATTACAGAGCAGTTGATACCTGCCATCTGGCCAGTGCAGAAAGCATCAAAGTGCTCAACATCAATATAATTTAACATAGTAGGAATAACATCTGTGGAATACAATAAAACAATTAAAAGAAGAGGAAAACAATGTTTGAGTACTGTGTGTTTGAGAACTGTGCATAAAGACCTTCAGACAAAGAATGACAGTATATCAAAAAGTAGGAAATGCAGTTTCAAGCCATTAAAGAAATTTTTATTTCACATTTGTAGCTGTTCAGTAAGAATGAGACCATCATTAATAGGCATATGCTTAAAATATTTAAGTTCTTCAAGTATATCATGTCTATAACCTTTCCTTTCTTTATGGATGATAGTGACTGCATTGCTCCCTTGGGTTTGAGGCCTGTAATAAGCAAATGATCTGCAAAGGGTGCATTATGCACATTAGTACTCTTTCTTCTGAATAAATTCTCTTTACATCTAATATCCATAGCTCTTCTGACTAGAACTGCATAATAAACCAGACAAGTGTCATAGGTTTTTTAATAGATACCTGAATTATGCAAAAGGGAAACTGGAGATTTCAAAGTGTGAATTAGAATTTTCTGCAAACCTACCCATCTTTATATAGGAGGTGCACATTGTGCTGTTTTCATATAGTAGTGATCAGTTGACAAATCTTTCAGTCTGTCATCATTTCTAGCAGTTTACTATGCTTTTATTCTTGATGTTGTCTTTAAAAGATAACTTCTACAAATTTGACTTGAGCACTTCAGCTCATTTAGTTTCACTGCCTCTCCGTGCAATGTAAACCTATGTAAGTAATATCCATTCTGTTTTTAATACACTATCTAAGCATTTGGGAATGTTTGTTTATCCTCCTATGTTGATTGAAAAAGCTTTTGTAGGTAACTATAGCTTATTCTGATGAAGATACCCATAGTCAGTATTAGAACCAGGTCCATGTAATAAAATTTGTGCAACTGGTTGGCTGTTTTTATCATACTTTTTTTTGACCAAAATAAGACTACATGTCAGATATTTTAAACTGAACACGTCCATAAATGTATTGAAGGCTGTGAGGGTGTTGTCTATTAAAACAGCTTATAATTTGTTTTTAAAACAGCAGTATTCTAAATTTACAAGTAGTCCACACCATCTTTCTCTAGTTTTATATGTATCAGTGTCAGTATTATTTTAAATTTTTTATTGACTATTAACACAAGTCTCACACAGAAGCAAATGTCTTATTAGGCTGTTAGTAGTATAACTAAAATTTTAAATAGTTACCAACTTGAAGCTCAAGAATATAACTAAAGTCTTACAGTTACAGCATACCACTGTGTAATAACCATATTTCTACTACATATGAGGTTATTTGATAGAAACATACAATCTCAGCTATCTTCCTAATGATCATGTCAACAAAACCACCCAATAGAAGTTATCATTTTGAACACCCAGGAACTGGAATATTTAGTTTTAGGTATTTAGCTTTTGCTGTTACCTATTCTTATTGACAGTGGTGGCTCGTCAGTATCCATTCTGGGTGTTCGCAAATTTTTAGATTCTGATAAATTTGAGATAGTGAAAATAATAGCTTCTGCTGTATAACACTTACGCTTATCAAAAAGTTTATAATAATAATAACAAAAGTAATAATAATAATAATAAGATGCATAACCTATGTTACAAAAGAAAGAATTTTTGTGCAATTCTGTTGTTTTGTACATAATTAAGTGTAGTTTATGGCAATAACAAAATAATGTGTAAGCTTTTGCAACTCTCCACTTTGAATTTTTGTGTAAGTGGGAGTTTTCGTCTTTTCCATTTTTTGAACAAATGTATAAGATACCTAACAGATGTATTAGTCCACGAATTCACTTCTGGGCAGAAAATCAGATATTCTAATGCTGCATCCACACAGAAACTTGTGCTAACTGTACACTTCCTTGCTTATGTTTGTAGTCACACTTATCTGATTTCATCACTCTGTCAGTCAAAGGATCTGTTCTCAGAGGCCCTAGTTCCCTTGAACCTAACTTTTCCTGGTACTTTACTTTTCTGTTCCCAGAATGAGATTTTCTCTCTGCAGCAGTTCATGCACTGATATGAAACTTCCTGGCAGATGAAAGCAGTGTGCTGGACCAAGATTCAACCTCAGAGTCTTTTCTTACATGAAGAAGTGCTCTACCGACTGAGCTACCCAATCATGACTCACAACCCATCTCACAGCCTTGCTTTCCATTAGCATTTAAAATAGAGTCAATGTAGTTCATGTTTACACTGCACATGAAAGCCAATTCCTGCACAGTAAAGAACCAACCCCAAACACAAAGTGCCTTTTGTGGAAGTGATTAAACTTAAGTAGTAATGTCTACCTACATCATCACTTGACTAGAAATCAAATGAGGCACTGAAATCCATAAGGGCCTAAAGCACACTACCATTGATCCCACATTTAAAGTAAATATCAGAGAAACCAGTGATACTGCTTTTCATGAATTTTCATATACACAATGTGAGCATACAGCACAGATAAACCTGACTCACCATAAGATCAACAGATTTCAGAAGCATGAAGAAATGCTACAATCTCACAATGGACAGTGATGTACTTTAGGCCATTAATATTCTCAGCGACTCCAATGGAATACTATATGATAAAATTCATAACTTAATATACTACTACTCATTCAGAAACCCACAAAACGGGTTTACTGTCTGTATAACTTAAGCTTATACTGAGATCTTATCTAATATTACTACTGTATATTGTGAGTGAATTAGTGTACTTGACAAATATGCTATCATTTAGCAAGACTTATGCCGGGCAAATGGGGATAAAAATCTCCCACAGTGTGCTACCAACTGGTGGTACTGATGTAAACTTCTAGTTGAGTGGCAAGGGCTAGCTGTGCACATTGTGAACCATGCACATTGTTTATCAAATCGATATGTATTTGGCCCGTAAGGCAATTATGTCATGGGAGCTGTGCATCCTTGAAATGTGCACAACTGCAGGTGTGATCACAACCTTGATGCCAAGTTTAACAGAGTGTAGAGGAGCAGCAGCACGTTGGATTTAAGTGCCATATGTTTTAGATTACAGCATCTACATTATGTTTAACAGCATTCAAAGAAACATAATCAATAGATTTGCAAGGAGTCAAAAGTTAGGGTGTTCATGTGCTCTTGTGCTCTTACACAGCAGCTACCACTGCTTATTGATAATTTTGTGTTCTGACTAGTTCATATCAGAATGAAATGTGTTTTTCTAAGTTAATAGATTTACATTCTTGCACAACAGCATGGGCACAGAGAGTTAAACAGCAGTTCCCAGTGATATCTGCAAAACTATACTGCACAATGCTTAACTACACAGAACATCTTCTATGACAATATTAGAGGCTCTTGCAGTCTGGGATGAACCCAATGTAGGGCCATGGTGATGGTGCAGCTAGCATCTATAATGAGGAAATGCCTTTGGTCCAGCCCATAGACAACCCACAGGATGCAGGCATAATGTTGGTAGTTTAAGTGGCTGGCTACTGAAGTAAGAAAACAACTTACAAAAAAAATTGGCCAATTATAACTTCTAAAAATTAATTTATCATTCGTTGGTTTATTTCCCTTAACTTCTGTTATGTTACTTGTACTATCACCAGAAAGAACCGTATTTGAATTGTCAGTGTAACGTGAGTGGTGTTTTATATGTGTCAAAAATAGGACAATATCCAAACTCAACCTCAAAGATAAACAAGCAGTAGTTTGGTCCCAGTCAGTGGCTGTCGATTTGCAATACCTATTGTGAGGTGTATAGTTTATGAGTTGAAACACTACAGAATTATGAGCTATCCGTAGTTTCATTCCCTGCATGAAAAAGGAATACTTCTGCCTCCAATCCAGACCAGACATCTGTCTGATGCACATTCACAGACGTTATCATCAATCATAAATTTAGTACAAGAATTTTTCTGCATGGTATCAAGGAGTGATTATGCCACCACAGAAAGGAAATTATCCTTCGGAATTGAAAACCATTTTTCAAGGAGAACCCCAATGTTTCGTATTATGTTCCATTCCATTTCTGTTTTATATAAATGATCTACTGCTTAATAATTACTGTAACTCATAGTTATTTATAGATGACACTCGTATGATAATTGGAAGTAACAGTACTGACAGAGTTGTATAAAGGCAAAATATCATCCTAAAATGAAGAGAGAGCATTGATCAATATAACAAAAGAAGCTGTCATTCTGTTAAAGATAGGGAGTCTCCAGGGAAATATAGAACCTGCAATGAATTAGTGAAATATAGAAGATATCCACTAACTGAACAGCTAACCAAGCAGGTTTATAATGTTATAAGAGGTAATGAAATTCCAAAAGAATGGAGAACTAGTATTTGAATTCTCATGTACAAAAAAGAAGATAAGAAATACCCATACAGCCGTTGAAGAATAAATCTATCAAGTTCAGTTCTTAAACTCATAACAAAAAAAAAAAAAGAAATAAAATAAGAAGCATTACCACCCTTACAGAGGAGTAGAATGGTTTTAGATATGATATGTCATGCACAGGTGCATTATTCACTCATGGGCAGGTAGTGGAGAAGTCCATTGAATACATTAGACCAGCTCATCTTTGTTTTATTGATTTTCAGAATGCTTTCAGTAGGATTCGGTTAACAGATGTGGTAAAACTGCTCTACAATTTAATAAAAGCAATTGAAGATATTTATTCCACTAACCACATCCAGGCAAAAATTGGTTCCAGGTTTACTAGCTGCACAGCAGTTAATAGTAGTATTAGACAAGGTGACTCTTTGAGCCTGCTACTTTCTGATATAGTCATGGATGAGGTGATAAAGAAGGTATTGGCTGTCAGTCATTATGGAATGGTGGGCAAAGAAATAAAAATGATTTGTTTTGCAGACAATGTAGTTCTGCTGGAAAACCGTGAAGATAATCTGCAAAAACTTTAACATACACTTAAAGTGACAGCAAAAAACCTAAATATGGTCATATCCTCTCAAAAACCAAATGTATGACCACATCTCTAGAACAAACTAGATGCATCCTCGAAGTGGCTGTACAAATTATTCAACAGGTAATAACATTTAAATATCTTGGTATTAAACTGGCCAGAAGTGGAAATTATGAAAAGGAAGTTAGAGCACAAGTAACCAAAGCAAATAATGAGGCAGATTTTTTAAATGATACTACTTGGAAAAACAGGAATATAGGAAAAGCTGCAAAGGTAAGAATACACAAAACAATAGTGAGACCAGTTATGACATACACAACTGAGACAAGAACAGATACATCCTGAACAAAAAGACTTTTCGAAACTATGGAAATGAAAGTTCTGTGAAGGATTACAGAAAAGACTTCAAGATACAGAGAGATGTGAAAGGATTAGAAAAGGATGTAAAGTGGACTCCATTAACGGGTGGGTACATAAGATAAAGCATAGTCAGGATGGATGAACAGAAGATTTCAAATATCATAAGAAATAAATTACCAGTTGGTAAAAGAAATAGTGGCCATTCATGTAAAAGCTGGAGTGGCAACCTCAGAGTAGACTGAGGGATGCTGAAGGAAAGCCCTTTAGCCTAGGAAGAAAGGCATCTACGTTATGCAAACTCTCATAAGTACAACACAAAAATTATATAACAGATTTAATCCAAATGGGTTAAAAATAAAAATGGGAAAAACTCAGTTAATGCAGATCAAACCAAACCAAACAAAGTTAAATGATGGAGAAATTCATCACAAAAACCAGGACTGAAGCTAGTTGTGTCAAATTTTTAAGAATGTAAATTAATAAAAATTGATCATGGGCAAATAAATGGCACAGCCTGGAATTTGCAATAATGATAGCATACAATGCTAATAGCATCAACATATGGCAAGCAGTGTATCACAGCAACTTCTAAACAGTAATAGGTTAGAGAATTATATTTTGGGGTAGCTCAAATCATCTCTCTTGAATAATGAAATCATTTAAACCATCCACAATGAGAAGTGAAGAATATCATGTCATCCACATCTAAACATTTATGTTTATCTGTGAACTGATTTAACCTTGTGCATAGTACCATGATGAATTTGTAGCAAATCAATTTCAACATGTTTACAACATGAGGCATCAAAATAATTTTATATCACCCATACATCATTTTAATTTTTATGGTCACATTCTACAGTATATACATCTACACCTATACTCTGCAAACCACCATGAGGTGCATGGCAGAGCGAATATCCCACTGTACCAGTTATTTGGGTTTCTTCCCTTTTCATTGATGTTTAGAGGGTGGGAAGAACAATTATTTGAAATCCTCTGTGCGTACAGTAATTATTGTAATCTTATTCACATGATCACTAAGTGAGCAATATGTATGGGATTGTAGTATATTTCTTGAGTCATCATTTAGAGCTGGTTCCTGAAACATTGTTAATAGATTTTTGCAGGGTAATTTGCATCTTTCTTCCAGAGCTTCCAGTTCAGTTCCTTCAATATCTCTGTGACACTCTCCCCTGGATTAAACAAACCTGTGGCCATCATTCTGCCCTTCTCTGTATACATTCAGGAGTGTTATTTAGGGGGTTGTTGTATATTCCCTGATTGTTCAATTGTAACTGTTTTATTCAAAATTTGTAAGTAGACTTCCTCAAGATAGATTGAGTCTGTTCAGTTTTTTCAACATCTCTCCCATGTGTCAAATGAACCTCTGGCATCTCATGCTGCCCTTCTTTGTATACATTCAGTTATTCACGTTAGTCATGTTTGGTATTGATCCCTCGCACTTATGTGATATTCTAAGATATGTTCTACAAGTGTTTTGTAGAGTTATAGCATTTCCATAGTATTCTACCTATAAACCAAAGTTTGCCACCTCCATTATGTGTGACAGATCCTATGTGACGAAATCATTTCACATCCCAACAAACTGTAATACTCAGGTGTTTGTATGAGTTGACTGATTCCAACTGTGACTCACTGAGACTATAGTCATCAGATATTAAATTTCTTCCCTTTGTGAAGAGCAAATTTCATACATCTGATCATTTAAAGCAAGTTGGTAATCTTTGTACACTTTGAAGTCTTACCAAGATATGACTGAAAATGTGTGCAGTTTTTGAAAGACAGTACTTTGTGACAGGAGAAGTGCATCATCTTACAGAAAGTCTGAGGTTGTTAAAAATATTGTGGACAACGTCTTTAACATACAATAAGAACAGCAATGGTTCCAATACACTTTCCTGAGGCACACCTGAAATTACTTCTACATCTATCAACGACTTATCATCAGAGATAACAAGCTACATCGACACTACTAAAAATTCCTCAGTCCAGTCACAAATTTTTCCTTTTCTGGGAAAACTTATCCTGAAAGCTACGCAATGTATAATACTAAGATTCTATCCTCTTTCTGAGCTCAACATCTTGCTTGTTTTAGAGGGATGCTCACTCAGCTTTTCAGGATAGCAATTGGGAATTTGCGGTGCACAAAATGGTCATGATTGCAGCTGATAGCGTGTGTAATGTTATGAAACTATCTGCATAGATGGGGTTTCACTAGGCATGGCCTGTACCTCAATAGGTATGGGAAGGGGAGGCTGGCTAAGCTTATAGGTGACAGTGTAGTGGGTGGTGGTGGTGGTAGTGGTGTCACTCATGGAAAAAATCCTGTAGTAGTTGGTGTTAGAGCTGCACCTTTTTTAGACTGAAGTCAGCTGATAGGTATACCTGCTTAAAGGAAGTGCCTCTAAATAGGGGCTCACCTCCAGAGGATGTAATGTTTCCAAGTAGAGAAGGAATCAGCATATTTCATCAAAATATAAGAGGTATTAGAGCTAAAGTTAGTGAACTGCTAATAGATGTTAACGCTGAAATTATTAGTATATCAGAGCACCACTTAAATAATTTGATAATTCAGAGGCTTCCTTTACCAGGCTACAGATTAGCTGGCTGTTTCTCAAGGAGTTCCTTGCGGGGTGGGGGAGTGGCTCTGTACGTAAAAAACACTATTTCACTTGAATCCATAGACGTATCACGACACTGCACTGAACAGATATCTGAAAGTTGTGCAGCATTGGTTGAATTTAGTGAAACTAAACTTCTAATTGTTGTTGTTTATAGGTCCCCTAACTCCGACTTCAGAGCATTTTTGCTTAAGCTAGAGACAGTTCTTGATTCACTTTTTAGGAAGTACCAGAAAGTAGTTATACTGTATGTGGTGACTTCAATATTAATTTTGTATATGATTGTGCAAGAAATAGGATGTTGGTAGATCTCCTAAATTCATATGATCTGATGCAAACTGTGTTTTTTCCAACTAGGGTGCAGAGGAACAGTAGCACAGTCATACACAATATTTTTATTCATTCATCATTAGTAGATGGGCATTCTGTTAGTAAAAGGGTGAATGGCCTTTCAGACCATGATGCACAAATTTTAACACTAAAAGGTTTTTGTGCTCAAACCAATGTCATATTTAATTACAAACTATGTAGGACAGTTAATCAAACAGCAATAGAGAATTTTTTTAAAACTTGTCAAGGAACATGAGTGGCAAGATGTTTATAGTGCCGGAAATATAGATGATAAATACAATGCTTTCCATAACACATTTCTCATGCTCTCTGAGAGCTGCTTTCCATTAGAACATTCTAAATAGTGTACTAGCAGTAATGAACAGCCCGGTTGGCTGACTAGTGGGATAAGGACATCATGTAGAACAAAGCGGTAATTATATCAAAATGTTAGAAGTAGTCCAATCAAGCTACAGTAGCCCATTACAAACAGTATTGTAAGGTGCTTTAAACTGTTACTAGCAAGGCAAAAAGTATGTGGTATGCAAATAGAATAGTTAATTCACAGGATAAAATTAAAGCCATATGGTCAGTTTTGAAGGAAGTGTCTGGTCAGCAGCACAAGGTCAATGATATAAAGTCAGTTCGCAGTAATAATATTTCTGTTACTGATAAATCAGATATATGTACAGTATTTAACAATCATTTTCTGAGCATTTCTGGTGAATTAAATAAAAATTTATTTTCTACAGGAAACCATATAAATATCTTAGCAAATGCCTTTCCTAGATTGACGTCTGAAATACTCCTCTGTGATACAGACAAGGGGGAGATTCTGTCAATAATTAAATCACTGAAGACTAAGGACTCTCATGGTTATGATGGAGTGTCTATCAGAATATTAAAGTACTGTGCTGCACATGTTAGCCCTGTATTTAGCCATATTTGTAATTTTTCCTTTAGGATGGTCAGTTTCCTGCGCGATTAAAGTACTCAGTAGTAAAGCCGCTTTATAAAAAGGGAGAAGGGGACAATGTAGATAATTTTAGACCTATTTCTATGCCATGAGTGTTTGCTAAAGTTATCGAAAAGGCTGTGTATGTAAGGTTAATTGATCATTTTATATCACACAATTTGCTATCAAATGTACACTTCGGCTTTAGAAGTCATTTGACAACTGAAAATGCTATATTCTCTTTTCTCTGTGTGGTACTGGATGGGCTAAACAAAAAGTTTCGAACGCTTGGAGTATTTTTTGATTTAACAAAGGCGTTTGACTGTGTTGGTCTCACAATATTGCTCCAAAAGTTGGACCATTACGGAATAAGGGGAGTAGCTCACAATTGGCTCACCTCTTACTTTAGGAACAGGCAGCAAAAGGTCATTATTCACAATGCTGATAACGGCTGTGATGTGGGATCTGAGTGGGGTACAGTCAAGTGGGGGGTGCCCCAGGGATTAGTGTTGGGACCGCTCCTGTTCCTTATTTATATAAATGATATGCCCTCTAGTATTATGGGTAACTCTAAAATATTTCTGTTTGCTGATGACATTAACTTGGTAGTAAAGGATGTTGTGTGCAACATTGACTCGGTTTCAAGTAGTGCAGTACATGACCTCAGTTCATGGCTTGTAGAAGATAAACTAACGTTAAATCACAGTAAGACTCAGTTATTACAGTTTGCAACACACAATTCAACAAAGCTTGACATTTTAATCTCACAGAACGGGCATATGATTAGTGAAACTGAAAAGTTCAAATTTCTAGGTGTTCAGATAGTTAGTAAGCTGTCGTGGAAAGCCCACGTTCAGGATCTTGTTCAAAGACTTAATACTGCCATTTTCACAATTTGAACGGTATCAAAAGTGAGTGATACTTCGACACGTAAATTAGTGTACTTTGCTTATTTTCATTCACTTATGTCGTATGGTATTATGTTTTGGGGTAACTCTTCCCATTCTAGAAGAATGTTTTTGGCTCAGAAACGGGCGGTTCGGGCAATAAGTGGTGTGAGTTCACGAACCTCTTGTCGAACTCTGTCACAAGTCTGGGTATTTTGACATTGGCCTCTCAATATGTATATTCCTTATTGTCATTTCTTCTTACCGATATTAGTTTATTTCCAAGAATAAGCAGCTTTCACTCAGTTAATACTCGGCAGAAATCAAACCTCCGTTTGGATTGGACTTCCTTAACTTTTGTGCAAAAAGGTGTGCAGTATACTGCTGCATCCAATTTCAATAAGCTGCCACTCAAATTCAAAAATCTTAGCAGTAATCCACGCGCTTTCAAATCGAAACTGAGGAGTTTCCTCATGGGTCACTCCTATTCTGTCGAGGAGGTCCTTGAAAAATTAAGCTGATTCTTATTGTATTGCTGATAGTGTTTAGTTAAACTTATGGACTGACTTTTTTCAGGTTCATGAACATTTATTTTTATCTGTTATTACTTTTATGTTGTAAGTTCACGTACTGACACGTTCCATGAACTTGGAGATTTGCTCCTCAATTTGGTCCTATGGAACTAGACGAGTTAATTCTTAACTTAAGTAAAACAAATTATATACACTATGGAAAAGCAACCCAAGGAAATGACGTCCAGTTAAAACTGACTGATAAAGAGATAAAGAGAGAATGTCCAGTCCACAAAGTTTCTGGGCATGAAAATTGATCAAAACTTAAGCTGGAAAGACCAAGTATTTATCCCACAGGCTCAGTTCAGCAAGTTTCACATTGATGGTAATATTTTGAGTATGCAGCACAGAGTGTGATAGATTTGTATGTTTTGCTTACTTTCAGTCTATTGTGTCTTATGGTATAGTATTCTGAGGTAAAACTAAACTTTGCTTAATATATATCTTCAAATTACAGAAAAGAGCTATTTGAATTATAGCACACAGTTCTCAAAGAACTCACTGCAGGCCCCTCTGCAAACAATTGCAAATACTCACAATACTACCACTGCATGTATTTAAAAGCAGTCTATGTACAACAGCACACCTGGACAATTTACGTACCAATGAAGACTGTCACAATTATAATACTTGCAATTCTAAAAATTTACATTTAGAATGAGTAAGGATAACACAAGCCCAAGAGCATGAAAGTTATTTTGGAATAAAATTTTACAATGCTCTGGCAGTGTACATGAAGGAAATAACAGATGAAGTAAAATTTGAGACTGAGCTTAAAAATTACCACTTAAGCAATAGCTCCAATGACGTAGATGGGTAAGTTGAACGTGTGTAAGATTTTATCTTAACATTTATGTGCATAAATGTGAGTGTATGCTTTCCCGGCGTATACAGCTGGCGAAGAGTTCTCGGGCTTCCAGCCGGGTGGCGGTATCTTCAAACAGCGACGTTTCGACGAGTGACATACTCATCATCTTCTGGCCAGAAGATGATGAGTATGTCACTCGTCAAAACGTCGCTGTTTGAAGACACCGCCACCCGGCTGGAAGCCCGAGAACTCTTCGCCAACATTTATGTGCATGTTCATGACAAATGATGTACTCTAAAAAATAAATTGAAAATATCTATTTAAGTGATATTCAGCTATTAGGTTTGTATTACATGTAATTTGCATGTTAATTACACTTTTGACAATTCCAACGTCATGTAAATGGTTTACAGTAAGATAATAAGATATTAAAATGAAATAAAAATTATTCTAGCAAAGTAAAATACTTTTTAGATGCGTCCTTGTCTATTAACTAACTATAAGTTTTATATCAAATACTTCAATGAAAACTTTGCATTGTGGTGTGGATGCCCACAAGTGGATGTGTCTGGGGTTTGTAAGGAATTAAACAATAAAATTAAAGACTCAATGTGAATTAAACAGCCAAATTGGCAGCAGTAGCTGAACTAATGATTCAAAAAAGGAAAAGCAATACATTTTACAGTGATTTATAGGAAAGCAAGGAAGAATGTATGAATAATGGAAGCACTATGATCTTAATGTTTCACTTCATGCATACCTATACCTGCCACCAATACCGCTTCAAATGATTTTCTACTTGAAGCATTTATCCATCAGTGTGTTTTCCATTGAGTATTTGAAGACAGAAAAAAACACATTTCTATGTGTACCGCTAGGGTCATAGGAGAAAAGGTGCAGATGAAGTGGGGCCATTTCTTAATGGTTATACTGGCAAACTTGTCCCAAAGAACCTATCAGAAATACACTTATTTAGCGACAACTGTAGTGGACAAAATAACAGTAACACACTTATAAGGTTTTGCTTGGCTTCAACTGATATGAATTGCTGCTGATGATGTTTGGTTTATGGGGCACTCAACTACGTGGTCATCTGTGCCCGTACTAAGTCCCAATTTTTACACAGTCCAAATTGTACACAATCCAATCTAGCCACTGTCACAAATAATGGCGATGATGATGAAATGATGAGGATAACATAAACATCAATTCCCCAAGCAGACAACATCCCCAACCTGGCCAGGAATCTAACCCAGGACCCCGCGATCCAGAGGCAGCAACACTAGCCACCAGACCATGAGCTGCAGACATGAATCAGTTTGATATTATTATCCATGATATTAAGGATTTTAATAAATAGTGACCTCAATTTTATAGAAAGATGATGGTATCCATAGAAACATCACGAGCTTCTAGTGAGAGCACTTCAGTGTATTCCATTTTGTTATTTCAAGTATTCGTTGAAAAAGGAAGTGTGCTTTGTAACAAGCACCTGGATTGGAGGATAGATCAAACACACTTTTTATCCGTCTCAGCCAGGAAGTGCTGTTCCATACAGGTTTCTCACTCAACCTTTACATCAACATGATAAAGTTCCTATAATAAAGTGTAAGATGGCAGATACCCGCCCAGCTAGCCACACTGTCTGACGTGCTGCTTCCCGAGCAGGAAGGCTTGCTGGCACGAATCCACCTGGCAGATTAGTGTCGAGGTCCGGTGTGCCAGCCAGCCTGTGGATTGTTTTTAAAGCAGTTTTCCATCTGCCTCAGCAAATGCCACACAATAATTACTCTACCACACAAACATATGGGGTAACACTTGTCTGACATGCGATGGGGGTCCACTGGGGGGGCTGAACTGGGCAATAACCCTGTGTGGGGCTGCTGTGGGGTGAGTGGACTGTTCTAGCCTGTTGTGGGGTTTTGGACCACTGAGGGCTGTGGACAACTGAGGGCTATGGCAGGGACAAAGCCTCTACATTGTTTCTAGGTCCTCGGTTCAATACACACACAATACACAAGATGGAAGATGTTTGGAAATTCATATGATGTATTCCTGAAGAATGTATTAACTTTTATGAACAGATTTCATCCTGGCTACATCTTGACTCCTAAGTATTTTGCAAATGACAAAGCACAAAGCACAGGTATTAGGTTCAGTGTATGCACAATGTTATCAAGAAAATGCAAAGTCAACTTATCTGAAGTTTCGATTTTGCGTGTATAGCAAACCAAAATAATATTTCTGGAAATTGTTTCAACATGAGATGTTATCCTATTAATGTATTGGTATGTGACTAATGACAACGTTCTTGAGGTAATAAAGTTAATCTGTGAATATAATTTCATTTGGGAATGGCATCTAAAACTTTCAGTGCTGAAAAGTACCTGATTCAGCAATTTTGCATATTTTTGTACACTAAAATATTTCATTATTGAGCACTTGTCTATACAATATCTATTTCATTTTATCAGAAAATTAACTAGTACTTTTTTGTGACTTTATATTCCTTAGTTATTGAGGTGGACACTTTTTTTGGTGTTCCTCAAAATTTGCTTCAAGTGACTTAAGTATATTTCTACAATGAAAAGAGTCTCCAACATCAATGAAAGTAAATACTAACATGAGGTTTTCAACAAATCGCTACAAATGAACTGAGTTGAAGAAAGTTATGCTTCTGAGTTAGCTCACCTTGATGGTAAAAAATATGTAGATGAAAAGTAAACTGGAGAAAAGTAAATGCAAAGTCAGGAAAAAGATGATCGTGTCAGACCCAGCTTGCGCTATTTGTCCACGAGACTCAGAGGGCCATATACACAGGTTCCCAGGTAGATGCCGTGTTTCTTGACTTCCGCAAGGTGTTCGATACAGTTCCCCACAGTCGTTTAATGAACAAAGTAAGAGCATATGGACTATCAGACCAATTGTGTGATTGGATTGAAGAGTACCTAGATAACAGAACGCAGCATGTCATTCTCAATGGAGAGAAGTCTTCTGAAGTAAGAGATATTTCAGGTGTGCCGCAGGGGAGTGTCGAAGGACCGTTGCTATTCACTATATACATAAATGACTTTGTGGATAACATCGGAAGTTCACAGAGGTTTCTTGTGGATGATGCTGTGGTATATAGAGAGGTTGTAACAATGGAAAATTGTACTGAAATGCAGGAGAATCTGCAACAAATGGACACATGGTGCAGGGAATGGCAATTGAATCTCAATGTAGACAAGTGTAATGTGCTGCAAATACATAGAAAGAAAGATCCTTTATCATTTAGCTACAATATAGCAGGCCAGCAACTGGAAGCAGTTAATTAAATAAATTATCTGGGAGTAGGCATTAGGAGTGATTTAAAATGGAATGATCGTATAAAGTTGATCGTCGGTAAAGCAGATGCCAGAGTGAGATTCGTTGGAAGAATCCTAAGAAAATGCAATCCAAAAACAAAGAAGTAGGTTACAGTATACTTGTTCACCCACTGCTTGAATATTGATCACCAGTGTGGGATCCGTACCAGATAAGGTTGATAGAAGAGATAGAGAAGATCCAACGTAAAGCAACGCACTTCGTTACAGGATCATTTACTAATCGCGAAAGCGTTATGGAGAGGATAGATAAAGTCCAGTGGAATACTTTGCAGGAGAGATGCTCTGTAGTTTGGTACAGTCTTTTGTCGAAGTTTCGATAACATACCTTCACCGAGGAGTCAAGCAGTAAATTGCTTCCTCGTATGTATATCTCGCGAAGAGACTATGAGGATAGAATCAGAGAGATTAGAGCCCACACAGAGGCATACCGACAATCTTTCTTTCCACAAACAATAAGAGACTGGAATAGAAGGGAGAACCGATAGAGGTACTCAAAGTACCCTCCACCACACATCGTCAGGTGGCTTGTGGAGTATGGATGTAGATGTAGATGTAGTACAGTTATGTATGGCATTATTGTAGAAAACACTTAACATTGTGCAATAAAAGAATAACAAACCATAAACGACTTATAATGCTCTATGAAAATCTGTGGAACTCAGTTACTGTTGATGAATATTTGTAGTTAAAAGGTGGGGTTGAATAGGGAAAAAATATATACACACTTAAGTAAGATAGTAACATAAAAGCAAACTCACAGAAATTGTTATGAATAAATCTTTTCCTTTATAGTACTGATTGTTTTAAGTTGCTTCTGCATAACATCATGAAATGTGAGTATAACAGGTATAAAAACAGTTAACTAGCTACACAAAATGACAGCAAACCATAAACATTTCTGCAAGCATTCTGAAATTATTCATATAAGCACTCAACTTTTAGTTATGGTATCATTTTTGTGGATATTGTAAACAAAACATGGATATAGTCCTCAAACTGCAGAAAGGAGAGTTGTTACAAAGTAATCACTAAAAATACTACTGAACTCCCTGTAAAGATCCATTTAAACAGCCAGGGATTCTAACTGCAACATATTCAAGATTAAGAAGATCAACAATTCTCTCATTAACTGTACACTTAATGATTGTGGAACAAGAGCCACACCAAACTTAGATTACATCAGGTGAACAAACAAGAAACACAATACAGCATTTTCTACAAGAAAATAAAATTATACAATAACTTTTTCAAGGAGATTAAAAGGGTAACTATACACTACATATTTAAATAATTAGATCAGTCGTCCCCCTCAAATACGCTAAGGTGACAAAAGTCATGGGATAGCAATATGCCAGGCTATTGATAGGGGGGATTTCACAAGCCATGGCCTGAACCTCAGTAGGAAAGGGAAGGGTAAACTGGCAGGGTTGTTAGCGAAATCCATAAGGGGGGGGGGGGGGGGGGGGTCACTGGGACTCATGAATGTACTTCTTTTTTAGACTAATATCAGTGTCCAATGAGAAGTTCAGGCAGGCAGGTGCTAAAGAGGTCCAAAACTCACAAAATTCTCACAACAAGAAAGTACATAATAATATTGCCATATTTAACCAAAATATTGGCAGATTAACGAAAAAGTAGATTCTCACAAAAGTAAAGTAAAAAATAATATTACCATTTTTCACCAAAATATTCCGGGATTGAAGAATAAAGTAGATGAGCTCCTGGTTTGTTTAGATGACATAGAATCTGATAATGTAATAGATATACTAAGACTGTCTGAACATCACATTGTGTCTGATATGGAAAAGGTAAATATCAGTGGTTATAAACTAGCTGCACATATTAGTAGAGAGAATAAGGCGAGAGGAGGAGTTGCTACATATGACAAAAGTTATCACTGTGTAGAAAGCTTAGATACAAAAAGGTTTTGTCTAGAGCAACATATAGAAGCATGTGCCTGTCAACTTAAACTGAAGGAGGGCTCTTTTACAATTGTAACAGTATATAGGTCCCCTTCAGGAAACTTTCATTTATTCCTGGAAAACTTGGATGCCTTGTTGTGCTATCTGTCAGATAGGGGAAAGCAAATTATTGTTTGTGGGGACTTCAATGTTGATTCACTGAAAAAGTGTAATACAAAGAATGACCTGGAAGTTTTGCTCGGTTCTTTCACTTTGACATCTGTCATTAATTTTCCTACTCGGGTAGTAAAGGTCAGCAGCACATTGATAGATAACACTTTTATAGAGCAAGATAGGTTTAAAAACATAAATTCTTGTCCTGTTGTGAATGACCTTTCTGATCATGATGCTTGGATAGTTACAGTGTATGACATAGCTCCATTCAGTAATTCAAAACTACCCTGCAAAGTTGTGCATTCAATTAATGACTTAACAATTAGAAATTTCAGAGAAAACCTTCAGCAGTTATGACTGGGATGAGGTGTACAACGAACCTGATGCTAATTTAAAATATATTTTATTTCATGATACACTTGTAAGAGAATTTGAAAACTGTTTCCCCAAGAAAGTAGTTAAATCTAATTATAAGAAACCATGCAAAAAACCTTGAATTACTAAAGGAATAAAAATATCTTGTAACCACAAAAGGGAACTGTATCTAACAACAAGAAAGAATAATGACCCAGAAACAGCCAAATGTTATAAAAACTACTGTGCTACACTAATAAATGTTATTAAAAAGTCGAGAAGCATGTGCATCATGTCTGAGATTAATACCTCTGATAACAAACTCAAAACAATTTGGAATATTATTACAAGGGAGACAGGGCAACCAAGAGTACAGGATGACGGCATCACCATCAAAGCAAATGGAAACTCAAGAAACAACAAGCCAGAAGTTGAAAACATTTGGAATAATCATTTTTTAAATGTTGTAGAGAAAATAGGATCTAAATGTTCATTAGAAGAAGCAAGGCAGTTAATGGAAGAGGCCCTACCCACACCGTTTGATACAATTGAAATTCCACCCACCTCTTCTTCTGAAATTAGGAAGATAATAAACTCTTTCAAGAATAAAAGCTCACATGGAATTGATGGCATTTCCAGCAGGATAATAAAAGCTTGTTCCCAACAAATAGGTGGGATTCTCAGCCACATATGTAATAGCTCTCTGAAGCAGGGTATTTTCCCAGATAGACTGAAGTATGCCATTGTTAAACCACTGCATAAAAAAGAGGATACGTCTGATGTCAACAACTACCGCCCAATCTCTCTTCTGAATGCCTTATCCAAAATTCTTGAAAAAGTAATGTATTGTACGGTAGCTTTACACCTTTGTAAAAATAAAGTTTTAACAAAATGTCAGTTTGGTCTCCAGAAGGGTTTTCAACGGAAAATGCTATATATACTTTCACTAATGAAATATTAAATGCTCTGAGTAACCGGAAGTCACCTGTTGGGATTTTCTGTGATCTATCAAAGGTTTTTGATTGTGTAAATCATGGATACTTCTAGATAAGCTCAAGTACTGTGGTATGAATGGGACAGTGCTCAAATGGTTTAAATCATAACTAACTGGAAGAGTGAAGGAAGTTGAAATAAACAGTTCACATAATATGCAAAAAACTGGTGATTTCTCAAACTGGGGAACAATCAAGAATGGGGTGCCGCAAGGTTTGGTCTTGGGTCCTCTGCAGTTCTTAATATGTATTAATGACTTGCCATTCTGTATTCACGAATATGCAAAGCTGGCACTTTTTCCTGGTGATAAAAGTATAGCTATCACACCCAACAGATAAGAATTAAATGGTGAAATTGTAAATGATGTTTTTCAGAAAATCATTAAGTGGTTCTCTGCAAATGGGCTCTCATTAAACTTTGACAAAGCACAGTATATGCAGTTCTACACAGTAAATGGAATGGCACCATTAATAAATATAGACTTCGATCAGAAATCGGTAGCTACGGTAGAATATTCAAAATTTCTAGGTGTATGCATTGATGAGGGGTTGAACTGGAAAAAACACACTGAGGATCTGCTGAAACGTTTGAGTTCAGCTACTTATGCTATTAGGGTCATTGCAAATTTTGGCGATATACATCTGAGTAAATTAGCTTACCATGCCAATTTTCATTCTCTGCTTTTGTATGGCATCAAATTCTGGGGTAACTCATCATTGAGTAAAAGAGTGTTCATTGCACAAAAGCTTGTACTCAGAGTAATTGCTGGAACTCATCCAAGACCATCCTGCAGACACTTATTCTAGAGCTAAAGATCTTCATTGGAGCCTCACAATATATATATATTCACTTACGAAATTTGTTATTAACAATCCGAACGAATTCAGAAGTAATAGCAGAGTACATGGCTACAATACTAGGAGAAAGGATGATCTTCACTACTCAAGGTTAAATCTAACTTTGGCTCAGAAGGGGGTAAATTATGCTGCCACAAAAGTTTTTGGTCACTTACCTAATAGCATCAAAAGTCTGACAGATAGCCATATACCATTTAAAAGGAAATTAAAAGAATTTCTTAATGGGAAATCCTTCAACTCATTAGATGACTTTTTGGATATAGTAAGTGGGTAATTTCCCCAACCCACAAAAAAAAGTTAAATGTCATGTAAGATTTTGTGTAATGTAATATCTTGTATAGACACCTTTTATTAACCTGACTTGTTCCACATCATTACGAAGTGCCGTATTCATGATCTATGGAACGAGTACTAATCTAATCTAATCTAAAACGATGGCAGTAGCATTGTGTGGACAAGGTATAAAAGCGCACTACATTGGTGGAGCTGTCATATCTACTCCACTGATTTATGTGAAAAGGTTTCCGACACAGTTATGGCCACACAATGGGAATTATCAGACTCAGAACACCAAATGGTAGTCTGAGGTAGAAACTTGGGATATTTCATTTTGTAAATAATCCGGGAATTCAATATTCCAAGATGTCCAGTGTCAAGAATGTTCTGAGAATACCATATTTCAAGCAATACCTTTCACCACAGACAACACAGTGCCTGACAGCCTTTACTTAATGACTGAGTGCAGCAGCATTTGCGTAGAGTTGCCAGTACTAACAGGCAAGGAACACTACATGAAATAACCACAGAAATCAATGTGAGATGTAGACAAAAATATCCATTGGGACAGTGGGGAAAAATTTCGTGTTAATAGGCTATGGCAGCAGACGGCTGACACTAGAACCTTTGCCAACAGCATGACATCGCCTACAGTGCCTCTCCTGGGCTCATAATTTGATTGGTTGGGTCCTAGATGACTGGAAAACCCTGGCCTGGTCAGATAAATCCCACTTTCAGTTGGAAAGAGCTCATGGTAGGTTTCGAGTGTCACGGACTCCTCAAAGCTATGGACACAAGTTGTCAACAAGGCACTTTAAATAATGCACTAAGCTCAAGTGTGTTGCTTATATGTTTATTAATTGTTCTTTATTATGCGTTAATATGTCCTAGTTCTTTCACTCCAGCTGTACCCCACACATCACTGTTCCAAATAACAAAAGTGGAAGCAAAAATGTGCCTGGCAAACATCACACCCATAGATCCCAATCCTTTCATACACTTTCACCCTAAATTTCCTGGTACTGTCTCCATTTTTACAACCACCTATAGCCTTTTGACCCTCAAAATATTAAAAGAAATAGTTAGAACCCTCAGAACATTCAAATAACTATGACACAAAACTTAACTGTTTGAAGTTTCTAATTTTCACCAAACATCAATACTCCACAAATCCAAAAATATAGAAGCAGTATTTTGTTGATTTTATTAGTATAAAAACCACTCTGATCCTCATGTGTTGTACCATCAGCAGCTAGATCCATGTGTTGCTGACAAGGTAACACTATCGAACTGCGTGTCTTATGATCTGGCCGACCAATACGGAGGCTTGGAGGTGGTCAAGTGGGGGTGGAACTGCAGCCAGATGCTGGGAGCTGACATACTGTTTGCTCTCCTGTTCTGGCAGCTTCTGATCTGACCAGACGTTCTCTTGTCCTGCTCTCTTGGGCGGCTGCCTATCCAATCTCAGTGGCTTCCTAGGCCTGTCTTTCATACAGTAAAAACTATGTTTGATTTTTCACTTCAACGGGTGCCTACTCCTAACCCCCCCTCCCCCCCCCCCCCTTCCCTGGGCAATCCTGATGCATTAACATCTGGTGCCAGGAGTGGGATAGCTCACTGTTAGGCCCGTCTCATTTGAAGTTTAACCACCCATACCTAATGAAGCTGCCAGAAATACTTCACACTTGATGTGCCAGATGCACCATGTAAAAACAGGTGCACGCATTCATGGTTCGCCATGCAGCATTCTGCCGTATCGGTGCCTTTTGCCAAGCAGCTGCCATAGCAAACGCCAGACCGCGTGGCCAGGCACCTCACTGCATGTCATCGCCAGTTGCAGCGCTGCTGCCATCCCAGACAGTCCGGGGCTATGCCACGCCATAGAAAGCCAACTTCTGTGCCCTGCTGCAGTTCAGCCACATGTTCTGGACAGCTAACTGAGACGCGGCGCCTGGCTGTGAACACCGCCGAAATCACCTTTGCCGCCGATTCCTGTCACCATCGCCCAATGCACCACTGCCATAACTTCAGTAAGTTTGTCACTTCATTTTCCCACACCGCCGCCACTATGCTGTCAGCTACGCCATCGTCCCGTCCAATATAGGCCCCATCTTTTCGTTTTGTGCTCCAGTTGTAAAGTTTACAGTGAGCACTAGGTGCCCTAACATTGTAACCATGTCTCAAACCCATAGTACTGCCACTGGTGAAGACAACTCCCTACCTACGGGAAATACAGACCCAGTAGCTGTCCTCCAAGCACAAATTGATAAATTGCTATTACCAAAGATAGAATTAATGGAAGAATGTCAAAAATTGGCTCAAACTCAGTCTGACAATCTAAGTGTGCCAGAAACACACCCTGCTGCACTGCATATGACAGTTGCAAGCACCTCCAGTAGCGTAGTACCCCAGCCGTACACTGCAACCTTGGCTAACAGTTTCCCTGCAGTCAACTTTATCCCGACATTTTCCGGGAAACCCAATGAACAAATACACTCCTTTCAGCAAACTGACCAAGATGTAGGCCACACTTGCACTTGGCCAGATGATTTCCTGTTGAATGTACTCCACCTTAAATTGTCAGATGACGCCCGTACCTATAATGAATCACTGCTCACCTTGAGGGACACCACCTCATTTACCAAGTTAGAAGCTGGGTTGAAAGAAAGGTATTCAGACAGATGTGATGCCTGCTATTACAGGGACAAGTTATTCACCCTCCACCAGAAGCAAAGGGAGGATGTAGAAGCATTTGCTTACCGAATCCACAATGTGGCTTGCCACACTTACATGCTAGGTTCGGACCCCGCACATGACGAGGTATTAATCACGCAAGCAGGAGCTCACTCGATTGATGTTCAAAAATGGTTCAAATGGCTCTGAGCACTATGGGACTCAACTTCTGAGGTCATTAGTCCCCTAGGACTTAGAACTAGTTAAACCTAACTAACCTAAGGACATCACACACATCCATGCCCGAGGCAGGATTCGAACCTGCGACCGTAGCGGTTTCGCAAATCCAGACTGCAGCGCCTAGAACCGCACGGCCACATTGGCCGGCTCGATTGATGTATTTATGCATGGAATCGACCCGTATGTGGGAGGGAAGATCAAAATAACATAACCTGCCTAGTTGCATGATGCCACATGACTTGTGATGACATGGGAGGAGGTAGCACATTTTACTGCCAGTTTGGCGTGCCCGGACAAACAGCCGCGTCCAATTTTTACAGACAAGCAGGCATGCCAACCTGCTGAAAGGCAGGCCATGCTGCCACGCAGTGCCATGCATCTTATTGTTCTCAGTGTGGAATCATAGGGCACATGAGTAAAATCTGTCCACAGAACTTGGGAAATGAGGGCACCTCGTACAACCAGCAGAGGGAGCAATTCACCCTCAATCCACCCCAACTCCAAAGACAGCCTCGAAACGGTCAAGGGGCAAGTCATGCCACCAGACCACACCCCCTGTAATGTTTACGCATCCAGTCTGCCACAGGGTCGTAAATGAGGCAGCGAGTATCCTCCTCAAGGGTAAAATCAGAGGAAAGAAGATATGAGTACTTATTAACACGGGAGCACAAACTAGCATGTTATCCGTAGGCCATGGGGATGGACAAGTGTTAAAAGCACACCATCACCACATCAATGGTCTGAGTGACGAGGTAATTGTACCCACTAAGTATCGCCAAGTTAAGTAGAAAATCGGAGCCAGCCACTACCTTTTTGACATGGACGTAATTCAGAAATGAAGGCGAGATTTCGATGTCACCCTGGGGAGTGATTTACTTCACCACTATCAGAGTGTAGTCGATTACAGAACGCAAATTGTCCGTGTCGGTGAGGAAACCCACCGTTTTGGCGGCCCCCACGTCTTTCTGTCCAAAGGTACTTGTGAAACGTGGCCACTTCTACAGGTTCCTCCCACGCAAAGATGGTCGTTACATACAACTACATCTGTTAGAATCAGCGGTGGCACGGGACGCATTATCTGGCTTGGGGTCAAATCCCATGAACTGCTGAGAACAGCTGTATTGGTGGATCCTCTCCGTCAAATGATGTCCTCAACAGATTACAGGTTGATGTTAAATGCGGTTAAACAACAGCAGAAGTGCAAGGAAAAAAATTTTACGTTCCTGTCTGTTTGGACAATTTTGGAACGAAGGAGGCAGAGATTCTTAGTGCCACCATTATAGCTAGCGGCCACGAGACTGGAGTAAACCACCCTGTACAAGAGAAGCCAAAATCTAACCAAAAACACCGGCTCCCAGAACGTAACATATGTCATATCGTTCCTGTGCTTAAAGACAAATTTAAGGATAAGTTAGCTCATCTGCCTGCAGCTGAGCAAAACAAATTGTACACCGTCTCTGAAGAACACTCCTGGTTACTTGCGGAAAGTCATTACCTGCCATCTACTGATCTTATTTACCATGAAGTTCCCATCAGAGATGCAAGGCCGATTGTGCAGAAACCATATAGAATACCGTAACACCTCCAGCCAGTTGTGGAGGAAACTATCCAACAGCAGCTAGAGGCAGGGATAATACAACCCTCTGCCAGTCCCTGGTTATCCCCAATCGTTGTTGTCCCCAAAAAGTCAATGAATGGAGAGAAGACCTACTGTCTTTGCGTTGATATAAGAGCAGTAAATATGGTAACCACTCCTGATACTCACCCTCTCCCCCATGTCGATGAAACACTAGACAGGTTAGGAAATTGCAAATACTTCACTACCCTTGGTATGAAGAGTGGGTACCACCAAATACCAATTGCACCACCGGACAGGCCAAAAACAGCATTTGTAGTTCCCTCCGGTCTATACGAATTTCTGAGAATGCCATGAAGGTTGAAGCCTATAACACGCCTAGTTTATCTAGCTGATATCATTGTTTTTTTCCAGGACCATAGATGTGCAAGTTACCAGGTTAAGAAATGTTTTGTCTAGACTAAGAAGTGCTAATCTAAGTTTAAAGATAGAGAAATGTTCCTTTGCTGAGAGTCAAGTACAGTACCTAGGGCACATTATTAGTGCTGATGGAGTAAAGCCAAATCCCCGTCTAATTGAAGCAGTTGGGACATTCCCTTCACGTAAGAATTTAAAAGAATTGTGAAACTTTCTGGGACTCAGCAATTATTATAGGTGTTTTGTAAAGGACTATGCCACAATAGCTAAACCCCTTACCTACCTGTTGAAAAAAGACCCCCAAGTGTGAATCGGCTGTGCAGCATATCAGATGCTCTGACTAGTTTCCCCTTATTCATCCATCCCAATTTCGAAAAACCATTCATTCTCTCATGTGACATGTCCGACTTTGCCATAGGAGCTATCCTGAGTCAAAGTATTGACGGTCAGGAAAGATCAATTGGGTACACATCCCGTCAGCTGAACCAGGCAGAAATTATTATAGCACTACGGAGAAAGAATTACTGGCGTTGATGTTTGGAGTTAACTACTTTAGATGCTATCTTCATGGGAGAAAATTTAAAATAGTAACAGATCATTCAGCACTTCAGTTGCTATTAAGATTAAAAGGCCCTAGCAGCCGTCTCACCCACTGGGCCTTGAAACTGAGTGAGTATGACTGCCAAGTGCAACACAAAGCTGGAAGATTGCACCAGAATGCTGATGCCCTTAGTAGAGAAGTGAGAGTAGCTCAAACACAAGATGTTCTTATTGACGATGTAAAAGTCTCCCAGGAAAATGATGAAAAATGCTTCCAGTATCGCTCCCATCTGGACTTTGTTACAGAGGATAGAATTTTATACTGCAAGATCTTTCTGGGTAAGTGTATAGTAATACCTAAAGATTTGCAATCAAGAATTATTGCCCAGTGCCATAATAGCATCCAAGATTGCCATAGTGGATGAAGAGCCACAAACGCCCACATTTCCATGAAGTATTGGTGGGACAACAGGTGGCAAGATGTTGCCAAGCATATAAAAAACTGCCTACTACGCCCAAAGAGCACCACCCCCACAAATCAAAATTCCCTTACAACCTCTTCCCGAGGCATCAAAACCCTTTCAGTTCATAGCTCTGGACGTAGTCGGGCCACTTCACATAAGTACACAAGGAAGTAAATATATTCTATCTATTATTGATCACTGTTCCCAATACCTTATTTTGGTACCCATTGCTGATATGTCAGCAGAAACTGTAGCACGAACTTTTGTAGATCATCTTGTTCTTCCTTTCAGAAGCCCTGAAGCCATCATAACTGATCAATGGATCCATTTTATGTCCACCTTATTTGCACAAGTTTGCAAATTGCTAAGAATCAAAAGATCGAGAACCATTCCTTTTCACCCCCAGGCAAATGGTCACATTGAATGTGTCCATGGCACTGTGAAACGAATGTTTTCCTATAACATAAATTCAACTCACAGTGACTGGCTAAGATATATTATATACGTGGCAAGTGCCTACAATAATCATTTTCCCGAAGCCACTGAACATACCCCTTATGAGGTAGTGTTTGGCTGTACTACAGAATCCCCTTTTGAGATTGATAAATTACCTCCCAGAATCAATCACACAGCCATAAAGGGGCTAGCCCACCACCTTAAGACCATTTGGAAGAAGGTACAAGGGAACAACCGCAAAGCAACCAGAAAACAGTTAGGAAGAAGCAATTAAAATACCATTCTCACCCCCTCTAAACCTGGTGATTTGGTTTTACTAAAAAAACCTAATGTAAAGAAAGGAAGAGTGAAGAAACTTACCCCCCCCCCTCCCTCCTTATGACGGCTCACCTTTCCTGTCAATGCAGAATTACAACTGCCAGACCACAAAGTGATCATCCATTTTGATAGGCTAACACCCTATTGAGGAACTATGCCCCTCCCCCCACCTTCTGAGCCAAATGCCAGACCTTCAGCAGGTCCTGTTCCCCCTGTGAAGTGGAGAGAATGGAAAGTTCCACCACCCCCAGCTCGCCCTAGATACGCTCTGAGATATAAACATGCATACTAACTTAGATCCAGAGACTAGACACTAAGGTGCTGTTTTGTGCTCAAGAGATTCGCAGTTTTATCAACCAAAAGAAAAAGTAAAAAGATTCAGGCAACCACCTTATTATTTTTCTTTCTCTTAGCAAGTGAACATTCTACCCCTACAATATGTATTTTATGCTCCCATACTACAGGGCTATTACAAATTATTGAAGCGATTTCATAAATTCACTGTAGCCCCATTCATTGACATATGGTCACGACACACTACAGATACATAGAAAAACTCATAAAGTTTTGTTTGGCTGAATCCGCACTTCAGGTTTCTGCCGCCAGAGTGCTCGAGAGCGCAGTGAGACAAAATGGCGACAGGAGCCGAGA
This sequence comes from Schistocerca piceifrons, assembly GCF_021461385.2. Classification (NCBI taxonomy): domain Eukaryota; kingdom Metazoa; phylum Arthropoda; class Insecta; order Orthoptera; family Acrididae; genus Schistocerca; species Schistocerca piceifrons. Next base: position 620,396,803 of record NC_060149.1, read on the forward strand.
AAGCGGATGTCGTGCTTGAAATGCACTCACATCAGTCAGTCATAACAGTGCAACGACACTTCAGGACGAAGTTCAACAAAGATCCACCAACTGCCAACTCCATTCGGCGATGGTATGTGCAGTTTAAAGCTTCTGGATGCCTCTGTAAGGGGAAATCAATGGGTCGGCCTGCAGTGAGCGAAGAAACGGTTGAATGCGTGTGGGCAAGTTTCATGCGTAGCCCACGGAAGTCGACGAATAAAGAAAGGAAAGAGCTAAACGTACCACAGCCGACGGTTTGGAAAATCTTACGGAAAAGGCTAAAGCAGAAGCCTTACCATTTACAATTGCCACAAGCCCTGACACCCGATTACAAAGTCAAACGCTTTGAATTTTCGGCGCGGTTGCAACAGCTCATGGAAGAGGATGCGTTCAGTGCGAAACTTGTTTTCAGTGATGAAGCAACATTTTTTCTTAATGGTGAAGTGAACAGACACAATGTGAGAATCTGGGCGGTAGAGAAGCCTCACGCATTTGTGCAGTAAATTCGCAATTCACCGAAAGTTAACGTGTTTTGTGCAATCTCACGGTTTAAAGTTTACGGCCCCTTTTTCTTCTGCGGAAAAAACGTTCCAGGACACATGTATCTGGACATGCTGGAAAATTGGCTCATGCCACAACTGGAGACCGACAGCGCCGACTTCATCTTGCAACAGGATGGTGCTCCACCTCACTTCCATCATGATGTTCGGCATTTCTTAAACAGGAGATTGGAAAACCGATGGATTGGTTGTGGTGGAGATCATGATCAGCAATTCATGTCATGGCCTCCACGATCTCCCAACTTAACCAACCCCATGCGATTTCTTTCCGTGGGGTTATGTGAAAGATTCAGTGTTTAAACCTCCTCTACCAAGAAACGTGCCAGAACTGCGAGCTCGCATCAACGATGCTTTCGAACTCATTGATGGGGACATGCTGCACCAAGTGTGGGAGGAACTTGATTACCGGCTTGATGTCTGCCGAATCACTAAAGGGGCACATATCGAACATTTGTGAATGCCTTCAACCACATGAAAACCCACCCGTAAGTTTATTTGCGCACCTAGGCCCCTAACATGTCTGCTTATCAGACAGGGCAGTTTAGAAGCAAGTGACCTCAAGCTGATCGAACGCGAAACAGAAAAATATCACAATAACTAAGTGTGCCATTATGGGGTGTTTTCCTGTGCATCACAATTTAGTTTGGTGGCGCTATGCATTTCTGAGCCTCCCCCAAAGTATAGCACCACCCTACCATCTTCCATCTAGTTTGACGCACCTTAATAACAGACTACCTGCTCCTTTTCCAAATTCGTAAATGGCTTCACCATTATGTGCCCCTCGTACTCCATTCAACTCATATTTATCGATTCATTCGCAAAAGGAGTTGGAATACTCTATGAAACAATCCACTCTAATGTTACTAATTTACGTGGACTGCATTTTGTAAATGCTTTGTTCCAATGCCCCAAGGCATTGCTCACTCAGGACATGCGCCACTGCCCAGCTATCTCAGCGCTCCACACGCACCAATGTGAAACCTGCCTCTGTCCATTTCTGCCTCTTTCCAGTTTTATAACACTACCTGCCTCAACAAGTACTGAGTAAGATAAATTGTTTTACCACTGAGTATTAAGCGCCTTTTGTATGATTAAAGTTATTGAGCAAAGTCCAGCCCACTATGCACTGCCAGTTGATAGCTAATTAATAACTGGTACCAATAACTTCTATTTTTCTTTTTTTTCTTTCTTTCTTGTTTCTCACCGTATGGTTTTTATGTTAGGTTTAAAAATTTCATCATCATTTTGCTGTGCAGCAATGCCCTTGCTATATCCCATATGTTATTTCTTGCATGTATTTTTATGGTTTATGCCATTTATGTTGTACAATTTGTACTTGTACTTCATATTGCTAACCCCAGTATGTAAAAGCCAACCACAGCCCAGGATTTGAGATATATTACACTACCCCAATACTGCCATTTGGTAAGCCCTCCCCTACAGTCGTATTATACGACTTAACGAGTTAGCAATTCTGAAATCCTATTATGCGTCATGTTTGTGGCCAGAGCCGGACTGGTATGTTTAGAAGTGAGTGAAGCACCCAAGTTATATAAAATACCCAATAGAGAAGAGTTGAATACGCCCCTGAAGTTGAGATGAAATGTGCTAGCCTCTCTCTGTAGAGCAGTAAGTAAGATAGATTATGTGGTAGGAGAGATGCAATTAAGTTTCACCCAAGTAAATGAAGAACAGTAGTTAGCACCCCATGTGCATGTTGCACATGTTCACCCAGACCTAATTTAGGTTTCATTATTTTTCACCCTGCTTCCTACGAACTTCTTTATTGAGGAAGTGCAGTTGTTATGAGCAAGCATAAAAATCGACACTGCTACCATTTGGGTACAGTGCCCCACTGTGCGTTAGGATGTGAGAGAGCCCCGTTTATTTATTCAAACAAACACACCTATGATGTTCCAAGATGGAAGCTCCCACTGAAATAAGCACTTGTTTGTTGATGATTAGCGCCCATGATATGACGTCATCACCCAAGCACCGTAATGCGCTATCTTGTTGACAATATATTGTACACTATAGTAGATTACTGTACACTATTGCCATTGTTTGTGCCTCTCTTTTTCATAGCTCAACCTTTTTATTTCAGGGATCTTAGGAATTTTGTAGTAATTAACCCCCACGAGATGTAATCACTCTATGTCTTCCTCGCCCATGCATTGCACCAGGTTCCTACCTTTGTTTTGAGTTGCTCATTTCTCCCTGCTTTACAGCACTGCTTCCCTCTACTTTTCCCTAGAATAGGACTTAAGCAGAGATGTTTCTCAACCAACAACACAAACATACATTCACACACTAGTAACCCTGGATATCTACCACTGTCTTACCACACTAACACTTCCTACTGTCGAGGCTATGGCAACGAGATGCCAAACCTCCAAACCAGCTAGTACATAGTTTGTGACTGATTTTACTAGATGGCTCACAAGCCACTTGAGACGTTTCTCGAAATTCCATCACCCCTCTTCGTATAATATTGGTAACTACCTGTGCCCATCTATCTTGCTTTGAGGACATCGCATACCCCCAGGGTAAACTTGGTTTAGTAGAGGCCAAATTTCGTTGACTTGGTTCCTTACTCTCGTGCTAGGATGGTGGTAGGCAACTGATTCTGCTGTGGAAGTCCCTGTGGACGGTACACCCTATGGTCGTATCAGTTGCTGCAGATATTTTTTTACCCTCCCATTTTTCTGTTACCCTACTGCCGGGTCAATGTTTCTAGTCTGTCTCTTTCCTTTCTTCTCTCAGGGAAGGGCAGCTTGGCTATGCCTTCCAGCAGGACCACAAGAATTAATATAACCCTGTATATTAAACACGTTTTTCCAGCCATTTTATGGAGGTATCACTCCTCCCTTGATTGCAGTGGCTCATTAACTACTTTCTGAGGTATTACCGTTGTGAAAAATTTGCATTTCGGCTAGTAATCTGAGCAAGTGTCTGTTCACCCAGCAGACGTGTATGTCCGATCTCATATATCTGTACCCTGAAACTAGTAGGTATCATCGCTGAATCAAGTTTAACCCGAAACCCGTTACCTGAGCCTGTTCCAAATTATACCCCATTCCTTACTGTTTAACGTGAAAACCTTTCTGGTTTGCCGTGGGTGGGCCGCTTGACATAAATGGCCAATATGTTGGGCTACCCTGACGTTGCGATCGTGGACAGCTGCCCACGATTATACCTAGAACAACCCCAGTGTTGAACACAACATGATTTTTCCCATAGGTCAGACTCCATTTCTTCATAAACCCCAACATCCAGTACTAAAGCTTCCGATTCAGTGAATCACTTATGAAACCACAACATACAGTGAATTCCACCTATGCATTGATTGCAAGCATTTATTAATGTAACCCCTCATTGTTGCATTCTCTCTGATGAAAATGACAAGTCAGCACGACAATACCCCCCTCATTCCCTCACTACCCAATTGCTACTAACGCCTAAACTCGCAGTTCTTTGAAATCTTTTCTGACCATTTACTCTTTTTCCGTCCATGCCTTCTGTTTTCGTAAGTGGTAGTTCATTGATTGGTTAACTCAATGCAAGAAGCTTTGGCATGACTTCCGGCTGTTAACCCCCAGAGGGCAGCAAAATTTGCTTGATGATGAAAGAGAATTGATTTGTTTTACCTCTGTAAGTTTATTTGTGAACAGGCAAGGGTTCCTGTGTGTGTTGTTTTAAGTGATGCTAAGTGATCTGTTAGATGCCGTCACTCTGAGGTCAGAGCAAAACCATTAGCTATTATTCACTTTACCATGCAGCAAGTTTCCAGTTGATATAAAGTTTTGGAATCATTTAAATTGCATGTTATGCTACCAGTGAATGCTTAACATAAGCTGAGCATAGTGCCAACGCGTGAACTGGCACAGCTGTCGCCTTTCGATAAGCAAGTCACACCTCCAAATGCTACCACTTCTCTCCCTATTCTTTGCCTTGTCTGCCATAATGAATTCTAATTTTCCTATGATTTATCAGTAATTTATTGTATAAGTTGTGAGTGACAATGTATGGAGAGTATTATGTAGAGTATAACTTGTTACGAACACTTTTGAGCAACTCTGCCCTACCGTGTGCTACTTAATGGTAGCAGTTCACTATTTAATAGCTCTCCCTGTAATATCACTACCCCCACTGAGGCGGTGTTTACACACTTGTCCTAGTTCTGTATATATCCCTTTAGAAACTAACTTTATTGGTTTACCACTATGATTAGCGTTTAGAAAATGACCTTTTGCGAGACATCGGTTGTCCCCTCCTGCTGTCCCTAAACAGCAATCTCCTGGAGAATACCATGTTAAGTTCTGAAATGGAAGCAGGAATGTCCCTTGTTGCCACATATGGTAGTAGTTCAGTAGAAGATAGTAGTGAGTAGAAATGAATAGTAAATAAGTAAAATAATTTCAAAAGAAAAGGCATGGCCATCCTTTAGATGCAAGCAACAAAGTATGTATGTGAAGTGATTCAAAAGTATCAACACTCCCTTGTGGTCTGTGCATCGCTCCTTCCGGAACCCCCCACTTACATGCTCTGGTGGAAGTTGCAGTGCGTCAAAATGCGACGCTGCCCACCATGGTCAGTGATCTCTGCCGCTGTTCCGCCAACAGCTGATCACTGCACCTCACATCGCCACTCTCAGTGTGTCACACCACCACTGCACCATCCACCGTCATCCAAGTTTTGTTAAGCAAGCATTCATCACCCAATTATTGTTACTTTTTAATACAAATCTAACACGAAAACACAAATTATCAAACTGTATTGTTAAAATTATGCAAGGCCATCCTTCACAGGAGCCCCTCTAGTAACTGTCAATTTATCCCCCCCCCCCCCTCCATCTCCCCATGATTCAATCCTGCGGAGGAGAGAAGGGTGTACAGTGGGGGCCATTACTGAATGGATTTATTAGTATAAAAATTTGATTTATATTTTTCACTTGATGTTCGTCAGTGCCTCCCCCTCCCCGGGCTGATCCTGACACTGACATAAATAATGAAGAGAAACAGTAGAGAGGAGATTGCTATAGTATTAAAGGGATTGTGAGGAACACAAATATCTTTATGGCAAACAAGACAGTCTGTAACCCTAATCTGATTGATCACTATAGAAACTGAAACTTTATCTTCCAGTTATACGAAAAATTGAAACTTCGTGTTCCAGATATAAGACTGTAGAACTCAAGAAACTTGTCAGTAGAATGGAATAGAAGTTTATCATCTTATAACGTACAATGTCAAGTCATTGACTTAATGTACAGGAGACTAATCAAAACACACTCATTGGTTTACTGCTTTTTTTTAAATATAATTAAAACAATTTAGTGTACTGGATACACAATTCATACACTTTAAAGAAGAGACTTTAGTCATGTGTTCCCTCTCACTCAAATTTTAAGATTGTCCTATATTAACTGTTAAACTGAATAATAATATTTATGCACCAGTTCCTTATTTAAGTTTCTTCGTCAATCCTAAATCAGCTTTGAGCAATTATGATCCTCTTATGTTGCAATAAATTTTCATACCCCAGGAAATATAATGGGTCTAATGGCAACAAATAGACCTAACCTTTTTGAGGATGTCCACATCAGAACTGGTATTAGTGACCATGACACAGTTGTGGCAACAGTGATTACCAAAGTATAAAGAGTAACTAAAACAAGCAGAAAATATATATATATATATATATAAAAAGATGATGTGACTTACCATACGAAAGTGCTGGCAGGTCGATAGAAACACAAACAAACACATACATACACACAAAATTCTAGCTTTCGCAACCAATGGTTGCTTCGTCAGGAAAGAGGGAAGGAGAGGGAAAGACGAAAGGATGTGGGTTTTAAGGGAGAGGGTAAGGAGTCATTCCAATCCCGGGAGCGGAAAGACTTACCTTAGGGGGAAAAAAGGACAGGTATACACTCGCACACACACACACACATATCCATCCACACATACACAGACACAAGCAGACATTTGTAAAGGCAAAGAGTTTGGGCAGAGATGTCAGTCGAGGCAGAAGTACAGAGGCAAAGATGTTGTTGAAAGACAGGTGAGGTATGAGCGACGGCAACTTGAAATTAGCGGAGGTTGAGGTCTGGCGGATAACGAGAAGAGAGGCTATACTGAAGGGCAAGTTCCCATCTCCGGAGTTCTGACAGGTTGGTGTTAGTGGGAAGTATCAAAATAACCCGGATGGTGTAACACTGTGCCAAGATGTGCACCAAGGCACGTTTAGCCACAGGGTGATCCTCATTACCAACAAACACTGTCTGCCTGTGTCCATTCATGCGAATGGACAGTTTGTTGGTGGTCATTCCCACATAGAAAGCTTCACAGTGTAGGCAGGTCAGTTGGTAAATCACGTGGGTGCTTTCACACGTGGCTCTGCCTCTGATCGTGTACACCTTCCGGGTTACAGGACTGGAGTAGGTGGTGGTGGGAGGGTGCATTGGACAGGTTTTACTCCGGGGGGCGGCTACAAGGGTAGGAGCCAGAGGGTAAGGAAGGTGGTTTGGGGATTTCATAGGGATGAACTAAGAGGTTACGAAGGTTAGGTGGACGGCGGAAAGACACTCTTGGTGGAGTGGGGAGGATTTCATGAAGGATGGATCTCATTTCAGGGCAGGATTTGAGGAAGTCATATCCCTGCTGGAGAGCCACAATCAGAGTCTGATCCAGTCCCGGAAAGTATCCTGTCACAAGTGGGGCACTTTTGTGGTTCTTCTGTGGGAGGTTCTGGGTTTGAGGGGACAAGGAAGTGGCTCTGGTTATTTGCTTCTGTACTAGGTCGGGAGGGTAGTTGCGGGATGTGAAAGCTGTTTTCAGGTTGTTGGTGTAATGGTTTAGGGATTCCGGACTGGAGCAGATTCGTTTGCCATGAAGACCTAGGCTGTAGGGAAGGGACCGTTTGATGTGGAATGGGTGGCAGCTGTCATAATGGAGGTACTGTTGCTTGTTGGTGGGTTTGATGTGGACGGACGTGTGAAGCTGGCCACTGGACAGATGGAGGTCAACGTCAAGGAAAGTGGCATGGGATTTGGAGTAGGATCAGGTGAATCTGATGGAACCAAAGGAGTTGAGGTTGGAGAGGAAATTCTCGAGTTCTTCTTCACTGTGGGTCCAGATGATGAAGATGTCTTCAATAAATCTGTACCAAACTTTGGGTTGGCAGGCCTGGGTAACCAAGAAGGCTTCCTCTAAACGACCCATGAATAGGTTGGCGTACGAGAGGGCCATCCTGGTACCCATGGCTGTTCCCTTTAATTGTTGGCATGTCTGGACTTCAAAAGTGAAGAAGTTGTGGGTCAGGATGAAGCTGGCTAAGGTAATGAGGAAAGAGGTTTTAGGTAGGGTGGCAGGTGATCTTCATCATCTGGACTCACAGTCAAGAAGAACTTGAGAATTTCCTCTCCAACCTCAACTCCTTTGGTTCCATCAGATTCACCTGGTCCTACTCCAAATCCCATGCCACTTTCCTTGACGTTGACCTCCATCTGTCCAGTGGCCAGCTTCACACGTCCGTCCACATCAAACCCACCAACAAGCAACAGTACCTCCATTATGACAGCTGCCACCCATTCCACATCAAACGGTCCCTTCCCTACAGCCTAGGTCTTCATGGCAAACGAATCTGCTCCAGTCCAAAATCCCTAAACCATTACACCAACAACCTGAAAACAGTTTTCACATCCCGCAACTACCCTCCCGACCTAGTACAGAAGCAAATAACCAGAGCCACTTCCTTGTCCCCTCAAACCCAGAACCTCCCACAGAAGAACCACAAAAGTGCCCCACCTGTGACAGGATACTTTCTGGGACTGAATCAGACTCTGATTGTGGCTCTCCAGCAGGGATATGACTTCCTCAAATCCTGCCCTGAAATGAGATCCATCCTTCATGAAATCCTCCCCACTCCACCAAGAGTGTCTTTCCGCCGTCCACCTAACCTTCGTAACCTCTTAGTTCATCCCTATGAAATCCCCAAACCACCTTCCTTACCCTCTAGCTCCTACCCTTGTAGCCGCCCCCGGTGTAAAACCTGTCCAATGCACCCTCCCACCACCACCTACTCCAGTCCTGTAACTCGGAAGGTGTACACGATCAAAGGCAGAGCCACGTGTGAAAGCACCCACGTGATTTACCAACTGACCTGCCTACACTGTGAAGCTTTCTATGTGGGTATGACCACCAACAAACTGTCCATTCGCATGAATGGACACAGGCAGACAGTGTTTGTTGGTAATGAGGATCATCCTGTGGCTAAACATGCCTTGGTGCACGACCAGCACATCTTGGCACAGTGTTACACCATCCGGGTTATTTTGATACTTCCCACTAACACCAACCTGTCAGAACTCCGGAGATGGGAACTTGCCCTTCAGTATAGCCTCTCTTCTCGTTATCTGCCAGACCTCAACCTCCGCTAATTTCAAGTTGCCGCTGCTCATACCTCACCTGTCTTTCAACAACATCTTTGCCTCTGTACTTCTGCCTCAACTGACATCTCTGCCCAAACTCTTTGCCTTTACAAATGTCTGCTTGTGTCTGTGTATGTGCGGATGGATATGTGTGTGTGTGTGAGTGTATACCTGTCCTTTTTTCCCCCTAAGGTAAGTCTTTCCGCTCCCGGGATTGGAATGACTCCTTACCCTCTCCCTTAAAACCCACATCCTTTCGTCTTTCCCTCTCCTTCCCTCTTTCCTGACAAAGCAACCATTGGTTGCGAAAGCTAGAATTTTGTGTGTATGTATGTGTTTGTTTGTGTTTCTATCGACCTGCCAGCGCTTTCGTATGGTAAGTCACATCATCTTTTTTTATATATATATATTTTCTGCTTGTTTTAGTTACTCTTTATACTTTGGTAATCACTGTTGCCACAACTGTGTCATGGTCACTAATACCAGTTAAAAGGTTAGGTCTATTTGTTGCCATTAGACCCATTATATTTCCTGGGGTATGAAAATTTATTGCAACATAAGAGGATCATAATTGCTCAAAGCTGATTTAGAATTGACGAAGAAACTTAAATAAGGAACTGGTGCATAAATATTATTATTCAGTTTAACAGTTAATATAGGACAATCTTAAAATTTGAGTGAGAGGGAACACATGATTAAAGTCTCTTCTTTAAAGTGTATGAATTGTGTATCCAGTACACTAAATTGTTTTAATTATATTTAAAAAAAAGCAGTAAACCAATGAGTGTGTTTTGATTAGTCTCCTGTACATTAAGTCAATGACTTAACATTGTACGTTATAAGATGATAAACTTCTATTCCATTCTACTGACAAGTTTCTTGAGTCCTACAGTCTTATATCTGGAACACGAAGTTTCAATTTTTCGTATAACTGGAAGATAAAGTTTCAGTTTCTATAGCGATCAATCAGATTAGTGTTACAGACTGTCTTGTTTGCCATAAAGATATCTGTGTTCCTCACAATCCCTTTAATACTATAGCAATCTCCTCTCTACTGTTTCTCTTCATTATTTATGTCAGTGTCAGGATCAGCCTGGGGAGGGGGAGGCACTGACGAACATCAAGTGAAAAATATAAATCAAATTTTTATACTAATAAATCTATTCAGTAATGGCCCCCACTGTACACCCTTCTCTCCTCCGCAGGATTGAATCATGGGGAGATGGAGGGGGGGGGGGGGGGGATAAATTGACAGTTACTAGAGGGGCTCCTGTGGAGGGTGGCCTTGCATAATTTTAACAATACATTTTGATAATTTGTGTTTTCGTGTTAGATTTGTATTAAAAAGTAACAATAATTGGGTGATGAATGCTTGCTTAACAAAACTTGGATGACGGTGGATGGTGCAGTGGTGGTGTGACACGCTGAGAGTGGCGATGTGAGGTGCAGCGATCAGCTGTTGGCGGTAGCAGCGGCAGAGATCACTGACCATGGTGGGCAGCGTCGCAGTTTGATGCACTGCAACTTCCCCCAGAGCATGTAAATGGGGGGTTCCGGAAGCAGCGATGCACAGACCACAAGGGAGTGTTGATACTTTTGAATCACTTCACATACATACTTTGTTGCTTGCATCTAAAGGATGGCCATGCCTTTTCTTTTGAAATTATTTTACTTATTTACTATTCATTTCTACTCACTACTATCTTCTACTGAACTACTACCATATGTGGCAACAAGGGACATTCCTGCTTCCATTTCAGAACTTAACATGGTATTCTCCAGGAGATTGCTGTTTAGGGACAGCAGGAGGGGACAACCGATGTCTCGCAAAAGGTCATTTTCTAAACGCTAATCATAGTGGTAAACCAATAAAGTTAGTTTCTAAAGGGATATATACAGAACTAGGACAAGTGTGTAAACACCGCCTCAGTGGGGGTAGTGATATTACAGGGAGAGCTATTAAATAGTGAACTGCTACCATTAAGTAGCACACGGTAGGGCAGAGTTGCTCAAAAGTGTTCGTAACAAGTTATACTCTACATAATACTCTCCATACATTGTCACTCAAAACTTATACAATAAATTACTGATAAATCATAGGAAAATTAGAATTCATTATGGCAGACAAGGCAAAGAATAGGGAGAGAAGTGGTAGCATTTGGGGGTGTGACTGGCTTATCGAAAGGCGACAGCTGTGCCAGTTCACGCGTTGGCACTATGCTCAGCTTATGTTAAGCGTTCACTGGTAGCATAACATGCAATTTAAATGATTCCAAAACTTTGTATCAACTGGAAACTTGCTGCATGGTAAAGTGAATAATAGCTAATGGTTTTGCTCTGACCTCAGGGTGACGGCATCTAACAGATCACTTAGCATCACTTAAAACAACACACACAGGAACCCTTGCCTGTTCACAAATAAACTTACAGAGGTAAAACAAATCAATTCTCTTTCATCATCAAGCAAATTTTGCTGCCCTCTGGGGGTTAACAGCCGGAAGTCATGCCAAAGCTTCTTGCATTGAGTTAACCAATCAATGAACTACCACTTACGAAAACAGAAGGCATGGACGGAAAAAGAGTAAATGGGCAGAAAAGATTTCAAAGAACTGCGAGTTTAGGCGTTAGTAGCAATTGGGTAGTGAGGGAACGAGGGGGGTATTGTCGTGCTGACTTGTCATTTTCATCAGAGAGAATGCAACAATGAGGGGTTACATTAATAAATGCTTGCAATCAATGCATAGGTGGAATTCACTGTATGTTGTGGTTTCATAAGTGATTCACTGAATCGGAAGCTTTAGTACTGGATGTTGGGGTTTATGAAGAAATGGAGTCTGACCTATGGGAAAAATCATGTTGTGTTCAACACTGGGGTTGTTCTAGGTATAATCGTGGGCAGCTGTCCGCGATCGCAACGTCAGGGTAGCCCGACATATTGGCCATTTAAGTCAAGCGGCCCACCCACGGCAAACCAGAAAGGTTTTCACGTTAAACAGTAAGGAATGGGGTATAATTTGGAACAGGCTCAGGTAACGGGTTTCGGGTTAAACTTGATTCAGCGATGATACCTGCTAGTTTCAGGGTACAGATATATGAGATCGGACACACACGTCTGCTGGGTGAACAGACACTTGCTCAGATTACTAGCCGAAATGCAAATTTTTCACAACGGTAATACCTCAGAAAGTAGTTAATGGGCCACTGCAATCAAGGGAGGAGTGATACCTCCATAAAATGGCTGGAAAAACGTGTTTAATATACAGGGTTATATTAATTCTTGTGGTCCTGCTGGAAGGCATAGCCAAGCTGCCCTTCCCTGAGAGAAGAAAGGAAAGAGACAGACTAGAAACATTGACCCGGCAGTAGGGTAACAGAAAAATGGGAGGGTAAAAAAATATCTGCAGCAACTGATACGACCATAGGGTGTACCGTCCACAGGGACTTCCACAGCAGAATCAGTTGCCTACCACCATCCTAGCACGAGAGTAAGGAACCAAGTCAACGAAATTTGGCCTCTACTAAACCAAGTTTACCCTGGGGGTATGCGATGTCCTCAAAGCAAGATAGATGGGCACAGGTAGTTACCAATATTATACGAAGAGGGGTGATGGAATTTCGAGAAACGTCTCAAGTGGCTTGTGAGCCATCTAGTAAAATCAGTCACAAACTATGTACTAGCTGGTTTGGAGGTTTGGCATCTCGTTGCCATAGCCTCGACAGTAGGAAGTGTTAGTGTGGTAAGACAGTGGTAGATATCCAGGGTTACTAGTGAGTGAATGTATGTTTGTGTTGTTGGTTGAGAAACATCTCTGCTTAAGTCCTATTCTAGGGAAAAGTAGAGGGAAGCAGTGCTGTAAAGCAGGGGGAAATGAGCAACTCAAAACAAAGGTAGGAACCTGGTGCAATGCATGGGCGAGGAAGACATAGAGTGATTACATCTCGTGGAGGTTAATTACTACAAAATTCCTAAGATCCCTGAAATAAAAAGGTTGAGCTATGAAAAAGAGAGGCACAAACAATGGCAATAGTGTACAGTAATCTACTATAGTGTACAATATATTGTCAACAAGATAGCGCATTACGGTGCTTGGGTGATGACGTCATATCATGGGCGCTAATCATCAACAAACAAGTGCTTATTTCAGTGGGAGCTTCCATCTTGGAACATCATAGGTGTGTTTGTTTGAATAAATAAACGGGGCTCTCTCACATCCTAACGCACAGTGGGGCACTGTACCCAAATGGTAGCAGTGTCGATTTTTATGCTTGCTCATAACAACTGCACTTCCTCAATAAAGAAGTTCGTAGGAAGCAGGGTGAAAAATAATGAAACCTAAATTAGGTCTGGGTGAACATGTGCAACATGCACATGGGGTGCTAACTACTATTCTTCATTTACTTGGGTGAAACTTAATTGCATCTCTCCTACCACATAATCTATCTTACTTACTGCTCTACAGAGAGAGGCTAGCACATTTCATCTCAACTTCAGGGGCGTATTCAACTCTTCTCTATTGGGTATTTTATATAACTCGGGTGCTTCACTCACTTCTAAACATACCAGTCCGGCTCTGGCCACGAACATGACGCATAATAGGATTACAGAATTGCTAACTCGTTAAGTCGTATAATACGACTGTAGGGGAGGGCTTACCAAATGGCAGTATTGGGGTAGTGTAATATATCTCAAATCCTGGGCTGTGGTTGGCTTTTACATACTGGGGTTAGCAATATGAAGTACAAGTACAAATTGTACAACATAAATGGCATAAACCATAAAAATACATGCAAGAAATAACATATGGGATATAGCAAGGGCATTGCTGCACAGCAAAATGATGATGAAATTTTTAAACCTAACATAAAAACCATACGGTGAGAAACAAGAAAGAAAGAAAAAAAAGAAAAATAGAAGTTATTGGTACCAGTTATTAATTAGCTATCAACTGGCAGTGCATAGTGGGCTGGACTTTGCTCAATAACTCTAATCATACAAAAGGCGCTTAATACTCAGTGGTAAAACAATTTATCTTACTCAGTACTTGTTGAGGCAGGTAGTGTTATAAAACTGGAAAGAGGCAGAAATGGACAGAGGCAGGTTTCAAATTGGTGCGTGTGGAGCGCTGAGATAGCTGGGCAGTGGCGCATGTCCTGAGTGAGCAATGCCTTGGGGCATTGGAACAAAGCATTTACAAAATGCAGTCCACGTAAATTAGTAACATTAGAGTGGATTGTTTCATAGAGTATTCCAACTCCTTTTGCGAATGAATCGATAAATATGAGTTGAATGGAGTACGAGGGGCACATAATGGTGAAGCCATTTACGAATTTGGAAAAGGAGCAGGTAGTCTGTTATTAAGGTGCGTCAAACTAGATGGAAGATGGTAGGGTGGTGCTATACTTTGGGGGAGGCTCAGAAATGCATAGCGCCACCAAACTAAATTGTGATGCACAGGAAAACACCCCATAATGGCACACTTAGTTATTGTGATATTTTTCTGTTTCGCGTTCGATCAGCTTGAGGTCACTTGCTTCTAAACTGCCCTGTCTGATAAGCAGACATGTTAGGGGCCTAGGTGCGCAAATAAACTTACGGGTGGGTTTTCATGTGGTTGAAGGCATTCACAAATGTTCGATATGTGCCCCTTTAGTGATTCGGCAGACATCAAGCCGGTAATCAAGTTCCTCCCACACTTGGTGCAGCATGTCCCCATCAATGAGTTCGAAAGCATCGTTGATGCGAGCTCGCAGTTCTGGCACGTTTCTTGGTAGAGGAGGTTTAAACACTGAATCTTTCACATAACCCCACGGAAAGAAATTGCATGGGGTTGGTTAAGTCGGGAGATCGTGGAGGCCATGACATGAATTGCTGATCATGATCTCCACCACAACCATTCCATCGGTTTTCCAATCTCCTGTTTAAGAAATGCCGAACATCATGATGGAAGTGAGGTGGAGCACCATCCTGTTGCAAGATGAAGTCGGTGCTGTCGGTCTCCAGTTGTGACATGAGCCAATTTTCCAGCATGTCCAGATACATGTGTCCTGGAACGTTTTTTTCGCAGAAGAAAAAGGGGCCGTAAACTTTAAACCGTGAGATTGCACAAAACACGTTAACTTTCGGTGAATTGTGAATTTACTGCACAAATGCGTGAGGCTTCTCTACTGCCCAGATTCTCACATTGTGTCTGTTCACTTCACCATTAAGAAAAAATGTTGCTTCATCACTGAAAACAAGTTTCGCACTGAACGCATCCTCTTCCATGAGCTGTTGCAACCGCGCCGAAAATTCAAAGCGTTTGACTTTGTAATCGGGTGTCAGGGCTTGTGGCAATTGTAAATGGTAAGGCTTCTGCTTTAGCCTTTTCCGTAAGATTTTCCAAAACATCGGCTGTGGTACGTTTAGCTCTTTGCTTGCTTTATTCGTCGACTTCCGTGGGCTACGCATGAAACTTGCCCACACGTGTTCAACCGTTTCTTCGCTCACTGCAGGCCGACCCATTGATTTCCCCTTACAGAGGCATCCAGAAGCTTTAAACTGCACATACCATCGCCGAATGGAGTTAGCAGTTGGTGGATCTTTGTTGAACTTCGTCCTGAAGTGTCGTTGCACTGTTATGACTGACTGATGTGAGTGCATTTCAAGCACGACATCCGCTTTCTTGGCTCCTGTCGCCACTTTCTCTCACTGCGCTCTCGAGCGCTCTGGCAGCAGAAACCTGAAGTGCGACTTCAGCCAAACAAAACTTTATGAGTTTTTCTATGTATCTGTAGTGTGTCGTGACCATATGTCAATGAATGGGGCTACAGTGAATTTATGAAATCGCTTCAATAATTTGTAATAGCCCTGTAGTATGGGAGCATAAAATACGTATTGTAGGGGTAGAATGTTCACTTGCTAAGAGAAAGAAAAATAATAAGGTGGTTGCCTGAATCTTTTTACTTTTTCTTTTGGTTGATAAAACTGCGAATCTCTTGAGCACAAAACAGCACCTTAGTGTCTAGTCTCTGGATCTAAGTTAGTATGCATGTTTATATCTCAGAGCGTATCTAGGGCGAGCTGGGGGTGGTGGAACTTTCCATTCTCTCCACTTCACAGGGGGAACAGGACCTGCTGAAGGTCTGGCATTTGGCTCAGAAGGTGGGGGGAGGGGCATAGTTCCTCAATAGGGTGTTAGCCTATCAAAATGGATGATCACTTTGTGGTCTGGCAGTTGTAATTCTGCATTGACAGGAAAGGTGAGCCGTCATAAGGAGGGAGGGGGGGGGGGGGTAAGTTTCTTCACTCTTCCTTTCTTTACATTAGGTCTTTTTAGTAAAACCAAATCACCAGGTTTAGAGGGGGGGAGAATGGTATTTTAATTGCTTCTTCCTAACTGTTTTCTGGTTGCTTTGCGGTTGTTCCCTTGTACCTTCTTCCAAATGGTCTTAAGGTGGTGGGCTAGCCCCTTTATGGCTGTGTGATTGATTCTGGGAGGTAATTTATCAATCTCAAAAGGGGATTCTGTAGTACAGCCAAACACTACCTCATAAGGGGTATGTTCAGTGGCTTCGGGAAAATGACTAATGTAGGCACTTGCCGCGTATATAATATATCTTAGCCAATCACTGTGAGTTGAATTTATGTTATAGGAAAACATTCGTTTCACAGTGCCATGGACACATTCAATGTGACCATTTGCCTGGGGGTGAAAAGGAATGGTTCTCGATCTTTTGATTCTTAGCAATTTGCAAACTTGTGCAAATAAGGTGGACATAAAATGGATCCATTGATCAGTTATGATGGCTTCAGGGCTTCTGAAAGGAAGAACAAGATGATCTACAAAAGTTCGTGCTACAGTTTCTGCTGACATATCAGCAATGGGTACCAAAATAAGGTATTGGGAACAGTGATCAATAATAGATAGAATATATTTACTTCCTTGTGTACTTATGTGAAGTGGCCCGACTACGTCCAGAGCTATGAACTGAAAGGGTTTTGATGCCTCGGGAAGAGGTTGTAAGGGAATTTTGATTTGTGGGGGTGGTGCTCTTTGGGCGTAGTAGGCAGTTTTTTATATGCTTGGCAACATCTTGCCACCTGTTGTCCCACCAATACTTCATGGAAATGTGGGCGTTTGTGGCTCTTCATCCACTATGGCAATCTTGGATGCTATTATGGCACTGGGCAATAATTCTTGATTGCAAATCTTTAGGTATCACTATACACTTACCCAGAAAGATCTTGCAGTATAAAATTCTATCCTCTGTAACAAAGTCCAGATGGGAGCGATACTGGAAGCATTTTTCATCATTTTCCTGGGAGACTTTTACATCGTCAATAAGAACATCTTGTGTTTGAGCTACTCTCACTTCTCTACTAAGGGCATCAGCATTCTGGTGCAATCTTCCAGCTTTGTGTTGCACTTGGCAGTCATACTCACTCAGTTTCATGGCCCAGTGGGTGAGACGGCTGCTAGGGCCTTTTAATCTTAATAGCAACTGAAGTGCTGAATGATCTGTTACTATTTTAAATTTTCTCCCATGAAGATAGCATCTAAAGTAGTTAACTCCAAACATCAATGCCAGTAATTCTTTCTCCGTAGTGCTATAATAATTTCTGCCTGGTTCAGCTGACGGGATGTGTACCCAATTGATCTTTCCTGACCGTCAATACTTTGACTCAGGATAGCTCCTATGGCAAAGTCGGACATGTCACATGAGAGAATGAATGGTTTTTCGAAATCGGGATGGATGAATAAGGGGAAACTAGTCAGAGCATCTGATATGCTGCACAGCCGATTCACACTTGGGGGTCTTTTTTCAACAGGTAGGTAAGGGGTTTAGCTATTGTGGCATAGTCCTTTACAAAACACCTATAATAATTGCTGAGTCCCAGAAAGTTTCACAATTCTTTTAAATTCTTACGTGAAGGGAATGTCCCAACTGCTTCAATTAGACGGGGATTTGGCTTTAGTCCATCAGCACTAATAATGTGCCCTAGGTACTGTACTTGACTCTCAGCAAAGGAACATTTCTCTATCTTTAAACTTAGATTAGCACTTCTTAGTCTAGACAAAACATTTCTTAACCTGGTAACTTGCTCATCTATGGTCCTGGAAAAAAACAATGATATCAGCTAGATAAACTAGGCGTGTTATAGGCTTCAACCTTCATGGCATTCTCAGAAATTCGTATAGACCGGAGGGAACTACAAATGCTGTTTTTGGCCTGTCTGGTGGTGCAATTGGTATTTGGTGGTACCCACTCTTCATACCAAGGGTAGTGAAGTATTTGCAATTTCCTAACCTGTCTAGTGTTTCATCGACATGGGGGAGAGGGTGAGTATCAGGAGTGGTTACCATATTTACTGCTCTTATATCAACGCAAAGACAGTAGGTCTTCTCTCCATTCATTGACTTTTTGGGGACAACAACGATTGGGGATAACCAGGGACTGGCAGAGGGTTGTATTATCCCTGCCTCTAGCTGCTGTTGGATAGTTTCCTCCACAACAGGCTGGAGGTGTTACGGTATTCTATATGGTTTCTGCACAATTGGCCTTGCATCTCTGATGGGAACTTCATGGTAAATAAGATCAGTAGATGGCAGGTAATGACTTTCCGCAAGTAACCAGGAGTGTTCTTCAGAGACGGTGTACAATTTGTTTTGGTCAGCTGCAGGCAGATGAGCTAACTTATCCTTAAATTTGTCTTTAAGCACAGGAACGATATGACATATGTTACGTTCTGGGAGCCGGTGTTTTTGGTTAGATTTTGGCTTCTCTTGTACAGGGTGATTTACTCCAATCTCGTGGCCGCTAGCTATAATGGTGGCACTAAGAATCTCTGCCTCCTTCGTTCCAAAATTGTCCAAACAGACAGGAACGTAAAATTTTTTTCCTTGCACTTCTGCTGTTGTTTAACCGCATTTAACATCAACCTGTAATCTGTTGAGGACATCATTTGACGGAGAGGATCCACCAATACAGCTGTTCTCAGCAGTTCATGGGATTTGACCCCAAGCCAGATAATGCGTCCTGTGCCACCGCTGATTCTAACAGATGTAGTTGTATGTAACGACCATGTTTGCGTGGGAGGAACCTGTAGAAGTGGCCATGTTTCACAAGTACCTTTGGACAGAAAGACGTGGGGGCCGCCAAAACGGTGGGTTTCCTCACCGACACGGACAATTTGCGTTCTGTAATCGACTACACTCTGATAGTGGTGAAGTAAATCACTCCCCAGGATGACATCGAAATCTCGCCTTCATTTCTGAATTACGTCCGTGTCAAAAAGGTAGTGGCTGGCTCCGATTTTCTACTTAACTTGGCGATACTCAGCGGGTACAATTACCTCGTCACTCAGACCATTGATGTGGTGATGGTGTGCTTTTAACACTTGTCCATCCCCATGGCCTACAGATAACATGCTAGTTTGTGCTCCCGTGTCAATAAGTACTCATATCTTCTTTCCTCTGATTTTACCCTTGAGGAGGATACTCGCTGCCTCATTTACGACCCTGTGGCAGACTGGATGCGTAAACATTACAGGGGGTGTGGTCTGCTGGCATGACTTGCCCCTCGACCGTTTCGAGGCTGTCTTTGGGGTTGGGGTGGATTGAGGGTGAATTGCTCCCTCTGCTGGTTGTACGAGGTGCCCTCATTTCCCAAGTTCTGTGGACAGATTTTACTCATGTGCCCTATGATTCCACACTGAGAGCAATAAGATGCATGGCACTGCGTGGCAGCATGGCCTGCCTTTCAGCAGGTTGGCATTCCTGCTTGTCTGTAAAAATTGGATGCGGCTGTTTGTCCGGGCACGCCAAACTGGCAGTAAAATGTGCTACCTCCTCCCATGTCATCACAAGTCATGTGGCATCATGCAACTAGACAGGTTATGTTATTTTGATCTTCCCTCCCACATACGGGTCGATTCCATGCATAAATACATCAATCGAGCCGGCCAATGTGGCCGTGCGGTTCTAGGCGCTGCAGTCTGGATCCGCGAAACCGCTACGGTCGCAGGTTCGAATCCTGCCTCGGTCATGGATGTGTGTGATGTCCTTAGGTTAGTTAGGTTTAACTAGTTCTAAGTCCTAGGGGACTAATGACCTCAGAAGTTGAGTCCCATAGTGCTCAGAGCCATTTGAACCATTTTTGAACATCAATCGAGCGAGCTCCTGCTTGCGTGATTAAACCTCGTTATGTGCGGGGTCCGAACCTAGTATGTAAGTGTGGCAAGCCACAGTGTGGATTCGGTAAGCAAATGCTTCTACATCCTCCCTTTGCCTCTGGTGGAGGGTGAATAACTTGTCCCTGTAATAGCAGGCATCACATCTGTCTGAATACCTTTCTTTCAACCCAGCTTCTAACTTGGTAAATGAGGTGGTGTCCCTCAAGGTGAGCAGTGATTCATTATAGGTACGGGCGTCATCTGACAATTTAAGGTGGAGTACATTCAACAGGAAATCATCTGGCCAAGTGCAAGTGTGGCCTACATCTTGGTCAGTTTGCTGAAAGGAGTGTATTTGTTCATTGGGTTTCCCGGAAAATGTCGGGATAAAGTTGACTGCAGGGAAACTGTTAGCCAAGGTTGCAGTGTACGGCTGGGGTACTACGCTACTGGAGGTGCTTGCAACCGTCATATGCAGTGCAGCAGGGTGTGTTTCTGGCACACTTAGATTGTCAGACTGAGTTTGAGCCAATTTTTGACATTCTTCCATTAATTCTATCTTTGGTAATAGCAATTTATCAATTTGTGCTTGGAGGACAGCTACTGGGTCTGTATTTCCCATAGGTAGGGAGTTGTCTTCACC
Organism: Schistocerca piceifrons; assembly: GCF_021461385.2. Classification (NCBI taxonomy): domain Eukaryota; kingdom Metazoa; phylum Arthropoda; class Insecta; order Orthoptera; family Acrididae; genus Schistocerca; species Schistocerca piceifrons. Next base: position 620,417,613 of record NC_060149.1, read on the forward strand.
AGTGGCAGTACTATGGGTTTGAGACATGGTTACAATGTTAGGGCACCTAGTGCTCACTGTAAACTTTACAACTGGAGCACAAAACGAAAAGATGGGGCCTATATTGGACGGGACGATGGCGTAGCTGACAGCATAGTGGCGGCGGTGTGGGAAAATGAAGTGACAAACTTACAGAAGTTATGGCAGTGGTGCATTGGGCGACGGTGACAGGAATCTGCGGCAAAGGTGATTTCGGCGGTGTTGACGGCCAGGCTGTCCGGAACATGTGGCTGAACTGCAGCAGGGCACAGAAGGTGGCTTTCTATGGCGTGGCATAGCCCCGGACTGTCTGGGATGGCAGCAGCGCTGCAACTGGCGATGACATGCAGTGAGGTGCCTGGCCACGCGGTCTGGCGTTTGCTATGGCAGCTGCTTGGCAAAAGGCACCGATACGGCAGAATGCTGCATGGCGAACCATGAATGCGTGCGCCTGTTTTTACATGATGCATCTGGCACATCAAGTGTGAAGTATTTCTGGCAGCTTCATTAGGTATGGGTGGTTAAACTTCAAATTAGACGGGCCTAACAGTGAGCTATCCCACTCCCGGCACCAGTTGTTATTGCATCAAGATTGCCCAGGGAAGGGGGGGGGGGGGGAGGGGGGTTTAGGGGTAGGCACCCGTTGAAGTGAAAAATCAAACATAGTTTTTACTGTATGAAAGACAGGCCTAGGAAGCCACTGAGATTGGATAGGCAGCCGCCCAAGAGAGCAGGACAAGAGAACGTCTGGTCAGATCAGAAGCTGCCAGAACAGGAGAGCAAACAGTATGTCAGCTCCCAGCATCTGGCTGCAGTTCCACCCCCACTTGACCACCTCCAAGCCTCCGTATTGGTCGGCCAGATCATAAGACACGCAGTTCGATAGTGTTACCTTGTCAGCAACACATGGATCTAGCTGCTGATGGTACAACACATGAGGATCAGAGTGGTTTTTATACTAATAAAATCAACAAAATACTGCTTCTATATTTTTGGATTTGTGGAGTATTGATGTTTGGTGAAAATTAGAAACTTCACACAGTTAAGTTTTGTGTCATAGTTATTTGAATGTTCTGAGGGTTCTAACTATTTCTTTTAATATCTTGAGGGTCAAAAGGCTATAGGTGGTTGTAAAAATGGAGACAGTACCAGGAAATTTAGGGTGAAAGTGTATGAAAGGATTGGAATCTATATGTGTGATGTTTGCCAGGCACATTTTTGCTTCCACTTTTGTTATTTGGAACAGTGATGTGTGGGGTACAGCTGGAGTGAAAGAACTAGGACATATTAACGCATAATAAAGAACAATTAATAAACATATAAGCAACACACTTGAGCTTAGTGCATTATTTAAAGTGCCTTGTTGACAACTTGTGTCCATAGCTTTGAGGAGTCCGTGACACTCGAAACCTACCATGAGCTCTTTCCAACTGAAAGTGGGATTTATTTGACCAGGCCAGGGTTTTCCAGTCATCTAGGACCCAACCAATCAAATTATGAGCCCAGGAGAGGCACTGTAGGCGATGTCATGCTGTTGGCAAAGGTTCTAGTGTCAGCCGTCTGCTGCCATAGCCTATTAACACGAAATTTTTCCCCACTGTCCCAATGGATATTTTTGTCTACATCTCACATTGATTTCTGTGGTTATTTCATGTAGTGTTCCTTGCCTGTTAGTACTGGCAACTCTACGCAAATGCTGCTGCACTCAGTCATTAAGTAAAGGCTGTCAGGCACTGTGTTGTCTGTGGTGAAAGGTAATGCTTGAAATATGGTCTTCTCAGAACATTCTTGACACTGGACATCTTGGAATATTGAATTCCCGAATTATTTACAAAATGAAATATCCCAAGTTTCTACCTCAGACTACCATTTGGTGTTCTCAGTCTGATAATTCCCATTGTGTGGCCATAACTGTGTCAGAAACCTTTTCACATAAATCACTGGAGTAGATATGACAGCTCCACCAATGTAGTGCGCTTTTATACCTTGTCCACACAATGCTACTGCCATCGTTTTAGATTAGATTAGATTAGTACTCGTTCCATAGATCATGAATACGGCACTTCGTTATGATGTGGAACATGTCAGTTTAATAAAAGGTGTCTATACAAGATATTTCATTACACAAAATCTTACATGACATTTAACTTTTTTTTGTGGGTTGGGGAAATTACCCACTTACTACATCCAAAAAGTCATCTAATGAGTTGAAGGATTTCCCATTAAGAAATTCTTTTAATTTCCTTTTAAATGGTATATGGCTATCTGTCAGACTTTTGATGCTATTAGGTAAGTGACCAAAAACTTTTGTGGCAGCATAATTTACCCCCTTCTGAGCCAAAGTTAGATTTAACCTTGAGTAGTGAAGATCATCCTTTCTCCTAGTGTTGTAGCCATGTACTCTGCTATTACTTTTGAATTCGTTCGGATTGTTAATAACAAATTTCGTAAGTGAATATATATATATTGTGAGGCTACAGTGAAGATCTTTAGCTCTAGAATAAGTGTCTGCAGGATGGTCTTGGATGAGTTCCAGCAATTACTCTGAGTACAAGCTTTTGTGCAATGAACACTCTTTTACTCAATGATGAGTTACCCCAGAATTTGATGCCATACAAAAGCAGAGAATGAAAATTGGCATGGTAAGCTAATTTACTCAGATGTATATCGCCAAAATTTGCAATGACCCTAATAGCATAAGTAGCTGAACTCAAACGTTTCAGCAGATCCTCAGTGTGTTTTTTCCCGTTCAACCCCTCATCAATGCATACACCTAGAAATTTTGAATATTCTACCATAGCTACCGATTTCTGATCGAAGTCTATATTTATTAATGGTGCCATTCCATTTACTGTGTAGAACTGCATATACTGTGCTTTGTCAAAGTTTAATGAGAGCCCATTTGCAGAGAACCACTTAATGATTTTCTGAAAAACATCGTTTACAATTTCACCATTTAATTCTTATCTGTTGGGTGTGATAGCTATACTTTTACCACCAGGAAAAAGTGCCAGCTTTGCATATTCGTGAATACAGAATGGCAAGTCATTAATACATATTAAGAACTGCAGAGGACCCAAGACCAAACCTTGCGGCACCCCATTCTTGATTGTTCCCCAGTTTGAGAAATCACCAGTTTTTTGCATATTATGTGAACTGTTTATTTCAACTTCCTTCACTCTTCCAGTTAGTTATGATTTAAACCATTTGAGCACTGTCCCATTCATACCACAGTACTTGAGCTTATCTAGAAGTATCCATGATTTACACAATCAAAAACCTTTGATAGATCACAGAAAATCCCAACAGGTGACTTCCGGTTACTCAGAGCATTTAATATTTCATTAGTGAAAGTATATATAGCATTTTCCGTTGAAAACCCTTCTGGAGACCAAACTGACATTTTGTTAAAACTTTATTTTTACAAAGGTGTAAAGCTACTGTACAATACATTACTTTTTCAAGAATTTTGGATAAGGCATTCAGAAGAGAGATTGGGCGGTAGTTGTTGACATCAGACGTATCCTCTTTTTTTATGCAGTGGTTTAACAATGGCATACTTCAGTCTATCTGGGAAAATACCCTGCTTCAGAGAGCTATTACATATGTGGCTGAGAATCCCACCTATTTGTTGGGAACAAGCTTTTATTATCCTGCTGGAAATGCCATCAATTCCATGTGAGCTTTTATTCTTGAAAGAGTTTATTATCTTCCTAATTTCAGAAGAAGAGGTGGGTGGAATTTCAATTGTATCAAATGGTGTGGGTAGGGCCTCTTCCATTAACTGCCTTGCTTCTTCTAATGAACATTTAGATCCTATTTTCTCTACAACATTTAAAAAATGATTATTCCAAATGTTTTCAACTTCTGGCTTGTTGTTTCTTGAGTTTCCATTTGCTTTGATGGTGATGCCGTCATCCTGTACTCTTGGTTGCCCTGTCTCCCTTGTAATAATATTCCAAATTGTTTTGAGTTTGTTATCAGAGGTATTAATCTCAGACATGATGCACATGCTTCTCGACTTTTTAATAACATTTATTAGTGTAGCACAGTAGTTTTTATAACATTTGGCTGTTTCTGGGTCATTATTCTTTCTTGTTGTTAGATACAGTTCCCTTTTGTGGTTACAAGATATTTTTATTCCTTTAGTAATTCAAGGTTTTTTGCATGGTTTCTTATAATTAGATTTAACTACTTTCTTGGGGAAACAGTTTTCAAATTCTCTTACAAGTGTATCATGAAATAAAATATATTTTAAATTAGCATCAGGTTCGTTGTACACCTCATCCCAGTCATAACTGCTGAAGGTTTTCTCTGAAATTTCTAATTGTTAAGTCATTAATTGAATGCACAACTTTGCAGGGTAGTTTTGAATTACTGAATGGAGCTATGTCATACACTGTAACTATCCAAGCATCATGATCAGAAAGGTCATTCACAACAGGACAAGAATTTATGTTTTTAAACCTATCTTGGTCTATAAAAGTGTTATCTATCAATGTGCTGCTGACCTTTACTACCCGAGTAGGAAAATTAATGACAGATGTCAAAGTGAAAGAACCGAGCAAAACTTCCAGGTCATTCTTTGTATTACACTTTTTCAGTGAATCAACATTGAAGTCCCCACAAACAATAATTTGCTTTCCCCTATCTGACAGATAGCACAACAAGGCATCCAAGTTTTCCAGGAATAAATGAAAGTTTCCTGAAGGGGACCTATATACTGTTACAATTGTAAAAGAGCCCTCCTTCAGTTTAAGTTGACAGGCACATGCTTCTATATGTTGCTCTAGACAAAACCTTTTTGTATCTAAGCTTTCTACACAGTGATAACTTTTGTCATATGTAGCAACTCCTCCTCTCACCTTATTCTCTCTACTAATATGTGCAGCTAGTTTATAACCACTGATATTTACCTTTTCCATATCAGACACAATGTGATGTTCAGACAGTCTTAGTATATCTATTACATTATCAGATTCTATGTCATCTAAACAAACCAGGAGCTCATCTACTTTATTCTTCAATCCCGGAATATTTTGGTGAAAAATGGTAATATTATTTTTTACTTTACTTTTGTGAGAATCTACTTTTTCGTTAATCTGCCAATATTTTGGTTAAATATGGCAATATTATTATGTACTTTCTTGTTGTGAGAATTTTGTGAGTTTTGGACCTCTTTAGCACCTGCCTGCCTGAACTTCTCATTGGACACTGATATTAGTCTAAAAAAGAAGTACATTCATGAGTCCCAGTGACCCCCCCCCCCCCCCCCCCCTTATGGATTTCGCTAACAACCCTGCCAGTTTACCCTTCCCTTTCCTACTGAGGTTCAGGCCATGGCTTGTGAAATCTCCCCTATCAATAGCCTGGCATATTGCTATCCCATGACTTTTGTCACCTTAGCGTATTTGAGGGGGACGACTGATCTAAGTATTTAAATATGTAGTGTATAGTTACCCTTTTAATCTCCTTGAAAAAGTTATTGTATAATTTTATTTTCTTGTAGAAAATGCTGTATTGTGTTTCTTGTTTGTTCACCTGATGTAATCTAAGTTTGGTGTGGCTCTTGTTCCACAACCATAAAGTGTACAGTTAATGAGAGAATTGTTGATCTTCTTAATCTTGAATATGTTGCAGTTAGAATCCCTGGCTGTTTAAATGGATCTTTACAGGGAGTTCAGTAGTATTTTTAGTGATTACTTTGTAACAACTCTCCTTTCTGCAGTTTGAGGACTATATCCATGTTTTGTTTACAATATCCACAAAAATGATACCATAACTAAAAGTTGAGTGCTTATATGAATAATTTCAGAATGCTTGCAGAAATGTTTATGGTTTGCTGTCATTTTGTGTAGCTAGTTAACTGTTTTTATACCTGTTATACTCACATTTCATGATGTTATGCAGAAGCAACTTAAAACAATCAGTACTATAAAGGAAAAGATTTATTCATAACAATTTCTGTGAGTTTGCTTTTATGTTACTATCTTACTTAAGTGTGTATATATTTTTTCCCTATTCAACCCCACCTTTTAACTACAAATATTCATCAACAGTAACTGAGTTCCACAGATTTTCATAGAGCATTATAAGTCGTTTATGGTTTGTTATTCTTTTATTGCACAATGTTAAGTGTTTTCTACAATAATGCCATACATAACTGTACTACATCTACATCTACATCCATACTCCACAAGCCACCTGACGATGTGTGGTGGAGGGTACTTTGAGTACCTCTATCGGTTCTCCCTTCTATTCCAGTCTCTTATTGTTTGTGGAAAGAAAGATTGTCGGTATGCCTCTGTGTGGGCTCTAATCTCTCTGATTCTATCCTCATAGTCTCTTCGCGAGATATACATACGAGGAAGCAATTTACTGCTTGACTCCTCGGTGAAGGTATGTTATCGAAACTTCGACAAAAGACTGTACCAAGCTACAGAGCATCTCTCCTGCAAAGTATTCCACTGGACTTTATCTATCCTCTCCATAACGCTTTCGCGATTAGTAAATGATCCTGTAACGAAGTGCGCTGCTTTAGTTGGATCTTCTCTATCTCTTCTATCAACCTTATCTGGTACGGATCCCACACTGGTGATCAATATTCAAGCAGTGGGTGAACAAGTATACTGTAACCTACTTCTTTGTTTTTGGATTGCATTTTCTTAGGATTCTTCCAACGAATCTCACTCTGGCATCTGCTTTACCGACGATCAACTTTATACGATCATTCCCTTTTAAATCACTGCTAATGCCTACTCCCAGATAATTTATTTAATTAACTGCTTCCAGTTGCTGGCCTGCTATATTGTAGCTAAATGATAAAGGATCTTTCTTTCTATGTATTTGCAGCACATTACACTTGTCTACATTGAGATTCAATTGCCATTCCCTGCACCATGTGTCCATTTGTTGCAGATTCTCCTGCATTTCAGTACAATTTTCCATTGTTACAACCTCTCAATATACCACAGCATCATCCACAAGAAACCTCTGTGAACTTCCGATGTTATCCACAAAGTCATTTATGTATATAGTGAATAGCAACGGTCCTTCGACACTCCCCTGCGGCACACCTGAAATATCTCTTACTTCAGGAGACTTCTCTTCATTGAGAATGACATGCCGCATTCTGTTATCTAGGTACTCTTCAATCCAATCACACAATTGGTCTGATAGTCCATATGCTCTTACTTTGTTCATTAAACGACTGTGGGGAACTGTATCGAACACCTTGCGGAAGTCAAGAAACACGGCATCTACCTGGGAACCTGTGTATATGGCCCTCTGAGTCTCGTGGACAAATAGCGCAAGCTGGGTCTGACACGATCATCTTTTTCCTGACTTTGCATTTACTTTTCTCCAGTTTACTTTTCATCTACATATTTTTTACCATCAAGGTGAGCTAACTCAGAAGCATAACTTTCTTCAACTCAGTTCATTTGTAGCGATTTGTTGAAAACCTCATGTTAGTATTTACTTTCATTGATGTTGGAGACTCTTTTCATTGTAGAAATATACTTAAGTCACTTGAAGCAAATTTTGAGGAACACCAAAAAAAGTGTCCACCTCAATAACTAAGGAATATACAGTCACAAAAAAGTACTAGTTAATTTTCTGATAAAATGAAATAGATATTGTATAGACAAGTGCTCAATAATGAAATATTTTAGTGTACAAAAATATGCAAAATTGCTGAATCAGGTACTTTTCAGCACTGAAAGTTTTAGATGCCATTCCCAAATGAAATTATATTCACAGATTAACTTTATTACCTCAAGAACGTTGTCATTAGTCACATACCAATACATTAATAGGATAACATCTCATGTTGAAACAATTTCCAGAAATATTATTTTGGTTTGCTATACATGCAAAATCGAAACTTCAGATAAGTTGACTTTGCATTTTCTTGATAACATTGTGCATACACTGAACCTAATACCTGTGCTTTGTGCTTTGTCATTTGCAAAATACTTAGGAGTCAAGATGTAGCCAGGATGAAATCTGTTCATAAAAGTTAATACATTCTTCAGGAATACATCATATGAATTTCCAAACATCTTCCATCTTGTGTATTGTATGTGTATTGAACCGAGGACCTAGAAACAATGTAGAGGCTTTGTCCCTGCCATAGCCCTCAGTTGTCCACAGCCCTCAGTGGTCCAAAACCCCACAACAGGCTAGAACAGTCCACTCACCCCACAGCAGTCCCACACAGGGTTATTGCCCAGTTCAGCCCCCCCAGTGGACCCCCATCGCATGTCAGACAAGTGTTACCCCATATGTTTGTGTGGTAGAGTAATTATTGTGTGGCATTTGCTGAGGCAGATGGAAAACTGCTTTAAAAACAATCCTCAGGCTGGCTGGCACACCGGACCTCGACACTAATCTGCCAGGTGGATTCGTGCCAGCATGCCTTCCTGCTCGGGAAGCAGCACGTCAGACAGTGTGGCTAGCTGGGCGGGTATCTGCCATCTTACTCTTTATTATAGGAACTTTATCATGTTGATGTAAAGGTTGAGTGAGAAACCTGTGTGGAACAGCACTTCCTGGCTGAGACGGATAAAAAGTGTGTTTGATCTATCCTCCAATCCAGGTGCTTGTTACAAAGCACACTTCCTTTTTCGACGAATACTTGAAATAACAAAATGGAATACACTGAAGTGCTCTCACTAGAAGCTCATGATGTTTCTATGGATACCATCATCTTTCTATAAAATTGAGGTCACTATTTATTAAAATCCTTAATATCATGGATAATAATATCAAACTGATTCATGTCTGCAGCTCATGGCCTGGTGGCTAGTGTTGCTGCCTCTGGATCGCGGGGTCCTGGGTTAGATTCCTGGCCAGGTTGGGGATGTTGTCTGCTTGGGGAATTGATGTTTATGTTATCCTCATCATTTCATCATCATCGCCATTATTTGTGACAGTGGCTAGATTGGATTGTGTACAATTTGGACTGTGTAAAAATTGGGACTTAGTACGGGCACAGATGACCACGTAGTTGAGTGCCCCATAAACCAAACATCATCAGCAGCAATTCATATCAGTTGAAGCCAAGCAAAACCTTATAAGTGTGTTACTGTTATTTTGTCCACTACAGTTGTCGCTAAATAAGTGTATTTCTGATAGGTTCTTTGGGACAAGTTTGCCAGTATAACCATTAAGAAATGGCCCCACTTCATCTGCACCTTTTCTCCTATGACCCTAGCGGTACACATAGAAATGTGTTTTTTTCTGTCTTCAAATACTCAATGGAAAACACACTGATGGATAAATGCTTCAAGTAGAAAATCATTTGAAGCGGTATTGGTGGCAGGTATAGGTATGCATGAAGTGAAACATTAAGATCATAGTGCTTCCATTATTCATACATTCTTCCTTGCTTTCCTATAAATCACTGTAAAATTTATTGCTTTTCCTTTTTTGAATCATTAGTTCAGCTACTGCTGCCAATTTGGCTGTTTAATTCACATTGAGTCTTTAATTTTATTGTTTAATTCCTCACAAACCCCAGACACATCCACTTGTGGGCATTCACACCACAATGCAAAGTTTTCATTGAAGTATTTGATATAAAACTTATAGTTAGTTAATAGACAAGGACGCATCTAAAAAGTATTTTACTTTGCTAGAATAATTTTTATTTCATTTTAATATCTTATTATCTTACTGTAAACCATTTACATGACGTTGGAATTGTCAAAAGTGTAATTAACATGCAAATTACATGTAATACAAACCTAATAACTGAATATCACTTAAATAGATATTTTCAATTTATTTTTTAGAGTACATCATTTGTCATGAACATGCACATAAATGTTAAGATAAAATCTTACACACGTTCAACTTACCCATCTACGTCATTGGAGCTATTGCTTAAGTGGTAAATTTTAAGCTCAGTCTCAAATTTTACTTCGTCTGTTATTTCCTTCATGTACACTGCCAGAGCATTGTAAAATTTTATTCCAAAATAACTTTCATGCTCTTGGGCTTGTGTTATCCTTACTCATTCTAAATGTAAATTTTTAGAATTGCAAGTATTATAATTGTGACAGTCTTCATTGGTAGGTAAATTGTCCAGGTGTGCTGTTGTACATAGACTGCTTTTAAATATATGCAGTGATAGTATTGTGAGTATTTGCAATTGTTTGCAGAGGGGCCTGCAGTGAGTTCTTTGAGAACTGTGTGCTATAATTCAAATAGCTCTTTTCTGTAATTTGAAGATATATATTAAGTATAATTTAGTTTTACCTCAGAATACTATACCATAAGACACAATAGACTGAAAGTAAGCAAAACATACAAATCTATCACACTCTGTGCTGCATACTCAAAATATTACCATCAATGCGAAACTTGCTGAACTGAGCTTGTGGGATAAATACTTGGTCTTTCCAGCTTAAGTTTTGATCAATTTTCATGCCCAGAAACTTTGTGGACTGGACATTCTCTCTTTATCTCTTTATCAGTCAGTTTTAACTGGACGTCATTTCCTTGGGTTGCTTTTCCATAGTGTATATAATTTGTTTTACTTAAGTTAAGAATTAACTCATCTAGTTCCGTAGGACCAAATTGAGGAGCAAATCTCCAAGTTCATGGAACGTGTCAGTACGTGAACTTACAACATAAAAGTAATAACAGATAAAAATAAATGTTCATGAACCTGAAAAAAGTCAGTCCATAAGTTTAACTAAACACTATCAGCAATACAATAAGAATCAGCTTAATTTTTCAAGAACCTCCTCAACAGAATAGGAGTGACCCATGAGGAAACTCCTCAGTTTCGATTTGAAAGCGCGTGGATTACTGCTAAGATTTTTGAATTCGAGTGGCAGCTTATTGAAAATGGATGCAGCAGTATACTGCACACCTTTTTGCACAAAAGTTAAGGAAGTCCAATCCAAACGGAGGTTTGATTTCTGCCGAGTATTAACCGAGTGAAAGCTGCTTATTCTTGGAAATAAACTAATATTGGTAAGAAGAAATGACAATAAGGAATATACATATTGAGAGGCCAATGTCAAAATACCCAGACTTGTGACAGAGTTCGACAAGAGGTTCGTGAACTCACACCACTTATTGCCCGAACCGCCCGTTTCTGAGCCAAAAACATTCTTCTAGAATGGGAAGAGTTACCCCAAAACATAATACCATACGACATAAGTGAATGAAAATAAGCAAAGTACACTAATTTACGTGTCGAAGTATCACTCACTTTTGATACCGTTCGAATTGTGAAAATGGCAGTATTAAGTCTTTGAACAAGATCCTGAACGTGGGCTTTCCACGACAGCTTAATAACTATCTGAACACCTAGAAATTTGAACTTTTCAGTTTCACTAATCATATGCCCGTTCTGTGAGATTAAAATGTCAAGCTTTGTTGAATTGTGTGTTGCAAACTGTAATAACTGAGTCTTACTGTGATTTAACGTTAGTTTATCTTCTACAAGCCATGAACTGAGGTCATGTACTGCACTACTTGAAACTGAGTCAATGTTGCACACAACATCCTTTACTACCAAGCTAATGTCATCAGCAAACAGAAATATTTTAGAGTTACCCATAATACTAGAGGGCATATCATTTATATAAATAAGGAACAGGAGCGGTCCCAACACTAATCCCTGGGGCACCCCCCACTTGACTGTACCCCACTCAGATCCCACATCACAGCCGTTATCAGCATTGTGAATAATGACCTTTTGCTGCCTGTTCCTAAAGTAAGAGGTGAGCCAATTGTGAGCTACTCCCCTTATTCCGTAATGGTCCAACTTTTGGAGCAATATTGTGAGACCAACACAGTCAAATGACTTTGTTAAATCAAAAAATACTCCAAGCGTTCGAAACTTTTTGTTTAGCCCATCCAGTACCACACAGAGAAAAGAGAATATAGCATTTTCAGTTGTCAAATGACTTCTAAAGCCGAAGTGTACCTTTGATAGCAAATTGTGTGATATAAAATGATCAATTAACCTTACATACACAGCCTTTTCGATAACTTTAGCAAACACTGATGGCATAGAAATAGGTCTAAAATTATCTACATTGTCCCCTTCTCCCTTTTTATAAAGCGGCTTTACTACTGAGTACTTTAATCGCTCAGGAAACTGACCATCCTAAAGGAAAAATTACAAATATGGCTAAATACAGGGCTAACATGTGCAGCACAGTACTTTAATATTCTGATAGACACTCCATCATAACCATGAGAGTCCTTAGTCTTCAGTGATTTAATTATTGACAGAATCTCCCCCTTGTCTGTATCACAGAGGAGTATTTCAGACATCACACTAGGAAAGGCATTTGCTAAGATATTTATATGGTTTCCTGTAGAAAATAAATTTTTATTTAATTCACCAGAAATGCTCAGAAAATGATTGTTAAATACTGTACATATATCTGATTTATCAGTAACAGAAATATTATTACTGCGAACTGACTTTATATCATTGACCTTGTGCTGCTGACCAGACACTTCCTTCACAACTGACCATATGGCTTTAATTTTATCCTGTGAATTAACTATTCCATTTGCATACCACATACTTTTTGCCTTGCTAATAACAGTTTAAAGCACCTTACAATACTGTTTGTAATGGGCTACTGTAGCTTGATTGGACTACTTCTAACATTTTGATATAATTCCCGCTTTGTTCTACATGATGTCCTTATCCCACTAGTCAGCCAACCGGGCTGTTCATTACTGCTAGTACACCATTTAGAATGTTCTAATGGAAAGCAGCTCTCAGAGAGCATGAGAAATGTGTTATGGAAAGCATTGTATTTATCATCTATATTTCCGGCACTATAAACATCTTGCCACTCATGTTCCTTGACAAGTTTTAAAAAAATTCTCTATTGCTGTTTGATTAACTGTCCTACATAGTTTGTAATTAAATATGACATTGGTTTGAGCACAAAAACCTTTTAGTGTTAAAATTTGTGCATCATGGTCTGAAAGGCCATTCACCCTTTTACTAACAGAATGCCCATCTACTAATGATGAATGAATAAAAATATTGTGTATGACTGTGCTACTGTTCCCCTGCACCCTAGTTGGAAAAAACACAGTTTGCATCAGATCATATGAATTTAGGAGATCTACCAACATCCTATTTCTTGCACAATCATATACAAAATTAATATTGAAGTCACCACATACAGTATAACTACTTTCTGGTACTTCCTAAAAAGTGAATCAAGAACTGTCTCTAGCTTAAGCAAAAATGCTCTGAAGTCGGAGTTAGGGGACCTATAAACAACAACAATTAGAAGTTTAGTTTCACTAAATTCAACCAATGCTGCACAACTTTCAGATATCTGTTCAGTGCAGTGTCGTGATACGTCTATGGATTCAAGTGAAATAGTGTTTTTTACATACAGAGCCACTCCCCCACCCCGCAAGGAACTCCTTGAGAAACAGCCAGCTAATCTGTAGCCTGGTAAAGGAAGCCTCTGAATTATCAAATTATTTAAGTGGTGCTCTGATATACTAATAATTTCAGCGTTAACATCTATTAGCAGTTCACTAAATTTAGCTCTAGTACCTCTTATATTTTGATGAAATATGCTGATTCCTTCTCTACTTGGAAACATTACATCCTCTGGAGGTGAGCCCCTATTTAGAGGCACTTCCTTTAAGCAGGTATACTTATCAGCTGACTTCAGTCTAAAAAAGGTGCAGCTCTAACACCAACTACTACAGGATTTTTTCCATGAGTGACATCACTACCACCACCACCACCCACTACACCGTCACCTATAAGCTTAGCCAGCCTCCAATTCCCATACCTATTGAGGTACAGGCCATGCCTAGTGAAACCCCATCTACTGGTAGACCCAACTGGCACCACTGAGATGTGATCCATGCCCTCCTTCATCAGTGCCCTCCCCAGCCCCACATTAACGCGCCTAACAGCCGCATTAAGGTGAGGCTGATCATGAAACAGCTGCACGAAATGCACATTAGTGCCACCAGTTTGAGTAGCTATCTTAACCAAGTCTCCACTGAAATCACACTCCGCGTCCCTATCGAGACTGTTCCCTGCTCCACCCACTAATCACTACCTGATCCTCCTTCGTAAAATTCTTACATAACTCTCCTATGCTTTCAGTCACCTGAGCCAACCCTGCACTAGGCTACACAATGCTGGTGACCTAGTACTCACTCCCCAACACTTACTGCAACTGCTGGCCCACACCTCTACTGTGGCAACTACCTAGCAGCAGAACCTTCTTTCTGCTAGACTTTGCAACAAACCTGGGCCTCCTAATTGCTGAGGACTGCTGCAAGTTACCTACATCTACAGCTACACGAGGCCCCTCTCCACTCAACTCTGACAGTTGGTCGTATCTATTGCATGTATGCAAAGTAAAACTGTCTGAATACCTCCTCTTCCTAGCTACCTTCTTTCCAACTGCCAGTTCCCATTCCCCACCACCCTTCACCCTCCTCAACCTATCTAGTTCCTCCTTTGCGCATTGTAACTGCACCTGAAGGGCACAGAGCTTACGCTCCTGCTCCTCTATTAACTTGTTTCTGCTACAGATTCTACATTCCCAGGAGAGGATCTCCCTAAAATGACCACTGGCTTCCCCATTGCATCCCCCCCCCCCAATTGAAAATACTTTGAACAAATCCCACACCGTAATCCACTACTCACAAACCTACGACAGACCTCATACTTTTCACTCACGCTAAAATTTTACAGTTACTGAAAAAAAAACTATACGTCTACGTTACCAAAGTTCAGTTACACCAGTAAAACTATTTAAGAACTAACAATAATGGCCTCGAAATTCTCTGCCTACTAAGAAAGCACCTACTTGTATTAATACTACTACAACACAGCCGATGCCAATACCAGCAAAACTTCACTAAATTATTAGCTAAAACCAAAAAATTAAAGCGACCACTGCAACACTAAGCGAAGTTAAAACACTGAACGAAAATTTTACTGAAATACTTCACTACAAAGAATAATAAACGTCAGTTGAAAACTAAAGCACGAAATATACTAAACGACTTCAACACACTGAAAACTCTACAAAACACAGCGAGCGAACGATTACAAAAGTTAATTATGTCGTTATTACGCCACAAACGGAACGCAACACCGCTGAAATCTATTAAATTTAATAACTGTATTACAGGGCACAAATCAGTTTGTCAGTACTTCATGTCAGTATTTCATGACTATGTCCATTGTGGTAGATAGTGACTTTTTATCATCGCTTATAATTATGCTGATGTCATCTGTGAACAATATAATTTTGCCAGCAATATTTGGATTCTTTATGTCATTTATACAAAGCAAGAATGAGAAACCACCAAAAACACGGCCCTGTGGGACGCCTATTTCCACTTTTTTGCATCTGAAATCCACTTGATTTTCGGATTATTATGATCTGAGGTGATTTCTACAACCTGAGTTCTGTCTTGAACGTAAGATCCAAACTATTTCCAAACAGCTCCTCTTACTCCTACTGCCTCCACCTTGTTTAACAAAATTTGGTGATTTACTGAATCGAAGGCTGTCAAAAGATCTCACAGTTAATTCCCACTACACATTTTTTATTGTCAAGATTCCTGATAGTCTCTTCAATATAGGCACAGATGGCTGATTCAGAGCTGTGGCCTAAACGGAAGCCATGTTGACTGCAGTTTAGAAGTTTGTATGCATCTAAGTAATTTATTAGTCTGATTTTCATTAATGCATGTAAAATTTTGAAAATGATTGGAGTAGGGAAATTGGTCTATAATTTTCTACCTTATAAGGATCTAAAAATGGTTCAAATGGCTCTGAGCACTATGGGACATAGTAGTAGTAGTAGTTTATTCATCCAGAGACAATTTACATTGCATGGATTTCGTCAAAAAATACATAGTATATATATACACACATATAGGGTGAACAATACTATACAAAATACAGATGTGCATAGTGGACTACATAACATCAGACCACATTGAAATAGCATGTACAACTTTGATTATTTACATTGATGTATGAGAAAGACTTTTTACATGGAATACACAGTTGACATTTAGATATAACACATACAATTCTAGCACTTTTGTACATATTATTTATTTAGATCATAGCAACATTACTATTGGCACAGAGTACATCACTATAATTGTTTAGTATGAAGCTATTCCAGGTTTTCTTTTACACTATAATAGCAGTTGGTCATTAAAAATATGAATACTGCTTCTTTAAATGAAGACAATTTTTTTATTTCTTTTATCTTTGCCGGTAGTTTGTTATACAGTCTGCTACCTTGTATGTTTGTTTGTTTCTGCGCCAAAGCCTTGTTAACTCTTTTTATATGAATGTCATTGCACTTTCTTGTGTTGTAAGCATGTAGATCCGAGTTGGATTGGAAATTGTTAATATTTCGTTTTACATTAATTACGCTTTTCTGTATATAGAGGCATGGTAGGGGTAGAATATTCAGATGTTTAAATAATTGCTTTGAAGGAGTTAGCCTTGAACTGTTGGTAATTATTCTAACAGCTCGTTTTTGTAGAGTGAAGATGGTTTTGAGATTTTTCTTACTATGACCCCAGAAGATGAGGCCATAGGTAATAGCAGAATGTATATAAGCAAAGTAAACAGCTCTGCTACATTCCCTACTACATACAAAGCTAATAACGCGTAAAGCAAAGCAAGCAGAGCTTAACTTATGCCAGAGATACAGGATATGGGATTTCCAGTCTAAATTTTCATCTATATGTAAACCTAAGAATTTTGTGGTAGCAACTCTCACAATTTCCTTATTTTGTATTGTAAGATCTAGATCAGAGTGTGACTTTGCTTTCCTGTAATGGATATAATTAGTTTTAGAGATATTTATGGTTAATTTGTTCACTTCAAACCAATTTTGCAAATATTCTATAACTCTGGTTGCAGATGTTGGCAATACCTGGTTTATGTCAGTTACTACAATGTTTGTGTCATCCGCAAACAGGGTTATATGAGTACCATTTACTGGAATCTTGATATCATTTATGTAAAGAAGAAATAGGAGAGGTCCTAGAACACTCCCCTGTGGTACCCCTATTGGCACAGTCTGAATATCCGATCTGTAAACAATACTTTGGTTTTTACTGTTTGTTGTTGCAATTTCTACTACCTGTTTCCTATTATGGAGATATGACTGAAACCACTTTTTAGCTACTCCTCGTATACCGACATATTCTAATTTGACTAGCAGGATATGATGTTGGACAGTATCGAATGCCTTTGAGAGGTCCAAATTTATTCCTATTGTACTGTTGTTCTTATCTACCCCCGTTACAATATTTTCAATGAATTGGGTGATGGCTGACTCTGTACTCATTCCTCTGCGAAAGCCGTGTTGGTTTACAGACAATAGATTGAATTTCTCGAGGTAATTTGTAATTCTGTTTTTCATGACTGTCTCTATTACTTTTGAAAATACCGATAATAAAGCTATTGGTCTATAGTTTCCCACTTCATGTATATTGCCCTTTTTATACAATGGTTTTACTTTTGCAATTTTTAATCGTTGTGGAAATACACCTTCTGAAAATGATATGTTTATGATGTGTGAGAGTGGGTCTGATATGACACTAGCACATCTCATCATGACTGAGCAAGGTATCTCGTCAATCCCTGAGGACATTTTATTCTTCATTGTTTTTATTATTCGATTAACTTCCAATTTGTTTGTGGGAGGTAACAATAGTGAATTAACACTTTGTTCTTCTGGGATTGATGTTCTACTAATCTTAGAACAATTTTTATGCAGATTGATGGGACTATTTATGAAGTAGTCATTAATGTAATTTGCTAAAGTACGATTTCTGACTAGCACACCTTGATCATCTTTTAAAACAAAGTCCTCTGGATTTCTAATATTTTTGCTTGTGCCTATTTCTTTTTTTACTACATTCCATATAGCTTTTGATTTGTTTGCTGACCCAGCAATGACACTGTCATTGTGCATTGTCTTGGCTTTTTTGATCACCTTCCTGTAAATTTTCTTGTATTTCTTAACATAATCTGTGAAGTGTTCATCTTTGTTATCTTTTTTGAGCTGACTGATATGTTTTAGTGTTTGACTAGATACTCTAATAGCAGGTGTTATCCACTGGCTTGTGTTCCTAGGCATGACATTGATCTTTGTGAGCTTTTTTGGGAAACACATCTCAAATAGGGACATGAATGTACTAGAAAAAGCATTGAAAGATTCCTCGGTTGTTGTTTGTGCAAAGACATCTTCCCAGGTTTCATTAGCTAACAACTGGATGAAACTATTTACTTTTTCTGTATAGAAGTGCCTTTTGTATCCCCACTTATAATTTACTGCCTTGGGGATAGAGTAATTTATGTATGTTAATAGTGTATTGTGATCCGAAAGACCTAAGTTTACGTTTAGTGGCTCAGTGATACCATTCTCCATATTTGAGAAAATATTGTCTATAAGAGAAGATGACAGTTCTGTTATTCTGGTGGCATCTGTAAAGAGTGGTTTCATGTGGAAGCTGCTGAGTATACTCAAAAGCTGTCTTTTTTCATCACTTTCAATTAACAGGTTAATATTAAAATCTCCACATAAAAATAATTTCACTTCATTACTATAAAAGGTGTTTAATGCTGCATCTATTTTTTTGAAGAATATGTTTTTGTCACCCAGTGGAGATCTATATACTGTAATGACAACTAGTTTTTCACTCTTCTCCTCAGTTTTTAACTCTATGGCACATGATTCAAAATGTTTTTCTATATTTAGATGGTCCAATTCTGTTTTCACTTTAAACTGCAGTCCTACTCTAGAGTAAATGCATACCCCACCATTTTTAAAAACACTTCGGCAATAATGTGTTGCTAAATTAAACTTGTTTATATTTATGAGACTTAATTCACTAGCCTTGCACCAGTGTTCAGATAAACAAATACAAGAGACATCAGCAAGATTATTTAAAGCTACTTCTAGATCTAGTACTTTGTTTCTGAGGCATTGAATATTCTCACTCATTATCCTGACTGTTTTGCAAGTATTTTTTCTTTTGTCATTACCTGGTAATGTGCTGCTTTTTCCATAGTATTTGTGACTTATCTGCAAATTTTCTTGCTGATTTGTCACAATCTTTTCCATTTCTTTGTCTGAAGCCATAAAAAATCCTTATTTAATGGTGTAGATTTACCTTGTCTTTGACTCCTCCTTAGGCAGTGTTGTGTTGCTGCAACTGTTGTTGATGGTTTTGTTGCTGCTGCTACTGTTGTTGTTGGTTCAGTTGCTGCTGCTGTTGTTGCTGCTGGTGCTTCTGTGGCCGGAGGTGGTGGTGGTGGTGGTGGTGGTGGTGGTGGTGGTGGTAGTGGTAGTGGATGTGGTGGTGGTGCTGACAGGATTCTTCATGCTGTTGCTGCCTTTGATTCTTTTATTGGCACTGTTTCTGTTGGTGGTGGATCTGTTGTTGTAGTATCTGTTGGTTTTGCCCTGTAATTACTGATGCCTGTGGTTTCCTTCCTCTTTTCTGCCAGTGACTGTAGTGGAACTGCTACAGTTGTTGACACCATTTCTGCTTCTGTTGCTTGTGCTGCTGCTGTTATTGGTCTTGTTGCTTGAGCTGGTTCAGATGTTGCTGGTTTTGCTGGTGCTGCAGTTGTTACTGAATTTGATCGTGCTGCTGTAGCAATTTGTGGTTCTGCAGCTGCTTTAGTTGTTGTCTCCAAGACAGATTCACTTCCTCCATGGTTGCTTCCAGTAATGTATTGGTAGTTCATTACAATGGCTGGTACTGACTCATAGATACTTTGTTTTTATATGGTTCTAACGTTTCGTAAATTGCTTTGCACAGAGATGACTTGCCTTTTCTATTCAGCTGCATGCCATGTTTCGTAAAGCTGCATCTATCCAGGAAATCGATTGATAGAAATCTTATGTTTGGGTACACTTTACACGCTGTTTGTATCTGTTTATTTGCTTCCTTAATTTCGGCGTTCACACATGAGGCAGATATGAGGTCATGCCTATGTGGTATACCAATAACAGTTACTTTTTGGTTTTTTATCGAACTGAGGGCGCTTTTGAGAATGATAATAGCGTTAGCTAACTCGTTACAATACACGTCATTTGCTCCTCCAATTAATACAACATGACGGGGTTTTTGTTGTCTTGTTTGTCCAGTAAAACGTCCCTAATAATTTCCCGCATTGGTGCTCCTGGTTTCACAAGACTGCATACTTTCAGATCGTAATGGTTTCGTAGTACCTCCGCCAGTCCGCGTCCGTGGCTATCTGAGTAGATATTTAACTCAGTGAGATTTCGTGAAGATTGATTATTTATTCTTGGAGACAAATATTTCACTTGGGCACAGATTTTCGCTTCGCTGGTATGCATTTTCTGTTGAAATTCATCGATCTCTGCGTGTTTTCTATGTGAGGCCTGTCTTTGTAGTTCATTAGTTAATGAACGTATTATTATTTTTGCTTCTTGCCGTTCGCTTTTATACTTTAATATATCAGGCTGTAGGTCTTCTTGTGTTAAGGCCTCATATTTACGTTTTAAAATGCCGATCTCAGTTAGCAACGTTGCAATCACTTCACTTTCGCATTCTGCACTGATCAATTTTTTTTCAATGTCGTCTACATAACATTCCCGACAAGCCCAGAATTTTTGTTTCGGATTAGCACTTGCACAATTGTAATGGTGTAAGGTTTTGCATTTAACACACATAATACCTTTCGCCGCTCGCTTGTTGCAGTAGCATTTGTCTGAGTATACACGATAATGTTCACCACGAGGTTGACCGGAAGACGATGTGGACGCTATACTCGCGATTGCGTTAACGAAATTTGTCGATTTTCCCATCCTTTCTTCTGATATTTTTACAATCATATGGCATGTAACACATTTCTCTTCACTGTAAATGTTTTGTTTCTTACATTTTGCACACTTTTTACCACTGTTTTTGTTCACATTTGCGGAGCTACCACACACTATATCTTCACTTTCCGCCATCTTACATACCGTAACATCTAGGGTCATCAGTCCCTTAGAACTTAGAATTACTTAAACCTAACTAACCTAACGACATCACACACATCCATATCCGAGGCAGGATTCGAACCTGCAACCGTAGTGGTCATGTGGTTTGAGACTGAAGCACCTAGAACCACTAGGCCACACCGGCCAGGTTATATGGGTATCGTTTTTTAAATAGAGGTCTAACCTTTGAGATACTGAACCTCTGTGGAAACACCATTTCGCTCAGTGACAAATAGGCAGTATGTACCAGGGTCTTTATAATCTGGTGGGCAACTTTTTTAATTAGTGACACAAGCACTTCATCCACACTTGTAGACATTTTTGGTTTTACTCTCTTTATCACCTTTAATACTTCATTTGTATTTGTGGGTGTTAACATCATAGTACTGTCTACTTTTGAAGCAGTTAATTTCTTGTGTTTGGTAAAGTTTTTGCTTAATGACACAGATAAACTTAAAAAATAGTTATTAATGTAATTTGCCAAAATTTCATCTTTTAATTCAATATTTTCACTATTTTAAAGTACTATTTCCTGATTAACAAGGCTCTTACCTGTTTCCCGTCACATTATTTCCTAAGTAGTTATTGATTTGTTGCCTGATTTTCTTATTAATCAATCATTACTTAGTAATTTTGCTTTTGTAATTACCTTTCAAAACATTTTGTGTTGTTTATTACATGTTCTTTCAGCTTAGGGTCAGTACAACGTTTAAGCGTTGAGTTAAGCATTTTCATTGTCCTGGAGGGTTTTCTAATACCTGTCTTAAAGCAGGAATTAGTATGTAAACACCCATATTAGTTTGTTCTGACAAGTTTTTTTAAGAAAACACATTTTTTAATATAAAGAGAGAAGAGAAAATATTACATGCAGCATTTGTGCTTGTTTGTAACAAGCCCATGATCGGTTAAGCAGTGTATTTACGAAATGACTGCAACTGTTAGAGGAGAAAATTCTTTTGTACATTTGATGTGACGCGTTTTTAATCACTAGGGCTGTGAGAATTTTAAGGATTAGTGCAGTGTGGTCGGATATTCCTTGGTTGGCATTATTTACATCTATATCTATGGCTCCTATATTTGCGAAGAAGTTACCTATGACACTT
Source organism: Schistocerca piceifrons (assembly GCF_021461385.2). Taxonomy (NCBI): domain Eukaryota; kingdom Metazoa; phylum Arthropoda; class Insecta; order Orthoptera; family Acrididae; genus Schistocerca; species Schistocerca piceifrons. The sequence goes on from NC_060149.1 coordinate 620,439,769, forward strand.
TCTGAAGAGCTTGTTGCTCTCATAGGGATAGTTACATGCAGATACAATTTGAAATTCTGTAGAACATTCAGGAACTGATCTTTAGATGTGCTTTCGGATAACAAGTTGGCATTAAAGTCTCCACTTATAAATATTGCTGTTTTTTTTATCATATAATATGTTGAGCAATGCCTCTAACTCATTTTTAAAAATTTTAGGATTACCACATGGTGATCTGTACACTGATATTATTATTAATTTACTCTTTTTCTTATTCAGATGTATTGCTGCATCCTCAAAATGTTTTTCTTCACTCATAGACTCAGCTAGAGAAAAGTTTTTAACTTTTACTCCATTTTCATTTTGCAAAGTCCACGCAAGTTACCAATCTCTACATGGGGTAAAAATGTAATCAAGATCTGACTGAAAATGTCTGCAGTTTTGTCAGTCAATACTTCATTATAAATAACTACATCGTATGTAAAAAGTGTGTGGGTACTGTTAACAACGTCATTGGTATGCAGCATGAACCGCAAGGGTCTCAACAGATTTCCCTGGGGCACCCTCTTCAGTTACTTATACATCTGCCAATGTCTCTCCATCGAAGATTGTGCGTCCCCCTTGCAAAGAAATAATCAATCTAGTCAAAAATTTCTCTTAATACTCTTGCGATCATACTTTCAATAGTAAGAGTGTGCGTGGTACTGACTCAAATGCTTCTTGTAAATCAAAAAATACTGCGTCTAACTGACTTTACTTCATCTACGTCTTTGAGGATGTCATTTTGGGGGTGGACCTGTAGCTACCAAATAGCCTCTTCGAATATTTGATTTACAGATAAAAAGGAATAAGAACGCAAATTTTAGGATGAGACATTAATTACAAATAACATGATGTTGACAATGTTGGTAAGGTACGTTCTTCTCACTGACAAAGATGGGAGATTGTGCTACATGTATGTAGGGAATTTTGATACAAAAGGAATTAGAGCAAATGTTATATGTAAAAGAACAGGAAGAAGATGGGGTTGTTGACAAATGGGTAGAGGAAAGGTACCTATTATGCGATAGTTCCCTAATATGAGACACCCCAACTGTGCTTATGTTAGAGGTTGCACTCTGGTGGAGAGTTTCTTAACCACGTCTATTGCGTGCCAGACGACGACACAGCGAGTAGGACGCCATAGTTGAGCCGGACACAGTACGTAGACGCTGATACAAAATTTCTTGTGTTTGGAGTTTTTGCGACATCGGTGTTAAGACAATATTTCAGCTTAAAGGTGAGTGGATATTACTGTACTCTTTTATTGTTGTTATTTGCGACGGTATTACCTATAATTATTGACAATTAGGTTCATTTTTCAACAAACGTTGTTAACAAGTGCGTGATTCTTTGTGTAAGATGGCGAAAATCCTAATATGCGATAGTATGGGGATCCAAATATGCGACAGTGTCGCACGATACGATACCTATCGCATATTGAGGGAACATTATTCCCACACAAACAATCTCGATGTGTTAGATAAAGTACGTGACAACAATGTTCATATCGTATGTTTGTCACTTCACTCAACGCATAAAATGCAGCCACTTGACGTCGGATTTATGGGGCCTTTGAAAACCTACTATGCCCAAGAGATAGAAACGTGGTTGGCTAGTAACCCAGGTCGTGTTATCAACCCATTATTAATAGCCAGGTTATTTGGGGCAGCTTACAACCGAACAGCAGCAATGGAAGCATCTGTGAATGCCTTCAGAAAAACAGGTCTCATCACATGCAACAGAAACATCTTTAGGGAACATGAATTTTCAATTCATCGCCATGCTGACTCTCTTCAAGAAAGAGAAGCCAAAAAACGAAAATCAAACTACTGATGGTAATGGTCAAGCTTTCAGCCTGGCAGACATCAGACCTCTCCCACACATCGCAAAACCACCTGGAGACAGTGAAATAAGTCAAATATCGCGTTCGTGCTCTGCTGCGTTACTAACTTCAACTCCTTATGTGAAGTAATTGCAAGAATTTAAACAGAAGAAATCAGAGGCTGAAGCTAAGAAAGTAGCCAGAAAGTTATTTGGGGAGAAGAGTGGAAAACCTTCAAATCATAGACCTAAAGCAGAAGAAACGTCTAGTGCCCCGGCATACGATGTCCATCTTGATGACAGCGGCGATTCAGACAGCAGTGATGACGGTGACGCAGAGTGTCTGTTCTGTACTGGGCACTTTTCTGAAGACAAACATGGGGAGAAATGGGCACAGTGCACGAAATGTTGTCGCTGGGCTCATGAAGAGTGCGGTGTCACAGAAGACAATATTGTTTGCCCTGCATGAAATGAGTGAAGGATAACAGAAATGAATGAAAATATAAAAATTGTATATTCATATGTCATTATTCTGTAATAAAATAATTAAAGCAAAGTATTATTACTGTCTCCTATTAGGAAACCTTGATGTCATTTCTACGAAAGGCCTTGTTTGTAAAGATTTAATAACTACTCCGAAAGATTGTTTATTATTGCAAATACGATAATTGTATGATAAAATTAAATAATGAAAGATATTATTACCATCATAAAAAATACAATTGCACTTACTTTTAGGTCTTTCAAATGGTTTTACAAAAGTGTGTCTCATATTAGGCACCTTTCCTCTATTAGTAGATGGTAAGACTTTAATTAGATATGAAGAGAGTTAGTTGGAGGCTTCATTTGAGAGAATACAAATGTGGTAGCATACAGTAGGTACTACTGGTATGTTACAGGGATTATCTAATGGACGTGGAAATGGAAGCAGCTGAATTTGACTTGAGAAAGGATGTAGAGTGTATGTAAATGAAAGGAACGTAATATGTGCTGTCATAAGCTTAGCAGCAGACCTGGGTTCTCATATAAAGGGAATACAATGGGGTGCTGGAACCAAGCTGGTTGAAGGCCAAGCAGCTACCTCAGGCACCAAGCTCAGAGCGGCACCACAACTGTTAGTTTTCTGTACAGGGCATACCACAATTAGCAGCGGCTGCTTGGGGCGCCAAGCTGAAGGAGCCCCCAAGTGCAAAATTTGTGAACACTGCTTATTATAATTAGTAACAGAAACTGACGTGGGACATGGGTGAAAATGTACAATGGAAAATGGAGAACGTGCTTGGGGACGCCAAACGATAAGGCGCTTGTGTGAAAAAAGTTTTCTAACTGGCCCTGATTGGCACTCAACGTTAATGGTGACTTTGGGCAGAAGCTGCTGGGCCAGGTGTTTGAGGAGATGTAGGAACTGTACAACTGTGGGAGAATGGGATCCTGACTAAGACAACGGAGGATTCTTATCAGAATTAAACACGGCATATTCCCTGAGTACATGTTACAAGGAAATACGACACAAGAGTCTTCGTTGTTATAACAAGTGACAATGTTCGCAGACAAACGTTTCGAAAAACTAATTGAAAGGAGTTCGAAGCGTGATTCCCAAGAACTGCAAGTACAAGCCAGCTACTTTTGCTAATCCTAAGCTGTGTGGCCTCAAGTTAAGCACAGTTCCCCATGTTTTCGCGCTTGGATCCACCCTGAGCATTGACATGCAATTTCCCTGCACTCTGCTTATCTTAACCACTCACAGACTGCTAGATACATCTTTTGGTAACATGACAAAAAAAAGGTTTCTTTCAATATTTCGATATGTAAAAAGTTATAATTAGCAAAAATATGTCAAAATAGTCGCCCATTTGTGTAACATGATGAGGTTTTAATTTCCTTTTGATACGTTGGTCCCTTTGCTGTTTGTTAGATCCGTTGCCTAACTCATACATGTGCTGTCGATTTATAACTATAATCAGTTACATGTCAGACTCAGCTTTAAATACCCTGTAGGCTTGTTATGAATGATGACGTATTTTTCTGAAACATTGTGCTCTTGTTTACAGATATACTGTGTAGTTGACCCATGTGTAACCTATGCATAGCCTCAGTTTGAGTAACTGATGCTGCTGACTTTCTTTTTAACTGCTGTTTGTACCACTCATTATGGAGTAATTACTTTTCCTCTTTCACAGGTGATATTTCACGTGGTAGCGTGTGTTTTAACTACTAATGATACGATGTTGTGCGTACTGCAGGGACTGGCAAGTGAGTATAGAACCTCTAAATTAAAATTAAAGATTCTCGGTTCTGTTTTGTACTAATCTGTATTATTATCATTATTATTATTAATATCGTTGTTATTAATATTAGTATTAGGCTTAATATTATTATGATGTATTGATATTATCTGCCCCAATAGAAACTTCATGCCCACAGTGCTGAATCAAATGTCAGCACTTCAGGAGCATTGCTAAAATTTTGGGTTTCTACAGCTGAGATACTTCCTGCGTCCTTAAAGAAATCTTTAAAAACAGAGAATGCATTTACTCTGTGTGGGACAGAACCCCGTGAATGCGGTTGAGAAGCACGGTGGAGTTTACAGAGTGAGATCTTATGGATGTGGCTGAGAAGTATAGAATAAGATTACAGGGTAGAGGATGACATGGCTGTGGTTTGCAGAGGAGGCAATATATCTGATAACATGGGTGTATGTCTTCACCATTTTTGTGACGAGAAACTGGGAGTCTTTTCTGTACCTACAGATAGGCTGTACGGTATGCGGAAATATATAGTTGCCAAGGTATGTGGCGCTACATGCTTAGCAGTAGCTCGAATTCATTAATGAAACGGCAAACTATGGAATCTTCTGCTAACATTTACGGGGTACATCAATTTCTGGAGTTGGCCTATGACTTTAAGGAAGAGTAAAGGACAAGTGTTGCACAGGGGTGGACTGAAGTGGATACATGGCCAGAGAGAATGACCATCAATAACTTGCACAATGAGATCTAACAAAAACTGACAGAAGTATGGATATATACAATACGGTTGCTATAAGTGTGAATTTCAGCTGAAGTATATAAGCCCTTTATCTTTTTTGTTTTGGATTATCAGAGTTAGTAGTCTTGGTCTAATTTGAGTTTTTTTCTGAACACTTTGTGTGTTGGATTCCTGGTTAATATTAGTTCTAAAATTCGTACCATATACACTTACGGAAAAAAATCGCAATCGCAAGAAGGAGATGTGTGACATAAACTAAAGTTGGTAGGCATGTCTGTATATCTGAAAGACGACGTCTATTCAGATTTCGCCTCAGTTGCGTAAGAGTGGCTCTAGTAGCGCCACTATGAGGATGCAGATCAGATTTGCTTAAATGCATCCTGTAACTGTCGTGAGCGTTAGTTACGTTTGATATTGGACGTGGTGAGTTGATATCAGTCAAGAATGCCGTTAAGGCGACAAAGACGCCATTATCAACACCTCGCTGAGTTTGAACAAGGTTGTGTAGTAGGGCTCCCGAGAAGATGGATGTTCCTCTTGAGATACTGCAGAAAGACTTGACAGGAACGTAGCCATTGTACATGATTGCCAGTAGCGATGCTTATGAGAGTGTGCAGTCACAAGAACCCTGGGCTCCAGACAGCCACGTGGCATTACCAAGAGGAAAGACCATTATGTCCGATGTACGGCTTTCGTGCATCGAACTGCGTTTGCAGCAGCAATCTGAGCACCACGCTGGCACTACAAACTTTTGTAAATCGATTACTTCAAGAAAATCTCCGAGCCAGAAGCCCGTTAGCGCGCATACCACTGATGCCAATGCACCGTCGTTTGCGACTTCAGTGGCGTCAAGCGAGAGCCCAGTGGGGGACAGGGTAAAGGGCTGTTGTGAAAGCTGGTTCTGTCTCAGTGTCAGTGATGGGCATATGTTGGTTAGCGGGCCATTTGTAGGTTTGCAACCAACATGTCTGAGTGCTAGACACACTGGACATACACCTCGAGTTATGGTTTGGGATGCGATTTCGTATAACAACAGGAGCACTCTCGTGCCTATCCCACGCACCCCGACTATAAATTTGTGCGTCAGACTGGTGATTCGAGTTGTTGTGCTGTTTTCCAACAGGATAAAGCTCGTCCACATACCGCTGTGGTAAACGAACATTCTCTACAGAGTGTCGATATGTTGCCTTGGCCTGCTCGATCACCAGATATGTCTCCAATCGAGCTCGTACGGGACGTGATTAGACGACAACTCCATTGTCATCCACAAACAGCATCAACCGTCCCTGCATTGAGTAAGTCCAACTGCAATGGAACTCCATTCCAGAAACTGACATCTGGCACATGTACAACACAACGAAAGCACGTTTTCACGCTTGCATTCAACATCTGGCAGTTATACCAGTTATTAATGTACTAGCATTTCACATTTTCAGTGGCTTATCCCGCTCTTACACTAACCTCTGATCTTGCTGTGTTAATCACTTAAATACGTTATCTAGAAAAAGTATCTCCAAATTTTCTCTACTTTAATTATTTTTGCTGTTGCGATTTTTTTCCTGCAATTTATTTTAATGTATTAGTTAATCGGATGGAATGGTTGAATGTGGTTTAGTGGAAATCAGAGAAGTAAGATGACTCGTTTTCTGTTGAACACCAGAGGGCAAGGAAGGCTATGCATCAGTGTAATTGGGAAGGTAGACTGCAGAGAATATCAGCAGTTACTAGGGCATGTATCCTGTGTAAAGAAGGGATCCTCGGTGCAGTCCTGGTGATGGATGGAAGATACTGGATTGGGTAGGAGTTTTAGTAGTATAAGAGTGGGTGGAAGCTACTGGTTGTGGTAGTAGTTTTAATAAGATAGGAAAGGCGAAGAAATATGTAAGAGGCAATTAAGCCGAAATATGTGATTGGACGTATGTACGTTTGGAGTTTAAGTAGAATATGAGAGTTCTTTAGACGATTTATTTTTTCTCTGTAGTTGTTTAAGAATGGGTGCGGTAGGAAAGGAGTCTTAATTTGTGCTTCACAGTTCTGTATGTAAATATATGATAGTCCGTTCCCCCATTTGAAAACGTTGCACCCTAAACACAGATACTGTCCCCTTTGAATACATTATCTCCCATACGTTCCTTGGATGATTACAGGTTCCGGCTTCTCACCGAATCGGAATATTTCTGCTGTTACTTTGAGAAATAAACCAGGATTGCTCTGTAGTTCAACGACTTGCTTGTGTACCCTCTAAGTCGTACACACGTGGTTTAATGCCTCGCATACATAAAGCCATCTTGAAACTTTCTGTATTCAGTACTTAATGTTCCCGACTTCAGTTAGTTGCATCAATAGAGGCCTGTAGTTTCGGTGAGGGATAAGAGTTATCGGCGCGCGTCGAGAATCTTGATTGTCTAAACCTGAACCTTGTTGATACTGGACCTTTGCTTAGTAATTAATTGTACTGCGTGTGTCTCCTTAGAATGGTGCCTGTAGCCATGAGAGTAAGTCGACTCTCTTAGCTGCATATTCATACTCCTCCTGCAGCAACATGTATCCTATTCTCAAACATACAGTTGTTTACTATGGAGAAATGACGTAATATAATGGAAGATGGGCTAGTTTTCAGGTTGGAGTCTTTTCAAAAAATACTATTACAACACTTCAGCCTAATTTCATTTCAACAGTTTGTAGCTATTGTTGTTTTTATGATTTTTGCCTAGTTTATGGAAACCACTGTATCATGTTGCCCTGCTCGGTTGCTATACACGATTTGTCTTTCTCTTTAACGAATATATTACGTATTTTATGCTATCCATTTCAGGGCATACTACCTTCCAATTTATTTAAAAAATCTTTATCTACAGTGATACTCGAAAAGTCACTATGTGGCTCAAGAAGTAGTGTTATTATAATTATTTAAATAATTTGAAGCGTCACTTTGTATGACCTGCTTTCTTGTTTCCTTCAGGAAGCCATTTAATACATGTTTCTGGAGTGACAACAGGAGTGATACATGTGTTAACTGAATAATTTTTGTAGTGCTTTTAGGCGGAGTACAAACATACAAATAAGTTTTAACTTAAAGGATATCGAAATTTGTTGTTGCTGTGCTCTTCAGAAAGAAGACTACCCTGATGTGTCTCTCAACGTCAGTTTAAACCGTTAATCTGTGCATGACTGCTGTGACCTACACCTACATCCACTTGAAAATGTCTACTGTAGGGAAGCTTTGTTATTCTCCTGCAATTTTTACATCGTACACTTCCATAAAAATTTCTTGCTGCATCAACATTTGCCATACGTACAGAGGGCGGAAAAATACGCAAAATAACGCATTACCATTTCTAATACCGTTTAGGAAAATCTTAGTCATTAAGAAAACTTCCAGTCGTCTCAGAATGGATCAATACGGATCCTGTATGGTTTTCAAGCGAATATTATACAATTCTTCCTGCAAAATAATAGCAAGTACAGGTAATGTTGGAGATGAATAGCGATTACGTACCCTTCTCCCCAAACTACGGCACAAAGGCTCAATAATATTCCGATCTGATGACTGTGGTGCCCAGCGGGTTGTGACAATCCTTCCTCGTTGTTGGCACCTGTCCTGGACGATGCGAGCTGTGTGAACTGCGGCCCTGTCATCTTCGAACACAGCATCTCAATTTGGGAAAATCCTTGGCAGAGAAACCATTGAGTCTATGAAACATCATAACATGGTTGCCAAAATCATCATGAACCCCAGTATGTTTCACTCTTGGGGTGAAAACTCAGCCAGAAGTTGTAAACAGTGTGAAACAAGACACATCCGACCAAATGACTGCCTTCAGTTGCTTCATAGTCCAGGTTTGATGGCTTCAGCACCACGTTTTACTGTTACAGGCGTTTGCTTGTCTGGTATGTGATTTTTGGAAGAAAGCTTGCCTACAGTTCCAAACTGATTGAGCTCCCTGTCTGTTTCCTTGGTGGTGACAGTCTTCACGGGTGCGACATTCAGTTCTGCAGTGACTTTTGCATCTGTTCGTCCTCTTACTTTTCGTCACTATCCTCTTCAATGGCCGTCTATCAAGATTACTCAACATACACTCCCGTCCCCGTTATTAGTTAGAAGACGATATTTTTTCGCTTTTCCAGTAAGCAGCATAAATCCACGATATGGAACCTCTTGAAACACCGAACACTTAGGCTACATTGGTTATGGACCCACCCACATGAGAGTACCAACAGTTTACCTACGTTCAAATTGACATATCTCCGACATAATGCACTCACAACTACACAAACACCGCTCTGACCACGACTGGCACTTGAAACGTACGGTAGTGAAGACATTGTTCATGTGCCGTTCGTGGTCAAATACATCAGAGCTACCTGCAGGATTCGCTAGCAACTGCATTTACGTTCAAGCATGAATTTCTCGCGGTGTTTCCATATTGTTTCCCAATCTTTTTACCTATCCCTTCTTTTAGTCAAGTAGCGTCATAAATGTCTGTTTCCGCTGATTCGATTCTGTACTTGTACATTATTCTAGATACCCCACTGATTTTCATCATTCTACTATAGCACCACATTTCTAATGCTTCTGTTCTCTTCCTGAAGTTGTCGTCCATGTTTCAGTTCCATATAAGACTATGCTCCACACAATTACTTTTAAAAAACATATTCAAACACTTTTTTTTTCAATTTGAAAATATTCTTCTTCCTTAGATACGCCACTCTTCCTACTGTCAGTCTGGTCTTTACGATTATCATCATCTGTTATTTTGCTGCCTAAACAACAAAACTCTGTTACTGCTCTTTGAGCCTAATGTCCTAACATAGTGGACTCGGCATCAACTGATTTAATTCTAGTACACACCACTACCTTGATCTATTTTAGTTAATATTGATCTTCAGACCTCTATTTAAGACTTCATCAATTCCATTGAACTGATCTTCTGAGTCCATTGCCGTCTCGACACTATCACAACATCATTGGCAAACCTTAGAGTTGTTATTTTTTCCTCCTGAACTTTAGTTCTATTTCCAAATTTCTCCTCTCTGTGCAAGGAGTGCATAGCGTAGAAATTGGTTACAACCTTGTATCATTCCCCGTTCAGATATATCTCCTTTTCATATCTTTCAGTTCTTTGACTGGTGTCTGGTATTTGTAGAAACAGCACATGACTTTTCATAACTGCATTTTAGCGTTAATAACTTCAGAATTTCAAAGAGTGTAGTCATTTAAACACTGCCAAAAGCTTGTTTTTAAATCTACAAACGCTGCAGAGGAGGACGGATAAGAAAGATACAGAGGTTGAGAGCGTTCCAGCAAAGCCGGGCCTTCTGAACAGATCACGAGCAATGCGTCCACACGCAACACTTCATTCTGGTGTCTGTATTATTCTCCTTTTCCCTAGACCACTTTACTCTCATAAGAGTCCTTCATGAGCAGCTTTTACAGATGTTCATCTGTATTACGTTATCGTATATCTCTTTTTATCATGTTACTATCTAACTTAGTATGACGTTGTTAATTGTTTCGTTGGTGTTAGTTTTGCATTTACTGTGTTTGTCGGTACTTTCTTTTTTAACAGGTCTTTTAGGGTTGAGTATTTAAGCACAGTGTTTTTCCGAGGTATCTTTGTTGTACACCAACTTATGCTATCTTAAATGTATACACACATGTTCCTGAAAAACTACGTTATACAAGCTATTTTAGGTATAATTTTCACTATCACTGCTGTTTAACTCGATCTTTCTTAATCTGCATATTACCTACATTTCTTCACTGTCTTTGGTGTCTTTCCTTTGTCTGCATTCTCTCTGCAGTTCCACTTGTATATTGCCTTCAATTGGGTTGAATCTGTTCATTTTCCTCGCTCATGTATTGGTGAAGGTAGTCCATCTTGTGCTACCAGTTGCTCGGGCTCTCCTATCTGTTTGTGCAGTAGAGAACTGTGATTCTGGAGATCTGTGTCTCCGCAACCACATTCAGTCTGTTCCTTGAGATTCAGGAGACAAATGTGTGTGATTATAAGGGCTAAATCCATTTAAGAAATGGACTGTACCCAAGTTATATCCTAATGTTTAAGTGGTGGGAAGTACCTGAGCAAGTACTAAATTTCTCTTCCGTCTTGTTAAATTCAGAGAAGAAATTTAATTGGTCAACTGGTACTTTTCCGTGTGCATCCTCATTTTTTCGATGTAATCACAGAGGTTCATGTATGATATATGCTGAAAGCGTTGTTAATAAAACTTCTGTATTTAAACTAGACTGAACTGCATGTGACTGCTTTAGTCTTTAATAAAACTTGCATCTGACTGCGTATTTAACTGAACTGAACTTTATCCGATTGCATGAAAATATTGTTGGAAAATTAATACTCAAAATACACATCTGACTGCATGAAAGTTTAGATGTAAAAATAAATGAAAGTCACCAACCTGCATCTGACTGCGTCTGTGGACTTAGCTCGTGTACTCCTTCCCATTTAGCCAATAATAAAACATATATTCAACTCAGCCGTAGTGCAATGGCATAAAATTGTCATTCTAGATAACTTTACTCATTTTGGCCCTGTTTGTTACTTAATAAAAATTCTGTCCTGATCTGAATAATTTGCCAACTGTGCAATGGCATATAGATTATTTTACTCTGATAAATGAAATTATTAGCTTTACTCATGAGAACTTTACTTTAATGTACCTTTTGGTTCAATGCAAGCACAGGATGCGGAGAACGACATAAGGTGTGAGATGAAACTCTAATTTTATCTAAAAAATATTTACTGTTCAAACTTTTAAGGCACATGTGAAAAACTAAAAAAAAACTTCTATATCATGGATTTACGAGAAAGTTTCACAAAACGCTTATTGCATCAACAGTGGGATTTCTATCTAGCTTTTAGACATTATTTAACCAAAGAAAACCTATTTTATTAATTATTCTTTCTAGTTTCCCCAGGTATGTGCCGAGTTTCGCTCAATATATAGCTTAAGGCGGGTCCACACTGAGCGCCAAGCCGTGCTGCGCCGCGCTGCTACACCTCGCGCACAGAGAGGAGTGCGCCGTCCGCGCCCCGCCGCTCCGAGGCGCGCACTGTGTTCCAGTTGGGGCGCGCGCGTGGTCTGAGGATGGAGCGAGCCGAAGCCCCGTCTAAACTGAGCGCGCGCAAACGCGCCACTTCCTTTGATGTACCGACAACAGCCGGAAAACTGCGCGGTGCGGCGCGGCACGACGCGGCGCAGCGGATCGCCGTCCACACTGGTCGCGCAGAGCCGCGCAAGGCCGTTTTGCGCAGCGCGCTCAGTGTGGACCCGCCTTTAATATGTGCGTAGCGCCAATTCTTACTTTGATGCTGTCATGACCCGGCTGCCTCCTGCAGGCATCTAGCTCCGACTCGAAACACGTCTGCTGTCTCTGCGCATCTCCTCACCACTACTCAAACTTCTACCGCGTGCACCTAGCTCTGTTAGCTGTTAAAGATCTTACTACTCGAAGATGTACTACTCGTCCAACCTTGCGGTTGGGAACTATCGACATTTTTCACTGGCTCTATCCTGATCGAATCTCAGCACATACCTTTCAATGCATACGTGATGTACTAAATACTCTCGAAAGATTATAGTAGGTACAAACTCGTCGTCATCTGCAACTCCATTCTGAGTATGCATAACGTCTTCCTGCATAGAATGAACGTTTCAGCTCATATTATCGATGAGTTTCCGATGACTGAACAGACCAATCTTGGCGTAAAACATGAGTACACACAAATCGCACAGAATGACTGGAAGAGGGTGGGGTTGCAATTGACGGAGCTTTCTTGCTTGTCGCTTGGCCTCATCATATCTGCGGTGTTTCCTTTCAAACAGGTTGACAGAGATGGATGTAGTATTCCTCCACAGTAAGCCGTCCACAGCACATTCTTTCCATGTTTGCACATTTGTAGCAGTCGTTTTCATAATGTGTTTCAGCTGGTCCTTACAGCGGTTAAAAGGTCTACTGGCAGAGGAGATTTCACCATAAAGGATGTGTTGGGGAAGCCTGGTATCACTCAAGCAATGAAAATGGCCAAACCATCTCAGTTGCTTAGCGATGATTGTTGCCTCAATGCCGTTTACATGCTTTTCCTCGAGAACCGTACTGTTGGTTACATGGTTTATCCCATTTGATGTTTAAGACGTATCTAATTCGTAGAAGCACTCAAGTTTTTGGCGATAGAGCACCAAGATTCACAGCCATATGTGAATCTGAAAATGACAACAGCTTTTTACACCATGAGATCGGTGTGTAACATATTTAAAATTTCACATGGGAGTTCTTTTCTAAACAATCGACATATAAAATAATATATTCTACATAACCCTGTCTTCGACATGAAAAATATCTCTACAACCGTATGCAACCACATAATTAATAGGTAATTATTTCGAATACGAAAGAGCAATGTATATGTACAGTATGCAAGAGTCTCCTTTAGGAATCTTGTCATCTACTGGTTGTCCACATGCTTTTACACGAGAATAACAATAGTTAGCAATGAGCATTGTTAGCATATAAGGTCATTTGGTCCATGTCCATGTCCATGTCCAGTAATTACCAGATGTGCAGAAAATTATCATCCCTCTTTCATTCAACAGAGTCGAATAACTTGTATTGTTTTGCTTGTTTGGTCCCACAGCATGGGAACTGTGCATTTCTGGGCACGAATTCCTATTCAGAATGATACATACTCGTTATCACTGGGAGCCATTAATGTGTTTATTGGGAATTAGAAACGCTCTGTATATGCGAGCGTCATATTACGTTATACGATCTGCATAGTCAGCTTTTCGAAATTTTAAAAACAGCTCATCACACAATACATTGCGTGTTTATTAACAAGGACATATGATGTAGTTTCAGAAGCCTTACCTTCAAATAGATCCATTGTAGACGACACTACTTTAGAGTGAAAAATTTTATTTATACATACAAACTAGGTGCATACCCAGTGTAGCCGAGGTATGTATTTATTCCAATGCTACTAGTCTGTTTTGTGCTTCCCACTCTCTCTGTCCGTTTTTTTCTCCCTCCTATCTGTCCACCTCCTCTACATCCACTCTTTGTCCAACTCCTCCTGCCCCTATTTGTCCGTCTGTTACTCCACATTTCTCTGTATCCAGCTGCTCCTTCTCTCTCTCTCTGACTATTTGCTCCTTCCACCTCTGTCCATCTATTCTTCCCCACTCTGCACACCTTCTCCTCCCCCCTCTAATTCCTCCTATCGCACCTACGACCTCCCAACCCCTTATACATCCTTCTCCTCCTGATTCCTTTCTCTGCCCATCTCCTCCTCCCCTTCTCTCTATCCACCTCCTCCTCTTTCTTTTTCCTGTCGATCTCCTTTTCCCTCTCCACCTGGTCCACAGATCGTGGTCTATTGGCTAGCGTTACTGCCTCTGGATCACGGGTTCCTGGGCTCGATTCCTAGCTGAGTTGGGGAATTTCTCTGCCCAGGGACTGGATGTTTCTGTTGTCTTCATCATTTCATCATCATCATCATCATTCTTGACACTGACCATATTGGACTTTGTAAAAAAATGGACTGTGTAAAAATTGGGACTTTGTAAGGGCGCTGATGACCATGCAACTGAGTGACCCACAAATCAAACATCACCATCACTGTCTCCAACTCCATATATGTATCCATTTCTATTTGATTCTTCCCTATCTCTTTCTATCCACCCCTTCCTCCTCCCCTCTCTCTCCACTTTATCACCCCACCTCCCAAGGAAAGAGGTTGCTGGTTCGTACCCCCACAGTATTTCTTTCCAGAAAGTAAGTAATGTGTGTACGAAGTATGTTTGAAATCGATCCAGGATTTTAGAAGTAGATCCTTACTCGAAGCTTTGACAACATGCATAATTGTGACATATATTTCACATATTTAACCCATATCTGTAGCAAATTTCGCCCTGTAGATTCGTTTTCACACAGCTCAATGTTAATGACGTCATATCTCATGAACTGTGTGTTGTACAGTGATATATTTTTGCATATACATACAGTGTATATGTGATTACTGTCTACAAAATGTATTGCGAATGACGATATTGTCTATAAGTAATAAATTAAAAGGTAATATCTGATGCGGCAGCTTTACTGCATGAAAAGAAAAAACTTAGTAAGAGATAAAGTATTTTCCTTTCATCATTTTATATGGAAGGGAGGCTACTTTTTCATCTTGCACCCATCCATTTGAGAGGTAGGTGGTTCTTACACACATAGTGGTTCATTCCAGACAGAAGTGATGTGTATACAAGGTTTGGTTGAAACCGTTCCAGTAGTGTAGGAGAAGATGTCCATACATACGTACACATTTATAATAAGTATGGATATGTATGTTAAATAATAAGCATCCCTATTAGGCGCGCAACCTACGAGAATTGGCAACACCAATTTCGTGTACGCGATGTTTGAATAAGTTTAAGATGGCGACCATTAAAGGTGTACAATTCGTAAGCTCCGCTTTTAACGAAAGAAATGCGTATTTAAGTGTTCCCTGTGTGAGAAATATAGACTGCTGTTTATGATAATCTGCGTGTGCAGTGCCATATTTTAATAAAAAACGCTGAAAGTCAAGATGAATTACTGGATAAACCACATGTAAGTATAAGGAACTCGTATCAACTTGCAAAAAGTGTCTCCTTGCAGCGAAATATTGAAGAAATCCGTTGTGAAATAGCTACAAAAGAAAAAAATAATCAATACTCTGTGTGACGACATAATTCAGCTGCAAAAGAACTTGGTTTATTTGGAGTATTCAAACTGTACAAATATTTTACAAGCTTTACCGGTAACAAGCAAGAGTTATTATGATGATCATTTTAGGCATAAAAAGTGCACTCGCCCATTTCAAAGTGAAACAGTGTTTCAAGTTACCGATACACGAATAAACATTCACAGTGACTTAGAGACTATCAAAACTGCAGAAGATAAGTGTACAAATGAAACTACAAACACTAGTGAGTCAACAGAAGTGACAAGAATGATAGCAAAGCAATCTTTTGATGTAAATTTTCATTCGGATAGTCACGGACGCGGACTCGCGAAAGTTCTACGTTCGGATTATGGTGTTAACTCTTGTAGCTATGTTAAATCTGTCACAAATAATATAAAAGCTGGAACTTCACGAAATGCTAATGAGTTTACAGTAATAATGGGAGGTGACAATGATGTCTACAAGAATGAATTATCTCGTTCTGTTCTTAACTTAAAGTTAGTGTTGTGGAACCTCACAGACACGACCTTATAAATGAGTTGTGTGTTAATAAAGAAATCAATGAAGCAAACACACAGTTTGAGAAGCTCTGTACAACGCATCAAAACACCCAGGCCTTGCCTCTGAACTATCTGGAGAGAAAATGCTTTACCAGACATGGACTTCACCTTAACAGTAAGGGCAAGAAACTTCTCAGTTATAAAATTATGGAATTGTTGGTTGCAGCTCACAGATGTAATATTAATAACGTGTTGATAGCAGGAGAACTACGTTTAGCTTGCCAGCCACAAACAATAGCTTGTCAAACCTTACCAACTGTAGCAGCAGAATCGACACTATCTACTGATAGAACACAGATGTCACCAACACCAACAGCAACGTTACCGTCCCTAGAAACAACAGGAATAACAGGAGAAGCATTATTGTCACCCCAACAAACATCACAACTACTATTACCAGAGTCAGTTGTTATGCCAGCATCTCCAGTGACAGAAGAATCAGCCTCCACAACTTCGGTAGAAGAAGAAACTATAGCAATAGCAGCACCAATAGAAGACTCCTGTGCCCCACCATCAACATCTCAACAGGTCACAACCACAGTCTTCAAGGTCCTATCTCCAGCATCACCTGAAGGAACAGAAAAAGAAGAGATGAACAATGAGACACTTTATTCAAAGTTTCTACCGTCCACTGAAATGTCTGCTTCCATATATCCAAGAAAAAGCCATAGAAGTAGAAGACCTGCTGTTCACAAAGACTATTTTTTATGGGATCAGCACTGCGTCAAGAAACAGAGGAAAGCACAAGTCAAACCGTAAGTAATGTGTGCACAAGCAGGTCCCTTAACAGAGAACCGGTCAGTAAATCAAGTATCAATCCTGATGTATTGAGAGATTCTAATTTAACACCCATAAACTGCAACTTTAAATCTGTATTGAAAGATAAGTTCTGTATATCCCACCAAAATATCATGAGCATTAGACAAAAATTGGAGCTTTTGGGTCTCATGTTAAATGAAAACAAACTTCATATATTGCGCTTTACAGAACACCATGTAAGGTCTGCCATGCTGATGCCCTATCTGGAAGGTTATATTTTAGCTGATAGTTACTGTAGATCAAACAGAGAGAAAGGTGGATCTGTAATTTATATCAAAGAGGATATACCTCATAAATCACTTGACTTAAGTGCGTATTGTGAAGATTTTAATTTTGATGCATGTGGATCTGAAATTTTTGCTAATAATAAGTCTATTATAGTGGTAACAATTTATAGGGCTCCTGCAGGGAAAATCTGTATTTTCTTAAAACAGCTTGAATCAGTTTTGGTAAAAATATATTCAAAGGCTAAGCAGTTAGTCATTATGGGTGACTTTAACGTAAACTTCCTTACAGGCAACACAAGTAGAAGAGAAGTGGAACATTTATTGGAACCCTTTAATTTAACTCCAATAGTTCAATTTCCTACCCAAGTGACAGATACCAGTGTAAGCCTTATTGACAACATCTTTATTGATAAGGTTAGTAGTAGTCTTAGTACTGTATGTCAAATTATTAATGGTCTGTCAGACCATGCTGGGCAGTTGCTAACTCTTAATGACTTATGTACTGGCACTAAAAAATATAAACCAGTTTTTAGGTCCTTCAGAACAATCAATGTGGACACTTTACAAAATTTCAATCAGCTGTTACAGCAGACTGACTGGAGCACAATATACAAAGAAAGTAATGTTAATATTAAATTCAACCTATTCACAGATGTATTCATGTTCCTCTTTGAAGCAGTATTTCACAAGAAAAGTATTAAAATTAACCCCCAGAATTGCATAATCAAACCCTGCATTACAAAAGAGATAAAATAAAAATGTAATACAAAACAATGGTTATATATGTCGCAAAGATGTTCTGAAGATCCTACAATAAAATAACACTACAAATTATATTGTAAAATCCTAAAAAGAATTATAAAGTGCTCCAAAACCTTACATACTAAAAGTGAAATAGACAACTCTAACAACAAAATAAAAACCATCTGGGATGTCATCAAAAGGGAGCTGGGATAAAAAGAGTAGAGTGTATCCAGCATAGAAATAAGACAGTGTGGTAATTTAATTAAAGAAACGAATGCAGTTGCAACAGTCTTAAATGAGCACTTTCTAACAGCTTCTGAGAAAACTGGCTGTACGGGTTCAGTCAACGAGGCTATGGACCTTCTGAAAGGATCTGCTCTGTGCAAAATTAATCAAATGCTCGTAGTCCCAGTTACAGTCAGTGAAATGAAAAGGATCATCATTAAAATGCAAACCAAAATGTCATCTGGCTTTGATAATATCTCCACTAAGGTACTTAAACATTGTCATAATGCCATTTGTGTAATACTTGGCCATATATTCAATGAATCCCTTTGACAAGGTATTGTCCCTGATACAATGAAGTATGCCGATGTGAAACCACTGTTCAAGAAGGGGGGAAAGACTGATGCTTCTAACTACCGCCCTATACCCCTTTTGACATGCTTCTCCAAAGTTCTCGAGAAACTGATTATAGGAGAATTGTAGAACAACTGAATTTACACAAGGCTCTCAGTTAACGCCAGTTTGGTTTCCAATCAGACCTGTCAACTGATGATGCCATATTCTCCTTTACTAATAATGTTCTAGCAGCACTGAACAATAAATAGGCTTCAGTTGGTACTTTTTTTTACTTTACCAAAGCCTTTGACTGTGTGAGCCATGAAATCTCCCTTTCGAAAGCAGCCTATTATGGTGTAACTGACACAGTGGGAATGTGGCTCAGATCATACCTGACTGACAGAAAGCAGAGGGTATTGCTGAATCATGAAGATGGCCTAATAGCTTCATCTGGCTGGGGAACAGTTAGTGTAGGCATGCGACAAGGTTCGGTGCTCGGCCCTTTGTTCTTCCTTATTTTTATTAATGACCTTGCTCACTGTTCTAAGGCTGTCATCAAATTTACTCTTTTCGCAGATCCGATACATCCTTTGTAATTGAAAAAACACCTAAAAATGATATTGCATCATCTGCCAACTTGGTGTTCCATGACCTCCATAAGTGGTTTAGATGCAACAGTCTAACTTTAAATCCAAAAAAAGCCTGTTCATACATTTCCATGGGTCTCACAAAGTTCAAGATGACATAATTTTTAGCTGTAATGATCAAGATATACATCAAGTTTATTCAACAAAAGTTTTAGGCCTCCACATTGACAATAAATTAAATTGGTCTTGCCATATTTTGCACTTGAAAAAAAGACTTAGTTCAAGAACATATGCTCTATGTATTATAGCAACAACTGCTAATAGTAATGCTGTTAAGGCTCCTTATTTTGGCTATTTCCGTTCATTGTTATCCTATGGCTTAATATTCTGAGGTAACAAATGAATGGCAAAGAAAGCATTTGTAGGTCAGAAAAGAGAAATTCGAATTATAAGTGGAGTTAACAGGAATCATTCATGCAGAAATCTTTTTAAAACACGCAAAATATTAACAATGACCTCACAATATATCCTATCCCTTATGTGATTTTCAGCTAAGAACCTACACATGTACAAAACCAATACTTCTTATCATGACTATGACACAAGAACAAAACATGACTTTCATGTTGACAGAAAAAACTTGAGTCTGGTACAAAAGGGAGTATACTACTGAAACATAAAGGTGTTTAATGCACTCCCATCTGACATAAAAAAGTCCTACCAGTCAAATGCCAAAATTTAAGAGTAAATTGTAATATCTGCTATTTCCACTTTGTAACGTAATACATCTTACACCAGTATGGGAATTCATGTTCCGGCAATTGGCACTGTCAAATTCCTGCTAATGTATAGTTTGTAATATGGAAAATTGTAATTTATTATTTTATCGTTGTATACCTCTGTTTCACTATAGAAACACCTTAAGCCTGTCACTATTAACAAACTTTGTTCCTTATACACTAATTGCAATTTACATTTGTTAGCATTTACAAGTAGGCTACTGTGTTAATTTATATTGTGACTTGTTCCATATCCATGCAGTTTTTTTGTATACTGGATCTACAGAAGACGAATAAATAAATAAATAAATACCTTATGTTCACTAGCTACCTGTTTCAAAAATCTCCCAAAGACCTACCCATTCAATTTGTCTCATAAGAGTGGCACATTTTTTCTTTCCTTATAATATGTCGCAGTAACACCTAGCTACTTAAACAATTTCATTGACTATAATCATGTTCCACTGATTCTATAGTGTAAGACAATTTCGAAAATTTGTTCATAATACATTGTCCCAGTAAGTGGTGCCAGTCACTAATCCTTTTACTAACTGTGCTGCGATTGACAACATTTCTTTTAAGAGATCAGTGCATAGCCTGCCAACGATCCCAGGCAGTTTGTTGAAGTTACCTGCAAAATCATATGTAAATATTGGGAAGAACTAACTGTTCCACACATCCTTCTGCTACGTCATACATTGCGTAGTGATTCGTTTTCGTTAGTGAATCACAATTTTTGTTGATATCCATTGTAATATAGGCAGCTTTAGTCTGACTGTTTTATTGTTTGACTCTTTCTATATAGAGTAGTTGCAGAGCGAATGTATAAGATAAATGAGGTATAAAATTAATGGGTTTTGTTTCAGTACTCGCCGCCATGGCATTTCTTTATTTTTATATGCACTGGGTTCGCATGTTACGCAGACCACCACGACAACCTGAGGACGAGATACCGCTAGAGGATCTAATGTAAGCAGAAAACTAACAGCTCTCAAAAAGCGCTAAGAGTTATGTACTACTTGAATCAAATCAACTATTTCTAGATTTGTGTGTAGTTAGTAGTATGTTTCGTTTAACTTCAGATAAAAAAAACAGCTTTTTTCACTGTCATTTTTGTGTGATTACTGTGCATACATGAAACCTTGGAGACTTAGTTGTGTTTCTTTATTACACTGTTATAAGATAATCCATTTAACTCATTTATCGGTGGTATTTTCCTTCTAAACGTTTGAAATAAAATAAAAGTGCAGTGAAGAATATATGAGATTCAAAGATTTCATTTATACCTATGGTCTAAGTTTTGCAATTGTCTACATTACTCCAAACATTATCATTATGTTCCGTAATAACGATATAAAATAATTTAGCTTTCGTTTCTATTTTACCTATCTGACACTTTTTTTATTTCAAAGCACCATTTATAGATCTATGGAACTTTTTTAAGGTTTTTTCGTAGTTTCTGCCTGGTCGGTTCAGGTTTATAACTCCATGGTAACACCAAGTACTCGAAAAGTATGGTAGGTGTCTTCAGTTCAATATGCATATGAGAAGAAATATCATTCAGAGTCAACATCGAACTTGAGCAATTTAAGGAAACCTCGGATATTCTAAATTGGTATTTGCGCTTCACTAATCTAACTGCATATTGAGGTGTACAATTACTGGAACAATCTCCTTCAGTTAACTGAAAAGCAGTTTTCAGCCACACCTATTTACGTAAAGTATGTATTCAATCAGTTCAACTGCACTTGTGGGAAACTGTGGCTCGTGAAAATAACACACACACACACACACACACACACACACACACACTGAGATTTGTCTTCTTAGGGAAAGAAGGAGTAAGGTGATTTTTTACGGAACAATCTACAAACACGTGACTAAATGTGGTAGCGGTCTGGGTTTCACACGATCGTCTTTTTCGAATCCCATGCTGATTCTTACAGAGTAGATTTCTGGTCTCCAGAAAAGTCATTGTACTCGAACATAATACGTGTTCCAAAATTCTACAACTGATCGACGTTAGAGATATAGGTTTATATATCTCCAAAATAACTAAAAGTACTCGCCATTTATGGCGAGACGTCTCTCTCACTCTGCAAGAACAATGAAGCACCAGAAATTAAAACTGCTGCATTTAAGCTATTAGTGTGACTCGTTAAAATGAATGCTTATCATAATATAAGCAAGACCTCTACGAAAGTTCTATTTCACGCACCTTGAAAGCATAATTTGGCATGGAATACACTTAACGCCTAACGTAAGACATTGAACGACCAACCTCCATTGCTTTAAATGCTAAACAAATGTCGCAACGTAAATTGATGTTATTCTCTTAAACGCACAGATATATAGAGGTAGATGTGGCAGATGGCATTCTCAAAATGTAGGGGGTCATAAGCGGGAATGACGTTAATGATGCTATCAATCTATGACGCTTCCTGAGCTGAAATATACAAGTAATAAAAGGCCCTCAATCACTTCGTTCGCAGGCCGGAGTGTCCAAGCGGTTCTAGGCGCTACAGTCTGGAACCATGCGACCGCTGCGGTCGCAGGTTCGAATTATGCCTCGGGCATGGATGTGTGTGATGTCCTTAGGTTAGTTAGATTTAAGTAGTTCTAAGTTCTAGTGAACTGATGACCTCAGAAGATAAGTCCCATAGTGCTCAGAGCCATTTGAAACATTTGAACCACATCGTTCGTGTTCGGACCTCCAATACGCAAAGCTTAAAGAAAGTGGTTGTAAATATTACGATGTATGGTACCTCAGCTTTGCAGTGTGACAGCATGACTGCCAGTTTGCAGAGACAGAAATATCATCGCTATAATACACAGAAAACAGAGACAAAATAAGGTGATTACATCAGGAATAGCAACGAGGAATTACCAACAACTGCGACGTGATGTAATTATATTCCACAACACTGTAGTCAAAAAGAAAGATACAACTTGTTATGTACCTGAACAGTTTTGCAGAGTGATCAAATACATAATGAATTCTGTAGTTGCGGCGCGTAGTAGCCGCGCAGTTTGAGGCGCCATGTTACGGATTGCGCGGCCCCTTCTGCCTGAGGCCCGAGTCCTCCCTCGGGCATGGGTATGTGTGTTGTTCTTAGCGTAAGTTAGTTTATGTTAGTGAAAGTAGTGTGTAAGTCTAGGGACCGATGACCTTAGCAGTTTGGTGCCTTAGGAATTCACACATACTTGAACATTTTCTGCGGTAGTTTCCAGGCTGGTAATACCACATTCTTTAGCCAAGGAAGACGTACTCACATGTCTTGATAATTTATAATATCTGTAAGGTAGCTACCAATAACGTTACACTGGCTTTGTGATTTGGTGTATATAATACATTATATAAGTTTTACTCTACAACTGGAGGTCATCCATGCTGAACGGTCTACCATAACTGTCTTATACTATAGAACGTAACACCAAGTGTTGCTGTATATGCAAGATGTCATGTCGAATCAAACAATACACTGCACCTAGGATAAACTTTATAGAACTACTGAGGCTGGCTGGTTCCATTAATGTAGATTTATGGTGTAGTTTAGTGAGGTAGAATTGTATATGATCCCACATGCACTTTTCATAAGTTAATATGATGTCATAGCATATTCCACAAAAAATGGTGGCGGGTAATAATGTTACAGGATAATTTAATGGTAAATTTGTGTGTGCCAGATCGTGATGTACAGACCATGAGACTCATGGCATTGTCGAGAACAACCTTTTCTCCCTCCATCCCCCACCCACAGTTTTAATCTGGCACTTCTGCCAGAGGCAGAGTAGCTTATCACAGTTAATCTTCTAGCGGAACAACGGAGTCCCAGCATTCAAGTGTAGGAGACACATCACCAGATTGGGTGCTCGATTATAATGAGTGGAGACTGCCGTAATTGAGAGAGTGTAAATTATCGTACAAATGAGAGCATAATCAATCTTCCTGGCAGATTAAAGCTGTTTTTATCTGCCAGGAAGATTCATATCAGTGCACGCTCCTCTGCAGAGGGCAAATTTCATTCTGAGAGCATCATCATTCACCATTTGTCGTCCAGTTTTCATCTGCTGCAAACAATGCGACTGCAGCAGGTTAGGTGGAACTGCAACGATGTTAGTAATCAACAGTAAGTCGGTACTACTGGTACAGTGCTCTCAATCCATGGGTTTCGATATCCAATACATCATAAAGTTGGTATATATATATATATATATATATATATATATATATATATATATATATATATGTGTGTGTGTGTGTGTGTGTGTGTGTGTGTGTGTGTACACTACTGGCCATTAAAACTGCTGCACCAAGAAGAAGTGCAGATGATAAACGGGTATTCATTGGACAAATATATTATACTCGAATTGACATGTGATTACATTTTCACGCAATTTGGGTGCATAGATCCTGAGAAATCGGTACCCAGAACAACCACCTCTGGCCGTAATAATGGCCTTGATACGCCTGGGCATTGAGTCAAACACAGCTTGGATGGCGTGAACAGGTACAGCTGCCCATGCAGCTTCAACACGATACCACAGTTCATCAAGAGTAGTGACTGGCGCATTGTGACGATCCAGTTGCTCGGCCACAATTGACCAGACGTTTTCAATTGATGAGGGATCTGGAGAATGTGCTAGCAGGGCATCAGTCGAACATTTCCTGTATTCGGAAACGCCCATACAGGACCTGCAACATGCGGTCGTGCATTATCCTGCTGAAACGTAGGGTTTCGCAGGGATCGAATGAAGGGTAGAGCCACAGGTCGTAACACATCTGAAATGTAACGTCCACTGTTCAAAGTGCCGTCAGTGCGAACAAGAGGTGTCCGAGACGTGTAACCAGTGGCACCCCATACCATCATGCTGGGTGATACGCCAGTATGGCGATGACGAATACACGCTTCTAATGTGCTTTCACCGCGATGTCGCCAAACACGGATGCGACCATCATGATGCTGTAAACAGAACTTGGATTCATCCGAAAAAATGACGTTCTGCCATTCGTGCACCCAGGTTCGTCGTTGAGTACACCATCGCACGCGCTCCTGTCTGTGATGCAGCGTCAAGGGTAACCGCAGCCATGGTCTCCGAGCTGATATTCCATGCTGCTGCAAACGTCGTCGAACTGTTCGTGCAGATGGTTGTTGTCTTGCAGACATCCACATCTGTTGACCAAGGGATCGAGACGTGACTGCACGATCCGTTACAGCCATGCGGATAAGAAGCCTGTCATCTCGGCTGCTAGTGATACGAGGCCGTTGGGATCCTGCACGGTGTTCCGTATTACCCTCCTGAACCCACCGATTCCATATTCTGCTAACAGTCATTGGATCTCGACCAACGCGAGCAGCAATGTCGCGATACGATAAACCGCAGTCGCGATAGGCTACAATCCGACCTTTATCAAAGTCGGAAACGTGATGATACGCATTTCTGCTCCTTACACGAGGCATCACAACAACGTTTCACCAGGCATCGCTGGTCAACTGCTGTTTGCGTATGAGAAATCTATTGGAAACTTTCCTCACGTCAGGACGTTGTAGGTGTCACCACCGGCGCCAACCTTGTGTGAATGCTCTGAAAAGCTAATCATTTGCATATCAAAGCATCTTCTTCCTGTCGGTTAAATTTCGCGACTGTAGCACGTCATCTTCGTGGTGTAGCAATTTTAATGGCCAGTAGTGTATGTGTGTGTACATATATTACAGAAAAAGCTTTTATTCTACTTCACGACAGATACGTATTAATATGTAAACTGTGGAGTTTACGTGTTGCAAAAGAAAGGCAGAAATACACTGCTGCTACTGTCCTAAATATGTTGAATGAATACTGTAACTGGCTCCTAGCGTGCAATACACAAGGAAATGGAGAGTGAACATTTAATGCAAGTAGTAATGTGGGGCCCACGTGGATGGAATATAGCGTCATTTCGTCCAGGAAGCAAGTTTTACATGGACAAGTAACCTCTATTACGTGCTGTTCAGATGATACTGCTTTGTACGCAATATATTCCTCAAGTTTAATAGTTTGCTGTAAATATCATAGGTTTTGTCGACAGATAGTATCCACAAATTCAGTGCCCTTCAGACGAATCAGAAACGTAGATTTGAAAAACCACAGAATGTGCTATCCATGGACCATCCTTTTAATGCCAATGTTCTAACCACCACTACAATGAAGACACACTCTTTTGTCACCATTACTGGTGTAAAAGTACTAAACTTCACTTAGCTTATCCAGCTGCTGCTTACTAGCAAGAGGCCACTCCTGGAATAATTATAGTTGGTTGTTGTTGGTGGTGACTTTACTTTACCCTCGATATGTTGGCGAATATACATGTTTAATTCCAGAAGTACGCATAAAATATCATCCGAAATTGTGCTAAAAGCATTCTCAGAATATTATTTCGAATAGTGAACGGTTGTGAAAACACACTTGATCTCTTAGCAACAAATAATCCTGAGTTAATAACGACCGTCAAAAACGATATAGGGATTAGTGAACACAGGGCTGTCGTAGCGAGATTGAATATTGTAATCCCCAAATCCTCCAAAATAAGCAAAAAATATACCTATTCAAAAAAAGCAGATAAAAATTCACTTGACGCCTTCCTGAGAGACAATCTCGACTCATTGCAAATTAACGATGTAAGTGTAGACCAGATGTGACTTGAATTCAAAGAAATAGTATCGGCAGCAACTGAGATATGTATACCAAATAAATTAACAAACGACCGAGCTGATCCTCCTTGGTACACAAAACGGGTTAGAGCAGTGTTGCAGAAACAGCGAAACAAACATGCCAAATTTAAACAGACCCTAAATCCCAAGATTGGAAATTTTTTACAGAAACTCGAAATTTAGCGAGGACTTCAATGCAAGATGCTTATAACAGTTTCCACATCGAAACTTTGTCTCGAAATCTGGCAGAAAATCCAAAGAGATACTGGTCGCATGTGAAGTGTGTTAGCGTCAAGAAACAATCAACGCCTTCTCTGCGCGATAGCAATGGAGATACTATCGAAGATAGTGCTTCCAAGGCAGAGTTACTAAACACAGCCTTCCGAAATGCTTTCACAAAAGAAGACGAAGTAAATATTCCAGAATTCGAATAGAGAACAGCTGCCAACATGAGTAACGTAGAAGTAAATATCCTCGGAGTAGGGAAGCAACTTAAATCACTTAATATAAGCAAGTCTTCTGGTCCAGGCTGTATACCAGTCAGGTTCCTTTCGGAGTATGCTGATGCATTAGCTCCATACTTAACAATCATATACAACCGTTCACTGGACGAAAGATCCGAACCCAAAGACTGGAAAGTTGCACAGGTCACACCAATATTCAAGAAAGGTAGGAGGAGTAATCCACTAAATTACAGGCCCATATCGTTAACGTCGATAGGCAGCTGGATTTTGCAAAAGTATTGTGTTCGAACATTATGAATTACCTCGAAGAAAACTGTCTGTTGGCACACACTCAACGTGGTTTTAGAAAACATCGTTCCTGTGAAACACAACTAGCTCTTTATTCACATGAAGTGTTGAGTGCTATTGACAGGGGATTTCAGATCGATTCCGTATTTCTGGATTTCCGGAAGGCTTTTGACACTATACCACACAAGCAGCTTGTAGTGAAATTTCGTGCTTATGGAATATCGTCTCAGTTATGTGACTGGATTTATGATTTCCTGTCAGATAGGTCATAGTTCACAGTAATTGGTTTAAAGTCATCGAGTAAAACAGAAATGATTTCTGGCGTTCCCCAAGGTAGTTTTAAGAGGCCCTTTACTGTTCCTTATCCATACAAACTATTTGGGAGACAATTTGAGCAGCCGTCTTGGGTGTAGGAATAATAGAGAATTGTGAAGGTGGTTCGTGAACCCTCTGCCAGACACTTAAATGCGATTTGCAGAGTATCCGTGTAGATGTAAATGTAGATGTAGAATGATACTGATCTAGCCTCATGTGTACTAAATTTAGGCCACACTGATCTCTGCATAATTGCAGCTGAACTGTATTGAGGGATCTGTTCTGGAACACACACACACACACACATACACACACACACACACACACACACACACACACACGACCATTTCACCACAAATTTATTTATTTATTTATTTTGTTTAAACAGACATCCCATATTATTCCATATGAAATGAATAACATGAGAAATCACAATAATAATGGCGTTGGTTGCGTCACAAAAAATCAGTTGCGTCCGAAGAAATTGGAATGCGAAGTTGACACATGAAATGAACAAAACACGTCACTATTACACTTCCCACAAATCAAGCGTGACCTGCATGTTGCTCGTTATCACAGTATGATTGACATACTATGATCAACAAACACTGTACTTCCTTATTGCTATGTACATTGTTAGCACATGGCCTAGGAAACATGGATGTTCAGTCACCCACAATGAAAACAAGGACACGGTTTACCCATACATGCCTTACTGAACTTTTCAACAGCCCTCAAATCCACATAATGGTAACGAAATACCCATAACCACTAGCCAGAGTAAATAAAATTAATGGCTGTCAAAGAATCGCACAGAGGGATAAATACTATTTGAACAAGTTATACGTGAATTACATAATGCTGCATGCCACATACAGGACATGTCATTGAAAATCTTAAACAACAGTAATCAGCTGATGGTGCAATGCATACATAAATGTACAATAGTACCAACAAAACAAATATAACTCTTCTCTGTAATACAGAAAATGTACGCTAAAGTGCAATCACATTTCAGACAGTCGAAATGTTACAACGTATGTTCGAAGAAATCACCAATGTTCGAAGAAATCACCATTTGCTTGGCAACACCACTGTGCATGCTTCATCGAGGATCCACTCACAGGTGTCAGTGTTTGTGGATACAGGCTTTCATGGTGGCCATTGTTTTTGGATCCACTCACAGGTGTCAGTGTTTGTGGATACAGGCTTTCATGGTGGCCATTGTTTTTGGAGCTGCTGATACACCATATCTTTCCCAAATCCCCAGAGAAAAAAGTCCATAGGTGTGAGGTCCAGCAACCATGTTGGAAATACCTGAATGAGACTACCCCATCTAATCCATCAATGTGACAATTGTTGGTGCACAGGGCATCCATCACGTTGGTACAACATTATTTGATGCAAATGAAGGAATAGGTCTTCCATCACTCCAGGTAAGTTACATCTCAAGAACTGCTCGTACTCTTGCCCATTAAGAGTGCCAATGAAATATGAGCCAAAGATGTGGTATCCCACAATACCACACCTTGCATTGGCACTCTGCTGACATTGATGTTCAGCCTAGTGAATCTAGTGTGAGTTTTCTGGTGATCAGTAGGGCATATTGTGTAAGTTGACATTCCCATAGTTCGTAAACATGTGGGCATCGGTAAACTGTATCTTACATATAAAATAATGGCCTCACCACAGAACCCACTGACAGTATTGCAGGGGATTGTGAAAGCCATTGCCATGAGACCTTGATGTAATGCCATGTGATAATGGTGTACCTGTGCTGGATACACATCATACTTGTCTGAAGATTCCCATCTGTCTCTCCATTTCACAGATATCACAACTACACAACTGCAGAGGCGAAGTGTTGTTCTGGACAATGTAATGGGGCAGCATACACCAGTCAGTACTGTTCGGTAGTCTGTACGTAGATAAATACACATGCACGAGGGACACCGTGATATTATATCAAAGTTTGTGGCAGGAATTACTATTATTACTTTCGGCCCTCGTGATAACAGTGAAAGTAAGAATATATACATCAACCACATCATGATTACAAACAAGGTGAGGGAAGTGCAGTAGCAGCAGGTTTAGTTTATGTCACGCATTGACTTTGAGTTCCAGTCTGTTGCGATGTAATTGATGTATTGCGATGCAAATAATGCCATTATAAGTGTGATTTCTCATGTTATTGAATGCGAGTGGACTAATGTGGGGTGTTAATTAAAAAAAGGCATAAGTTTGTATTGAAACCGATATTTGCACACGGTTTAGAATGTCTCATATGTACTTCCTGTGAAAGCCGTTTGCTAATATCTATTGTGGTTCCAGAGATATTATTGGCAGTGGAAAGTTTAGATGGTACTAGCTGTATACTGGCTTCATTGACCACAGGTTCTCTACCTCAAATTGTTACATTTTTGAAAACTCTTATACGGGGTGTTTCCATAAGAATGTTCAAAAATATAACAATGTGAGGTAGGGGACCTTAGGTCATAGAAGCCAGCTTAAAGAGGTATGGCAGTAAACTTGTCTACCGCTTTGTCTGGTATTACTGTTTTCCAGCTTATTTATAACTAACATGCATACAAGTCAACACATAATGTGCTCTTTATTTACATATACATTCTTTATTTCCTGCAAGCAAACAGCGAGGACGAGTCTGATTACTAGCAAGTCACGATGAAGGATTTGTTTACTTTACTTGCCCATAAGGTGGCTCTCTTCTATCGCATTTACATTGTCCCATGACAGAATGTGCTATGAATCAATGACAGATCCGTTCATTATTCAATGCTGTTCAGAGACATACAGTACGATGTGATGGCGCAGTACTGGTACAATTTCACAGAGCTCACTGACATGCACCTTGTGTATGGGAAAGTGTGTTGCAATTCTCTCGCTGCTGAAAGGCTGTACAGGCAGTGATTTCCTAACAGGCATCATCTGTCACGATGGGTGCTTGTTTGAGTGTGGATGTCTGCAACCATTTCAGTGATGTATATCGTGGTCGCTGGATTGGAAGGGGAGATGCTATTCCATGGCATGCAAAATCACCTGACATTTTGTAAAATACAGTACAGATGGTACATTCATTGTTTCAGTGATGGTGTTTGCAACTAACTGTAAGTTATGAAAATAAGAAAGTACACAGTAATGTGATTTTATTCCTATTATCTCCTTAAGCTGGCTACGACCATGTTCCCTACCTCAAATTGTTCAAATGTGCGAAATCTTATCGGACTAAGGCATCAGTCTCTAAGCTTACACATTACTTAACCTAAATTATCCTAAGGACAAACACACACACCCATGCCCAAGGGAGGACTCGAACCTCCGCCGGGATCAGCTGCACAATCCATGACTGCAGCGCTGTAGACTGCTCAGCTGTCAAATTGTTCGGTGGAGCATCCTCTATGCCTTGTTAAATTTTTTCATGCTCTTACAGAAACACCCTGTATGCACACACACACACACACACACACACACACACACACACACACATCCCAAAATGGTTACATAACCATTATCGATCGATAACATACGATGACCATCTTTGGTGGTAGGTTTTACATTTCCCTGCCCATAAGGCATAATAATCTTTCTCACCTTTGTAATAGGAAGCAACACATCTACCGATAACGTTGCATATTTTTCAGGGGTTTCAGAAAGCCGGCCCCACACTTGCCTGCTTAGCATAATAATTTAGATATCACATATTATTCGGCGATTATAAGCCTGGTCAGGTTAGTTTTAAACATCTAATCGTTAGGCATACTTCCTAAAATGTCAACTGTTATTAGGCATGGAAATCTAGCATTGCAGTACATACTTTTGATTTTCGAACACAAATTTGGCGAGTATGTGTATATGTGGAAACTAACTTGCACTTTCTTTGAAACTGCAGATGTACATCAATTTTTCCAATATGTATATAATGACATCACAATACTTGATTTTAGGCTTATGCTGTTGTTTCGTGTGCTTACCATATGCTGGATAATCGGTGTAAAAAACGTACTGTTTACGCTGCCTACGTACTTTGCACACATTTTAGAATTTTTCAAGATCTAAGATGTTGAAATTTGTTAGTTTACGCCTGTGCTGCATTACTTAACAGTGTTGCCATCTGATAGTGATACTGCGAACTACCCATAATTCAAAGAATGAACTATCCACGTTTCTACAGCGCGAACATCCATCAGTGGCAGTAATAACTTCAAACAAATTGTGGTACAAAGATCGAAGCCCAGTGCCTTACTACTTTGGAACAGGAAAAGAACAAAGACAGTGTGGAAAGTTGTGGATATCCATCAGAGACCCTGCAGCAAAAAGCATCACTGACATTGTTTTGAACAGTGATTCTATGTTTGGATCTGATGTCATTTCAAAAATTCATTTGGCACAACTTCTAGCTTCTGCAATTCCGGTATAAAGACATTATCAACCGATAAATTCAGTTCACGTCTTCAGGAAAATACGTCTCAAAAGATGCATGCGTTACACAGAGGTTCCGGTCTCTGCATGGCACAATGCCTGAACTACAGTTAACTTTTTCCTAGTGATACTGCTCTGTTGTTTTATCAGGCATTTCCTTGGCACTATCTATAGAAATATTGATACACTTGTTGCAGTCGATATTGTTTATTTCAAACAACCATTAACTGTGTTAAAAATGTCATATCTTCTAGGGTCAGTCGCAGCAGTGCACTGATATATAAGTCGTCTTCGACAGAATGTTTGTATGAATACGTATAGTTGCCAGTTAGATGACCAGTTCACCAACATCAGACAATTTGTCCATTAGCAAGACGAATTTGTTGTGTGGCAGTCGAGCAATAAGTTCTTGTTTAACATAACCTGCGACATCGTTAATTCGACGAAAACAGTGTCGTTAGAAAATGCAACTGTAGGAAACGGCTTTGCAGATTTTTAAACAAGTATATTCTGAGTTTTGTCTTTCACATAGGGTTTTATTAAATTCTCGGCGATATTGTGCACTTCACCCACATGGGCAGTACAGTAGCTGACCAAATACGATTCCTCCATGACTTCTTCATTCACAGTTTGAATCACAGACTTCATACTTTTTTGACGTCTTAATAATTGTTCTTTCTTAACGTATAAAAAATTCTTCATTATTGACAATGCAGTCGGGCTGTACAGATTCTAAATACCGCTGAATCTTAGCAAGTACGATGGAAATATTCGGAATTAGCTTGCTGTGTAGCATGCAGAATGGTGAGCAGTTAGAATCAACAAATTCGAGATTGCTGTTAAATTCGGCATACTTTCTTTTCTTTCATCTTTAGTGAGTTCTTATGTATCTTACTGCTTGAAGACGTGGAGCTTGAAGTCGTTAAATCACCATCGTGAATTTCGTAGTCTTAATCGGAAATCTTTGAGCGTTATGGGACATGTTCCAGATGCTCCATCTTTGAACTTCGATGCTGTCTTTTAGAAACAACAGTTTTATTTTATTTTATAACAAACCTGAAATAATATCGACCGAGAGTATTGAATTTTTCCAACTACGATGAATAAGAAACATGGAGTGAATATAATGCTGTCCGAGAGTGGTCCGCGAATTCGCCATGGCAAATTGAACTGTGTGCTCTAAGCTCAAACTTGAGTTGGATCTGTACTTTGTGCTGTTCGGTGCAGGTTTATGAGTATATAGCCCTGGGCATTGAAGCATAGTCAGCAAAGTCACGATATCCTTTGAGGCGGTCGACTTGTTTTTTGATGAAAGAGAGATAGATAAATCACAATGGAATGTTCGTGGCATGTGTAAATGAAACAGACTGTGGCAAGAGCGGGGGGGGGGGGGGGGAGGGGGAGATGAGGGAGAAAGTGTCAGCGCGGCCACTACATGCATGTGTAGAGATGTGTTTTGAGTCGCCACATACCTTGTTGTATCAGCTAAATTCTTTTGTTTGTGGTTTTTGTTTGTAGCATTAGTGTAGATTTATTGAGCTGCTTGTCACCTCATTTTCAGCTATTAGGCAATTAGATGAAAAGTAACTTTCATAAAATCAACATCGATACGTTATTTATGACAGTTGTTTTCTACAGTGTGTATGACAACACTTAGTTAGTTAAGTTGATATTATCTTGGCAGAGAGGCCTTGTGGAGACGCAGAGCTCCACAGAGCACACTTAAAGTTCACTATACTTTGTTGCTTCGAATGATCTTTCCACTCATATCCCTGGATATTGACCATCCCTCCTGAGACTTCCTAAGTAAAGAGAACCTAGCGAGAATAATCATAAGACACTGAGTGACTCATATTAAAAATATTTTCGTAGTTCAATTGCAGAGACATTAACTATTTTGTATTAAATTAGCACTATTTAAGTTTTGATCTGAATCTTTATACACCAGTGATTTTATATCCCTGCCATCTATTGTAATGAGTAATCTGATTTCATTGGTAATAATGTCAACCGTTTTGCTATGGAAAAACAGGAAATTTTTTAAATTACTGGAACATCACAATTTTTAAATGCTTAGTATTCAACAATATGAGTTACAAATGTATTATGACAAAGAAAATTTCCAAAAGAACGAAATACAATGACAATAAACAACTCATACAACATTTTCATGCATTCTTATCATTTGAGTGCAGGTACAACACTAAAAGTGCGTTTTTTGTTGATACATATGTTAACTCAACTCAAATGACCTTCTACTAACAAGCAAAGAGATTCTGTCAGAATCTCCATCATACATGTGATCTATGTCTATCAGACTCTTTGTTGAATTGATGTATCGGGTTATATACTAAAAATGGGTGAGAGCCATTGTTCACTTTCATTACACATGTGTTGAAAAGTGTCTGTTTATTGATTGTTGTTTGGCGAAAACTTTTGTTTTATCAGTCAGTGTTCTGAAATGTGTTCTACAATAACTGCTTTTGGTACTGAGTTGAAAGATAGGGAACTTCATTTGTGTACTTATAATGACAGAAGATTGTGTTGAAGATACCTTGACGAACTAAAATTATTTCTAGGAAAGTGTCTGATACTGTTTTATGAGAGCACCTAACTGAAATCAGTCACGCCATTATATAATCGATTGGTTTACTGATGACTGTGATGTTGCAAGTGAGCTAATAGAGTCCACAAATATTACGATTCAGTCTAAATTTAAGTTCTAGACACCCTCTTTTGTGTGCTGATTAAATTCTTCAATTTATGCCTATCAGCACTGCATTTATGATAAGGCAGTACATTATTTTTTTAACTAATCGTCTTCTTCTTGTAAATATGATGCAAAACCACATTTCCATATTCCCATAATTTATTTTTGTTCCAAATTCTGTTACTTAATTTTATAATATACCATATTATATCTGGTGTTGTGTAAATGTACCTATACTCCTTGTATTACTCCTGTTTAAAAACTGTGTACATGTCTTCACTGTTGCCAGTAACTGCACTTCCAGTTTTTGAACTTCATTAAAATCTATGTTGATGACTTTGTTTTTATTTGTATATTTGCTTTCAGAGTAGGTCAGTTAACAGAGTGGAATGACTGCTCTTGAAAATCAAATTCAGAAAGTGTGAAGTATCTTTATGATCGACAGCAAAGTAGTCAACAGAAGCTATACAGGAACAATAGTCAGTTATTTGCCTGATTCCTAATAGCTATTCAACAATACTGATTACTGATGAAAAGTTACCAAAAATCCAGAAGTTATTGATATGCATATGTGTTATTATTACATTTTGGAAACACATTGGGAAACTGAAATTACACAGATATTTTCTATATATCAAAAACTAAAATTTTAAATAAGGGAATAAGTCTTGAAATTATCATTTCTAGTAATTTAGAGTCACTGCATAGTATAAATTCAGTGCTGGCTAACGTTTTGGATACCTGATGAAACTGATGTCATCATTTGGTGCTGGTTTTGTGATTTCTGGCATATTATTGACTGACAGTGTGGAATAACAGATGTGACATTAATATTAGTAGGGGTAGTTGGAGGCAATCCAACTTGCCATATAGTAATATGTAAAAAAAATCATAAAACTTATCTACCTCTGTATTTCTTTTTCATTTCAGATTATTGGCCGAAGAAAAAGGAGAATTGCCACCGGAAGAAGAGTAATTAATGACGCTCCTATTCACTTATTCACTCTAGATGGGCTTAATAACGAAACTGAGTACTATTTTCTGTATTAGTATATATCCTCCACAATGTAATGCCATATTTTTATAATAAAAGTCATATGGGTGCCTAGAAACGTTTCAGACTTCACCAGTCACATACAGCTGTGTGGACTGCTATGATGACATTCACTGGGTCGCAAGATGTTACCAGACATGCAAATAAACGCCCTTTGTGTCCAGCCAGGCAATGTATCCGAGTGTAAACGATCTCTACACAAAAGAACTGAGACTGCTCGCATTACTAAGGAACTCTTTGCCATGCCATGTTGATGTACCGCAGTTTTTCGATCTCGATCTGCGTGCTTTCGCTGTTACAGTTTACACAGTAATTTAGCTACAGAATGGCTAAGAATGAGGACTTTGCTACATGTGTGTTCTTGCAGCCTGTTAACCAGTGATAAAATGGGTTTTACTAGACTCAAATGGGTTTTACTTTGAATAAGGCTACCAAAATGAACATATCTGACAAATATGCAAATTAGCTGCAGTAGTCTCATTCATGTCGTGACAGATCTCGAGCACTACACTGTCTAGCGTCGAGCGGGAACACGGCTGCCGCACAGTACCTGCGATGGTCGTGTGATGAAACTGCGTAAGGATGTAGTTTAGTTTCGAAAAGTAGTGGCATACTATCATACCACCACAAATAATACTATGAGCAGTCTCATTTTATTTTTGTCTACTTAGTTAATTGCAGGCACTACACTTCACAATTACAGACGTGTTTCCTGTTGCAATAGGGCTACAGAGAGAGAGTGTTAAGTATCAGCAGTGTACAAGTGTGTGGTCCACGTGCCCTGGCATTATATCAGTGAGATTTCGAAAGGGTTACATGTGCTCAGGTCCACTGCTATAATTGTTTGACGATTTGTCACCGTCAGAGAAGTACTAAACCCAAAATCTGCTCCTAACTGAGAACCGCCTTCGAAATCTAGAACATACACCTGCGAATAGGTGCTGCACCCGACGTACATTAGTTGTTCGCAGTAACACGCAGGAAGACGAAATAACTCAGCTGTCATTGTCGTGTTCAGCCTTGAACTACTAATGGAAGGAGAAGGTAAAATAAAGGAATAACCTGGTTAACTGATTTTAGTTACTCAGAAGCCTGAATTCTTTCGTGACCTTCCGTATAAGAATTAATTTGCGTTGCGGCTGGAGTGGCATTCGACACTGAAGTCATTAGAGAGGGAGTAATAGACCAGGTAGGCTAAAGTTTGGCACTGAACTCCGCCTCGCCATCAATTAATTCCGTATTGAGCGGAACAGTATTAGGAAATTCGCATTTAGTCTAATTCTAGATGGGGGTATGATGATTAGAATTATTAGAACCGTGTTGTTCCTAAAAAGAGCTTGATTGCCTCCAGAAATTGAAGATGTAATAGAAAATAAAAAGTTCTCTCTCTCTGAAGGAATCAACACCAACTGAGTGGTTACTGAAAATTCTGGTTATTCTGGAAGGTTGCCTGAGGTCATTTCGATAAACAGCAGATTTGGTGAGACTGCCACATTTTGGTGTTGGGCAATACACCTCGTCAGTTCTCAGCACGAAACACAGAATTACTAAAACAGAATCACTTTTCTCTCAACGCAACATTTCTATTGTTTAACATTGTTATATGGTGCTAGGCATGTGTGCATGTGCAGCGCAAGATTACACTTGTATTGTTGTGGATGATTATGGGATTACAAGGAAATAAGACGGTCGTATCTTGTGCCAACATATGGCCTGATCCTCTTGAATGGCAGCAAAAGGGTTATAGAGCTTGTTATCCCTTTGAGAGGATGTGTCACCATCAACGTTTATCCTCACTCAGAAGACACTGCAGACAGGTTTAAAAATTAACCTAGGATATTGGCGAACAGCCTGGTAATCTGGAACTGTACATCGCAAACTACCCTCATGACGCTGGCCAAGTATGGGTGAGATACATTTCTCCCACCAACAGAATCCGAACCAGCTGCTTACAGTTCTTCACCCAAGAAGAACTGCACAAATATGAGAACAAATTTTGCAAAAAACGTTAGGGGATGTGAAGTCGTACCTGTAGCGGAAAGGTGTGTCCTCGAACATCATGATAAAATTCCGCTCAAGTCGCCTGCGAGATAAATGCTGGCGAGGCCATAACAGAAACAAACTTGAATACCGAAAACAGCCACAGGCTGGATGTTCGATTTGTTGCTCGATTCAAAACATTAATGTGTATGTCTGGAAACACCATAGCGCGTTTCAGAAACACCCAAAGCGTTGCACAGACACTCATCGTTGTTTAATGATTTAATGTTCTTTCAGAGACGAAACTGACCCAAATAATAAACATTTACATTTTATTGGATCATTCCTGAAGTCTATAAACAAGACGTGGGACAGTTTCTGAAATGGAAACTACTGCTCTCATGTGAGAAGGAGAAATTAGAAAACTTATCACATTCAACTACCACGTGGACGCACGCATGTTAATAAACAGTGAAGTAAGGGATTAGTTGCTCAAAAATGTCGTACGTCACCAAAAAATAAAAAGTTGAGAGGTGCTAAAGAAAACCCACAGCCATTTTTAAAACAGTGCTACACACTGCGCCAAATTAGCAGTCCACATCCTCTTGGAGAGACATGAAAAATGTTCTCACCCTCTCCCCAACCTCCCTTTGCCCATAGCTTTCCATATATCTAGTCTCAATATTCCTGATGCTTATTCTCAGTAATGAAAGAAATCCTTGCATGATGTTTATTCTGAACTACACGTGTATGATATACCAGTGTGAGTTGCCAACTATATTCTTTTGTAGCAGACCAGTGCATGTAGTAATAAAGAACAGCACTACATGTCAGCTAATATATTGTATTCTCAAGCCAAAGGAGTCAGCTGTCCCACAGCTCGTAGGTTCAAGGCAAACACACATCACTGCTAAGGAAATACAAGGAACATGATGGGATTGATGTGTGAAACGAGATTGCTGTGTCTTGTAGGTTGAACAGGTGAGTGCTCAGCATCAGTTACTAAAGCCCAATGGTCAATGTCCTGGTGATAAGAAATCGGCTGGATAAGTTTTTCTTCAACTTGGAGGAAGGAAAAGACATAAACCAACAGGACTGTGGCCACAAATCACAGTGTTTATCAAACCAGTCGTCGAAGTTATGACAAATTTACTTTTAGGACACACCAGTAGCATTTTTCGGTGCCCACAGTGCCTTCTCCATCTCTGAATAGTATTAAGTACGTTGTGACCCTGCAACTGTTACGATATCAAATAATAGGAACTTGAAACTAAATGGTATCCATCACAGTGTTACAGCCATTACCATTTTTTCTAACTAGTGGCTTGTAATACATGTTATTACCAATATGTTCGTACAGGTGACTGCACACTGGATGTGCTCCCTAGTAGCGTTCTGTGTAATGGACACCAGCACTCAAATAAGATCACAAGAATGGCTACTACTCTCGAACAGATATGACCTCATCTGGGACAGGGAGCGAGTTCCTTCGAAGCAAACGTGATGCTATAATGTCCTCAATAATAACAATACAACAAGCTATATGAATAAAGAAAGCCTCTTCTACTATCACCACGGAAATAATAACTAGCTATGTCATAGTATCGTAAAGACTTAAGTCTTTCTTACTGTTCTCAGGATCATGCCATACTCCATCCATTGATAACGAAGATAATATTGCCATTATTGTCGTTAGAAATTTATACTGCGCTCCAAGTGGATGAGAAGCTATAAGTAATTGGATTTTCTAGAGTGCAGTCAATGAAACATGTAAAAAGAAAAGAAGAATTGCATATGGGACCAAACTCGGTAAAAAATCTCTTCTCAATTGAAAATAAAATTATATTGAGTCACAGAGCCACCACTCAGAACATATTTCCAGCAGCAATGCTCAAAATTCTAATGTATTTGTGCTTTATACCTCACTGAATTACTTGACACCAAAGTAAAATGTACTTTTCCAGTGCAACCATATTTAACGCACAGACATAGAAAGAATAATAAAATGTGCATACACCCAACCAAGCAGTAAGCCAGTCCACGAGACATTTCAGGCTAAACGATCTGTTTTATAATTGCAGAGTAAATAGATAATGAGAGGTCTCTGTGGTCTAATGGCAGCGTCACTGCCTCACAAAGCCGAGGTTACCGGCTAGATGCTAGCGTCCAGCAGCGACTTCAAAGATATCCCGTTACCGTCTATGTCTTAGATGTAAAATGCAAGCTGGTTCATAATTTACTTAGTACTTGAAACTTCCTGGCAGATTAAAACTGTGTGCCGGAACGAGACTCGAACTCGGGACCTTTGCCTTTCGCGGGCACGTGCTCTACCGACTGAGCTACCCAAGCACGACTCACGCCCCGTCCTCACAGCTTTACTTCTGCCAGTACCTCGTCTCCTACCTTCCAAACTTTACAGAAGCTCTCCTGTGAACCCTGCAGAACTAGCACTCCTGAAAGAAAGAATATTGCGGAGACATGGCTTAGCCACAGCCTGGGGGATGTTTCTAGAATGAAATTTTCACTCTACAGCGGAGTGTGCGCTGATATGAAACTTCCAGGCAGCTTAAAACTGTGTGCCGGACCGAGACTCGAACTCGGGACCTTTGTCTTTCGCGAGCAAGTGCTCTACCGCTGAGCTACCCAAGCACGACTCACGCCCCGTCCTCACAGCTTTACTTCTGTCAATACCTCGTCTCCTACCTTCCAAACTTTACAGAAGCTCTCCTGCGAACCTTGCAGAACTAGCACTCCTGAAAGAAAGGATATTGCGGAGACATTGCTTAGCCACAGCCTGGGGCACACAGTTTTAATCCGCCAGGAAGTTTCATATCAGCGCACACTCCGCTATAGAGTGAAAATTTCATTCTAGAAATATCCCCCAGGCTGTGGCTAAGCCATGTCTCCGCAATATCCTTTCTTTCAGGAGTGCTAGTTCTGCAAGGTTGGTAGGAGAGCTTCTGTAAAGTTTGGAAGATAGGAGACGAGGTACTGGCGGAAGTGAAGCTGTGAGGACGGGGCCTGAGCCGTGCTTGGGTAGCTCAGTCGGTAGAGCACTAGCCCGCGAAAGGCAAAGGTCCCGAGTTCGAGTCTCGGTCCGGCGCACAGTTTTAATCTGCCAGGAAGTTTCATATCAGCGCCCACTCTGCTGTAGAGTGAAATTTTCATTCTACTTAGTATTTCACGTGCGATACGGAATACGAGAAAATACAAATTAATTTACTTATAAATGACTGATGTCGCCCATGACGATTTTCAAAAGTTACTGTACATTACAGATATCTGAATGTTAGTAACATCTTTCGGGCTGTGCTTCCGCAGTACACGCTTACTACAATTCGTTCTTAATGCTCTCATGTACATTCTCCAACAGTACTACACAGTTAAACAAACAGTTCTAACGTTTCTGTCAAATAACTGTGGACTACTAAACCCAAAATTCCAGCTACACAAATGGAATTCCGCACTATCTGTCTCACTCTCCTATTCAAAGTACACCTGTTTCATCATGCACTGGAAACGAACACACGATGGAAGTCAAGGACGCACCTTTCTTGTACAACAAAGAGAAAAATATGAATAAATACTGCATGATTTGTAACGTGTCGTAAAATGATTATGGGCTACCAAGAGTTGAGATGTATTCCTTTCCAGTTATATCGTTTTATTGCTTGTCTTAGAGAATGTGATATTCAGCGACAACATTTTTAAAACGGTTACCAATATGCTCCTCAATGTCATTAAAAAAAAAGATCTGCTGCTGTGGTCGAGGTACTGTGTGTATATAATTATATAAAAGCAAGTTTCCGAATTGTTTTTTTACCTCAGCATAATACTGTTTTGCGTATCACTTCGGAAGTTGCCTTTAAACGTAGTCCGGACAACTCATTAGGGAGTGTAGATATTGGAAATGAACTTTTCACTAAAAAAAGCGTCACCCTTCATTGATAGACTGGTAGTTGAGGTTCGAAATTGCAGTCAGTAATGGCACCAAATTACATTTGTTGGTTTCAAATTAACACATAACATATTGTTTCAAATACTTGTACACTAGTACTGCTTAACATTACAATTATAGTCAATCTGATCTATGTAATGTAATTTTGTAAGGCTGGAATTTGTTATTTGACTACACTTTGATCAAATACACGATGAGTGCACAAGACAGACAGATGTTTTCAGGACATAAACTTTATCTGTACCCATTTTGACGCCAACTATGACTTTGTATTTGATGTATCATGAGAAAGACCATTCGAAATGACTAATAAACTAGAATACTACACTTATTTACGCTAAAAATGCAATTAGAATTGTGTCATTCAGTGTTATTATTACACGGTTCTGAGAGTATTTCTCTCACGATCACTTCCAATTCGTCTGTAACTGTCTTTGAAAGCACAATTGTCAGTTTAAATAAAGCTTCTGATACAAAGTGACTATATTATTCAATTGCATATCAGTTTCATTAATTCAAAAGATTTTCCAAATACAAATATGATCATCTGATATGATTCTGACTCACGTTTGATATACAACTTCAGAAAATGGTAAACATTTCAACAACATAATACAACGCGATGTGATCGAAAGTATTCACCTCTTTACTGATTTAACAGATATAAGAAATGAGTGAAGCACTCTGATAGAAACGCGCATATACTGTGTAGTAGCATGGAAAGCAAGGAATACTGGACGCTGCTGTTAAAGATCATCAAACAGATAGAAACACTGCTGGCGTTCAGTTTATTTGCACTAAAAGAAACACAGCCCTAAGTAAGATGTGTCCACAGCAGGACGCTGGAAGCATCACATGTTGTGCAGCACTGCGTCCCGCTGACTCGTTCTCAACAAGGGGTATTTTGGTAATTATGTTTCCTTTGAAGTCTTCAAGGTCTTTACAGTATTAAGGAAGGTTAAAAAAGCAACCATGGGAAGAAAGTACTAATACATGTTGTATTCGAGGTCAGATCAAACATGGGCTCTGGCACTAAAATCGATGAAACAGCGAGGGGTTTGTTCTTCATAAATCAGGTGTAGATAGATATGATAATTGAAATATGTTAAAATAAATGATAATAATCATAATAATAAATTTAAAAAAATACTAAGTGCTATACTTTTTATTTATAGGACACTTCAGTGTATGAGTTTGTAATGTGCATATGTGAAATTTGTTAAAAAAATAACTTGGTAGCTGTTTTTCCTCTCACGTACACTGTATCCTTCCTGAGTATAATGAGCAGCAATTCTCTTCAAACATGAATAAATGCAAGATAATAACTATATTAGAGACGAAGAACCCGACAATGTCCAAT
The DNA here is from genome assembly GCF_021461385.2 of Schistocerca piceifrons. Taxonomy (NCBI): domain Eukaryota; kingdom Metazoa; phylum Arthropoda; class Insecta; order Orthoptera; family Acrididae; genus Schistocerca; species Schistocerca piceifrons. Next base: position 620,482,870 of record NC_060149.1, read on the forward strand.
TAAAAGACTGAAGTGAAGATATTGAGCACTTCTCATTGTTTAAATATTTAAGGGTAACGCTAAGAAGCAGTATAAAATGAGAGAAACATGCAAACAGATTATTAGAGAAGGCGAATGGAAAACTTAGATTAGTTATACGGCTCTGAGAAACTGTAGAGTGCCTGTAAAGGGAGTTGCATATAAGACGCTAGTGCGACGCATACTAGGGCGTCTTTCGACCATTCAGAGTCCTTGTCACGTAGGCAGGACAATAATCATCGAAGTAATTTGAAGATGCTTGTAATACTTGGGTAACGTAAATAGGAATTCTGGGAAAGAAGGATGTCGTAGTTCTTATGGAACCCTATCGGATGAATTTAGAGACACTGTACTCGAGGAAGACTGTGCGACCATACTAAATGTATATTCTGAAAAACACTATGAAATGAATGGCAGATGTTACTTTCCATTGTAGCAACTATTTGAGCTTCTTCCCTTTCCATTACGCGATGAAGCTTAGGAAGAATGGTTGTTTCAGTGCCTCTGCGCATGCTGCAGTTAATCTAATCTCGTCTTCGCGGTCCCTACGGGAGTGACACGAAGGGGGTTGTAATATATTTATGGGCTCCCCACTTAGAACTGGTTCTTGACAATTTGTAAGGAGACTTTCACGGAATTGTTTGCATGTAACTTCAAGTGTCTTCCAGATCAGTTTCTTCATCATCTCAGTGACGTTCTCTCATGGTTCATACAGTACTGTAACATTCATGCTCTCTACATGTTCATTATCCCATTTTAATGATACCAGTGAGCCTCCCACACATTTGCAATGTTCTAGGATGGGTCGCAGAAGTGTTTTGAGAGCAGACTCCTTCGTGGACTGATTGAATTTTCGTAGTATCCTAACAATGGACTGAAGTCTTCAGCCTGCGTCTCCTACCCTAATGTTTCTGTCACAACCAACACTCCGTTACCCGATCACTTTTGTTAAAAGGATTGGATCAAATAGCCTTCCGCCGAACCAAGCAAATCATTAAAACACCGTGTGTAGGAAGAGTTGTATCGCTAGGTAGCCTATCAGACACATGACAGAGCACCTGCTGTAATTACAGATGACCAATGTATGAAACTATGCTAAGAGAAGCACGTGCCGATCAAATCTAAGCAGTCGCCACAGCTTCCGAACTGCACAAATATAACTGTATTAAAAGAAGTCCACAGTTAAAAAACAGATTTAAGGAAAGACTCATTATTAATGAAAAGGAGCCTAGTCTGCAGAAATCAGTAACAAATACGATACTGCAGTAATAAGTGGAGATCGCTTAGGAGCCCGATCACCCAAGACCGAAGATACATTCAAAGTCATAATAATACTGATTTTATGGTCAGTGGAGCTGGGACATTTTATAATAAAGAAATAAAAATAAATGTCAGCATGTGACGGCCCAGCAGCGCTTATACTTTTCGCTACCATTCGTGAAAGTGCTTTCAAAACTGCTCGTTTTGAGGTACAAATCGTGATTATGGCATGTCAGAAATAACGCCATCTTCATATCCTAGCATGGCGCTATTTCCTTTGTCTGCTATGGACACACTAGATAGGAACCAAAGATTTATGCCCATTTTTTTCAACAAATAAAGCGTTTATGTATATATCACTCACTGTCCTTAACTTTCACTTTGTACAGCAGAAGCGTCAACGATACCGCTGAAGATGCAGAACTCAGCTGTTGTTACATACATACCCCGCGTCGCAGTTATCACCAGTATTGCCACCCCATCTCCATGACGGCGTTGCAAATCTCTTCTTCCTGTTGCCAGTAGGCGACTCTTAGGGGTGTTCTTTTATTTTATGTTAACTGAATGATAAACACACACTGCTGAATCAAAGACGCAAATGCAATTTCTGTCACGGAAATAAGAAATGAAACGAAGAAGCTACCATTGCTGTAAGGGATCGAGTGTTGATTTTGTAAGAGTGGATAATGTAGTCAACATTTAAAATTTATAAAACATTAACTTCTGTATGTACCTATTTTGTGTTTTCTTCTTCCTTAGTTGAAAGGTCCCCACGTTTCCTAACCAAATCAGAAATCCGACCACGTATTGTGAAAAGGAGAGCCGTTACTTCCTACATCTAGGGACATACTCTCAATGTCAACGGCACACAGTTTCCCTGTGTAATGAAGTTCGCTCACACAGCACAGCAGACCAATACACATTCTCTCTGCTGTGTGATGCGCCCACTGTTTGCCTCATGATCGCCTGCTGATATGTCTGCTTGCCACTCGTGTACAGCATAGAAATTAGATAGTACTCGCGCATCATCTGCCTTCATTCTGTTGTATAATGTAATCAAAAACAGAAATAAGCCAAAAAGAGAGGTATGTTGCTGGATGAAATAACTGCTTACCTGATAACTGCGAAGTGGAAACAGACTAATGCATGATACAGCATTTATGACTCTGGGAGCTACTGTGAGAAACTTTACTCAAATGTCATTATGTAGTTGCGAGCTCTTGATTTCAACAATCGAACCAATCTAAAGAGAATGGATACCTAATTTCTTTTTGGTATCTGCATTTCTTCACTAATAATTTTCCATACATCTTGAACTGTGGTGCTGAACTTTTTTTGGGTTCCACAGCACTTATTTCCACTTCTACTACTGTATCTTAGCTACACACCTTTCAGTGTTGATCATTGTGTGGTAGAAATGCTTGGGCAGTTGTCTGCACTGAACGAACAAAGTCAAGAACATTTCCATTTCCGCAGAATATTTTACTGCCACACTTCGGACCACACGTCAACAGCTCGAACGCATCAGTACTCGTGTGGCAAAATGGTATCCATTGCACATGGCTAAGAACCGAACCTTACCATGTGTACACTGGATTTGCGGCTCTTTGGTGGCAGTTTCATAATACTGCAGTACTGTTTGTTGCTATGTTTGTTAGTGGACTAGAGGTAAAAGTTAATTTGCGAGTGATGTTTGATATAGTGGTCAAATCGTAGTTTGTGTTGCTGATGTAGATCTGTATTTGCTGTGTTTCTATGAAACATATTTCATTTGCCACACACTTTATTTTTATCAAGTAACTTCGAAATAACATCACGTAGGTGAAGATGACTCTGCATCAGGCTTATCTTATAGGCCGTCCAGTAAAGACAACAGCAACAATTGTGATAGAAGTTAATGTTAGTAGTAGGGCAAGGCTGGTACCGTACCACTCTCCACTGTTGCCAAATTTATCCACGATGGAGGCGATTGATGTGACAATGTCGCAATGACATCATGGTGGGAAGTACAAATTGTGTCGGGAAAATAGGTCAACTGGGCTACCTCCACAAACCTAACCCCCCCGCTCCCTCCTCTCCCCACCCCAAGACAATAGCAAGAAGCTCAAATTGTGGCAGGAAAAAGGTAACTTGGGCTACCTCCATTAACTTATAAAAATTCTTGAACACTTTTAGCTGGGTGTACAAACATTACTAGCAGGGCAAGGCAAGTGTAACCCCACTCTGCATTATTGCCAAATCTGTCCAGGATGGCAGCGATAGATGTGGCAATGTCGCAATGACGTCATGGTGGGAAGTTCAAATTTTGGCAGGAAAACAGGTCAATTTGGCTACCTCCACTAATGTAACCCCCTCCCCCACCACCCCTCTACCCACTCTAAGAAAATGGCAGGAAGTTCAAATTTTAGTGGTAAAATAGGTAACTTGGGCTACCTAAACTAAGTCATCCAGCCACCACCTCTTCTTTGGAATTAGTGGGAAAAGGACACAGCCTGTGCTGGGATGCTGGATAGGATGGATACAAGTCTTTATTTTGCATGCAGTGTTTATATAAACAAATGGAGTCGTAACAGGCAGTAGCTCCATCCAGTCTGTTCAACATGAGATCCAGAGTCAAAATGACCTAGTACACTGTACCGCCGCCAGAGGGCACTGTTATCCCTCCTGTGTCTTAATCGAAGATCGCACTCTGGGGAAAAATGGTGGGAATAGACTCAGTCTGTGTCCAGCTGCTGGAGAGGAAGAAGTGTACTTTATTCATTTTCAGTGGGCAGTTGGAACAATTTATTTAGGAATGGATTTCCTGTAGTTTATTTATTATGATGATACAAAACACTCACACTGGTGTGCTTGGGGTCACAATACATAGCCTATAGACCTGCAAACTGCTTCTAAATTAGCGAAATAATGCAGTACACTTATGTACATATACAAAAACAACTCACACATTGTCAAAATAATGCATGTTTAACGCCCTGAAAACACACTCACTAATTGTAAACATTCGAAATAATGCATTCTACAACATATTGACCTTGCAAAGTGCTCGTAAATTACCGAAATAATGTAGTACACTGATGTACAAACACGCAAACAACTCGCAAAGCACCGCGGTCTGAGGCGTCTTGTAACAGTCTGCTTAGGGACTGATGACTCCAGCAGTTTGGTCCCATAAGACCCTACCACAAGTTTCCAGTATTCCAACTCGTAAATGGTCAAAGTAATGTGCGTGAAACACTATGCAAACACACTCAATATTTATAAACTGTTGATGTAATTTATTGCATACACTACAGACACGTTTACATAATACTGCAGTACACTGATGCACAGACATGTTCACCACACATGAAACTGTCAACAAATAAAGCAGACACGCTCACAACGATTAAATAGCCGAAAATAATGCAGTGTACAAACACTCATTGCAGATAAAAAAGTTTTCTAAGTATCATTGAGAAATTCGACCACAACGTATCAGTGAATTGTTCCCTACAGATCTCCAAGGTGCACACTATGGCACTGCTCATTCGCCTGGTCGGCCTGCCTCACAAAGTGACGATGAGGCCATAAGCTGCTAAGTCACATGCAAGTGTCCATTTGGGTCCCACAAGGATGAGGTGGTGGCATCCCTTTCATTCTTGACACTTGAGAAATTTCTGTTGAAACACGTGTTTACCTAGCCACTGTGGCTGATACATAGCCTTTGTACATGCAGGCCCAGTGACATGTTTGCGTAGTGGCTCACCCTTGCAGGTGCAGCTAAAAGGTTCTCAGTGTTATACTGACGTCACATGTCTATGTAAGTATCAGCCGAGTCTCCCCCTGGAAGTGTTATAGAAATCTGTTGCAATGCTTTCAGAAACTGTTTACGAAAAATATCCCAGAATAACAGAGGATGCATTCTTCCCAGCGATCCTAACACGACAGCCTGTCCATTACAAATCAATCTTCCTGGAAGACTTAAAGTGTCACAGAAACAGTTAATGGTCGTTTTTGTTGTTGTAGGATCTTTCGTGATGCCTAAGTTTGTCTGCGTGGAAATTCTTGTCTTAACAGGACCTGTTTACGAAAATAGCCCAGAATAACATTGACTGCATCTTTCCTCTAGGTCCAAATAGGCACCTCGTCCTTCATGTGTTACCCTTCCTGGAAATCGTAATGTCCTGCTTTCTACATATATTTCAGAAACGGTAAACACTCTCACCACTGAAAGCGTTCATCATATCTGTGCAAGCCTGCGAAATCACCGTTAATGATGTCTTATGAATGAATGGAGCATTCTGATTCGCTCTTACTGAATTTACCCGCCAAACTACTGATGCTGCCAGTTTGGGAGCACTGTCCGCTATTTTCTCTACAGACAAGACTTCCCAGGAACCACAGTAGACCTGAGATAGCGTTCAAGTGACGATCCACTGTGCGTTATATCCAGAGAGATGTTGGGATGTGTATCCGTAATATGCCACGTCCGGGATAGGGTTTGAAGGTGGATCCACCATACATAATGTCCAGAGCGATGTTCAGAGGCGGATCCACCATGCGTCGCATATGTGATAGGGCTCAAAGGTGGACCAATCATGCGTTACGTCTAAAGTCGTGTTCTGTGTTCGAAGTTTGGCCCACCAGCGGGAAGCCCTGGTCATGGGGGCCATCGGCGACACACACACACACACACACAGACACAGTCACACAGAAAACAGAGCAAACGCGCTGGAACTGTAGAATATGTGGGTGGAGGTGACTGGATGCAGGTGACTGGATGCATTCGAGTACAGTGCTATACTATTCTGCCCAACCAGAAAAACAGATCATTTGCACTAGGTGTTGGGATCTGTACTACATTTACAAGCAATTTTTGAACACGGAACGAGAAGTGATGTCATGGTCGCATGGGTAGAAGTGACATAAAATCGATAGAATTACGAAAAATTACGGAAAATACGTATAAATTGAAGTAAAATACCCCAAAAAGCGGGTAAATTGAGAAATTACCTGCACGTCTTCTGGTTGGCGCAGAATAATTCTTGTACATGAGAAAGAGTATGCGACAGCAAGAGGAAAACGAGAAAACATTGACAGGAAGCAATGGGAACCAGAGAAACAGTCATTTTTTCCGCCGAGACAGCATTCTACTGTATGTTTATTGAGGTAAAAGTGACACACACGAGTTGACTGCTGTCTTCGATGCTTTGCTGGAAAAACAGAGAACCATCTGCCTCTAAACTTACTTTCATCTACTACAGAAAATGGATGGAGTGATCGGTTGAGATGGAGATGTAATGAGGTACAATTTAATGGTAGACTGGTGATGCCTTATAGACAGAGAGGGAGATGGTGCTGCAGGTCATTTGACCATTTTCTTCCATTGTGTTCTGTCAGGATGCATCAGTTGTGTGACATAGTCTGCTTTCGACTAGTATACAACCGCATGTTCTGTTTGTGACTTAGAGCATTGTCCGCTTGCGATCATTAACAGCAAACCTCCCAGTCATCAGGGGACTTCCATCTCATGTGTGATGAAACATGATCATCCTGTTTCGACACATTACTCTAAACAAACAAAGATTTATGTGACGTACTCCATCTTCCTGTCACATCTTGGATATGAAATCGAGACTTCAGTTTCATAACTAAGGTGATTCTAAGTTAGCGACAGGTGTTTGAGAGGCACTGCAATCCTCATGTATACATCTGCTTGACAGATTGTCTGTTTACAGAGTTAGTGGTGGCGTGAAGTGTAATTTCACATGCCAAACACCACTGCTATGCGTTTATCTGTTTTCTTGTAAGAGGTATTCTCCATTACTAACGATCATTTTCTACAGGACTGATGCAGGCATAGCACAATTTCTGAAACGTGATCGAATGTGAACAGTGTACGCTATACACCTCTGGAAAGCTATATTCTGCATGTATCACACATAATCGATGTTTTAAGGAAGTAGTTTTCTCAAGGTCGGAAAGTGCAGCAATCTAACATTATAGCCTGTTTTAAGTGCAGAATCGTGTAGCCTGAGGACTGCATGTGTTTATGTTCTCTGTTACCAGGCACTAGAACAATACTTTAGAATTGATAGCGTAATTGATTTATGTAAAATGCTTAGAACTCCATCTGTCTGAAGCAGCATTATGCATAAAAGCCGCATGTTTGTTGTTCTTCTTAACTATCTGCTATTACATCACAACACTTTCATATGTAATACTAGACGCCAATAAGATGTACTAGCCCCTCGACATACCCATATCTGGAGACATGTTGTGCGCTTGGATGGGTGCAGAACAGCAGTTACAGACTCGGTTCGCTCCATTCTTTCACGAGACGCTGAATGTACAAGTCTACTTCTATATATGGATATGGTGTCTGTTCTTTCGGACATGTCCGACAGTCACCATTGATGACCTGAAGCGGTCTAGAAATAAATTAGAATTATATACTAATATGCTCGGCTGTTGTTACATATCAACAGGGACAGGTGAAAATGTGTGCCCTGACCAGAACTCGAAACCGGGATCTCCTGCTTACATGGCAGACGCTCTACCCATCTGAGCCACAGAGGGCACAGAGAATAGTGTGACTGCAGGGACTATCTCGCGCACGCCTCCCGCGAGAGCCACATTCTCACCTTATATGTCCACAAACTACATTCGTAGTGTCCCTACCCAAAACACTCATTACTCGTGGAAGACATTCTTACGAAGTCCCGTAGAGTTCGGGTAATATGTGTGCATCCGCACAGAAGAAGGTCATGGCCGGTATTGCCATAAGTATATAGTTAAATTGATATGGTATCTGTTCTTTCGGACATGTATGTCTGGTATGGTAAGCAGTAGATTTACAGGGGTGCATGGCAGGTCCTCATTGTGACCTACCTGCACTGTGACAGATTAGTCAGCTTCCCCACTTTCTCGGCCCATAATCCTACCTGCCCTTACCTGCAGTTCAGCCGCTCATACGTTATTCGGCACCCTGTGACTCTGGACTTATCAAATACGTAGAACTAAGGTTTGGTGAGGAATGTCCATGGTACTAAATAATGCAACACAGCTCTGATAAAAGCAGTTATATTCTAGAGACATGTTGGCCTCAAGCTGCTTTGATACAATTTATTACAAGAAATAATTGTAAAAAACGTAGTTTACACGCCAGAATACAGCAAAATAGTGGTCAGAAGAAGGGTATGCCCCTCTAAGTGGGTTAAATACCACTGTCAGATACAGACTGCCTTTGGTTGTTGTCTCAATTAGGCTAATCCCAACTGTGATCGTACTAAAATAATTCACTCAGCTGCCCTGTGGATCTTTTAATGCACAAGGCCAGGATCTTGTATTACCAGATTCCACGGAACTAAGTCTTTACTTACAATTGATACCCCACATAAAAATTAGCATGATCATAACCAATTGGTCATAATGATCATGGGCAGAAAACAAAAACAGAATTGCACAGGAGGAGTGAGCACAGCAGCTGACTTACGTTTTCAATGACTGTCATGTTGTTGCACGCATTAAGCTTGGTCAATTACCGGTTTGCGTTTATGCCTCAGTAATTCTCAAATATTAAGATAAACATTCATTCACAGGCAAAATAACTTCACACCTACACGAACGTTGCTTTGTCAGGGTCTTATCTGGATTTAGCCAAAAAGCAAAGCTTAGTTTGTAATCTTGCGGGAGCGCAAATGCTGGCCATCTGTACTGCTCCCCAGTCAAACAGCAAGTCCTCAAGAATGGCGTGCTGTGCGCCCTTCTCCCCCACTAAACCGCTTGTGACAACCACCACCATCTTTTCCCTAAACGGACACATTTTACCTTATACTTTCCCTGTTGCTATCTGCGCATACACACTTTTGATTTACACTCTTCTGCCAATTTTACTCTAGCCCTCTACTCTAATTTAATTTTTTTTTTTCAAATGAACTACTTTTTTACGCTTCAGCAGCCTCTGGTCGGACCGGTCCACCTTCTCCATCCATAAAGGGTGTCCGCCTGTGGATACAGTGTCGTAATTCTAAGCTACCCCCGGTTTCCTGTGTCCTTCCGCTTTCACGTTCTCGCAAGTCACCGTGCACGCCTACCGCGCCCCTCTAGGCTCTTATCGTAACCCTTCGACACACTACCCCCGCTCTGGCCGGCTGGCTGTCTGCTATCCCGCTGCATTCTAATCGGCACTCGCTTGATTAAAAAGGCTATAACTTTAGTTTCATTGCCTGTACAACAACCGGGTTTCTTTCTGAATCCACTTCTTATTCTTAACTATCGAATGAAGTTCTTAAAACTAATGCTTATCTGAAGCGTGGTCATTCATGCACAGCACATTGCCGAGTTTCAGATACACAGAATTCTCGAATATGGGCAACGGAAAATCCACACGCAAATCAACCAGTACCACTCCATCCAGAAAAGGTCACGGTGTGGCGCAAGTTTACGGCGTCATTTACAATAGGGCCATATTTTTTCGAAGAGACAGGTGCTTCCGATCTTGTTACCTGTACCGTCACTGGTAAGTGCTATGAGTGTCTTTTGCGCAACCACGTCATCCAGCTTTCCAACAGCGTGGATGTGTGGATGGGATCATTTTTATGTAAGACTGTGCAACTCCACACTTTGCACATCCAGTTAAGCAGCTACTAAAGAGCCATTTCAGAAATTCTAGAATTATCAGCCACAGTTTCCCTACAGTCTGGCCATCCTGATAACCTGATCTTAATCTGTGTGACATGTGGCTGTGGGTCTATCTGAAAGATGTTGTGTTCAGTCTTCCGATTGCAAACTTAGTTGCATTGAAAGCACGCATTGCGCAACAGAATCTCAACGTGACCCCGGAAACACTTCGATCAATTGTGTAACATGCTTTTCTTTTTATTTCATCTTGTTGCGGAAAACGGTCGAGAGCAGGTTGGACATGTTTTTGCGCCAGTCACGAGGAAATTCATAATCCGATTTATATTTGACTGATGCTTTTTATGCCGTTTTTGGCCTCAGGCCAATTACAAACCGATGTGATTGATGCTTTTAATGAGGTTTTTGGCCTCAGGACAATTAAAAACCGATTTTTCACTTCTGATGCGATATGTCCTTGCCATGGTGGACGTTCTTACGTAACTAACAGTATCACCCTGTACACCCATGCACACCGAGTAGTAGAAGTTTGCGCCATCTATTGCTAGATTTTATAACTATTTATTTTTCTTCTGCCATACGGTTTCCCCCTTCTCCTATAATATTCCGTTGCAATTTGACATCATTCTGAATAGTGATGTTATTTATACTGTGGTTTGAAAGTTTAACTTCAGTTATAATCACCCCGTAGCTCTCTCCAGCTTATGCTCAGTTCCGACTTAAACCGAAACCCTTACATGCGAAAAACTGCAGGGATGGCAGAGCAGGGTCTGAGGAGCTGTTACAAGATGCATAGGGACTATCTAAGACCACGTTGGAATTTTACTGTAAGAAACAGTTCGAAAAAGGTGACGCGTTTCGAGATATGAGAGTGCCACGAATATGATTCACTATTAGCTGTAATCATTAAAGGACTTCTCCATAGAATCCAATGCAGGTACGTGGTTGAATGGAAAGACTTGATTCTAAATCGCAGACAGTATTTCTGCTGGAAAGCGTAACACTAGAGATCTGAAAAGCTGGTGTATATTTCTTACCACCTCAATCAGCACACCATCTACTGTATGTGATCATTCTCAATCAACCATCACCTATATAACCCAATGGATATATCGCAGAACCTCTTACTTGGCACTGAGACAGCACGCATTGCAAATACTGGAGAAATATCTAGTGGCGGCATAAGGAAGTTGCAACTACTGGTTTCACGCCACGTTCCTTAGTTGAATCACTTCCTAAATTCCGAGATTTTATTATGAGCTTACACGGTCGGTGACATGCATCCGCACTTTCGGTCTGTTAATGTACACTCCTGCGATCACTGTCTATGTTCAGTGTCGCGTAGTTGTATGGAAAAACCACTTCATTTGGAGGTAACGCCATACCATGATTCATAACGCTTGTACAGTTTTTAACATGGATATCATAAGTGATACTTGTGAGCACCTGTAGAACCAAGACCTCTTGTGACAGTAACATGGTCGTTGCGACCATGTTTTTAACATCTGTCGGCTTCTAAGACGATTACGCCTCTCTTTCTAAGACATTGTTGTACCACTCGCAGAAAGAACTTGTGACACATGTCCACTCATCGCTGATTTTCGCACAGTATTGTTTCATATCGCCACCAATCAGTTATTGGAGGACGCATGATAGATTCGCCTTGGGCATCATGCTTATAATGTATCTGTGTGTGTTCAGACGTGTACAAAGAAAATGACTTGTGTCCAGTTTTATGAAGGTGTGGATTTGACGTGGAATCCTGTGATAGCCGCAAAGGGATGAAAGATTTTTTTTTTTTTTACTTGGAACATTACGTGAACCCATAAGAATGGTGCAGATATTCCTATTTCCAGAGCCATAGCTGTCATCAGGGGGTACTTCTGATACTTCGCTCATTGTCGAATGTCATCCAATTGAGACCGCAGTCGTAATATTTAATTGTAAGTACAGCAAGCAAATATATATGTGGCCGGTTTCCAAGGACAATTCTGACTGAGGGTGCATGGCTTGCGGCGGTGGTGGCCTATGGCGGGAATTATTCACGTTTCTGGCTACAGCAGAAGCCGTCTGAATGGGAAGGCCGGTGGAGTACAGGAATGTGGCATACCTAACCGTGTCACCCTCTACACGGCTGACTAATACTCAGTATGTGTTGGACAGCCTTTGTGACCGAGTGTGTTCTCCGTGAAAATTTGAGAAGATTCAATATGGATGTGTGTTTGCGGTGGACAGTTATTCCCTTCCATGTAAATTTTCCAATTGACTGCTTCTGCACATTTCCCGCCTTCATTTGGTTGGGAGAATATCGATTGTGGTGTGTGTTGTGTGCATCTATCAGGTGAAAGACGGGCTGAAGACACGTTTGCTGGTTCTCTAGACATGAGAAACACCTTTGTTGACTTTGTAAATTATTAGAATGATTTGGAATCTGTTATATCACCGACATCAGTACTCGCGAGTGTAAATGTCAGTTTCCTCTATTTTTTCGAGTTTTCACGTAAAGATCTTCATAGACGAAATAAGTTTATAGTTACTCAATGGTTTACAGCACAGTCCACCTCTCTAAAGTTTCGGATTTCTAGAGAAATAATTTCGAAACTATAGTGAGCAAGCGATAAGGCCATGCAAGCGATATTGCTGTGTGCTTGATAACGAGAAGGATCGTGAAATTCGATATGGCGATCTGTACAAAATAATTTTGCCACTGTAGTCTCGTTTGCAGAGAAAAATAGGGACAGTGCTCTCACACCAGCAGCATCAGTGATTTGGCGGGTAAATTCAGTAAGAGCCAATGAAAAGCTCCATTCATTTACAAGACATCATTTTTGCTGGGGCATAGGAGCCCCTACAGACCCATTTGAATAAGATGTGGGCAAGGTATTTTTCGAAAGTTCTGAGAGTACCATGATGTCTTATTTGTTCAAGTGTTCAAAGACAAGTTGAAGCAGGCCATCTGTCTCTAGCCGGAGCTGTCCCTCACCCACCATGGTGGCACTTGGACATCTCCAGACTAGCAGCTGCTGTGGGACACCGACAATTCCAGCCATTTTTCTCTTCTGTAGGACAGTGCTTCTAGTTCTGTTTGAATAATTGTTCTGATTTTCCCATCTGTGCGTAGACAGTGCTCTCTTTCCAAACAACTAGAATGCTTTTATGATTAACGGTGATTTCGCAAGAATGCACAGACATGATGAAGGCTTTCAGCAGGGAGAACGTTTACTGCTTCTGAGATGCACGTTGAAAGCAGGACGTTACGATATCCAGGTAGGGTACCACGTGATGGACAGGGTGCCGCGTTAGGACCAACAGGAAGAATGCAATCGATGTTATTCTGGGGAATTTTCATAAACCGGTCCTGTTAGTACAATCATTTCCATGGACACAAGCTGAGACATCACGAAAGATCCTGCAACAACAAAAGCAACCATTAAATATTTCTGCGACACTCTAAGATTTCGGGAAAGGGTTGATATGTAGTGGACAGGCTGTCCCATTAGGGTCGCTAGAACGAATGCATCCTGTGTTATTCTGGAATATTTTCGCAAACAGTTTCTGAAAGCATTGCTACAGATTTCCAGAGGAAGACTTGTCTGTTATTTACATAGACATGTGACATCAGTATAACACTGACACATTTTAGCTGCACCTGTAAGGGTGAGCCACTATGCAAACATTTCGCTGGACCCACAGATACAAAGGCTATGTATCAGCCATGGTGGCTAGGTAAATATATGTTTCGACAGAAATTTCTCGGATGTCAAGTATGACTGGGATGCCACCACCTCATGTTTGCGGGACTCCTACACATGCCTTGGCAGCTGCCAGCCACATCGTCGCTTTGGGGGCAGGCCGACCTGACATGTGAGCCCTGCTGTGGCTTAGGGAACAGTTTGCTGATATGTTGCGGTCGAATTTCTTAATGACGGTTCGAAAGATTTTCTATGTGCAATGTGCAATGAGGGTTTGTGCACTGCATTATTTTCAGCAGTTTAAGCACTGTGAGCGTGTTTGCATAGTGATATACATGCATTATTTTTTGACAATTTTACATGTGGTGAACGTGTTTGCAAATAAGTGTACTGCAGTGTTCTGTGAATGTGTCTGTAGGCTGTGCAATGCATTATGTTGACAGTTTACAATGAGAGAGCGTGTTTTGCAGAGCATTAAACATGCATTATTTTGACAATTTACAAGTTGTTTATGTGTCTGCACATCAATGTACTGTATTATTTTTTGAATTTAGAAGCAGTTTGCAGGTCTGTAGGCTATGTGTTGTGACCCCAAGCACATCAGAGCGAGTGTTTAGTATGATTGTAATAAATAAACAAACTATGTGAAATCCATTCCTAAATAAATTGTTCCAACTTCCCACTGAAAATAAATTAATTACACTTCTTCCTCTTCAGCAGCTGGACACAGAATGAGTCTTTTCCCACCATTTTTCCCCAGAGCGCCATGTTGGATTAAGTCCCAGGAGGGACAACAGCACCCTTTGGTGGCAGTACTGTGTACTTGGTCAGTTGGACTCCGCACATCATGTAGAAAAGGCTGGATGGAGCTACTGCCTGTGACAACTCTATTTGCTTACCATGCAAAATAAAGACTTATGTCCATTCTAGCCAGCAGCTCACCACAGGATGTATTTCTCCCACCAATTCCAACGGAGAGGTGGTGGTTGAATGACTTTGGTTAGTGGAGGTAGCCCAAGTGACCTATTTTATCACTAAAATTTGAACTTCCCGCCATTTTCTTAGAGTGGGTAGAGGTGTGGTGGAGGAGGGGGTTTCATTAGTGGAGGTAGCCAAATTGACCTATTTTCCTGCCAAAATTTGAACTTCCCACCATGACGTCATTGCGACATTGTCACGTCTATCACCGCCATCCTGGATAGATTTGGCAATAATGTAGAGTGGGGTTACGCTTGCCTTGCCCTGCTAGTAATGTTTGTACACCCAGCTAAAAGTGTCCAAGAATTAGTGGTTTAATACAAAACGGCTTTCTCACTATGAGTTGATGATTCAAATATTATAAACTATACAGTGTCTGGCAGCAGCAATCGCCCCTCAGGCACTCAGTTTGAGAAAAGACGAGCTGAAAGAGAAAGTATAGATTAAAAACTGAAATCTTCATTAGATACATTTGTTCAATCTTAAGAAGATTTTCGTAAAAATGATCCAAGCATGAATGCATATGTAGACATGAATCAGGTAATCCTGATTCAGTGGGTAGAGTTGTGCCAACGACATCACAAGGTAAACTGGACTTAGTGTGTCAGCACTCTAATGAACGTGAAACTGTTCCAGCTCAATCTAGCAACTGCATATAGCACACTCAATTTAGCAGATATTTGGTTGATTCAGATCCTACAAAATGGCCCGACAACGTAAACGATTTTGTTACGACGACTTTAGTCAAAAGCGACACTCCAGAAGAAGTAACTGAATTTGTAAGCCGTCCTCCAGGTGATTCTGATCGCCGCTTTACTTCTAAGAACTACGATTACAGTTTGTGCAGTGGTAGAATTGTTCGGACAAAATGGTTAGTTTATACAAAAAAGTGCAGATTTTATTGTTTCTGCCGCAAAATCTTTTAGAATATTAACATGTTACTCACTTCCGCTGATTACAGTAACGGGCAGCCCATTCCTAATACATTAACTAGGCACAGCAGGTCCCAAGTGCACTTAGAACCGCATCAAAAGTAGGTGATCCTCTCCAGAAGATTTAAATCTAGCAACACACCGATGCAAGAACTCTGCAGACATTAAATGCGGAATCCCAGCATCGGTAAGATGTAATCGAATGCCATAACGCTCAGCTAGATAGTGTCTTCCTTCAAGAGGAACTTCAAACAGCCTATTTACTCACAATAACAGGATTTTTTCTTAAGTTGGTCGAATTATTGGGAAAATTTGATTCGGTTATAAGCGAAAATATAACGAGAACCGCACTTGATGAAAATAAGTCTCATCTTTACCTGGGGAAAAGCATAGAAAATGAAATAATTCAGATTTTCCATCAAACAACTGATAACAAAGTATTGCTTTTATTGGAAGTTGCTAAATTATAGTATCATTTTGGATTGTACACCAGATATTTACGGTGTGGAGAAAATGACAATAATAGTGCATTCTGTTAATGTGAATTCTCCTGAACTCGACACTTGTGATACAGATATTGGCGAACAATTTCTTGCCTTTGTATCTGTAAGAGATATATCTGGTTTGGGGTTTAAAAAGGAAGTCGTTAAACAGTTAGGGGACGTGAAAATACTTTTGGAGAACGTGAGGGGGAAAGGCTATGTTATTTGTTCTAATACAAAACACGTGGACACAGGAATATACAAGCTGATTTTAAATATCGGTCCTAAGGTATTTTGTGTTTCTGGCAATAGTCATTCCCTAAATCTAGTTGTGAGTGGTAACACAAAGGCATCATAATCTGCAATTTCATTCTTTTGATTGGCGAGGAAAATTTATAATTATTTTTCTGCGTCACCATGGCGCTTAGTAGACTTGAATGTTCATTTATCTGCTCCAATGTTGAAACCATTGCGTACAACAAGCTGGGAAAGTAGGACTGACGCACCGGCCCCTCTTAAGTATAGCATAGGAGAGGTTTCCCACATGGCAGAAATGTATTATGTGTTGCAAAGCAGAATAGTAAATAAGCAAGGGATAAAATAGTGTTCAGGCTGACTGAGATGACATCACATCTTCAACTGCCATAAAACCCTTGCCCTCCTTCCACTCATTCTCAGAGTGTGGCAACTCCATCTGCATCACTGATATCGATGGAACGCCAACTCTACTAGCCGTAGAATGACCTGGTGATTACAATGAAGGTTTACCAACCATCACCAGCTTGGGATCTGCTGCTATGAGTCTGTAGCTCCACTGCTGTCGCACAACAGGCCGACCTGGCAGCCGAACTCCCTCTTAAGTCCCTCTCATGCAGAGTAAGCTTCTCTGCAAGTTTGCTAGATGGCGTGCATGGCTGCCAGCTAGCACGTCGGGTTGACGGCTATCTACCATGTAGAACCTCTCACACGGTGCATGATTTGGCGCAGAGGCTATCTGGGTGGCTTGACTGCGAACAGCAGAGCGCGCCAGCCAGTCGAACTACAATCTTCCTTAAACAATTGTAAAAAAACTATGCAGTAAAAATTTTTTTCTCACACATCATATAACTTCATTCGTCAGCTTCATGATGAACTGCCTATCAGTTTGTTAATGGTCATATTTGTTGTGATGTTTTAGGATTAAACAAGAATTTCAGAAAGTTTGCAGTGAAAAATTGAGGTTGCTATGAATTTTCGTTTGGTGCATGTTATGTAACATGTTGCTGCACATGAAATGTAGCTACCATATGGAATTTACCTTTAAGCTTTGAAGGATGTCGCTATCTATTACTCAGCTCGAGAAAATGGATCATATACAAAGCACTTCGTCCCGACTTGGAGTGCGAGCGAAAACGCCAGAATGAAATATTCAGAAACTTCATCGTATCTCGTAAACAGTTTCAGATATCTAAATAAAATTTTGGCAAATGATAGTGCACAAAAAAGAGAGTATTTTACCATGTGACTAATGTTTGAAACTTCCATATCTACCATGACATTCAAGCAACTACAGATTTATTCAAAGAAATGATGTAATACTTAAGTGCCACCGAAAGAAACGAACATTACTGTGGGTTTGGTACAAAATATGTGAGGCTATTTCGCTTTATTTTTGTACTGACAATGGGCATTTTCTTAAACTGTTGACTGTTCTTGCCATCAGTTGCTGTTTTATCATTCTGTCGCAATTTCAACTGCGTTAGAATGTCATTGACATGAATATTTACAAATTCGCCTGAAGCAGATCTGAATGTGGCAACAAGGAACTTAATGTATTACTCAAAAATCGACACTGATAACGACTGTCTGAACAAAACTAAAGGCAACAATAAATCTGGCGAAAAGAACTCGATACTTCTATAGAAATTTTAATGGACTCATATTTCCCAGTGTGTGTTTAATAATGATTGATGTAGATTAACACTGGCTACAGAATTTAATTTATGCATTTTAGTGATGTGAGAAATATGAAAACATTTACATTTACAAACTTCAGTCAACTTCTTACCAATGTGTGAACAGATTACCAATATCTTTGACAAACTAAAAGATGGTTGTGATGAAAAAGGACAATTTCTCATTCTGTATAGAGAACAATTAACATGGTGTGCAATGTTAATTGTTTCCATATTTCTTACATTTTTGAGTTATATAAATTGAATCTGTAGCCTCTTTTCAATCCTGATCATTCATTATATAGACTGATGGTATAAGATTTCGCCTAAATTTCAGTATAATTAACGATTTATTTTTGTCAGACTTACCATCACCCTTATTTTTCTTCAGAGAAACGTCAGTCACGAGTTTTAAGTAATGCTTAAGACTCCTTGTTGACATATTAACAGGTTTCTTTCGCCAAAGCACAGCTGATTTAATAAATATTCATCTAATTAACACTCTAATTCAGTTGAAATTGCGACACAACCATAAAGCAGCAACTGAATGAAAGACATGTCAATAGTTTATGAAAATGCCGTCCTTGGTATAAAAATAAACTGTAGTTTCTTGACAGATATCGTTACAAACCCACTGTAATTCTCGTTTCACCAGCTATTGATGGCACTCAAATATTAAATCATTTCATTGAAAAAATCTATAGTCGCTTGAATACCGCGATGGGTATGAAAGCTTCACATATTAATCATATGGTGAAATACTCCCCCCTTTTCATCCTGTCATTTGCCCTAATCTTATTTTGATATCTGAAACCGATAAGAGGATACGAGGAATTCTGTGAATGTTTCATTCTGGCGTTTTCGCTGGCACATGAGCTCGGAATGGAGAGCTTTGCACATGATCCATTTTCTCGAGACTGCTAATAGATAGTAACATCCTTCAAAGTTTAAAGAAAAATTCAATATGTTAGCTACATTTCATACATAGCAACATATGATGTAGCATGCGCCAAACACAAATTCACACATATTCTATTTTTCACTGCAAACTTTCCGAAATTCTTGCAGTAGTTTACTTCATCCTGAAATATCACAGTACATATGACCATTAACGTGATGATAGGCAGAGCGTCATGAATCTGACGAGTGAAGCTATAAGATATGTAAGAATCAAATTTCATTACCGAATAGTTTCTTGATAATTGCTTGGGAGACATCGTAGGTCACCCAGCAGGTGTGTGAAGTTCTGTTTGGTCTCGCAGATTGACCAGCATTGTCTAAGATTTGCCACCCTGTAAGCTGTGACGTCATCCGCCAAACAGGACTCCTGATTAAGCAGTGCAAGTAGCATGCAGGGATCCCGATTAGGCCTCACAAGAAAAATAGCACTTGACCTGTCAAGGGAAACATGGAGAACTCCCAGCAGGGCATCCGGTTAGAAGACAATAGTCCGCACAAGGGAGCCATCACATGATCCGGCAAGTAAGATCACAGCGAATCTTACTCCATGTGAGATGGGCCTTACTACAAACTGTATTTCTGAGTCAGAGGAAGATATGGTTATAGAGGAGGCGACTTCACATGACGTGGAAGGGATGGTTGCCACCTTATTTCCCAATGAAGGTACACTCAGTGCCAAAACAGTTAAATCTCTCACTTATTCAGGGACTGATATTCCCACTTAAACTAGCACAGGTCACTTGCAGTGCAGTTTCCGACATGCCTACTTCTCACGTTGGCCACCGCCTACAGCCACCGAGCTGCCACCAGGATTAAGATTTCCAGTGATGAAGATGAAGCTTCCCTCCGCCATGCTCAACACTGCCAGGGGGATGAGGGGGGGGGGGGGGGTCTGTTGTGTCTCTGGCTTGGAACGCCCTATCTTTGACTCTGACCCCTTTGAACTGCCTGCTTCTATGCGTCTCACGGTGCGCAACGTGTTCACTGCCATGTTTGTTCTTCTTGCCTCAGTGTCTAACAACATGCATTTACGTTATTTAAAGTGTGTTATTACCGACCAGTCTTACGTGATAACCCACAAATTCTATTAGATTTATCTTTTCAGTACTAACTTCATATCTATCTTTTAATACTTCTTTGTATAAACCATTATGAAAATCATATCCTGTTAATACAGCGTGTTTCTGAATTAATTTAAATGCATCTTTTTGGATTTGGTTAACAATTAGGCATTTTTAATAGTGAACTCTCAAAATCTGCACAAATAAAGAATGGAACTTTCTCTGTATATTGATAATTTTTAAAACTTACATAGGAACCTTTCTTTGGTAATTCTACTTTTAATGATTTGTTGACTAAACAATTAGCTGCATGACTAATTTTTCCTTACTGTTGAAGAGGAGTAAGCACATATCACAAATAAATTTTACTTTTTCATGTTTTGTAATTCGACTCAGAACAAGCCTAGATAACTTTTTATGTAACAATAATCAGAATTTTCACTATTTTTGAAGTGAAGCAAATGTGTATGTTTCTCTTTCTTCCATTTGGTAACTTTTTATGGATACAATTGATATTCCTCATCAAATGAATAAGTATTAATAGATAGATTAAGTTTAGTCTCATTTTTTGGAATATTATCGACCACTATGGGAAATTCAAAATTTTCGAGTTTCTGATCTACGTTGTTATTGTTGTGGTCTTCAGTCCAAAGACTCGTTTGATGCAGCTCACCATACTACTCTATCTTGTGTAAGCCTTTTTTATCTTCAAGTAACTACTGCAACCTACATCCTTCTGAATCTACTTAGTGTCTTCATCTTTTTGTCTCCCTCTACGATTTTTATCTTCCACTCTACTCTCCAGTACTAAACTGATGATCCCTCGAGGACTCAAAATGTGTCCTACCAACTGATGCGTTCTTCTAGTCAAGTTATACCACAAATTCATCTTCTTCTCAATTCTAATCAGTACCTCCTCATTAGTTATGTGATATACCCGTCTAATCTTCAGCATTCTTCTGTACCACCACACTTCAAAAGTTTCTATTCTCTTTTGTATAAAATGTTTATCATCCATGTTTCACATCCACACATGTCTACACTCCATACAAACACTTTCAGAAACGACTTCCTGACACTTAAATCTATACTCGATCTTAACAAATTTCTCTTCTTCAGTAACGCTTTCCTTGCCATTGCCAGTCTACATTTTATATCCTCTCTAATTCGACCATCATCAGTTATTTTGCTCCCCAAATAGCAAAACTCCTTTACTATTTTAAGTGTCTCATTTCCTAATCTAATTCCCTCAGCATCTTCCAATTTCATTCGACTACATTCCATTATCCTCATTTTGCTTTTGTTGAGGTTCATCTTATATCCTTCTTTCAAGACACCGTCCATTTCATTCAACTGCTCTTCCAAGTCCTTTGCTAATATAATATAATACAGAAAACAAAAAACTACAATTTTAGTCGTTGTGTCAACATCTCTTTGGACCAGCCATGCTCTGTTTGAGGCTTTTCCATGCATCTGTTCTCTGGGATCATCTCGGTGTACCATTCAGCAATAGCGAGCAAATTCTCAGGAAAATAGTACAATTGTGAATATATGGGATGAATGAATGTAGGAAATGAACCTTCATAACTCTTAAAACTGAACTCGATGTTAAAAAATTTCTGTTCTTCAGATTTCCTTTGCTTGTCATCGCTAGTCTATGTTTTACATCCTCTCTACTTCGACCATCCTCAGTTATTTTGCTGCCCAAACAGCAGAACCCATCTACTAAATTAAGTGTCTCGTTTCTTAATCTAATTCACTCAGCATCACCCGATTTAATTAGATTACATTCCATTATCCTTGTTTTGGTTTTGTTGGTGTTCACCTTATATCCACATTTGAAGACACTGTCTATTCTGTTCAACTGTTCTTCCAATTCCTTTGCTGTCTCTGACAGAATTACAATGTCAGTGGCAAATCTCAAGATTTTTATTTTTTCTCCCTGAATTTTAATTCCTACTCCAAATTTTTCTTTGGTTTCCTTTACTGCTTTTTCACTGTATAGATTTAATAACACCAGGGATACGCTACAGCCCTCTCTCACTCCCTTCTCAATCATTACTTCCCTTTTGTGCCCGTCGAATCTTATAACTGCCATCTGGTGTCTGTACAAATTCTAAGTAGCCTTTCACTCCCTGTATTTTACCCCTGACACCTTCAGAATTTGAAAGAGAGTATTCCAGTCGACATTGTCAAAACCTTTCTCTAAGTCTACAAATTCTAGAAACTTAGGTTTGCATTTCCTTAATCTATCTTCTAAGATAAGTCATAGGGTCAGTATTCCCTCATGTATCCCTACATTTCTACGGAATCCAAACTGATCTTCCCAAAGTCGGCTTCTAACAGTTTTTCCATTGATCTGTAAAGAATTAATGTTGGTATTTTGCAACTGTGAGTTATTAAACTGATGGTTCGGTAATTTTCACACCTGCTATTTCCCGCTTTCTTCCTAATTAGAATTATTATATTATTCTTGAAGTCTGAGGGTATTTCGTCTGTCTCATACATCTTCCTGACAGATGGAAGAGTTTGGTCATGGCTGGCTCTCCAATGCCTATCAGTAGCTATAACAGAATGTTGTCTACTCGCGGGGTCTTGTTTCTTCTTAGGTCTTTCAGTGCTCACTCAGATTCTTCAAGCGGTATCATATCTCCTATCTCATCTTCCTCTACATCCTCTTTCCTTTCCACAATATTGCCCACAAGTCCATCGCCGTTGTATGGACTGTCTATATACTCCTTCGACCTTTCGGCTTTCCCTTCTTTGCTTAGGACTGGTTTACAATCTGAGATCTTAATATTCATACACATGGTTCTCTTATCCCCAAAGGTCTATTTAATTCTTCTGTAGGCGGCATCTATCTTACCTCTTGTGATACACACTTCTACATCCTTACATTTGTCCTCTAGTCATTCTCCCTTAACCGCTTTGCACTTCCTGTCGATCTCACTTTTGAAATGTTTATATTCCTTTTCGCCTGCTTCATTTACTGCATTTTTATATTTCCTCCTCTCATCAATTAAATTCAATATCTCTTATGTTATCCAACGATTTCTACTAGCCCTCGTCTTTTTACCTACTTCATCCTCTGTTGCCTTCACTATTTCATCTATCAAAGCTATCCATTCTTCTTCTACTGTATTTCTTTCCCCTGTTCTGATCAATAATTATCTTACGCTCTCTCTGAAACTCTCTACAACCCCTAGTACTTTCAGTTTATCCAGGTCCCATCTCCTTAAATTCCCACCTTTTTGCAGTTTCTTCAGTTTTAATCTACAGTTGATAATCAATAATGTGGTCAGAGTCCGCATCGGCCCTGGAAATGTCTTACAATTTAAAACCTGGTTTCTAAATCTCTGTCTTACCATTATATAATCAATCCGAAACCTTGCAATGTCTCCAGGTCTCTTCCATACATACAACCTTCTTGCATGATTCTTAAACGAAGTGTTAGCAATCGCTAAGTTATGCTCTGTGCAAAGTTCTACCAGGCGACTTCCTCTTTCATTCCTTATCCCATTCCATATTCACCTACTACTTTTCCTTCTCTACCTTTTCTTACTATCTATTTCCAGTCCCCTATGACCATTAAATTTTCGTCGTCCTTAACTATTTGAATGATTTCCTTTGTCTCATCATACACTTCTTTAATCTCTTCATCATCTGCGGAGCTAGTTGGCACATAAACTTGTACTACTGCGGAAGGCGAGGGCTACAACAATGCATTCACTATGCTGTTCATAGCAGTTTACCCATTTTTCATTCATTATTCAACCCACGCCTGCATTGCCCCTATTTCATTTTGTATTTTTAACCCTGTGTTCACCTGACCACAAGTCCTGCCACCAAACTTCACAGATTCTCACTACATCTAACTTTAACCTATCCACTTCCCTTTTTAAATTTTTTAAACTGAGATCTGACATTCCACACTCTGATCTGTAGAACGCCAGTTTTGTTCCTCCTGATAATGACATCCTCCTGAGTAGTCCCTGCTCATAGATGTGAATGGAGGACTATTTTACCTCCAAAACATTTTACTTGAAGGACAACATCATCATTTAACCATAAAGTAAAGCTGTGTGACCTTGGGAAAAATTAACGGCTCTAGTTTCCCCTTGCTTTCAGCCATCTGCAGTGCCAGCACAGCAATGCTGTCTAGCTTAATCTTACAAGGATAATTCAGTCAATTATCAGGACAGTTGCCCCTGCAACTAGTAAAAACGTCCTTGCCCCTTTTCAGGAACCACACTTTTTTTTGCTCTCTTGCACATATGGTATGGCTATCTGCATCACTGAGGCATGCAAGCCTTCCCAACAATGGCAAGGTCCATTGTTCATGGGAGGTCCTGATATATATCACGAACAATTTTTTTACATATTTTGTGACTCTCCGTATTTTTATCTACAGGAAACAAAGCAGATTTATAGCTCATAGAAAACATTGTTGATAATTATTTTTTGTATTAATAGATGCTTTCATGCTTTTTATTCCTTCCGGCCAGGTCGATGTAAGATCTGCCTGTTAGTCTTATATATCTATTAATTCCTGGTACCAAACCAATAGATCTATTTAATTTCCAATCAGAACCTCGAACTTGAAAATTAGATATTTGTGTTAAAATATTTTATTTCCCTGTCTTTAGTTTTTAAGGTATATCTTTTTTTAATTAATCCTATAATTTTGAGTTTGATGGCCAAATTCTATAACTTTATTAACAGTCTGCATTCGATATTCAGAATAAAGGTTAAAATTTACTTTCAGCCCTTGATTTATTTTTACATTATTTTTCGCAACTTTAACAGTATTTGGTTCTGATGCAATCAAGAAGGAGTTAGGATCAAGCAAAGTCAGACTGTTCTCGAAATTTGTTGTTTATAGTCTGTCTACATATGCTTTATTGACTAGATATTGTTTAACTGATCTTCTGTTTTTCGTTTCCTGAACACATTGGTAGGAAAGGGAAATGTTTCTTTCAATCATATATCTTCGTTAATTTTGAAAGTTCATCATCATTTTCAATTTCAGAATCAGGTAATTGCTTCCAAAGCCTCCCACGAATATGTGAGCTTTGATAGTGCACTCACATTTCTTATTGTTTTTATTTGCCAGAGTATAAATCTTACATACTTTTGAATATTTGTCTTTATACAACAGGTTTGAGTAAAAACAAACTATTTAATTTCTTAACAACTGAGACATTTTTTCCTTCTGTTACCAAATTCAGTGACATCTTTTTGCATCGATAACTGTGTCTTCAACTGAACATCACTGGGAATTTGTTTCAAGTGATTAATATACTAATACACTCCTGGAAATTGAAATAAGAACACCATGAATTCATTGTCCCAGGAAGGGGAAACTTTATTGGCACATTCCTGGGGTCAGATACATCACATGATCACACTGACAGAACCACAGGCACATAGACACAGGCAACAGAGCATGCACAATGTCGGCACTAGTACAGTGTATATCCACCTTTCGCAGCAATGCAAGCTGCTATTCTCCCATGGAGACGATCGTAGAGATGCTGGATGTAGTCCTGTGGAACGGCTTGCCATGCCATTTCCACCTGGCGCCTCAGTTGGACCAGCGTTCGTGCTGGACGTGCAGACCGCGTGAGACGACGCCTCATCCAGTCCCAAACATGCTCAATGGGGGACAGATCCGGAGATCTTGCTGGCCAGGGTAGTTGACTTACACCTTCTAGAGCACGTTGGGTGGCACGGGATACATGCAGACGTGCATTGTCCTGTTGGAACAGCATGTTCCCTTGCCGGTCTAGGAATGGTAGAACGATGGGTTCGATGACGGTTTGGATGTACCGTGCACTATTCAGTGTCCCCTCGACGATCACCAGTGGTGTACGGCCAGTGTAGGAGATCGCTCCCCACACCATGATGCCGGGTGTTGGCCCTGTGTGCCTCGGTCGTATGCAGTCCTGATTGTGGCGCTCACCTGCACGGCGCCAAACACGCATACGACCATCATTGGCACCAAGAGAGAAGCGACTCTCATCGCTGAAGACGACACGTCTCCATTCGTCCCTCCATTCACGCCTGTCGCGACACCACTGGAGGCGGGCTGCACGATGTTGGGGCGTGAGCGGATGACGGCCTAATGGTGTGCGGGACTGTAGCCCAGCTTCATGGAGACGGTTGCGAATGGTCCTCGCCGATACCCCAGGAGCAACAGTGTCCCTAATTTGCTGGGAAGTGGCGGTGCGGTCCCCTACGGCACTGCGTAGGATCCTACGGTCTTGGCGTGCATCCGTGCGTCGCTGCGGTCCGGTCCCAGGTCGACGGGCACGTGCACCTTCCGCCGACCACTGGCGACAACATCGATGTACTGTGGAGACCTCACGCCCCACGTGTTGAGCAATTCGGCGGTACGTCCACCCGGCCTCCCGCATGCCCACTATACGCCCTCGCTCAAAGTCCGTCAACTGCACATACGGTTCACGTCCACGCTGTCGCAGCATGCTACCAGTGTTAAAGACTGCGATGGAGCTCCGTATGCCACGGCAAACTGGCTGACACTGACGGCGGCGGTGCACAAATGCTGCGCAGCTAGCGCCATTCGACGGTCAACACCGCGGTTCCTGGTGTGTCCGCTGTGCCGTGCGTGTGATCATTGCTTGTACAGCCCTCTCGCAGTGTCCGGAGCAAGTATGGTGGGTCTGACACACCGGTGTGAATGTGTTCTTTTTTCCATTTCCAGGAGTGTACATAGAAACCTTTTTTCGACACACACAAGGAATTCCTTTACGGTTGTGTACTCTTGTATGATATTCATTTACACATTGCCTCCACATTGTCCTCTAATAATCTTTCATGTATTTCTGTGAAGTAAAATTATCAACTGATTTCTCAGTTTTGCAGTACTTACACACTCTGGATTTGATAGCTTCCATTTAAGTAGAAAAAATGTAATAGGATAATGTAAAATTTGTATAGTAGCAAAATTTTCTAGCTTTTGTATTGTGTTTTTTAATATATTTATTACCTCCAGAACTAATACTGATGATTTATTGTAATCAAGAGTAAACAAAGATAATTCAGCTGTTGCCCTAACAACTTTTTTGTGAATTCACTATATTTGTACAATGTAATATCCTTGAAAAAATGCAGCAGTCCATTAATTTACCTAAATAGTAAAGCAGTTTACTCTGATCCATCCAATGAAGAGCTACCAGTGGTCAGAGAAACAACACCACCACCACCAACACTGATGGAATGGGTGTTACATTCAACATCATGCTTAGAAACCTAAAAAAGACGACTAACAACCGCAAAGAACATTGGAAAAAGTGCTGCTGGATGCAGCCTTGTCTGTTCCCATAGCAGACATTTATCCTATTCCCAATGCTACCAAATCACTGAAGGCCAGGTCAAGAAAAAGCATGCAAAAAGCTTTAATTCTGAGAAGTTCTCCATACAAGGATCGGTTAGGACATAGCGCTAAACCTCGCGCTAACCTAAAAAGAAAGCTGCCTATAGTGAGCCAAACGAAATAAGTGAAAACCGCCAGCACCAATGATTGGTTTTGTGACCTATGTCAAAATCGATTAGTGGAAGACACGATTCACTGCATGGTATATAGGAAGTAGGTACACGAAAACTGCACTGAAGTTATGGACAATACTAAAAGATACGTTTGTTTTAATTGCAGATAGGCTGTAACCATGTGTTACAGAAAACATTTTGAACTGCCTCATAATTTTCTTACAGTTATACACAATGGCAGTTATTTTATAAATGCCATTCAAGGAAAGTAGCTGGTCCATTGATGGAAACAGGTATCCATGAATTGACCTTTACAGAAAATAATCCAACATTTTTTCCAGGAACTGTTAAATATATTTCACAAATAGCCATTATAAACAGCAACGTAGGTTACCTGAAGAATTCTGACAGTCAGTTTCACAACATTTGAAACGTTGAATTTCCTTCAGTTCGAGCAAAAATTTTACTGGTCCATTGATGGCAACCTTAACCTACATATCTGTGTAATGCATTCGTTCAGTTATTCAAATAGCAACACCAGCACTGCCCAATGGTACATAGTGAGAGAACATGGAAGTAGGTGATGATTTGTGTGTATCAGCTTTGCTGTAGCATACTTTTACGGAGTGTACAATAAAAACTGCACAAGGGGACAATCAGGAAAAAGGTGTTTTTCGGTTCATACAGAAATCGTATGGTGCATTAAAGGCCTTCTAGGTTCCGTTAGAAATTGGCAGTGAGAGAGCTGAGATTATAATTTTTCTAACGTGCATTAGCGACACATCCGCTTCTTCTTTCGTTATCAACCGGCAACTCACATAAAGATAATACACAGGCTTACTTTTCATTTGAATAAAAAACCATTTTCTTTAAATATATGCGCAACATAAAGACGGGACATATTAAGTGTTTTTGCGTTCGGTAAAGATGCCACAGTTGGGCACAGTATTTCCTTTTTATTTCAAGTTTTTGTGGATATTTTTTAAAATTTTCCGCCATCTTTGCGTTCCAGATCAAGTCGAGATCCCCACAGCACATTGCTTCATGGTCAGGCGCAATAGTGGTAGGTAAAAAGCACAGAGCCTATGGAAGAGACAGACTACCCATAATGATTATCATTCTGTAATTTCTTAGTTTTGGTATGAGAGAGATCTCAGTCACATTCTTTGGCACACTATGTTAACAAAAAAAAAAAAAAAATTCTTCTCACAATGATGAAAATTAGCTGGGCATAGGGGAGTGTCAGGCAAACTGGCCATGGCGGGCACAGTGGCTATTGGGGTCCGAGAAGCTAGGAGGTGCCAGTATTGTGTGGGAAATGCACCAACTATTTCTCCTTGGAGAAAGTATTTCATATCGGCTGTAATCGCCGCAATGCCCGTTCACTTCACGCATTTGTGTCCAAAGGAACTTCATATCACACAGACACCGCAATACCGTACTTCTACATAAGGACAATACACAGCTTACTGATCATTTTAATAAAAATGTTTTCTTTAATTTCTTTCTTTCTGTAATTTCTTTCTTTAATCTTTAAAGGACTTGAGGAGCGCAGTTTGGCTTTTATTTGTGAAACGAATAATTTGAATCATGTTTCACAGCAAAAGTTTTATCTCTTATTTTTTACTTTAAAACTATCATACACGTGTCAGACAAAGTTCTTTTTTAATTTAATAAATAATAAAGAAAGCAAAAAGAAAAAAACATACAGCAACAGTGGAGAAGAAAGGCATCAAAAAGAAAATTGCGAAGAGCAGGAAACTCAACCCTAGAATAACTCTTTTTGACGTTAACAATGAAGACACAGAATGCATGTGTGGTGAAGAAAAATTTTCATATCCCAGAAGAGCAGTGGTTCAAATACCAACTGTGATCCCTTTGTGCTCAAAAACTCTGTACAGTACTTGAGAAACACAGTTTGACTTCTATTTGTGAAATGTATAATTCGAAAATAAATAAATTTTTTGTGTAACTGTGTTGAAAGTGCCTATCTTGACACCATAAGCCTACTTCAATTACTGAAAGTTCAGTCATGCTCTTAGAGGGTATAGCCTACAGCTTTTGTGTAAAGGCGCCAATTCGGGCAAAGTGGCCATCTCGGCGGCAGCTTCAGACCACTTTGTGTTGGGGGGGGGGGGGGGGGGGCACGTAAAAGCAGTGGCCGAAAGAAGTGCTGCTTGGTGAAGCTTAGGCTACAACAAGTTCTTGCAGGAATTACCTAGAAGTGGCAAATAAAGCTAGTAAAAAGAAGAAGAAAACAGAAAGCATCAGAAGAAAAGAAATATAGTAAAAAATAAAACTGCAAAGAGCAGAAAACGCAGCCCTAGAAAAAGTCTTTTTGACAACAACGATGAGGAGACAGATTGCAAGTATGGTGAAGAAAAATATTCATATCCAAAACCAGAAGAGCAATGGTTTAAGTACCAGTTGTGCTGCCTCTGCGCTCATTATTTCTGTACAGGGCTTGATGAACAAAATTTGACTTTTATTTGGTCAAACATATAATTCGAATCAAGTTTCACAATAAAATTCAGTTCTTTCTTGAAACAGTTTTTTATCCCTTATTTTTTTAGCTTAAAAGTAAGTGGTCACTTTGCCGACTCATGTCGAGCAAAGTATTATACTTGTCTGTCTGTCTGAAGTCTAACATCTAACAACATGGCTTTGAAATTTACATGGTGCATCACATCTACAACGAAACTGACAGAAATGGACGAGGCAGATGAAGAATTGTACCTTAAGACATCTAGAGTACAAAAATGGAATAAGAAGAAACGAGAGCTATAAAAACATTGTAGAGGCCATTAGCGGTGAAGTAGGGCAGGATGTACCCCCGAGGATATAGAAGAGATCAACAACTTTTATAGAAACAAAACTATTTCTTCATGGCTATGGTATGCACTAAATAGTTATTTGCATTCTGATAGTCCTCTGTCAGTGCTTTATAAATAGCTTCTCACATTTGTGTTATTATTTTCGTCATTGTTCACTGCGGTATTCGAGTACTACACTGTAAACGAGAGTAGCTTCCTCCTGTCGCAAGAAATTGCAGTGATATGATAACTCTGTCTTTTGCGGATATAGGCCTAGCATTTTTGAGGTGAATGTTCTGCTTCGTAAGAGGAGCCACTTTCCTGAGCACATATTGAGATTTACTCTCGGACATTCGCAAGTAATATTCGTGCGACTTTACATCCTTTGCTTGCAGCTCCCGTAACAGATTTTGTTGTGTGTTTTTATGATCTCGCCCTGAAATCCCCAGCTTTACACAAGTCCATTTCCTTTTTTCCGTTGATCTTCCAAATCGAAACACAATGCAATTGTAGAACATGCAAGTGGAGAGTATAGTAACAAGTTGTTGTCCTCCATTCTGAACTTTGACGTAATATTGGATGACAGTGTAATACCACCTTTTGCGCCACGTCAAAGATCTTAGTACAATATTAGATCAAATTCCATTATCCAAGAAATTTGGTACTGTAAAATAAAAATCGAATTAGCATTTGTGATCTTGTATATATAGGAACTTCCTGGCTGACAAACTTAGAAGCTTCAATATTTTTTTCTGTGGGTTTAAAACTAAATAATCTTAACGTACTTAGTAGACCTAATGTGGTACACGCTGCTTTCCTAATCTACGAAGATAACAGCGGAATTTGAATTTAGAAACCAACTTGTTTCATGTCGATGTACTAAGAGATCGATCGGTGATATCACATTGACTGCATAAGTTGCAACATGCTATAAATTGATTTTCGTTTTATTTTTCGTATATATCACTTTTTTTTATGTCTTATTGGGTGAATATTGTTTTTCTGGAGTGGCAAAAAGCTTTTCACTTCCTTCGTCTGTGACCGAGCAACGGTTTAACTGAGGAAATTTTAAGATCATAACGCACTTATCTCTGATGTCAAAGGTGATAAACTCGTATCGTTGGCGCGCGTTCCAGTGATTTTGAGTTACAGCGCATCACAGTACTGCGTCTTCAGTAACTGGAAGGGAAAATGTTTAGCTTTATGGTAAGTACATGTTGTTTAAATGTTAAAAGTTGTGTTCACTTTAATTTGTACGTCTCTTCTTTATATGACAGTGTCTGAAAGTTCTTCCGTATAATTTGCTTACAGGTATTTAATGTATTGTGTACATAACTATTGTACGCTTTCGCAAGCAGATATTCCGTTAGTATTTCAGAGTAGGTTTTGTGAATAAGAAGTGCATATGAAAGCGGTTTGTGACATAGAGCGCGGTACTACTGGAGCTGTTACCTAAAAATAAGACATCGAAAGAAATTACTCTGATTAAAATTTACATAGTAAGATTTCTGTATCACCGACGTGCAATTTAACACGCCGATAAAAGTAATTTTTGTAACAGCAGATTGTGTGAAAGTAGCGGCACATTGTTTTATACTCACACATATATGCTTTGTTAGATCACTAGTACATTGCTAAGAGATATCCACTTTCATCATAAAGAAAAATATATTCCTCATCTTTTAATGTGCGCCATAGGTTCTCTTTCAAACAGAAACGTAGCTGTAGCATGCTCATACTATTCTGATGTGAGACATAGCGATAACATGAGATTAGATGTATCGTGTACCCTATCCAAAACGACTATTCAATTGAATTATTTTGCCAGTGTTATGTTTCATGGATCATTTGCGCGATACATTATATTTTTTCAAGAGTACAGATGTGAGTTCGTAATTCCTAATCGCCACCTTGTACACATTGCACTAATAGAAATTCTTCTATTGAATAGGACACGTTGCCGAACTGAAACTTTTTCAGGCCCCTTTAGTCAAAATTTAGTTAAACTACGGAGTCTTCGGTAAAATGACGACAGCAAATTTGAGACAGGAACAACTGGGATTTGGGAACATAGCCACCTTCCTGTGAAGTACTGCAATTGTTCATGGAAACAATGGCGGCAGACTGTGGGTACATTGTTGGGCGATGATATTTGTTTATATTGTATTGTTTTTCATGGAACCACAAACTGATGACTTTTCATATATTCGTAAGTGATAACATATACATGGTACAAATGTCAGTGTACTTACGAAAGACTACAATGTTCAATATTAAATCACAGTTGTTACAAATGTTCAGAATTTACTCAACAAAATATAAAGAAATTTCAGTTTAGTTTAATATTAATGTTCACACATAGAATATAAGTACTTATCAATCGAGAATGATTTCAGTTTCAGTTTCAAAAAGTTCCCTTTGTGATACCTTATAAAGCTTGGCAGTTTGTTATAACATACCTGGCCTTTAATGAGTGGACTATGGTCTGTTGTTTTTAGCTTAGTCTTTTGTCTGCAGCAGTAGTTTTTATTTCTTGTATTCCAGACATGCATATCAAAGCTCTTGGATGATTTGTTTTTATGTCACAAAAAGGCGATTAATTTGTGATGTTACAGTAAGTAGACAGTGAGGTATTTATGAAGTGTGAACATTTCCTTGCAGGAGTCTCTTTATCTTATTCCATGGATAATCCTGACTGCTCTTTGCTGCAGGGTTAATATTCTGTTCAAATGTATGTTAGCAGCACAGTTCCACATCCCTATCCCATAATTAATCTGTGCAAAAATTGTCCCATGATATATTGC
Organism: Schistocerca piceifrons; assembly: GCF_021461385.2. Taxonomy (NCBI): domain Eukaryota; kingdom Metazoa; phylum Arthropoda; class Insecta; order Orthoptera; family Acrididae; genus Schistocerca; species Schistocerca piceifrons. The sequence goes on from NC_060149.1 coordinate 620,515,935, forward strand.
TTCTAAGGTCTGTTCTGAAACTACTTTTGATAGCTGGCCAACTGGGTGTAGTGAACTATTGATTTTATTACAGAGAAAATTGATACGGTTCACTCGTAATGGATTTTATACTAGGTAAATACCGAGAAATTTACAGTCTTCTGATTTACTGATTCAATTTGTTCAGAGGTTTGGTCTAAATTTGCAAACTTAAATGGCAATAACTATGATCTGCTGATATTAAACATGAAACCTTGATCTTGGAAGTAAGTAGTTATTTGATCCAGTCCCTCAGTTGCTACCAGTGTTAACTCATCATTTTGTTTGCTAACAAATAACAGTGAGGTATCGTCTCCATAGGTTACCAACTGGGAGTTGAGAGGTTGCTCTATATCATTTTTGTATACAAGTAAGAGGGAATGGCCAAAAACTAAGTCCTGGGGTACACCTTGTGTGACAGATTCATAAATGGACTAGAAATTTATGACCTGATCATTGATTTTTTAAGTCAGCTTTGCACACTGCTTATGATGAACTAGGAATGTAGTCAACATTAACATGGACGTTTCACTGATACTGTAGGCGTCAAGTTTACTCAAGAGTAATTCATGGTTTACCAAGTCAAAGGCTTCACTGAGGCCTAGAAATATGCCTGCAGTTTGCATACCTTACTCAAGGTCACCATACACTTTACGAAGAAACTCTGTAGTTGCCCTGTTAGCGGTGTTATCCTTTTGGAAGCCATGGTGTGTCTCTGTTGCACCTTATTTTTGGAGAAATGATCAGTGAGTTGTGTCAGCAACACAACTTCAAATACTTTACTGATTGTGGGTATTAATGATATGGGCCTGAAATTTGAAACTTCTAACTTAGATCCTTTCCTTTCCACTGGTTTAACTGTGCACCATTTTATCCTTCCTATTTCATGTTCACTAATTTCTTTGAATTCGAAAGGTGGCTCTTCAATGGACAGACCTTTCCTTACCATTCACGTTTGTGGGAATAAATGAATTAACAGCTGCAGATATAAAATATTTATCAAAAACCTTGCAGACTTCATTGGGATCTTTAATTATGTTTCCTCAATATCTGATGTTTACAATTTCAGTTCTTGGCTTTTGAATGGCTTTATGAAATTTATTTACAATTTTTCAATAAGTCTTGGGCATAGTGGCTGATTGAGCTGGTTCACTGTTGTATATCTTGCTTCTTAGATTTGAAAATTCTTTCTGAAAGATTTTCCTGGCTTCATTGTACTTATCCTGAAAATCTGCAGCTGTGATAACTTGATGTATCACATCTAGATCCAGGATATTTTACCTAAGTTTGACTATTTTTGTTGGAAGTGTTAGTCTGGTGTTTTTTGCACCTTGGTAATGGGTTAGTACTCTCTGTATCTCCTTAACAGGGCAGCAAAAGTTAAAATGTCTTAGCATAATATTATAGAATTTGGCCCATTTGTTTTCTAACTCTTCAGTTTGGTAAATGAGAGCCTCATCCCGTGTAGCTAATTTGTTTTTTATGGCATAGATGTTCATTTTTTCCCACAACTTTTGTCTTTTTTGGTATGCTTGTGATTACATTTTCTGCTAGCTGACATTTGTGGTCAGAGTAGTGGAAATCCACATTCCTGCACCTAAAATTGTCTTCAATATGTTTACTAATTATAATGTACCTAATCTGGAAGATGTGGACCTTTTTACCCTGGCATCAGTATTTACATTTATAAGAATCTATGAGTTAAGAGTATTAACCTCATATTAGACATGTTGCAAGAATGTGCCTCACTATTCAGATCACCAAATACAGTGATATCACTGGGACCACAACATCCCACAATCCTACTAAATATATCACTCTGCTCCTTACCTCAGCCAGTCCCAATAACTTTATATTTTCCCATAACCTTTCAGCATTCTTTGGTGTGGAGTTCAATGCCTGTCACTCTTATCAACCCTTCTTTGCTGTACTGATCTAAATAGTCTATTTTCTTGGACTTGAGATTCTCACTAACATAAACTGCCACACCACCACCCTTATGGTTCTGTCTATAATAACTGTTTGCTAAGAAGTAACCCTCTAGTTTATAGTAAACAATTTCAAAAGATCTTAATCCATGATCAGTTAGCACTAAACCATTAGACGAGTGTTCATTTACAGAAAATGTATATTTAGGTGCATGACTCTTAGCGTTATTTTTGAGAAATAACACTTCTTTCCCTACTTTATCTCTCTGTTTCGGTAAAGTAATAATGTGGTTATCTTGATAATCCGAGTATACTGCATAGAGATGCCTGTTAGTAATTTTTCTTGCCTACAGGGCAGGTAAAAGATAAGTCTAAGTTAAATGATTCTGCCACTGCTTTTTGATATAACAACATAACTGAAAACGAAAAGCACAGTGTTGTGTATGGTGCCCTTGTAAGTTGCAAATTGGTTACCTAACTAAATGAATTCTGTAGAATATTTTTTAAACATAACAATTCATGTTCTAAATCAGATGTCATTAAGTTATAGACATCACCTCAGATATATTTATTTAGTGATTACCAGCTATGAATCTCTTGTTACAGCTGAGTAGTCTGTTTCACCTATTGGAAGTATTTTATACTATATAATGGCCTTATTTTCTCATATTTCTGTTAATACATGCGTAATATATTGGTGTCTGTTACATATACAAGTACCTAAATCATGTGTTTTATTGCACTACCAGAAACCACCTTTGCTATTATTCTCTTGTGATGATACAGTATTGAAACACAGTGAAATGTAACCATGGTTTGTTCACTTTTAGGAATAGAGTTATCTTTATATTTTGTCATATTTCCACTTATAATTTTGATGTGTTTCAATTCACGTATACTGGCACTCTTGAAACTTCAGGGTCATCTTATGGCGGCATGGATTTTCACCTATCACAGCTTATACATCTGATGGTCTATTTCTAGATTTGTTCATTCAGTTGGGCTTTTATATGCTTCAAGGTCAAAGAATGACTAGAGTATGTGGAAATTGCACCTTTTGCCAACTAGGAAAGGAACTGTTGCAAAACATGATGAGAATATTATTCCTGAGAATGAATAAAGCCTGACAACATTTTATAATACAATGTGTCCACATGGTTATACCATGGTAGAAAATGTGGATAATATGGTGTGATTTGTGTGTGTAGCATCAAGATCGGAAAGAATTTTATACTAAAATATATAACATAGGACAAGAAAAGGAGATCCACAATTGAGGAAGCCAGCTACAGCCATGAGCAATTGATGTATAGATTGCTACTGTTTTGGAGTGAACGTGCACCATTGTCACTAAAGCAAATTGAATAGAATGTGTCTTCTCACAACTGGGGTTATTTTGAACCTTACACTATATCTAGGACAGTTGAACACATCTCAAAACCACACTATACCAGTGTACGGTAATTCTACTAAACCAAAACATGGGAACACAATGTATGGAATAACACATTTCGAAGGCTGTGTATACCCCTGGATTTTTACATGCTACAGGACTGAACATCAATTAGAAACACTTTGAATGAGGAAATTTCCAATGGCAGATTAAACTGCATAGAGGCAAAAATGTAATGGGCAGACTTTCATCCTCTTCTATCGCAGATCATAGCAGTGGTAAGATGGGCTAAATTCCCACAAATCACTCTATATTGCAATGATGAACTGGCAGTATAACAACACCAAGGGAACAGTCATTCAAATTACATACGTACCTTACTTTTACTGTATCAATGTATTAAACCTACACATTCAATGCTGCTCTTTGCATGCTTAAGGGCACAGAGGTTACAAATGGCGCATGAACAAAACCACAGCTTTCTCAAAGCACAGAAAAATTTGATCTGGACCAATGAGCCTTGGTACATGTTATGGTACATTGATGGAAGAATATCAGTTCATCAAAACAAACATGAGACATCTCATCCCCATTGTTGTCAAAAGACTGTTAAGGCAGGAGGTGGACACATTCTCATCTGTGGAACCTTTATGTCGAAGGAAGCAGAGTACCCTATGCATCTGCTAATGTCTTTCACCAGTGAAAGATCCAGAATACTACTTTTACATTATGTGCATTTTGTTGTTCCAGTATAGTGCCCCATGGGTTTTTTTTATTTGAAAGATAGTTGCTTTATGATTACTAAGAAATTATCCTTTTGGACTTACCTGTCAAAGTTCTTTTACTGTAGCACTCTGAACTTTTTTTTATAATTTATGGATTTTTATTTTCAAAAATGCCAAACTATAAAATTTTGATTTTGTTCTGTTGATTAGTACTATATTGTTCTACATTCCCTGAAACGGAGAGCACTCACTTTTAGGTTGAACAGGTTTTATAAACAATTAAAATTTTTGCCATACATAAAACCTGTTTTATTGCCACATTATCACATAACAGGCTCAAAAAAAGCCAAAACCTAATCTTATTTAACATAATTTTAGTTTAGAAATATGAGTAAGAGTCTCATTCCTCAAGCAATTTAAATGGTTGCAAAATGTATGTGAAAGGTCCAGTTTATACAAGGTTTCAATTTATACAACTTCTGTGCACTCTATTTTGTACTCAAATTAGCCAGTCAATGAACTAAAAATGTGTTTCACTGCTTCAGTATCTTACTTTGATATACAGTGATGCCTTCCTGATGAACCAATAAGAACTGGAGTACTTACAATCTTCAAAACATTGTGAACAGGAAGTGAACACCGATGGAATTGTTGCTGTCCTTCAGCTGGAAACCTATATCCAGCAGCTAGTTCATGTGGTAACATAAAGTTCACTACAGTTTCATTTTACACATACCTGGTGTCTATAATCTCTGCAGTTCACCAGCCAGTCATACACACATGCCACAAACATCACCCTGCTCAGGTTGTGAATCTGAATATTATCCTGCTGTTTCTGAGGTGTTGGCCAAACGAGCAAAATTTCTTCTTTCTTGCTCTTTAAAGTGCGTGCAATATGAGTTCGCCCATCACTTTGAGCCCAAAAATGTGTCTTCTGAATTCCTTTCACCGGAGTAGTTTGTTTGGACCATTCTTCTGTTTTCTGCTCACAGAATTCTTAAATTTCCTCTTTGGACAAAAGAATGAGGGCTGTGGATGTGTAAGATTTCAAGACTCTCATAAAATCCTCAGTATTCTGAATCACAGCTGTATTCAGTCTGGAAAGATTATGTTTTGTAGCACAGTGCTTCAGCAGGTCAATACCACCACAAGACCAGTAGCACTGTATACCCAGTCAGTTGGCACAAGTGACTTACTGAACTCAAACAGCTGGTAACGATTTTTAAAATGGCCTGGAGCACCATCAGAAACAATTATGATCTTCTCTGCCCCTGTTTTGAAAATATACCACTCCTGTAAAAATTGAAACCCAGTCATTACTCCAATGATACCCTTGTACTTCTTGTGGGAGAATTACAGACCAGTTCTCAGCGAAATCACAGTGGAGCACTAAACATAGTTCTTCAGCCTGTACACACCCTTTCACTTCTGCAGTGTTTTGTTGTTGCAATTTCTTCAGATGTTGGTATATTACTGCTTTCACTGACCATTTAACAAGTTCATCAATGACACTGTCAAAGGCAACAGTTTTCTTAAGACTTAGTTTATTTTCCTCCCATGTCGCATATGTAATTTCTGCAGAGTTATCCGATATGTCTTCCATGTCTGTAGAGACAGTCCTCCCTCTCCAGGCCAGGCACCACATCCTTGAAACAAACAAATCTCTCACTTTACATCACAGACTACTAATGACTTCACATGTCCAACCAAGGGTGCCGTATGTCACATGCTCAAGTAAGTTCTTCAAATTTATCGCACAAAGTTCAAAATTCTCGCAATACACACATAAACAGACATCTCTAGGTAGGTGTAGAACTACCCACTTAGCTTGTAGTGCATAAAATTTTGATCTTCCAATATGTGAAGTTGTATAGTTGCTCTTATAAATTGCAAAAGTTTCTTTAATACTGCAAGTCATGTACCTCTTCACTTTCACAACTTTTGACCTTCAACTGCTACAGTTATAGTGTCATTTTTGTTGTCACTCTGGCGAGAACAGTCCCATTTATCTTCCAGATAAAATGACTGCACTATTTGAACTTGACCTGCTTCTACAGGATGACCATAATAGGGATCTGGTCATCCAAAGACTCCTTTTAAAGACTTCACATCTCTTGATTTGTCTATTATGTACTTTGATACTGATGGAATGTGATTCAGATTTGTTTTCTTTGAAAACATCTCTGGAATAATAGTTAAAGTTGCACCTTTTGACTGTAGGATGGACAGTATTCAACAGCTGAATTGATATTTGTGAAAAATTTCTGGCAGGAGGTGCAAGAGTGCTTTGGTTCATTTTCTTCTGAAGATGGAATTTCTACTTTGAAGAGTGTGGTCAGTTTTGCTGTAGTGTATTCATCCATAGTTTTAGTAATTTCTCTAGTTTTTCTTCATGCATAGAGCTTATGACTCGGCTTCACTGACCACAGTTTCTTAACCTCTGTAGTTGACTGATTCAGGGTATTTAATTCTTCCTCTATTGATACAAAATTTGCATCATCTGCATGATGGGACACTTCACCTTGTTCAGATACTATCATTGTTGTTATTCTGTCAAAACATTTAGAACCCAAAAAGTCATCACTAGAAACATCTTCACTTTGAAACAGTCTTCAAATTAAAGCATTTTTTTTGTTTGTCTTATATATCACTCTTTTATGGATGCAAATAGTCAGCACACTTCACTCTCCTGTGGTCTCAGTCAGAAGGCATTAGAAACAGCCCTTTTCACAAAACATGTCAACTGTGTCAACTGGCAAATTCCTCACGAAAACACAGAACTCAATGGATGGTCTCAGATTTCTTAGAACTCTCTTCAGTAAACAAATTAGCACTGAACAACTACAATACAGAAACCTGCAATGAACAAACACGACAAAGAAACCGACAAGAAACTGCAATAACGCGTAATAAATATCTGCAATAATAAAAGTGAAAAGAAATAACTGCAACAAAGAAAGTGATAAGAAATAACTGCAACAAAGACAACAGAAATAAACATTGTAACAAAGAAATTAGTAAGAAACAACTTCAGTATGGACATACATTACCCCTTAAAGTTAAAAAATAGATTGTTTAAAATAAAACCTCTTCAACATAAAAGTGAAAGCTCTCCTTTAACGAGAATATAGTACTACATGGTACTGATCAAAAGAAAAAAATCTAATTTTTTTGGATTGTCATTTTCGAAAAAAAAAAGAATTCTGTAAATTATAAAAAAAATTCAAAATGCGACAGTAAAAGAACTTTGACAAATATGTCCTAATGGAAGATACCATTGTAATCATAAAGCAATTATCTTTCAAATACAAAAACTCCAACAAAACATCTAGAATGGTTACAGAGATGCAGCATTTAAAAAATGTTTCCAAAATTTGCATCTTCAAAATGGCAGTTACAGTGTCATCTTTGGATTCCTGTATCTCGTGGCAGGAATTTTTTTTGGAGAAAACAAAATAACACATGTTCCTTACCTACTTCTGAATTTTAACATACGCTGAATTATGCCAAATACATTTTATTTACTGATGAGGCACAGTTTACTCAAGATGGTATAAACAATTTACATAACAAACAAGTATGGTCTGAAGTAAACCAACATGCAACAATGCAACACAATTTTCAGCAGTGATTTAGCATAAATGTGTGGTGTGCTATAATCAACACACACTTTATTGAACCATTCATTTTCACAGGACCTCTAACAGGTGAGATGTACTCACAATTCTTTAAAGAAGAAATGCCCCACTTGCTCGAAGATGTCCCTCTTGCTATGCAATTGCAAATGTATTTTCAATGTGAGGGTGTGTCTCCGTATTTCACCAATGCCATTACTGCACATTTAAATGAACATTTTACACAGAAATTGATTGGTCGTGGTGCTACATGTCTGTGGCCACCCATATAACCCAGTTTAACACCAATAGAGTTTTGTGTATGGGGATGGATGAAAGACACAGTTTATGAGGACAAAGTCAATACACATGAGGCATTACTTGCTCGTATTATGAATGTAATAGACAAAGTTAAGAACAATCCTGTGAAACTGAAACAAGCAACAAAATCTCTTGATGTACATGCAACTAAATGCATTGAACTCAGTGGAGACATTTTTGAACATTTACTGTGAATGTATTGTGAAACTGTATGTACACTGTAAAACTTCCTTAGCACTTTAGCACTGATCCTTTTTTTTTCCTTGGTTTAACATGAATTCATGTTTGCTATGATATTGATAAAAGCAGATTATCTGACACATTCATAGTTTCAGTTAATGTTATTACTATCATTTTTCCAAAATTAAATTCTCTACAACATCCGTTGAAAACATTGTGCAGTTATCTGGAATTTAAAAAACAATCTGGGCCAAGTAGTTAATAAATTTTAAAAAAATACAAAATTATGTTTTTGCTTCTCTGGATGTTCTGGAAAACTACTGCAGATACACATATGGGACATGTTTTTGTTAGATTCACCAGATCATTAATAACAAAATAAATGGAAATTGTGCCTCACTTTAACCTTGTACAGTTTTGCAATGGCTTCATATTAGCGAAGTTGCTAAATTTAAGGCAAAATATTTTATTAGACTTAACTCCATAACTAAACATTTGTGAACCTATGTTTATATGAACTTTTTTCTTTAGTTTTAATTATAGGATAACATATTAAAACATTTGCCTATCTTTGTGAATCACGCCGTGAATGTGCAGGGGGTTGGCTTGATATTGAGCAGTGTCACAGACTCAACTTGCCACAATGCCACCGCAGCATCCCTGGTCTCAGAAATACCATTGGCTTTTTGACTGATCAATCATGCCGATGTACTGAAATTGGTATGGTGCTGAAACTGCCAGCTCATTATGGCAAACAGTGTGATTAGGGCAAGGTCTTGCCCGGGCTTAACTTTTATTTTCTTCATGGGAAATGTTACTTCGAAACAACATTTATGAACTGAATCCTGCTTATGAATGAATATCTTGGCACACCTTGTTCCAAGATATTTTTTGTAGTATCTGTTGAAAATCATATTGTTCTCTTCATTAATGACTTTTTGTGACAAAGTTAGCATTCATATTATAAATGAAGAAATTCCTCCAGCTGTATTTATGGTGTCGATTTTATTGTGGCAACTATTTTCAACATTGTAACAACGTCATCTTCAGGCGCATACACTTGTTGACGTCAACTGCATGCAGCTGATACTACAAATCAGTTGTGAGATATGGACGTGCTCCATGTGGAAGGTGGGTGACTGCTGTGGTATCAATACGATGGATGTCCAGCACATAATGCCTTTTGTGCTCGTCGTGTTCTGAACCGAGGGTATCCTGTCAGACGGACTGGTCAAGGAGGAACAGTTACTTGGCCTGCTAGGTCTCCTGATTTAAATCCTCTGGGCTTTTTTCTTTGGGGATGCATTAAGATTGTTGTCTATCATGATATTCTAACAAGTGGAGAGGACATGCAGGAATGTATCGTGCTTGCTTGTAATTCTCTTCAGCAGGTAACACTGGAAGCAGTTAATAATTCTTTCATTCAATGAGCGCACCAGTGTATCAGTGTCCAGGGTCACCACTTTGAGCACCTTTGAATGTTCTGCTCCTGGGCGATGGTACAGGAGAGTCAAAGTCAATTTTGTGTTATGTTTTTACTTGGTTTTCGGTTGTTTTCTGACAACTCCAGCAAGTGGATGAGTTTGTGATCCCAGGCTCAAAGTCAGTGTTGTGTTATGTAATTCATAACGTTGTGTTTCAGTGAATGGTACACTGTGATACATTTTTGAATAAGTCTTTAGGAGAGGAAATGAATTACCGAATAAAAAATAAAGGGTGCCATTTAAAAAAGTTATACCGCTGTTCATATGTTTGTAAAAAACAAAGCTACAATGAAGGCAATCATGCTGATTGATGTCCCCTTGATGGCTAAAGAACATTTGCTTGAAACATTTTGTAATTTGCGTCTGCACAAACATTTATTTAGGGTGGTTAAGATAAATGGGACATCCTGTATAGTGAAAATGTGTGTGTGTGTGTGTGTGTGTGTGTGTGTGTGTGTGTGTGTGTGTGTGTGTGTGTGTGTGTCCATTGTCTAATTCTGAAGAAACCTTTCAGGTAGTCCATAAGTCTCCTCTATATGGTGAGTAGCAATCTATCCTTTTCATAATCTTGTCATTATATAAAAGAGTGAAGATATGGTTGGATGTCATTGTAACTTCATATATGTAGACATAATTGGTGGTTTTGTAAATGATTAAGGTAGCAATGCCACGTGACAGGTAGAGGAGTGTCCAGAGTGCAGTAGTGTTGTTCATGTTTAGTGTTGTCGCTTGGCTTTGTAGGGTATATAAGTGGCGTGAACGGCATCAGATGCTGAATTATCACTGTGAAGAACATGGAAATATCACACACATGTATGAGACAGCATCACCAATACCTGAAGGAGCCAGATGATTGAATCATACAGAATCCAAATTTGTGAGACATTCATATACGATAGTGGCCCAATTTGGACTGTACGCAAATGTGAGAACAGAGTACTAGTTGTCAAGATTCCAGTCTACCATACCTGATCACCATGGGGAATGATCCCAATATTCTCCACCAAGCAGACCATAACTGCTTCCCCCTGACACCTAAGAACAGGTAGTGGACTCCGTGCAACAGCAAAGAATCACTGTTTCACATTACCATGGCGATCATCATTGGTGAGTATGCCAACGAGTTGGGAAGAGGTCCCATTATTCCACTGTTTATGGACAGGCTCAGTGGTGTTACTCTTGGAACTCTGTTGGGGAGAGCCATTGACTATGACTTCAGGTCATGGCTGGTAGTGATTGAGGGAACTCTGATTGCACACGGTGCACCAAGTAGTACATCCTGTGTCCTCATACGTTACCACTTACGAGACAGTATCACAGCACCATCTTTTAACAGTACAATGCTTGTCCACATGATGCACATGTCTCTGTAAACTGTCTGTGTGATATTTCAGTACTCCCCATGGCCAGTGGGATCATCTGATTTGTCCCTGGTATAACATGAATCGGGCCAGTTCAGATGTGAGCTCCATCATAGTTACAATATCAGTAATATTTACAACCAGTTAAAACAGTTATGGGTCAGCTTGCTACAGGAGTGAATATAGTGGTTTCATGACAACATTCCCAATGGAATTAGTGCATGCATCCAGGCCAGAGGTGGTGCAATGTAATATTGCCAAGTTCTTTTTAAATTTGGCTCAGTTCTGTAATCACTGAAATAACGTCAAACACCATCCCAGCACGTAAAGTTTAATTTTGCGTCTTGCTCTCCATCTGGTGGTGCTTTTTTTCTTTCTTTTTTTTTCCAGGCTGTGCATATTTAATGTTAGTACCCGTTTCCATGACTGAAGACACGTAGTTCTCCATCTTCTTGAATATATTCACACACATGATTCAAGTTGGAAGAAAATGTATAACATTTTCCATAAAATCAAAATAATAGATGATCATCACATCAAAAAGTGAACATGTCAAATAAGTATTGGTTCTGAAGTTATGAAACCAGTTTATGAGTTTGAATCTCAATCCTTTCATCCGCATTTTAGTTTGGCATGAACGACATTAATTGTAGTTATTTTAATGAAAAAAAGAGTTTTCCTGCCAGTTTGTTTCCCAACATGCTGATGGGTTTGACCTATGTGTCCCACTGATATTTTAACAATGGCCCAATATGTCTCATATATTACAAAAATTTGAGAATTTAATAGATTATTGCAAATAACAAGCTCTTTGCATTAGGTAAAAATTCGAGTGTCTCATGTGACAGTCACACTGATCCTCTGCTGATGAAGTGATGTGAAACAGTTTTTGTACACAGAAATTTGACACATGACACATAGCAATAACATACAGCAAATTCCCAGGATTAAGGGCAGTTTTAATCAACAGACTGACATACAAATTTGCTGTCAGGGTGCATGGGATAACCATGAGAGTGCTCATGCTGGTATAAGAAATTGCACCCCTGACCATAACTATAGGTGTAGGTCCAGTGTGTCCCATAAACAGCCAGACAGAGCTCGTACTTTGCACCACTGAAATAGCAAATGGCAGTGGTTTGGGGCCAGTGGAATGCATGCTGCAGAGCATCTAGCTTGGAGTTGTCCACCAAGTAATCAATTTGAAACATTTCATAGTACCACTGTGGTGCCAGCTGGTGCTCAGATTGCTGTTGCTGATGCAGTACAATACACCAGAGCCGTACATCGAACATGAATGTCTTTCCTCTTGGTAATGCCACGTAGCTGTCTGGATCCCAGTCTTCTTGTGATCATACATTCTCATGACCACCACTACTGGCAATCATGTACAGGGGCTACATTCCTACAAGTCTTCCTGCAGTGTCACAGAAGGAACATCCAGCTTCTCGTAGCCCTGTAACACTAACTCGTTCAAACTCAGTGAGGTAATGGTGCTCTTGTAGCTTAAAAGGCATTCTTGGCCAACATCAGCTCACCACATCCAGTATGTTAGGTAACTAATGTTCATGACCACTAAAGCGTGTTTTGAAAGCAAACCTCATTAGCATACTCATAGTAGCACTACTAGCGCCAGTCTTGTGTGACAGGTGTGAAATTTGAATAGATGTCATCTTTCAAATGTAGAAACATACCCACCAACTTCCATTTATGTACCACAGCTTCTTCTTGGTGTTGTGATTTTTTTCTGTCAGTGTATTTTGTGTATATTTAACACATGTCACACGTATTTATACACATATTTCATCTGTATCTCTAGAAAATTTCGTCCTGCAGTTTCATTTTAATGAAGCTCAATGTTCATGATGTCTTGTCTCATGAGCTATTTGTACTTAAATGATATAATTTTGTGGGTATGTCCAGTGGTATATGTGGCTAATGTCTGCAAAATGTGTTGCAAACACAACAAATAATAAAGAAGTAATAAATCAAAACGTCAAGTTTCATGCAGCAGTTTTACGGTATGAATAGTGAAAATGTGGCAAGTGTTAATTTTTTCTGTTTCTTCATTTTATGAAGTTTGTCAGTGAAAAAAGTTTTGTGTAGTTTTGAAATTATGTGTGAAGTTTAGTGCAAGTCTCTAAGTGCTCTCATTCTCAAGTATTGGATGACTAAAATATGAATATTCATGTATCATGGACTACTTTGCTTTTTCACCCCCACCCCTTTGATAGGTAAGAGGTTTTTACCTATCAGAGATGATTTCTTGCAAGTAAATGATATGTACACCAAGTTTGATTGAAATTGGTCCAGTGGTTACAAGGAGATGTGGAACAAACATTTACTTGCATACAAACATCTTTATAATGTGTACAGATTATCAGTGATGGCTTACACCAATGAGACATTCATCTTTAATGCAAGAAAGAACAACTTTCACTACTGTGGATTGCTGAGTAAGTAATAGTCACATGCACAACAGGAATTACTAAGAGAAAATATATGACAAACAAATGGATTAAGGAACAAACTGAAGCGGAAGATGTAAGTACTACTGTTTTGAAAACAAAACTGAAGTTGGCAAAACATTGAGCCAAATAGATGGATGGAAGATGGACTAAAGCAAAGGCATCCAAAAACTTGGCATGCGGGTGGTACTATGGTATGTGGGCTGTTCACTCTTGCCTAACTGCACACCCTCCCCACCATCCTACCCAAGGGTACCCATACATTAGTTTGTAGGAGGGTAGACCTAGAGGCATGGCATGTTTTTAGTATTTTGGAAGACAAATGGTGACTTGTAACTACCAATAAAAAATTTCAGGTTACAGCCAAGTTAAAACCCTACATAATACTGACTTTTTGATAATTTTCTTAAAGGAAAAATACCTTGACTACTCTACATTATTTTCCCTTGCCTGAGAGATTGGGGGAGGGGGTGGTGAATGGCACAGCCTCCTTTTGCCCCCTGGCATGGGCACCCTTTATCTTACTATGCTGTCTGGATGGAATGGTGGAGGAACTGCAAATGTGCCACTTAGATGGCAGAATATTTGTGCATTGGCTTGCATGTCACTTGGTTTCGTATTATGCTACATTAAGAAATCCGATAAATGTAAGCTATGTATCATGAAGAGCGTTAGGATCCATTATACTATTACAACTGTTGATACAAGAGCACACATTCTAGATATAAAAAAATTAAATTGAGTTTGGAACTGCATTATACCACTAGTATTATCTGATACACATTGGTCTATGTATAATTCTTACAACATTTCAACTGAGGTGTAGAAAAAGAGACAAAAACAAATAGTCTCTATAACATGTCTTTAGGGATGGACTAAATTATCGTAACTACGTGTGAAAAGGAAAAAACCTTGCCTAGCACTTCCCGTCTGACAGTGCAACGTTACAGTTCACAACCAAATATAAAACAAAAATTTTTTCATCATTATTCAATTACTTTTGGTTTGCTGAAGGCATAATAAAATTGATGGATGGTACAAAATGTCAGTAGACTGACAGGTACATGCAGTTCATCAGATTGTCATCACTCAGGCTGCTGTGTAATCATGACTTATTCAGTTTCATAAATATGTGACATTGTCAGCTGGAGAGCAATCGTAAATTCAATGCAAAGAAAGCATCAGATGTGAAATTTTTATTGCCTTGATTGCATGTAGATACACTGGATTACTAGTTTCAACAGAGTTAAGCTGCCATCGTTAGATCTGAAAGGTTACAAAAATTGCAAAAATATTACACTGTTATTGCTGTAATAATAAATTAATGATTTTACATAAATTCTTTTTAACATACCCTCAGTGACAGCTTATGAAATCATGCTGTGCAATAAACTGCACATCTGTTTTGTACCATTGTAACAGACTGAGAATGTGAAATACAAAATAAAATTATGTTTACATAAGTGTTACAGTAAATATACAAATTCCAGTATATGTCTAATATAACATTACCTTATGATGGAAAGGAAGCTGCACATCAAGAGGTGCTGCATGAGACTGATCTGAATGACAGCTACATAGTGCTGGGTACTGGTTGGGGTAATAGAATACTACAGTGGAGTACCACCAGATGGCAGAAGTCTCATCGAAGAAAAAAGAGTTTAGATATTTTTAATGACATATATGTACATGTAACAGTATATGAGAGGATAGAATGTGAATTACTTAAAATGGAAAATAGTACAATACCATTCATATAAAATGGAAAATACAATAAATGAATATATTAATATTTTGTCAAGACTGAATGACCAGTGTCAGGTTCACCTATTTTGAGAATCTCCTGACAAATGATCAGTGTTGTGAGTATTATATTCAGATGTTTTATGTTTTTTATGTAATACTTTCTGACTTGTTCCACACCCATGAGAATCATCTCATTTTTGGTTCTATGGAAAAAAGGCGTAGTACAGATAACAGTTTGAGAATCATTCACTTTATAGGACGATAGCAGAATGCCTATTTTTACAAAATTGTAATATCATGTATTATACTTTTTGTCTCACAGTAGACAGCATAATTAAATTTCAAATCATTAGTCTATTTTACTTATTTGTTTAATTGTAATGTATACATCTAGACACAAAACATGAAGTAAAAGTGGTAGCATTTTGGCATATTACAATAACAGATGTATACATATCTGTAGCTGGTGACCTAAATATTAACACACTAAAAGACAACTATTATACAAGGAATTTTCAAGATCTGATTACAACTTACGGACTTTATTTAGCAGTAGACAGTCCCACAAGATACTGTAAAAACACAGAAATGTTAATAGGTCACATGATCTCTAATGTACAACAGAATAGGTAGGCAGTACAGGTCATATACACAACCACAGTAGACCACTATTGGGTAGTAGTTGAATTAGCAGGCAACATAGGAAAGCCAGAAAAAATATTTAAAGAGTTTAGACAAACTAAGGAAACAAACAAAGATAGGCTACAAAGGCTATTGGAAACTGAAGACTTTAGTGAAGTATACTTAACATTAAACCTAGACAAAGGATGGGAATCATGATGAATACATTAGGCCATTACCGAAATGTTGCATGTCAACTACTGCATAGAGAAATAAATAAGAAGAAAAATTGGGTCACAGTAGAAGTGAAAAAGAAGAGGAAAGAGGTAAAAAGTATGTATGAAAATTGTCGGTTAAGGCCAACTCAGGAAAATAGGGATGCATATAGGGAAAAGAAGCAAACATACACCAAACTGGTAAAAGAGACTGGATCAACATATTATGAAACAAAATAGCAGCCTCAACAAATATTACTAAGACCATAAATGAAAAGAGGAAAGGTGTAGGTGTGGAAGACACTGATAACATAACACTTGAAATAAATGGGAGGGAACTCAGGGATGCACAAAATGTCAGCAATACATTAAACAAACATTATACTGAAGCTGTGGACAAATTAATAACTTAAAATAATACTTCCAAAATAAACACAATAACCATTCCATATGAGAAAAAATGCTTATTCCTGACTCCAACTAATGAATCAGAAACTGTAAAAATAATATAGAGTCTAAAAATAAAAGACACTAAGGGACTGGATGGCATTTCCACCAAACTAATTAAATGCTGTTTACAATGGGTAGTAAAGCTATTAGCCTGACTGATAAACTTATCTATAGAAAAAGGAATATTTCCAATTTGAGAGTAAAGTAATCCCTATATGTAAAGCAGGCAGCAAAAAAGACTCAGGAAATTACAGACATATAACTATCAAATCTGTACACTCTAAAATAATAGAAACCATAATAAAAGACAGAATATTAAATTTTATACAAACATGCAATATTCTCAATGATGAATAACATGGATTCAGAAAGTGCAAATCTACCAAAACAGCAATAGCTGAATTCATAACACTTGTAACCAAAGCACTTGATGATCAGAAGGAAGTCTGTGGTATGTACCTGGACCTGCCTAAAGCATTTGATTGTGTTATGGTATAAGGGGAAAAGCAGTAGATGTCATTAAGTTGTTTTTTGAAAATAAAAATAAAGCAAAAAGTGAAAAATAATATTACAAGTGTCCTTTCAAATTTTGAAATTGTAGAATATGGGGTTCCTCAATGATCTGTCCTTGGTCCACTACTTTTCATTCTCTGTGTCAATGATATGACCAAAGCCGTATCCGATAGTGTAGTCATAAGACTTCGTTCATTGTTACCACTTCTATAACAAATGATGTGCAAGAGAAGGCTTCACTAAATATGAAAAGTAGAAACAATTATTTTAGGGAAAACAATTTCTTTATAAGTGGAAAGAAAACAACATATATGCAGATACATGCAAACACAAACACACTTTGGACATCACAGTCAGGCTTGGAGACCTAGAACTAAAGGAAAGAGATAGTTATAAATTTTTAGGTGTAACAGTAGACAGGTATTTGACATGGGAGAACCATATAAATAACATGTGCATTAAAATAGGTTCAATCACATTTCTGATGTGAAAAATGTCAAAGTCAGTCAACAGACACACTCTACAAACAATGTACTATGGACCAGTCCATTCTCACCTCTCATATGGTGTCCTGGTTTGGGGAAATGCTGCAAATGTGCCCACACAAAGGGTACTAGAATTACAAAAGAGAGCCGTACGATGCATCGCAAAAGTATCACCTAGTGAATCCTGCAGAAATAAATTCAGGGAGCTAAAAATTTTAACAGTAGCATCAGTATATATACATGAAACAATTATCCACTTAAAAACTATCTACACTGCATTGCTCAATGTAGAACATCATGAACATAATACAAGAATAAAAAATGACTATCCTATAGAAGGAAGCAGGCTAAAATTAACAAAGAACCTGTAAATGCTGGGCACATATTGTACAAAAGTTTGCCACAATGTATAGAGATGATCGAAAGTATGTCTATTTTTTTTAAAAATTAAAAAGACCTCTGATCAGTATTTGCCCTTACAGTGTTAAAGAATATCTTGAAATAAAAATTAAATAATGTGTCAGTATACATTTTTTAAAACATACATTAAATGACATTTTCTGTGAAAATTCTATAAAATGTATGTATATGTATTACCTCTTTGCAACCAGAAAATATATGTAACAGACAGACTATAAATGCAATCATAAATAAATTGATATATATCACTGTATTTTTCCACTGTGTATATGCAACATTTATGTAAACATGAAGTGTCCAATATCGTTGTAAGAAATGATCCATGGACAAATAAAAAAAGAATAAAGAAGGACATGTCACAACCTGAGGACTAGGTCACTGATTTAAGTTGGACAATTACATACTTCACATTGAGTGCACACATAAGCCTACACTTTTCTTATGCAGTGATAATAATATGAGATCAACAGCAAGGAAATAAAGGAAGATAATTTTGAATTTGTTAAATTTTGTTTATCAATATCAAGAATGCCTAGGTGACAACTGAATAGCGTGATTACCTAGATGCGATGCTATAATAATTTACAGAGAAATGCCATGACATTTTCTGGCTTTGTAGAATAATACACAGATGAATTACTGTTTTAAATTTTTACTCTCTTTTCATCATGAGGATTGTTGTCTTAGGCATATATTGGAATTTGTATATTTACTGTAATAACTTATGTAAAGGTAATTTTATTTTTATTTAAAATTCACAGTCTGTTGCAATGATACAAAACCAAGCATGCAGTTTATCGCACAACATTATTTCATAACTTGTACATTGAGGGTATGTCAAAAAGAACTATGTAAAAGCATAAATTTTCAGTTACAGTAACAACAGTATAATATTTTTGTAATTTTTGTAACCTCACGGATCTGAACCTGACAGCTTAGACCTATCAAAACTAGTAAGTCAGTATACTTACATGCAGTTATGGCTATGAAAACTTCATATTTGGAGCTTTCTTTACATTCTTTGGTTTCATTACCATAAAAACAAAAAATTATCCACATACATAAGCTTATCCAAACATGGATACTGTTATCACTTCTTCAGCCTTGACGTGGAGATGTGGAAATTGTTCCTGAGGAAAACTTTCGGGGAACTCCTGGACAGTTTAAATGTAACAGAATTAGCCTATTAATCAGGAATTATAGTGCAGGTCTATCAGTTCCATCTACAAATGAACAGAATCACTTTCAACTGATACCCCAAACTGTCTTGAAAACAGTTTGAGAACAGATGCAAAGTTGACAGTGCCCTGAAAAAATTTGACAACTGTTCCTGTATTTCTTCCAAAACTGAAATAAATTGTTCTAAATTCACAATTTGGTTAACACCAAAGAGCTTAGGGAAATGGGTAGAGTTCTTTTTCAGAAATTGTCACTTCCACAACATGATTTTCATTTTAAATGCATCCACATTTTAATTAAATCAGATATTTACCGCCTCTCACCCAGCAACATCTTATTGAGAGTGTTCAAGTGTGCAGTCAAGTCAGCTAAAAATGCAAGGTCTCCGATCAATTCCAGATTTTCTAATGTTGGTTTCTGCTTCCCTTTTCCCTTCATAAAGTGAACAATAGAAGGTCTTAAATTGATAAATCACTCCAGACATGCCCCTTGTGTTAACCATCATAGGCTGCTTCCAGTAGTAGGTCATGCTCCGTACTGTTTGTTCAGTTGCACCGAAGATTGTTGAAACCGATGTATAAACACATGTGACTTTAGATAATTTACTGTTCAGCCCACCAGATTAATGATGTACTCCAGCCTTGCAAATTTAGCACAAATTGCCTCTTTGTGTACAAAGGAATAGGGTCCATATAAATCATACGTAGTTCATTGTAGCTTTTTGTGCAACAATGGTACAGGCCCATTTTGTGTCCCTTGCATTGCTGGTCCCTCATTGGTGTTAACTGAGACTGACATGTCCCAGTTCATGCCAACAGCTTCCGTTGCTGCTCCATCAGTTTTCAGCAGGCCATCCCTCTTGTCGTATCTTTCATTGGTACCAAATCTAACAGTTATTCTGTCATGTGTAAATTACTATTGACTCCATGAACATAAATTGAAAGTTGTGCCATGTTCAAAATGTCAATTGACTCATCCAAAGCAATATGGAATGCAACGAAATTGCTGGCATTGTCAGTTAACTGCCTGTAGACATCTGCTGCTATGACAGCTATGTGGCAAGTTACTGTTTGACGCGAAACACTAATTTCAGAAAATTTCTGTACCTCAAATGGCATCACAAATTTCACTGCTTCAACAATGCACTCTTTAAAGAATTCTTCATTTGCTGAAAAGTTTATTAGATCTGAAAATTTTGCGCACTATTTTGTAGCTTGCTTTTAATGATGGGCCACTACAGCTGATTGCCAGCTGAAAATAAGAAACAGCAGAACAAAGTGTAAACACATTGGATGTCTGCAAGCAAATATGTACAAATACAAACAGCACAAGCACAGTGATTTTCATCACACTGAGATTGGCTTGTTGTGCCGCACTTCTCCTTTTTTGGTCTGCCAGCTTGGTTGCACTTTCAGCACCAACTAAATCTTTAATTTCCTAATACATTGTGGTGTAATGCCATTCTGAAGCATATCTTCAGTGCTGGCAGTTATGTGACTGCATAATGACACTGAGAATTTTCAACATTCTTTGAAAAAGTACTGTGATTTTCATTCATATTTAAATGGTTATGACAATCCTTCACCAGCTGACTCTTTTTGAATGTAAGTGCCTCTGCAATAACAACTGTTCTTTTACACTTCCTTTAAGCCACATGCAAATAGTGAGGAATAAACAGCACTGGCACTTCAAAAAATACCACCCCACACGTCAGAGGAAACAGTACCGCATCGTACTACTACATGAAATATCATGCTGTACTGAGTACTTCTGAAACATATGAAGCAAAACTAAAACACACTGAGCTCAGCCTGCACTTGGCCTGTACATGGGGTAAGTGTGCCCTATGGCATGTTGTCACCAGCCCTGGTCTAAGGAAATCTATTATTAAATCTACATTCGTTTTCTGCAGATCACAGTCAAGTGCATACCAGAGGATATTTCCATTTGTATGACACGTTACTATTTCATTCTATTCAAGTTCTGTATGGAGCACAGGAAAAGCAATTCCTCAAATGCTTATGTGTAATTAGTCCAATGTATCCAACATCAAATTCTCAGTAACTGCACTAAAATTTTGAAAAGTACAAAATGCAGTTTCAGTTGAACTTTCATTCAGATTCTCATATGAATTCGCACTTTCCAGGGGCTTTCCAATTGTGAGTAGAATTAATTGCTTGGGTGACTTCATGTTGCAAAATTATCACTTCAGGCATCCGCGGTATCATCTTGTATGTGTCTGTTTCTGCTTGTATCCACCGTGCATGCCTGTTATGTTGTACCGGGTTTGACCATATGTTGCTCCAGAACTGTTCCGTGTCTGTTATGTTTGGTGGATTGTCTATTTTACTGTGTGTGTTATCTATTGTCTGGTAAAATTTCTTTTGGTTTGTGTTGAATGTTCGGTTTTGTTTCCTTCTATTTTCACTTTTTTGTATCTTCTAAGTCGTTTGGCCAATGCTTGTAATTTCTGCTTCTTTTCATCTAATTGCTCTATCGCTTCTTGTTGTGAGATTTTACCTAACCTTTTTCGTTTTTTTGTCTGACATTTCATTTCTTATAAATTGTGTTAGCTGTCCAATGTCTTTTCTCAGTTTTTCTATTCTTCTGATCTGTAACCTGTGTTGCCATGCTGGTTTTGTGGGTTTCTTCTGTGTGTTGGTTGGTTCTGATCTCTGCCTAGTGTATATATTTAGTGTAGTGGGTGCTCCTATATAAACCAGTAGTTGTAACTCTTCCATAGTTGTGTTTTCATTTATTTTGTTGTGTATGATTGTGTTGATAGTTGTTATTGTTGTTTCGACTTGTGGGTTATTTGGCAGTCTATGCAAGAATGGTCTAATGTCTGTAGCTGTGTCTTTGTTTTCTATATATGTCAGCTGAAATTTCTCGTCTATATCTAACATGTGTGTCACTTCGTGTTCTATTTGTGCTTGTTCTGGTGGCTGTCTTAAGATTTCGTTTTCTTCTGATTGTTTTATTGATGCGTGTTGTTCTTTGTTTGTTTGCTCTGAGATTTTCAGTCCATTACTGTATTTTCTTCTTCTTCTGATTGCACATTATTTTGTTCTAGTATTTGTTGTACTTGTTGTTTGATGTTTTCTAATTCTGACTGGGGTATCCTGTTATTTTTGATTATTACACGGATCTGATCAGCTCGTCGTTGTTCTGTTAAAAATTTTAATTCTGGGTATCTGGTAATAAATGTTGTGTATACTTGTGATCTGTATCCAGTTGTGTTGGTTCCTAGGTTTGTTGCTTGGTAATAACAGAACATGAGGTGTCGATTAACTTCATCTGACCATCTCATCCTCTGTCTTTGTTTTCCTTCTAGGGTGGTAGCAGGAAGCATATCCTGCAAAACACCTCTATTAGGATTTAAATCATTTTCCAGTTGGCTAGCAGTGTCGTTACCATTGTGGGCGGGCATAGGATTCAAGCGTCGTCCCCGACCATGACGGCGTTTGTCAGAGGCTTCTTTAGTTCTGTCCTGAACCAAGTAATCACACTAAAAGGGGGGTTAGCCCTATTAGTGGTTTGTTCTTTTCATCGCCTTTTACGACTGGCAGAACATACCGGAGGCCTATTCTTTTCCCGGGCCTCCACGGGGTTTATTATTATTTCTAATTTTCTCAGACCTTAGGTCTGGTTAAAAACGGAAAGTGACGCGGACCTTCATCAAGCGTGACTTCCTTTTAACTGTACGGTATATGTTACATTGTATTTAGGAACTTTCGGGTTATTGAACACGTATCAATAATTATGGATTTCTGTAGTTGTATACATACGTTTGGATGTAGCTGTATTGCGTTGATGTACTGGTGGATATTGTATGGTATGACTCCTGTAGTTGATAGTATAATCGGTATAATGTCAACTTTATCCTGATGCCACGTGTCCTTGACTTTCTCAGCCAGTTGGATGTATTTTTCAATTTTTTCTCCTGTTTTCTTCTGTATATTTGTTGTATTGGGTATGGATATTTCGATTAGTTGTGTTAATTTCTTCTTTTTATTTGGTGAGTATGATGTCAGGTTTGTTATGTGGTGTTGTTTTATCTATTATAATGGTTCTGTTCCAGTATAATTTGTATTCATCATTGTCCAGTACACTTTGTGGTGCATACTTGTATGTGGGAACGTGTTGTTTTATTAGTTTATGTTTTATGGCAAGTTGTTGATGTATTATTTTTGCTACATTGTCATGTCTTCTGGGGTATTCTGTATTTGCTAGTATTGTACATCCACTTGTGATGTGATCTACTGTTTCTATTTGTTGTTTGCAAAGTCTGCATTTATCTGCTGTGGTATTGGGATCTTTAATAATATGCTTGCTGTAATATCTGGTGTTTATTGTTTGATCCTGTATTGCAATCATGAATCCTTCCGTCTCACTGTATATATTGCCTTTTCTTAGCCATGTGTTGGATGCATCTTGATCGATGTGTGGTTGTGTTAGATGATACGAGTGCTTGCCATGTAGTGTTTTCTTTTTCCAATTTACTTTCTTCGTATCTGTTGATGTTTTGTGATCTAAAGGGCTGTAGAAGTGGTTATGAAATTGCAGTGGTGTAGCCGATGTATTTATATGAGTGATTGCTTTGTGTATTTTGCTAGTTTCTGTTTGTTCTATAAAGAATTTTCTTAAATTGTCTACCTGTCCATAATGTAGGTTTTTTTATGTCGATAAATCCCCTTCCTCCTTCCTTTCTGCTTAATGTGAATCTTTCAGTTGCTGAATGTATGTGATATATTCTATATTTGTGGCATTGTGATCGTGTAAGTGTATTGAGTGCTTCTAGGTCTGTGTTACTCCATTTCACTACTCCAAATGAGTAGGTCAGTATTGGTATAGCATAAGTATTTATAGCTTTTGTCTTGTTTCTTGCTGTCAATTCTGTTTTCAGTATTTTTGTTAGTCTTTGTCTATATTTTTCTTTTAGCTCTTCTTTAATATTTGTATTATCTATTCCTATTTTTTGTCTGTATCCTAGATATTTATAGACATCTGTTTTTTCCATCGCTTCTATGCAGTCGCTGTGGTTATCCAATATGTAATCTTCGTGTTTAGTGTGTTTTCCCTTGACTATGCTATTTTTCTTACATTTGTCTGCTCCAAAAGCCATATTTATATCATTGCTGAATACTTCTGTTATCTTTAGTAAGTGGTTGAGTTGTTGATTCGTTGCTGCCAGTAGTTTTACATCATCCATGTATAGCAAATGTGTGATTTTGCGTGGGTATGTTCCAGTAATATTGTATCCATAATTTGTATTATTTAGCATGTTGGATAGCGGGTTCAGAGCAAGGCAGAACCAGAAAGGACTTAATGAGTCTCCTTGGTATATTCCACGCTTAATCTGTATTGGCTGTGATGTGATATTATTTGAATTTGTTTGGATATTAAGTGTGGTTTTCCAATTTTTCGTTACTGTATCAATTTAGGATCTACTTTGTATACTTCCAATATTTGTAGTAACCATGAGTCGGGTACACTATCAAAAGCTTTTTGGTAGTCAATGTATGCATAGTGTAGCGACCTTTGTTTAGTTTTAGCTTGATATGTCACCTCTGCATCTATTATCAGTTGCTCTTTACATCCTCGTGCTCTTTCCAACAGCCATTTTGTTCTTCATTTATAATTTTGTTCTGTGTTGTATGTGTCATCAATTTCTGTGTAATGACTGAAGTTAATATTTTGTATATTGTTGGTAGGCATGTTATGGGGCGATATTTAGCTGGGTTTGCTGTGTCTGCTTGATTTTTAGGTTTCAGATAAGTTATTCCATGTGTAAGTGTATCAGGGAATGTGTATGGGTCTGCAATGTAACTGTTAAATAATTTAGTTAGATGTGAATGTGTTGAGGTGAATTTCTTTAGCCAGAAATTTGCTATTTTATCTTTTCCAGGGGCTTTCCAATTGTGAATAGAATTAATTGCTTGGGTGACTTCATGTTGCAAAATTATCACTTCAGGCATTTGTGGCATCATCTTCTATGTATCTGTTTCTGCTTGTGTCCACCATGCATGCCTGTTATGTTGTACCGGGTTTGACCATATGTTGCTCCAGAACTGTTCCATGTCTGTTATGTTTGGTGGATTGTCTATTTTCATGTGTGTGTTATCTATTGTCTGGTAAAATTTCTTTGGGGGTTTGTGTTGAATGTTTGGTTTTGTTTCCTTCAATTTTCACTTTTTTTGTATCTTCTAAGTCGTTTGGCCAATGCTTGTAATTTCTGCTTCTTTTCATCTAATTGCTCTATCGCTTCTTGTTGTGAGATTTTACCTAACCTTTTTCGTTTTTTTCTGACATTTCATTTCTTATAAATTGTGTTAGCTGTCCGATGTCTTTTCTCAGTTTTTCTATTCTGATCTGTAACCTGTGTTGCCATGCTGGTTTTGTGGGTTTCTTCTGTGTGTTGGTTGATTCTGATCTCTGCCTAGTGTGTATATTTAGTGTAGTGAGTGCTCCTATATAAACCAGTGGTTGTAACTCTACCATAGTTGTGTTTTCATTTATTTTGTTGTGTATGATTGTGTTGATAGTTTTTATTGTTGTTTCGACTTGTGGGTTATTTGGCGGTCTATGCAAGAATAATTATTATTGTTATTATTATTATTATTATTATTATTATTACTACTATTATTATTATTGTCTTTCAAGTCTTCTATTTGCTCAGTATCTCACCACTACAAAAGAGTGATTAGTTTGGATCAAATCTCAATTGAACCCCCAATAAGTAACCATCATTTCTACTCATGTGTAAGTCACTATACAACACTGTGCTTCCTTGTCGTATGCTTGTATTGTGTGGTACCCCTCCTTAAGGGCATACAGGACATCTGTACACCTTGCGGAACTGTGACTACTGACAGATATTGGGACGAATACACCATTACTGTGTTTGAAAATTTGCAACAGAAAAAACAAGTAGGAAAAATCATTTTACAAGTTTATAATGGTTACATGTCACGTTGATCACTGCTTGGAGAAACATATTGAAATAATGGTATGGTCAACACATTGTCTGGATCATATACTACTGAGAACATACAGCACATTTTCCACAAAATCTTGCCAACAGCTTTCCACCTTCCATGATTTTTTAATTATAGTAGCAGTCTGTGAAAGCAATTGACACCAAAATCATCAGAGCTAGAATGTGATAGGATGAAGAAATTACTTGGCCGTTGAAAAATTCTAGAAAACATGCTGAGTGCTGCGTTAATATATTTAAGGAAATACTGGATAACTAAACTCCCGAATATCTCAAAAAACTCTAAGTTATTTCATGGGGCTACCTAATGTTCACAATAACTCACTTTAGACCCTTAATAGTTAACAGGGAAATGAGTATGTTTATAAGTTGTGAGCATTCAGGCATGTTACTGACGTGAGAGTGAATATCATAATTTCATGAAAGAGATATCCTGGGTTTCTGAAAGACATGTATAGGGATAAATGTGTTAGTATTTCATACTATCCTGCTGAGACTTTATGTACTATAAAGTATTGTCAGGAAAGTTAAACAACATTGGAATTATGAGGAGTGTCCACATTCTAAGATTTCCAATTTTCTTTCTGTGGGCTGATAGCAGATGGAAATATACTATTCAGTTTAAAAGATATGGGCACTTGTGTGTGTGTGTGTGTGTGTGTGTGTGTGTGTGTGTGTGTGTGTATACGTGTGAGTGACACAGATGGCAGCACTATAAAGCACATAGAACTCTTGAGGTTGCTGGAAGAGTTAGGACTGAAGGTGATTTTTGAAATAATGATAGTTTCATTACGAGACCAGTGAGTAATCATTCATTATCTCCACTTGCATTGCGTGTCACACATCGGAATTCATTCCCAGTTGAATGAGATATGTGGTGATGCTTTCATGAGTGTGAAGAGTGATGCTGCCATGAGTGTGAAAAGTGAGCATTCATTACTATGATATTTTCAAAGAAGACTGAATGTCATATGACAGTGAACAAAAAAAATTCTTTGCCTCACATTCGTTAGTCTGACAGCATGGTCATGAGGGTCACAGGTTGAGTGTAAAAGATATTGCCTCTCAGTTGGCATTTCTGAGAACTAAATGAGAATGATCATGTCCATAGTTGGGATCTGTGCAAAAAATCTTCAATGCTGACCTGATAATTTGGAAAGGGTCCTCCAAGTGTGTGCAACAAATGCCAGTGGACAACCTTAAGGCTGTGAGCATGAAAGTTGGCTAGGTTGTGCTGACATGTTATGATGGCATGAATGGGACTAGCTTTCAATAATTGTGACAGTCAATGAGACATGTATGTCATTTTTCAAATCCAGTAATGAAGCTTCAATCACTTCAGTGGAAGTAGCATGATTCATGGACACAAAAACATTTCATACCACAATTGTATCAGTGATTTGCCATTGGTCAAACTAGGCTCCAGAAGTTTTCTTAATAGCCATGCAATAGCGCCATCAGCACTGTGAACAGTGTGTATGGCTGCAGGGAAACTGTGTCAATTAATGACAAAAGTTTTAAATATTTTTTGTGTGACAGTTTTGTGAACAAAAGAAGGTGGAGTCCATAGAACTTGACTGCACATCATAGTGTTTTCATGCACCAAAATATTCTACCACTAATGTTGGGACTTTATTTGACTTTGTGTCCAACCCTTTGACAGAAACCAGAGCTTCAATTTTCATCTCTTTGGTTGTCTATAAACATGATGGGCCAATCATTGCATTATAGTTGCATTTCAACAGAAACAATTCTAATGAAAATGTATTTTATTACATTATTTCATTGCTCTGCCAAATTAAGTAAGTTATTTACAAAAGTTCCAAATGTTTTGTGATGAAGTCAGACTCTTACACACTGTCCAATCACATTACTGTGACCACCTGTCAAAAGCCTGAATAGCCAGCTTATGCAGTGTGAACAGCTGTCAGATGTGCAGCAAGAGAGTTAGTAAGATTCTGGATGATGTCCAGAGAGATGTGGAAACATGTCAACTCAAGTGCCATGGCCAGCTGCACTAGGTTTCTTGGTTGAGGATCCAAGGTTTGTGCAACCTGACTGAGGTGGACTCACATATTCTCAATTGGATTTAAATCTGGAGAGTTTGGTGGCTAGAGGAGTGTGGTAAATTCATCTTTGTGCTCTTTGAACAGTGCACGTACACTGCGAGCAGTGTGACATGTTTCATTGCCTTGCTGATAGATGCCATCATGCCTAGGAGAAAGAAACTTCTTGTAGGGGTGAATACAGTCCCGAAGGATAGATGCATACTTTTGTTGATCTGTCATCCTTTTCAGAATGACAAGATTGTCCAAGGAATACCACGAAAACATTTTCCAGATTATAATGCTTCCTCCACTGGCCTGGACCCTTCTGATGATTGTTGCAGGGTGTTGGCTTTCAGATGTTTAATGCCATACACACCAATAACCATCTGTTCAGTGGAGCATAAAACTTCATTCATCTGAAAATGACACCCATTTCCACTCAGTGGATGGCCAGTTACAGTACTGACATGTGAATTCCAGCCTTCACTGCTGATGCAGTCAACATGGGGGCATGAAGCTGGCACCTGCTGTGGTGGCCCATATGCAGCAACACTCACTGAATGGTTGATGAGATGACACTGTTGGGTAGCTCTTGTTTCATCAGGGCAATCAGCTACACAACAGTTGCACATCTATTTGCCCGTACACATTGCTGAAGTTATTATTCTTTTCTGTCATCTGTGGCCTGTGGTGCACATTTTCCTCAGTGCTGGTTTTGGATAGTGGCATTTAGCCATGCATGGTATACTTAAATGATGGTGACAAGTGAACAGTTTATAAACTTAGCTGTTTCTGAAAAACTTCCACCCTTGGCCAGATAGCCAATGATCATACCCTTTTGGAAGTCAGATAAATTATTCCATTTCCACATTACAACAATGACTGCACTGTTTTCCACATCCTTCAACCTGCTTTGTATGCCACCCACTACCAGTGCCTCCACTTGCCATCTGTGAGTGGTTACTGCACGTTGACTTTGAACATAGGTGGTGGTCACTGGACCTTGTATAATGCCACATTTTATTACACTTCAAATAGTTAAAATAACTCCATAAAGTTGATCCCAACATAACAGTTTTTCATGTGGAGTCTAATATCTGTAACCACAGCAGAAAGTACATGAATATTTCTTACAGATGTTCTAATAAAACATAGAGTTGTGACTTGACCTGCCTATAGTGGGAAGTTAAACTTCTTATTGTGATATTTCACCTGAAATTGATAGTTTAACTGAACACAGAGAAAATCAAAACACTACTGCTACAGCAGCTAACAAACAACATATGGTTGTATCTAATTAATGTACACTTGGTACTATTTGTTATAAGTTGCATTGGTATTGAAGGTTACGAACCTAACTACTAGTTTATGATCCATTACTGATGTTACCAAAACGTTGCTTAGCTGCAAAATTTTGATCCCAGTAAAAAAATAAAATTATTGGAACTAAAGCTAATTTTTGGTGATGTTATGTAGATTCATTTTCTGTTACAACAAACAACTGTCATTAATTTTTGACTTCTGTGAAGCAAATAAATGTATGTACTAAATTTGCATCTAATAATTAATTGTTCATCAGTTGATACATATTTTATATGTCCAAACTAAGCACAATTTTAATTATTAGGCTATATATATAATTAATTTTTTATGAATATAAGTACTGCCATCACATAATTACGTATTTACACCTGCTCTCATTTACCCTTGATGCTATCACAACTAACAACTGTGTATAGGATGAGATGATGAAGGAAGGTATGTAATATAATATTAAAATATATTATGAAGCCCACTTTCATTTGAAAAAGACCTTTGTACATACAGTACCTGAAGTTAAATTGCAACTACTACAGTAAGTGGAACTAGACAAAAGACGTGTATAACAGCAGCCATAGCAATGTAGAGATCAAGTGACAGGTGTTAGGAATTTGAAACCAGATTATAAGTCATGAGTTCATTAGTGTGCATATGTGTGTGTGTGTGTGTGTGTGTGTGTGTGAATCTAATGCTTTCATACACCAGCACCTGGCATTGCTTTGGATTGCAAATTAAATTGTAAATTCTATAGGATTGGATATTGGAAATAAAATGTAAGGACGGTAAGCTGATTCAATCTCCAAACAGAGAATAGTGGTTTCTAAACCAACCTTTGTGTTGATGATGATATTATATTTAACACTTCAGTCCAGGAGTTTCCATGCTAACACCTAGCTTGCTGGCAGTAGTTTTACACCTTCTTGGTAATGGGATGTTGTTTCTCAACAGTATACTGCAAGAATCATTTTTCTAAAATAACTGAAATTTTCAGACATTGTTATCAACAGACATTTATTACATTTTAAGTGCTGGTGGTCATTTAATATGAATTTTCAGTATGATATACTTTGAAGTAAACACGGAACAGGGGCCTACTGTGCAGTTTCTTTCTTTGAGTTCCCAGCTGTTCTACTAGAAGAAATTTACATGTGATTCTTCTTTCCATCTTCTTTTTAGAGTAATACACAATAACTGCAGTATGTACTGAAATATTCATTAATCTTCTTAACATTTTCATATACTGTTTTACACCTTTCCTTTTGATGAGAAAAGTTTCCATTTTCTGATTGTTCCTAACTCACTTACTTCCTGGCAAATATTGTAACAGCACATTAGCACAGATATTCTACATTTAAGTGATAAAGTCATGTAACTTATCACCAACAGTTGATAGAGAAATAACAGTGTTACCTGCAAGACTGCAGGTGGTGACTATATGGTCAGATTATCATCAGTCCAAACACTCACACCATGCAAGGGCACACTTGTGATACCAGTTTGAGGAATAACTCAAAATGCTTGCAGGATTTCTCATGGGGTTGAATCTACATTTACTACCTATTTCTTTATCCTGTAACCCATATTGATACCTGTTATAAACACTGGTATCTCTTCAAAGCTAGAACAAGTTGTTCACTACTATAAAGTTAAAGAATTATTTACAATTTTTCTCAAAGTTTTAGTTTATTGTTAACACCTTAATCAAATACATATATTCATTTCTCAATGCCATTCCATGTCCATACTATAAATTTTTACCAGTGGTAATTGAGTTCTATGCATTCTTACAGACTGCTGTAAATTAGTTACAGTGTGTATACAGCTATTGTACGGTATTACAGTAGATGTTTTCAACTGTACTGTGCAAGCTGACTGTTCCATTTACACTCTTAGCTGTCTGTCTTTGCACCTCCTTTTATCCAGTTTACTTTCCATCTCTACATTATGATTTTCCTTGATTGGTGTTAGTGAACTGGAAAGTATCACTTTGATCTACTCAGTTAAATGTGGTGACCAGTTAGTACTGATATTCATTTACTTGTAAGAATCTTTACTGATACATTTAATTGTTATTACATCAAACTACATTCTTAATATGACAATTTGTACTAGATACTAAATAAGTCCTTATTGGCCTCATTTAACCAAAGTATTTCAAGCCAAGTTGCTGCAATAAAAAAAAAGCAACAACAATAAAAACCTTGAAATTGGGATATCTGGTCACCACTTGTAAACCCAAGAACAGTATAGCTAGCATATCAAATTCAGAAACAGTCTTTACAGTATGATTATCACTATTGATCTCGTCATGTTTGTCTTCAAAGTATGTGTTTTTTTTTTTATGCTGAAATATACAGCTGAAATTTATTGCTGGTATGCATTGCACAGAATTCCAGTCTTCTTTAAAACAAGGGGTACTTCATTACATACTGAAACTGTCATTTGCACTAACTAGGAGAACATTTTATTTGACATATCCCATTCCTACTTTAAGTAGTGTATTTAAGCATGTATTTACATGTCTGAAACCAGTAAGAGACTTTAATTTCTACCATTCAAATGACAATCAAAATATATGGATCAGGGGCATGGAAAGCATAAATCTTCACTCCAATTGCAGCACACTCATAAATACTTGAGGAAGAACATGCTTTCTACATATTTCAATGAACTGTAATTATGAAATGACTGAAGACAATTACTCGTCTTGTGCACAATATCCCAAATATCTGGTTCTAAATTATGCAGATGGTAGAGAATCCTAAACTGAATACTTTGAAAAGCACTAATGACCAGAAATTAATTGTAATATAAACCACTTCAAAGTTACAGCTGTTGTACAATAAGACAGGTGACTTGAATCCTTCCAACTACTTACCATTCAGCTTCTACTGGGATATCATATACCTATAACTCATTGTACTGTTATCCTTCTTTTAATATCCTGGCACTTGACCTATTGTGGTTTGTGTTCTTGCTTCACAGTACAATGTTGTTAAGCCTGAGTAACAGTCAATTAATTTTGTATACTTTTTTAGTGCTCTTTGTTCATGATAAAACCCATCTTATGACAAAGAACACATCTTGGAGGTGACAAGATGGAGATATTTTGCTGGTGGCCACACAAACAGTCATGTCCAATAGGCAAGTGGAATATGGCTACTGATTCTCTTCTTTGTCCTTCAGGTACTACTGTGTCACCCATGAGGATTTCCCATATCTTTCCCTCACATGAAATTGTATGAGATAATTTTAATTCTTCTTGAAATATGTTATTAACAGCGTGTTTCACTGCAAAACATGACATCTTAGTTGTTCCAATCTGTTTAATTTTATGCTCTTTCTGGCTAGAAAATCTACTTTTTCATCACCATCTAAGCCACAGTGATATCATATCCACTGAATTGCCATTGCCTTGCTAATATGAGTTGAATGATTTTTGGATCCTGTATGTTGATAATTTCCTATATTCCTGCTCTGGAATCAAAACATGTGATTGCTTCATCAGTCTCACTTATTGTAATTCTGATAGCTGCAATTTCACCCTCAAAATTTGAGTGGTGTGGCCCTAAAATTTGATAAAAGAGAAAATCCCTAAACCATCATTTCTTTCTTTTTGCGTTAATGAGCCATCTCTTTGTAGATGTGGAGCCACTGATCATTAGGGTATCTCAGTTTCTGTTTGTTTCCAGTGCTGTAATTCACAGTATTAATTTATCTGTTTCATTTTTTTTCATAATTATAGATTATGCCTAGTTTGTATTGTAACTGAGGCAGGACAATTGAAGAAAGTGGAAAAATAAATTTTTCAGCAGCAACTTTCGGCATCTTATATGGTGATCTTATGTCTTATACTTTTTGGATGATGCTATCTGTGTTTTCAACTGATTACTACTATTGTTATAAGAATTTTTATATTTTACCTATTTAATATAATTGGGTAGATAAGTCAGTTCCTCATACTAAAGCTGTGCTAACCTTTCAGTACTTACTTCAAGAGATTCTAAACAAATTAGAACTCTCGTGAATACTAAAGGTGTTGATTTTACTCCACCAGTTACCAGTTAAAATTCTTAGTGCTTGGTTCTGAACTGTTTATAAACTGGTGATACTCCTGATAATAGCCATGAAAAGTGTTTTGCTAGTGTATGTTAAAACTGATCTGATGTAACTTCACTTAAAACTGCAGGAAAACTGCACTCAGAACTCAAGGGAGTGCAGAATATATAGGAAGTACAGAGTGCACCACAATCCATCATGTGATGCTGGCTACAGGACAATCTCTGGTAGTGCCAACAGTCTGGATGGAAAGTAATTAACTGTCATTCTGTTGGTACAATGTCGACATCCATATTTTATCTGCTCTCACACCTTCTTTTCTGTTAAAGTTATCATCGTGGTTACAAATCTCAACAGTCTGCCTATAGATCTCATGTTTTCGTTTGCGTCGGAAAGTAAACTGATTTTGTGACATATTACAACTTCCTAATCAGGGGCGAATTATTTAGTTTTCACATGAGTACTTTGGTAGTTAGGTTTTTGAATCTCTGCATGTTAATCTAATGTATTAGACACAGTTCCTGCGTTTTCATCAATGTCTGCAGTAGAGGTTCCAATAGTCCATTTGTCTCATAGTTTAGTTTTACACAGTCTTTAGCATGGACAGGGACTGAGATTTTTGTGTGCAGATGTGAGCCGATTTGGTGACACTTCACTCTCAGCTCCAGGCTGTGATGGTTTCGGCTACACAGCTTGAGGCTGCAATGATAGGCACCACTGTTGTGGGCTGACCGTGGGGATCCAGCAGATGTCCAGCATGTCTGAGTCCTCCGATTGGTCCTCACTGGTTGCCAGCACAGTTACTGCTCACACTGAGCTTGGGCCCTCACCTATGGTAAAGTGGGAGGTCACCCTGGGCTTAAAGTCATCAAGTAAAACAGAAATGATTTCTGGCGTTCCCCAAGGTAGTTTTAAGAGGCCCTTTGCTGTTCCTTATCCATACAAACAATTTGGGAGACAATTTGAGCAGCCGTCTTAGGTTGTTTGCAGATGACACTGTCGTTTATTGACTAACAAAGTCATCAGATGATCAATACAAATTGCAAAACGATTTAGAAAAGATATCTGAATGGTGCAAAAATTGGCAGTTGGCCCTAAATAACAAAAAGTTTGAGGTCATCCACATGAGTGCTAAAAGGAATCCATTAAACTTTGGTTGTATAATAAATCAGTCAATTCTAAATGCCATAAATTCAACTAAATACCTAGGAATTACAATTATGAACAACTTAAATTGGAAGGAACACATAGAAAATGTTGTGGGGAAGGCTACCCAAAGGCTGTGTTTTATTGGCAGGACACTTAGAAAATGCAACAGATCTACTAAGTAGGCTGCCTACACTACACTTGTCTGTCCTCTTTTAGAATACTGCTGCATGGTGTGGGATCCCTACCAGATAGGATTGACAGAGTACATCAAAAAAGTTCAAAGAAGTTCAAAGAAGGGCAGCACATTTTGTATTTTCGCGAAATATGGGAGAGAGTGTCACTGAAATGAGACAGGATTTGCGCTAGACATCATTAAAACAAAGGTGTGTTTTGTTGCAATGGAATCTTATCACAAAATTCCAATCACCAACTTTCTCCTCTGAATGTGAAAATATTTTGTTGACACCAACCTACATGGGGAGAAATGATCACCACAATAAAAAAGGGAAATAAGAGTTTGTGTGGGAAGATATAGGTGTTCCTTCTTCCGCGCACTATATGAGACTGGAATAATAGAGATTTGTGAAAGTGGTTCGATGAAATTTCTGCCAGACACTTAAATGTAATTTGCAGAGTATCCAAGTAGATGTAGATGTCAATAGATGCATGAACCATAATGCAACATTTTTTATATCCTCTTGGTACACATGTTCCACTACATACCAGATGTCAATTCCCCTTATGATCAGTTGAACAGGTGTTGGCATTTGCTTTCATGGTACCAATATATACTAGCCCACAAGGAGTTTTTACATACACCCAGTATAGCCAAAGCATGTCATATATCTTTTGCCTTTCTTACTCTTTACTTTCCTCGTGGGTCTGAAAATTGTTTCAGCTCCATTTGTGCCCAACACTTTTCACAATGCAATCTGTAATCTTATGAATAAATGGAAGGAAACTTCCCCATTGGGCAGGTGTTGTTCCTCATTGATCCTCATTCTTTCCGTAGAGCAAAGAGCTCGATCCACGTCCTTGTTAGAATAACCATTTTTCTTATAAGTTGACCATAGCTGGTTAACCTCATATTGTAAATAAAATGGTTCACTGAGTTTGTTGGCCCTGTCCACTAAGGTTTTCATAACTCCTCTTTTATGTCTGGGTTGTTGGTGAGAATATTTATGAAGGTAGCGATCAGTATGCACTGCTTTTCTATACACTTTATGATCCCATGTCCCATCCACTCATTTGATTACAGATGCATCCAGAAAATTAAGTTGGTCATTGCTCTCTGTCTCCATAGCAAATTGGATTTTTTGGTTGGTACTAGTAAGGTGTACCAAGAAGGCATCAGATTCTTCAACACCATGCGTCTGTACTACAAAAGTTTCTTCGGTATAGGTGTACCACCTAGCTGACATTTTACTGGCACTCTGCAGCTCTATGCTGCGTGTATATTTGGTGCTCCCTCGAGTTCTAACTGCAGTTAACCACTTCAACTCTGAGGATGCCAATCAGAGAAAGAGATGAAACTTTATGGAAAAGTTTTACATATTGACTATGGCCTATCAACGCAGAAATTTTAAATGAAGTTAATAACCAGCTGTCAAAGTTTAGATTGTGTGGTCTTCTGTAGGACATGTAGGTCTTGTTGAGCACCGTTCTTGCATGTTCTCGTTTAGCACCAGCTAGTCCCTTGAGTACACTGAGTCAGTTTTTTTTTTTTCTTTTTTTTCCTTTTTTCAGTAGTTTTATTTATTTAGGTCTACCAGTTTAGTTTTTGATCCATATACACTGAAAAATATTTATGATGTCCATTCTGCTGAATCTCTTCCACTTTGATTTTTAGAGTTACTTTTGGTTGATGGTCACATAAAAACAATGGTTGTAGGTTTTCTGAGTATTTATTTCCATGGGGTTTTCATGTGGTAGTTTCTGGTTGTTTATTAATGAAATCCTAATACCAAGATCATCTACATACAGTGTGGCTTTTACTTCCTCTGTTGTAGATACATATGAGGGGAGGCCAGTAATGAATGTGATGGATGTTAACCCTAGATTACTAAACCCCAGTAAAATTCAGGGCTCCTCACAGATCTTACCGATTTGGACATATGAGTGACAAGATGCTCCTGAATACCTTTACAGCAAGCATTGTTGTTAACAGTGACTGAATTGTTTATTGCTTGACTCCAGTGGTTTCCTGATAGATTATATAATGGTAAGACAGAGATTTAGGAACCAGGTTTTAAATTGTAGGACATTTTCAGGGGTAGATGTGGACTCTGACCACAAAATATTGGTTATGAACTGTAGATTAAAACTGAAGAAACTGCAAAAAGGTGGGAATTTAAGGAGATGGGACCTGGATAAACTGACTAAACCAGAGGTTGTACAGAGTTTCAGGGAGAGCATAAGGGAACAATTGACAAGAATGGGGGAAAGAAATACAGTAGAAGAAGAATGGGTAGCTTTGAGGGATGAAGTAGTGAAGGCAGCAGAGGATCGAGTAGGTAAAAAGACGAGGGCTAGTAGAAATCCTTGGGTAACAGAATAAATATTGAATTTAATTGACGAAAGGAGAAAATATAAAAATGCAGTAAATGAATCAGGCAAAAAGGAATACAAACGTCTCAAAAATGAGATCGACAGGAAGTGCAAAATGGCTAAGCAAGGATGGCTAGAGTACAAATGTAAGGATGTAGAGGCTTATCTCACTAGGGATAATATAGATACTGCCTACAGGAAAATTAAAGAGGCCTTTGGAGAAAATATCAGAAGCTCAGATGGAAACCCAGTTCTAAGCAAAGAAGGGAAAGCAGAAAGGTGGAAGGAGTATATAGAGGGTCTATTCAAGGGCGATGTACTTGAGGACAATATTATGGACATGGAAGAGAATGTAGATGAAGATGAAATGGGAGATACAATACTGCGTGAAGAGTTTGACAGAGCACTGAAAGACCTGAGTTGAAACAAGGCCCCAGGAGTAGACAACATTCCATTAGAGCTACTGACAGCCTTGGGAGAGCCAGTCATGACAAAACTATACCATCTGGTCAGCAAGATGTATGAGATGGGTGAAATACCCTCAGACTTCAAGAAGAATGTAATAATTCCAATCCCAAAGAAAGCAGGTGTTGACAGTTGTGAAAGTTACCGAACTATCAGTTTAATAAGTCATGGCTGCAAAATACTAACACGAATTCTTTACAAACAAATGGAAAAACTAGTAGAAGCCGACCTAGGGGAAGATAAGTTTGGATTCCGTAGAAATATTGGAACACATACGGCAATACTGACCCTACGACTTATCTTAGAAGCTAGATTAAGGAAAGGCGAACGTACGTTTCTAGCATTTGTAGACTTAGAGAAAGCTTTCGACAATATTGACTGGAATACTCTCTTTCAAATTCTGAAGGTGGCAGGGGTAAAATACAGGGAGCGAAAGGCTATTTACAATTTGTACAGAAACCAGATGGCAGTTATAAGAGTCGAGGGACATGAAAGGGAAGCAGTGGTTGGGAAGGGAGTAAGACAGGGTTGTAGCCTCTCCCCGATGTTGTTCAATCTGTATATTGAGCAAGCAGTAAAGGAAACAAAAGAAAAATTCAGAGTAGGTATTACAATCCATGGAGAAGAAATAAAAACTTTGAGGTTCGCCAATGGCATTGTAATTCTGTCAGAGACAGCAAAGGACTTGGAAGAGCAGTTGAGCGGATTGGATAGTGTCTTGAAAGGAGGATATAAGATGAACATGAACAAAAGCAAAACGAGGATAATGGAATGTAGTCGAATTAAGTCGGGTGACGCTGAGGGAATCAAATTAGGAAATGAGACACTTAAAATAGTAAATGAGTTTTGCTATTTGGAGAGCAAAATAACTGAAGATTGTCGAAGTAGAGAGCATATAAAATGTAGACTGGCAATTGCAAGGAAAGTGTTTCTGAAGAAGAGAAATTTGTTAACATCGAGTATAGATTTAAGTGTCAGGAAGTCTTTTCTGAAAGTATTTGTATGGAGTGTAGCCATGTATGGAAGTGAAACATGGACGATAAATAGTTTAGACAAGAAGAGAATAGAAGCTTTCGAAATGTGGTGCTACTGAAGAATGCTGAAGATTAGATGGGTAGATCACGTAACTAATGAGGAGGTACTGAATAGGATTGGGGGGAAGAGAAGTTTGTGGCACAACTTGACTAGAAGAAGGGATCGGTTGGTAGGACATGTTCTGGGGCATCAAGGGATCACCAATTTAGTACTGGAGGGCAGCGTGGAGGGTAAAAATCATAGAGGGAGACCAAGAGATGAATACACCAAGCAGATTCAGGAGGATGTAGGTTGCAGTAGGTACTGGGAGATGAAGAAGCTTGCTCAGGATAGAGTAGCATGGAGAGCTGCATGAAACCAGTCTCAGGACTGAAGACCACAACATCAACAACATGCTGAACTGAGCGGTGGCTGTTACCCCTCTATGTTTCACTCCAACTGCCAGAAACCTGGTTTTCTTGACCTCACACCAAAGGCATGGATTTACCTGACCAGCAGTCTAAAATTCTCATCTACAGGACATCTACCTATCACTGCAGCTCAGAGGGTGCTGCCATCTATAGATGACACTACTGTTCTTGTGCAGCCCAACTTGGACTCCATGCTCTCCTGGCTCTCAAACACCCATGCCGGCTCAGTGACACTTGCACCTAATGTCATGACAGGATGCACACATTTGGCCACATCTGTTTTTAAAGTTTATCTTCACATTTACCAGGATGTACTGTCTCAGCACCTCTGCTGGCTACTCCATACACTTAGTGAATTATATTCAAGTACCACCAAATGTAGTGGTATACTTACAAAATTTTATTTCCATATCTTTAGTCACAAAAATTTAAGGAAAATATAATGTCTAACTTACATGGCAGCATCTTCTACCCTAAACATTATCCTAAACATCCATATCCCTGTAAATGAAAAGATAAACAACAAAATAGATCACAGTAAACTAATGATTCTAAACTCCTGTGTTTTTATGTGTTTGCATGAGTACAGCCTGTCTGCAAAACAAAACGAAAATAAGAAAGTAGGCTTCAGTGGTCACAGACCCATCATCAAATTTTTTAAACTGCACTGTCTGTATTTTGTTCTTAACTTCTTATAATAGCTTTGGAATTTGACCATTTGCATTGTCACACTTTTTATGTACTTTTTCATACCACAAACGAACACTAATCACAACACCTTTCTTATCTTCACTGTGTGCCTCCGAAGCTTATTACTACAACAATGCAGCTCAAATCATTGGAACTGTTTTCAACTCTCATACCAGCCAGTTACCGTGATTCTAACAAGAAACAAAAATCACCCATGGAATCACCTGTTATTCACATGCATCAAAATACCAAAGACAGGTTGGAACATAACCAACCCCCTCTGCTTTATTCAGATACTTTATCTGCCATAGTCAAATATGCTTGTCAACATACATAAGATGTCAACATACATGAGAAGTTACTATATTAGTTAGTGTTTACATTACAAGTACAAATTATTTATGGTACATTAATCAACTGTACAGTTCTGCAATCATAGACTTAAAACTCAATTTTTGTTACAAGTATCCAAGAATTCTGTAAGACTGTAATATGGATTGCCTGTTAACCATTTGTGCAGTTTACTTTTAAAATTATGAAAGGTGTATTGAGTGCAGTATGTGGTAATTTGTTAAATAATTTCAAACAGTTCACTTTGTGAGCGTTGCCTGTTTTTGTCAGTCTACGTCTAGGAATCACAATACTCTCTTTGTTACTGGTGTCATTAAAGTATATGTTCTCTCTGGTGTTAAATTTTGATCTGTTCTTTTTGGCATATACCAGTGATGCATAAATATAAAGATTTATCACTGTTATTGTCTTCATTTTGATGAATAAGGGACGGCAGTGTTCCCTTGGACCAACCATGCACGTTATTCGTAGCACCTTTTTCTGCATCAGTTGTACATTGCTGATATGACATGAGTGACCCCATAGTAACAGCCCATAAGATATATGAGATTGAAAAAGTCCAAAGTAAGCTGTTCTGAGATATTTGTTACTCACTAGATCAAACAGTTTCCAGATGAGATAGGACACACTTGATAACTTTTTGCAGACCTGGTTGATATGGGGTTGCCAGTTAAGTTTGGAATCAATGTGTATTCAAAGAGTTTTACGAATTTTGTTTCTACCTCTTTAGCCAGTCCCAACTGCACATGCTGGATTCTAGTCTGTCTTTGGTATTTTGATGCATGTGAATAATAGGTGATTCCATGGGTGATTTTTCTTTCTTGCTAGAATCACGGGCTTTTGTCAAAGTTTCGAGAACATACCTTCACTGAAGAGTCAAGCAGTATATTGCTCCCTCCTACGTATATCTCGCGAAGAGACCATGAGGATAAAATCAGAGAGATTAGAGCCCACACAGAGGCATACCGACAATCCTTCTTTCCACGAACAATACGAGACTGGAATAGAAGGGAGAACCGATAGAGGTACTCAAGGTACCCTCTGCCACACACCGTCAGGTGGCTTGCGGAGTATGGATGTAGATGTAGATTTGCTCTGGATTACATAGAAGTAAGTCAGCCAAGAACCAGTTTAGTGTTAAGGTGAGAGTGTTCTGTGATTTCTGGTGTAGCTTCGATAAGTCACGGTCTGTGCTGATTAAGGCTGTATCCTCCACATAGCAGAAAACTTACTCAGGCCCAACATAAGATAGGAAATCATTAACTACAAGAATGAAGAACAAAGGACCGTGGACAGAGCCATGAGGTTCACTAGATGTGACACTATTCATAGAAGAGTGTCTATTTTGAATTGACACAAGTTGTCTCCTGTTATTTAGATAAAACTTGCTTATTTATAACTCTGTATTATTTATACCATATTATTTTCGTTTAGCTTCTAGGATGTCAAAGGGGATACAATCAAATGCTTTACTCAGATCAGAAAGTTCAAGTGAGACTGTTTGTTTATTTACAAATGCAGTTAATGTCTGATTAACTATTTCAAGGACTGTAAAGGTGGTATTTTTCCCTTGTCAAAAGCCATCCTGTCTATTACAGAGAAGATCATACTTTTCAGAGTAGTAGCTTAGCTGTTTGTGGAATATTACATCAAATATTTTGGAAAAGAATGGTAGGCATAATGTGTATCAATTCAGGCAGAGGAAATACCTACATAGTCTTGGATATTATTGAATTTAGCATATGTTGAAATTCAGAAGTAAGTAAGGATATGAATTTTTTTGTTTTCTCTAAAAAAAAAAAAAAAAAAAAAAAAACTTGCCCCAAGATACAGGCCTCCAAAGACGACACTGCGAATACCATTTGAATTAAGTCCCATAGTGCTCAGAGCCATTTTGAACCATTTTGAAGATATGGATTTCAAAAAAAAATTTGAACTTGCTTCATCTCTGTAGCAGTTCTAGATATTTTTTAGAGTGTTTTTATTTGAAAATTAATTGCTTTATGATTACAGTGGTATCCTCCATTTGGACATACCTGTCAAAGTTCTTTTACTATAGCCTTTTGAATTTTCTTATTAATTTACAGAAAAAAATCTTTTTTCAAAAATGCCTATCCAGGAAAGTCAGATTTTTTTCTGTTGATTAGTACTTCTCTGAAAAACTGAGCTTCCACTTTTAAGTTGGACAGGTTTTATTTTTAAAAAAAATCTTTTTTTTTACCTTCAAAGGTAATGTATGTCTTTACTGAAGTTGTTTCTTACTAATATCTTTGTTACACTGTTAATTTTTATTGTCTTTGTTGCAGTTATTTATTATCACTTTCTTTGTTGCAATTATTTCTTCTCACTTTCATTGTTGCAGATATATCTTACACTTTGTTGTAGTTTTGTTGTCAGTTTCCTTGTTGTGGTTGTTCATTACATGTTTCTGTATTGAAGTTGTTCAGTGCTAATTTATTTACTGAAAAAGCTTCTAAGAAATTTGTGTTTTCGTGAGGAATTTGCCATTTGACACAGTTGCTGTGGGTTTTGTGAAAAGGACTGTTTCTAATGTCTTTGGACTGGGGCCACAGGACAGTGAAGTTTGCTGACTATTTGTATCCATAAAAGGGTGATATTTTGTTCAGGTTGGGAATAAGTGTTCTAATTGAAGACTCTGTTTCAAAGCAAAGATGTTTCCAGTGATGACTTTTTGTGTTTTAAATGTTTTTGCAGAATAGCAACAATGATAGTATGTGAATAAGGTGAAGCCTTCCAGCACGCAGATGATGCAAATTTTGTATCAATAGCAGAAGAATTAAATATACTGAATCAGTCAACTGCAGAGGTTAAGAAACTGTGGTCAGTGAAGCTGAGTCATAAGCTCTATGCATGAAGAAAAACTAGAGAAATTACTAAAACTATGGATGAATACACTACAGCAAAATTGACCACACTCTTCAAAGTAGAAATTCCATCTTCAGAAGAAAATGAACCAAAGCACTCTCACATCTCTTGCCAGAAATTTTTCACAAATATCAATTCAGCTGTTGAATACTGTGCATCCTACAGTGAAAAGGTGCAACTTGTAACTATTATTCCAGAGATGATTTCAAAGAAAACAAATTTGAACCACATTCCATCAGTATCAAAGTAGTGTAGAGAAATCAAGTAATGTGAAGTCTTTGAAATGAGTCTTTGGAAGATCAGATCTCTATTATGGTCATCCTGTGGAAGCAGGTCAAGTTCAAATTGTGCAGTCATTTTATCTGGAAGATAAATGGAACTGTTCTCGCCAGAGTGCCAACAAAAAGGCACTATAACTGTAATAGTTGAAGGTCAAAAAGTTGTGAAAGAGAAGAGGTACATGACTTGCAGTGTTAAATAAACTTTTGCAATTTATAAGAGCAACTATACAACTTCATATATTGAAAGATGAAAATTTTGTGCAGTACGAGCTAAGTGCGTAGTTCTACACCCACCTACAGATGTCTGTTTGTGTGTGTACTGCACAAATATTGAACTTTGTGTGGTAACTTTGAAGAACTTACTTGAGCACCTGACATATGACACCCTTGGTTGGGTGTGTGAAGTCATTAGTAGTCTGTGACGTAAAGTGAGAGACTTCTTTGTTTCAAGAATGTGGTGCCTGCCCTGGAAATGGACGACTGTCTTTACAGACACTTGGACTGGAAGACGTATCAGATGACTCTGCAGAAATTACATATGCGACTTGGGAGGAAAATAAATTAATTATTAAGAAAA
Organism: Schistocerca piceifrons; assembly: GCF_021461385.2. NCBI lineage: Eukaryota > Metazoa > Arthropoda > Insecta > Orthoptera > Acrididae > Schistocerca > Schistocerca piceifrons. Next base: position 620,559,871 of record NC_060149.1, read on the forward strand.
CTGTTGCTTTTGACAGTTTCATTGATGAACTTGGTAAATGGTCAGTGAAAGCAGTAACACACCAGCATCTGAAGAAATTGCAACAACACATTGCAGAAGTGAAAGGGTGTGTGCAGGATGAAGTACTATATTTAGTGCTTCACTGTGATTTTTCTGAGAACTGATCCGTAATTCTCCCACAAGAAGTACAAGGGTATCACTGGAGTATTGACCAGGTTTCAATTTTTACAGGAGTGACATATTTTCAAACAACACCACAAGTGTTGCACTTATAAGTGATGATACAGGACGTAAACTCAGCACATGCTTTGCTAGCAATGCACAAAATTCTTCTCATGCAAACAGGGACAGAGATGATCATCATTATTTCTGATTGTGCTCCTAGTCGTTTTAAAAATCATTACTAGCTGTTTGAACTGAGTATGTTGCTTGTGCCAATGGACTGTGTATACAGTGCTACTGGTCGCAGTTGTAGGAGGCCTGCTGAAGCACCATGCTACAAAACATAATCTTTCCAGACCAAATATTTCTGGGATTCAGAACACTCAGGATTTTACAATGGTTGTGAAATCTTACACATTGTATACGAGCCTGTTATGTGATAATGTAGCAGTAAAACAGGTTTTATGTGTGGCAAAAATTTCAATGGTTTATAAAAGCTGTTCAATCTAAAAGTGGAAGGTCTCCTTTCCAGGGAATGTAGAACTATGTGGTACTAATCAACAGAAAAAAATCAAAATTTTATGGATTGGCATTTTGAAAAAAAAAAAAATCCATAAATTATAAAAAAAAGTTCAGAATGCTATATAGTAAAAGAACTTTGACAGATAAGTCTAAATGGAGGATTTATTTGGGATCATAAAGCAGTTATCTTAGGAATAAAAATAATCAACAAAATATCTAGAACTATTCCAGAGATACAGCATTTAAATTTTTTTTTTAAATTTCCAGCTTCATAATGGTATGTGAAATGTCATCTTTGGAGCGCTGCATCTCAGAGCAGAAAAAGTTTTTTGGAAAAAACAACAAAGATGTATTCCTAACTTAGTCCTTTGTTTTAACATATGCTAAATTCAATAACATCCAAGAGTGTGAAGGCAAGATTTTTTCCTAGCCTGCCTGAATTGATATGGACTATGCTGGCACAGTAGACACTGGTCTATAGTTTTCGGGGAGGTGTCTTTTTGTATACAGGTATGACTTTGGAAATTTTGAGCTGATCAGGGAAAGCTACAACTTCTAGGCATTCATTCATATTAAAAGTAAGTGGATTGCAAATGAGGTGTATTGTCCTTTTTATTGTGTAGTTAGATAGCCAAAAGTAGGCCATGCTTTCCAAGTCTGAAAATTTTCTAACAATATTTACTATATCTGTGGGTGTGACAGGGTCCCAGTGAAATACATGCCCTTTAGGTAGCTGATCAATTGACGGTATGATCAGCAAGTAGATCAACTGATGGTATGTCTGACTGGTTAGTTTTTGATTTTAATTCATTTACTATAGTTGTAAAATATTTATTGAGCTCTTTGGCTTGTGTTTGGGTACAAGTATGTTCTTGTTTTATATTATCCAGGTGGCCTTGCATTTGTCTGTGCCTCCTTCCATGTAATTTTCATAGGCAGCTAGCTTGGCAAGTTTAAGGTTGGCTTTGTTATGTTTTTTTACATTTCAGGTAGTCTTAATAAGTATCATTTTGTTCTGTCCCACATTTGACATTGTTTTTATATGTTTTGTACAGTGAAAGCATCTTTTCCCAGATACTAACAAGGTCATCAGTGTACAATTTAAGCTTTTTACCTTTTCTATTTGGTTTAGTACTGTTTCTTTTCATTGGTGAGCAAGTGTACCATAAGTCAGTATATGTCTTAAGGAAATTATTAAATAGAGTTTCAACAGTTGATTGATCTGCGGCATATTCGTAAACAAAGTCCCAGTTTACCTTTCTGAGGGAGTCGGTGAATAACTTAACATATTCCTCATTCTGACCTCTAACCCATGTCATGCTTGGCTTCTTATTTGCAATATTATTATTCTTATCTGACTGTGTACACTGGTATGTTTGGAGTAGAGGATCATGATCTACAAAACATTCATCTGCAATGCTTACACTATATAGGTCTCTTGAAAAATTAACTACAGTATAATATTGTCCAAACAGGCATTTCCACGTGTTGGGCTATTGTTAGTATAATGTAGATTTAGTGATCTGAGTAGTTTTAAGAATGTTTTTGTGTTGAATTCCTCTACGTCTAGCAAGCCAATGTTGAAATCACCACATATTGCTACATTTGGTTTGAGTTTTAAGATTTTTCTCATAATCTGTTCAAATTTCTCTGAAACAAGATAACATTACCATTGCAAGATCTATACAAGCTAACAAATCTTATTGTTTTGGTCTCTCAGTCTTATACAAGTAAATTCGCTATTTATTTCTGAGCAGTATGAACCTACATCTATTTTAGAGAATTGTATATATTGTCTGAGAAATATTGCGGCCCCTCTATTTTTTCTCTCGTTTCTACACGTTATAGCTGCCAGAATGTACTTGTTAGGTATGAACAAATTACTTGATATTTTGTAAGCAAATGTTCTGAGACACACAGTACATCACATTTTTTTTTTATTTTAGAAAAATGTTCCCACTCTGACAGCTTGTTCCTAATGATGCAAATTTTGACTTGCAAGATGGTAAGAGGGCCTACTTTACATTTACTTTGTGCATTCTCTTTGCCATTAAGATCATGTTTTTTACTTTAGTGTGTTTTAATGTCCACTTCAGGAAGCTTGTCATTATTTTCGGACCAAACCCTGGAAGATTTGGTCCATTTTGGCAGTTTTCCTGTAAAGTAGCATCCAGCACAATTATAGGCTTAATAATGGTATTTTTTTGGTGAAATATTTCTTTTGTAGCCTGGTTTATATTTGTGATAAGTTACCTTTTGTCACGCTGATTCAGGTCCATACCATGTCCAGTGAAACTGTTCCTTTCATAGCCATTAATATCTAATAATTTTACGTTTGTAAATTTTGCACGAAAGTATTTCAGTTTATCATTAGTTTGCTTAATTTCTGTATTGACACATGAACTGTCAGGCAGGTCATACCTGAGTGGTAGAGTGGCTACAATAACATTGGTGAAGTGTAAGTATTGTATTACTAATATCAGTTCCTTGATGAATCTGTTGGCATTGTTGTGCTTACATCATGTGCACCTCCGATCAGGACTACACAGTGCTTTTTTGTGTGTTTGGAGCATTCATTGTTGATACCAGCAGTAACTGTGTTGAAAGTTGTCCCTAGTTTTACTTCACTGTAAATACTTATACTGCTTCTGGCCTGCATTAACATTAGATTTGAGGTGTTTCATGCGTGGCTGTCCCCAAGTAATTTCACCTCATGGTTCTGCGGTTCTGCAGACACTGCTGCACTTTCATGTCAGACGTCTTGTATTCATTAGCAATCGAGTGCCAAACAGTCTTTTTTTTCACGCGATATTTTGTAACGTTCTTCAAAATCCAGCGCAGTGAATTTATTGGTCACATTTATTTTGCTTACCCTTTTGATTTTCTCCTGCATTATACTCAAGGAGATGATGTTTTTTGCTCGGTGCCATGTGTCCGTACTTGAAGGGTAGAAGTCATTCGGATGGGATTCTTTTCCACATAGTCTCTTTTCTAAGTCACTGTAGTTTTCACTGAGAGCAATGTACCTTTTGTGTAAAGCATTGATATCAGCATGAAACACTTTTATTGTTTCGTCTTATGTTCCTGATGGCGTTTATGATTTCTTGTTCATGAATTTCAGCGACACAGGTGTGGCATGTCCTATTAAAGTCGTTCGTTACAAATTCTACACACACTTTCAAGCATTTCTCATCAAACCAGCATTGACATTCTGACACTGAACTCCTTTTATCACCTTCTTAGCACACACTTTACACTTATTATCACTTTTAATTGCATTTTTTGCTTTTTTGTACTTATTCCTACATTGAACATAGGCTGATCTGGTGTGGTCAGTCTTCAGATTTTTATGTAAACTGAGCAACAACATAACTTGGTTTTTCCGATTTGTTAGTTGTGCAGTATACCATGGGCTTTGTTTGTTTATACCCTTGCGTTTGGAGCCTTTGTTGATTATTTTGCATTTCTTTATCAGAATGAAGTCATTAAATTGTGTCAAAAATGCTTTGATAAACCTTTCAAATATTTGTTTTGCTCATATATCTTTACATAGACTATAATTTGTGTCACCAGACCATTGGCCAAACCAGTCTATGCTAGTAAGGGACTTACGAAACCTGTCAATTTTATCATTTGTGACCCGTCTGGTGATTACCATTTTTGTGACAGACTTATCAATGTTACTCTTATCAGCACGGAACGTATTTATGTAATTTAATTATACAGAAACTTGATCTGAGAATGGAATACTGTCACATCACATGATTCTTCTGTAGTATTGAAACTGACAAAGATATTGTCGACACATGCTTCTTCTCTTGTGTGTCTATTATTGATAGACTGCAGGTCGTACTGTCGTAGAAGATTTTTGAGCTCAGTGGCACTGTTTGGCTGTTGTTACATCAAGATCTGCATTCAAAACTCCACCTATTACAATGTCATAATGCAACCATTTTGTCTTTCTAAATACATCTAACAGCATGTCCAGTTTTTCTAAAAATACACTAATGTTACCCATAGGTGCTCTGTATAAGGCTAATATCACTAAATTAAAATTTTCACTAACTATACCAGTGGCTTCAAAATTCTGTTCATCACACAAATAGTCTAGATCCAAATGACTCCACAGTTCACAATAATAACTTATGTAGAAATGAAAGTATCTTGGCATCTCATATTACTAATTTTGTACCATTTTAATTCAATTTTATCATCAGTCTTTCTTTTCACAGCTAACAGTTACACCCTAACACCAAAAGAAGTGTAGTATGTGACCAAAACAAAGTCACTAATGAAACAAAACTATATGAAGTTGTCTGTCTCTTGTTTCAACCCATTCCATTGATATATTCAAATTAAACACATTTAGACACTATATAGTAATTGTAGCTGTTGCAGCTTGTTCAACAACGATTTGACTCTTCCTGTCATCTTAGCTCATAATTTAGCTCCCACAATTAAGCAAGATGCACATGGTTAACCCATACAAAATTTCTTACATCTAACAACCCAAATAAATGTACCCCTAAAATATACACATACTCAAAGCAAATATACCCCTCCAAAACTGTTGACGAAATGCAATATATATACAGCAGACTGACACCAAAAACATTTACCTAATATACTCTCATAATAACAGGCTGGCCAAATTCTTAATCTAAACAAAGGTAATTGTATACCACACATATACAAATGTATCTACTACCCCACCAATTATAAATATGTGCTGTGTGTATAGCAAGATTTCATTCTAATTGTTCCATCAAAAATCTTATTTCTAAGTACATCTACATAATAATACACCAAAAGATTATAGTTAACCGGTAAATTAACACTTAATCTACTACATATGTTGGTACACATTTCTGATTCATCTTAACCTATTCCATTCTTCACTACCTCCTCTCTGCTCATCACTTCCACACACAAACTAGCCACCAAGTCTTTCCCAATGAAAGCACTCTTTAACTTAACTTTCTTCCTGTTGACTTCAGCATATGTTTCAAGTAGCTTTTCCTAACAATACATACTTCCTCATATTTATGCCTCATATCTATGCCCAGCACCACATTTATATTCAATTCTTGTATCACAAGGAATGTATGATGAAACAGTTCTCCATCAATTTTTGCATCTAAAACTAGTTCCTTCCTCACTGGCTTACTGAAATTCCCAGTAGCATTTTTATCCTCACTCCTGTGAGTGAAAATTCAACTGTTTCCTTATTCTTAATATGTTCATAAAAATTCTCTGCTGTCTCATTGATGGAACTCCAAGCATCCTCCAAAGCAATCTCACATACTTCCCCCACTTTAATATTTATTGTAGGCTGAACTGTTTCACTGAACTTGTTTTAATTCTGTTTCAGTTAAAAGTTGCTCCTCTACCACATGTGCACAGTCTTTTATCATGGTACACATCTAACTTCTGCTAAATTGTTCAACCTCATTATCTCCCACAAATATTAAATTATATTCTAGATATTCTATATTTATCTCCCTCCTCACCCCTTCCCGCTACTTTTCTGTAAAATCTATATTTTCTCTTTCACACATTTCTGGTATCAGTTGCTGATGAAATTTTGCAAAGTCTACCCAGCCCTGGGCTTCATAATTACATTCCCAACCCATTCAGTATCTGAATCACTCTCTCGCACACCCCTCTACTGTTCGTCACTAAAAATCAAGAAGTTTTGAATTTCATCATCATCCTCATCAATTCCACTAACTGGACTATTATTCATAGTACAATTATTTCCCATGCTACCTTTTCCTATCAGAAATGAATAACTTCCCCAATAACTCAGAATCTTTTTTCTCATTAATATTCCTTTAAATACATCTTAATATTCATAATCCTCTTCACTCAGTTCCTGATTGCCTAGAATAATCATGCTTTTGAATTCCCCATCCTCACGTGTCTACTATTAAAACCAACTGGCCCTGGCTACCTGATCACTTGAATCAGAATCCCTCTCCTTCTTACTCTGCCAAGGTTCAGTAAGTAAAGGTGCCTGCCCAGTTCTTTCATTCATACAATTTGAAACAAAATTTTCAGGATTTATACATACTCCAGTCACATTAATGTGACCACTGCCTTTGTTTCACATCAGTGTGCCATAACCACACACAGAGAGCACTGGCAGTGAAGGGTATATAAAGCATGTTGGAGGGGTGCGGAGAACAGTGCAGTCATTGTTGTAATATGGAAACAGAAAAATTTATTTGATTCCAAAAGGGCATAATCACTGGATTTTGGGCCAAAGGTAAAAACATTTCCAAAATGGCTATATTTATAAACTTTTCATGTGCCACTGTGGTTAAATTATATCATGCATGGCGAAATGGTGCTATCCAAAACTGGAGCCAAGGCAACTGTGGTGCACCACAGGCCACAGGTGACAGATGGCAGATTATAACTACAGAGATGCATGTGGATGAATAGATGTGCAACTGTTCAGCAGCTGACTGCTTAGATGTAACAAGGGGCTACCAACAGTGTTTCCTCAACAACTGTTCAGCAACTGTTGCTGCGGATGGGCCACTGCAGCAGATGCCAGGTTCATGTACCCACGCTGACTGCTGTTCATCGCAATGAAGGCCAGAATCAGCATCACAGTGCCACAACTGGCTATCCACTGAGTGGTAACAGGTGGCCTTTTCAGATGAATCAAGTATAGATGGCCATTGGTATGTATAGCATTAAACGTTTGAAAGCAAACACCCTCCAACAATCTTCCAAAAGGTTCAGGCCAGAGGAGGGAACATTAAGGCCTTAAGAATGTCTTCATGGCATTTTCTGGATGATCTCATAATTATGGAAAGCACAATGGATCAAACAGAAGTATGTGCTTATCCTTGGGGGACCATGTTCACCACTACATGTAGTTTGTTTTTCCTCAGTACAATAGCATCTACCAGGAGGACAATGCAACATGTCACACAGATCACACTGTACATGTATTCTTTGAAGTAGACCAGGATGAGTTTACCATACTCCTCTGGCAACCAAACTCGCTGGACTTCAACTCAATTGTGAATCACTGTTTGAATCCATGGATCTTCAGCCAACAAACCTAGAGCAGCTAGCCATGGTACTGGAGGCAGCATGGTTCCTCACTCTTGTTAGTACCTTCCATAACCTTGTTGACTCTCTTCCTGCACATCTTGTAGTGGTCCGCGCTGCAAAAGATGGTTATTCAGGCTTTCCACTGGTGGTCTTGTTTATGCAACTGGACAGTGTAGTGTCGCTCACAGCTTCTACCACATCTGCATCTCCATTCTGCACATTATAACCAGCATCAACAAAACTATCTGAGGCAGGAACCACTACCTGCTCATAATGAAACTTACCTACATTAATGAAGTGTGTACCTTCTTGTACATCCCCATTCACACAAGCATTAGATTCAGGCACTGTTGTCTCCAAATAATTAATTCTGACTTGCACTGAAGTAAATTCCATTTAACCCAAATCATTATTATTACTGTTGCAAACTACACTCTCATTTTCAGCACTACAGCATACATTTACTGCCTTGGGCTGCATGACTGAACCTGTTTAATTATTTAATGTAGATGCCAAACTAACACTATTTTCTTCTAGATTCATAACACTATCATCCCCTTCATTAAATAGTCCCTCAATATTAATTTATACCCCTCTATTATTTGTTTCTCTGCAAAAGTTTTTCTTATTAGCATTCCTTTTGTCACACTGCTTAAACTGGCCTCCAAATAAATTATCATTTCCCTTTAATGCATCCATTCCATATATCCTCTCTTCCCTTGCTTCTCTGCTTTTATTTTACTGTAAAATTCCGTGCTGTTGTGCCTATAATCATTTTCTCATGTCTTGGTCCTCTGTCACACATTACTTCTTATCCCAAAGTGGACCCCAGCTGCAACAAAATTCAGTTTTCCAAGTTCCATTCCTGTTGTCCTCTATTTTTCAGTTCTACAATCCTAGTTCTGTTTTCATGCATTGGCTTTATTTCATTCCTGTAATTATTTTCCCATGGCTCTCTCTAATTCCTGTTCTCATCATTAAACATTCCTCTGTTTCCTCTCCAGTTCTCATCCTGATTCCTATTTCTCATCTGATCCTGCTGGTTGTTCCTCCAATTTCTGTTATTCCTATTATCTTTGAATTCCTCTGACTGTTCGCCTGATTATTACCGCAAAAGCTTGGGTTATCACACAATGTCTGATCCATCCTCTCTATAAAATCCAGGAAACTTTCAATGGAATTTGCAGTGCAGTGTATTAATTCGCACTGTAAATTTTCTGGTAAGTTTCTTCTTGATGTGGAAATTTCAGAGAGTGGACCCAATGCCTGTCTAAGTGTACCAGCTTTCTTAGCGCCTCCATGCAAAACTATTTCACAGTAAACCTGCACCCTTTGTACACTGGTCCATTCAGAAACTCATTTTGTATTCTACAGTACTTGGCTTGACTCCAGTACCTACTGTATTTAAAAATAGCTGTTCAAACACATCATATGAAGCAAACTGATCAGTACATTGATTTGCACATGTCTGAGGCGAACCTTGTATTAATCTCTTAATGAACTTAATTCTACTTTGACTACTCATCCCTTCAGTGAAACAGTCTCTTCATGTTACAAGGAAATCCACAGCATGGTACTTGCTATCACCTAAAAAAAGTTTGGCTGCTAGGTGCTTGAATCATATATCACCCCACATTTCTAGATCCACTGTATGATTCTTTATTACTTATGCTACTGTTCACTCTACTAATTTCACCACTATTCACAGCTACCACATTTTCCATGTCTTTTCTTAGACTGCTTACTGTGCCTGCCAATTCACTCACCAAAAAAGTTTTTGTTTCACTGCTGCTAGCCACTATTCTCCTATATACCTCAATCAGAGCTTGCTTTGTCTCTTCATCCCTTACATTACATAACTGAGTGTCTGAACCAATATCACCCCTCAATTCAGCCTTCACCATATCAATTCTGGCAAGCAGATTATTTTCTACCAACTGAAACTTTACAGTTAGATCCTCCAGTTTATTACCAAAACCCCAGTTTCATCACCCATATCATCTTTGAGACTCCCCATAGAACTTTTGATGCCAGTTTTCTTAGTGCCCATATTATTACGTAAATTCCACACTTGGTTCAAAATTGCATTTCTGCTTCTACCTTCTGCCTCTTTGGGCTTTGAGGCTTACTTCCACAAGCCATGGACTCATAATCATTATGTGATTTCTTAATTTCATGATCCATCTCTGTGACAAAACAAGGAAGCTGAAAACCACAACTGATGCACCTGCTGCAAACATTTAACTTTAGATGGTGTGACTACTACTCTTCTGCTGCTGCTGACAACTGCTGCTGTCATCCTGCTTCATTGTGGTTAGATGTACCCCCATGCCTGTAGAAAAGTTGTGGGCTGTTGCCATCAGCTGTTCCTTATGTGCCAGCAAAGTGCAATGTGATGCTGTAGAGCTTATGACCTGGTGGCAGTGGCAGCTGCAATTCATGGCTGGATGGTCAGGGTTTGGATGATTGTTGCCTGATGCTGCTGCTGAGCCCTCATTAACACACTTCTTGCAGATCACTGAATTGGCTTCACATGCAATCCTGCACTACCTAACAACACAATTCACTGTGGACTATCCCAGAATAGCCCTTATATGAAATGTGATGGATATTAACAATGATGGCAAATGTTCTCAGACAAGACCAACCATATGTGAGTATAGGGATAATAAATGGAGAATGAGAGAAACTAAATCTTATTACTTCCTCAAAAAATTGTTGAGTCACTAGCTCATGAGACCCTATGTGCAAATTTACAAACAATAAAATTTTAACTTATTTCAATACACACAGCCATGATCACATATAAGTTGTTTATTTTTATAAATGTGGTGTCCATTCTTTTGGACGTATCTGAAACAAGACACACCACACATATCTAATTAGGACAAGAACAGCCAGTGATGTCTTCAGTGCAGAAGCACACCAGACTTGAATGCTTATGGAAATTAGTGAAATGCCAAGAGTAATGAGGATAATGGGCAAGGGGCACTACATTTGTGGTGGATGGATAACTTCAGATTTTATGTCTGATGGGAGGTGTGCTGGAGTAGTTCATGCAATTGCAGTAACCACTGTGTCTGGATGGCTTAGTGGTTAGAGCATCTGCCAAGAGAGTAAGAGACCCAGATTTAAATCCTGGTCTCACACATTTTTCAACTTTCCCATTGATTTAAATCAATGCCCTCTTACAGCCAATGTCTTTAACTCCGTTGTGCATCGGTTTATTTTTATTTTTGTATGACTGATTTTGATCTTCTAAGAGATCATCTTCAAATATTGCATTCTATGAAGAGGAATAAAACATAATGCTATAGTTAAAATAATAAAGTACACTAAAATAAGATAATGTAGTAAAACGTGCAGCTGAGGCATCCTTCATGACAGTAGCAACCATTGGTGTGGAGCAGGTCCATCTGTGAAGCTGTGGAGGACACTGCTAAATATGGCTCAGTTGTCAGTAGCTGAATAGTGCAAGCCACACCCATTGTCTCTAGCATAAAGAAATTTGCAGCGAATATCCATGACACTTGATTATATTGTGTGAAGAATGTGTATTAGAAGTATAATTATTAGGAGTTTGATCCTTGAGAAACCAACAAAGTATATTTTGATGTTACAAAGAAGAACATACATTATAAAAGGTGATGATATAGAAAAACAACCACTACCCAGTAACAGGGCTCATTTAAACATGGGATGCCATATGCAGGGCATTCTGATAAATGTAAGCATAGTAAAGAGGGTTAGTAGCTTGCCAGCCTTGTAACATTCCATCATTAGTCACAGATGTTATGACTTCTCATGGCAAGAAGGATGCCAACTATTAACCATGGAAAAAATGTGGAATTGACAAATATCATCATCTGCCAACAGATGCATGCAACCATCTGCTGCTATTGTAATATACCTCATATTGTGTATTTTAGATAATTTGCTGCTTGTCATGTCATTATGTTTGCCAAGATATAATTGTTCTTCGTTAAATGGCTAAGTCACTGTTTACAAGAAAAGTAAAACCCTAAAACATGGATTACATGACATTCGGCCACTTTGTACCACTGTAAGATATATGCATGTATCAAGGATGCTCTTGATACCAGACCAAAGTAAATTTTGGTCACACAGAGTGATAAAATTAATATGGTGCAGTAAAACCTATCCTGTATGGCCATTAGGTACATATTTGCATGTAGATGTATAATTTGCAGTTTTTATATCATTATGTTAGCATAGACATAATACTCATATTTACCATTTAAATGGTCATGTTACCAATTACTCCAGTAGACCAATGAGCATTATGCTCCAGTTTTTAAATCCTTTTTAGTACTACTGAATATTTTACAATGCACTGTCACAAAATATTTTTATATTCATAACAGTATGTATATTACGAGGGAAAGTAATGCACCACATCTTTTTTCTGAGGCGAAAACAATGCTACGAGTGCAAAATATTACTTTTGCATTATTTGAAGTCTCCTGAGTGGCTCGCCAAGTTTCTGTCACTTACGACAGATTATGTACCTGCAGGACAGTTTCAAAAATGGCGTCTGTAGGTGATGTACATTACAAGCAACATGCCATCATTGAATTTCTCACTGCTGAGAAAGAAACTGTGGGGAATAATCACAAACACTTGAGCAAATTCTATGGAGCATCTGCTGTCGACAGAAGTGCTGTGAGTTGCTGGGCATGGAGGGTGAGGTCATCAGAAGGCAGTTTGGCAGAGCTCCACAATTTGATGCAGTTGGGGAGACCATACACAGCTGTCACAACTGACATGTTGCAGCAAGCTGATGTTTGGGCCATTAAAGGATGCCTTTCATGGAAGACATTTTTAGGATAATTAGGAGGTGATTCATACAGTGAAGCACTGGCTCAGCCATCAGGACAAGGATTGGTACTGATAGGACATACACACCCTTGTTTCACTCTGGAGGAAGGCCTTAGAATGGAACGGAGATTACATGGGAAAATAGGGTGTGTAGAACACCATTATTTCGTGTGTGTAGTTCTCATTATGTTCAATAAAGAATTGTTGAAGAAAAAAAATGCAGTGTATTACTTTCTGGGCAACCCACGTATATCCACTGAATATTTCACATATAATACTGTGTATCAAAAGGTGCCCATTACTGTATTTCAGCTTTAAATGTTTGCTTTTCTTTCTCATGTAAGATAAATGTAGTGCATAATGGCTACAATTAGTCTTTTTCTGCTCTATGTTTTCACTGTTATTAATTTGTCATTCATAGGTGACTAAGAGTTATGTATAACTTGATGTCAATTGTAGTCTTCATTGGCCATCTGTATAAAATTTTTTACCTTTCATAAAATCATTTGTGGATTGCAGATATTACCCTATGGTATGCATATGTATGGTTTCAGAATTCAGTTTACATAATGGCCAGCTGTTGTGTAACTCATGTGCAACTGATTATTTTACCATTTTAAATATTTTACTCTCATGGCAATATGTATATTACAAACATCAGATATTTAGCGAATACTAGTACATTTTGTAATCCCCTGTTACAGAATTTTAGCCTGTAATAAATGACATACTTTTTATGTAACATACAGATCCTAGCATACAATCTTTGATATTACAAGTTCTCTCCATGTGAACAGTCCTTGGAAGGCCAAATGGTACTTACCAACTGCTGTCATCCCCAGCAAACAGGCATCACTGGATATGGATTTGGAGGGGTATGTGGTCAAGTGCACCACTCTCCCGGCTGTTTTTGAGACCAGAGCCACTACTTCCGTCAAGTAGCTCCTCAATTGGCCTCATAACGACTGAGCGCATTGTGCTTGATAACAGCGCCATGCAGATCCAGGCAGTCACCCATCCAAAAGTTAGTCAAGCCTGACAGTACTTAACTTTGATGATCTGAAGGCAACTGGTGTTAACACTGTGGCAAGGCCATTGACTGACATAAGTAGCAACCTAAATGTATACCAAACAGTCATGCAGAACTGCTTTCAGTATACCACTTCATCAATGTCATTATTTTTATCGTTTTATTGTGGCTAAGACATCTGTAGATTAAAGTGATTGGGATTCTTGATGGATGCATGTATTTTACATTTGTATGGAAGTTAGATGTATATTTTGTTATCCATATTGTAAGATTGTTTTATTATATTTGTAAGCTGTGATGTGACCATTTAAGTGATAAATATTATGTCTGTGCAAATGTAATACTGTAGAAAATTGCTAGTTATATGTACATATGTAAATATTTAGCAACTGGCCACACAGGATATTTTTAACTGTGCCACATTCATTTTATCACTCTGTGTGACTAAAATTTATTTTGATCTGGCATTAAGAGCATCCTTGATATATGCATATATCTTACAGTGGTGCAAAGTGGCTGTATGTCTTGTAATCTATGCTTGAGGTCTGTGTTTTCCTTGTAAACAGTGACTTGGCCATTTAAACAAAAAACAATTATATCTGGTCAAATGTACCAATGTAACAAGCAGCTAATTCACATGATATACACATTACACAAGTGTATTACAATAGCTGGTTATGTACATCTGTTGGCAGATGATGGAACTTACCAATTCCACATTGTTTCCATGATTACTAGCTGGCATGCTTCTTGCCAATGGGAAGTCATAATATCTGTAACTAATGATGGAATGTATAGTGTCTTATTGGTTACAAAGATGGCATCCTACTGACTGTCTTTGCTATGCTTACATTTACCAGAATGCCCTGTACACAGAATTCCAAGTTTAAATGAGCTCTGTCATTGGGTAGTAACTGTTTTTCTATTCCATCACTTTTTACAATGTATGTTCTTCCTGATAACATGAAAATATACTTTGTTGTTTTCTCAGGGATCAAACTTCTAATAATTACACTTCTAATACATGTCCTTCGCACAGTATGATCAAATCTCATCACCATTGGTTACCAGTGACATTATGTTAGAAACAATGGATGTGGCTTCTACTATTCAACATTTGCAGATGAGTTGTATTTAGCAGTGTCCTCCATGCCTGCACAGATGGACTTAATCCACACAAACGAACTCTTATTGTCATCAAGGGTACATCAGTTGCACTGTTTACTACATTATTTTATTTTAGTGTCCTTTTAGATTGTAACTGTGACATTATGTTTTACTCCTCTTCACAGAATGTAAGATCTGAAGATGGTCTCTTAGATCAAAACCAGTTATCTGAAACTAAAAATAAACAACTTAAATATGATCATGGCTATGTTTATTTCCTATAAAAATGTTCAAAAGAATTTTTAATATGATTGCAAGTCAGGAAATCACTGTATAAAGATGCTCTGAAATACTTGGTTGTGTTTGGTGCATCTCTCACATAACAGTCATTTGTGATGAAAGTAATTTTCCCTACTCATAGTATTTTAAATGTTAACAAAATTTAATTTATTTCAATTAAAGTAACATGTACCACAGTTAATAGTTGTTCATCACAGAAATAATAAGTGTCTGAGTGAGAGCTTAAATAAAAAGTATCAGTACCACACATTCACATAAACTTACAGATAATCAGGATAAAATAATCAACGTTCCTTTACCACAAATATAAGTTAAAATTCTGCAGTCGCAAGATAACTAATTTCCAAGTGTACATCACTTGCCTAAATAACCATAGTAAAGATGTAAGTTCAGACTACCTCATCAGATGGGAAATATGCTAAGTCTCCACATTGGACACACAAATTTCAAAAGTCAACAACTCAGTATTTAGAATGATTTTATCACCACTCAGAAGTGACACTTCAAGATCTAAAGTCAGACTGCTGAATGAATGCCAACCATAGGAGCCTTGTGCAAAGATGGCTGCCACTATTTAAACCTCACTTTGATGAGATGCAAGCGCACACACTTCCTCAGCATACTTAGAACTATAAATTCAATGTCAAATACATGTTTCATATATATGAATTTGATCATGAATTTCCTTAGCTTTCCAGTGCTTTCCTTAATGTATTTCTACCTTAAATAATTTATTAATAAATAATTATTTTGTCCAGGAAAACATTGCTCTACACTGCTCTGTTACTAATAATTACAAACAATTATAACTAGGTACACATATATATGCCTAACTGCATCTACTTAGTAATGCTACCACTACTTTGAATGGTTCACATCTTATTTGTTTAAAAATTCAGGATTTTACATGCAGAATGTGTATTTTGGTTCATAATACAAAATAGGTAATGTTTATAAAAAAATCTATTACAGTAGTCTGATCATGCTTAATGAGACCTATCTGTAGACATCTTTTCAGTAAATGTCACTTAAGGCGTTGTTGACATATTAATTTTTAAATTTCATTTTATATATAAAATATTTAGCATGAAATAACTTAAAAACTACACTTTAAATCAAGTGCACATTTTGACCCAGGCACTCAGCTTAATTTTTTTTGTTACCTTTTTACTGGCGTGTCTGTCACTAGTTGGATTCTGGTTTTATTGGTATTAGTCTCATTTGCTATTTTATTCTGTATGCTCAATGTAGACATGGCATTTACCCCTCCATGTTTCACTCCAACCGTCAGGAACCCAGGTTTTCCTGTCAACAATAAAGTCAGAGAATGTGTGTACCTGACCAGTGGTCTAAAATTCCTATATTCATAGTGTCTGTCAATCACTGCAGCTTTAAGGGTCCTGTTGTCTATTGCTGACACCACAGATCTCGAGCCACCCAGCTTGGCCTCCGCACTCTCCTAGCTGTCAAACACTCATGCTGGATTGGCTGTGCCTGCTTCTAATGTCACAGTGGGACATGTGCACATGGCTGCATCTGTTTATAAACTTTGTCATCACAGTTACTGTGATGTACCATCTCAAAAAATTAAATATCATTGGACTGGCCATATCACCTTGATGAGGTCCCTTACTCAATTCAGTATTTTTACATAATTTATAGATTATATTAGTTGTATATAATCCTTCTTGTGTCAAGATGCATATCCATTGGAACATTTTTACTGAAATATTTAAGTTTCTTACTTTTTTCTAGCAACTTTACTTTCCATGTATTATCATAGGCTCTTTTATAATGAACAAATCATGCCAGAAAAGTTTTCTTGTTACTCAAGGCATCTTCTGTTTTTTTGTGAGAGGTTTGAAATTTGATTGGTTTACAGAAAGAAGGTTCTCTGTTTCAAGGTACCCACATCAGTCAAAAATTTATCATCTTCTCCATAGTTTTACCTAACATGGTTGTTAAAGATGCGGGTCTATGATTGTGTAAATTAGCAGCTGTTTTTTCCAGTTTTAAATTGTTGTAGTGATGGCCTTTTTCCAGATGACACGTGTGCAATTTCCATAGTTGGTTCATTAATTGCGGTAATGTTCCAATTGCAACAGGACCAGGATGTTTTAAGAATCCAGATGTTATGTTATCTTGTCCAAGTTTCTTCCTATCATTCAGAGTTGTATAAGTTCTAATGTGAAAATCATCATTACATAATTTACTAGATGTATCTAAACATTCTTTTCCTTCAAGAAATTTCATTGCTTTTCTTTCTTTTAAATTCTTAGGGTATAATTTCAGATTGATAATGTAATTTATTGAACACTTTTACTATATTTTGATTTGTATGTAATGTGTTGTTAGTATTAGAGACCTTTATGGTTTCTTTTCTGTTTTTACATATGTATTTGTTTTCCACTTTTTGAATTAATTTGTGGACAGGGCCTCTGACTTTTCTGCAATTTATTTTTCAATTAATCTGTTACAATTCTTCTTATGAATTCATTTATTGTCTTTTTAAATTTTTCTACTATCTTTCTCCATTCCATTACTTCACTTTGTGCTCCATTTGATTCAGTTTTCTTCCTTCCATTCCCTCTGTTTGTTTTTAGTCTTGTTAGCATTTCATCCCAGAAGGGTTTATTGTATCATCCTACAAAAAAATCCATAGTGGATACACCACAAACAGTTGCATATTGAACACTGGGAAATCCACGATAGAATAACAAGAAAATGGAATGGATTGATTGGTACAGACAATACAGAGGACGCATTGAGTGGTTGACAGGTTAGACCAATGCCTGATAGTATCTAGCAGTCTTTTCAATTTGCCTGACTGCCACTCAGTGCACTGGTGTGCAAAACTTACAGTCAAAAGTAATTTTCACATGATAGACCACTGCCAAGTAACACAGTTGGATGAAACTTGGACCATACATAGGAAGAAATACTATGCTACAGTATATAATGTAACTGAAAGAAATATACAGTGAGATGAACAAAAATAACACTTTTATTCAAAGACAATAATTATGTTGAAGAGAATGTAGCTTATCATAGTCCACTGGACATTATGAAAGGCAGGACATGGTTCTCAATAGTGTGCGTGTGTACACCACTGGTAGCACTGCAGGTTCTGCAACATGCTTCCATGTTGGCATCAAAGTTGGTAAGGAGTTCGTGTGATAGGCATACCTCTACGAGTCCAGTTGAGTGTTAAAGGGCTGTTGTTGGTGCATGTGGATGTGCTGAAATATGTCTTCCCAACACATCCTACATGTGTTTGATGGGAATTAAGTCGGGGAAAGAGCAGACCAGGCCATTTGCTGAACATCCTCTTGTTCCTAAAGTCCTCCACCTCCACTGTTCAATGTTGTCACACACTGTCATCCCTAAAAATGAAGTCAGGGTCAAACGTACCCCTGAAAAGATGACCATGATGAGAAAAGAGTGTGGTGTCACAATAACATTGACTGTTGACTGCAGTGTGTTCAAAGATTTGTACATACCCATACAACATTATGTCTCCAGACATCATAATATCTGGACCACCAAAACAACTATATTTGACAGTGTTCCTGGGTGTATTACATGCCCTCTCATGGTGACAGGTGGGAACGCTCTGCAAACATAACTTAAGTTCAGTGGTAGTTCTAACATGACGATGTGTTTGATGCTGTAAGTCTTCCATTTTACTAATTTTTCAAACAGCTAAAGCATGCTACACTGGCATGAATTTGACATTTTTAGATTATAAGTGCCATTTGACGCTGATTCAGGATAAAGTGGCACATCCTTGTTCAACATCTTCAATCTGTCTTTGTCAAAAGCAACATTTATGACTTTCTTAACCAAACTAAAAACTGACAACAAATTAATGGCAGATCAGGGACACAAATAAAATATCTGATTGAACATATACCCAGAGAACTGACAATGAGATTCCCTTTCCTTTTGCCTGTCAATTCAACATTATCAGCACACTTCATACTTTTTTTGTTTGCAATTTCCTGGTAAAATATCTTGAAACTATCACTTTCTTGAAGTCACATGTGGTGTCACTCCAGAATCAATGAGCAATTCATTATGGTTGAAATGTAGCACACCAAGTGCATAAAACAATGATTTGTCTCCTCACTTGGAATCCATCTTTGATGATTCTTGCCTCTGGAGACAGCTGGACTTGAAATGGCCATACCTTGCCTTGATTTCTTGTAATGTTTAGTGAATAAAGCACTATTATGACCACCTTTCTCCAACTTGAGGTACCTTCCACAGTTCCACTTAGCAACTTTTGTTTGATGTTTTCAATGTGAAATTTCAATTCATTGTACTGGCTTCAATACCCATCCAGTAAGGCAGACAAACTTTAGATAAACCTCTCATCATAATGAGTGCAGTTAGTGCATCATCAGATGGTTTGCTGATATGCTGTAATTTATTGATTACATCCAGAAAATAAGTTATGCCATTCTGAACATTTCTTTTGAATGTTCAACAAAGCATTCCAGAGATTCATGCATCAAGTTTTAATCTTACCAGCAAGCAGATTTTCCAGGGTATCCAAGCTGCCTGTGACTTAGTCGTGTTTCCTAGATGCGTGTACAGAGGTTTATTCACATGCAAAAGAGTAAGTGTCCATGTATCTATATCTTTTTCTGTATTCATAGCAACACTTGCACCTATGGCATAGTTGCATAGACAGCAAAGATAAAGATGAAATATGGCACGAGATTACCAACAGAGTGACAAAAGCTTTTGTCTCTGTCCTTTTTTCTGGCTTGATAATTGTCATTTGCTAGAGATGGGTTGTAGTTGTGATTCGAAAAGAAGACCAGATGATGACAAATTTGTTTCCAAATTAAGTACATAGGACTTTTAACTTTGGGGTTTGTAGTAATACTAGAGATATCAAAGACAGTCAAAGCTGAAACTGCATTAAAAGACACCATGTTCTTGTTCAGTTTTGTTACACATGATGCCATTCTATTGTTTTTTAGAACAATATGGGAAGATAATGGACCATATAAATCTGGCAAAATGTCTTCAGAAGCACCATTTATGGAACAATTGGGAGCAATGCATCCCTAAGTACATTGTCTGTCAAAAGAGTGAAGAACTCAGAAGAAGAGGAGGTAACAAAGTGAAACTTTATGGGTTGAAAATGTACATGATGTTATTGCAGTGATTACAAAATAGAGACAAATTTACAGAGAACTTGGCAGGATGAGCCAACTTATCAGTGTGATGTTGCACCCCATCTGCCCAGGGCACATGCATTTATTTTGTTGGGATGGGTGTTTAAAGCCATTACATCTTCTCATGAGCAAGCTGGCTTACAGCTCTTGTAACTGGTCTTCATTATCCTGGATACTGGTACTGTAGTGGAGATAACATCTGACCTAGCACCACACATGTCCTATCAGGGATAGATCTAGAGAGCTTGCTGACTGCAGGAGTACATCAGCATCAAACAGAAATTTCATGGAGACACGTGTCACGTGTGGATGAGTGATGTCCAGTTGAGTCCTGTTGAAAAATAACACCATGATAATACTGTTGCATGAGAGGTGATACAAGAGGAATGCTTGTGATCTACCATTTTACCATCAAAGTTCCCTCAATCACTACCAGTTGTGACATAAAGTCATATATGATTACTCCCCATGCCCTGACATCAGTAATAACACCACTTTGTCCCTCCAACACTTTGGAAGAATGGGACAGGTCAATGTCATACTCACTGATGATGGTCATCTGGTGTAGTGGAGGACTGAAATTCATAACTGAACACAGTGTGACAGCATTCATCAGCAATCCATATTTCCCAATCATGGTTCAACCCCAAATACAGCTGTCTGTGTTGGCAGCATATGCAAGGGACAGTAATTCCCTAGTCCAGCTGTTGCTAGTCTCTGATGAATGGTGTTGGTTGGAGCAGTGTGGGTGGGAGAGTCCATTGCTTGTTCTTAGATGGTGGGTGCAGATGTGGAGGGGTTATGATTTGCTTGGTGAACAAAACGGTGATCCTCCCTTGTGGCATTCACACTCAGTTGACTACCATTATGTTCCCATGCATCCAACATGAGGCCACTGTCACATGTGAATGTGCCACAAACCTGGATACTGCATGATTCAACCATCCAGCCACATGGAGACCCGCAAACTATGTCAGATGCTGATAACATTGTTGCACACAAGTATGCTGCATATATGTGTCTTTCACATCCCTTATATATCCTAACAGGATTTGTAACAACATCAAACACAGATAACACTAATGCAATCTGATGGCCATTCTACACTTATCAATGATGTGTACATTTATGAAATTACATTCGCATCTGACCAACTCTTCTGGGTGCTTCACATTTCATCAGAGTATCACAGGCATTTTTGATGTCACAGTAACACCTATTAGGTGCACATGCAAGTATATTTGGATAATTTTTATCCAGGATCCAAATGAAAGGAGATTTATGGACAGTCTAGATTAAAAATCCATGAAAGGTAGCAGCTGACTAACTTTTGGAACATTACTCCCTATACTCCTGGTGAGGACAACACTGCAACAGCTTTTGGGGCATGTTCCAAACAAGGGACAAAATACCTTACTCTTATTAGTCAGGAGATTGTTCAGTCACCAAGATGACACTAAAAAGAATAGGGAATGATTTTTTCACTTCCTCCTTTGAGGAAGCAGACACTAATAGCTGCAAATTCTTGGACCTTTACTTAGACGAAAACTTGTGGTGGTCAAAGCATATTAAATTTGTGTGTGGAAAGATAAGTAGTGGATTATATCTACTCAGTCATCTTGCACAAATAGTTAAAAACCCTACTATTCAAACTATTTACTATGAAACAATGTATCCTTTGCTAAATTATGGCATTGAACTTTGGGGCTGCTGATACACACCTCAATAGATTAATGTCTTTCCAGAAGAAGGCAATTACAAAAATAATTGATCTGGGTCATAATAAACTCTGTTAGAGAGATTTTTGTGCAACATAAGTACCTTACAGTGTATTCCTGTATTTATATAAGATAATTTTATTTTTTGTAAATCATCAAAAAGCTTCAAGAAGATGCAATGACATAGATGACCACAACACTAGAAATAAAAATAGTTACTTTAGGCAAAGAACAAAATTAAAAATAACAGATCGCAGCCCATACATCTGTGGTCAAATCTGGTTTAACAAATTGCTAAAGGACTTATGTGTCTATGTTGGAAATGTCTTTAAAACGAAACTCAAATTATTCCTGTCTGAATTCTAAGTTGAAAACATGTGATCTTATAGTTTGCATTAGAAATTAGAAATATTTTAGTCATATACCTACTTCTGTGACACTACATTCCCTTTGTGTGCTTGTATTATAGTCTTGCTAATTTATATCAGCTACTTGTGTTGTTTGTATTTTAAGCACATTCTCATAATTATGTAAACAACGCTGACATTTGCAATAATCATCATTTTTGTTGGCTCTATGCAAAAAAAAATAAAAAAATAAATAAATAAGATGCTACACCATGCTGGAGCTGTTGCTATCCTAACCAGATGATATATCATGTGCCTCAAACTGTCCAAAATTATCCTCCCACAAGTGGAATAGTCACTTCTATGCTTCATAGTTCATGGACTTAAATGTCATAATTGTTCTGTGATCTCTGAATGGCTGCAGATTCTTGGTTCAAAACTATTAGAAGCAGTAACATTTCATTTAGGAGCATACCACCTAGTTAGTTCAGTATGCTTCCATTTTAATTTATACTTCTGTGTTTCCTTTCATTATGTTGTGCTCTTGATGTCAAGGTGTATTGTGTCTCTGACATTTACAACCCCTTTATTATAATTTAGAAATCTGTGTAACTCAGAATGTGTGATACACACTCCCAGTCATCTGACATTTAAAAACGTGTTTACTTGAGACATTCTCACTACTTGTATCAGCATTGTACTATTGTATGGTCTCTAGTTGGCTTTAGTGACCCTCAAAGGCCTTCTGATCATTGATGTAAATAGAAAGGTAACATTTTCTCTAATGTACCATATTAGAGTTTTAAAAGTGGTGAACATACTATCTCTCACATAATATTGTCTGTTACCAATGCTGATTGTTTAACTTTCCAAGACTTCACATTTGGAATATCACATTCCTCTTGCTGCTTTGGGTGTAATTATGGCCCACAAGACTTCTCTATTTCCTGGTAGTGTTTATGACTGAGTTGTTTTGTCTCACAAGAAATTCAGGAAATAAAGGTAAATCCATACAAATCCCTGTACTACCTCGAAAACTGTGTTACTGCTGTAGTATAGTTGGTATCCAAGGTGTTGGTAATATCCACTGTTCCCCCTCAACAGCCATTCATCCCATAGGGATGTTATATGCTTACAGGATGAGAATCCTTATCAGTAGTCTGTATCAGTCTTGCGGTCAGGTTTGTTAACATAGGGTTAGTGTTTCCTCTCCCACAGAATTTGCCAATGTTGTACTGCCCTTTAGTTATTGAACCATTCATAGAACCTACAGTTATAGCTGACTAATGTGCCTCCCCAGTTACCAGATCAAGCATGTGCATTTTGTCAAAAATGTCCTTACTAAAACAGCATGACTTTCCTTAAGTGCTTCATGTGTAGTACTATCCAGGAGGAATGTACTCTCAAAGCTGAGCTAATTTATTCATCTTCTACTTTATGGTACAGGATTTTTGTTATGATGCAAAGTTTTCTGTGATTTTTCTATGATATCATTTGCCAGTCACATGAATCCCTCAATTCTTTTCTCCAATGAATGCAAACAGAAAGAAAATTCCTATTATATTAATACATTTTTAATAATCATGAAAGTAGCCATACAGAAGAATCTATGCCCATAAACAAGAGCAGTATCATGTCAAAACTAGAAAAATAAATAAATACTAGTCAATGGTGATATGATCTGGTTATAAATGTTATCTTGCTCATGGATTTTACTCCAGATTACAGAAGTCAGGTATAATAATAATAATGAATTTCATTCTCACACAATCAGCAGAACTTCACTTGTGTTAAAATGATCAATAGAACCTTAGGTCAGAGTGAGAAGGTTGTCTGTATTGGAAGGCAGTAGTGCATAGTTTTTTAATGTAGTGGTATCAAACAAGGTGTTCAAGTTATATGTTTGGTAATGAATTTGTGACTGTTTAGAAATAATATTTGTACCTAGATGATCCTTTTGGTATATGCCTGCTTTGATTTGTCCTATTAGTTCAGTATATGTTTTCTTCTTCTTCCTGCAAGTAACAGACAAACCCTGGGATTTGTTTAACTAACTGCTTTTACATGCCATTTTAAATCTTTCCATGCTGTGATATGCTTTATACTGTAATCTTTGCTTAAATCTCTCTGTTGTCTTTTTTCTATAATTACAGATGAATGAATTTATTGCCAGACCTCGTTAAGTGTAATTTTCTATTTGCATAATTTTTCAGTTTTGTTTGTCTTACTTTCACAAACATCTCTTCTAATAGAAATTTTGTGTCTAAGATTTCAGCTATACAACCATAGAAATTGCTGTATTTATAATGTGCACATGCTGCCTGCTCTAAGGTGTACTATAAATTGCAAATCTATTAACCTGTGTGACACCTAATTACCCTTTGTTATTATGTACCTCTAGAATGAGACTGGAATTGTTATCAGATTATTAAATTGTTAATATCAAATGATAACCCAGTAGAATTATATGTTAGCGACTAATATAGCTACACAT
The DNA here is from genome assembly GCF_021461385.2 of Schistocerca piceifrons. Taxonomy (NCBI): domain Eukaryota; kingdom Metazoa; phylum Arthropoda; class Insecta; order Orthoptera; family Acrididae; genus Schistocerca; species Schistocerca piceifrons. Next base: position 620,584,650 of record NC_060149.1, read on the forward strand.
TAATATTTATTTGGAAATGTGTTTATCGGGAAACTAGTTGCTAGGTGGAGATGTAGTGTTACACACTTTCCTCTTAGGGATTTTTTTCATACTGATACAATCAAGAGTGTTGAATTTTATCATGGAAGGTGCACACCACAATGAATACCTGGGCCCAAGTAGCCAAAGGAACATGCTAAGAAAAGAAGCCTTTACCTTTTTGCCACTGTTGACTCCTATTGTGGAAAGTGCACACTACCATGAACAGATGTGGCCAGGTAGCCAAAAGAATAATAGAACTTTATTACATCTTAACTTAGCAAGTATAACAGAAAATGGCTCCTGAAGTAATATCACTAAAGATTATCTTGATCTGATAAGGGTTGACACCAAACACAATGAGAGTTTCTTGAATGTACAAGCTGCACCATTATGTTAATATAGCCACTGACTTAAGTACAATGTCCATTGTAAATTGGGTAGCAGTGACATAGCCCAGAAATGTCCATACAAGGGTATAGTTTGTGGTTGAAGCACTCATGAAGATATGGCAGTTCGGATGATGTATGTGAGGCTGCAGACTCCAACTGGTCTGCGCTGCACTCTGATGAATGGAACTCTGGTTGTGGGACCACTTGTGTGGTTGGTTCCGGGCCCAGAGAACTGTAACTGTGAACTCCTGTTTTTGACAGACTGGTGAGTGTCTAGCTGGCATTCTATAAGGCTGTCCATTATAACAATTCTAGGAAGTTCTGATAATATCACAGGACTTACTGAGGCAAGCTAGTGGCACTGACAACAGCACTGTATCTGGCAGATGTGGTACCAGCTGATACTGCAACAACTGTTGCAGGTGTGATGTGCTGTGACTGAATTTCTGGTGCCTTGACAGGGCAGCAATCTGTGGCACTCTGATGTGTCTGGGGCCAGTGGCCAGAGCAGACCAGCATAGAGCATGGTCCAGGAGAAAGTAAGCCACATGCCATGAAGGTGCCTGCTGGAGGAGAAACCAAGTGTATGAGGCAAGTGTGACCCACATTCCAAAGAGAAGAAGCCCAGATGTGGAAGCAGGGCTCAAAGGATGTAAGGTGAATGTTGGCAACAGGCAGAAATGATGGACAAACTGAGGTCAATATGTCCAGAGGAGACAAAGTGTGAATAAAGGAGACAACAGTAGATAGAATGGTACCCCAAACTGACCAAGAGGCAGGAGATCCGGGCACAGGAAGCACAAGGGAGGGTCTGATGGAGGGGGGCACATAGGGGGCCAGTGATGTGAATGCTCGTGGCATGGGTGCCACTGGTGTTGGAATCCAGGAAAGCAGGAGAGCCTGAAAAGATGATACAGCTGTAGAGAGAACTGTAGCCTGAGAAGGGACACTGGAGCCTATGGAGGCAGTGGCACTGGTGGAGGCACCAGGGTCATGTAAGTACTGGGGTCAGTGGAAGTGCCAGATTCTGTAGAGGCACTGAGGCCTGTGGAGGTATTGTAGCCAATGAGTCAGGGCAGGACACTGATATGCCAGAGAACCCAGAAGTCAATTGATAACAAATGCAGAGGTGAGGAAGAAGTGTCTGAGCCACACGAAAAAGGCCATGAATCTAAGACATCATTGCTCCCAGGAGGAGATAGAGTCTATGTCATCCACCCTGGGGCTGAGGCAGCATTGGTGCTCCTTGCACATTGAACCAAATGAGAAATGGCATGGAGCAACAAATGTGTCAGCTGCTCCTGTTATTGTTCTTGTTCTCCATGACAGTTATGGTGCTGGATCAGCCATGACAAATGAGCAAATAATAACAGTCAACTTGACCAACAGGGGTCTTCCTCTGCAGCTACTGAGTAACACAGTGCCTGATATATGCAATGATGCAAGTGAAAACCGTTGTACAATCTAACTGTCTACACAAACACTATCTCAAAATCAACTAATGTCAGACCATGAACAGCTACCAGTAACAAACTGTCTCACTTGACACTGTTTTTCCACAGACAGTGACCTCCAAAATACAAAGGAATAGTGTACAGACTACATAGAAATCCATTTCCATGCCTCCCATAAAATTGAAATACGTTCAAACAACATTATCACTCATGAGGAGTTCCAAATATTTACAGGAAAGCAATAGGATGGAGACACTGACTTGGCAAAACACCATAACAAATTAAATACTGTTCACTACCACTAGATGGAAACAAGGCAAAATAAGTAATATTTTGTATAATCACAGAATGTGATAGAATGAAAATTGTACACACATGAATAAAGAGCTGAGCACTCAGACCAAAAAGCAAATGGTAAATAATAGGTAATGCACACAAAGACGCTTCTCACAGAAAATTATGTTACCAAAGAATTGGAAAGCATGAAAAATTTAAGGACCATGTCTAACTCAGAAGCAACAGGGAGCAGAACCACTAAAAATGGCATGTGGGAACCCATGAACACTGAGAGAAAGGCTACGTTGTGAAGCACAAAGACACAGGGAATGAAGTCCCAGAATCAAAACAGCTATTGCTAAAAAGTGTACCCTCATCAACACTGTTGAGACCAGAGCATGACAGAAAACAATCTTTTACCTCATCATCACTGTTCATTGACTTTCTGGGAGATGCACATTACAATGAATAGGTGTGACCAGGTAGCCAAAAGAATAACAGAACTTTATGACTCTGTACTTAAGGGGAGTACAACAGAAAACATTTCCCAAAGTAATACAACTAAAGATTGTCCTAATCTGATGAGTGTTGATACTAAACACAATGACAGTTTCTTGAATGTATGAGCTGCAACATTTTGCTAACATAGTCACTGAATTAAATACTGTGACCATTGTAAATTTGATAGCACTGACATAGCCCAGGAACTTCTGTACATGGGCGTAGTCTGTGGTTGAAGCATTTGTGAAGACTTGGGTGTTTGTATGTGGTATGTGAGGGTGCTGGGTCTGACTGGTATGCACTGCACTCCAGCAAATGGAACACTGTGGGAGTGCTTGTGTGGTCAATTCCTGACCTAGAGAACTGTAGCTGTGAACTCTCAATGTCAACTGACTGGCAAATATGTGGGTAGTGTCCTATAAAGCCATGTGGGAGAAGAATAATAGCAAATCATGTTAGTGTCCCATGGCTTGCTGAGGTGAGTTTGTGCTGTCAGTAACAGTGCTGTGTCCAGTGGATGTGGTGCCACCAGGAAGCATACTGGCTGCTGCAGGCATAATGTAGTGTGGTTGAGTTGCAAGCACCTTATCAGGGCATCAACCTGTAGTGCTCCACTGGGTGGTTGGTGGTGAGGTTGAAAGGCATCAGCCACAGTTAGCCCGAAACAAGATTTCCTGAAAGCTGTATCACTACTCTTGTTCTGCTGACATTCATTTCACTGTTTACATGCATTGCATGCTTTGATATACAGCTGTGTGGAATTGTCTCAGTCTTTTACAGATCCAGACGTCATAAGTACAGATTTAATTTTCCTTTAGTGTATAAAGTACAGCATTGAAACTATATGGTACCTCTCTAACTATTAACATTTCTGTTTCTTCTAATTCTACGTGTTTACCACTTTGGCTCGGAATTTTTGTACTGTAATTATTTATATCTGTGTCGATTTTTTAATATCTTTGGACACTAGAAATTCTGTTCAGTAGTATGCATGTACATGTAACTCCTTCCAAACCTGCAGCTTCTCATGGGACTTAGTAATTTCCTGGTAGTAGGTTATGCTCTAGATGTGCTGATAGCACTGTTCTTCTCCTGATTAATTTTTTATTTTATTTTTTTATTTACATGTCAATTTCCATAGGTCCAAATTGAGGAGCAAATTCTCCAAGGACATGGAACGTGTCAGTACATGAAATTACAACATAAAAGTAATAGCAGATAAAAATAAAATGTTTATGAACCCAAAAAAGTCAAATAAGTACACATAATCAACAATATAACATAAAAATCAGCTTAATTTTTCAAGAAACTCATGAAGAGATTGAAAGGAGTGACCCACGAGGAAATTTTCAGTTTTGATTCGAAAGCAGATGTATTACTGCTAAGATTATTGATTCTTGTGGTAGCTTATTGAAAATGGATGCAGCAGTATACTGCACAACTTTCTGCACAGGAGTTAGGGAAGTCCGATCCAAATGCAGGTTGGATTTCTGTCATGTATTAACTGAGTGAAAGCTGCTTATTCTTTGGAATAAGATGATATTGTTAACAGGAAATGACAGTAAAGAATATATATATTGAGAGGCCAATGTTAAAATACCTAGACTAGTGAACAGGGGTCGACAAGATGTTTGCAAACTTACACTACTTATTGACTGAACCACCCTTTCCGAGCAAAAAATATTGTTTTAGAATTGGAAGAGTTACCCTAAAATATAATACCATATGACATAAGTCAACGAAAATAAGCAAAGTAGACTAATTCTTGTATCGAACAGTCACTTTCTTCAGATACCATTCAAATAGTAAAAATGGCAGCATTAAGTCTTTGAACAAGATCCTGAGTGTGGGCTTTTCACGACAGTTTACTGTCTACCTGAATACCTACAAATTTGAACTGTTGAGTTTCACAGAGCCAGTGTTGTACACAAAATCCTTTACTACCAAACTAGTGTCATCAGCAAGCAGAAATATTTTGTAGCTGCCCATAATACTAGAGGGCATAAATAAGGAGCAGGAGTGAGGAGTGGCCCCAACACTGATCCCTGGGGCAACCCCCCCCCCCCCCCCCTTTGACTGTACCCCACTCACACCCCACATCACAGCCATTCTCAGCACTGTGACCTATTGCTGTCTGTTGTTAAAATAAGAGGTGAATCAATTGTGAGCCACTCCCTGTATTCCATAATGGTCCAACTTCTCGAGCAATATTTTGTGATTAACACAATCAAATGCCTTAGTTAAATTAAAAAATATTCCTAGCATTCGAAACCTTTAGTTTAACCCATCCACTACCTCACAGAGAAAAGAGAATATAGCATTTTCAGTTGTTAAACGACTTCTAAGGCCGAACTGTACATTTGATAGCAAATTATGTGATATAAAATGATCAATTATCCTTCCATATGCAGCTTTATCAGTAACTTTAGCAAATACTGATGGCATAGAAATAGGTGTAAAATTGTCTACATTGTCCCTTTCCCCCTTTTTATAAAGCGGCTTTACTACTCAGTACTTTAGTGGTTCAGGAAACTGACCATTTCTAAAGGAAAAATTATAGATATGGCTAAGTACAGGGCTAACATGTACAGCATAGTACTTTAATATTCTGCTAGGCACTCCATCATATCCATGAGAGTCTTTAGTGTTCAGTGATTTAATTATTGACACAATCTCCTCCTTGTCTGTATCATAGAGGAGTATTTCACCCATAGATATGGCTAAGTACAGGGCTAACATGTACAGCATAGTACTTTAATATTCTGCTAGGCACTCCATCATATCCATGAGAGTCTTTAGTGTTCAGTGATTTAATTATTGACACAATCTCCTCCTTGTCTGTATCATAGAGGAGTATTTCACCCATCAATCTCAGAAAGGCATTTGCCAAGAGAGTTATATGATTCCCTGTAGTAACTAAATTTTTATTCAATTCACCAGCAATGGTCAAAAAATGATTATTAAATACTGTACATATATCTGATTTATCAGTAATAGAAATATTTTTACTACGAACTGACTTTATATCATCAACAGTGTGCTGCTGACCAGACACTTCCTTCACAACTGACCATATGGTTTTAATTTTGTCGTGTGAATTACCTATTCTATTTGTGTACCACATACTCTTTGCCTTCCTAATAACACTTTTAAGCACCTTACAATACTGTTTGTAATGGCCCACTGTAGCTTGACTGTGACTACTTCTAACATTTTGATATAATTTGTGCTTTGTTCTAGATGATATCCTTATCCCACTAGTCAGCCACCCAGGCTTTTTTTACTGCTATTACCCTGTTTAGAATGTTCTAGTGGAAAGCAACTCTCAAAGAGCATGAGAAATGTGTTAAGGAAAGCATTATATTTGTCATCTATGTTATTAGCACTATAAACATCCTGCCACTCTTGACCCTTGATGAGTTTAAAAAGACTCTCTACTGCCATTGGATTAACTTTCCTACATAGTTTGTAACTATATGTGACATCTGTTTGAATACAAAAGCCTTTTAGTGTTAAAATTTGTGCATCATGATCTGAAAGGTCACTCACACTTTTACTAACAGAATGCCCATCTAGTAATCAAGAATGAATAAAAATATTGTCTATGGCTGTGCTACTGTTCTCGTGCACCCTAGTTGGAAAAAACACAGTCTGCATCAAATATGAATTTAGGAGATCTACCAACATCCTTTTTCTTGCACCGTCGTATACAAAATTAATATTGAAATCACCACATATAACTAATATCTCGTACTTCCCACAAAGTGAATCAAGAACTCTCTCTAGCTTGAGTAGAAATGCTCTGAAGTCAGAGTTAGGGGGCCTATAAACAACAATTAGAATTTTATTTTCACTAAATTCAACTGCCCCTGTACAGCATTCAAATATCTGTTCAGTGGAGTCCTGTGATACATCTATGGACTCAAAGGGAATACTGTTTTTTACATATATGGCCACTCCCCCAACCTGCAAGGAACTCCTTGAGAAACAGCCAGTTAATCTGTACCGTGGTAAAGGAAGCCTCTGAATTGTCTAAGTCGTGCTCTGATTTACCGATAATTTCAGAGTCAACATCTATAAGCAGTTCACTAACTTTGTCTCTAATTTTCCTTATATTTTGATGAAATATGCTAATTCCTTCTCTACTTGGAAACATGACATCCTCTGAAGATGATTCCTTAGTTAGAGGAACTTCCTTTAAGCAGGTATACCTGTCAGATGACCTCAATCTAAGAAAAGAGCAGCTCTAACACCAACTACCACAGGAATTTCTCCATGAGTGATTCCACCACCACTCACTACATGGTCACCTATACGCTTTGCCAGCTTCCCCTTCCTATACCTATTAAGGTGCAGGCCATTCCTAGTGAAACCCGATCTACTGATAGACTCAACTGGCACCACCACACTGTGAACCATGCCTCTGCCATCAGTGCCCCATGTTTCAATGCCCCATGTTTCAATGCCCCATGTTTCAATGCCCCATGTTAACATGCCTAACAGCCGCATTAAGATGAGGCTGATCATGATGCTGAAACAGTTGCACAAAATGCACATTAGTGCCACAAGTTTGAGTAGCTATATTTGCCAGGTCACCACCTACATCATATTCCCTGTCCCTATCAAGACTATTTCCTGCTCCATCCACCATCACTACCTGATCCTTCATAGTAAAATTCCTACATAACCCCTCTTTGTTGTCATGTCACCTAAGCAAATCCTGCACTAGGCTTCACAATGCTGGTGACCTGGTACTCACTCCCCAACACCTCCTGCAACTGCTGGCCCACATCTCTACCATATGAACTGCCTAGCAGCACAACCTTCTTCTTTTTGTTAGACATTGCAACTGACTTAGGGCTCCTAACTGCTGAGGACTGCTGCATGTTTCCTACAACTACAGTTACAAGAGGCTCCTCTCCACTGAACTCTGACAGCTGGTCAAATCTATTGCATATATGCAAAGTAAAACTGTCTGAATACCTCCTCCTTCTAGCTGCGTTCTTGCCAACCGCCAGTTCCCATTCCGCAGCACTATTCATCCTTCTTGACCTATCTAGTTCCACCTTTGCATGTTGTAACTGCTCCCGAATGGCACAGGTCTTATGCTCCTGCTTCTCTGTCAACTTATTTCTACTACAGATTCTGCCTTGCTAGAATGCCGACTGGCTTCCCCATTGCATCCCCCCCCCCCCCCCCCCTATGAAAATACTTTGAACAAATCCCACACTGTAACCCACTACTCACAAACCTATGATAGAGCCCACCCTTCTCACTCATGGTAAAATTTTACAGTTACTAAAAAAATACTAAATACGTATTTTATCTAACTTCAGTAACATCGGTAGAACTATTTATAGAATGAACAAGTGTGGTCTTGAAATTCCCTCTCTACTAAGAAAGCAACAACTTTTATTAATACTACTAAACCACAAGTAATACCAATACCAACAAAACTTCACAAAATTTATTAGCTGAAACTAAAAATTCAAGCTTCAGTGGTTATTGTTGCTTCTGCTGATGTTGATGTTAGTGCAAAATGTTGTGAAGATCGTAATTGTATGGCTACCCACACTTGATATTATCCTAAAAAGGGCTTGGTTAATCTACATATAATTCTTTGAATTCACTCACCTGCGTGCTGAGAACCACCGACTCCATCCTCACCAAATGTCTCTGTCAGTTTCTCCTTCCCTGATCTGTGTAGTTCAGACTATGCCTGACAGAAAATTTGTATGACAACAGTCCCAACAAGTACTATATAAGTATATAATGAGTCAACCATCATTTGTGCCATAACCTTCATACTGATGTGCCTCACAGCATTTTTGATAAATGGTGGGTCATGATGACAGGGCAGTCCAACAAAATTACCACTGGCCCAACATGCTGAGGAAGTTATCACATTTAAGAGAGCACCTGCAGCACTCTGTCTAGTTCTCTGTCTAATCCAATGTTGCTATTTCATCAGTGAATTATGGCTCTGAGCACTATGGGACTCAACTGCTGAGGTCATAAGTCCCCTAGAACTTAGAACTACTTAAACCTAACTAACCTAAGGACATCACACACATCCATGCCCGAAGCAGGATTCGAACCTGCGACCGTAGCGGTCAAGCGGTTCCAGACTGTAGCGCCCAGAACCGCACGGCCACTCCGGCCGGCTCATCAGTGAATTACTTACATGGAGCCCTTATACATTTGGTCACATGGTGATACCTTCATTTGAGTGGAAGTTGCTAACACTCATTTCTAGTAGACATGTACACTGAGGTAATACAGGTCAGAAAACTCAAAAAGGCTCTATGAAACTAACCCCTGTTATCAGATCATGACTTATCCTTGTTTTTAAAGGCCGGAACAATGACTGTAAGTTTCAGTTTACAAAATTTATGATCAGGTGAATCATTAAAAATATCGTTGACAAATTAATCATTCAAATATTTAAAATGAGTTTTGCTTGCCCTTTATTCATTCTGTGATTTCCAGTTTCAACTGATGAATTTTTGTTTGAAGGCTAGCTGAAAAGCCCAAAAATTGGAAAAATTGTCCAAAACTCAAGAGTGTTGAATGGGACACATTATCATGAATGTTGCATTTTTAGACAGCAATTCAAAAATTTTCACAATTAAAACAACATTGATCAATGGCATTAAGTAATGAAGAAACTTGAAATCATTGAATTTTGTTGTCTAACGTAATTTAGGTAAAATGAGATAGTTAGGTATCTCTAGACATGTAAGTGGAGAAGGATATTCTTCTTCAAATAGCAGTTAAGCCTTTGTAAAATTAAATCACAGAATCTTTTAAGATATAAACTAAAGACATATGACATTGTTGGCCGGGAGTCCACAAATGGTGGGTTCAGCTGACTAAATGGAAAGGTATTTCCATCTCTCACACACGATGACACCTTTAATTTGTGAAGTGTAAGAATTATGTGTTTAAGGGTATCTGATAGGTGTAGGTAACTGTAATGGGTGTATGTAGTGAAGTGTCATGTTTGTATTGGATGAAGACTAACATTGCACATAATATAGTTCTCTATTAAGGCCATAATGCTCCTTAGGGCAGGAGCACAGCAGAATTTACAAGGTTAATTTGTTATAAAGAGAGGACTCTCCTGTGTTAGGAGATTACTTCACAAACATCCTAAACATATCCTCACTGCACTGTAGAATGTGAGTAACACCACAGGTGAAATGTCATATATTTCACTCTATCTTCTTTTGGACATGGGGAAACTGCAATAACTGCAGGGTGGTGGTCACTTTTTCATTTCCTGAAGTCGTCTTAAAATTCCATACCATCTGTAGATGGGCCCTGTTATGGCTCACCAAGAATGGCAAATAAATAATGATCTGATACTGGTGATGTGTGGCAAGTTGAAATTGTGTGCCAGACAGCTATTTGAGCTGAGATTTCCTTTTCATTGGGTAATGCACAACTAGTGACATTATCTAAAAATGTCTCACAGGCCGACTCATATATTCAACTTCACAAAAACTTTACCTTTTTCCTTCCTAATACTACAGCCTCTCTCTCTCTCTCTCTCTCTCTCTCTCTCTCTCTCTCTCTCTCTCTCTCTCTATCTCTCTTCAAGTGATAGTGATATGAGTATAGCACCTTCGAGAGAGTGGACATAGTGGTCTGCTTATTCAATCCTTTCTCTCAAAGTTGCTTGTCTTAACAGCACTGTACAAAAGTCTCTGTGGAGTTTGAAAGGGAAGGAAGGGTGGAGACTGGCTTAATCAGTCCGTGAGGCATGCTCATGCGCAGTGCTCATGAAGGGAAGGGTTCTGGTTTTTAATACTAGCCTGACATACAGTTTTAGCTTCTCACATGTGACTAACATGGTATAAACTCTCTGTAGAGTAGCAGATATCCTTTACATGTCATGCTTGTCATGTATGCTTCACATACAACTTTATTGTAATTGGTACCATCATAACATACTTCTCCTTTGGTGAAAATTATGATGACTTCATTACTGTGAGTACACTGTTTGGTTGCAGTATTTCTGCCTTTATTGCCCTATCCATGATTATCACTTTTTTTCAAATGTGGAGAAGACTACAGATTTTGAAAAAAGTTCTCAGAAGCACAGCTGGGTAGATTTGTATGTGTAATCTTCAGATTATTTGTAGGGTCCCATCTTCATCACATAAATTGTACATTACATAAATACTGATTTCAGCCATTGTGATCTTTAGATTTGTTACAAATAGGAAAACAGTGGTTTAACAACTTAAGTTCAGTTAGATAAAGCAATGTCTACAACAGGTCTAGTCATAGATAAGAAAAATAAAAAGTACTTACATAATTAACAGCCATGCATACCAGACATATATACCATAAAAATATTCTGATGTAGGTATCAATATTGACATCCATATGTGTAGTTACATAGTAAGTGCTGGTATTGTTCTGGGTGCATACTATGTTTATACAAATGACTGAGGCCAGAAGACAGTACTAAATGCAAGGGTACATGTGAAACCAGTACCATAATTCATAATTAAAATTTGCTATATGTATTTATTAATTACAATAACTTCATATGGCAAAAGGGCACCTGATAATAAAACATGAACTGGCACACAGTGTGTGGAAATAAAATCCATACATAAAATCCACATAAAACATGTAATGATTAATCATAGAACACTTAGCCTGACAAAGTAAATAACACATAATTGTATAAAAGTTAGAATAAAAAGTTTAAAAACCACACGACAAAATTAAACATAATGACAAGTGACATATAATTAACAAAGACAAAGACTATTAATTAAAATCTCAATAGTTGATCACGCATTAAGAGTGAAATCCATGTGGTGCTGCCCCATGGCTTCTCTGTAAGAAGTTTTTATTTTCTTGTGGAGGAGCTTGCAGAAGCAGGCCTGGTCTCCTCACTGTTGGTGGGTGGTGCACATGACTGCACCTTCAGTTGTTGTGTTGCATGTTGCTGTTCAGACTAGTAAGTTTAGAAATACATTGAACTAAGCATTCAGGTTAAACTCTTTCTCGTCATTCAGCAGCAATCCCGGTTGCCATTTGTTATGAGTGTAAATTTCCGTTTCTTCGAATACGTTCAATAACTGACCTTTTAGTACATTATGCAGCACTTCCATATTTCCTTTATATTCCCTGCCAAGTGTTTTCCTTTATTCAGATATGTACCAAATGTGTTCTTGTTTTGGGTATGTGTATGTTCTCTAAAATGAGTCTTGAAATGCCTTCCCACCTATCCAGTATAAACTTTTTGAGGTCTTGGCAGTTGCTGCTGTAGACATCAGATTCTAAATAGTGTTTTTATTGTTGCCATCTTTACAGTGTAGCCTATATTCATTCATATGTGTCATTTGAGATCCAATTTTTAGTTTCATTTTTCTGAAGGCTTGTGCAAGACTCTCGAAAAATGTGCCACTGTATGACACTGCAACAAACCTCATGCCTTCTCGACCTGTTGCATCCGCCTTGTCATGTGTGTTTGACGTTAGCTTCTTAAAGAGTTTTGTTGCATTACTGTCCGTATATCTGTTAACCCTGACTACTTGTTTAACCACATATAATTCTTCCACTTCTTCATTGGGCATGAGTCGTAGTTTAAGCATCCTAATGGTCATGGCTCTAAACTATGCCCTTATATACTTTTTCAGGGTGACAGTATTTCAATTTGTAATTATGTGAGCAGCCGTTGCCTTCCTAAGTACAGAAGTACAGTAATTTTTTGTCTTCCATCGGTTTTAGTTAATATAAGATCCAAGAAACTTATACTTCCCTCTTCTTCCAATTCTGCTGTTAATTTAATTTTTTCCTGCATCCCACTCATTTTTTCTGTTACCTCACATATTTCATGTTTATCACCTTTATACAGTAGTATTATGTCATCCTCATAGTGCCTGTAACAGATAGTTTTATCATATACATTAGAATTTTGTTCAGCTCATTTATGAAGATATCAGTTAACGTACCTGACAAACTGTTGCCCATTGCAATTCTCTCATCTGTAAACAAAAAGCTATCATTTTAAATTTTTACCTTATTTCTGACTGAAATTTGTTCACAGGATTTGTCTTGATTTCAACTATGTCAGTATCTGCAAGACATTTTTCAGTTTTTTAGATGTAGCCGTAGTCATAAATCACTATAGCACCATTCCATTTGTCGGTTCTCATAACTATAGTCCTTCCCATTTCTGATTTCTGATTTAGATTTTATGTGCTTCTATATGTTTTGCATTTTTACAATCATAACAACCTACTTTGGATAAACATTTGTTTGAATTTACTGCATTTGTGTATGTCACATGTAACTTCTGCTTCTGCAGTAGTTTTTTTGACAATGCCCAGGCTCAATTTCAGGGTAATAATTAATGAAGACCCTTATTTAGAAGATGCATTTTATTGCCTGTCATTTTTATATTGTGAGATTGACTACCCTGCATGCAAATTGATGTTTGTTTTCCTGCTTCCTGTCTATTCCATTACACTTTGTCTGCAAATTTAAAAGGTTTTCTTCCTATGTCTTGTTGCAGTGTATTTCTTGTTCATTATTTACCACATTAGTAACCATGGAAAATGGGTATAAGGACCATGATGTAACAAAACTTTGTAATGAGCTGAAGTCAAAAATACATGACAAGGAGGAGGCAATATGTCCAGGGGGCAGGAGGTTTGTTATTATTTTCATACAATGGTCCATTGAGAATTGCACAAGCCTTCAGAAGAAATGAACATAAAAACTGGATTTCAAATGTAAGATGTGAGATTGCATCTAGGGTACACTACAATGTTGGAAATAATAGTAACAAATATTTAGAACCTGCTTTCCAAAATAAGAGAGGGTTGTGTGTTCATATCGCATCGGGATCACCAATGCGGAAGTAGGATGCTAAGGCATATTTGAACCACTTCTGAATAATGTATGACATGGTTATACACGAAACATTTTCAGAATCAGATTTTCACTCTGCAGCAGACTGTGCACTGATATGAAACTTCCTGGCAGATTAAAAGTGTCTGCTGGACTGAGACTCGAACTCGAGACCTTTGCCTTTCGTGGGCAAGTGGTTCTCAGGACAGCTTCTGTAATGTTTGGAAAGTAGGAGATGAGGTACTGGCAGAAGTAAAGCTGGGACGATGGGGCATGGGTTGTGCTTCGGTAGCTCAGATGGAAGCACTTGCCCACGAAAGGCAAAGGTCCTGAGTTCGAGTCTCGGTCTGGCACACAGTTTTAATCTGCCAGGAAGTTTCATTAAACATTTTACTGCATAGAGCAAGTCACAGAGCTTCCACACCATTACAACATCAAGAACGCACTGCTAGTCTCTAATTTGCCTCCACCAAAGATGCTCTCTCTGGGACATCAGAAAGGTTAACTTCTCAAAGCTCTTGATGTTCCCAAAAGCACATTGAGTACACATTTGGATAAAGAAAATCATGTGATTGGGAATGTAGTGGATAATATGGAAGTGATTCATGAGGTGGCAAAAGAACAATAATTGAATCTACTGGAAGAAATGAAAATTCATGTACATAGAAAGTGGCAACCAGGATTACTGCTGAGTGAACAGATTGAGTTTAACTTGAATGCTTATTTTGATGTATTCTGAAACTTACTAGTCTGAGCAGTATCACATGCCGCAGCAGCTTGACACACAGTTGTGGGCACTGGCGACCAGAAGTGGGGAGACTGGGCCTTCTTCTACAAGCTCCACCACATAAAAACAAAAACTTCTTACAGAGATACCACAGTTACACATTTATGTGTGATTTACGTTGCCAGGCTAAGTTTCCTATGACTACTCATTACATGTTTTATACGGAGTTTAAGTATGGATTTTATTTCCACATATTGTATTCCAGTTCATGTTTTATTGTCAGGTGTCTTTTTTCCATATGAAATAATTTAGTTAATGACTATTTATAGCACATTTTCATTATTAGTTATGATACTGGTTACTCATATCCCCGAACACTCTCTGTTGGCCTCTGTTATTTATATAAATATAGGATGCCCCCACAACAATACCAGCACCTACTATATACCTAGATATATAGATACTGATATTGATACTTAAAACAAAATATTTTATGGTATGTTTGTCTAATATACATGGCTGTTAATTATGTAAGTATTTTATATTTTTCCTCTGTATCACTAAGGCTGTTGTAGAAATTGCTTCAGCTAATTTAACTTCCGTTCTTACACCATTGTTTTTCTGTTTGTAACAGATCTAAATTGGCAATGGCCAAAACCAGTAAATATGAAATGTACAATTTATGTGATCTAACCAGACCTTTGCAAGTAAAGTGACACAACATGATCATGAATTCATTTACATACTTTATATCTTCAAGTTGACTAATGTTCAGATTGTTTGTGGTGATGGATCACATTTTCCATAAGTTTTATTGTCTATGTAGAAAAATTATTGTATTTGTAGCAGTGTTCCCTGAACCTGATAAATCTACCTCACATCTGAATATAGTGCTTCCTTTGTGATCATTATCTATTGTCTTCTCCTTTCTAAGCCAAATTTCTAACATTGAACCTAGGTTATCATTGGTATCGGTCTTACAAATTTTTGTTTATGATTGCAATATTCCTTTGCTGTGCAGGTGGACTTCAATTTCCAGTCGTCATCTGTCCCCAGTGTGATATGGTGCTACATCCATATCTAGGTTACACTTTAGGGAAGTAGAAAGCAGTTAGTCTATGTCACGTAACACCAGTTAATTGAATATCAACACCAGTAGTGCATTTTGGTTCTGCTCAACAATGTTCTACTTCATTATGTCTTTAACATCTCTGATTTCTTATTCTTTGCATTTGTGTTTTAAATTTACACAGTGGATGAGCATCAGGTCTCTCATTGAGGCATTCTTGCTGCTGTATTCAAAATTTTGGTAAAAAACTTAGCTATTGGTTAATTGTAAAGCAATTTTAATTTTCTGTATTTGAGAGAGACATCTGTCATTACCCAGATTCACCATACCCTGTGAAGCTCACTATCAAGAGAGTGAGTTCTATCCAGTATAAATTTGTCTGTATGTAGAATGGCAGCATAAATTGAAATTATGACCACCTTTTACCTATTTATTTTGACAGATTGTCTGATACCCTTATAGTTGACAAATGTGGAAACATGCTGGTGGTACACTTATCCAGTTGGGAGTGTTAGTGGTTTGCAAAATGAGAACTAGTTCTTTCCCATAAACAGATAAGGAACTATATCCCCACTTCGGCAGGGTTTTGTGGGACTGAACAACAGCAGATATCTCTGCATTTGCACAACAAAAAGTATCCTGTCACCTCTAAGGAGCATTACTCAATGTAAAGATGTAGCTCTTTCTTAAGTCAAAGTCTCTATATTGTGTAACATTATAGTACTGTATATAAAGTTAGCAGTAGTGGAAGACACATTGTTATGACCAGGCACCAGTTTTAGAACACAGAGTTCAACGGACCATAACAGTCAGAATTTTCTGAGATGCATACTATTTAGCACCACTTGGGAGTCAACTGTAGTGTGTACAATTCTATGAGTGTGGTTGGTAGTTGTCTTTGCAGACTGAAGAAAGGCAAGCAAACACACCCACACAAACACACACACACACACACACACACACACACACACACACACACACTGGTAAAAGGACTCTCCTGTGTTAGGAGATTACTTCACAAACATCCTAAACATATCCACACTGCACTGTAGAATGTGAGTAACAGAAAAATAATCATGATGCCAAAAAATAATTAAGATAAATAATGAAATTTTGGGATTACATTTGTCTGGGTAACGTATTTAAGTGATTAACATTGCATGATCACAGGTTAATTAAGCATGAGATAAGCCAGTGTAAATACAAGATGTTGTACATTAAGAACCAGTGTAACCACCAGACTGTTGAATGTGAGCACGCCAA
Source organism: Schistocerca piceifrons (assembly GCF_021461385.2). Classification (NCBI taxonomy): domain Eukaryota; kingdom Metazoa; phylum Arthropoda; class Insecta; order Orthoptera; family Acrididae; genus Schistocerca; species Schistocerca piceifrons. The sequence continues at coordinate 620,601,228 of NC_060149.1, forward strand.
TGTGCATGCATTGTGATGAACAGGTGCCACATGTCAGTTTGTGGGATGGAGTTCCATGGCTCTTGCACTTGTTCAGTCAATACAGGGACAGTTAATGCTGTTTGTGGATGACATTGGAGCTGTCATCTGATGATGTCCTGTATTTGCTCAACTGGAGACAGTCTGGTGATTGAGCAGGCCAAGGGAACACGTGGACACTCTGTTGAGCATGATGGTTTGCAAGAGTGGTGTGTGGGTGAGTGTTATCCTGTTGGAAAACAGCCCCTAGTATGCTGTTAACGAATGGCAGCAAAACAGGTCGAATCACAAGACTGGCATAAAAATTTCCCGTCAGAGTGCTTGAGATAACCATGAGGGTGCTGCTGCAGTCATAGGAAATTGCACCCCAGACCATAACTCCATGTGTAGGTCCAGTGTGTCTAGCACACAGACAGGTTGGCTGCAGGCTCACAACTGGCCTCCTTCTAACCAACACACAGCGATCACTGGCACCAAGGCAGTACCAACTTTCATCAGAAAAAACATCAGACCTCCATCCTGCCTCCAATGAGCTCTCACTTGACACCACTGAAATAGCAAATGGCAGTTGTTTGGGGTCAGTGGAATGCACTTTGTAGGGCATCTGGCTCAGAGCTGTCCTTGAAGTAATCAATGTGTAAGAGTTAGTTGTGTCACTTTGGTGTTGCCTGCTGCTCAGATTGCTGCTACAGATGCTATAAAATGTGCCAGACCCATATGCTTAACACGATCATCTTCTCTTTTGGCAATGTCATGTGGCTGTCTGGAGCCCAGTCTTTTTGTGACTGTACATGCATGTGATCACTTCTGACTGCAGTCATGTACAGTGGTTACATTCCTATCAGTTGTTTCTGCAATATCACAGAAGGAATATCCAGCTCCTTGTAGCCCTATTACCTGGCCTTGTTCAAATTCAGTGAAGTGGTGTTGATAATGGTACCTTTGTTGCCTTAAAGTCATTCTTAATTAACATCAATTCACCACGTCCAGTCTAAACAGTAACTACCACTCATGACCACTGCAGATGTATTTAAAGCAAACCTGATTTGCACCACCATAGTGGCACTACTAGCACCATTTTATGCAACTGATGACAAATTTGAATAGACATCATGTTTCAGATGTAGAACCAATGGTCCGATGTTCATCATTGTCTCCAATGGTATTTAATCTATATATTTAGAAAATAGTAAAGGAACTGCAGAAGAAATTTGGAAAGGCAATTCTACCACAGGGGCAAAATACTTGGAATATCAGCTGAATGGACCATATATTGTATTGAAAAGAGGTTATGAGATGAATATCAGCAAATCTAAAATTAGAGTATTGGAATATAGACAAATACACTCAGTTGATGTCAAGAGAATTGGATTAGGACTGAAAGTAGTAGATGAGTTTTGCTGTTTTGGCAATAAAATAACTAACGGTAGCTCAGGTAGAGATGATACAAAATGCAGTCTGATCAGCTGATGGATTCACGACTTCTACCTGCTAGTACGGGACAATGTCAAGAGAAACATTTCTGAAAATGAGAAATTTCCTAATACTTTAATTTAATTTTATCATGTTTTCTATGGAGCTATTTGTCTGGATTATAGCCTTGTACATATAATAAACATGAATGCTAAGTATTTCTGACAAGGAGAGAACAGAGGCTTTTGAAATGTGTTGCTACAGAATAAGGTCGACTATTAGATGACTTGATTGAATATGTAGTGAGAAGATACTGAATGAAATTGGTAAGAAAAGAAATTTATGGTACAAGTTGACTAACAGAATGAATTAGTTCATAAGACATATTCTGAGGCATCAAGGAATAGTTAAATAATTAATGGTAATTAATAGGGGGAACTATGAGGTTGGTGGAGAGGGTGAGTGATTCAAACTGTAGAGGTAAACTAAAGCCTGAATACAGCAAGCAGGTCCAAAAGGATGTAGGATGCCATAGTTATGCAGAGGCGAAGAGGTTCAAACAGGATAAACTAGTGGGGAGAGATGCATCAAACCATTCTTCAAACTGAAGATCATAGTAACAATGTCAGTGTTGTATACTGTGAAGGTACTACATCAATTCAGTAACACTTTCAGTTCATTCACTCATATGCTCATTCACTCATTCATTCGTATGCACTCATTGTGTTCTGTAAATCCTATCATAAAGGAGGTGCTTCAGTAATGTGGAATGATTCAAGATATACTGTATTTACTCAATTATAGGATGAGGAGTTTTCCCAAATTTGTCATTCAAAAAATATGGGGTTCCCTTATGTTCCAGATTAAACTACTGCCTAGGTTAAAATTTTTACGTTGTTTCATAGCATATATAGGGGTCATCTTACATTTACAGATGAAAGTTTGGCAATTGAGGTTATGTGCAGATTTATTTTGAAGGATTCAGAGGGGCTTGGGCTGCGCAAATGAGACTAGTGTTCAAGCAGAGTCAAGATTGGCCAATATACTGAAGCATACCATACAGTGTTGGCATTGCTCGAACAGTCATGTGACATTTGACTAGTGTGGCAATAGTCAAAAAAACTTAACTACCCACTATGGCATTATATTGATCTGCTTAAAATTTAACAATTTTGTGAAACACAGGCAGAAACACTGCTAAATTCTTTCATCTAATAAATTCTTGTATTTGAACAGGTCTGCAATAAAAGTTGGTCATGCATGTATGGATACCATGTACAAACATTAATGCTGCTTGAAACTTCCTGGCAGATTAAAACTATGTGCTGGACCGAGACTCGAACTTGGGACCTTTGCTTTTCACGGGCAAGTGCTCTACCAACTGAGCTACCAAAGCATAACTCACGATCCATGATCACAATTCTACTTCCGCCAGAACCTCGTCTCCTATCTTCCAAACTTCACAGAAGTTCGATTGTGGAACTTGCAGGACTAGCACTACTGGATGAAAGGATATTCCAGAGACATGGCTTAGCCAGAGCCTGAGGGATGTTTCCAGAATGAAACTTTCAGTCTGCTGCAGAGTGAAAGTTTCATTTTGGATTAATGCTGCCTCTTAAGTAAAGGTATAGTTCAAAAGTGGAAATGTTGTCTTTCAAAAAACATTGCTTGATTCTGAACACAGATCAATACTTTAATTGCTTGTGAGAGACTGCAGTGATTTATTAAGTGGATTGCAAATGAGAAATTTGGTTGCTGTTCACACGTGAGAACACTGGATAAAATTGTTACCAGCTTTTAATCAGATTTAGAAGATGATGGTGACATTAAGATGAAACAAGAACAAAAATTAAACCAGGCTGAAATGTCTGACAAACGAAGTAAGTCATATCAAAGTGCCTATCATTGTTGTCACCAGAATAAATTACAGTGGCAAGACCTGCTGTGCAGATGTCAGTAGACTGTGGGACAAGGAAAAGTTAAAAAATTGGACTGCCTCATGATTGTGATCTTTTATGTATGTATTAGTTGATGTTGTTACCTATGACTTGCACTCAAGAAGATATTGCAGTCTATGTTCCACACTTGTTTGAGCACAACACTGTGGAAGAGTTGGAAGGGGAAGAGTGAAACCACATTGACTGAGAACTAAATGGGTGCTGTGGAGGGAGTAGTGGAAGGGCAGCAAATTACATCATTTTCCCAACTATGGGAATCAATACCACATACTTTGGCTTTTTTAGGAATATCTGCCACTGGTGAACAGCAGTTAGCTGAATCTGCTTGTAGTCTGAATTGAACTGATTTCAAAATTTGACAAATACTTAGCAGTAATATTCATTTATGCAGGGAATGGTAAAAATCCAGATAGGGGCCAGTGGCTTACTTGACTGTTTCGTGCTGTGATGTCGATGCTCACAATGACGTATGATGGGAAGAAAAGGGGAGGGGTCAGCTGCTTATTACACGCAGCCAATGAGAGAGTGGTGAGCAGACAATAAGTCAGGAAGCAAGAGACATTGTATTGTACTTATGTTAGCACAAAAGTGAAATTGCATTGATTGAACTGCTAAAACAGGAAACATTCTGGTAGTGTAGGTTTCCAGGGGGATTCTGAAATTTAGACATCTTAAAATGTTATTTTAATGTCTCTTTTTTTCAGAGGTATCTGTACAGCATACCACCACAAATAAAGCACTGTCAATATGTATTCAGATAAAACAGCTGTGTCCACATGTTCATTGGTAGCCACAACCGCAGAAATAGCAGTATATTTGGAAGAAACAGCCAAATATTTGTGACAACACAGATATAAATTACACACTATGCTATTAGGGAGATGATGGTGATTAAAAATAGTGATACCACAGATGACAGGGTTTGTAAGTGAAAAATGTGGAAAAGAAAATGGTCCACAAATTAATGGAAACATTTCTTTTTATTTATTTTATTTCTCCTTGTATTATCAAAATGTAGACAGTCAATATATGGCATAAATTTAGAATAGGTATAATGTTAACTTTTTAGGCAAATATTTTACGCCAGTAAAACAGTTTGTAATTATGGTTAGTCAGAATATTAAAAATAAATCTTCTCAAGAAGCCTTTTGAAAAAAAAAGGGAGATTGTCTTATACTCAGGGTCATATGCTATTATATCAGGCAGAAGCAGCAACTTTGGCCTCTTCTGTAAAGTTACTACACTTGTCTCATAATGAGAAATGCACCTTAACAGGTACAGGGAGGGTGAAATAGTTCGCTATTTCATAAAATTTTAACAAAATCTTCTTTACTTTCCATTTCTTTACCTATGCCAAGGTACACCCACAGCAACAGATTGGATATTGAAAATTTTTGGGGAGATGAAAACTTGTAGTCACTTAATGGTAATGAATGTTTACTTGTAATTGAGACTATTTCTGAGACAGTTGATGAACCATTCTGTGCTATAATGAAGTATTAATGCTACATATAATAGTCTGTGGAATTTTTCTAGTCATTATTTGTTCCTCACAATCTTAGTGCTTTGAGTTACAAAGGATTTGTTTGTATGTTGTTAACTCATTTGACTAAGTTTTCTGGTTGCAACCGTCCTTTCTCACTGCTACACAGACAAATGACCTTGCCTTAGGAAACTAATTCTACAGACAGTATGAAATTGGTGCAACTCTCATGCTTCACACAAAATACCCTTTATTTAAATGTCCTCATATGGTCATTACTGTGCCACATCTTTCATGTACAAGATCTGAGTATATATTACGTTATGCTTCACCTGAATTGCATACACAAAGAAAAACGTTAGTATTTAAATTTTTAATGTAGTTCTAGATATTTTGCTTTAGAAAAGGAAACACCATTTAGGTTTTATAGTAATGAATCATTATTAAGTCAAACAAATACAAATAAGGATCTGCCGTGTCTACATGGTAATTGTACAATTTTGTCGTTTTTCTTTATTATAATATCGGTGCCATAGAATAGGCTTCTTTAATGAGTGAGTATTTTAACAAGTATTGTGTTGACTTTGAATCATTTAGTACAGCATTAGGTTTTATAGTAATGAACTGTTGTTAAAATAAACTAAAACAAATAAGTGTGTTCCGCATCTGCATGGTAAGTGGTTTCATTTTGCTGTTTTTATTACAATATCAGTACCATACAAAATGCTTCTTTAATGAGTGAGGATTAAAATGGATAAAAGTTTTTACTTTGAATCATTTAGGATAACAGTAATAGTCAGGAGATGAATTACGTATCCACAGAAAAACTCCAGTATATATGTAAAAAATCTTAAACTGTGTATGGTGGAACATTATCATAAAAAAATAGAAAAGAGGCAGCCACCCTGATACTGGTGAAAGTCTGTGCCCTGATCATGTAGCAAGAGTTCTCATACCTCATGAAATTTTGAAATTCCCAAAACTTTCATTCAGTTGTCACCTAACATTGAAAGCAAATCCTTGGGTAATTCTACAGACACCCACATTCCAACAAATACAACATAATCAACTAAAATACGGACGGTGGTAGGTCACAAGTTCTGCATACTGGTGGGTCTTCTCACAAGAGGCAGGGCCGCACACTGGGGGACTGTATCTAATAAGGCTGCATATCCCTAGGACTTCATTAGCTCCAGTTACTAGAAGAAGGTATGGCTTGGTTGAATAGTTGATGTCACCAGATACTACTTGGTGACTGGAACTCTCTTCCAGTGATGGATCATCTTATGCCGCAACAAAAAAGTTAATTGTTTCAGTAGGGGATAACATTGCGGCACAGTGAGTACTGTGAAACCCTCCTTGGGTGAGGCTTCTGACAATTCTGTGCATTGAATTTCCAGATGCTTTGTTAGGACTTCCATCCTTAGAACAAAGGAGAGTGTTGTAAATGGTCAACACAGATTTCCTTCTTGGATAAATTACTTTGATCCTTGCAGTGAACTAGAGCAATCATGGTAAATGAGGTACTTTTTATGATAAAATATATTTCATTCTCTCTAGTAGGCTCCAGGTGAGACACTCTGTTCATTTGTTAAGAACATGCCTATGATAAATCATGGATCAGCTAAGATTGTTCAGTTGCTTGACCTGTGTAAGTTAGTTGGCATATAGTTACAGTGCTTATTTAAAATGTTCTAAAATACTATTTCTGGACTGGAACACAATCAGCCATTCTCTTATTTTATGAAGCCTGAAGTAATACTGGTCCTCACTGGTAACCAGGATAGTAACTGATTCCAACTCTGGATCATATTTATGATCGTATCCACAACACCTGTCACAGGAACACTTTTATGGGGATCCCAAATAGCTTCGTCACTCTTGAATGACTTACCTGTTAATATCATATTTGCAGGCAGTGCTCAACTACTCTAACATACATTTTTTGCTTAACTGTACTTCTGGCACACATAATCCACCTGGGGCAACACAACGGCTTCCTCAAACTAGAGCACATGTGCTCTATTTGTTCTCCAAGACATGTGGCATGGGCACATCAATATGTTCAGAGCTTTAATGTAACTTGTTTTTAGATGTTCTGTGTATGGTTACCTCATTGGTTTGTCAATAAATATTAAGTACAGGACCTTCACTGTATATTTAATGCCTAGAATGATGTCCTTATTTTCAACTTAGGTGGATTAAATTAGAACCCTGTGGATAATGATAACTCCTCCAGCCTCTGAGTGACCAGTTGCAGTTGACCTGTTGGTAGGAACTGAGTAGGAATAGTGTCAAAGAAAGAGGACTGTGCTGGCTCTCCTATGATAGCCATTATGCTATTAGTGCTGATGGCATAGACAGTGATATTTATTATGCTTTCTAATGGGGGATCAGTCTGCTCCTAAAACTATTGTGATAATGGCTGTTTTGGCTTGCTACCTGACATAATGTATAAAAAAGGGAGACCATAGGCAGAACATCGGTGGAGATGTTTGATGAATTCATGTCTGTAGGTGGTACCATATCCATTTTAATTATCAAAGAAGTTGCTTGGCTAGGAAAGCCAGCTGTAGTTGTCATTAGGACTGGATTAACAGTAGTTGAATATCACATTCTGAACCTGCACTGGATGTGACTAAGGAACTGTCTGGGTTCAAAAATACAGACAACATAAAGAGTTAACATCTGCTATAAGATCTTTCATAGACCATTCCTGAGAGCAGTGCTGTGACAAACATTCATGCCTATACATTGTTCTATACATTGTTTCTCTGAATTCAGGTAGGTTACAAGGATTGCTTTCCTCCAAGAATCAGGGATGTTTCCTGTTTGCCAAGTGATTTTGAAAAGGGTGGGGATTCTCTTGGATTCTGTGTGAGGTACCTCAACATGATGTGATGCACCTTATCATGACCAGCTGCCATGTCATGGGTCAAGTTACATATGGAGAAGGGATTATCATAGAATTCCTCATTGTTGCAAGCAAAATCCAACCTACCTCTCTCTGTTATAGTTCTGTGATAATTAATATCTCCTAGACCTGTCTGGAGACTTGCATTTTACTTTAAGCCCACACCTGTAACTAAATACATTCTACACTTCTACTACACCAAGGGCTGTTAGATTCACATCAGTTGATTGACAATTCAGTCTGGCCCAAGCTGCATGCCTACCCATTAATTCAAAGCACACATATTGTTCTCCCAATGGACAGCTGGTAATTATTAGGGGTCTGAATTCTGGAAAGAAAGTATCAGCATCTCGGTAGGCCACAGTCATAATGTGATACACACACTCCTAGAGACTGTTCATTTTCTAAATGCATCCAGATGTCTGTACAGTTTCCAGTTGGCCTCGCTGAGCTTCCAGTTTCATAGACTTTTTGGGGGGTACTGCCCAGTGTGCTAGGAGTATCCATATTGGAAATTGGTCACCACAGTGCATGTCATCAACCACTTCCCACTAAACATTGTCTGTGAGTGTTAGAGGGCATATTTAGAGATTTATGGTGGAGAATGACCCCATATCAGTTCTAAAGCATGTGATTCACCTCATGGTCATAAGACACAAGTTTCTCTACATAAGAGGAAATCAGCAGTCAAATGCTGAGAGTAGGTGGTAGTGGAGCCACACAGCATGCTGTATGCATTCATGTCCCCAGGAAGTAATTATGGAAAGGAGAGCTGGCTGATAGGTTTGTGAAAAACTTACTGTAAGTTGTTTAATTAGGAGTGTTGTATAGGCCTACATCACCCTACCACACTGTGCAGTCTACTATTTAAGCACCTGATTCAATGCTGATGTTCAAGGTGGGACTTATGGAGAGGTATTTCTTATGGACAAATGTGCCCTGACCGCTTTTAGCCCTCTACCCTCTTAGCCTGTCCTGGCTGTGTAAGATAAATCCCTGAGTTACAGTAAGATCACTATATTACAAATGAGTCTCATGAAGTCTTGGAAAAAAAGAAAAATAGGCCTAGTTCCTCCACATCCACATGACTCCTGGATATATATAAGTTACACTGGAGCATGGAAGCCATTTATTAATGAGAATTTGTTTTATCCTGTTCCCTGTTTTTATACTGTAATGACACAGAATTTTCTGGAGTGTAGGCAATGGGCAAATGCAGTCACACTCAGCTTGGAAGTAGTTTATTTATTTATTAGGTCTAGTATCATTGTCTGTGGTTGATGTAGCGCAATGCAATCTGGGAGCCAAGGGATCTTGCATGGTAGACATTCCCAGTAACTGACAAAACTATATCAGGTACTGGCACTGCAGATTGGCATGGCTATGTCATGAGCAGTGTGTGCCAGATGACTGCCCTGGCAGTGGCTAGTGATGGATACAATGGCATCCAGAGAGTGAATACCAGCTCCTCATTGTCTGACTGGTGGTGCCTGGTGATGGTGGATGTGAAGTGGGTTGGTGGCCAGACATGTTCAAGTTTGACCCTTAGCTCATTGGAGCTGATGCTGGACCATAATGCAGGTGATCCTGTTGAATGATGGACACTGTTGGCTGCTCCACCAGAAAGCAATAGAATTGTGATGCTTCTCAGGACAACAAGGTGGTAGCCCTCCCCACAGTGGTTGCTAGTTTGATGCCTTCTACTGGCTGGGTGGCCAGTATTAAAAATATGGTATGGTCAGGTGTGTCAACACACAGATCCCCCAGCCATCTAGTAACTCCCCTTCAGGACCACTGTATGAGCATTCTGGACTTCAGTAACAACACTGGTTGCTGACTAAGTAGTTTTCCCAACTGTGATGGCAAAATTCTGTGTCTACTGATTACTGCAAGCAGCAGAGCTATGGTGATGGTTGTCATGCCACCTGACATTGCTACACTACTTGGGTAAGGTGGCTTTTTTGATTAAATGGTTGATTCAGAGTCAAGATGGTTCCATCAGACAATATCAGTGTATGTTCTCAGTTAATTTGATACTATCTAATTCCCTTGAATGACTCAATAAATATGATCATATGTGATTTCTTGTTATTGTGTGTTTTTCCATGAGTTTTTGCCTCAAAGTGAATGTTGGAGCCATTATTACTGGGTAAGCACCATTTTGATGCTTTTCCTCTGCCTGCAGCAAACGGACCTTCATTTGTGGTGTTGTGTTATTCTAAGATCTTGCTGATAGTTTTGTGGAGTCACCATTTCTTCTCTACACTCTGCAGTACAGCTATAGTTCCTGAAGCAGTTGTGTGGGCCAGTCTGAGTGGCTAGTTTGGATGCTGAGAAATCCATTTATGAAGAGAAATTTTGGTCACTCAAACAAATGGTGACAAAGTTGTTTGGTTTTGTGACTGATATCTTTTCTCCCATCTAAATAAAGGATGCAGAACATGATGTATCTTCCTTAATTTTTTTTATTTTTTATTTTATTTTTTATTTTTTAAGTGATCTATAATATCTGCTTGAAGGAGCATGCTTCCTAGATCATTGGTACATTGTTAATAAGCATAACATCCCTTTCTTGTGCATCTATCCTTTTCTTACATACCAGAAGTTTTGTTCTCTGTAAGACATCATGATTTATTCATAATTGTATTGTGGTAGGTCAATGCAGCATAATAAACATACAGCCGTGTGTTTTCTTGTTAGAAGATAATGTCACAGAGACCTCAAAGACAGAGTGCAGCCGCTGGCCTTAATATATCAGAAATATCATGCTTGCTGTCCAAATTATTGGCTATATGGAACAGTGTGTTGTATCCTCAGTGATGTCCCATGACAGGTGCTGAGCCCATATGATGATGATGACCAGAACCCGACAGCCTTCATTTTCCTCAAAGCTTCCTCTCACAGGTACATTCACTGTGTTACTCTGCTCAGAACTGGAACTTGTCTGAAAATATGATGTGGTCCTACCACTGTGTTTAGTGTTGTTGTTGGGCAGAAAAGCTTATGAATACCAGCACGTCTCTCTCTGTTGTTGTGTGTAGGGAAATCACAACAATGGCCACCATGCTGACAGGCTGTGGTACTCCAGACATCATGACACTGTCCATTTTGATTCTTGTCTTGCTGCAGACTAACCCATTTTCTGTATCAATGTTCATGATGAAGCTATATAACCTGTATATGTGAACAATATATGTATCAAATATATCTGTCAGATGCTAGTCACTTTTGGTCATTGAGATCCTTCATGGTATTTGGTATGGCCCTTCTGAACCCGTTGATTCTATATTTGTAAGACAATCATGGTATACCAGCTAATATGAGCTGAAATATAGCAATACAGTGGATCAACAACACACAGTCTTGACAGACCGTAATTCTGCTGGTGTCAAATTCCAACACACATCAGTAGATATTTCTCCTTTGTACATGACGCAGAACATGATATTCTCACAAAGAATAAACATTAAACTGTGGGTCCCGAATAAGGAATTACATTCATAATCTTTTCTTATTGGTAGACCCTTAAATGACTTTTCTCCTACCTAATTTGTGTAGCTGTACTGTTGCACCAAAGTAACACTGGATGTTTCAAAACATATCTGAATTGTCTTAATGGCAAATATTTTATATGAGGTTTAAGACATTTTAATTGTATTTGTACCAGTTCTATAATATGTAACAGAAATCCTGTTATGTAATTTTAAGTAACAGAGTCAATAGTTAAACAGTTTCTGTCTGAAGCATAGAGTTGTACATATTACTATATTCACAGGTGGCTGCAGTTGTACATATGTGCATATGTAGATGATTATGGAACAAAAATTCTGCCCTCTCAACCTTCCCAACTCACACCTGTGTGAATATGAGCAGAGTAACAATATTTACAATAACTGAACATAGTAATTTTTGGTGATAGGTACCAATCAATTCTACCGGTGAACAGCTGTCAACTGCTTTGGTATTGGTTATGTATACTAGCTGCCAATGAAGTTTATTCTCCAATGAAGTATAAGCATTTCAGAAATAATAATTTCTGATTGCATATTTCAGAAACTGAGATACACCCCCAAAAACATATGTTTTTCATATTAGGTGCATTGTGCTGCCACTTACTGCCGCTTACTTCATATATGCAACCTCAGTAATCATTAGACATTGTGAGAGAGCTGAATAGGGCACTCAGCGGAACTCACGGGCTTCGAATGTGGTCAAGTGACTGGGTGTCACTTGTGTCATACGTCTGTATGTGAGATTTCCACACTCCTAAACATCCCTAGGTCCACTGTTTCCGATGTGATAGTGAAGTGGAAACATGAAGGGACATGTACAGCACAAAAGCGTACAGTCAACCTTGTCTGTTGACTGGCAGTGACTGCTAACAGTTGAAGAGGGCTATAATGTGTAATAGGCAGACATCTGTTCAGACTATCACACACAGGAATTCCAGACTGCATTAGGATCCACTGCCAGTACTATGACAGTTAGGCAGGAGGTGAGGAAACTTGGATTTCACGGTTGAGTGGCTGCTCATAATCCACACATAACACCAATTAATGCCAAGCAATGCCTCACTTGGTGTAAGGAGTGTAAACATTGGATGATTGAACAGTGGAAAATCATTGTGTGGAGTGAAGAATCATGGTACCCGATGTGGCGATCTGACGGCAGAGTGTGGGTATGGCAAATGCCCAGTGAATGTCAACTGCTAGCATGTGTAGTGCCAACAATAAAATTCAGAGGTGGTGATGTTATGGTGTGGTTGTGTTTTTCATGGAGGGGTGGAGGATGCTTGCACCCCTTGTTGGTTTCACTATCACAGCACAGGACTACATTGATGTTTTAAGCACCTTCTTGCTTCCCACTGTTGAAGAGCAATTTGGGGATGGCAACTGAATCTTTCAACATGACTGAGCACCCGTTCATAATGCACACCCTGCGGCAGAGTGGTTGCATGACAATAACATCCATGTAATGGACTGACCTGGTCTGAGTCCTATAGAACAACTTTGGGATGTTTTGGAACACCGACTTCATGGCATGCCTCACCGACCGACATCGATATCTCTCCTGTGTGCAGCACTCCATGAAGAATGGGCTGCCATTCCCAAAGAAACCTTCCAGCACCCGACTGAACGTATGCCTGTGAGAGTGGAAGCTGTCATCAAGGCTAAGGGTGGGCCAACACCATACTTAATTCCAGCATTACCGATGGAGGGCGCAATGAACTTGTAAGTCATTTTCAGATAGGTGTCCAGATACTTTTGATCACATGGTGTAATTCCCAGTAGACATCCATAAGAGAGTATATACCACATATTTAGTAACTATGAATATGTTTTATGCATATTCTATGTACCTACTATTCTGAGAAGAAGCTTTGTCTGTGTTGGTTGAGGAAACTCTATTTACAAGTCACTTAGAAATGGAATAACTGATGTACAAAACTTTAAAAACTTAGTGCAACTTGCGCCTCATCATTAAAAACTTAAATAAATAAATCAATTCAAATATGAAGACGATAGTGATCAAGATTAAAATGGAGAATTTTGTTTGTCTTATGAAAAAACTGAAAAGTCTCTCCAAAATGTGAATGAAGAGGAAGAAAATATATGAGAGTGACATATATTTCCACACATGTGTGCAGCTGAATCATTCAGTTATCATTGTTTTGAACACTGACACACAAATAAGCCTCTCTCGCAAGTAATTATTAATTTTTAGTTTGATTACATTTATATTCTGTAAAAATATATCTTAATTGCCAATGTATGAGTCAATTTTTTAAAAAAAAAAAAAAAAAAAAAAACAGCTCTAAATAGGGACAAACACATCTACATTACAGAATCTAGGTAAAGAAGTGTACAAAAAATTTAAAATGAGAATAACGTTCAATTCTAGTATTAACTTACCATGTTTGTAGTTAGTTTGCAGTTGGCACTATACACTGGTAGAACTATAGGTTTCTTGTATCCGTCAGAGAGGAATAGATTATGGTGTAAATGAAGGAGGCACATGAGCATAGGTATCAGCAGGGGGAGTCCAGAGTTGGCACTTGCCCCTGCCTCCTTTGCAAAATATGAAGCATAGAGTTTTTACTCATATGTCTATTGGCTAACTATCAGTGCTCTGGAACACAACTGTTTTCTGTCAGCCATAAAATTTATTTGTTACGGCATGATGTGTCTCAAAACTGACCAACTCTAGTATTAACTTTAGTATTAACTCACCACATTTGTAGTCAGCTTGCAATTGGCACAATGAACTGGAAACTACATGTTGCTTGTACCTATCAGAGAGGAACAGATTAGTGGTGTAAGTGGCGGTTTTAGAGTCTTACTTCCCCCTCCCTCCCTACTGCCTCCCTGCCCCCCTTGGAAAATTTCTGAAGATGCCCATGCCCATACCCATGAGAGACACAGCTTCAATTAATTTGAAGAAATTAGAGTATCAAGCATATTGAGCATATTGAGAACTCTATATCCTCTAAATTACAGTTTTGTTTCAGACACCTGCATCAACTGAATAAAAAGGAGCACAGCGTCAGACAGCTATTTTGTGGTTTCTTATTAGTTTCAAATTTTTGTTGGTACACTAACTAATTATTTCAGAATCAAAGTGACATTAGTCACATAACACATTAAGGAGAGAGAAAAAATGCATAACTTGAATTTTGAGAGTGACATGAATACAATAAAATCATCATGGTTCCCAAATGATGGATTATTTTTGTATATCAGTATGTTGAGAACTTTACAGTCACTTAGTCTTTTCATAGATATATTGATCTGGATATGTAGCAAAAATGTCCAGTGTGACAAATGCAGGAGGCTTCTGGTACATACTTTACTGAAGTAGGATGAAGATCTATTACATTTGTGTATGGCTGAGTTCATGCATGACTGAAACATAACTACACCACTGAAAAATATTTACAGATCCTGCTACAAAATGTTCCATGAAATGGCTATCATGGCTGTCACTCTTATCATAAAATGATTTTTTTCCATTATTTTATGTATGAGGGTGTACTGAAAAAAAAATTATGCAAAAACTCTTAAAGTTTTTTAAATAACACAAACTTCATTAACATCCTACATCTTCATTCTTCACATCTACATATTTACTTCTTGGCATAATCACCTTGGCAACAAACACATTTCTCCCACCAAGAGACCAGTTTGTTGATATCATCACTGTAGAATGCTTCACTTTGTTGCTAGTGCTACAACCTTACCTCTCTTTATGACACTTCATCGCTATCAAAATTGTGGCCTTAAAGGTGTTCCTTAAGTTTTGCAAACAGACAGAAATCAGATGGGGTCATGTTGGGACTGTGTGGAAGATGAGTGATGACAAGGAATGAAAGGTGTTAAATTTTTGCAGATGTTGCAGTGCTAGTGAGCACTGCATTGCCATGCTGAAGGAGAAGGTGCTTCATGTATGGACAAACTCTTCAAATTCATCCTTTTAGTTTTCTGAGGATCTTGCATTACCTTTCTGATATACCGACATAGTTATGTTAAACACAGCTATGTCACATGCTACAATTTGGAGCTCTCTAGTAGCAGAGCTGCAGCTTGTGTCAGTGAAGTGTGAAAGTCAACCAGTTAAGACTTACAACATGTAATGTTGCAGTTGATATTGAGAAAAGAATAAAAAAAATTTCGAGGCATTAATTTTCAGCATGCCCTTGAAAAATGACCCTTACATGTGATGATAGCAAGTTCAAAACAATATTTTAAAAAATAGGATGAACTTGATGATTTCTACTAAACAATATTTGTAATGACAGAAAATGTTGTTGGATGTTTTCTTACATTGCAATACCATTCATGAAACCTATATAATTAATACACACTCCAGTCATATTAATATATATTAATGTGACCACCAACTATGTTTGATGTCAACATTCAATGGCCACTCACAGAGGGAAGGTGGCAGCACTTGCAGTGGGGGGATTATAAAGCATGGCTGGGGATGAGGAAAACAGTGCAGTTGTTGTTGTAATGTGGAAACAGATTGATTTATCTGACACCAGAAAGGGCATGATCATGAGCTTTTAGGCCAAAGGTGGAAGCATTTCTGAAATAGCTAAATTTGTGAACTGTTCAGATGGTGCTGTGGTTAAAGTATACCATGCATGGCAAAATGGCACTATCTAAACCAGCACTGAGGCAACTAAGGTGCACCACGAGCCATAGATAACTTGGGTGAATGACGGATATGTGTACAGGCAAATAGATGTGCAACTGCTGACCAGCTGCCCACTCAAAAGAGCCAATGGGCTAGTGTCTCCTCAATGAACATCCAGTGAATATTGCTGTGAATGGGCCTCTTCAGCCTGCAGTTTGTTGACTTTAGTACATTGGCGATGACTACTGGAATGTGCATGCCAGTACCACAACTGGATGTCCACTGAGTGAGGACAGGTGTCTTTTACACTCCATCAGGCAGGTGGTCTTTGGCACTCACAATGTGAAATGCCAGAAGGCCAACACCCTGCAACAATTGTTGGAAGGGTCCAGGCTGTAGGGCATTCCCTGGGTGAGTTCGTCATTCTGGGAGGCACAGAAAATCTACACAAGTATGCATCTACCCTTTGGGATAATGTCCACCCCTACATGCAGTTTGTTTTTCCTTGGCACAGTGGCATCTACTGGCAGGACAATGCAACGTGTCACACAGCTTACAGCGCACATTTGTGGGTTGTAGGGCACCAGGATACATTTGCTGCACTCCCTTGGCCACCAAATTCCCTGGATTGAAACACAATTGGGACTCAATCAGGCTGTTCACACCATGAATCCTTAACTAAGAGATCTAGTGCAGCTGGCCATGGCATTTGAGTCAAATGGCTCCACATCCATGTCAGTACCTTCTTGAACCTCATTGACTCTCTTCCTGCATCTCTTGCAACAGTCTACAGTACAGAAAGTGGTTAAACAGGATTTTGACTGGTGGCCACACTATTTTGACTGGACAGTGTAGTTCTTTAAAATAAACTATTTCTAAAATGAGATTGTATGTATTTACTGTTTACAGGATTATTTGTCACACTACAGCTTCTGTGGCAAGTTAAAATTTTATGCTATACTGGGAACAAAACCAGATCCATGACATTCACAATCAATTTGATTGACCAAGAATATCTCACAGACTGACTCAGAATTTGAACTTGTCAAAAACTCTTCTTGCTACCTACCTAGAATTACCAGACATTTGGAAATACCTGGAAATGCCCTACACTTGAACCGACTGTGAGGCATCTGGGATAAATTTTTGAAAAGTTTCTGATGTTCTGTATTTTCAGAAACAATGAGTGATTGTCAGAAAATGAACTGGCAGTTGGTAAACTAGAAATGAATAAGTGGCTACTAGCCACAGCTGCAACTCACTATGGCAATGTGGCTACACTGGCTACAGTCAAAGAGTGTACTCATTCTTTAGTATCATCGAAAGAGAGATGTTGCAATGGAGCATTTGCACATTGAGGCAAAGCAATGCTATGCTATACTCTTGCTTTTAGTTTGCATTATGGTTATCAAAGAAATAGAAAGTGGAAAGTTAACAGTTAATTTGCAATGCTTTTGTTGCAAGCCAAAATGTTGGAATGAAAATACAAATTCAGTGATGCATTTTTATTAAAGTATAAGTTTCTAAGGCAGCAAGAAGCAAACATGAAGCACAGTATCTTACTTGTCCTCCAGAAATGTATGTTTCCGTTGCACACAAAGATAAGGTTATAAAATTGTTTCTTTTTTCTTTAGTTGTGTGGAATTTCTTGATTGTATTTCAAACAAGCTAGATGTTTTGGGCAACATTAGTTCTTCAGTGAAGTTTAACACTGGCTATTGTTGATGACCACATTTAACATTGTATGTGTCAGGATTTTCAGGAAAGATGAACGAATATGCCTGTGGATATACATAACTAGACTTTAAAGAAATACTTTATATTATTTTTTCATTGACTGATGATGTCCTACATTGTTTCAAGTGTCCTACATTTTCTACCATTGTGCCCTACATTACCATAAAAGAATCTGGTAATCCTATACGTAGCCAACTACACAGACACTCTCCTGCAATACTGCAGGACAGGCACCCCTGGGCTGCCTAGGAAGTAGTGACTGACTGAAGTTCTGACTCAGTTCTTCAGGCATGCAACCTAAGAATACACATACTGCTGTTAAAATATTCTGTAGGGTGAGGGAGTCCACTAGAGATTGCAAACTGTGTTCTTCAAATAGACTTGATGTTCATGGTTAAATGTATTTTCAAAAGATAAGTATGCAGGTAACACAATTCATTTTCATAAGAGGAAGCACACAAAAAGCTTGAAAATAAAATCTTATGTCACTATGTAAGGGTAATTTTCTTACTACCACTAATGTGAGACTTCAGATGCAATGGTATTAGTCCTTTTTTCAAAAGAGAGTATAAAATCCCTGAAAATAATTATTTCTAGTTTGATTTATAAATATAAAATATAAATGGCATGTGTTATTACTACTCTCCAGTATAGAAGACTTTTTTTCTGACAGTCAAATAGTTTTCTAAATTGTCCACCATAACTTAAGCAAACATATATCTGATCTCATTCTGAAGATCTTCTCCTGGTTTATCATTTTTGTAACCTACAGCTGTTTCCATCTAGATAAATTCTTCTTCCATAAATTTTACAATGTCCTGTATGAACAGTGTTGTTGTACTATTACTGTTGTGATGAACATTTTATAATTTGTAACTAAAGCTATGAACAATAGTGCTATATATGTACTTGCTTGTTCTACCTTCTACGCGACTATTGAATAATTTTATTAGAAAGGAGTAAAAATCTATAGTCCACAAAGAAAAACTGAATGTGAGGACCATATACTAGAACTCTACTGGAACAAATTTGCTTCTTCACAACTAAATTTTTATCACTTATCTATCAAATGCAAGAAAATTAAAAAAATGTGAGTTGAAACCATAATCTTAAAATAGTAAACCTCAGAAACACCCTGGTATATATATAATATTCTCCCCTCATGGTAAAACTACACAAATGTTCGAGTAAGTTGGGAAATGATAGAACAAAATTTTAGTGTAAAGAAAAGATTGAATACAACAAAAATTGAAAACTAAAATAGAATGTGAAAAGCGTATAAGAAAATAAAAGTCACTGGGAACATTATTTGCCTACTACCACTTTCACAGAATTTATAAGAAATAAATAAGGGGGTGACATTGCAGTACTGTGGATATGGCACAAAGGCAATTGTAATTTCACCATGATATCTGCAAAATCCTCATTCAAAATAATAAACTGCCCTTAAAAGTATATTTTATCAGTTTGCTATTCCCAATGAGTTTAACTTGGAAGTATTTGTCAGATATCCTGGTAAGTGAGTCCCATGAAGAGGCATAACATAAATGAAATTCACTGCTGTCATCTTTTGTCACCTTTTTCCAGACTTTCTGAGCTGAGAGCCATCAAGTAAATGAGTACACACATAATTTCTGTTTCACACAAATTTTCAACAGAGAAAGGAATTAATATTCTCTCTAAAGAACTTTTTCTAATTTTTTTTTAAAATTCAGGACAAAGAGGTGCTTAAGACACTCTTCAATTATAATGAAATAAACATGTCACTGATATTTTGATATTTACTATGATGTTACAGTGATTATATAGGTCAAACTGTTTTGTAAGGCAAGCTTAAATATTGTTTCATTAGTTGTTACATATTTAATCACATAATATTTCATGGAAGAAATAGATAACAAGATGCTGAATTATTTCACATCAACAGTGGACTGGGACTAATCTCAGAATAGGAAAATACTGAATACACCATCCTCTCAAGATCAGCTGTTTACTTTTGTACATATAATCAAGATAAATGGTACACCAAAGACTCAAAAAACAGCTATCTGACAAAAAATATGTTTGGTGGTAACAATGATATTGTAACAAAAACGAGATGCAGGACTCCTATGAGACAACTAATGAACCACATTGTTCAGTGAATGCAGATAGTGGTATTTTATCTGTTAAACTCACACAAATCAGGAAAGTCAAGGAAAACAGCAACAAGATCCACAAATTGATCCTGCTTTATTGGCCTAAATATGTAAAATGACATGAAGCACTTGTTGGATTGGATGAAATTAGATGCAATAAATGACATAAGAAAATAAAGTATACAGTACAGTGTCAAAGTCTATTAATGTATTTATGCCAGCTGTAGTGTGGTTATGACAAATCTGAAAAAGTCAGGTTGTTATGTAAGGTACAAGTACCAGTACCTATTATGAATGGATACCACTGAGATGTTAACTGTAGTTTCCTTCCCATTTCATTTTCCATAGGAGATATGTAAAAGGAACTTCCAGGTCAAAAGTTGAAATCAAGAGAGGTCTTCCATAGTTATATTTCTATCCATCACATATGCAGTTGTAAATTTTAAGTCTAATATGTACCTCAAATCATAGACTGTGGAAGCCACGAAGAGCAAACTAAGCTGAGAATGGCTGCCACAGTTGTAAATGATATTGTACTTTTTATTTATTTATTTATTTATTCATTCATGTTCCACAGATCCAATATACAAGAGAACTTCATGGATGGGGCATGAGTCATAATTGTACAGGAGAACAGTAGCTTCTTATAGATGCTAATAGATACAAATTGCAATATGTGTAAAGGAATAACATGTTATATAATATGTTAACATTTACAAGCTTAAGCTCTTCCTAAAGTAAAACAAAGATATAAAACAATACAATAATAAATTACAGGTATTCCATACTACGTTATAACTATTCTAGAAGTGAAGTACATTGTTATTCTGACATATTTCATCATGTTCAGTTACAAAGTGATAACAGCGAATATTACAAGTCAGTGTGCCATATCTGACTTACAGTACAGAAGTGTTTATGTCAAAGAACTTATCAAGAGAGTAAAAAGAGTGTTCCAGAAGATATTCTTTTAATTTACATTTAATTGTGACACTACAAAAGTAAGATTTTTTATGTCCACAGGAAGTGCATTAAACACCTGTTTGCTTGAGTAGTGTGCAATTTTTTGTAGTAGGCTCAAGTTTTTTCCATCCACATGCAAGTTGTGTTTTGATCTTGTGTCATAGTGATAATAGGCACTGTTGGGTTTGTGCATGGGTAGGTTCTTAACTAAAAAGGACATAAAGGACATATGGGATAGGATGTATTATAAGGTCACTGCTAATATTTTGTGTGTTTTAAAAAGATTTCTGCATGAATAATTTCTAGTCATTCCACTTAGAATTCGGATTGCTCTTTTCTGAGTGACAAATACTTTATTTGCCATTGGTTGATTTCCCAAAAACGTTATGCCATATGACAACACAGAAAAAGTAAGCAGCTTAAAAATGTCAGCATTTGCAGTCACTGCATAATTCTTAGAGTATAAGTTGATGAACTAAGTCTTTTTCTTAAGTCCAGAATATGGCACAACCAATTTAATTTACTGTTGATGTGGAGGTGTAAAAATTTAGATTATAATTGATGTATATCTTGATCATTAGAGTTTAGACTTATCTCCTTCTGCAGTTTCTGAGACCCATGGAAATAAATGTACTGTTTTTTTTTTTTTTTTAATTTAAAATCAGGCCATTGCAGCTGAACCATTTATAGAGATCATTGAACACAAAGCTGGCAGATATTGCAATGTCACTGTCCTGTGTTTTATGAACTGATTGTGTAAAACTGTGAGTGCCGAGACTGGAAGCCATTTAAAGCCACATAGTAAACATTCATAACTACAATTTGCTGTGTGATTAACATGTTATTTGGAAAATAAGTTTCTTTTTGCCTAACTGGTGATAATCAATAAACTGTTTACCTCACAACTAGACTGCCAACGTTGTGAGTCTACAGACACCAACATAAAACAAATTCAGTTTTACTAGAAAATAACTCTGCTCTAATGCTAATGGAATGCTGTCTCAATATGTGAAAGAAACAGAAAGCGAATAAAAATGTTTCGTCTGATTACAGGTAATATAAGCTGTGTATTTATAGGTGACAAGTATAACTGATCTGTTGCCCCTCTGGTAAAGTGGCATAGAGCAACATTTATACCAGTACTTAAACCATTACAAGCTTTAGGATATTTTGTTGCAAGTAGTTTCTCACCTGGAATATCTGTGTGTATATGAAAAGAGCCAAGTTGCGCCATAATTTGGATTACACCTTTACGAATAGATCACTCACGCCTGCCTCCCACATCAGAGATGATATTTTAGTTCACAATTTTGAGTCACATATAAGGGTTTAATACCCTATAAGATCATCTGTGGGAAATATTACTTTGTTTTAATCTACCTTGGAAACAGATGTAAGTGTTTAATATCTTATAAAACCATTTCTGGAAAACTGCTTTCTTAATTAAACTTCATGTTGATGGAACCTTTCTTTCACATTATGATACTGCAAATTAAGTAAAATATTGAATAAAAGTTCTGTGTCTGTTTCTCCTCCTGCCCACTTCTCATAGAGAAACAAAAAAGAAACCATTTTTGAGCTTTTTATGAAATATTCATTATGCTGAACTACAAAAAAATATTATATGTCTTTATTGTCTAATGAGGGCAGATTACATTGTGATAGTTTGTTATGGTATATAGTAAAATTCTTTGAAACAAGTGGAATATCAGAAAACAATATCACCTCTTATTAGTCGGATGTAGCTATCATGCTAGTAAGAGATTACTTTTGCTAGTTGCAGGTAGAGGATAAAATGAAGGTGTGAGGGCTAAATGATCAATTTTTACTATGTACTGTGCTATTTTATGTCATGTTGCAATGTCTAAATTGTGGTGAAATAGAAGTTTGTGTGGAGTAAAGTTCGTCATGTTACATGTTTCGTTTGCAGGCAGTGGCATGTCTTCAGTTGGCATTGGCCCATATGTGCCTAATGATCAACGACTGGAGTCTGGTGGTCATGGGTAAGTGTGACTAATGTTTACACAAAAGACCAATTCATTGTTTTGGATTATAATTGTAACCATTTGTGCAAAAAACATTTGAACCTCACTGACTGACCTTGGTGTGTATCCAAAACTACAACACTGAACAAAGATCTGTTAGGTTTCGAGTTTATAGGTTCACATAACTCCCACATAATTTGAATTTACAATGAAATAGAAGAACAATTTCTATACATGCAAGCATGTAAACAGATATTTATTCGATGTGTTTCGGCAACATTATCTGTATTATTCCTTCAGTGTAAATTCTTGAGTTCACTGGAAGCCTTACTCATTGCCAAATAACCATAAACTATGCATATTTATTAGTCTGTGACACAAACTCATCAGGAATTTTCAACATTAAATAGTCGGGTTCATAACCATGAAACAAGGAACAGGGATGATTTTCACAGAGACACCCACAAAGGAGCACTCTGCCAAAAAAGTGTAAACTACCAGCCCAAAATACTTTTTAGTGCATTGTCTTCTACAATAAAGAAAATTAAAGAGTTTCATAAATTCAAGGTAGGTCTTAAACAATTTTTACTAACACATAGTTTTTATAGCATCGAACAATATCTGAATATGGAAAAGTAATATATTTTATATATACTGACATAAAATATTTGTATTTATTATCCAAGTTTTTGAAACAAATTAAAGATAAGAAACTATATTGTAATTGACTACATCCATACAATGTGTATTGTTAATGGATGACTAAAGAGATTGATTAATTGAAAAATGTAGGCCTACACAGGAACTGTGCTAGAGGGGCAGCAACTCATGATAGTTTCATGACGAATAATGAAACAGTATTGCAATTTTACGAAGAGTGAGTCGGGTACACTCACTACTTGTCAGTAGTCATTATACGTTCTGGCTTTCTTCATAATCGATGCAGAACAGTTATAGCTTTCTATTTAGCAGGCCAAGACACGGGTTTGGATTCTCATGATCTGTTTCCTGTTTGTGTGCAGTGAGGGGCAGTGACTGAGGGGGGGGGGGGGGGGGGGGGGAACTGCCCTCTGCTGCCCCTCCCTGCCCTCCCTGGGTACACCCTTCACTTCACAAACATAATAGATGCTACAGAGCTGTATTTGGTAGCTACAGAGATCGTACAGGGGATGAAAAGTTATTAACAACTTGTACAGAAACCAGATTGCAGTTATAAGAGTCAGGACATGAAAATGAAGCAATACTGGTAACTGAGAAGAGAGTGAGTCAGGATTGTAGTCTCTCCCTGCAAGACACACTCTATGCTCTAGTAGTTATATACCCACCCCGTATAAAAGACAAGTTGCCGCCCCTTAGTAGACACACACACTCAAACACACACACACACACACACACACACACACACACTATTTCCAGTAAAAATCAAATCATTTTACTTAGATTTTAATAAAAGCATATTTTTATAATGAAACATATAACATAACATTGAAAATCAAGCAGTGCAAAACGATATAAATTAATTAACAAATATCTGTACCTAGGCACTAATTATTAACCATTAAATTTTACATTTTCAAATGCCATTATTTTGAAAATAAAACGACATAATATAAAATAAACACAAAAACTTATTTCTTACTTTCAGTTCTCCCAACTTTCTTACTTCATCTTCTGAATTTACTTGTTCAACAATTTCGTGATCAGCTACCAGAAAGGGCAAACTGTTATGAAGATTTTCTGTAGTCGAACGCGAACGGTTTTTAATTAATTTTAACTTAGAGAAAGTCATTTCGCCACTTGCTTCGGTTACTGGTGTCGTAGTAGTAAGATTTTGGCTAAAATTTAACTTTGGAATTAACCTCGGTACGTTACTTAGGCCTTAAGCCCAAAAACGCAGGTACTGCTGAAATTTCCTCTGCTGATTCCACCTCATTTATGTCAACGGAATCATTATCAGTTAAAAGACATTCTAAATGCTTACAGTGTTTTTTGTAACATTTCCTTGGACGCGATGTTTCAATCATATATATTATAGAAGGGATGAAAATAGTTACTATGATTTCTACGTTGTTCAAAGCCGTTATGTAGTGTATTTAGCGCTATAACGATTGTAAAATTTAGAAAAATATGTCTTATATTTTTTCTTTGGATCTTGCTTCATAAGTGAACTTCCTTTTTATTCTTACGCTGAATTCTTGTGCGAATGGTGCACGGCTGCCGCTCGGCTTACGGCTTGCCACGTAATAATATGTAGGTCACAGAATCGTGACGATGGTGCCTCGGAGAGAGCGGGGAACCTGCACCACCGCAGAGAGCGACGAAAATCAGACAGACGTAAGAGGCCGCACGTTGAGAGACGTCGTCATAATAACGAAAGTTTATGTAACCATCGTAATGAAAACCGTTTACATAACATCAAATTACATTTTATGACTGCATGCAATAATATTTTTTATTACTGAATATTTAACATATCAATATTTTTCTCTCACTTAGACTGCCTTCACACGAAGCCAGTGAGAAGCATTTCTCAGTGGCGCATCCACTGGCAAACCATTGGTTTAAATCGGCACCTTCAGAAGTGCAGCGCTACAATGGTATTCAAAATTTCTTCAAATCCGTAGCTATCTGTCTCGATCACGAACAAAACTGTGCAACACACAGCGAGTTTTCATAACATCTTCAGCAACTTCTGGAGATACATTTGAAGACCAATCAAAAACCCTGCTCTCTTTACCAAAAATGACAAAAATACTTGCAACATACACTCCTGGAAATTGAAATAAGAACACCGTGAATTCATTGTCCCAGGAAGGGGAAACTTTATTGACACATTCCTGGGGTCAGATACATCACATGATCACACTGACAGAACCACAGGCACATAGACACAGGCAACAGAGCATGCACAATGTCGGCACTAGTACAGTGTATATCCACCTTTCGCAGCAATGCAGGCTGCTATTCTCCCATGGAGACGATCGTAGAGATGCTGGATGTAGTCCTGTGGAACGGCTTGCCATGCCATTTCCACCTGGCGCCTCAGTTGGACCAGCGTTCGTGCTGGACGTGCAGACTGCGTGAGACGACGCTTCATCCAGTCCCAAACATGCTCAATGGGGGACAGATCCGGAGATCTTGCTGGTCAGGGTAGTTGACTTACACCTTCTAGAGCACGTTGGGTGGCACGGGATACATGCGGACGTGCATTGTCCTGTTGGAACAGCAAGTTCCCTTGCGGGTCTAGGAATGGTAGAACGATGGGTTCGATGACGGTTTGGATGTACTGTGCACTATTCAGTGTCCCCTCGACGATCACCAGTGGTGTACGGCCAGTGTAGGAGATCGCTCCCCACACCATGATGCCGAGTGTTGGCCCTGTGTGCCTCGGTCGTATGCAGTCCTGATTGTGGCGCTCACCTGCACGGCGCCAAACACGCATACGACCATCATTGGCACCAAGGCAGAAGCGACTCTCATCGCTGAAGACGACACGTCTCCATTCGTCCCTCCATTCACGCCTGTCGCGACACCACTGGAGGCGGGCTGCACGATGTTGGGGCGTGAGCGGAAGACGGCCTAACGGTGTGCGGGACCGTAGCCCAGCTTCATGGAGACGGTTGCGAATGGTCCTCGCCGATACCCCAGGAGCAACAGTGTCCCTAACTTGCTGGGAAGTGGCGGTGCGGTCCCCTACGGCACTGCGTAGGATCCTACGGTCTTGGCGTGCATCCGTGCGTCGCTGCGGTCCGGTCCCAGGTCGACGGGCACGTGCACCTTCCGCCGACCTGTGGCGACAACATCGATGTACTGTGGAGACCTCACGCCCCACGTGTTGAGCAATTCGGCGGTACGTCCACCCGGCCTCCCGCATGCCCACTATACGCCCTCGCTCAAAGTCCGTCAACTGCACATACGGTTCACGTCCACGCTGTCGCGGCATGCTACCAGTGTTAAAGACTGCGATGGAGCTCCGTATGCCACGGCAAACTGGCTGACACTGACGGCGGCGGTGCACAAATGCTGCGCAGCTAGCGCCATTCGACGGCCAACACCGCAGTTCCTGGTGTGTCCGCTGTGCCGTGCGTGTGATCATTGCTTGTACAGCCCTATCGCAGTGTCCGGAGCAAGTATGGTGGGTCTGACACACCGGTGTCAATGTGTTCTTTTTTCCATTTCCAGGAGTGTATCTTCTAAGCCCATAGAGACTAGGGGAGAGTCGGACAAAACTGGGTACCATAACTTAAAATTGTTATGAAAACATATCTACTAGCAATAGATCAAGAAGCCATAGTTTTTTAGGTTTCTGACTTATTTGTTATCAACATATTGTTATGTTTTTACTTTAAAATTAACACACAATTTTTTTGTTCAGCAGGTGCAAAAACTCGGTTTTACCCCATGGGTTGGGTAAAATTGGATACCCATTCAAATCAATACACAACAATGTATACTACTGTAAAACCTTTATTGAAAACCTTTTAACTCAATACAAACTTCGAAACTGTCAATAGATGTAATAGTTTAGACCCTCACAAGTTCCGGCCTAAAGTAATTAAAATCAATGTTATTAGGCCACTTTTACTTTATAAGGTAAATTGTCAGTTTATAATATTATAAAATAAAAATAATTGGTATATTTAAAAAATCTTTCAATTTAATTAGGGCCTATTAATTTTGAAGAACTGAACAAATTTTGCAAACAAAACTTAGCCCTAATCAATTAAGAACAGAAATCACAAACAACCGTGTCGTCCTCTTCTTCAGCATTGGAGTGCGCCTAATGTGCCCAACCATGACAGGAAATTCACTGAAACCATCCTTCTTTCTAACTATACTGTGCATACAACTCGTTGCAAAATATGCTAACTTCCTTGGGTTGCTTCGTCTGAAGAGGTAGAACTCTCATCAAACATCTTCTTTGTTTTTTTCGCCAGGCTACATGTTGTTGAGATTGATTGCTTCTCCACAGATTCTATCATTTTGGAACATTTGTCTTTCTGGAATTTTGTTTTAGGTCTACTAATAGATTTAGGCCTACTAGGCTTGAAAAGCGTTGTTTTCAAATTTTTTTCTCGCTCTTGTTTCTTTTTTACTTGTTGTTGCAACTCATTTTTGTGTTGTGAAGAAGTGAGTATCGCTGTTTTTACCTTTTTTTCGTATTGATTTCATTGGTCTGTTGGTTCTCGCCTCTAAATTTACCATTGGAGGAGGCATTAACAGCTTAGGAGAGATGGATGGAAACGATGACACTCCCGACGGTCCAACAACTTGTATATCCTTTGGGTTTTACTGAGGAATTTCTAGTTGGCTGCCATCAGCTTCTACTACCGTAAGTTGTTCAGTAGGTGCCTCTTCTGGAATCTCTTCTGCTTCTAGGGATTGAGGTGCTTTCAGCGTTTCTACCTCAGTTTCGCCAGCTTCTACAAAGGTTTCCAAAAGTTGATGAGGCACATCTTGAAGGGGCGCAGGAAGATCAGTGGTATCTGCTGGCGCAATCAGATGATCTGGGAAAACATACCTGTTAAAGGGCTGAATACCAGTCTTTTCAAAGCCTTTCTGAGGGGTTTGCATTACAGCTGCATGTGTAAAAGCACCTTTGAATAGTTTTCCTATTTGGTAAATAGTTACAGGTCTACCAGAGTTTGAAATCATCCACTGTCTGACCTCTTGCTCATAGTATATGCTCAAGGGAGCCATGAAAGAAACATCGAGGGGTTGAAGATGGTGGGTTGTGTGTGTATGTGGGGAGGGGGGGGAGGGGGGGGGGGAAGCACAAAAGAATTGCGTCATGTTGCCTTGCTAACTCAATTAAATCGATACTCTTAGCATGAGAGCTGTGACCATTTAATATTAGGTGGACAGGTTTTTCTTTTCGAGGATTTGCGAAATCTACAAACCGCTGAAACCATATCAAAAACAAATCTTTGTTTATCCAACCACTCTCATGGTAAGCTGCGAACACTCCAGGTGGTGCGTCGTCCAATAGAAGAAGGTTTTCCCTTTTTCTGGGGAACACAATTATCGGTGGCATGAAGTTTCCGGATGCACTGATGCATATCTCAGCTGTGGCTAAAAGACCACGCTCAGCTGAAGAGACCGAACCAACTTGTTTTTTACCCTTAAGGGTTAAAACTTTGGACAGTTGGGCACTGTCAAAATACCTGTCTCGTCAACATTGTATATCTCTGTTGGTTTCATTTTCTGCTGAGTTAGAATTGATTCCAATAGATCAAAGAAAGAGTTGACAACCACCCAATTGAATCCCTGCGCTCTAGCCAAAGAAGTTTTTTCTGGATTCCTCAAAGACAGTTGTGGATGTCTTTTCAGGAAACTATACATCCACTCTTTTCCAGCCATTTTTCTCAACTGGTTAAAAGTGTTGGGTATCTGATTTTTTTTCCCACAAGCTCAAATGCAAGTCTACAAAGGTCATGTAGGGTGCCTCCAAACAATCTTTCTTCAAGAAAAAGTACTCTCTTTCTTGTTCTTGGGAAAAAACAGTTTTGTACCTGCCCAGTGCTTTTGCCGCTGCTTCCTCCGAAGACAGATGTTGAGGACGACGTTTCTTGACCCTATCCTCTAGTGTTGACTGTGAACACCAAATGCTCTAGCAGCTTTCTTGTGACCCATTCTTTGGGTTAAAACCTCTTCAACTGCTGCAGTGATGGATTCCAATCTCCAGCTCTGCCTCTGCATCTTATTCAGATAATTCCTGAGCATTGCTGACTGCCAAACAAAACATTTTTTTTAAAAACCAGTTGAGGAATACAAGGATATTGTTTACATTAGGTAGGCCAAACTACCTCAGTCAAGCAGTTTTTCAATGTTTCTTTAAGAATTCGAACATGTTTCGAGAACCTGTAGGCCAACAGATGACAGCTTATCGAAGCATTACACTTATTTGTTCAAGAAATAATGTTAAAAAGCTTGAAAGAAATAATAACCTAATTTAAACAGTCAAATGAATGCACTTCAGTTATGTAACACTTCAATTATGTATTACTTCACATACATGTGCACTTAAATTATTTAGGTAGCCTACGTAAGGCCTATTTCACCAAATAGGCCTTACGTACGTATCGTGTATTTATGTAAGAGAATGATGGGCCTATATTTTTATTCTTATGTTTTTTATATTTATATTATCATGACCAGTAATAATAACAATCTCTTAGCTAAGTGTTTTTTTTTCTTTCAACGTGTTTTAACTACTATTTCGCAATCGAAACAATAATGTTACATTACTTCTGACATGTGGGGCAAAACCGAGTACCACATAGGTGGTAAAACTGGGTACCCTGTTTTGCCCCACACTTAGGTACCCAGTTTGACCCAATAGCGACTTGTTGACATGAAAATGGCGTCACTACGTTATTTGTTGCTGCAGGCATATGGAAAGAAAGACCAAATATGCAGTGAAATATACTTAATCGAGATCTGCACTTACCTCTATCTTTAGACAAACAGAACAAAATTGAAAAATTTACAGCTTAAAACTTTAAAAATTCAAAAAAGCAAGAAAACGTGCTTCTCTGCTGCTGTTGTTCTCTCCAACCGCATGAAATGGCTTCCGCTAGTAGTTCCAGTGTTCAACCGCTAGATAGAAGCACCCGTCACAAAACTTGTGAGGTACCCGGTTTGACCCGCCTACCCGGTTTTGTCCGACTCTCCCCTATCTGATTACTCCTTGAAAAGAAACTGTCTCCGAATTATTGCAGTAAGAAAGATGACATACCGAAACCTTAATCATCAACAATTCCATAAGAAAAGTAATCACAGACTTCATACAACTGCCATCTTTAAGGAAATTGAATTTCATTGTCAATTAACTTTTTATGAAGGAAGCAATTCTTGAACAAAATCAGTGTGGAGATCAACTATTTGCCCCAATGTCAATGAACGTAAGTCTGTGGGGGAAATCGGCCGGCCGTTGTGGCCGAGCGGTTCTAGGCGCTACAGTCTGGAACCGCGCGACCGCTGCGGTCGCAGGTTCGAATCCTGCCTCGGGCATGGATGTGTGTGATGTCCGTAGGTTAGTTAGGTTTAAGTAGTTCTAACTTCTAGGGGACTGATGACCTCAGAAGTTAGGTCCCATAGTGCTCGGAGCCATTTGAATCATTTTGTGGGGGAAATCACACATGGCCAGCAACAACATGGAGAAAATGTTTTTGTTTTTGTAATAAAGTGACCCACGTTCAGCTGTTCTAATCACTTGTATTACGTTTACCATCTGTAGACGCCACACAGTTTGTTAAATAGGCTACTTTGTCAGTAAACCTTTAACTGCTCTTCATTCGAGAAATAGTGCGACCCTGGATTTACTTTTAAATTACATCTTTTTTGAGTTTGTAATTCAGTAAGAGAACTAAAAGAGAAGCATCCTACTCATCAGACTCCATGATGGAACCGAAACACGGCGGCGCGGAAGATCAAAGTGGCGCAGCGAGAGGACTGGGGAGCCGCTTCTCTTTGCGGTTGCGCCGTGTGACGGCTCAGTGCGTTGCAGAGAAGCGTTTCTCCGTGGCCCTTGTGAAGCCGCCCTTCAGCCACAATGGCACCCGTAAATTCTGGGCCCCTTCACACGGAGCCTCTGAGAAGCCCTTCTCAGTAGCGCTTCCGCTAGCGAAGCAATGATTTAGTTTGGCGGCCCGGAAAAATATCCGGGTTGGCCGACCCTGGGAAAATCACTCGTCTTAGATAGCGCTGTAATCGACAAATATCAAGTGTGCCTGTTTTTGTAATTAAGAACCGACGCATTTGATTCTACATGTCGTTTTCGATGTAAATGTAAACCTTTGTGTTCCAATGGTTAACATTTATCTTCGATATTTACTTTATTGTTGCAAATGTGATTGTACAGCGTAAATAGTATGGCTAGACATTGACATTACTGGCAAATGGGCTACTTATATAGTGACGAAATTTTCTGTTCACTATGTGGTTGTTTACGGTGAGTTCCCAAGTAATAGGAATACTTGATTTCGTTGGTCGCCCTCGACTCCCGGAATAGGGTAACTGATTTCAGTGTTTGTTTTCTTCCAACCGCCTAAACTCTCGCGCTGGCCGCTGGGTGGCTACCGGCAAAATAGAAATCACAGCCATTGTAATACGACGAAACTTCCATGAAGTGATCGATGACAGGCGCACCTGTCATCGACAGTCACAAAAATTAAGCACTCCCATGGTGAAAGACAGGGGATTCACCGAAATCAAGCACCTCAATCGTGGAGAGGCAATGGGGCTCACCGAAATATAGCACCGGAATGGTGAGAGGCAAATAGACTCACCGACATGCGCGCAGACTACGTGGGTGAGCCAGGGCTCGAGCAGCCACATATATAATCTTGTGCGTGTGCCGCACCCACAAAATTTTTAGTCTGATAAAATCAAAATAAAATAAATATTTCTCGCTTGCCCTTATCAAAAACTAATGAACTCTTAAAACACTGAGATGGAAGTTAAAATTTATGATCTCTAAAACATATATGTTTATTTCAGATGTCATTGTGCAAAGGCAACCAAGCAACACACTCTCCCGTTCCTTGCCTTTCTCTGGCCATGTCAAAGGCACTCCCCAGAACAACAGGCACACTATATAGTGAATGAAATCTCGTCTTTACTTTCATGATTCTTTACAAGTGACACGCTACCATACGCCCACTCCACTGGTCAATAATTGTTTTAAAATATCTGCTTGCGAATATTGAGCAATAAGAAAAAATAATCAGTAATACAGGGAAGCCGATTGTAAGGGGCTACCTTAATAGCTTTTTCCCCTCCATATAATAGAGGTGTCGTCTAAAATTTCAGCGAAGTTGTTTTCACGTAATCTCCATTGTTATCGTTTTTTTTTGTTGAGACAATGGCTTTGAAGGACACGGGAGGTTATATCTTAGACCGAATGGGTGTTGACGCATTAATAGCTAGTACAAAGAAGAGTGTCTACTGACGGGATGCATGGAGCAAGAGTTCTTCGCCGGACAAAAATTTTCGCAGTTTTTAAGCGTTGCGCGATTACTGAGCGCATGTGGAAAGCTGACAGACAATAGTGAGTATTGCTTCTATACATACTTTCGAATTCGAACAGTTTCCTAGTCGCAATGGATAAATTCGTCATACGTTTGTCATCATCATCATCACAGATGGATATTACTCACACCGACAATAGTGAAAAGCACGTTCAGCCAAAAAGTAAGGAACCCGAGAATGTGTCTTCTGCCAGTGCCTGTAGTACATCAGCAAGATGGATCAAGAAAGCGTCAGGTACATCGTTCCATGAAGGTGGAAAAGCTATTTCCTTGTATTTATTACGACAAATAATTGGACAAAGTGTTTTGTAGTGTGTGTAAAAAGTTTTTGACTCCAGTATAGTGCTTACCTCGGGAACTGCTACTGCTGCAGATATGGATTCGTATAATACATTTGTTCTAAATGGATTTTCCCAATGGCAAAAGGCAAATGAACGTTTCAGGGTTCATGAAAAATGTACCCGTCACCGTTCGTCCGTGGCTGCTCTGGCAACTACGAAACAAGGTGCCAATGTGTGATCCCATATCCCAACACGTAAACTAGAAGATATGAAAAATGCACGCAAGGAAATTTTAAAGATAATAACCTCCTTTCAGTTTTTAAGTCAGCAAGGAAAAACAGTTGGTGGTGACACCGATGAAGCATCAAATATTCATTAGTTGCTGCTACTGAGAGCAGATGCTCATGACTTGAAATCGTGGCTGCAACGAACTTTATATAAGTGGGGTTCTCACGATATATCGAATGAAGTTGTCTCGTTATTATCCAACGATGTACGGCAAAACATTGTGAAATCCATTAAGGAGGCACTATGTTTTTCTCTTATTGTAGATGAGACTTCCGACATATCAGTGAAGGAACAACTATCCATATGTTTCACATATGACGATGAAAATCTTCAAGTTGAAGAAGTTTTATGGGCTTCTATGAAGTAGCTTCAACAAGTTCTGGGACATTGTTTGAATTCGTCCAGAATGTCATAAGTAGTTTATCTCTCGACATAAAATACTGCCGTGGTCGATGTTATGATGGCGCGACCAATGTCAGTGGTTATTTAACAGGATTAAAAAGTAGGATAAATCAGTTGGAGCCAAGATCTATATTTGTTCATTGTTCGGCGCATAATATGAATTGGTGGTACAAGGTGCGATGCAAGGTATTAGTTATGTGAGAGACTTTATAGTGATTCTTCGTGAATTAATATCATTTGTAAGACATTCGCCAAAGAAGCTAGCGGATTTTCAATCGCTACAAGAAGACAACGGAGATGGTGTTGTAAAAAACATTCACAGACTGACTTTGCGACCATTGTTCCCTACGAGGTGATGTGTCAGGGTGCAATCACTGAATTCGTTGAAAAGTAACTATGACGTTCTCTTGAAATTACTGGAAGAACTGTCAGAAGAATATAGTGGAGTCGGTAGGAAGGCTAGTGGATATTTTTCAAACCTGCAGCAATTCAGGTTTCTTATTTCCCTGAAAATGTTAATTTCAGTTTGCGGCAGGACTGAGCAACTTCATTCTTCTTTTCAGAAGAAATCATCGTCATACTGAGAAATCAAAACATTGGTGGAAACTTTGTCTTCAAGTTTAACTTCACAAATGGATATATTTTCTGAGTTGTGGAATGAAACCATTAGGAAAGAGGAGGAACTGAACATTGATGAACCTGTTTTGTTTAGGAGGAAGATGCCAAAACCCTACGACGAAGGTAGTGATCCGCATACCTATCAAACGCTGAAGGAAATGTACAGACAGATAATTGATGTCACTGTGGATTCCCTAAACCGTAGATTTGACTCAAAGTTTCTGGAACTTATTTCAGACTTGAAGCTTTTGCTACCGGTAAAACTGGTGCTGATCGAATCTTGCAGTTCTATGGGGAAGATTTTGATAAAGACAAGCTAACATTGCATAGGGACATGTTCCTAGATGTTTGTAGAACGAATAAAGAAGAAGTGGTCAACTTGTAAGACGTTACAAATATTTTAAGTAGAGAAGACAGCGGTCCCATGCGTGATACGTTCACAGAATTTGTGAAGTTTGTTCGCATGATTTTAACTATGCCTGTTACTTCTTGTACCCCTGACCGTTCGTTTTCAGCACCTAAACGATTGAAAACGTTTTTGCCGTCAATAGTGACACAAAAATTGGATGATTTGGCAATTTTGCATATTCATATAGAAATGACTAAAAATTTTGATATTACTAAAATTGCAAACAAATTCTTACGTGCAAATGACCTAAGAAGGAAAGTGTTTTATACTGAAAGTTAATATGTCATTATTATTATTTGGTACATAAAGTGAATTATGTTGTAGTTCTGTTCACAAATAAATCTTTGCGTAGTTCTTTCTCCAATAAATTAAAACTATCCGTTTTATGAACACTTTTTCATTTTAGTTTGTACGAATGTGTTATTTTCTTTCAATAACTTGCAGTCACTGTGCATGTCAATTTTTAAAGTATGCAATAGCTGATACAGACAGGCCCCTCTCTTTCCCTCTGGGCACGTTGCCCAGGGCCCTGCGATCGATAGGGGCCCCCTAGTTCCTGCCAGATCAACAAACCATAACCGATGTTTGTTACCGAAAAACCAATTTATTTCCAAAAAATCGAACGATAATGACTGACTACAATACCTACTTGCTTATTAGCTTTGCACAATGTTCAGTTCTGCGGGCGGCGAATAGCGAAGTAAAATTAAACGTGACCGACGGACTTAAAAAAACCGACTCGACAATCAGGAATCCCCCTGTATTTGTCTGCGGTGTTGGGACGTTTGTTTTGTTTGTAGTTGTTACTGACTGTGCTCTGAGGTATTCTTTGTTAAATCTTGGTTTGCCTGTATTTTGTGTTAGCGACTATTTTCGGTGTAAAAATAAATGCTGAAATATAATATAAAATATCGAAACGCTCATATCCTAGTGGATCTGCAAAAAGGAAAAAAGGTGTACATCAGAAGGAAGTAACTAAAAGTAACCAAAATTAACAGCATATTTTACTACTAATACTGGAGCAACTTCGGTAAGTAGCAATCAAATAATAAATCTTCCACATGATGAGTCGTGTCGATCACAAATTGCGGGAATTTCTGAATGTTCATGTTCTACACCAATTGCAGATTTCTACCAATTTAGGAAATGAGACTGAATCAGAAAGCGACTGTCCCTATGACGAAAGTGCAACAACTTTGGTGACGTCACCAACACCGACAACTGTATCAGTTGAACATCAGGTTTCAATCTCAGAAGAAATAGCACACGATCCCGCCGATTATTCATGAAAATTTTACAGATAGAAATCGCGAAATTTTGATTCTTAAGGGACTTTTTTTTTTAAAATAAAGATTCTGACTTTTCCGACGCTTCCAGAACCTACAGAAATGGTAATAAATCAGTAACTAGGTATTTCAACAAAGCATTATTTATTCACAAATTAAAGAACAATGAAAGCGTCGAAAGAAAATGGTTGTTGTACTCGCCTTCCAAAAACTCTGTGTTTAGTTTTTCATGCTGCTTATTTAACCCTTCTGATGTAAATCTATGCTCTCCGAGTGGATGTAATGATTGGAAGCACATTAATCACACAATTTTAGCACATGAAAATAGCCCAGCAGATAGGCGATCTATGATGACTTATCTGGCACGAAGTAAAGCAGTTGGTAGAACAGATATAGACTTATTATCTCAACATCAAAAAGAAGTGGATTACTGGTGAAATGTACTTAAACGAATTGTAGCTGTTATAAAATTTTTGGGATCGAGAGGGCCTCCATTTCGCGGTGACAATGAAATCCTAAGGTCTCCCGACAATGGAAATTATTTGGGATGTGTGGAATTTTTGAGAGAATTCGATCCATTTCTTGCAGATCACTTACAAAAATTTGGGAATCCTGGAAAAGGTAACACTTCTTATTTATCAGCGAATTACTGTAATGAGTTTATTGAGATAATGGGAAAACAGGTCCAAACAAAATTATAAATGAAGTTAAATTAGCAAAATACTTTTCCATTAGCATTGACAGTACGCCCGATCAGTCTCATGTTGACCAGCCAACTTTTATAATTCGATGTGTAAAAGACCGTGTTTCTGTTGAAAGGCTAGTGAAATTTTTACCTATTAAAGACCATAAATCTGAGTATTTAGCGGAAACCATCTTGAATTTTTCAGAGAATCGTGATATTCCCACAAAAGATTGCAGAGGACAAAGCTACGACAATGCTTCAAATAGTTCGGGGAAGTATACTGGTCTACAAGCAAGAATCAAGAAGAAATTCACATTTGGTTGGTGTCCAAGCTGCTGTATATGTATCAGAGGCAACAAAGTTTTTTGAAATGGTTCAGAACTGTACAACTTTTTGTCGAGCTCTACCCACCGATGAAATATACTGACGGAACATTAGGTTCAAA
This sequence comes from Schistocerca piceifrons, assembly GCF_021461385.2. Classification (NCBI taxonomy): domain Eukaryota; kingdom Metazoa; phylum Arthropoda; class Insecta; order Orthoptera; family Acrididae; genus Schistocerca; species Schistocerca piceifrons. Next base: position 620,638,421 of record NC_060149.1, read on the forward strand.
AAAAGTTGTTAAAAGTCTTTCATAAACCAGATGGTCAACCTGAGCTGATGCACTAAGCGCCTTGCGTGAGGGTCATAAACAAATTACAGAAACTTTGATGTCAATCAGAGAAGATGCAGAAGAGGCAAGAGAAACTAGTGAAAATGGGAAAGCTAGAATTTATTATACTAATGTAAATTTGGAGCTATATATTGGAAAGAATAGACAAAACAAGTAATTATCTTCAGAATGAAACAATAACACAGCACTTTGCATTTGTTCGCTTCACTTGATGATTTTATCATTAAGCTCACGGATACATTTGATGGCCTCGAATGGTTCGCTACAGAAAGAAACCCGGAATCTGATTACAAGGACTTATCTCAAAGAACAAAGTTTTTTTGGTGACTCTGCACCGTTAGTCCAACTGAATGGAAAAGAGAAATTCAAAGCAGAAACCTTTCTTCCCATAATTGATACCCTGTGCGTTCATCTAAAACAGCGATTAGGGTCGTATCAGAACATTAGTCAATGTTTTGGTTTATGTTTTCGCTTGAAAACTCTGAATTCCGAAGAGCTGAGACAAAGTGGCAAACAATTTGCTGAAATTTATTGTGAAGTCGTTAACGTGCAGGTGTTGGAAACGCCGGCCGGAGTGGCCGAGCGGCTCTCGGCGCTACAGTCCGGAACCGCGCGACTGCTACGGTCGCAGGTTCGAATCCTGCCTCGGGCATGGATGTGTGTGATGTCCTTAGGTTAGTTAGGTTTAAGTAGTTCTAAGTTCTAGGGAACTGATGACCTCAGAAGTTAAGTCCCATAGTGCTCAGAGAGATTTTGAGTTGGAAACGGAATCTCTGCATTTAACAGAATACTTAAAAATTGCCCATAGTAAAAATGAGGGAAATAATAGTATATCGGAAATATATCACCTTTTGAAAGAATACAAAATTGAAGACTCATTTCCAATTGTATAAATTGCATTGAGAATCTTTTTTTAAGCATGATGGTAACTAACTGCAGTGCGGAACACTCCTTCTCCAAGTTGAAAAGAATAAAAAAATGAATTAAGAAGTATAATGCTTCAAGAGAGATTAACCAGTTTATCCCCGATGTCCATAGAACGTGAAATGATCAAAAATATAGATTTTGAAGAAGTGATTAAATATTTTGCCCATCTCAGATCACCGAGCGAGGTGGCACAGTGGTTAGACACTGGACTCGCATTCGGGAGGACGACGGTTCAATCCCGCGTCCGGCCATCCTGATTTAGGTTTTCCGTGATTTCCCTAAATCACTCCAGGCAAATGCCGGGATGGTTCCTCTGAAAGGGCACGGCCGACTTCCTTCCCTAATACGATGAGACCGATGACCACGCTGTCTGGTCTCCTTCCCCAAACAACCAACCAACCATCTCAGATCTAGAAGGGTACCTCTTCAATCAACAAAGATTTTTAAGCACCACTTTGCAGCATTTTACTTGGAACTCGTAAAAGTGCGGTGCAGATTATTTATTACAAAACATTGAAAATGTATACCAAAATATTACATTTAGGCAGAAAATTATCCATTGTGATGTTTAGTGTACCCGAGATTGTATAATGCACATTTTTCTCAACCCATAACTTTTCTTATATCTTTATTCGGCAACACTGTCAATTATCCAATATGAAGTAATGGTGCAATAACGGTCAGTCTACTTAGTTTAGCACAATGGTTACAGAAGTTTGGAGTGTCACAAGTGAGTGCTATTCTGAAGTGAAAAGTTATAACAGTAATTATCAAGGCAAAAAGATGGTAGCAAAATCGCCATATATGTAATTAGGTCTGTTAATATCGCAGACTATTCAAATTTTAGCGTAGATTATCAGTTGGATGTAAATGATGAAAGTAAAAAGTTCTTTGTGTATCAAAATCGTTCAGCTTGGAGGGAAACGGTTCGAGACTGGAGATGACTAACCAAAAGTATAGTGTATGCATATCTATAGGCATGTTGTATTCAATTCGTGGTGTGCACAGTTGACGCATTCATAAATAAGGAAAAGTCAGAATATGTGAAAATAGGTGCTGGAGTTTATTGTGAATATGATGATAACTCTGGAATCCAGTGATATAGCTTTTCGGGGACATAGGGAGAAAATCGGAAAATCAAACAGTGGAAAATTTTTAGCTGCCGTCAAACTTCTCTCAAAGTACAATCCCGTATTACGCGATCTAATAGATAAACCAAAATAGGCCTATAAGCAAAAATACCTTAGACCTTCAATTCAAAATGTCCTATCCCGTGCAGTTGAAAAAGAAGTTACTAATGACATTATCGCAGCCTCATTATTTGCTATTATTACACATGCAACATAGGACATTACAAAAAGAGATCAGTTAACTCAGACATTTTGATACGTTACAGCGGAAGGCCGTGTGACATGAAGATAAATGAAAGCTTTTTAAGTTTTTGTGAAATAAAAGATCAAAGAGCATTAGGAACAGAAAAATAAATACTAAGTGCAGTAGATGAAAAGGGACTTTTTAACTAAATGCTGTGGTTAGGGTTAGGACGGTTGTGCCAATATGTTATGCAACACAAAGCTATCAGAATGAGGATTAAACAGAGACAAGAGACTGCAAAATAAGTGCAGTGTGCAGCAATCACCTTAAATCTCGCACTTAACGGCACTGCATGTGGAATTCAAGGAGTCACATTCTTTTACGACAGAGTAGAAACGTTGTATCTTTCCTTCAGTGATAGAATTAAAAGATGGGAACTTCTAGTATCTTCTTGGATCTTAAAATAGCTTGGACCTACACGGTCGTCTTCGAGAGACCAGTCTGTAAAAGCCCTTCATCACGTTTACGTCTACTAGGCTACGTAAGGCTCCGCAAAAAAACATATTGACATCCAAGTAAAGAGAAGAGAGAGTACAAACCGTTGTTTGAAAAAAAACCAGAAAGAGAAATGAGAATTCATTTTTCAGATAGCGCTGCAATCAAAGCTTTGCAATTTAGCATCTCAAATTATTCATTCGGAGAATGTAGAGCCTGATTAAGCGTGTTCTCTTGTTCAGATGCAGCTGATAATTTATCTTGCTATCGACACAATATTTAAGAAGCAATGTCATCGGCTAAATCATTGGCAAAGAAATGGGACATTTTAATGACTGTTTGGACATCATTGTAATCAAGTAAAAGGACAGATTTGAGGGTATGCAAATGTTAACCATTTCTTCAAAATTATTTTCCCAAAACTTATTAATTCTTCTTCCAACGAAGAGATTCACCATGCAGTTGTAAATCTTCAAAATGAATATGAGGAGGATTTATCCATTAAATTCCCAGATCAAAAAAGCTCTAAAAAACAGCCTCATTAACCTCGGTAGCTGCTTAACAAAACAATTAGTTACAGACGATTCAATCGTAGCTGTAACGTTCCAGATTAATGCACAAAATTTGAAATGTTTTTAACTATTCCCGTTGCTGTTTCTTCGACTGAACGCTTATTTTTGAAGCTCACACTCATAAAGAGCTATCTGTGAAATTCTATGCTCCAAGACAAAGTTAATGAACTCAGCCTCCACAGTATGCAAAATGATCTATTGATACCTGTGAAGTAATCAATACCCTCCATCACAGAAAGCATGCTGCATGGTCCAGTTTCACTAGAGGTCAAGGCGAGTGCAGTGAGGTATTATACGAAGATTGGAACTTTAATAATGGCAACTATTTATTTACAGCTCGTACAAAATAGATATGTGTTTCAAAGTTTTACTTACCTTCAAAGTAGTCACCAGCATTGCGTATAACCCGTTGCCAGTGACGTGGAAGTCGTAGTATACTCTTGGCAGTGCCAGTTGTGTTGACAGTTCGAGCGGCGCGGTCTATTGCCCGACGAATTTGTAGCAGTTCTGTAGCGAATGCCGTGAAGTGTTTCCTTCAGTTTAGAAATCGAGTTGAACTCGCGAGGGCTTAAGTCAGGGGAGTGCAGTAGGCGGTATAGCACTTAGCAGCCCCATCAGTCAAACAAATCAGTAACAGCGTGCACTGTACGTGCTTGAGCATTGTACTGCAAAATGATGGTCAGGTTTTGCAGATAGTGTCATCACTTCTGTCTCTAAGCTGGTCGTATGTTGTGTTCCAAAAATGAACAGCATTTACAACATGAGTTTACATTTGTAGAAGACTGGCGGTCCTCACCTGACACCAGCGACCACCTGGCACTGCGCCTGTAGAACGCTGTGTCACATTGAGTGTGGGTCTCGCTTAACCGACTGGAATGCGAAAACGGTACAAAGCCGTATAATACCGAATTTGTGCTTCAGGACACTGGAACGCACGGCTGCTAAGGTGCAACAGCTGCGATTTGGCACCTCTGAGGCACCTGTCGCTCCTCGCGTGAATAAGCTATGATGATGTATGAGGTTCATTCAAATGAAACCTGATTAGTGCGTCTACCTTTGCCTTACACTAAGGTGGCACCACGTAACTGCGAGTATGGTGGCGCCATCTATTGTTAGAGAGACTGACGCGTGCGCACAGTTTGATGTTGCATAACGCCAGTGTGGTTTCACGTCAAAGAGAAGGTGATCACGCAAGTTAACGTCCGCTACCGAACATGCGGGCGAGTAAGCAGGAAGAACGAGGAGTTATTCGATTTTTGGCGGCCGTGAAAGGTATCGACGGATGAAGGCTGTGTACGGTGAGTACAGTCTGAGTCGTTCAAGTGTTGTGGAATGGCGCAAACGAGTCCTTCAGGGGCGTGAGTCACTGGGCCACTGTTCGTCGAGTTCCTGAAACGGGCAACCACCATCAATACCCAGCGTTATCAAGCCACTTTACAGAACCTTAGACGAGCCATCAAGTCGAAACGCCGAGGCATGTTGTCCAATGGCGTTATCCTCCTGCTTGATAATGCCTACCCAAACATGGCCAATGTGGTGAAGACGACATTGCAGTAGTTTCGGTGGAAAACGCTGGAACATCCACCGTACAGTCCCGACCTTTCACCGCGTGACTTTCATCTGTTTTGACCTCTAAAACAAGCTATTAGCGGAATCGATTTGCAACGGACGATGAAGTGTGTGGCTGGGTTCAGGCCTGGATCCGGCAGCAGGCTACTATCTTCTTCAAGGATGGAATCGACTGGCTAGCGACGCAATGGGATAAATGTACCAACAGTTTTGGTGACCATTTTTCAGAAAGTGTACTGCGTATAACTACATTTTTGAGTTAATAAAAGCGTTACCGTTACTTTACACTAGTGACCGGGTTTCTTTTGAATGTCCCTTATACAATAAGGGGAGATTAGAAACTTTCCATTAGAGGGTGTTGCTGCAGCGTGTATGCAACGTATCGCGACTTCGATGCGGATATATAAGCGCTGATATGTAGGAAAGGGATTAGTGTGGTATTCATTTCTTTCCGACGTGCGTGCGATAAATGTGGAAGTGTGAAATATGGCGACGTTATTATCAAATGCGTACAAACGGGACCAACGTGCTGTTTATTAGTGCTTTCTTTGCTGCCGAAGCACAAACACCGGTAGATATCCATCGCATTTGTGGCAGCATGTCTGTCGAAAACCACCGTTGTGGAATAGTCAGCCAAATTCAGCGCTGGTCGTGATTCGATACAACACGCCCATATCGCGAATGTCATAAAGCAGAAGTTATGTCAACTCGAATGGGGGACACTCGAGCACCCGGCATACAGTTCCGGTCTTTCCTCATGCATGCAAAGTCCATGACTGCAGCGCCCTAGACTGCTCGGCTAATCCCGCGCGGCGACGAGGATGTGCAGGAGGCAGTTACCGACTTGTTCACGCAGCAGGACACAAATGTTTTACCAAACGGATATCTTCAGCCTGGTACGTTGGTGGTATGATTGCCTCACTTTACATTACATGGCGAACTGCATTGTTCTGGATCTGGATTAAAACCTACCAACTGTATGCAATGTTAACTAAGCAACGCTTCAGTACCTGACCAAGACTTGAACACAAGACTGACTTTCGTTTCTGACTAGGCATAAAGAGACGTGATATACCGCATTAGTTAGCAAATATGAAACTGATATTACATAAGGAAAATTTTTGTAATGGTCCTGACTCTTGTCCAGCAACTATGGTCCCTGTTAACTAATCACTAAGGATATTACATATGATTTGATTCACGGGTAAAAAACTTGAAATGACGTGAGAAATATTTGTGCCGCACGAAGATTCTAACCAAACACCTAACCGATTTGTTAACTAAGCAAAATTAAATGTCAGATATCGAATTTTCCCACCAGTAGCGAGATGTGTGTAACTGAAACGACGAGACAAATGAATAATTTCTGCCTTCCCGACATCGATACCCGGTACCTGTGGCTGCAGTTTTCTAGCTACGAATGAACATTAAATATAGCTTTCACCAATATTGAGATGTGCGCATGTTTGAACTAGAAACAACGTTAAGAAGAGTTCAGTTCTGATTGGGAATGGAATCCGGCACAAATCGTCAGTGACTATACACGAAGAGACGTTAACTATCGAATTCTTTTTCACCGGTAGTATGGAATGACATATTTGAACTTCAAATTATGTAACGAAAGGTTCTGGATCTCATGGGGAGTCGAAAGCGTCACATATAGTTATTTTTGAAAACGAATGGTGAGACATTAAAAATCAAAAGTACTTTCCAGCCAGCAGTTACATGTGCTCATGGTAGAACTTGAAAAGACACGATGAAAACATTTGTGCCGGAGCAGGATCCTAACCCCGACACGCACCTTACGTGGAGGCCTTGAGGAGGCTGCAATCTTAAGCAAACAACGAATTGAAGGAAGCATATAGTCACGAAAGAGTCAAACACCGCGAACAGGAATATCCTACTTCTAATTCCGGTGCAGATCCAATATATTCAACACTTAAACCTGAAACAAAAGATTTAAGAAATGCTCTGTCCCCTTATAAAGTGGTTCTTTAACTAAAATAAAATCACTAGTGTAAGAAAGGTTACTAATGACAGACTTTATATTATATGCCGCCACTTCCGCCTCTATCGATAGCGAAGGAACATAATGTTGTAATGTGAATTCGGAATGGAAATCGTACGTTTTCACATGCGTAGACAGAGGCGAATAGGATTAGTTTGTGCCTATTAAAAACTGTCGTCTAAAGTGGGACTCGAACCTAGACCTTACATATACCGACATAACATCAACCCGCCAGACCAAAAACACTACGTGATCAAAAGTATCTGGACACCCCCAAAAACATACGTTTTTCATATTAGGTGCATTGTGCTGCCACCTACTGCCAGCTACTCCGTATCAGCGACCTCAATTGTCATTAGACATCGTGAGAGAGCACAACTGAGCACTCCGCGGCACTCACGGACATCGAACGTGGTCAGTTGATTGGGTGTAACTTGTGTCATACGTCTGTAAGCGAGATTTCCACACTCCTAAACATCCCTAGGTCCACTGTTTCCGATGTGATAGTGAAGTGGTAACGTGAAGGGACACGTACAGCACAAAAGCGTACAGGCCGACCTCGTCTGTTGACTGACAGAGACCGCCGACAGTTGAAGAGAGTCATAATGTGTAATAGGCAAACATTTATCTAGACCATCACACAGGAATTCCAAAACTGCATCAGGATCAAGTGCAAGTACTATGACAGTTAGACGGGGAGGTGTGAAAACTTGGATTTCATGGTCGAGCGGCTGCTCATAAGCCACACATCACACCGGTAAATGCCAAACGACGCTTCGCTTGGTGTAAGGAGCGTAAACATTGGACGATTGAATAGTGGAAAAACGTTGTGTGGAGTGACGAATCACGGTACACAACGTGGCGATCCGGTGGCAGGGTGTGGGTATGGCGAATGCCCGGTGAACATCATCTGCCAGCATGTGTAGTGCCAACAGTAAAATTAGGAGGTGGTGGTGTTATGGCGTGCTCGTGTTTTTCATGGCGGGGGTTTACACCTCTTGTTGTTTCGCGTGGTACTATCACAGCAGAGGCCTATGTTGATGTTTTAATCACCTTCTTGCTTCCCACTACTGAAGAGCAATTTGGGGATGGCGATTGCATCTTTCAGCACTATCGAGCACCTGTTCATAATGCATATCCTGTAGCGGAGTGGTTACACGACAATAACATCCCTGTAATTGACTGGCCTGCACAGAATCCTGACCCGACACCTACAAAACACCTTTGGGATGTTTTGGAACGCCGACTTCGTGCCAGGCCTCACCGGCCGACATCGATACCTCTCCTGAGTGCAGCACTCCGTGACGAATGGGCTGCCATTCCCCAAGAAACCTTCCAGCACCTGACTGAACGCCTGCGGGAGTGGAAGCTGTCATCAAGGCTAAGGGTGGGCCAACACCATATTGAATTCCCGCAATACCGATGGAGGGCGCCACGAACTTGTAAGTCATTTTCAGACAGGTGTCCGGATACTTTTGATCATTTAGTGTAGCTCTACTGGCAGCTGGGACACGACTATGTCGTACCACAGAGGAGGTGCCACAGTTGATGAGAATTCTGATTCCCTGACTGCCTGGAGTGGCTTACAGCCCGTTCATACACTCATTACCTTGTTCGACTGAATCGCCATTAACCAGCTGCCTTGCCTAACCAGTGATTATATTTGACTTCATTTTGTAATCACTGAAATAAAATCGCACTAATGCCATTATCGTAGCTCGTAAAGTTTCCACAAGAAGTGTTGCCTTCCATTGGGCTTCCCTGCTGCACAAGCTGTTGGCCGTAAACGCCGTGCAGCGCAAACGAAATACTAAATAAGTGAACCCTATTTTTCTGTAATTTAGTAAACGTCATCTCTTCTATCTACTACTAACATTATCGCTTTGTTGGAAGATCAGAGATAATCTTCTTCATTTTCTAAAGTGCCAGTAATAGAAAAATCGTGCAAAAAATTTCCGTAAATGAGCTCGTGGCTGTTTGTCTTTATCAGAACAATCTCTGCCCCATCGTCATACGACTGCCAGACGATAGCCGGCTATCCAGTGTTAGCCCAGGCGATCTCGACGCATTTTACCGTAGCCTTTTAGCTACAACGGATGTTTTTGTACTCGCATTGGCAAGCAGAAGATTCGTTAAAACCGTAGTTTGGTTTTAAACGTGAAATAGTGTCTATAAACTGAGTGTACCCCATGCAGTAACAACTATGTTGCAACCAGTGCTCACACATCATATGACGTGGGGAATACTGAGTAGCCGGCTGGAGTGGCCGAGCGGTTTTAGGCGCTACAGTCTGCAACCGCGCGACCGATTCGGTCGCAGGTTCGAATCCTGCCTCGGGCATGGATGTGTGTGATGTCCTTAGGTGAGTTAGGTTTAAGTAGTTCTAAGTTCTAGGGGACTGATGACCTAAGCAGGTAGTCCCATAGTACTCACAGCCAATACTGAGTATGTAATCTACAGTTTCTGGCAAAATTACCCCGAAACAACGTGGTTGGTGCATATATTCTTGGCAATTTTATTTGTTGTGTTGGTACGCAGGTTGCTCTAATTGTATTTACAATTGTCATTTGTTGTTTGAAGTTCCAGTTTTGTTCTGGTGACGACATCTTGAACGTTGCATATTTAAATGTTGTGGATAGTGTTTGTTATGGGTAAGGAAACGGAACTTTAAACGGAAAATAATTTAACAGTTGTGACATTTTGTTCCGTTTGCATTTAATGGAGGAGTGAAGGCTGTGGAGGAAGCTCAAACATTTGTGCCGTGTAAGAGATAAGTGCTATAGAAGGAGTCGCGCTAGGAAATTGTTTTCTCGCTTCATATAGGATCGTTTTGAGAAGATTATTTGTCCAACTCAGGAATTCCAATGGCTGTAGCTCTGTCCCGTAAGAGATGAAACGCTGGTCTCCCCTGACATTGAAACGTGGAACCAACACAGCCATAGCTTTACAGCGCAATGACGTCTCCACAGACCTAGTGAGCTATTCGCGGCGTTTAGTGCTCCCTCATTGTACTAGTGATGGCTAGGACAGATAATTCGTAAGGAAAAGTCAAAATTAGTTGTAGTGTCCACGTGGAATGACATTCCTGGACTAAAAGTACGCATTTGATAGTTACATGACACATCATAAGTGAAAACCGTTCAGAGCACCAAGAAAATATCAAGTGAATTTAGAGGGTTAAATCTGTGTCACTCTAGGAAGCAACTCCACTCTCACAGGATATTCTAAATTGTTTCCAGATCATAATCATCCTCTGTGCAGAAGGGATTCGTTTCTAGAGCCGATGTGTTTCTTGAGTGGGGTAGCAATCCTGGAGTAAAGCTAGAGCTTCAAAGATGCAGCGGAAACAGCCGCCATGTTATCAGATACCTGAAATGCGATACTTGTAAGCAAATGTGTATAAGACAACCGAAAGACCATACATTATGAGCAGGTGAAATTAACAGGACGGCCACCCGCGTCATAGCTGTCATAATTTTATTTTTGTTATCAGACTATTGATATGAGGAAAACGATGAGTAATTGTTAGAAAAGACTGCTACGCTAAAAGTAAATAAGAAAATAACTTAAAAATCTTTCTAATGCATGGCTCGATAACAGCAAGTCTTTAAATAAAAGGAAATTTAGGAAAGTAGCCCGTATTTGCATTTATACACAACGACTCACAGCAAAATTTGGGCTACGAATGCGACGGTACAGATGCATTGATAGTGCTGGAATGTGTGAAGACTATCCACGTGCTGGTGATTCGTCAAGTCAAACTACCAAGATTCTTTAACAGCGTTCGTTGTCAGCCTAATTATTACTGCTACATGCAAACAGAGTGTCAACGGCATCAATAATTTTCTATACCACACACAACCACAGCATAGTTCCATATCTTTGGTGTTATTATGTTCTTCAGTTCGAAGACTGGTTGGTGCAGCTCTACATGTTATCCTAACCTGTACATGGCTCATCACACCCGAATAACTACTTCAAACTACATCTTTTTGGACCTGCTTACTGGATTCATCTCCTGGTCTTCCTCTACAACTCTTACCCCCCTCCCCCACACACTTCCTTCCAATACAAAACTAATGATGCCTCGATGTTTCAAAATATGAACAGATCCCTTCTTTTAGTCACACATGGCAGTTCTGTGGGGGCTAGTCGGTAACTCCTTTCAAAGAAGAAAACTGTATTAGTAGCCAACATGGACAGCCAGGAGCTTACTATAGACACGTCTGCGAAAATCAGCACCTATGTATCTGGTCTCCTTCCATTAGAGCCCTTGTGACAGACCTCCTGTGGTCACGCCGGAATCGCTACGTAGCCACTCAGCCCACTCGCTTTTCAGCAAGGCAAACTGAAACCATCCTACATAGCTAGCCAGCCTTATGCTTTCCTCAATCATAATCAAAAACGAGTAAACAAAAATATAAACATCCCATAGTGACAGCGACTGCTACGACACACAAGTTCAAGTTTTGTTAAACGAGGACTGAAAAGAGGGCGAAATAACACAATTTCCTTACGACACACATGACTGCCTGCTGCCCCGCCAGCTGTTGCGTAGAAAGAAGAAGCTATATGTACAAGCCTCCAGTAAACTGTTAAAGTGTATAGCATGCATAACTCAGTGAATTCTCATCTCACGGAAGGATCGAATGAAACTATGGTAACATACAAAACAAACTTACACTATTTTCAATGCCTTGTTGTATTCTACCTGTAAGATTTTTTCAAATTTTTGGTAGGCTAAGCCTCTGAAGAGCTTCGCCACTGCTTTAAACATGATATCCCTTCGCTACCAACTAGAGATTAGGTTAAGCCCCGACAGAGGCGGAAATGGCGACTTGTACAAAGGCTGTCACCAGCAAGCTTTGTAACACACATTAACTTGATTCGAATTATGAATCAAACGCCATCTAAGGCCATAGAGCACTTATTTAAACTTTTATTTGAGCTTCATTTGTTGAATATATTGGTTCTGGACTGAGATTAGAACTCGGATCTTCCCATTCGCGGGATTTGATCCCTTCCTGACGATACAGTTCCATCAATTCGTTGTTTACTCAATATTTCAAACTCCTCAAGGCCTCCTTGTAAGGCGGCCGTCTGGGTTCGACTGCTGGTGCAACATAAAAGTTTTCATGTCTTTTCAAGCTGTAGCATGCGGAAACCTACACTGCAAATAAATGATTGTAATTTTTCAGAAAAAAACTGGATGAGAGAAAAAGGTTCACAAACTGAGAAAGTCAATAACGTGTTGGTCCACCTCTGGCCCTTATGCAAGCAGTTATTCGGCTTGGCATTGACTGATAGAGTTGTTGCATGTCCTCTTGATGGCCAGTGAAGACGTGCCTAGAGACACCACTGACAAGGTAAGATACCAGCCTGACTGCCACCCACCATACAGCCTGACAGCAGTGGGATGAACTTCGTTCTGGCACACTTTGTTAGTGCTGACTGCATACGTTCAAGGGCAGCCTTGAGTGATTTATGATCCCCTCCCCCACCCCTTAACCTAATTTTCTGCTAAGTGGTTTGTGACCCCTTGGGGTTGACTTATGAATCTCTGGGGATAATCAATCCTTCTGAGAAAGCCCCCCTCCTCCCTTTCCTCCTTCCCCACCCCTCTGTAAACCTCCAGCCCTCCCTCCTCCCCCTCTCTGATACACACACACACACACACACTTTTTATATCAAATTAACTGACCAATTAACTAAATCGAAAAATGAATTATTCCCTCCTTGGAAATCCTTACAGCACTCCCACTCCACACCCCACCTTGTTCCTTCCCCCATATGGAAATTGGCATGCAAAGAAGCCAGTCTGTGTTGGAGAGGAAGAATCTCACGGCAGGAAATTCAGTTACATAGCAAAGGAAATACTGAAAATTTATAAAATTCTCTTTTCAGGGGTCGAATCTTTTTATTTGGCGGGAAAAGCTCACCTACAGCAACCACATGTCCGAATTACATAACTACACTGCTGCAGATAGGAGATGTGCCTCGTTGGTAAATTTTCGAGTGTGTGCTCATCTTGACATGCAGGGATCGACTGAGATAACGCACAATGCCACCACCAGAGAACGTCTCAGCCCTCAATCCCTCCCAGAAAAAATTGTTGGGAAAAAGACTCACCCTGTGCTGGAGAGGAAGAATCCCACGACACGAAATTCAAATCAGTGTCAATAAAATATTGATGCACATTCTTTATTTAATCAGTTTGCGGGAGATAAAGCTCACTCGCTCGGGTAGGGCTCTCATCTGCATCCCACCCCCACATCCCATGACATGACAACTGTATGCGCCAAGGAATGGAATGAAGTGCGGTAAAGCAACCACTGTTTGGGGTCTCCCGCATGTGCGTCTATCGTCTGGACGCCTCCATGAAGATCGAAAACTGCCCGGTATCCTAATTACATGCCGCGCGGTATAGGTTCCACTCCTCCTTCGGGCATGGGTGTGTGTGTTCTCCTTAGCGTAAGTTAGTTTAAGTTAGAGTAAGTAGTGTGTAAACCTAGGGACGCATGACCTCAGCATTTTGGTCCCATAGAGCTTACCACAAATTTTAATTTTTTTCCCCTAAGTAAACATCATGATACTAAATACCAACAATCACAGACCAGATATCGATCTCTTCTGATCTTGCGGCTCCAAACCAAAGCATCAGCTGGCGGCATTCTGTTGATCGGGAAATTTCAGATTCACTGCCTGTCTCTATGTCGCTCAAGACCCTTCCTGTTTGTCTGTGTGAACCAACATCTCCAAATACGCAGACGAAGGTTTTCATCTCTCCTCGCAATAATGTGTTCCTATTGGCTAATGCAGGTGGCAAACGGAGAGCTAACGCAATTTCGATATCAAAATTAGTCCATTTACCCTACCCTATCAAATTAATTGTTTAACAATTTACAGGAGTCAAACAGTTGATCTAAAACACTCACTACCAACTTACGATGATGCTTCCTCACAGTAAAACATTTATTCAACATTTGACTATCAACACACAAACATAATGCAAATCAAGTAATGAAATTTCTGCCACAAATAGATAGTAGCTCAAAATATATCTGAGGTCTTGTATGCACTGACATTTGAGAACACAAGCACCCTCTCCAATGCAACGTTTCCAATGAATATATCAGGTGAAAAAAATCCAAGCGATCACATAAACTTGCGATTTCAAGCAGCGCGCCGTCCGGCGACTGCCAGAAGCCGCGGTCACGCCATCTGCCACTGGCAGGGACATTGTATCATCTCGTGAGTGTTGCTGAGGAGAGACCCGCGCACACGTCGGCTATGGTGGCAGCTGCACACCCATCCGCTAGCATCCACATGCCTGCCACACCGAATGCTCAGAGGTCGGAGGCAGACTGTCACTAAGCAGTCAACCGACCAAGTTACATGGCTGCAGTAATCATCTAACGCAAAAACCCATCATTTTGAACCTACTCACACAACACACACATCTGCTTCTGTTGCCGCTCGCGCAGAACACCAGTCACTTCTCTAGCCCCCGCTACTGCGGACAGGAGCAGACAGGTTGGCGCATTCTAACCGTCCATCACAGGCTGAGCTAATCCGTGACTTCGGTCGCCAACTCCTCGTGATCACTCCCGCCGCGGCACACTGTGGGTCAGACAGCTGAAGCTTGGATGTATACAGTAGTTCTAACCGATTCCACCCCAACATAGACCCCCTTTTTTTTAAAAAAAATCCATTTTATCCAATCCGAGACAGCGATGTTGCTTACCATACACCTCGAATTTCTCATGCTAAATGTAAGTTTCTCCCTTATACAGGGTGTTACAAAAAGGTACTGCCAAACTTTCAGGAAACATTCCTCACACACAAATAAAGAAAATATGTTATGTGGACATGTGTCCGGAAACGCTTAATTTCCATGTTAGAGCTAATTTTAGTTTCGTCAGTATGTACTGTACTTCCTCGATTCACCGCCAGTTGGCCCAATTGAAGGAAGGTAATGTTGACTTCGGTGCACTTGTGCAATCACGTCATCAACACAGATTTTCTGTGAACGTTTGGGCAGGCATTGTTGGTGATGTCTTGATTGGGCCCCATGTTCTTCCACCTACGCTCAATGGAGCACGTTATCATGATTTCATACGGGATACTTTGCCTGTGCTGCTAGAACATGTGCCTTTACAAGTACGACACAACATGTGGTTCATGCACGATGGAGCTCCTTCTCATTTCAGTCGAAGTGTTCGTACGCTTCTCAACAACAGATTCGGTGACCGGTGGATTGGTAGAAGCGGACCAATTCCATGGCCTCCACGCTCTCCTGACCTCAACCCTCTTAACTTTCATTTATGGGGACATTTGAAAGCTCTTGTCTACGCAACCTCGGTACCAAATGTAGAGACTCTTCGTGCTCGTATTGTGGACGGTTGTGATAAAATCCTTGGCTCTGAGCACTGTGGGACTTAACATCTATGGTCATCAGTCCCCTAGAACTTAGAACTACTTAAACCTAACTAACCTAAGGACATCACGCAACACCCAGTCATCACGAGGCAGAGAAAATCCCTGACCCCGCCGGGAATCGAACCCGGGAACCCGGGCGCGGGAAGCGAGAACGCTACCGCACGACCACGAGCTGCGGACGGACGGATGTGATACAATACGCCATTCTCCAGGGCTGCATCAGCGCATCAGGGATTCCATGCGACGGAGGGTGGATGCATGTATCCTCGCTAACGGAGGACATTTTGAACATTTCCTGTAACAAAGTGTTTGAAGTCACGCTGGTACGTTCTGTTGCTGTGTGTTCCCATTCCATGATTAATGTGATTTGAAGAGAAGTAATAAAATGAGCTCTAACATGGAAAGTAAGCGTTTCCGGACACATGTCCACATAACATATTTTCTTTCTTTGTGTGTGAGGAATGTTTCCTGAAAGTTTGGCCGTACCTTTTTGTAACACCCTGTATACAAGTTATTTTCGAAGACAGGAAAAATCCCGGGTAACCTGCGCTTTCACATCGCTGAAGTATCGTTACTTGTTCTGAAAATCATGTAACAGTATGGAATAAATTATATTTCCTCTACGTATTCTCTCATCAGGTAAAAAAATCTTTAAAAATTTTTGGAAGGTGACTATCAACAGGCTTCAAGTAATGTATAAAATGCATGTTTGTCTTTCAGCTGCTTTTATTTTAAACCCAAGTATCAACTGGTTGCTGGGTTAAAGGAAGAGCTGACGCAGTTTCGATATCCCCTATCAAATTAATTGTTTAACAGATTACAGGAGTCAAATAGATCGATTAAAACACTCACCAACATCACACAATTATCCTTCATTGTATTAAAACATTTTTTCAACGTTTGTGTATCAAACACAAACAGTATGGAAAACAAGTAACGAAATTTCTGCCACAAATACATAGTAGCACGAAATATATCTGAGGTGTTGTGTGCACCAACATTTGAGAACACAAGTTCCCTCCTCCACTGTAACATATCCACTAAATATATCAGGAGAAAGAAATCCAGCCGATCACATAAACTCGCGGTGACGAGTCTGCCGACTGCTAGGAGTGACGGACACACTACCCCCCCCCCCCCCCTCCGGCAGGGACATCGCAACATCTTGCGAGCGCCAATGAGGAGAGATCCGCACATGTATCAGCTATGCCGGCAGCCGCACGCTCATCCCCTGGTATCCATATGCCCGCAGTACGCAAAGCTCAGGGGTCGGCGAGAGACTGTCACCAAGCAGTCAACCGATCAGCAGCAGCAACAGTAAGTAAAAATCCAATTAAGAAGTCGACGTTTCCATCCAGCATAAGAAAATAACATTAGCAGGAATACACGCACTAGCAAGTGGACTTGCGTGGATGGATTCCTTCAAAACATTCCAACAAAGAAAACTGAAATCATAAATACATTACAAACGACAGGAAGCTTTATCTGTGCAGAAGAAATCGAGGGAGGACACGTTTACCAGAGACATTGAATTGGAAATCTGTCTGAGAGAAACGTAAAATATCTCTGCCTTTCTTTTACTGTTGATAATAAGCTAAACAGCAAAGTGAGTGGCATAAAGAAACCTCGCTGATAAAATGTCTCCATCCTACAGTTCCAAATTATTGGGCAGAGGACCCATGTGGATGAAATGAGAGAAGACGCCAGTGCTTGTATCTGCTAGAAATTCTTTTTAGCAACTGTGTGAACTCATAATGTACAGGTACACTGGCCGCTTCTGATTTAACTGCTTTTATTTTACAACCAGTTTATGTATTTCGGACCATCTTGAGATAAAAAAACACCAGAAGTGTAGAATCCGTGTCAAAAGCTCCTTAATCTTCCATCTGAACAAAAACCTCACACCAGATACCTTTAATGGACCACATGAAGTTCTCATAGACATGCCAAAGAAGCAGGTACACTGAAGTTTATGTAGAATCTCGGATTCCTCTGGCGTCAGTGCTTTATCTGACAGTATTATTAAATTCGTAATCAGAAAATAAATATTTATTTTAGACATACCAAAACAGAGATCGGATGCAAGGCAGTATTTTGAAAGAACAGAGACACAAAGGAAAATAGTGTTACGCAGCTTCTTTTGGCGGCGCAGCTACGCTGGTGAGGGAACATGTGATCTCCACAATAGCTCGAAAGAATGCTACAAAGATTGCTATAATGATGAGGACCAAACTAATGAAGTCTTTAAACACGAAAAGGAAAGAATGTTCTATCACGCTCAAAAGTATCCGAGCGACTAAAATTACATTCCTCCTGATTTGCATACAGCCCACATAACGTAAGTTCCTTGCAAGTTTTCTAATCACCAATCGGTACAATCGTTTGACTATACAAAACCACTAGAGTTGCGGAATAATGGCCTTTATCTGATGTAACAGTGAAATTGAATTTTTTCTGGATGTCTTACTTTACAGCGATGCAACAACTGATCTGTTGGATACCGAAGGGTGTTTAGGAAAGTCAAACAGTTAGACACCTCCATATTCTGCAGACAAGTCTGCCCAGGTCCTAACCTTATGGAACGAACAAGGTGGAGAGTGGTAGCTCACCAGTCTGTGAGCAAATTGTCCACTGCAACCAATGTTACCAACCAAATACAGCATTTACAAGTAAACTGCGTCATGCTTTATGAATGAAATGCTAATATCTGGATATATTAGTGAGTGAATGATGTGGCTTAGGACTCTTTTGCTAGTTGACTGGCTAATAGAATAACTCAATTACTCTTCAGAAACTTTTACACAAAACTAACAGTGACCATTTTTATTTCAGGTTTTGAGAATCGGCGCAATCGGATAACACTAGCGGAATTGTTTTTTGCAATTCAGCTGCTAATTCTGAGGTAAGTAATTCATTACTTTTGTGTTTAGAACCCATTTATGTTGCAAATCTTATTTGTAGATTATTAAACTGTACCAATGAAAAGTGCAAACACCGTGCATTAATTCAGGAGATAAGTGGAAAATTATAGCAGCCATTGTACTAGGCAGCAGAGTACAATTTGTGTGGCACTTTACATAGTGCACTGTCTCATGAAGTTCTTCATGTTGTACTGTGATCAGGCACATCCAAATTTCAGTTCAATCTACTAAACTCCGTTGATGACATGTGCTTTTTAGCACTTCTTTCAGTGCCACGTAACATTTAGAAGCAAGCATTGATTCCAGTTACTAATCATATGCTTTACTCTAAACCTATAAAACCTCATTCTCCCACAGATATGTGTTTTCATACAAACCAGTAAAATCTCAATATATCATAAGTGAGATTAGAAATCCTCTCATTCGCATGCAACAAATTATTGCTGTGCATTTATCACTTCTATGGTAGGTTTTTCTCAAGCCAAGCTTTAGGTGCTCTTATTAAGCTATAAACCTTCAACAAAATACGAACTAATTTCAGTTTAGGGAAAAAAATTGAAATGGGGCTTCAGGTGGGGAGGTACCCCAAACATTAAATACATGGGACACTGCGATTATTGTGAGCAAAGAGTACAGACTGCACACAGATTAATGTGAAATTCTGGTGGTGTTTGGACCAAGTGCAATGTCACGTCCAGTCGTAGTGAAACGGTGCCAACAATTTTACGAAGGCCGCACAGACGAGGAAGATGCTGATCGGATTGTGTTGATCTTACAACATACGATTTCCATCTTTTGGCAAGCTGAAAGAACATCTGAGGGAAAGAGTTTTTCCAACGATGAGGATGCCGGCCGAAGTGGCCGAGCGGTTCTAGGCGCTACAGTCTGGAACCGCGCGACCGCTACGGCCGCAGGTTCGAATTCTGCCTCGGGCATGGATGTGTGTGATCTCCTTAGGTTCATTAGGTTTAAGTAGTTCTAGGTTCTAGGGGACTGATGACCTGAGCACTTAAGTCCCATAGTGCTCAGAGCCATTTGAACCATTATTGAACGATGAGGATGTTTGCACAGCAGTTCTGAAATAGTTCCGTCAACAAGGAGCGGAGTACTATCGTCGAGGAATTGAAGGATTGATAGAACGTTCCGACCGTCGTATACAAATACTTGGTGACTATGCTGAAATATAGTGTCATTTATTTGTGTCAATTTGAAGGGTAGTGTAAAATCCAATAAAAGTTTCTTGGCCTTTCATAATAACCATTTGGAGTCTCCACATACAAATAAAAACATCAATATAACTTCTTTGCGTGTTAAAATAAAGGCATGAGAATCTGCAATAGCTTGATGATCTCATTTCACAAATATGTACATTTAACAATCTCTCTCTGAGAACTACAGACAATTGATATGATTTAAGTTTCAGATTTAATACTTTAAAATACAAAGCTACCGACTGGAAATTACCAACACAGGTCGTATAAGTAACCATTTAGTCTGCTACATTTGTGAAAGAGGCCCCATATTCGTAAATGTAGTATTATGGTGGACACGGGGACAGCAGCAGGATAATATTGAGGCAAAACATTAATAATGTTACATTGAACCATTGACACTGAGGGAGCAGGAAGAGGAGAGCCATTTAAATTTAATGTAACGTAGTACAACGTAAGAATAAAAAGAAAAACGGCTTCCTCCCGTCAGTTGTTTCGACTGGAAGATTATAACAATCATAGTATATCTAATACTAAAATATGGGCATATACATGCGCATTCACAGAAAAAAACTAATATGTCATAAGCTAATTATACGTTAAATGGAACAAATACAACGTATAGCTATATTCTAATAAATAGATGTAAATGTAAAATCAATCGGTAAGTTGGTTTTTATGAACCCCTTCGCTTGTGAGTTGGTGCCAGTACCAGCTGAACCGTCTGCGACCTCTCCTGTCGTATAGCGATGTGCAAGGTGCTCCTTCCACGCTAGATTCTCCTTGCCGCGGCGTGTTTCCCTCTTTGCTCTCATTATGAAAACTTTACAATGAAAGAAAAGGATGCGTGCATGGTAGTAGGATGGCTTTGCCAGTACGAGTGCAGTCTTTGTTGTTGCCTGATTTCCGACGATATCATGCAATGTTGCCAGATTTCTACCTCCACTTGTATGTCGCCATAGGCCAATCATCTGCTGTGTAAAATGGTGGGAAATTCAAAAAATGTCAGGAAATTCAAATTAGCCCTATTGTAGTAAGTGTAAAACAGCGGGAAATTAAAAGTTCAAAGTGGCAGATCCAGCTAAATTGTCCTAAGTATAAAATCCAAAGTGACAGTAATAGGCTGTTTGTGCTATTTGATTTTCCCCAGTGCTATGATGTCACAATCCAAGATGGTGGACCAGGGCATATGGGTGTAGTCTTCCTGATTGCAAATCATAGAAGCTATGTGTAGAATCTAAGATGGGGTATGGGTGCAGCCTGCATGGTTGTCAGATTTCATGTGTTCTAAGTTTAAAATTCTGTTCTAAGTACTAAATGTGGGAGATTAAAAAATGAACTCGCCGTAAGTTTGAAACTGTGAAGCCCACTGACACAGCTAGGGAGTTTAAACAATTTACGCCACGTGAGTCACACTGTCGTTAAAACGCTGTGTTGTTTAAACAACTACTGTTGTGTGTAGTTGGGTGGGATAGAAATATCTGCGTCTTTATTTAAACATTTGTTGCATCGGGAGGGCGTCTTTCATGCCACCTGCCATCATCCTCACAATACTGTAGATGCCTCTGTCGCCCTTGTGTAGCCATAGACCGATGGACATTGAGTCTCAAGTTTAGAAGCAAAGAGCCTACTCATCCTAAGTTAAGAATTGTGGAAAATTCTATATCCAATATGGTAGTTCTAATTGCCACCACTAGTACTTTGTTTATGATAACACTGCAAGCACCGACCCCTCTCCCACAACCCCTCTGACATAACTGCCCATATGACTAAGTTAAAATGGTGGGCAATTTTGAATATTCAAGAAGCACTCTTATGTTTTAGTTCACATTTAAAACGTCGGAAAAGTAAAAGCTGTCACAGATTAAAATGATCTCAGTTGTGCAATGCCGCACACGTAAGCCCTGCAACACAGTTTTATTTCGCGTGTGCTGGAAGGAAATTCAGAAATAAGAGACACACATTTGTTCTCTGGTACATGGACATGTGTACTGGCTCAGGAACCGAAAGGTTCACGTTCTACGCTTTTAAAATTCACAGCCAAGAAATTATTGTGTTGGAGGGATGGTGTCTATTAAGCAGACCGCTTTTGTCAATAGGCAGCTCACAATTCCGTCAAAAAAATATGTGAAGTTATATGCACTAGGCATGCATCCACCACATTTGAGAGTTAAACAAGTGATAAGAGGAATCACGATCGTCAAAAACGTTGAAAATACAGGTTACGGAAAAAGAATTATATGGTACTACAGTAGTGGTTCCGCCTAGTTGTGTACGTCATTTCGAAGTAAAAAAACAGTCAGCTCTACTAGGCAGAGGAGTCGGCACCATCTGGTGGCGGCTGAGTGGCGGGTAAGAGGCACGCTGATCCAGTGACGGTGAACGCTCTGCGAGCAGAGGATTGGTGCAGCAGCGGTGAGCAAATTGTCGCCAATTCTCATCAGTTAAGGAAGACATAAGAGTAAATTTTTTTGGGAGGATCCAGGGAATGGGTTGCGATTGCAGATAATTGATGGTACAGTACATCCATTCTGTCCGTTCGGTAGCATTGCAGGAGATATGCAGTTAGTTAACTGTCAAATATAGATACTGGACGTTTCTGCAGGATTTCTAAATAATTTCTGACGAACACTGGCGCAAGATCACTACATATTGTTTCTAACAATCTACATGTGGACAGTAAATCAAACGACATTCATCATTCCTGTAAGCTGAAACCGATCTACTTTTTGGGCTGGAATAGCATTTTAAGGGATTCTTACCCGATTCCTCGCATAAACTGGAATGAACGAGTTGATCATCGGATGTGTCTAATGGATTTCTAAAGAACTTCTGACGAATGCACGTGTGGATCCTTTGGCAAGTGTGCTTGTGCAGGAAGTCTTTTGTGTCTAAGGCTGCGGACGGTCATGGTAGCGAGTATCGGGAGATAAGTGATGAAATTGCCGTGTACGTGGACTTCGCAAGTCTACTAGGTTGTGGGTCATTGAAACATGTTCGAGTGGTCGAACGTAGAGTCATTCGAGCTAGTGGTGACTGCAAGGTCAGAACACCATAGCGACCAGTGATGAGTGTTGTCGAAAGACAAAGTCCCTCTTCCTTCTGGAGAAAACGGTTGACGGAGCCTTCATTTGTCTTTGGAAGTACATGGCCACTCGTTAGCAGTTAACTGTTGTCATATATTACCAACATAAATGTGAGAACGGTTGTCATACGTGTCAGTAGAATGGAATCAAACGCGTATAAACCTTACATAAGGCGGAAAAAGACATATGGTGTCGTCATGAAACACCCAAATGCTTTTGTCGTTTTGTGTGCAGCATGTGGATTGAGTTTCAGGCATTCTACAACCAGCGTATTTGGAACATTTTAAGTCTTTAGTCGAAGAATATTTAACTAATAGATCACAATGCCTTGTACTGGAATGGAAATGCCAAACAGCCCACTATATATAAACGATTTAACAGATAGCGTCAGCAACTCTATACGACTGGTGATGTTGCTGTTGTGCAGAGCAAAGTATCATTGTTGAACGATTGTAAGAAACGCGGAAAACTGAGGTCAAAATTTCCTCTGATTGTAATGAAATATGCCAATTTTAAATGTATGGCATTAGTTATAACGTACAGGAAGAACCTGGTAGTATCTAATTACAAGATTAGCAGTGAACATCGTACAGATATTTAGGAGCAATACTATTGAACAGAACAACCAACTAAAATCAGTATTAAGGAAGGCAAGTACATGTGTTATGGGAAAATTCAATGCATCTGTAAACGAAAAAGCATACAAGATGCTAACGACATCTGTTGGGGAGTATTGATTCAGTTCTCAAGCAACTGGGAAGGTGAGTGGGCGTGTTCTGCAAAAATCAAATGTATCCATAAAGAAATAGCACACAAGGCGCTATTACCAACAATTCTAAAGTATTTTCCAAGTGTCTAGGGCCCTTATTAAGAATGCTTGATAACAGGCATTGAATTCAGACACCCACTAGTAGGATTTTAGCTGATTGATAGAGCCCCCATACGAATGTGCAACAGAAATGTTCGGAAAATTTAATGGCGTTTCCTGGTAGAATGATGTAGTTCTCGTGAAATCGTATTTTGTGAAGGAGTATGGACGTCAGAATGGAGTAAAGACGTTACCCATAGGACTGTGCGTACCACTAGCAGACGTGATGAAAGCGAGGTCACTGGGAAGGGTAGGCATATACAGACAGCGGCGTTTGTGGTCCAAATTTGCGGAATGCTGCAGATTTTGTGGTAACAGCGTGAACAAGAACAGAACGATGATTCATCCTGATTTTTAGTAATAACTGTGAAGCAAGTATTGAATCAAATGATCCCACTGGCTGTAAAATATTTTTTAGTAGAAGTCACAACCGGTTTGGGACCAACTGAAGGCGGATCTTCAGCTGGTACATTACTTTTAACAAGTCATATCGGAAAGATAATTGAGTTAGAGCCACTACTCACCATTCACATCAGATTTTAAACAAATAGCATGCTAAAAGCGGTACTCCATAGTTAAAATGAAAGGGATAGCAGAACAATGTCACGAGCAGGAAGGTGGTTGAGTGCCAGCAGGCGAGGCAGTAGAGACCCACTTCTTTGTCAGGGAAAGCAAGTGAATGGTTCAAATGGCTCTGAGCACTATGGGACTTAACTTCTGAGGTCATCAGTCCCCTAGAACTTAGAACTACTTAAACCTAACTAACCTAAGGACATCACACACATCCATGCCCGAGGCTGGATTCGAACCTGCGACCGTAGTGGTCGTGCGGTTCCAGACTGTAGCGCCTAGAACCGCTCGGCCGAAAACAACTGAGATGGGTCTATTATTCATTAGTGATATGAAGGCTGCCGCTAATTTGAGAAATTGGGCAGATGAAACTTATCTATTTATGGCGAGATTATGTATAGCGAGTGACACAAAGACGTACATTATGTATCATGAGACACTGAGTTAAGTGCAAACATTTAATTAACTGGCTAAGGCACATGCCCAGGGCTGTCGTAAACAAAACCGTGTGTGGCTTCTTAGGGAGAAACTCAGTAGTCTGCAACAGAAAAATGATGAATCGGCGGAGTCCTCCTCGGACAGGATTAGGTAGATCAATGCACAAACTTATGAACTAATGCAGAATACAGAGACTGACAGAATCATCCAGCGTGAGGCGAAGAAGGCTTTAGATGTATGTGGGAGAGGTATTGCTGTTAACATGTCAAGAAGAGTCAGGGTGGAGAACCGAAATGATTTGTGCGCTTTATTAGGATCACCATATGCAACTTGAAGACAGAGTGACTGTAGTGTTTTCTCCTCCAAGGTAAAGTGTTATAGGTGTGGGCAAATGGGTCACATCTGAAAGCAGGTCCACCAGCTAGAATGTTATGAGTGCGGAGAGATGCGACGTAAGGCGCGCGATTACCAGAGTAAAAAACGGGATGAATAACATCCAAGTAAATATTCCTTAAAATGGGAATGGGGATGCCTGATCCATTGGATGGCATTTCCAGTAGAACAGAATACTGTATAAATGTATGTGGAGACGGAATGCTGCTTGCTGGCACAGTAAACGGTATGCAACATAAAATTTTGGTGGATGCAAGTACTCATGTTTGGTCTTCAGTCTCGAGCTTGTGGGCAGAAAGAGGATGAGGTCTCCTCAATATAGTTTACAAAGTGTAGGGGACAATGATGTGACGTCATTGTGAACAATCCTGTTCAGTTTTAGAGTTGGAACTAAGGATTTTTAGTAGCATATGGAAGTGGTGCCACATGTTGGTGAGGGGTACCATACGATTCTAGGACTGGACTTTTTGATAAACATTACACAAATATTGACCTTTCACAGCACACTATGGACATATTTTCTTCTTCGCGGGGGGGGGGGGGGGGGGGCAACTACAAGTGTTACAATGTCGCAAGCTTCAGCAATCATGAAGGGGTTAGCAAATAAACCGCAACCACATTCACTAAAGATCGGTTCACATAATACCATACTGCGAGGCACAGGTAAGCCGGTCTGGTTATGGATTAGAGTACATACGGACTTACAGAAGGAAGTATTGTGTGTTGTTGAGCCATTGGAACATAATGGGGAACTGGAGAAGTCACACAGCTTTATACACAGAAGTGTAGTATGCATCAGTGAAATGGATGGAGATTTTATGGTCCTGGTTATTCTTGTGGCATGGATGAAGTGAGTCTCCCAATTGGTTTACTGACTGCTAATTTTAATGTCGTAGAGGAGGATGATTCAGATAGGTGAAGCGATGATCTTTTGCCGTAAGCAAACCATTGATGTCACTGTGTAACTTCAGAAAATAAAGCACTTTCAAGCCCAATTAATGTAAGCCTTGTTATGCCTGTTTACAGATTTATTTCATCCAAATGGCCAAATTCCTGTAACGTTACTCATACACAGGGTACAAATGGGGAGCAACAGTGGTTCTGCAGAGCTTATTCTGGTCAGAAAATTAATGATGTCAGTACTTTTTGTGGTCAGTGTTCCAGGAAGTGCTTCGATTTCAGCACCCTTTTGTGTCATTATTCAGGGAACTGGCGATGTAAACACATTCCAGTGTCGCAGTTTCTGGTGCCGAGGCAATAGCACTTGTTATATTCAGGGTCACTGTCCCTCTACCCTCGTTTTGGCCTCGTTTTGTTATAAGAAATTATTTTTACTATTATCCTAACTACTTGAGTACCATCATTTGTTGTCGTGAGAGTACCATGCAGTGAAGTTTAAAAAAAATGACTGTAAATATTACGGGGTAAGACACTTGGGCACTATAAATTAACAATATCATAGTTTTTCTCAAAAATGACGGTAAATATTAATATAAGGTACTTTGACAGCACAGTGTATGTGTATAAATTTACGACCTCATGTAAATTATGTAAATATTTTAGTCTGCTACGTGAACTGTGTGTGTGTGTGTGTGTGTGTGTGTGTGTGTCGGAGAGAGAGAGAGAGAGAGAGAGAGAGAGAGAGAGAGAGAGAGAGAGAGATTAAATTCTAGCCAATATTACCTTGACTACTGACTGCACTCAAGTTTCATATCTTAGTTAACATCAATTACAAGCAAAGTATTGAGCTACTGACGTCGCCCTCACGTCATACCAGCAACGCACACATATTGTACTGACATCATTATGGCATTGTACTAATGTCACCCATACCTTGCACGTACTTTTCACAACACTTTATGTAGATGTGTATATGCCTGATGTGAAATGTGTCCATTCGTGCAGAAAAAGATGTATGCAATGCAGATGTAACTGCGCATTGTAAATGAGTAGCTGTCTGGGGCTAAGTATGGGTCTTCCCCCACCATTCTTGAGCAAGGGCCAATTACAGTGCAGCCTGTGCTCAAAAGTATCCAAACGATGTCAGTTATTTACCATTCATGCCCTGTTGCTTTCGGCCAGTAGCCACAGGACCTCACTACTCTCATGCAGTTTGCTCTTCATTGTAGGTCTGTGGTGTGTAGTAACAGAATCAAGGGGAGCGTATTTGTTATAACAAATTAATTTTCTATTATTATTCTAATTACGTAAGTGTGTGTGTGTTGTCCTTAGCGTAAGTTAGTTTAAGTAGTGTGTAAGCCTAGGGACCGATGACCTCAGCAGTTTGGTCCCATAGGAACTTACCACTAACTAATGGATGAATACCTTCAAGTTCTTAATTAACACAATTAGCAGCAAAGTATTGGTCATTTTCTGTAATTTTCTGTAATTGTAGCAAATTGTTAACGTAAGTATCCACACTAAGAATGAATCTGAAACCACTGCTACGAAGAAACACGTCTTGATTTACGTTTAGTGCCTATTTACACGAAATTTTCAACTAAACTCGCACTTTAGCAAGCCTCAGCTGGTATTGAGAAAGCACACATGAAAATCTACCAAGTTGGTGATTGCTGAGGATCCACTGGCTAAGCCCAACTTGTTAGGACTTGCTGATATAAAACTGCAGAGAGACATTCTGTCTACAAGTATGTAATCCAGTAAATACTCAGTATTCCAATGCCATTGCGTAAGTGTTATATTAAAGAAGCAGAAGAAAAATATTTTTGACCACAATTCCGTCAAATAAAGATATTATCTAATTATGACTGAGTCAAATGGTTCAAATTGCTCTGAGCACTATGGGACTTAACATCTGAGGTCATCAGTCCCCTAAAACTTAGAATTACTTAAACCTAACTAACCTAAGGACATCACACACATCCATGCCCGGGACAGGCTTCGAACCTGCGACCGTAGTAGTCGCGCGGTCCCAGACTGAAGCGCCTAGAACCGCTCGGCCACACCAGCCGGCTTGACTGAGTCAGGCAATGTTATTTCTTAAGAAAAAGAGATAGTGTATCTAATGCAATCTATTATCATTTTCTCTATAGTCCTAATTATTTAACGAAGGAATCGAGACACCGTTGTATGTTTTGCGTTACAAGTGTAGTCGCCTCCGGATGCTATAATATTCACTGTACAACACTATATCATGGACTGAAGATGTCACCAGATGCGTGGTTGACAAGGAACCACCCTCAGCATGATATCTTCTGACCTGGCGTTCCGTTACGGAGTACTCTTCAAGACCTCACATCAGTCATACCGGCGCAGTTAAGAGAACTGGTTAAATGTATCGAAAGAGTGCTATCGGTAAGAAATCTCTTGCCAACGTTTGACATTCTCAATGTATATCTTTCTCCCACTGTAGGTGGGCGCCAACGAGATATTTTCACACGTCGAGGAAACAACAGGTGATTGAAATTTCTTGTAAAGATCCTGCTGCAACAAAAACGCATTTTTTTTAATGATTGCCGCTCCAATTCATGTATCATACCCGTGACACTCTTTCCCCTATTTCGCAATACCACAGAACGAGCTAATCTCCTTGTAACTTTTTCGAAATCCTCTGTAAATCCTGTCTGATGCGGATTCCACAAAGCACATCAGCACTCCAGAGAACGGCGGACATCTCTAGTCGACGCGCGGTGTGGCCACGCGGTTTGAGGCGCCATGTTACCGATTTGAGGCCCCTCCCACCGGAGGTTCGAGTCCTCTCTTGGGCATGGATGTGCGTGTTGTTCTTCGCGTAAGTTAGTTTAAGTAGTGTGTAAGGCTAGGGACTGATGACCTCATCAGTTTGGTCCCTTAGGAATTCACACGCATTGAACATTTTTTTAAGTGTAGTGTAAGCAGTCTATTTACCAAACCTATTGCATTTTTTAAGCGTTCTGCCAATAAATCGCAGTACCTGGTTTGCTTTCCCCACAAAATTATCCGTCTGATCGTTCCACCTTAAGTTATTCGTAATCGTATCCCTAGATAACTGTAATCCTTAAATATTATGATCGAATTCCCACATACCTGATACAGACGTCCAACCATCTCTTCATCAACGTCAGCTGGTCTTCAACAATTTACTGTAGACCTTCTCCATCGACTTCTCCTGCTGTACATTTTCCCTTGTACATTATCATATTTTGAGCTGCAACTGTGGATCTACTTGGAACATGATGGTGTAACTAAAATTCATCAATAAGTAGCCTGCAGGTATGGATTCATAATATTACTTACTGTTGTAAGGAAATGGATGTTGCGTGATGTAAACTTCTTGCATCACGTTGTGACTGTTAATACAATGTTTGACCATTTAATAAACCAGTAGTGGAGCTGGCCTTCAGAAACCTGTTACCAGTCTTACCAGTAAACAAGAAGTTTCAGGTCATTAACGCTAAAAATGTAAACACAATATGGATGTGCTATACTTAGGAAACTGAGGGCTGAAAAGTGTTTCTAAGTACACACTTTTTCGAAATGGGTGAGGAGGAATTATTATTCTTGAATAATGGGTATGTGGCACTGTTTTATAGTGAAACAGTAAATGGTATAAACACCACAGGTTTTATTAGTTATGTTTTGACTGTCATGTAAGAATGTGAAATATATACGTATTAACTGTAAACTTTTTCTTTCCCTGTTTTATTTTACCCACATTCCCTCCATTTCGCGTAATAAGCTTACTAATACCATCATTGTCACGTGAACTGACATATTGGAATCTTACATCTTTAGGGTATTTATATAAGAAATTTTGAAGGTGTCATTAATGGCGACTGTGTCTATGTATATGCAGTAAGTGCATTTACTACAATACAATGTACTACCATGTGAACAGGCACACTTGTTAGACATGTCGATGTTAATGTCAACTGAGAATCTTATACTGTCTTTATAACTAATTTGTGGTGTGAATGTCATTGCGATTTCAGGATAGTTGTTTGCAAGGATAGTGTAAGAGGAGCTTAATATGTTGTTAACATCCAACTTGATTCTGCAGATCACAGAAGCACTGTCGCTGAATAGACAATACCGTGTAACTACGACAGACAATTATACCCAGGGGATTATCAAGAGTAATAAATGAGGTACTGTTTGACGAATGCTAGACATTTGTTTGCAACAGCATGATACGTTAACACATGCAACAGTCATATCATCATATTTCGTGAAACAGGAGTTGTTGTATTGTCTTAAATTCTTCCCTTAGTTTTTATTGAACTGCAAAGTGGAGTCTTAATTAGGTGATTATAAAACACAGCGGAATGAAATAATATCGCCACACTTAACAAGGACGACATGTGGACATCTTAACGTAATTCTTGCCCTACCCGCATTGCAATAGTACAATATCAGAAAAAGCCACTGGGATTAACATCACGCAGTTAATATTTTCTTCATATGTGTAGAGCAAACACTGCAGTTACAAATTGAAGCTTAACACACAAAATAGTGTAATAAGATCAGCCGTGTACTGCAAGACGTTACAGCACCTCTTATAAAACAATGTCTCGATTTCGTTGTTAAATAATTAAAACTATACAAAGACTGGTAAGTTTTCAGTAGGTACGCTGGTTGTTTCCGTTAAGAGCTGCGATATGACATTGCTTCTAGGACTCAATCATATTTCGGTAATATCCTTATTTGACGAAATTGTGATGAAAAATATGTGTCTCCTGCTGCTGCTTTGATATCACTTATGCAGTGGCATTAGCATACACGGCATTTACTGGTTTACACGCAGCACTAGACGAAATATCTGTCTGCAGTTTCATGTTGGCTAAACCTAACACGTAGGGGCTCTCAAAAAGTACTTCGCCAGTGAGTCAGTACTTCAGCAATCACTGACTCAGTAGAAATTCATGTGTGCTTTCTCAAGACAGGTTGAGGCTTGCAAAAATGCGAGTTTAGTTGAAAGTTTAATGTAAATGTGCACAAAAGATAGTTCAAGACATGTTTCTTCCTAGCAGTGGATTCAGCCTTATTCTTAGAGTGGATACTTGCGTTAAAAATCAGCTGCAAGTATAGAAAATTGCAGAAAATGGCCAATACTTTTCTGCTAATTTTGTTAATTAAGAACTTGATGGTACCCGTCAATTATGGTGATACTGGCTAGCATTTTTAGTTGAGATAGCACCCTGTCAGAGACACACACACAATTCGCCTAGAGGGCTAACATTTTTGGAGAATTTACCATGACATCATACTCTGTTATGTCAAAGTATCATATTTTAATATTTACCATCATTTTGCAGAATATGCTATGACATCTCCAATTTATACTGTCAATATACTGTTAAAGTGTCTTAGCTTGTAGGATTTGCTGCTAATGGTCGTCTCATTAGAGAGAATGATGAAACTTACATAAATTGAATAATAATAGAAAATTAGTTTGTTATAACATATACTCTCACCCTGATTCTGTTACTACACACCACAGACCTACAATGAAGAGCAAACTGCATGGGAGTAGTGAGGTCCTGTGGCTGTTGGCCGAGAGTAGCAGCACATGGCTGATAAATAATTCACATCGTACAGATACTTTGGAGCACAGGCTATGTACAATTGGTGCAATGTCAGTACAACATCATAATGATGCTGATACAACGTGCATGAGCCATTGGTACAATGTGTGTGTGACGTCAATAGCCTAACACTCTGTATCTAATTGTGTTAATTAAGATACAAAATGTAAAGGCAGTCGTTATATAGTACTAATGGAGAGAATTCTTAGGCGTGATTGCTCTCAGGCACATACACACATACACTACACCTAGAGGACTGACATTTATGCATAACTTATAATGGCAGCATTAATTTATAGATGCACAGTCTGATAACAAAGTGTATTTTGTTAAAATATACCGCCATTTTCCATAATATACCATGCTCTCATGATTTATAATGTCAATGTATCTTCCATTAATATTTACTGCCATTTTGTAGAATATGCTAGGACCTCTTTAATTTATACTGTGAAAGTGTCTTGCTCGCAATATTTGCAGTCATTTTTTTAACCCCGCTGCTAATGGTCTTCTCACTACAGCGAATAACGAAACTTTTGTAACTGGGATAATAATAAAAAATTAATTTGTTAGAACAAGTATCCACACCCTCATCCTCCCACTACAGAGCATAGATCTACAATGGAGTTCAATGAAACTGCAGTAAAGCTGCAGGCATTTGCCTGGGAGTATGATGACATTGACGTTTCGCAACTGGCTGAGAGGAAAACTGGTGGGTGAGGGGAGGGGATGTGACCTTGACTATAACAAGCACAGTTGCCTCAGCACCAGATCACTGGAATGTGCTGACTTTGCTAGTTCCTGGTTCGCTGACACCAAAAGGGCTGACAGCAGCGATTTTCGGACCAAAGCAGACCCTGTACAGTTACTAACAATACTCTGGTAACTCATTTACCTACAAAGACTTTTTAGTTTGTTATGTTTTGGAAAGGTTTTTTGTAGATATAAATGCAAGTAATCCAGATTAAACTTTTTCCATTGGATTTGTAAATCTGTAGTGAGTTTTTGGGCAGTCGAATAATATGATGAGAGCCAAGACTGAATGCTATCTTTCACTTCACGGTGTCTAAACCTAATGTTCCTTTTTGTGCTGACGTAAACACACTAGGTGGCTTTGCACGCTACTCATCACCTCAAATATCGAGAGCAGCAGTGTCAAGAGGGCATTCACACTTCAGTACATTACACAAGTATTACATCAAATGTTTTATTAAAGTCTTGGGACAAGGAACACAACACAAAAACCAAATTACAATATTTTATATAAATTTTTATTCATTAATGGCAAGCTATACAGATCGATACACCCTTCCCTAATAATCCAAAAATCTAATAGTTTATCGAAACCAATACTCATGAGAAGTGTGAGAAATGTGTATAATACCAAATAAAAGAACTAGATGGAAGTGGAAAGAATATTAAGAAAGCGTTTATATCACATAAATAGGGGATGTTTCTATGCCCATATTTCAGAGATGAAATAGATAATCTGGGTTTCTTGGACAATATATGTGCTAATTCAATAATCGGTTGCCATGCACTCATGGAGTTTTAATATCCTGAAAATGGAAAAATTTTTGCAAGGAGACTGAAGGACATTGGACTTTGTAGTTGGTGCGCTGCTATGAGGCAGTATTTGACTGATTATCAAAAGATATATGGCATGGTCCCTTGGCACATCACGTGTATATTTACTTTGAGTTGTTTAGCCATTATTTTGCTTTTAATAGTCTACCCATCCCATCCTCCCTCGTTTTGGACGATCGCTCCAAGATGCTGGGGGACTGATAATGTTAAAAGCCGAAACATATTTTACCATGTATTCTCTGTATCTAATCATAGACCGTCTACATTTGTTGCTCCAGATGGTAGCGACATTGTAATCTCTGCCCACATGGTTCACTAGGGATTCAAGTCTGCTTACTTTGGTATGAAAAGAAAAAGTTATATCCTTCACTGGCGTTGGAACCATTTCTAGATGGTCCTGTAAATAAATTATCATCTATTAATTTCGAAATAATATATTTCTGACTAATGTTATGAATTTTTAATTTGTGTACAGTGAGAAAGGTCGCCACTTGCAATGGCTTTGTCATCCAAGCCAGGGGTTTAAACATCATATTAGGAAAAACGGTTTCAGATTCCACGAGACTTCGATGAGTGCTATAGACAACTATGAATGGGACTATGATCTTGTAAAGAAATTATATCTATTAATTCTGAAGTACTATATTACTGACTAATATAGAATCGTTATAAAAAAAAAACTTTCGCTGCTTGAGAGGGCCCCATGAATAACGAGTGAGCGTAGGATAATGAAATTTCGTGGAGACATCTTTAAGAACATGCGGAATAGAAATAACGAATAACCTATTGAAGTCACATTTTAATTTCCACATGATACGCTTAATATGTTAATTGCGTACCATATTTAAGTGCGAGGTTACAAACGTTACTGGCCACGACCATCTGCATCGACGACATCGACGACAGCCTGGAACCGCACTAGAGATGCCATTTCAAAATAAATTGTTCGCAGCACTTCTCCAGCTGTCGTGACACAGCTCGTGCACTGCCTGAGGATCACACATTACGCCCAGCATTCTCAGCCATGACAACTGTAACTTCTTCAACAATTTGTGGCGCAACTGGCCGTCAGCCTCTCCCAAAAGCAATTCCTAAATCGCAAATTAATTCGAACTTCCGAATCATGTTCTTCAATCCCTTCAATGTTCCTCTCTATATTCCTTTAATGCGTCGATACTCGCAAAGAGTAATAGCACTATTGCTTTTGTCTTTATAAAACAGCATTACAAGTAAAGCACTGATCACCACGTCCACATCCATGTTGACTGTAGGCATCTGTAATGCACATTGATGCTTGTGTTTCAACCCTACGTCGTCATACCAGTACCGGGCCTAATGGCAAGAAATGACACTAACGCTACTTACAACGCAAATCCTGCAGCACACGGTATGAAGATCGTTCATATAAAGTTGAATACCCAAACGGTAAATAGTTTTCCGTATACACTGGCTCATGTAGTGAAAGTTTAGTTACAACTACCTGCACTATGAATTTTTATCTCTATACTGTGAAAAAATTCGACCCCTGAAATGACTGTGTCGTCGTAGATAGAAGTAAAGTCGCGTTGAGAAAAGATGTTAGAGATTTCATGATACATCGATGAGTATGGACCTGACGGGATACCAATTCGATTCTACACAGAGTACACGAAAGAACTTGCCCCCCTTCTAACAGCCGTGTACCGCAAGTCTCTAGAGGAACGGAAGGTTCCAAATGACTGGAAAAGAGCACAGGTAGCCCCAGTCTTCAAGAAGGGTCGTCGAGCAGATGCGCAAACCTATAGACCTATATCTCTGACGTCGATTTGTTGTAGAATTTTAGAACATGTTTTTTGCTCGAGTATCATGTCGCTTTTGGAAACCCAGAATCTACTCTGTAGGAATCAACATGGATTCCGGAAACAGCGATCGTGCGAGACCCAACTCGCTTTATTTGTTCATGAAACTCAGAAAATATTAGATACAGGCTCCCAGGTAGATGCTATTTTCCTTGACTTCCGGAAGGCGTTCGATACAGGTCCGCACTGTCGCCTGATAAACAAAGTAAGAGCCTACGGAATATCAGACCAGCTGTGTGGCTGGATTGAAGAGTTTTTAGCAAACAGAACACAGCATGTTGTTATCAATGGAGAGACGTATACAGACGTTAAAGTAACCTCTGGCGTGCCACAGGGGAGTGTTATGGGACCATTGCTTTTCACAATATATATAAATGACCTAGTAGATACTGTCGGAAGTTCCATGCGGCTTTTCGCGGATGATGCTGTAGTACACAGAGAAGTTGCAGCATTAGAAAATTGTAGCGAAATGCAGGAAGATCTGCAGCGGATAGGCACTTGGTGCAGAGAGTGGCAACTGACCCTTAACATAGACAAATGTAATGTACTGCGAATACATAGAAAGAAGGATCCTTTATTGTATGATTATATGATAGCGGAACAAACACTGGTAGCAGTTACTTCTGTAAAATATCTGGAAGTTTGCGTATGGAATGATTTAAAGTGGAATGATCATATAAAATTAATTGCTGGTAAGGTGGGTGCAACGTTGAATTTCATTGGGAGAGTCCTTAGAAAATGTAATCCATCAACAAAGGAGATGGCTCACAAAACACTCGTTCGACCTATACTTGAGTATTGCTCATCACTGTGGGATCCATACCAGGTTTGGTTGACAGAGGAGATAGAGAAGATCCAAAGAAGAGCGGCGCGTTTCATCACAGGGTTATTTGGTAAGCGTGATAGCGTTACGGAGATGTTTAGCAAACTCAAGTGGCAGACTCTGCAAGAGAGGCGCTCTGCATCGCGGTGTAGCTTGCTCGCCAGGCTTCGAGAGGGTGCGTTTCTGGATGAGGTATCGAATATATTGCTTCGCCCTACTTATAACTCCCGAGGAGATCACGAATTTAAAATTAGAGAGATTCCAGCGCGCACGGAGGCTTTCAGACAGTCGTTCTTCCCGCGAACCATACGCGACTGGAACAGAAAAGGGAGGTAATGACAGTGGCACGTAAAGTGCCCTCCGCCACACACCGTTGGGTGTCTTGCGGAGTATAAATGTAGATGTAGATGTAGATGTAGTGTCGTAGACAAAAAACTACACTCACAAGGGGAGTGTGAAGGAGTCGGAAATGGATATAAGGTACCGAATGACAGCTGGTGCAGTTCAAGGTGTCAAGTATCTCGCACCGGTATGCTTTGGTTCAGGATGTATCATCCTCGGAAAGCGGAAAAGATCAGTTTAAAATGCCATCAGGTGTCGTAATGAGCAGATAGTCAAGTATGTCTGCTTTTAGGCTGGCCTGTTTGAGGTCTTGGATTCGTTAAAAGCCGTGTAATATTTTACTTTTTTAGCTTTGTTGGCGTCAGAATGCTTTAACATATGTTACTGAAAACAGAAGTCCGCTGAATTTGTGTTAGACTCTGTTTTCTGGCTGTAAATGTTAATCAGCTTCACATGTTCAAAATGATAGCTAACCTTTACTTTACTGTTCTTTTTTCTCTCTTTCCACACTTAAAGATACAAGGAAGATACAGATCTGTTTTTATGTGAGATATTCTCTGCAAACTTTACACGTGCTCGGCCGCTCAATATGCTGCATTTTATCGAAGGCGACCGTGCTCGTTCCCGTCACCTCTTCACGCCTCATATCAACGCGGTCACTTACGACTTTTCGTTCTTTTGATTTAGAGACATAAATAGAATAATAAAAACTGTTCTCTGCAAGAAAAACATATGTAACAGTTGAATTCTGAACTAATAATAAGTTAGGAAACTTACTCGTCCATAACATAAAATCAATTAAGCAAACATACAACAACAGCGGAGCGTACAAAGTATGATGCCCAAGTTGTCCTGCCTACTATGTAGGGAAAACAGGCAGATACTTCAAAACCCGTTTTCTAGAACACGTAAATGCTTTCAGGCTCAACCACTTCGAAAAATCAATAATTGTACAACATATGTGGGTAACGAAACATGTCATCAACAGTCTAGAAAACAATTTGGTAGTAAAAATTGAAAGAAAACAGACCTCGGTCACTATTTTTAATGAATTAACCGGGTTTCAACACTGCTAGGAGTGTCTTCTTCAGAATTTAAATCAGAGAATGGCCTATAACATGGTCACAGAATTATGACTAAAAAGTATGATACAGAGTATAAGTACGGAATCATCGTGAAAGACTGGCAGTACTTATGTCATTTATAAAATAACTAATATGCCAAAAGGGCAATAGTCACAAAGATATTTAAGATAAAGAAAACTGTGATGGCGAGCCACTAAGGGCTGCTCGTTACTTGCGTGGTGCAGGTTGCAAAACGGTAGTACTGCATAACGAAGCCGACGGTAAAACCCTAAATCTGTTAGAACAGCTGGAGATATACCTCCACAAAATCAAAAACCAGAATATATGTTAAATAAACAAACAAATTTCGCAAGCCATATTTATTTCAGTAATTTTAAACACCTATTCCAAAGTTATTTCCTGCATATGTCAATTGTTTAATAGTTATATCCTTAGCTCTAAAAATAAATTCATCTTTGACAATACCATGTACAAAAACATTTATGAAGTGTTGACAGTCATGCGTTTGCACATGTGCCTCTTGAACGAAGTGACATGTACGAAAACGATGAAGAAAAGAATGTTTGCTGTGCTAAAACGTTAAAAACGCTTTTCTTGGATTATGTGGTAAGTTCACACTGTTAATATTTTCCACTATTTCGCACATATTTTCCGCGTTTGACTTACGAAATTCATAACCTAACATTAAACCTTTTCGTGATAGGAATATGCAGTTCACCTCCTTCAAGAGAGGAAATAAAGCATGTATTACGACAAATTACACCCGATGGACCCACAGGGTCCGAAATACATCATGTACTTAATAAAACACGAAAAATTGTGACTGAAGGCGTTTCTCCATTCATGTGCAGAGTTATTTGCCTAGTGTTGTTGGCGGAAGTGGTTTTACTTCAGATTAATTCTCACAAGAAAGTAAAAACAGAAATCAGCCACCTATTAACAATGTTATATATATTACGGGGTACGTACAAGAAGTTGAGATAGTTGGAAAATCTAAAGTTCTGATGATAAGTATGACACAGCTGTCAAGAAATGATATGTACATATGCACAGAAGAGTTTATGATTATTGGCTTTCTGTTTCTTTATATATAAGCAACTGAAGTTATTTCAACAATGTGAGTACTAATGTCCCATGTTTGAAAAATCTAACACAACTAAATTGATATATATTTACGATATCATTATAGACTAGCTGTTACCCACGTCTACGGTCGCACATTAGTAATTTTGTTATGATGAGTGATGATAAGTAAGTAAGCTATTGTACGTGTAATGACGTCAACTTCTCTCAGGCGTCTGCCTGTTGGAGTATGCATAGCATGCGTAATGTGGCAAGCATATAGGATTGCTTCCAAGCAGTTCATGTGGGTGGGCAAGGCCAGGTTCTCGCCTCTATGCGTCGTGCTATTGAAGTAGCTACACATTATGCTGTGAGTATCTTATGCGACTAATTTAATCACTTTTTATCATGGTTTATGTTCACATATATAAAAAAATGTGTTCCATCCCCTACTTCACACTTTTAAGTGTCGGCTTTTTATTTATTATGATGAATCGTATAATGTAGAAAATATCAGTCAACAAAAGCATTTTCACAAGTATGATAAAATTCAAAAGTCAAATAATAAGTTGCTTTTACATAGATTAAATATTTTTCCTTAAGTGACGTAAAATTCTTGAAATCAATAAATACCTTGTACAAAACACTTTCTACTGTGGCCTATCTTCTTAGTCTACTGTAACCTACCTTCTTCCTAAGCGTTCAACCTACATCCACAGCAAATTTAATCAAAACCGGTTCAGCGGTTTAGTCGTGAAAATGTAACAGAGAAACACATTTTCGTATTTATAAAGTTTTCAATCACGATAAATGTTTTTCTGTGATTCGATTTTGATGAAATAAAGTCCATATGTTGTCCCAAGCTACGCTTAAGTTACCTGTGAAAACCACCTGCAAAATCGTCTAGCAGTTACGGAGATTAGCGTGTTCAAACAGAGAAACTGGCAGACACGACGTTTTTACAGCTTTACTATTAGTATGGATACAGATATCTGTGGAACAGAATTACGATATCTTCTTTTGCTGAAATTTTACAGGTCTCCAAATACCTTTGAAAAGGCTGCAACAAATTTTAGGTCTTTTCTCCTCGACAAATGATTTTTTATTTTATAGGGTTATTCATAAGTACCTCTGGAGTTTCAGAAGACGACTGCATGAAAACTACAATACTAACTGAAAACAGACAAATTGCAGTCGGTAGGGCATCTCTACAAGTTTACTCACATTACTGATGCTCAGTCTCGGCACCATTTGTGGCAATGTAAACGTAAACACGTGTATGCAATACATTAAGCGTGGTAGACGCTCCCTTTGGAAATCTCTTCCTAGGGTTGCCTATATACAGGCGCAATGTGATTCGATGTGGCTATAGAGACTGGATGAGCTGACACGATTACCACCTACCCTAAACTGACAAAAGTCATAGGATATCTCCTTACGTCGTGTCGGACCTCCTTTTGCCCGGCATAGTGCTGCAGCTCGATGTGGCGTGGACTCAACAAGTCGTTGGAAGATCCCTGCAGAAATATTAAGCCATGTCGCGTCTACAGCCGTCCATAATTGCTAGAGTGTTGCCGGTGCAGGATTTTGGGCATGATATGACCTTTAGACTATGTCCCCTAAATGTTCCACGGCGCTCACGTATGGCGATCTGGGCGGCCAAATCATTCTCTCGAACTATCAAGAATGTTCTTCAAACCAATCGCGTACAGTTGTGGCCCGGTGACATGGCACACTGTCACTCATAACAATTCGATCGTTGTTTGGGAACATGAAGTCCATGAATAGCTGCAAATGGTCTCCAAATAGCCGAACGTCCACAGGACCCAGTCCATTCCTTGCAAACACAGCCCACACCATTATACAACCACAACCAGCTTGAACAGTGCCTTGTTGACAACTAAGGTCCATGGCTTCGTGGGGTCACCCTCGAAACCTACAATCAGCTCTTACCAACTCAAATTGGGACTCATCTGACCAGGCTACGGTTTTCCAGTCGTCTAGGGTCGAACCGATATGGTTACAAGCCCAGGAGAGGCGCTGCAGGCAATGTGCTGTTAGCAAAGGCACTAGCGTCTGTCGTCTGCTGCCATTGCCCATTAACGGCAGATTTCGCCACACTGTCTTAACGGATACGTTCGTTGTACGTCCCACTTTGACGTCTGTTGTTATATCACGCAGTGTTTCTTGTCTGTTACCACTGACAACTCCTCATAAACTCCGCTGCTCTTATTCGTCAAGTGAAAGCCGTCGACCACAGCGTTGGCTGTGGTGAGAGGTAAATCCTGAAATTTCGTATTGTCGGCACACTCTTGACACTGTGGATCTCGGAATATTGAATTCCCTAACAATTTCCGAAATGGACTGTCCCATGCGTCAAGCACCAATTATCATTCCACGTTGGAAGTCTGTTAGCTCCAATCGTGCGGCTGTAATCACATCGGAAACCTTTTCACATTAATCAACTGAGTGCAAATGACATATCTTCCAGTGCACTGCCCTTTTGTACCTCGCGTACGCTATCCCATGACTTTGGTCACCTCAGTGTAGTGCAACTACGCCACGGCGCATATTACGAATCTATACTGAACCGATGCTCTGTCCTCCGATATGCGTCGTTTATCTAAATGTCTTTTAGTTCATGCGCTATCATCTTCTGGAACGCTGACGGTACTTGTGAAGAACCCTGTATTAAGTGAAAATTTCTTCAATAGAATTTTACATTATAGTGTTGACTAAATTTATACTACAGTGAATTGCTCTAACTTCAATGGTTTGTGAGATAAAGGTACATACGACTTACAAAATCAAAGATGTGGGAGTGTTCGTATTAGGTATTCTGTTATCTGTGTGAACTAGTGCAAAGCACACGCATACTCCGCTTTATCCTCAAGCACTCTCTTTTCCTTGGTTAAGCTGATTTCGAACTTTAGTAGGAATAATATCAGCTGCAACAGTTCTCGTGTTATCCATATACTGCAACACTACTACTGGGAGTGTGAATGTCCCTGTATGAAATCCTTGCCTGTTTAGAATTCATAGTTTGCCTGGATTACCGTAGTTAAACTTTGAGCAGATATCATGTACAGCAATTTGAACAGCAATTGTGTAAAGAAGGTTGTATTGGCACTCAGAGACATCAGAGAGTTGCAACTTTTACTAGGATTTTGAGATTTTCCATTCACACAGTTTTTCAAAGGTCTGATCTGATAAACACCTAAACATGGGTTTTATTGCATTTAATACAGCCTCTGTAAACTGTGCTTCTGTGAGTAAAGGTGCCTTCGTATACAGCCTTCTTGAATTTGCACCCTGATACGTCATAAAAATTATGTACGAGTTTGTCATCAGTAGACAGTGTATGAAAATAGATGGACCAATTGCTTTCTGCAAGTTCTTCACATTTCCGTTGTTTTCTCTTATGCCCTTGACGCAGTACACTGCTAACGCCCCCCCCCCCCCCCCCACCGCCTAGAGATTTTACATCCTCAGGTTTTTTAAATTTTGAATTAATGTTTTAATTTTTAAAGTTTACCTTCCATACGTTTTTGCACAAGGCCGACACATTCTAATTTTCTATAGTACAACTAGAACAACTATAATCTCTTTACAAAACAGCAATAAATGAACAAGGGTCATCGTCACTAAGGTATCGTATGTATTTATCAACATAATTTTCCACGCTTCCATGAAACAAGCTTCATATCTGTAGGTTCAATTCCACCACTAGAACCAGTATAATTTCTACATCAAATTTTTTTTGTGCTTAGAGCGCCACTTTTTTTCTTGCTCTTCGGTATCAGATTTATTTCTGAGTGCACAGCTACTAAAATATTTACTCATCACCTGGATGTCAAGAACTTTTCTCAGAATCAACATTAATGATAAGTGAAACTCCATACAGCGATGTATGACCACACTTGACCCACGTTTCATCACATGAGAGATAGCAGTCGGCGTCTGGTATGTCATCTGCTTCTGTCTTCAGATCACTACTTACCTCTTCAGATTCGTGTACTGACGATATCAAGTTTTTTCCCGCATTCTTCTGAAGAGCATGTAGAAATTCTTTATTTCCATCGGTTTACCTAGCATTGGGTTGTCGCATATTCTTAGTCCCAGAAAACAGTCTGAACCTTCTCAGTCTACATCTAAACATCTCATACCACATAGTAACGCATGTATGCTTCATATCTCAGGTTACTTGGTGCTGAAGTTATGACATATTCATAGTGTCACGAAAAGTCTGAACCTTCTCTGCTTACACCTAAACATCTCGTACGACATAGTAATCCCATATATGCTTCATATCTCCAGTTACTTGGTGCTGAAGTTGTAAAAGCTGTCTGTGAATGTCAGCAATCGCAAATGAGATGCAAGTTACACACTATTCCAATTCTGTCTTCTTCGTCATATAACTTGAAAGTTCTTGTACCACAGTCAACACTTACATAGACAGATAATATAACACTGGATAATATTTTCAGATCAAGAAGCCTAAAACAACTAGTAACGTGAGCATCTGAGCCACGCTCATCAAGTGATATACCATAACCAATTTTCCTCTTCGAGGCAGTTGTTTTCTTGCTTGAAGTGAAAGTCATTCATGGTTATTGGATTAGATTGCAAGTAGTCTTTATGACATCAAAGCACGAAACTTCCTAACCCTTCTAAGCGCTTTAATAGAACAAGGCAAGCTGCAGATTATAATCCATACACAATTTTTGTAAAAGTTACTCCTTTACAACCACTTGTAAACAGGCACAATAAAGCAAAGAACAAAAAATCAGTAGCAGCCAGTGATATCTGTACTGTCTGGATACATAAATTTCATCTCTGGGCGTAGAACTCCGCATACCATCCGATTCATATGCTTTACATCGTCCGCCTTGTTGTGGTTGGGCAAAAATTTCGATCGGTCCGTACGGGTTATGAATAACTTAGCTATTTATTTATTTATTTATTTATTCATTTGGTTTCGTGGAACCATGTGAGCTAAAGCTCCTTCGTCTTGTAATAAATCAGTAAACAGTTAACAGATTGCTGCTTAGAAAATTTCTAAACAGATAATTAAAGAATTAACAAAACACGGAGGAAGCAGAGTATACAAATAAATAACACATTACAAAGAAAAGTCGTCTATTACTGCTAGAAACTCTTTTACAGAATAGGAGTGTGTCACAAGGAAATCTTTCAACTAGGATTTGACCACTTTTTTAGATCTGTTGAAAGTGTATTGAAAATGAAACCAGTTTAATAGTGCACGTCTTTCTGTACAGTTCTTCTGTACAATTCTTTAGATTAAAAGCCTTGTGTCAGTGACTCCATTTCTAACAAATAGACGGTTGACAGATCGGAAGGATATTGCAGTACTTCATTAGAAGAGATGTACTTAAGCAGAATAATTGTTTCCTTTACATATGCTACGAATTTTACGATCTCCCTTGTGGTTTCGTTCCTGCACATGGTAAATGGAAACTTAGTGCTCTAAAATAATTCGTGTGCTTTGTATTCTATACCCTGCAGGAAGCTGACAATCAATTCCAACAACATTTCCGGAATCTGTCACTTTGTACAAGTAACTGTATTGGCAAAATAGACTACGTACAGAGCACCCATAAA
Organism: Schistocerca piceifrons; assembly: GCF_021461385.2. Lineage (NCBI taxonomy): Eukaryota > Metazoa > Arthropoda > Insecta > Orthoptera > Acrididae > Schistocerca > Schistocerca piceifrons. Next base: position 620,682,175 of record NC_060149.1, read on the forward strand.
TGCCGATAGAACTTCTTAAAACTTGTTATTTAAGCTCTGTTGAAGGAAGTATATTGTTGCATTTGAAGTACATGTCTCTATGACTGACTAATTATATGAATACTAGCAGGCAATGCGGAACTTCAGATGCAAAATACGTAAAAATGTAGTATGCTTAACATAGAGATGTAATAGCCACTTTGTTCATATGAAATACACTGGTGTCCAAAATTAAAGCAACAAACCGCTATTTCCCTTTCTTTTATGTGATTCGCGATATAATCGTACAAACTGTCAACAGGTGTTCGTACGATCGGAAGATGGCATTCCGATCAACGGACAATCACGCCAGAGATGCCGTCAGGGCACCCATCAAACGGGGTAGTATTTGTCGTGTAGTTCCACATCTACAATCACTGTGTACACAATCACACACGGTGCATTACGGTACAGAGAAGCCTCCCAGACTCTGCAGTGGAGAGGCGTAAAAAGAATGGAAGCAGGGCAGTCGCAAAATGATGTGGCCCGATGCCTTAAAGTGAATCTTTCTGTTGTTTCTCGGATGTGGCGATAGTTTATAAAGACCGAAACTGTATCCCAAAGACCAGGGGAGGGCCGACAACATGTGGCATCAGAAAGAGAAACAATTATTTGGCTGTAAGGGTACAATGGACCGCCTTAGTACTGCACGGCAACTGGCATCTGACCTCGCAGCATTCACTGAATGCGTCGCATCGGGGCAAACGCTGTACAGAAGGCTACGGCAGAGGCCTTTATTGTCGGAGACTTGTTGTGTGTGTACCTCTGACGAGTCTTCACAGAAGGGAACGTCTAGAGCGGAGTCGTCAACATGCCAACTAGACAGTCGAACGCCGGTCGGTGTGGCCGAGCGGTTCTAGGCGCTACAGTCTGGAACCGCGCGACCGCTACGGTCGCAGGTTCGAATCCTACCTCGGGCATGGATGTGTGTGATGGCCTTAGGTTAGTTAGGTTTAAGTAGTTCTAAGTTCTAGGGGGACTGATGACCTCAGAAGTTAAGTCCCATAGTGCTCAGAGCCATTTGAAGCATTTTTAGACGGTCGAACAGTGGTCCAATGTTCTTCTCATAGATGCCTCGATTTGGTCTGGAGGGTGATTCCCGACCGATTCGTCTCTGGAGGGAACGTGGAATACGATTTCGTGACCCAAACATTGTGGAAAGAGACCAATATCGAGGAGGATCCCTAAAGGTGTGCGTAGGGATTATGCTGGCCACCCGAACAGTTCTTTATGAAATTTTACGGGTGAGTCGGTAAGGTTTCACTGCTGTCAGGTATCGTGACGGGATCGTGGGAACTCGCGCGCTGTTGTAGCAAGGTGCTATGGGCCCAGACTTTGTATCGATGGACAATAACGCTGGACCTCACAGAGCACGGATGGTTGATGTTTTATTGGAAACGGAAGATGTTGCATGGCTCGCTCGCTGAATCCCATAGGGACGGCTGCATCACATTAGCATCCACCAACCGCTCCCCAAGACTTGCCAGCAGCTCTGCAGGAACAATGGGCGTTATTGCCTCAACACGAGATTGATGACATCATTCACTGCATGTCCCGTCGTTTTCAGGCCTGTGTTGCTGCCAGAGGTGGTCACATCCCATAGTGAACACATTAATCTGTTGTCGGAATGTGTGTGCAAATCCGTTAAGTTGGAAAAAACGAAGACCATTTTTGTTTGCCGTTGTGCATGTTGTAGTTGTTTACGTTTTGTGTTCTTTACATTGTTTCTGCATTACTAGCACCTGTTTACACTGTTTTATGGCAAAATAAACGCAACCTTGCAAAAATTTCGTTTTTTACTTTAATTTTGGACTCCAGTGTAGTTATTAGTAGTAACATGTATGAGGAAAAGATGTTAGTTTGTTCAAGAGGAGTCTGCATTGTTTACAACATATGATTTTACGAATTACACCTATTTAAAGGTGTGGTTGATATAGTACCTAATTTATTAGTTTCTACTGCAACTCATGACTTTTATGCACATTAAAGGAGTGTGTGACTAAATCATACGTGAGATAATGCAGGATCAATTTTCTGATCTGTTAGTGTTCGGATCTCAAGAGATACACTAGAAAGATCAATGTGTTTTCTTTCTGAAGTCTTGAAACATATCACCTTGTTCTTCTAGAAAAGCCTGGAAGATGCAGCGTAACAGGCTCTTACGAGCGCAGAATTTGAAAGTATTTTCTTTTGGATTCTAGTGTCACTTCGTGGCCGTTATTTTGTACTTGGCAAGATACGAAGTATAAGGATCTTTTCCCAATGCGCTTCCGTAGATGCAGCTGGACAGAGCTCACTGGTACCAGCAATGTTCTTCCACATCTTTCTTGATGTACAGTTTGCTATTATTAAACTTTCGCTGCTTGAGCCATTTACCATAGCGGTACCAAACTTTATAGTAATGATGCTAAGTCTGGGCATTGCAGGATTTGCGTGTTAGTAGCGTTAGTCCCATGAACTGCCTCTAGGCACCGGCACTGGTAAAACAACGTAGGGTTGAAACACAAGCATTTGTGTATTACAGTTGCAGACAGTCAGCAAGGGTCTGGGCAAGGTGAGCAGGGCTTCACTTAAAAAGCTGTTTTATCAAGAAAACAGCAGTAGTGTTGTTGCCCCACGCGAGTAACGACGCATTAAAGGAATACGGAGGTGTCTTCCTTCCGTAATGGAGTTGAAGAAAATGATTCAGAAGTTTGAATTAACTGGCGAACTGGCAGTTGCTTCAGGGAGAGGCTGACGGCCAATAGCATCACAAGTTGTTGAAGAAGTTACTGTTGCCATGGCTGAGAATGAAGGGCACAATGTGGGATGTTCAAACAGTGCACGAGCTGTGTCACGACTGCATGGTCCACCGATGGACAAATGCTACGAATAATTGTGAAATGGTATCTCAACCGCGGTTCCAGGCTGTTGTGGATGCAGATCGTCGTCACATTGGGCAACGTTTGTAAACGGAAACGTAAAAATGGCAAGCCATTAACAAATGACACCCTCTCATGTGGAAACTAAAACGTATCGCTTTCAATCGTTTATTCATTATTTCCCTTCCGCATGTCCTTTCCAATATTTCCACAAAGTCTCATTGCTGTACGATCACTCGTTTCTCATGAGGGTCCTGTCAAGTGGCGGGAGTTTAACCATCCTGTACTACGCAAACATTCCCTTCACTGTAGTGTACAAAACGGGAACAAAACGCCACGTGAATAAAAATATATTATTTTATTCACACTTTTGAGTGGATTCGGAACGTAACACTCGGAAACTGAAATTTAAATGCGACATTGGAATTGAAGAGCAAATATAATTTTCAATTTTCGTTACTTCTGCGTGGTAGAACATCCTGAAATTAAATATTTAAGTGTTACAGTAACTAAAAATGTAAAGTGTGTTCATTCTGATGCTGTGTACTTTCATCACCTAACTTTATTACTACCAGTTTAGGTGGGGGGAGGGGGTTGAAGATAATGTACACTAGAAAAATATAATCGATGATACTGATGGGCAATTATTACAAATTTAAAGAAATTGGGCCTAGTCAAGGTTAAGACGATACAAACTGTCGTTGTTAGAACTATGGTGCCAAGCTTCTCTAAAACGTGTACCAGTTCGGAACTATGACCTTCAAAACTATTTACAGATTGTATTTCGTACAATCAGCTACTAAATAACACCAATATATAATAAAAATGTGTGATGTAAGACACACACTGACACATAACATAGTCAAACATGATTTAACGAAGCAAGCAAGAAGGTGTATTTTTATGATACATCACTTAAACCGGAGAACGACTGCTTGTTTAAACACACATTGCTTATCATAATATGCAGGTATAAGCGTAGTTTTCTACGAAAATTCGAGCAAAATAAAATTGTATTACTTTTCGAAATATGTAAGATTCTACACATCTGCAAGCTCAATGGACCTTCAAAGTAAATATTTCTGCATTTAAATTGCCTCCAAAACTTATTGAAATGCACTTCTCTTGTTTATCGGACCTAGTGAAATAAACAATAAGTTGGTAGACAACTGTACTTAGGTCTTTGCATCAAGCATAAATTTCATCCAAATATTTTAAAAATTGTTTGCAAAACACGCACATGGATACTACTGTAATCTAACTTACAGCAGAAAGTACACCGCGAATTAGCAAATTATACAATGAAAACATCATATCTTAACAAAAAGCAGTTACCAGGGCAGTTCGGAAAGTAGCCACCACTGAAGTATGGCAATAGTATTTGTGTGCGGAGCGGCAATAGTATTTGTCACATCAGCGTGTACTTTAATTCAGTAAGTGTCCAGCTGTGAAAAGAAGAACCTTGTTCTTCGTGTATTCGCTTGTTGTTACCTCAAAACGTGAGTACTGTAAAACAAAATGTCGTGAAATTCGAAGTGCGAGCAGCAATAAGATTTCTTTCGGCGCAAAACGTTTCAGCAGTAGACATTCATCATCAGTTGTATGCAGTATATGTCCCACACGTTATGAAGTGAAGGTGTTGGGTGGCAATAAGTATGACTTTTTCCAAGTGGTAGATAAAACATTCATGTTGAAGAGAAGAGTTCTGGGTCTTTTCTAGCTCGAAGTTTATATTGTTGAATTCCACGCAGCACATATATTGTAAATAAATTACTCTGGCACACTTCATAATATTCTTAAAATGACTGTTGAGCATCATACATGTGATATATACTTGATGTTTTTGTTTGTAATGAAAAATTATCATTAATCAAAGATACAAAGCTATCATTCATTAAATAATGACAATGGGAATAAATAGAGCAAACATGATGAGTGGGATGTGGAACATGTAACATGTTAATAGCAGAAACATATTTGCATTGTAAGAGTTATTATTAAAATACAATAGAACAATTTGGTTTTAGTGTTCTTCTTTTACTTTCAGTGGAAATGATTGACGATATATTTTAAAGCTAACTGATTGCATATTGTAACGTAGACATATATGTAAACACATTTATATATACAGATATTTGATTATCGTTTCGGTTTATGAGTTTGTTGCAGGAAATAAAAAATTAAAAAGTTGGATGTAGTTTATATTTATAAAACTGTATACTGGTATCTTACAATGCAGTATATGACTGTTAGGGGTGCAGCTTATGTATGATTCCTGTGAACAGCCCAAGGAAACTATTTAGAAAATGTTTATTGGCTAGCTGTAGCTATTCATTTATAATGTATTGGGGTGAGCACAGTTTTCTACCAAAATTGCCAATCCTTTCCTAAGGACAGGCGTTCAACTAAGTTGCAATAACACTGTGCAACATAACATTATCCACAGACCAAAACCACCAGCCGCAGCATAGAAAAATCAGGAATTTACAAGATTATTTGTGACAAGTGCCCTTGCTTTTATCTTGAACACACCGGAAGAAGCTTCAGTATAAGATATGGCGAACACATGGATGCCTTTAGACTATAAAATTTAAATAAATCTGCAATAACCACCCAAATGAATGAATATGGATGCGCTGCATTTAACGTTTACGCAACTTACAGATATTGCATACCACTAACAAAGGCAAGGCAAGAAAATGGACCTCTTAGAGGAACTAGAAATATATATTTTCACCCTCAGCTCATCCCATACATTCTAAGTGAGCAGCTGGAGCTAGACAGTAAATGTTTTCTAAATAATTTCCAAGGGCTCTTCACAGATATTGAACAGAAACTGCAACCCTAACAGCCACAGCACTGCAATTCAAAATACCACTATAAAATTGTACAAACATAAACTACCATGATGAACAAATGTGTTGCTCTCATCCCACCCTCCAACTTTCTAATTTTGTATTTCTTGCAACTCATTTACAAACTGTAGTTATGATCAAATAACTGTATCTACATTCATCACAAAAAGTTGAGCATATTTCCAAATTACCCACCAACAATCACTATGAACGTTTCTTTTGTGCTTACGTAGGGAGGTGGTCGTGTACATAATGCGAACTCTTTCGTCGTTGCTACTCTGCCTTATCAGGGACCGTGCAATCACGGCATCCAAGCAAACTTGGTACACGAGAGCTGAATTCTTGTGAATTCACATTTGTCTGTCTGCCTCGTAGTGCAGCACAACGCCTCAGAACAGGCTCTCCATGGCAGACCGTATCACAATCATCAACGCGATCATAAGGCTGTGACAGCATCTGTGACGACGGGTCCTACAAGGAATCTTAAGAAAGGTAGGAAGATATATTTGCTCAACAAGGGCGACAGGATACAAATTTCGGAATATCTCAGCAGTCAGCATCAAATATTCGCTGATGAGGACGAAGATATAGAGAACAAACGGAAGAAATTCAAAGGCATCGCTCAACATGCCATAGACAAGTATGTTCCGAGTAAGGTTTTAAGGGATGGGAAAGATCCACCATGGTTTAATAACCGTGTTAGAAAACGTAAACAAAGAGCACTTCATCTCAGAATCAAGAGAAGTAAAAACCTAGCTGACAAACAAAAGCTAAACGAAGCGAAAATGAACGTCGGAGAGCAATGAGAGAAGCGTTCAATGATTTTGAAAGTAAGACGTTGTCCGCCGATCTGAGCAAAAACTGTAAGAGATTTTGGTCGTATAGGGAATGAGAAAATGGGTAAAAATCATCTATTAGCGATCACACCGGCACTGAAACGGAAGATAACAGAGAGAAGGCCGAAATACTGAATTCGGTCTTCCGAAGTTGTTCCATCGCGGAAGATCGTAACACTGCCATTCCTATCAATCGTCGTACGAACATCGAAATGGCAGGTATTGAGATAACCGACCGCGGAATTGAAAAGCCGCTAAATTCACTTAGTAGCGGAAAGGCTTCAGGACCAGATGAGATACCTATAAGATTGTATAAAGATTATGCGAAAGAACTTGCTCCCCTTCTAGCAGTAATTTATCGTAGATCGCTTGAGCAACGAAAGGTACCTAACGACTGCAAAAAAAGTGCATATCATTCCCGTTTTTAAGAAAGGCCGCAAGACAAATCCACACAATTATAGACCTATATCGTTGACATCAATCTGTTGTAGAAATATGGAACATGTTTTATGCTCAAGAATTATGACTTTTTGGAAAATGAACATCTCTTCTATAAAAATCATCAGAGATCCTGCGAAACTCAGTTCGTTCTGTTCCTCCATGAGATCAACAGCGCAGTGGACAACGGCGCTCAGGTTGATGCCGTGTCCCTTAATTTCATTAAGGCATTTGACACCGTCCCGCATTGCCGCTTAATGAAGAAAATACGAGCTTACGGAGTATCGCAGCAGACCTGCAAGACTTTCTTGCAGATAGAACTCAACACGTCGCTCTTAACGGAACTAAGTCGACAGATGTAAAGGTAATATCCGGAGTACCACAGGGAGGTGTGATAGGACCGTTACTGTTTACAATACACGAGGGTAAGTCAAATATTATCCGCAATTTAGTTATATTTTTGTTTATTTTGGTAGTACTATCGTTTTACGTTGATGACGCATGCTTTGTTTATTTGTTGTTATATCGTTGCAATTTTCAAGCTGTTAGGTTAGTTTCGTTATTGCTACTGTGGCTGCTCCGCTGTCTACACTCCTGGAAATTGAAATAAGAACACCGTGAATTCATTGTCCCAGGAAGGGGAAACTTTATTGACACATTCCTGGGGTCAGATACATCACATGATCACACTGACAGAACCACAGGCACATAGACACAGGCAACAGAGCATGCACAATGTCGGCACTAGTACAGTGTATATCCACCTTTCGCAGCAATGCAGGCTGCTATTCTCCCATGGAGATGATCGTAGAGATGCTGGATGTAGTCCTGTGGAACGGCTTGCCATGCCCATTTCCACCTGGCGCCTCAGTTGGACCAGCGTTCGTGCTGGACGTGCAGACCGCGTGAGACGACGCTTCATCCAATCCCCAACATGCTCAATGGGGGACAGATCCGGAGATCTTGCTGGCCAGGGTAGTTGACTTACACCTTCTAGAGCACGTTGGGTGGCACGGGATACATGCGGACGTGCATTGTCCTGTTGGAACAGCAAGTTCCCTTGCCGGTCTAGGAATGGTAGAACGATGGGTTCGATGACGGTTTGGATGTACCGTGCACTATTCAGTATCCCCTCGACGATCACCAGTGGTGTACGGCCAGTGTAGGAGATCGCTCCCCACACCATGATGCCGGGTGTTGGCCCTGTGTGCCTCGGTCGTATGCAGTCCTGATTGTGGCGCTCACCTGCACGGCGCCAAACACGCATACGACCATCATTGGCACCAAGGCAGAAGCGACTCTCATCGCTGAAGACGACACGTCTCCATTCGTCCCTCCATTCACACCTGTCGCGACACCACTGGAGGCGTGAGCGGAAGACGGCCTAACGGTGTGCGGGACCGTAGCCCAGCTTCATGGAGACGGTTGCGAATGGTCCTCGCCGATGCCCCAGGAGCAACAGTGTCCCTAATTTGCTGGGAAGTGGCGGTGCGGTCCCCTACGGCACTGCGTAGGATCCTACGGTCTTGGCGTGCATCCGTGCGTCGCTGCGGTCCGGTCCCAGGTCGACGGGCACGTGCACCTTCCGCCGACCACTGGCGACAACATCGATGTACTGTGGAGACCTCACGCCCCACGTGTTGAGCAATTCGGCGGTAAGTCCACCCGGCCTCCCGCATGCCCACTATACGCCCTCGCTCAAAGTCCGTCAACTGCACATACGGTTCACGTCCACGCTGTCGCGGCATGCTACCAGTGTTAAAGACTGCGATGGAGCTCCGTATGCCACGGCAAACTGGCTGACACTGACGGCGGCGGTGCACAAATGCTGCGCAGCTAGCGCCATTCGACGGCCAACACAGCGGTTCCTGGTGTGTCCGCTGTGCCGTGCGTGTGATCATTGCTTGTACAGCCCTCTCGCAGTGTCCGGAGCAAGTATGGTGGGTCTGACACACCGGTGTCAATGTGTTCTTTTTTCCATTTCCAGGAGTGTATTTGCACCAAAGAAGAGCAACGTTCAGTGATCCGTTTGTAGTGGTCAGAAGGCGTATCAGGGGCCGAAATTCATCGAAGACTTTCTGAACAGTACGGGAACAGTGTTTTGCCACAACGGAGTATCTACGAATGGACTGAAAAATTCCAACATGGTAGCACAAGTATTACGCACGAATAAGGAGCCGGACGACCGTTTACCGCCACAAATGAAGAAACCACTGAGCGTTCACGTGAAATGATCCTCTTAGACAGACGATTAACTATTGACGAAGTGGCACATCGTTGCAAATTAGTCACGGTTCTGCCTACGAAATCATCCACAACAGACTTGGGTTTCATAAAGTTTGTGCAAGATGGGTCCCAAAACAACTCACACAGTTGAATAAACATACGCGCTTGAACACCTGCAAAAAACATTTGGATCGTTATGGTAACGAAGGGGACAACTTCTTAGACAGGATCATTAGTGGTGACGAAGCATGGATCCATCATTACGAGCCGGAGAGTAAACGGCAGGGTGTGGAATGGAAACATCCAAATTCACCTTGCAAGAAAAAGTTCAAGACCCAGCCGTCCGCAGGAAAACTGATGCTTACAGTTTTTTGGGACGCACAAGGTCCAGTACTGGAACATTATGGGGAAATGGGCACAACAATAAACAGTGTACTTTACAGAGAGATGCTTGCTGCCGGGCTAAAGCTTGCAATTCGAAGCAAACGCTGAGGATTGCTGTCAAAAGGTGTTGTGTTGTTGCACGACACTGCCCGTCCGCATATTGCTGCCCACACTGCTGAAACGCTCCAGAAACTCAAATTTGAAGTACTGCTGGATCATCGTCCATATAGACCCAATCTTGCCCCTTCTGACTGTCACTTGTTCGGTCCACTCAAACAGGCATTAAGGGGCCGTCGATTTGCCTCCGACGAAGCAGTAAAAGAAGCGGTGCATTCTTGGCTCGCAGCTCAACCGAGAACCTTCTTTTATGAGGGCATCAGGAAGCTTGTACAACGATGGATCAAGTGTGTTGAAATGCAAGTAGACTATGTCGAAAAATGATGTTTTTCTAGGGGATTCCTATTTGATTACAATAAAGTTTTATAACTACTCTGCGGATAATAATTGACTTACCCTCGTATATAAATGACCTAGTAGGAAGCGTCGGATGCTCTTTAAAGCTACTCGCAGATGATGCAGTTGTCTATACCAAAGTAGCAACGCCAGAAGATAGAAAGAATTAGCAGAACGACCTGCAGAGAATTGATGAACAGTGCAGGCTCTGGCAGTTGACCCTGAACGTAAATAAATATAACATACTGCGCATACATAGGAAAATAAATCCACTACTGGACAGCTACACTATTGAGCTGGAGACAGCGTCTGTCAAAAAATGTCTGGGCGTAACTATCTACAGCGACCTTAAGTGGAATGGCCATAAAAAACAGATAGTGGGAAAAGCAGTCACCAGACTCAGATTCGTCGGAAGAATCTTAAGGAAATGTAACTCATCCCCGAAAGAAGTGGCTTATAAGGCGCTTGTTCACCCGATTCTTGAGTACTGTAAACTTCTCTGGGATCCCTCTCAGATAGGACTGATAGAGGAGATAGGAAAGATCCAATGGGGAGCGGCGCGTTTCATCACGGGATCGCTTAGCTGTCGAGAGAGTTTTACGGAGATGCTAAACAAACTCCACTGGCAGACGTTACAAGAGAGGTGTTGTGCATCACGGAGAGATTTACTATTGAAATTTCTGGACAGCACTTTTCAGGAGGAGTCGGACAACTTATTACTTCCCCCTACCTACATCTTGCGTATTGACCACGAGGAGAAAATTCGGCCGGCCGAGGTGGCCGTGCGGTTAAAGGCGCTGCAGTATGGAACCGCAAGACCGCTACGGTCGCAGGTTCGAATCCTGCCTCGGGCATGGATGTTTGTGATGTCCTTAGGTTAGTTAGGTTTAAATAGTTCTAAGTTGTAGGGGACTAATGACCTCAGCAGTTGAGTCCCATAGTGCTCAGAGCCATTTGAACCATTTTTGAGAAAATTCGAGAAATTAGAGTCAATACAGAGGCTTACCGACAATCATTCTTCCCACATAGTATTCCTGAGTGGAACAGGGTTGGACGGATCAGATAGTGGTACCGAATCTACCCTCCGCCACACACCATTAGATGACTGAAGGAGTATTATGTAGATGTAGATGTAGATTGATGGGATGAAACGTGAGACAAAATGCAAATATTGTTCACGTTAATCAAAATGTTGTCTCCAGACTGTGGAAAAAGTTCCAGGAAACGTATTCAATAGCGGATCGACAACGCGAAGGCCGTCCACGCAAAACTACAGCAGCTAGGGACCGGTATGTAACGATATCTGCACAGACGCCCTACAAAGACAGCGAATACTATGCGCCTCGCGCTTCAAGAAGACACAGGGGTTACCGTAAGTACCTACACTGTGCGTAGCAGACTTCATGATGGGAGGTTGTACAGCCGAAGACCTCTCAAGATTACACCACTCTGTCCACATCACAGGGGTGCTCGTGTAAGATAGACTAGAGCACATGAACATTGGGAACGAGACCAGTGGACCAAAATGCTGTTCACAGACGAGGTACGAATAGCCTTGCACCCTGACGACAACTGTGGATATGGAGGTGAACAGGGGACGCCATCATCTCTCAATGACTGTGGAATGTCACCAACAATCCGATTGCTCAGTTGTATTCTGGGCATGTATCATGTACGGCCGCCGCACACCACTCGTTCCAATTGAAGGCAACACGACTGCTGCAGTGTACGAAAACAACATTCTTCCACCCATAGTGAGTGCCTTTCCAGAGACTGTAGGGGAAGGATTCACTCTGGGTCATAACGTCCGATCCCATCGTTCTCGCAGAGTGTGTCGATATCTGACAGTACGTGGAATCTGAAGAATGGATTGGGCACCGTTCACACCGGATATAAATTATATAGAGCATGCATGGAGCGTGCTCAAAAGAGCGATTTCTAGTCGTCAGCATCCTCAGTTAACGGTTGAAGCTCTCAGGAATGTCGCCATTGAAGAGTGGAACATTGTGCCTCAAGAGGCCTGCAGTGAGTTTGTACTGAGCATGTCCCGTCGCCTTCAAGAGTGCTTGAGGGTTCGTGGAGGACCTACACGTTATTCAACACTGCAATGAACAAGCCATTTTATGTTTTTTGATGTTGTGGGGCATTGCAATTTTTTTGTTTTTTCAAATAACGTTCCTTTTGCATTTCACAATCGGTTCAATGATAACATACAGTGTAGTTTACCTTTGCGTAGTATTCTGTATTATCAGAAAATGAAGTATAAGACATCTATCTCTTTTTAAGGTACGAGAAACAATTATATCCTTAACGTTTGTTTGATGGGTATATAAACGTGTTCACGTGTATGTCTACAATATAATAAGCAATCAGTTGATTTTAAAGTATTTTGTCAGTAATTTCCACTGAAAGTAAAAAAAAGAAAACGCTAAAAACATGGACCACAACAGAACAAATCGCCATCGGCTGTAACTGACATAGGTGAACACAACTATTTTATATCACATATAAAAAATGAAGCACTTTAGCGTAATGTGGCACTAAGTATTGAAATATTCTTGGCCATTGTGGAGCAAATGACATGCTGTTGACCAAAACATCTAAGTAATGGAAAATATCAGTCATCTGAAGATGAACATGGAAGCCTGAAACTGGTTGTGGTACTACAATAATGAAAAAGTATTTATGGCTGGTTGCGTCTTTCACCAACTAAATTACAACTTTACACTTGCAAACAAAGTTATCCAGAAGCAGCATAGATACACTGCTACCAACGATGGTTTCTCACTGTGGCGAAAGTTTCTTTGATAACACTGCTACCTTAAGGTACTTTCGACCCAACGAAAAATTGCCAACATCGTACTTATATCAGGTAAATGCAATTTTAAATGTGACCAACTGTAGGGCGATGAACCTGTCATTTTGAAACCAGTACCAGTATAATTTGTTCTTCATAAATACCATTTTAACAATGGCTCGTTTCTGTTTATACTTTACTTTAAGAATTAATCTGTATTTTTATCGAGCCGCCTATTAGCATGTCAATTGGCCCCAAAATATCGTTCATTTTACTTCTCTTAGAGCTCCGCAGGGTAACCGCATCAGTGAACGCAAATGGGATGAGTTTATCATAAAAAATTTCGTTGGACACTGTAACTAGGTGCTCGCCTGTTATGTACCAGTTCTTTACCCTAGCAGTGTAGAAACAGACTCAGAGAATGGCAGCGATACTATTTGCGCGACGGATAGTTCCGATCGATTTGGTGGTGTGTCATTGTTTATTACGTTCCTGTCTTTGTTCGTCGGCACTGGTTTAAATTCACGTTACGTTCAGACGTAACATTCGCCCTCTAGAGCCTTTTCGGCCATCGACTCAGCGTCCATCTTGTTACCCACACCCAATATGGTTTGCGGCAGTGACTTGCTTAGATTTTGACAGACATGCAATGTACAATAATGCACTAACAAGTGTGTCAACAAATGTTCCGAAAAGTTTGTCTTATACAGGGTGTAACAAAAATGTACGTCATAAATTGCAGGACACATTCCTCACACGTAGACGAAGAAATTATGTTATATGAACATGGGTCTGGAAACTGTTTCCATATTATAGCTCATTTTCTCCAACTCATTAAACATAGGAAACACACACGAACAGAACACACCACCAAACCACATGCAACTCTTTCTCACAGGAGATGTTCAATATGCCCTCCATGCGCTTTGACAGATGTATCAGTCCCACGTCATAGTGGATCTCGGGTGTCTGATGTATCCATGGAGTATTTCGTGTGGTTTCGTATCGTTCCATAATACGGACACGGAGACACTGAACATGTTGTACTGGAGTTCTATACATAAGAGCTTTCAAATACTCCCACAACCCAAACTCCAGTGGGCTTAGGTCCGGAGAGCGTGGTGGAGGCCAGGCAACTGGTACATCTCTATCTGTCCATCTGTCACCGAATCTGTTATTTAGAAGCGAGGGACATTAGCACTAGAATGAAAAGATGCTCGATCGTGCATAAAGTACATGTTTTGTCTGGATGAAAGCCGGCCGAAGTGGCCGTGCGGTTAAAGGCGCTGCAGTCTGGAACTGCAAGACCGCTACGGTCGCAGGTTCGAATCCTGCCTCGGGTATGGATGTTTGTGATGTCCTTCGGTTAGTTAGGTTTAACTAGTTATAAGTTCTAGGGGACTAATGACCTCAGCAGTTGAGTCCCATAGTGCTCAGAGCCATTTGAACCATTTGATGAAAGAAAGAGAGGCCCTAGCAAACTGTGACCAACAATGCTGGCCCAAGCAATGACAGAAAATCTTTGTTGATAACTTGCTTCAACAGTTGCGTGAGGATTGATGTCTGCTCATACATGCCGGTTGTGAAAATTTACGATCTGATCTCGTTGAAACGACGCCTCATCTGTGATAAGCACCGTTGCACTAAAATTAGGGTTGACACTTTGTTGAATAAACCATTCGCAGAAGGGTACCCGTGCAGGAAAATCAGCTGTTAATAATGCCTGCACACGCTGCAAATGGTATGGATACAGCTGGTCCTTGTGTAACACTCGCCAGACAGTCATATTCAGTGTTGCAGCTACAAGTCTTGTACTGACGCTGGATTCATCGTCGACTGTATGAAGAATTGCCGCCTCCCACATCGTTGTCCTCGTCCCTCTAGGCCTCCACTGGTCTCGAGAATAAGGCATAAATGCTCCATGTTCCCTAAGACGAAGATCAGTAACTTCAAACGTTTTCCTGTCGGGGAACCGTCGTCCTGGAATTCTCTCCAGGTATAAACACTGAGCGCGAGCGTCATTGCCATCAGTTAATCCGTAAATCAAATGGGCATCTGCCTCCTCTGTGTCTGTGTACACTGCCATTGCACCAGCCAAGTCTGCGATTAGCTCTACGTAGTAATCTGTGTGCTGGAAACGGTCATATTGATCGCTGGGACAGTTGTTACCCGTAAATAAACAATGGCAAGTGGGATATTTAAAAAGAGACACTGGCGGTGCACAACGTAACCAGACGTCACCAAGAGTGCATGTTCCCCATGATTCTAAGGTTCTGTTCTTGTTTGTTTCCCATGATTAATGACATGGAGAAAGTGAGTTATAACATAGAAACAAAACGTTTGCTGACCCATTTCCTTACAATATAGTTTCCTTGTCTGCGTGTGAGGAACGCGTCCTGCAATTAGTGCTATACAGTTTTGTAACACACTTCATGTATGTGTATGTGCATAATTTGGACCTAACTTTTCATCATCATGCTGCGTATATTTGTTGACAGGTATCCAAAGCCAGGCGTAACTCTGGGTCTGGCCATATCTTTGATCACAAGACGTGGGATAATCCTCAAATGGGTAAGTACCCCATGCTCCCTCATACTAGTCAAATGTTCGAGTGGAGTGAAAACAAGACCCCACAGAAATTACACAGTGAAATTTTGTTTGAATTTAGAAAAAAACTAGTGGGAAATGGACAAATGGGGGTATCAAATGGACCAGTTGTATTTGTTAGAAAGCAATCAGGGTAATTAAGAACCTCTTATTTATTGATTTGAGCGAAATTTTAAATATTTCATGAACAGCTGCTGCTAGTTATGTAAATGAAATGTCAAAACATATCAAATCACAACATAAATTGAAACTGTCTGTCTTCTCTTCATGTACATATTGTTAATACTTACTGAATACCGATCGATATTGACATGTACTATATCTCATACATTCTGAACAAAACTTAAAAAAAAAAAAGAAATTGAAATAAGTGAAATGTATTATGAAATGATTTGTCTAAAAATAAAAAATAAAATTTGTTAAAGAGCCATTTGATGCGCCTTTGACTGATGTTCGAAACCACTTACATCAAATGAGGTGCTGGTCAACGTAAAAATTTGAATTTTGAAGATTACTAGAAGATATTTATCTTGTGAAATTTCACGTCACTAATGAAAGAGCATCTCAGCTGCTCTGTATGAGTCTGAGCATCATTCAAAGGCGTGTCAAATATTTCTCTAATCTATTTTATTTCTTACTTATAGACAAATAATTTCACAAAAGGTCTGACTGTCTTTAGTTAACAATGTTTATGTGCTCTAGCCTATCTTTGTTATGTTTATGTTTTTTATTTACGATTTTTTATTTTGATTGACTCATTTACTGTCAAATTTTTAACAGATCTTATTGGTCACATAATGAAGACTCTATATACATTTTCCAGCATAAGAAATATAGTGCCTCCGTTTCGCTCATAAACAGATCATACGGTGCAGCCAAGGATCAGCACGTTCTTCTGTGCCCCAGGCAACTCCCATCTTCTCACTCTTACTTAATGTGGGAACTACACTATCTGATCAGAAGTATCCAGACACACATGCGTTATGTATATAGATGATTGTAATAATAATAATAATAATAATAATAATAATAATAATAATAATAATAGTAATAATTTCGTGTAGCTCATTTCGTGTAGCCATATCAGCGCCTTTTATTTTTAAAGTTTTGGTAACGTAGTCACCACAGTTATCTTGACCACTGTGTCCAGCTGGCGCTGTGGTGAGAGCATCTGCGTAGCAAGGAGGAAACCTGGGTTCGAATCTCCACCTGGCACAAATTTTCAACTTTCCCCGTTTATTTAAATCAATGCCCACCGGCAGCTAACGTCATTAATTCCGCTGTGTCTTGTTTCATAGTGGCTGCAGGATCAAACCGTGTCTGTTATTTAGAACATGCACAGAGATCAGATACCACATACATGGAATACTAGAGTCTATGGTCCCTTGGCGGTGTAAATAACTCAAGCCTCTAAATCAATGCAATCAGAAGATATGGCCACTTACATGTTATGACACTTGCAAACTCACTCATCATCAGAACCTACATATGACATGTACGGTACATACAGGGTGGTCCATTGATCGTGACCGGGCCAAATATCTCACGAAATAAGCGTCAAACGAAAAGACTACAAAGAACGAAACTTGTCAAGCTTGAAGGGGGAAACCAGATGGCGCTATGGTTGGCCCGCTAGATGGCGATGCCATAGGTCAAACGGATATCAACTGCGTTTTTTTAAATAGGAACCCCCATTTTTATTACATATTCGTGTAGTACGTAAAGAAATATGAATGATTTAGTTGGACCACTTTTTTCACTTTGTGATAGATGGCACTGTAATAGTCACAAACATACGGCTCACAATTTTAGACGAACAGTTGGTAACAGGTAGGTTTTTTAAATTAAAATACAGAACGTAGGAACGTTTGAACATATTATTTCGGTTGTTCCAATGTGATACATGTATCTTTTTGAACTTATTTCTGAGAACGCATGCTGTTACAGCGTGATTACCTGTAAATACCACATTAATGCAATAAATGCTCAAAATTATATCCGTCAACCTCAATGCATTTGGCAATACGTGTAACGACATTCCTCTCAACAGCGAGTATCCTTCCGCAATGTTCGCACATGTATTGACAATGGGCTGACGCATGTTGTCAGGCGTTGTCGGTGGATCACGACAGCAAATATCCTTCAACTTTCCCCATAGAAAGAAATCCGGGGACGTCAGATCCGGTGAATGTGCGGGCCATGGTATGGCGCTTCGACGACCAATCCACCTGTCATGAAATATGCTATTCATTACCGCTTCAACGGCACGCGAGCTATGTGCCGGACCTCCATCATGTTGGAAGTACTTCGCCATTCTGTCATGCAGTGAAACATCTTGTAGTAATATCGGTAGAACATTACATAGGAAATCAGCATACATTGCACCATTTAGATTTCTATCGATAAAATGGGGGCCAATCATCCTTCCTCCCACAATGCCGCACCACACATTAACCCGCCAAGGTCGCTGATGTTCCATTTGTCGCAGCCATCGTGGATTTTCCGTTGCCCAATAGTGAATATTATGCCGGTTTACGTTACCGCTGTTGGTGAATGACGCTTCGTCGCTAAATAGAACGCGTGCAAAAAATCAGTCATCGTACAGTAATTTCTCTTGTGCCCAGTGGAAGGACTGTATATGACGTTCAAAGTCGCCTCCATGCAATTCCTGGCGCATAGAAATATGGTACGGGTGCAATCGATGTCAACAATGACGTTTTTGAGATTCCCGATTCTCGAGCAATTTGTCTGCTACTGATGTGCAGATTAGCCGCGACAGCAGCTAAAACACCTACTTGGGTATCATCATTTGTTGCAGGTCGTGGTTGACGTTTCACATGTGGCTGAACACTTCCTGTTTCCTTAAATAACGTAACTATCCGGTGAACGGTCAGGACACTTGGATGATGTCATCCAGGATACCGAGCAGCATACGTAGCACACGCCCGTTGGGCATTTTGATCACAATAGCCATACATCAACACGATATAGACCTTTTCCGCAGGCCGGCCGAAGTGGCCGTGCGGCTAAAGGCGCTGCAGTCTGGAACCGCAAGACCGCTACGGTCCTGCCTCGGGCATGGATGTTTGTGATGTCCTTAGGTGAGTTAGGTTTAACTAGTTCTAAGTTCTAGGGGACTAATGACCTCAGCAGTTGAGTCCCATAGTGCTCAGAGCCATTTGAACCTTTTCCGCAATTGGTAAACGATCCATTTTAACACGGGTAATGTATCACGAAGCAAATACCGTCCGCCCTGGCGGAATGTTACGTGATACCACGTACTTATACGATTGTGACTATTACAGCGCCATTTATCACAAAGCGAAAAAAGTGGTCCAACTAAAACATTCATATTCCTTTACATACTACACGAATATGTATTAAAAATGGGGGTTCCTATTCAAAAAAACGCAGTTGATATCCGCTTGACCTATGGCAGCGCCATCTCGCGGGCCAACCATAGCGCCATCTGGATTCCCCCAAGCTAAACGAGTTTCGTTCTTTGTAGTTTTTTCGTTTGATGCTTATTTCGTGAGATATTTGTCCGGGTCACTACAATGGACCAACCTGTATACATGACGTTGACCTAGCGATGAAGTGAATGCCTGGAAACCGAGGAGTCGCAGGTTCGAATATCGGTCGGACCATGAATTTTTCAGTTTTCGTTTTAACCTAGCCTTCACTTGTTGAGGAGTTCGCAGAAGTAACGCGTGGTTCGAATTCCAAGTTGAAATGTACATCCACTAACCGCCGCTGGATAACTGAGATAGGTTAAGGACAAATTAACTACGTAATTCTTCCTTTAATTACTTTTATTTTATCAATGAAATGTAATTAAATTAAATAATCTGAAATAGTATGTAGATATACAACTTGAGCGTGAGGACGCCCAGGAAAACCATGCTGTCATGGATTAAGAACGATTTACGAGTAATCTTTGAATAAGGCAGATATATCTCTGAGTCTAGCTCTTCTTGTTGGGATTGTTGAGGCCAGGCAGACGTCACGGGCTGTCAGTCGTGAGCTGTCAGTTAGCACGGTAGTATGGAGATACTAGGTAATGTCGCCTAGTATTACGTATATTTGCAATTGCACGTTCTGGTCTGAAGTTAATGTTAAAAGTTTGTATTTCCATGAAGTGAAATAATAAGTAAGTTACAGAATAGAAAAATGCGTATCAAAAATTGTTTCAAGTTGTGTCCCAAAAGGACCTTCCAGAAAAAGGATTCTGCAACGAGAAAATGAAGTCCGTATAAGTGCACGGCTACCGAACTTCCACACAGGATCCGACGCACAATTCATATGTCATCCCCTCTTAAAACAAATAAGAGATACAAGGTACTGTCGTAACTGATCAGCAAAACTTTAGAGAACAGCTCTGTATAAAAAGATACTCTGTAGGAAGCCCGTTTAATTACGCTACGATTGGGAACTAAATGATGGTATTGTAGGACTGTATCCACAGCTATCACAACTTCCAACTCCATACATTTAAATATAGACATGTACTCTCATTTATATAATCAAATAACATCCCTTTATCAATCTTTCTTATAATTTACATTTTTATTAGATCCTGCTACAGTGTCCTTGACGAAGAGGTTATTGGTATGCAGTATGACTCCCTGGTTAATGCATATTACGTGAAACTACGATATGAAGAAGTGTGTCTTCGCGTCATGAATCTGACAAACGGATCAGCTGATTACACGTCAATTAAAGGTGTGACGAGTACCGTTACAATTACCTTTGTTGGTTTGGGCTTTCGTAACGGGAAGATCTGCAACCTGTCCTTTGAAATTGCAGACCAGCGGCTTAACGATGCTCTATAGGTATATAGTACTCTGTACACTATTACACGTGAACGTTAGCAATAACAGGGTCTTTAATGTAGAGAATGGCGTTCATTTCCGCGCAGATTGTCCACGCAGTGCCGTGTGCAAACGACGTATTTTGATGCTGTCATCAGTGGTGCGCCAGCCACTGTCCCACCGACATTCGCGGCCTTATTAAAAAGTTCATCTCCTTCTGACAATGTCAATGCAGTACCAGTTTCATAGTCAGTGAACGCCGAGAAAACGTCTCCTTCTGAGACTACAGCAGTTTTCACAACTGCCGTTGATGAAGCTTCCATGACTGAACGAATTCAGCAACCTACAGAAATTTCTTCCGAATTTACGTACGCACCAATGGATGCTGCTCCAGGTCTGAATATGCCAAAGAAAGCCACAAAAGAAAAATCCGAGGACCGTCACACACAATCTTCGTCCACTACGAAGAAGTGTCGTGTCGCGATAAAATAGGAACAGGAGCTACAGGTACAGCTAAAGAAGAAAGTAAGCAGGGTTGTCGAGAAACTTAAATGACGGGGAACCAGCCACGCGCCAGGCTCCCGCGAAGACTGCCCAAAGGCTGTAATGGCTCTAAGCACGATGGGACTTAACATCTTAGGTCATCAGTCCCTTAGAACTTAGAACTACTTAAACCTAACTAACCTAAGGACATCACACAACACCCAGCCATCACGAGGCAGAGAAAATCCCTGACCCCGCCGGGAATCGAACCCGGGAACCCGGGCGTGGGAAACTAGAACGCTACCGCACGACCACGAGATGCGCCCCCCCCCCCCCCCCCCAAAGGCTGTGGAAACCGAAATTAAGCCACCATCTCCACCTCCAGCCCCAGGCGATGAGGCCTGGTGAGCTGATGATGATACGGGTGGATACTGAGAACCTCATCATCGGTGATCAGATGAACAGGTCCCAAACTTTTAAGGTAACAACAGTTAACAACAATCGCATCCAGAATGCCGTAAAGGTCCGTGTCCTGCAGGAACTTTTATATTGAACGTATGTCGACACTGTACTCCTTCAAGAAGCTCTAACTGAAATATTCATTCCCGTTTATGTTGCAACTGCCGGCCGGTGTGGCGAAGCGATTCTAGGCGCTTCAGTCCGGAACCACGCGACCGCTACGGTCGCAGGTTCGAATCCTGCCTCGGGCATGGATGTGTGTGATGTCCTAAGGTTAGTTAGGTTTAAGTAGTTCTAAGTTATAGGGGCCTGATGACCCCAGATGTTAAGTCCCATAGTGCTCAGAGCCATTTGAACCATTTTTTTTATGTTGCAACTACTAACATCAATACAGAGGACGCAGCTGACACCGCAGTTACGTACTGCGAGTGTATACATGTCACCGACATCAGTATTAGAGGAATATCCTGCAAAACTAACGGACTATTAATTGTAAATATTTATGCGTCCTCTAGTAGCGGCCATCGGCGGGAGTGGGATTTTCGGACGGATGTACCTGAGTTAATCGGCCTGCACACCGCCAGTGTTCTTCTCGGAGGGGATTATAACTGTATGATCCATGCCAAGGATGAAATTCTTCACACCAACATTTGCTAGGGACTCAGGTGTCTTGTTCTCGACCTCCAGCTCCGTGATGCGTGGGAAAAACTATACTTATGTGACCTACGACTCGACGAGACGTATTGATAAAATTTACGTTTCGCACAGTTCACAATATTTCCGACCACAGCACCTACCATGCCTACGTGAACCACCACTGCTCCCCATTCCACCGGGTAAAGGGTTACTGGATGCTCGGTGTTAGATTTTTACGGCATGAGGAGCTGGCTGTGGAGAGAGACCGCTCCTGACAGCAAGCTCTCCGATCCCGCCCCTGCTACAATACGACACTTGAATGGTGGGGCAAGGTAGCTGAGCCTAAACAAAGATCCACGACTATGTTTTATGCCAGATAAAAGAAATTTTGGTGGAATCACAGAACTGAAACGTATTACCAATGATTACGAGAACTATACCAAGACGCTAGCCGCCCCAGTTCCGAAATTTCCCGCAACATTAAGAGGTGTAAGGCAAGAATAACGTAAATTCAGAGGACAAGACTTGAAGGCCACTTAGTCCGCATGCAATCCATGAACGCTGCGTCTCAGGAAACCGCCTCCTTATACCACCTTCTCAGAGCATTCCGAAGCCGCAACGCTACCATCATTGTCGACATCACGGATGCAGCAGGGCACAAATTCACCAGCAGTACCATGCGCATGCCCGTTTCAGTGACCTCAACCGGAAACAGCCAGTAGATGCACAAACGTGTGATGCCCTGACGTGTAGGATATCCTTCCGTCTCACCGTGGAGGATGCAGATACACTTGAATCTCCTTTTGATAAAGAAGACTTCTACTATGCTGTTAACAGGGCGACAGACAAGAAAACTCCAGGATCGGATGGACTGACATCGGACTTCTACAAGTATTACTGGGAACTTCTCGGGACATTGAAAACGAACTTCATATGGGAGGGGATATATCCCCAGAATTTAAAGAAGGAATTATCGTACACGTGCCGAGGAAGGGTAATAACAGACAACTAAACAAAATGCGACTTTATTGAATGGTGATTTTAAAATTATGACAAGAGCTTTGAAGACTCGCTTGCAAAGGGTCTTATGTACGTTCTGGGTGACCGTCAACATGATGCTGTTCCTGGAAGGAGCATAATAAACGCCGCCTGTACCCTCCTGGACATTACCAGCGCCTATGCAAAGTCCAAGGAATCTGCTACACTGCTCTTCCTTGCCTTCGACAAAGTTTTTGACCGCATCAGTCATGATTAATTACCAACTGCCATGCAAGCAGTGAGTTTTAATCTCCAGTTTATGAACATAATTCGAAATGTCACCACGAATGCAACATCTCGCATTATGATAAACGGACACTTAAGCCAACCGGTAACAATCGAGCGATGTATCGATCAGGGACGCCCCTTATCGACGGCTTTGTACGCCATCGCTGTAGAACCCCTCCTGACCATATTACCAGAAGAAACTTCAGGGCTGGTGATTGGTAATATCAGGTATCAATGTATTCTACACACATGACCTGTGCCTTGGAGTAACAACTCAAAAAGACCTTAAAACAGTTGGCCATGCCACTCAGGAATTCGCGATAGCATCTGAGGCCAAATCAAACGATACAAAAACCGTTCTTATGGACATCGAAATGCACATCCGCAATGTTGAGGACATGGATTGGCGGAAGGCCGGCAGTTATTATAAGTCACTGGGTATGCCCCTGGACACAGACTCAGCGAGCATGAACACCAGAAACAGGGCAGACGTGTTACCTCAGTTTAGGGCTGCCCTTAAAACGAATGGGTTCAAAATGGTTCAAATGGCCCTGAGCACTATGGGACTTAACATCTGAGGTCATCAGTCCCCTAGAACTTAGAACTACTTAAACCTAAATAACCTAAGGACATCACACACATCCATGCTCGAGGCAGGATTCGAACCTGCGACCGTAGCAGTCGCGCGGTTCCGGACTGAAGCGCCTAGAACCGCTCGGCCACCGTGGCCGGCTAAACGAATCGGGACAAGCAACTTAATATACTGCAAAAAGTTCAAAACATTAAACTTACAGTTACCAACAAATTTAGTTACCTGGTGTAGGTCCTTCGCGTGCCACCCACTGTAATTACCAGCATTGAGAAGGCCTTCTGCTGGTTCGGGTTTGTGGTAAAAAATTGGAAATTTGTGGTAAGGTCTTGTAGGATCAAACTGCTGAGGTCATCAGTCCCTAAGCTTACGCACTACTTAATCTAACTTAAACTAACTTACGCTATGGACAACACACAAACCCATGCCCGGGGGAGGACTCGAACCTCCGACGGGGTGAGCCGCGCAGACTGTGACAATACGCCCTAGACCACGCGGCTACCTCGCGCGGTGTTTGGGTTTTGTCACGAAGAGTAACATCTTCAAGGTCGGCTTGGAGACTCTGGTTTTGCCAAATACGTACGGACGTCTCAACTTACTCGACACAAGAACGCGAAGTACGGTCCTCTTAATCGATTCAGGCAGTCTCTTGAGATCCCTAAAGACAACACAACCAGTATCTTATTAGAAAGATGGGGCCCAAGTCGACTCGAACCCTCCATTGATGTATCAACGATTCCTCGTATGTTGCCATACGTAAGAGCGTACTGTTTAGAATTCAGTTACATGTATAAAGACTGTCCTCCCCATTCAAGTTCCGTCGGTCTGACGAATAAGGTAATATATGACTTCCTGACAAAAACTACTAAACGAAACCCTGTTGAACAGAAATGTCCGCGTTACAAATGGAACATTATTTGGATGAATATCTTCAGTGACTTCCTGCCTAGTGCTGTCAAATCCACCTGGTACATAGCGGCCAATGACAAGATACCTACTAACGACAAACTGCAAAAAATCCACCTGGCGGCATCTCCTATGTGTACTACCTGTGGATTTGTGGGCACTATAATTCCTCGACTCAGCTGTGGGCCTGATAAACAAATTACTTTTCTTTTATCCAGGGCATTGGCAATCATCTATCGCTCCACCGAGAGGCCACAGAAGTTACGCTACCCCTGAACAAAGAAAAACGGTTACGCACTATTGCTCACGTCATTCGAAATCGAACAGCGACTTTCACCGACTACTGCCCTTATACTGAATATGAACATTTTAAAATCCAACCTGACCTATACTACTCTTAGAAGTATGGGAATATGTTAGACATTATGATAGCAAAATGTTGGACTGAGTACTGACTAATCGAAGTATTTCATGTAAACTCCGAACGAACGGACATCGAGAAGAAGCTCCTTCATTTCATGGAGTAGCAAGAAGTTCTTGGTTTTAGCTCTTTGTTACATTCAGCGAGAGTACTGTAAAAGTATTTTTCAACTTTTTCAAGAATTTATTTATTTTAAGAAAAACTTCCTGTTTTATTTCCAAGAAATAGAGAATTTTATTTGCTATAACATTATACCAGCAACTATTTACTCAAGAAGAAGGCGTTTACGTTTTTTTACGACTTTACTCTTTACTTCAAGAAGAGATAATTTAGTATTTCTGTCAAGGCGCTATGTTATAGAAAAGTGAATAATAATGGCGAAAAAGCCACACCGACGTAGGCACTTCTGACAGGCGTTAAGGAAGAGCTGAACGGGTGGAAGGAGGCCAGTAAAAGAAAAGTGAGCCTGACGCCTGGGTTCGAATTCCAGTCTTGCTGAAATTTTCAGCTTTCCCCATTGATTTAAATCATACTCATTGGCAGATAATGTCATTAAATATTTTGTGTCTTAGTATTTTGCATAAATTTCAGTTTCTTAACTATTTCTTACCTAAAGCCACACCTGAGAAAAAGAGATCCTTACAGACGGCCGTATCTATTCATTGCACTGACTTAGAGCGTTAAATTTTCTACACATCCTAGTAACCGTAGACCTCAGTATCTGACATAAATTTCAACTTTGTACCTGTAACCATTCCTGAGGAAAAGGGGTGTTAACACATGGGCAGACAGACAAACAGACAGAATGGCGGACCAAAAATGACAAAAGAAAAATGGTATAATCACAAAATAACAATTTTCCGATAAATTAAATTTTATGTTGGTCAATGGACAGTATCCCACAGGTTTTAATGGTGGAGTTTCCGGGTATCGAAATAGGAGACATAAATGGCCGCGTCTTTGATTGCATTGACTTAGCAGCTTAACTTTTTCACACCGCCAAGGAACTGTAGACTGTAGTTGGTTGGTTGTTTTGGGGGAAGAGACCAAACTACGAGGTCATCGGTCTCATCGGATTAGGGAAGGACGGGGAAGGAATTCGGCCGTGCCCTTTCAAAGGAACCATCCCGGCATTTGCCTGGAGCGATTTAGGGAAATCACGGAAAACCTAAATCAGGATGGCCGGACGCGGGATTGAACCGTCGTCCTCCCAAATGCGAGTCCAGTGTGCTAACCACTGCGCCACCTCACTCGGTGTAGACTGTAGTATGTGACATAAATTTCAGCGTGTTACCTCTATCCATTCCTGATAAAAAGGAGTCATAACAATCGGAAAGATAGACAGACGGACAACAAAGTGAGCACATAAGGGGTCCGATTGTACCGATTGAAATACAGAAATCTAAACAGTAAGTGAACTGTTTATTACTTCAAAAGTAATCCGCATACCTGTTAAATTTGCCTCACTGTGAGACAATACGGTCAATTTCTTCATGAAAAGTGCTTGCAGTTGCCTACGGAGCTATGACTGTACCAAGACGTGTATCTCTCCGTGCGAAGCAAATCGACAAACACGAATGTCTTTCGGCAGGGCTCTCTAAATATGTGGAAATCACGTGAGGAGAGATCGGTACATTTTGAAGAATGTGTGAGGGTTTCGTTGCGAAACTTTTGCAGCGCAATCGAAATAACATTTCAACATTTGGGCCCGCCCGCACTTACTTTTTTTCCGCGACTCGTTTTCATTTGGCTGCTCATTGTATATTCTCTATTAGTACTGTTGAAGATGCCATGCAGGTAAATGGGTCAATCTTTCACGAACCCACAAACACGTTTTGTTATGGTCGGCGCACACGAAACATTGTTTATGGTGTCTTTTTGAGTACAAAAATGGTTCAAATGGCTCTGAGCACTATGGGACTTAACTGCTGAGGTCATGAGTCCCCTAGAACTTAGAACTACTTAAACCTAACTAACCTAAGCACATCACACACAACCATGCCCGAGGCAGGATTCGAACCTGCGACCGTAGCAGTCGCGCGGTTCCAGACTGTAGCGCCTAGAACCGCTCGGCCACTCAGGCCGGCAGAGTTTTGAGTACACTTGGCGCAATATGGGTCTGGTGTCATTCCGATTTTAAAGCGTTTCTCTCGCAACATCTGCAGGTCTAAACTGGAGCATTAAAGTTTTTGTGACGGAATTTGTTCTCGCTTGAAGAATGCGATACGTGTCTTTTACGAATATGATGCGAAAAATGAATCCACGGATTTTGTAGACCAGTGCATCTGACTGTGGTTGCTGTCGATGTAATCTGGAAGGGTGTTTTAAGGATATTTGCTCACCATATGGTCCATGCCCCGGCTGAAAAAAATTGCTTTACTTTTTTAGCTGCTATGGGGCAGAGAGACGCTACCTGTTGTAACTTGAATAACAGAAACGTATTTATAAAGTGCACTAGTTCTAAGCGATCCATGTGCCCTTTTCGATGTTCCCATATTGTACTCAGTATTAAGCGCATTCTAATTTTCCAGTTCGTTTGACATATAATCTGAGTATCTGCAAAAATGTACATCTCTTGTTTTTCGTGTTCTGTTACACTCGGAGGCCACTCTGTATGAGGTGGTCGGCTTCTGTGCCCAACCTGTAAGATGGCGGATTTGTCCTTGTCAAAAACCGGGCGCCGGCCGGGGTGACCGAGCGGTTGTAGGCGCTACAGTCTGGAACCGCGCGACCGCTACGGTCGCAGATTCGAAGCCTGCCTCGGGC
Organism: Schistocerca piceifrons; assembly: GCF_021461385.2. Lineage (NCBI taxonomy): Eukaryota > Metazoa > Arthropoda > Insecta > Orthoptera > Acrididae > Schistocerca > Schistocerca piceifrons. The sequence goes on from NC_060149.1 coordinate 620,709,987, forward strand.
ATGGGTGTGTGTGATGTCCTTAGGTTAGTTAGGTTTAAGTAGTTCTAAATTCTAGAGGACTGATGACTTCAGAAGTTAAGTCCCATAGAGTAAAAAAAAAAAAAAAAAAAATGAAACCATCGTAATATTTTCCTAGTTTTAGTAAATGGGTCGATATTCTCGAGAATTTTTTAGAGTTGTTTTGACATGCTTTACTTTTTTGATATTTAACTTCTGAACTTTATTTACCACAAAACACTTACAAAAATCCGATTGTCATATGGTCCCCTTGTACGTAATAAATACATGAAACATTTCAGCCCTTCGAAAGCTGCCCAAGTCGACTGTTGGTGATGCGATTGTGAAGTGGACACTCGAAAGAATAACCACAGCTAAACCAAAACCAAAAAGCCCTCATGTACTGATGGACAGGGACTTTTGAGCTTTGCAGAATATGGTTTTAAAAAATCGCATGAAATTAAATGAAAACATCACTCGTGAGTTCCAAACTGCTACCAGCAGTCCAGCCAGCACTATTACTGTTCGTAGCGAGTTAAAAAGAAAGGAGTATAATGGTCGAGCAACTCTTCGTGAACGATGAGCTTTGGCAGTCAGTGCTACGTGACGGTTGAGGTGATGTAAAGAGTGACGCCACTGGCTGGTCTGCGACTGGAAACGAGTGATTTGGAACTCTCGAATCACGCTGTACGCTGTGGCAATCGGATGGAAGGGTTTGGGTTTTGGCGAATGAATGCTTACCTGTCATCGTGTGTAGTCCCAAGAGTGAAGCATGGAACTGGTGGTGTGTTATTGTATAGGCGTGTTTTTTCGTGGTTGGGATGTGGTCCCCTTGTTGCACTTAAAAAAGCGCGAAATACCGAAGGATGTAAACACATTTTACAGCAATGTGTACTGCGTACTGGAGAAGAACAGTTCGGAGACGATGACTGTGAATATCGGCATGACAATGCACCCTGTCATAAAGCATTTGGGAAGGAATGGTTTGTGGATAATAACATTCCAGAAATAGATTTCCCTGCCAGTATTCCTGACCTGGTTCCAAGGGAACGTCTTTGTGTGAGTCAGAACGGCGACTTCTCTCGAGCCCCCAGCGTCTAACATCACTATCTTCTCTGGCCTCGGCTCTTGAAGGAGAATAGGCTGCCACTCCTCTACAGACATTAAGACTCCTCACTGAATGTGTCCCGGACAGAGTTCAAGCCAACATAAATGTGAAAGGTGGACACACCCCATATTGAAGACCACAAATGAGTGTCCGATTGTCCGCAGCTCGTGGTCGTGCGATAGCGTTCTCGCTTCCCGCGCCCGGGTTCCCGGGTTCGATTCCCGGCGGGGTCAGGGATTTTCTCTACCTCGTGATGACTGGGAGTTGTTTGCTGTTCTTAGGTTAGTTAGGTTTAAGTAGTTCTAAGTTCTAGGGGACTGATGACCATAGATGTTAAGCCCCATAGTGCTCAGAGCCATTTGAACCATTTTAGTGTCCAGCTGCTGTTGATCAGATAGTGATCTACATTGGAAATGAAGCGCTGCAGTCCCCCACTTCTATGCAGATTAAGTTTCTTTCATCCTGAGCTGATACCCTGTTTCATAGTCTACGGCCAGTCTTAAAACACCTCTCCATTTAAGGTGCCCATGGCTATCGACAGTCATCACTATAGTAGCTTTACCTGCCATAGGAGCTACGATTTCATTTCATGGCAATTACATTTATCCACATTGGTCCACGAGACATAATGATCTTTAATTTAATTTTTACAAGCTCGTGGATAGCAACGCACAACGTTTAAGGATACATTTCTTTACACTGATCAGTGCAAAAAAAAAAATCGCTTATGAAACGAGCAGATAAATAGTAATGTATAAAACAACAAATAGAGGGTAACGTAATGTATGAAGTATATCAGTTCCCAGTACCATATTAAAGAAATGCGAGCATATGAACAGGATGTAGAATGGAATACAGAGCAAGGTACATGTTGAAACGTCCCCTTAGAAAAATTTATACGTGACTGTACTTAAACTGACACACAATTTTTTTTTTTTAGCGCAACGCAATCTGACTTTCAGTAATCCCTACAAGAGAATGGCCCTTAATAAATTAACCTATACGTTTCACAAATCACTTACCTCACAAAAATCTTCGTTACTCGAACTACTGCAATACAGCGAGCGCCACTACTGCCAGCTAAATAAAAGATTCAAACTACGGAAGGCACTAACTACTGATAGGCATAGTTAGCAAATGAAAGATTTTAAAACATACAATGTATTTACCTCAATAGTCATAATATATATAGCAGTTCATGACATCCATTCTTACAAATTTCAAAACTCCGCCATTTCTCTCCCCACTGCTGGCGGCTCACCTCCAACTGCGCAAAGCTACACGCTGTTCACATCCAGCTGCCCAACACTACAATGGCAGACAGCAATGCAAACTAGCCACAGACTGCACACAGCACAGCCAGTGATTTTTCATACAGAGCGCTACGTGGCGTTACCAATAAGAAAACCTAAACAGCCTACTTGCAATGTTAATAACAAGGCATTCTGCAAATAATTATGTACAAAACGTGCCATTAAAAAAACTCACAACCAAAGAAAGAAATGAAATAAGGAAGCTTCACCAAGAGACAATACTCTACGTACAACGATAGTGGAAATTTGACTGACACATCGTGGGTCTAATATACTGATTCCGTTATCTTTAAAACACGTTCCTATTTTAAGCAAAGAGTTTTCCATTCCTACTGTAATGAACCACATGATGACTGTATCGGCAGCGCCATTTTTCGGACACTCGCAGCAGCAGTCATTAACCTGTACCGAAACAGCTCCCCTAGCAACTGCGAGTTGCTTCCAGTCTTCACTCTGCTTTCACGAGACGATGACCGGGTCCTCGAACACTGACCTCCCTACGATATCTTCCACGTGACAGAAAATTCCGTGTGACCAGCTTCTACGGGGCAATATTTATACCCCGTTACCAGTCAGTCATCGGCGAATAGCTGGGCCATGTTTATGATGCCCACCCTGTGTCGGATAGTTCTGTGAAGACAGCGACGTACGTATGACGCAGCTACAGTCATCGTAGCCAGGTCCCGAACTCTCGACAGCTGGTTAAAGGCGATTCAGTCGAACAAGGTAATGAGTGTATTAACAGGCCGTAAGCCAACACTCCAAGCAGTCAGGGAATCAGAATTGCCATCAACTGTGGCACCACTGTGGTACGACACAGTCATATCCCAGCTGCCAGTAGAGCTACACTATGTGATCAAAAGGATCCGGACACCTGGCTGAAAATGACATATAAGTTCGTGGCGCCCTCCATCGGTAATGCTGGAATTCAATATGGTGTTGGCCCACCCATAGCCTTGGTGACAGCTTCCACTCTCGCAGGCATACGTTCAGTCAGGTGCTGGAAGCTTTCTTGGAGAATAGAGGCCAATTCTTCACCGAGTGTTGCACTGAGGAGAGGTATCGATGTCGGTCGGTGCAGCCTGGCACGAAGTCGGCGTTCCAAAACATCCCAAAGGTGTTCCTTAGGTGTCGGGTCAGGACTCTGTGCAGGCCAGTCCAGAACAGGGATGCAACTGTCGTATAACCAGTCAGTCAAAGGCCGTGCATTAAGAATAGGTGCGCCGCGCAGTGTGGCCGCGCGGTTTGAGGCGCCATGTCACGGATTGCGCGTCCCCTCCCGCCGGAGGTTCGAGTCCTCCCTCGGGCATGGGTGAGTGAGTTGTTCTTAGCATGCGTTAGTTTAAGTAGTGCGTAAGTCTAGGGACCGATGACCTCAGCAGATTCGTCCCTTAGGAATTCACGCAAATTTGAACATTTAAAAACTTTTGAACAGGTGCTCGATCGTGTTGAAAGATGCAATCGCCATCCCCAAATTGCTGTAGGCCTGTGCTGTGATAGTGCCACGCAGAACGACAAGAGGTTTGTCCTCTCCATGAAAATCACGACCATACCATAATACCACCGCCAGTGAATTTTACTGTTGGCACTACACACGCTGGCATATGACGTTCACCGGGCATTTGCCGTACCCACACCCTGCTATCGGATCGCCACAATGTGTACCGTGATTCGTCACTCCACACAACGTTTTTCCACTGTTCAGTCGTCCAATGTTTAGGCTCCTTATACCAAACGAGGCGTCGTTTGACATTTCAGAAATGGTTCAAATGGCTCTGAGCACTATGGGACTTAACATCTGAGGTCATCAGTCCCCTAGAACTTACAACAACTTAAACCTAACTAGCCTAAGGACATCACACACATCCATGCCAGAGGCAGGATTCGAACCTGCGACCGTAGCAGTCGCGCGGTTCCGGACTGAAGCGCCTAGAACCACTCGGCCACTGTGGCCGGCGTTTGGCATTCACTGGCGTGATGTGTGACTTATGAGCAACCGCTCGACCATGAAATCCACGTTTTCTCACCTCTCGCCTAACTGTCATAGTACTTGCAGTGGATCCTGTTGCAGTTTGGAATTCCTGTGTGATGGTCTGGGTAGATGTCTGCCTATTACACATTACGACCCTCTTCAACTGTCGGCGGTCTCTGTCAGTCAACAGACGAGGTCAACTTGTACGCCTTTGTGCTGTTTGTGTCCCTTCACGTTTCCACTTCACTATCACTTCGGAAACAGTGGACCTAGTGATGTTTAGGACTGTGGAAATCTCGCCTACAGGCGTATGACACAAGCGATACCCAATCACCTGACCACGTTCGAAGTTCGTGAGTTCCGAGGAGCACCCCATTCTGATCTCTCACGATGTCTAATGACTACTGAGCTTGCTGATATGGAGTACCTGGCAGTAGGTGGCAGCACAATGCACCTTATATGAAAAACGTATGTTTTTGGGGGTGTCCGAATACTTTTGATCAAATAGTGTACCTGACTGCCCAGACTCTTTTCATCCGTGTACTCTGCTGTGTCGATGGGTCTACTGGCCAAAGTCTAGCCACCTTCAGATGTTCTGGGGCTTCAACTAAAGTCACTCTAACCCTATATCACTGGGGCCTGATGCAGCCAGCCGTACCTGTCCATCTTCTGGTTTGGAATTCTGGGCACTGGGTCGCACTGCCGTCACTTGGCCTCCTTTTTTGGACAACAGCGGGTGCCGCAGCGGGGACTGCTAAGTTATCTGTTACAACGAGACGTCCACTGGGGCTGTCGCAATGTCATCGGGCGCTCGATTGGTGTTACAACTGACAGGGACAATGCTGCAAGAGCAACACTGAGCAATGCTGTGGCAGCGGATTTATTTACCGCACTCACCGAGGTCACAGATATCAACACCCGTGGTAAACAAGGCTGAATGATATCCAGCGGCTGTCTTCTTCTGCTGCATCCACATCCGTCTGTACATCGACATACATGACCACTCTTGAACTCACAATTAAGTGCCCAGTTGAGTTTTTATGGAACCAACTTCTTGAAGCTTTTTCCTTGTCGTTCCAGTCTCGAATAGTCCGTGGGAAAAACGAAAATTTAAATCTTTCCGTGCGACCTCTAATATAAATTTTTTTACAATGATTGTTTTTCCCTGTGTAGGTGGGCGCCCGCAAAATATTTTCCACATTTGGAGGAGGAAGTTGGCGTTCGAAACTTTGAGATAAGATCCAGTTGTAAGGAAAAACCCCTTTGTTTTAATGAGTGCCACCGCTTCTTGCATATCATATCTTCCTCCTATTTCTAGCTAATACAAAACAAATTGCCTTATTTGAACTTTTCTGTGTTCCCTGTCAGTCCTGATGCGGATCCCACAGGGCGTAGCAATACTCCAGAAGAGAGCGGTCAAGTATAGTGTAGTCAGTCTGTTTTGTATACGTGCTGCATGTTGTATGGGTTCTGCCAATAAATCAGCCTTTCGTTGGCTTTTCCCATAACATTATCCATGTGATGGTTCTAGTTTAATGTATTTGTAATTGATGTAATTGTATCCAACTGAATTTACAGCCTTTAGAGTCTTGTGATTTATCGTGTAACCGAAATTCTGATGACTACTTTTAGTACTCATGTGGATGACCTCGCCGGCCGCTGTGGCCGAGCGTTTCTAGGCGTTTCAGTCTGGAACCGCGCTACCGCTACGGTCCCAGGTTCGAATCCTGCCTCGGGCATGGATGTGTGTGATGTCCTTAGGCTAGTTAGGTTTAAGTAGTTCTAAGTTCTAGGGGCTGATGACCTCAGATGTTAAGTCCCATAGTGCTCAGAGCCATTTGAACCATTTTGGATGACCTCCCATTTTTCATAATTTAACGTCAACTTCCACTTTTCGTCCATACAGATAGCTTATCTGGATGATTTTGCAATTGATTTTGATGACCTGATGGGTTAAATCTCCGAAGACGGTAAATCTCCGGTAGAGTATCTCTGTCTCACTACAAGTCATCTAGACACCGCGCCACACTATATAGGCGTCTCCGTTATGATTTTGGGGTAATTTCATTGGTCATTCGTATTGACTGTTGACCTTTTACCTTTCAAGTTTCTTATCCTGCTTACATTTATCTTTTATATGCTAACGTGGGACACTAGTTCGTAAGCAAAAGGAAGAAAATAACGTTATAGGTTAATGTTCTGGCTTCTAAGATGTCATCGAAGACGAAGCGCTAGTTATGTCGAGCAGGCATGTAGAAGAAAATTGCCCTTGTCGTGTTCAAAGGTGCACATGTGCATTTGATTTAAGAGATCTGAGTGAACTACGGCAGATCTAAATCTGGGTCTCCAGGATGCGGTTAGCATAATAGCCCTCCAAATTTTTAGTTACTTGGTATATGCCTGTAGCCTAGTGGACAGAAGAGAGCCCATAACACTTCCTTGTTGCACGCCAGGTATCACTTACAATTTACTCGATGACTTTCCGTCAGTTATTACGAACAGTGACCTTCTTGATGATTCCTGTCGAACAACTGCGATGATACTCCATAGACACTCACTTCAGTAGCGGCCATCGCTTGTGAGGAATGTTGTCAAAAGCTTTCTGGAAATTTAGAAATGTTGAATCAATTTATGAACACTTCTCCGAAAAGCGGCTGATCCTACGCTGTGGGATATCCCAGCCAATAACGACATACGGAATTTACATTACTTCGTGGAAATAAAGAGCCAACTGTGTTTCACAGGACTTAAGTTCTGAATCAGTGCAGAATATTTGAGAATAGATCGTTTTCATCATAATTTCATAACTTTCGAACACAGTATATGTTCCATGGTGCTACTGAGAAACGATGTCTATAACATAAGTCCATACATACGTATATACGTATACTTCTGTTTCCTTTATCGTGTATTGATGCGATCTGCCCACCTTTCCAGTCTTCAGTTACTGTAGGGATCTTTAGTCGTGCGAGCGGTTGCATATGATACCTACTTATGAAGCGATAACATCAGCATACTCCGTAAAGAAACCTAATTAGTATACAACCTGGACAGAAAGACTTGCCCTTATTAAGTGATTTAAGTTGCTTCGTTACACCGAGGCGATCTACTTCTAAGGTGCTCATATTATCAGCATTTCTTCATTTGAATTTTTCTTTGGTAAGATAATTTCGAAAAACTGCATTTAGTTGCTCCCCTTTAGTGTCGCTGTCATCGATAACATTACCATTGCTATCACGCAGTGATGGTATTGATTGTGTGTTGGGGTAGGTATACTTTACTTATGACCAGAATCTCTTTGAAATTTCGGCACGCGGAGTCGCCGCGTGGTTTGAGGCACCCTGTCACGGATGGCCCGCCCCTCCCGCCGGAGATTCGAGTCCTCCCTTGGGTATGGGTGAGTGTGTTGTTCTTAGCATAAGTTAGTTTAAGTAGTGTGTAAGTCTAGGGACCAATGACCTCAGAAGTTTGGTCCCTTAGGAATTCACATACATTTTAACACTCGTTTCTTTCAAGTTTCTGCCAGATTTCGAGACAGAATTTCGTTGTGGAAACTGTTAAAGGCATCTTACATTGAAATCCGCTGTCAACTCCGAGGCTCTACGTTCCTTTAAATCTGGCATAATCTTTTCGCTGCTTCTGCAGTTGTTCCCTGACCTATTTTGTGTACCACGGAGCGTCTGCTCCGTGTCTTATTAATTTACTTAGTATGATACTCTCGTCTTCCATCAGTACCAATTCCTATAATTTAAGCTAACGTCTGCTCTACGCTAATATAATTAGTTACGCTTACATAGTAGTAGAGGTTGTCTCTTAGAAATACTTCACGACAGTTTTATCTGCTTTTTTAAATAGATACATTTTGCGCTTATTTTCGGTGGAATTGATTATTATGGTGTTAAAAAAAATGAAACGTGGGTGGGAGACTTTGTTTAGGATGTTCGGTCGCCTGCTGCGTCTTTTTATGTGACGTCATGTCGGCGAATTGCACATGGATGATGATGAAAAAAGCCCCATCCACCCGGGAATCGGACCCGGAATCTCGTAATCGACAGTGAGCAACGTTAACCACAAGATGCTGACGACGGTGTTCAGTCTCGTTACAACTAGTTAGTGGTCACTAATCCCCATATCTGTCATGACTCTCCCTATTTGTTCAGGATTATTTTTCACTAAGAAATCAAGTTATGTTACCGGAACCATTTGGACTTAGAGTGAGCTCCTGAACTAATGACTCAAATTAACTTTCGGAGAAAGCATTTAGTGCAATTTTTTTTGTCTATCATCGAGTTTAAACATGTATTTTTTTCAACATTTCGAAAGTAGATTGAAATCATTGCCCACTAGAATTGTATAAATCGGTTATCTGTACGAAAGGAGTCTCAAATTTTCGTTGAACCTTCCAACAACACTATCGTCTGAGCCCACGATTCAGCAACACGTACCAGTCATTAATTTGTTCTCGTTGTCAAGTATAAACTCTGACCATACTACACTGAAACGCCAAAGATACTGGTATAGGCTTGCGTTTTCAAATACAGAGATATGTAAACAGGCAGAATAAGGCGCTGCCGTCGGCAACGCACATATAAGACAACAAGTGTCTGGCGCAGCTATTAGAAGGGTTACTGCTGCTACAATGGCACGTGTCAAGATTTAAGTGAGTTTGAACGTGGTGTTATAGTAGGCGCGCGAGCGATGGGACAGAGCATCTCGGAGGTAGCGATTTTCCCGTACGACCATTTCACGATTGTACCGTGAATATCAGGAATCCGGTAAAACATCAAATTTCTGACATAGCTGCGGCCGGAAAAAGATCCTGGAACAACGGGACCGCCGGCCGCGGTGGCCGTGCGGTTCTAGCGCTGCAGTCTGGAACCGCGGGGCTGCTACGGTCGCAGGTTCGAATCCTGCCTCGGGCGTGGGTGTTTGTGATGTCCTTAGGTTAGTTAGGTTTAAGTAGTTCTAAGTTCTAGGGGACTTATGACCTAAGATGTTGAGTCCCATAGTGCTCAGAGCCATTTGAACAACGGGACCAACGACGACTCAAGAGAATCGTTCAACGTGACAGAAGTGCAACCCTTCCACAAATTCCTGCAGATTTCAATGCTGGGCTATCAACAAGTGTCAACGTGCGAACAATTCAACGAAACATCATCGATATGGGTTTTCTGAGCCAAAGGTCCACTCGTGTACTCTTGATGACTGACGACACAAAGCTTTACGCCTCGCCTGGGCCCGTCGACACCGACATTGGACTGTTGATGACTAGAAACATGTTGCCTGGTCGGATCAGTCTCATTTCAAATTGTATCGAGCGGACGGACGTGGACGGGTATGGAGACCTGATGAATCCATGGACCCTGCAAGCCAGCATGACACCAGTGATCTGTTCAAGCTGGTGGAGGCTCTTTAATGTTATTGGGCGTGTTCAGACGGAGTGATATGAGAGCCCTGATACGTCTAAATACGACTGATATATGACACGTACGTAAGCATCCTGTCTGACCACTTCCATCTATTCATGTCCATTGTGCGTTCCGACGGACTTGGGATATTCCAGCAGGGTAATGCGACACCCCACACGTCTAGAATTGCTACATTGTGACTCCAGGAACAATCTTCCAAGTTTAAGCACTTCCGCTGGCCACCAAATTCCCCAGACATGAACATTATTGAGCATATATGGATGCCTTGCGATGTGCTGTTCAGAAGAGATCTCCACCCCACCAAATTCCCCAGACATGAGCATTATTGAGCATATATGGATGCCTTGCGATGTGCTGTTCAGAAGAGATCTCCACCCCCTCGTACCCTTACGGATTTGTGGACAGCCTCTCTCCAACACTACTTCAGACATTAATTGAGGCCATGCCACGTCGTGTTGCGGCACTTCTGCGTGCTCGCGGAGGCCCTACACGATATTAGGCAGGTGTACCAGTTTCTCTGGCTCCTCAGTGTAACAGCAACTATCTTGTTCAATTTCTCTATAAGATCAACTATTACTAACAGTGAAAAACATACCGTCACCAGTTGAATTCAGTCTATCCCTTCTGATCCCCGTTAGGTCCTTGGTGAAAACTTTGGATGAATTTGTGAAAAAAACAACACGTTACCATGCCTAATATAGTATAGGAAACCATTGGCATTCATAATAACTTCCAGTCGTCTTGGAATGGATACATACTGTTCTTGTTATACCATTCTTCTTGCAAAATAGTAGGAAGATGAGGAAACGATGATGGAGGTGGACTGTTATCACACACCCTTGTCTCCAATGCAAACCAGGAAGGCACTGAGATCTGGTGACAGTGGTAACCAGGGGAGATGCGAAAATTCATTCTTGTGCTCACAAAACAAGCCTTGGACAATGTGAGCTGTGTGAACATGGGCCCTGTCTTCTTGGAACACAACATCCACTGGGGAACAAACATTGTACCATGGGTGGTAGTGCAGTAATGGGGCTCCTGGTGCACTTTTGATATCAAACTGATATGCAAATTAATTAAATGGATCAATTAATTACCCTGACACACTCACCCCATCCCCAGGTTATGCCATGTGTTTTCCCCAGCCGGCACATGAGACAACGCCCCCGCCCCCTCCTCCTCCTCCATCCCCACCCCTCCCCCTCCCCCACCCAACCTACTGGTGGGAATTTGGAAATTTGGTGGGAATTTCGAATTCTGGCAGTAAATTCAAAAACTGGCGAGAATTACAAAAATGGTGGAAATTTCTTTATCCCAAGGCTGTGCTGATGTCCCTTCCCATCCCCCACCCGGGAATTGGCGTGAAATTCAAAATTGCAGATGCCCTTTCTGGGACTCAAATCCCGGTCCTCTTGGGTGGAAAGCTCAAATGCACCCCCTACACATGGAAACTGTCCAGATGCAGTAGAGGAAGATTAGGTTACTGTAGTTTATTTATTTTTGGTGGGAAACTGAAGTAAAGATCGGTCCTAATTACGTAATTAATCATAAAGATTGGTCTTAATTACAGAACTATATGCATGGAGCTACACTAGGAACTCCTAAAATCGCAGTACAGCTCAAAAACTGACGATGCCATACAACTGGTGTTATCCTGCTGGAAGAAACTTTGACAACACCACTTGAAACTAGTGGCAGACGTGGCCAAACTCTACATAGGATGATCCCCTGGCCTACAAGCTGGAGGTAAAAAGGCTGGAGTTGAAGGTACTATCTTTACTTTTGGCGAGAATTGTGTTCAACTGACGAGATGCTGGTGTTGGACAGAGAGGAGTTAAATAAGTGTATTACCTGTAACCATACTGCCGAGGACTATGTCCATCGCTGTTTGACGTCAGAGTTCCCTGCAGACGCCTCCAGCTGCATTATTTGGCAATCACCCTGCAGCCCAGCTGATCTAAATTCAGGAATACCAATACATGTTACCACAGCTGGTGGAAAATGCTTCACTGTTGTAGTTACACATCAAAATCGTAATGAAACAAACCATCACTCGTAAACGTTGGGCCACAATGCAGCACATGTACTGGGGATTGGGAAAAATTGCAGTCCCAAAAGATGGCACCAGGAGACAAGGGCAGTAGTTGCAAATGTGTTCTCCTTGATTTGCGCTCACAAACTAATCAACTTAGAGCCAGTCTTACCTCCTCCCCCTACACCCCCTCAACCCTCTCTCTCCCCACCATAGGTAGGCATAGGGACACAGACCTGTTCTATCTCGTCGCTGATGACCGACAAAGAGATCCATCTGGTGGCAGTGATATTCTGTCTCCAGTCTGCAGAACTCAGTCACAGATAGATGACTCCTGCCATCTGTTAAATATATTTCTCAGAAAGACAGGAGCCCCCCTGGAAAAGCAACGAAATTTTGAAGAACTCTCCAGACCGCTTTTTCAAAACGACGGCTGCTATCACTTCTGCATCTACATCTACATCTACATTGATACTCCGCAAGCCACCCAACGGTGTGTGGCGGAGGGCACTTTACGTGCCACTGTCATTACCTCCCTTTCCTGTTCCAGTCGCGTATGGTTCGCGGGAAGAACGACTGTCTGAAAGCCTCCGTGCGCGCTCTAATCTCTCTAATTTTACATTCGTGATCTCCTCGGGAAGTATAAGTAGGGGGAAGCAATATATTCGATACCTCATCCAGAAACGCACCCTCTCGAAACCTGGCGAGCAAGCTACACCGCGATGCAGAGCGCCTCTCTTGCAGAGTCTGCCACTTGAGTTTATTAAACATCTCCGTAACGCTATCACGGTTACCAAATAACCCAGTGACGAAACGCGCCGCTCTTCTTTGGATCTTCTCTATCTCCTCCGTCAACCCGACCTGGTACGGATCCCACACTGATGAGCAATACTCAAGTATAGGTCGAACGAGTGTTTTGTAAGCCACCTCCTTTGTTGATGGACTACATTTTCTAAGCACTCTCCCAATGAATCTCAACCTGGTACCCGCCTTACCAACAATTAGTTTTATATGATCATTCCACTTCAAATCGTTCCGTACGCATACTCCCAGATATTTTACAGAAGTAACTGCTACCAGTGTTTGTTCCGCTATCATATAATCATACAATAAAGGATCCTTCTTTCTATGTATTCGCAATACATTACATTTGTCTATGTTAAGGGTCAGTTGCCACTCCCTGCACCAAGTGCCTATCCGCTGCAGATCTTCCTGTATTTCGCTACAATTTTCTAATGCAGCAACTTCTCTGTATACTACAGCATCATCCGCGAAAAGCCGCATGGAACTTCCGACACTATCTACTAAGTCATTTATATATATTGTGAAAAGCAATGGTCCCATAACACTCCCCTGTGGCACGCCAGAGGTTACTTTAACGTCTGTAGACGTCTCTCCATTGATAACAACATGCTGTGTTCTGTTTGCTAAAAACTCTTCAATCCAGCCACACAGCTGGTCTGATATTCCGTAGGCTCTTACTTTGTTTATCAGGCGACAGTGCGGAACTGTATCGAACGCCTTCCGGAAGTCAAGAAAAATAGCATCTACCTGGGAGCCTGTATCTAATATTTTCTGGGTCTCATGAACAAATAAGGCGAGTTGGGTCTCACACGATCGCTGTTTCCGGAATCCATGTTGATTCCTACATAGTAGATTCTGGGTTTCCAGAAATGACATGATACGCGAGCAAAAAACATGTTCTAAAATTCTACAAGAGATCGACGTAAGAGATATAGGTCTATAGTTTTGCGCATCTGCTCGACGACCCTTCTTGAAGACTGGGACTATCTGTGCTCTTTTCCAATCATTTGGAACCCTCCGTTCCTCTAGAGACTTGCGGTACACGGCTGTTAGAAGGGGGGCTAGTTCTTTCGCGTACTCTGTGTAGAATCGAATTGGTATCCCGTCAGGTCCAGTGGACTTTCCTCTATTGAGTGATTCCAGTTGCTTTTCTATTCCTTGGACACTTATTTCGATGTCAGCCATTTTTTCGTTTGTGCGAGGATTTAGAGAAGGAACTGCAGTGCGGTCTTCCTCTGTGAAACAGCTTTGGAAAAAGGTGTTTAGTATTTCAGCTTTACGCGAGTCATCCTCTGTTACAATGCCATCATCATCCCGTAGTGTCTGGATATGCTGTTTCGAGCCACTTACTGATTTAACGTAAGACCAGAACTTCCTAGGATTTTCTGTCAAGTCGGTACATAGAATTTTACTTTCGAATTCAATGAACGCTTCACGCATAGCCCTCCTTACACTAACTTTGACATCGTTTAGCTTCTGTTTGTCTGAGAGGTTTTGGCTGCGTTTAAACTTGGAGTGGAGCTCTCTTTGCTTTCGCAGTAGTTTCCTAACTTTGTTGTTGTACCACGGTGGGTTTTTCCCGTCCCTCACAGTTTTACTCGGCACGTACCTGTCTAAAACGCATTTTACGATTGCCTTGAACTTTTTCCATAAACACTCAACATTGTCAGTGTCGGAACAGAAATTTTCGTTTTGATCTGTTAGGTAGTCTGAAATCTGCCTTCTATTACTCTTGCTAAACAGATAAACCTTCCTCCCTTTTTTTATATTCCTATTAACTTCCATATTCAGGGATGCTGCAACGGCCTTATGATCACTGATTCCCTGCTCTGTACATACAGATTCGAAAAGTTCGGGTCTGTTTGTTATCAGTAGGTCCAATATGTTATCTCCACGAGTCGGTTCTCTGTTTAATTGCTCGAGGTAATTTTCGGATAGTGCACTCAGTATAATGTCACTCGATGCTCTGTCCCTACCACCCGTCCTAAACATCTGAGTGTCCCAGTCTATATCTGGTAAATTGAAATCTCCACCTAAGACTATAACATGCTGAGAAAATTTATGTGAAATGTATTCCAAATTTTCTCTCAGTTGTTCTGCCACTAATGCTGCTGAGTCGGGAGGTCGGTAAAAGGAGCCAATTATTAACCTAGTTCGGTTGTTTAGTGTAACCTCCACCCATAATAATTCACAGGAACTATCCACTTCTACTTCACTACAGGATAAACTACTACTAACAGCGATGAACACTCCACCACCGGTTGCATGCAATCTATCCTTTCTAAACACCGTCTGTACCTTTGTAAAAATTTCGGCAGAATTTATCTCTGGCTTAAGCCAGCTTTCTGTACCTATAACGATTTCAGCTTCGGTGCTTTCTATCAGCGCTTGAAGTTCCGGTACTTTACCAACGCAGCTTCGACAGTTGACAATTAGAATACCGATTGCTGCTTGTTCCCCGCATGTCCTGACTTTGCCCCGCACCCGTTGAGGCTGTTGCCCTTTCTGTACTTGCCCAAGGCCATCTAACCTAAAAAACCGCCCAGCCCACGCCACACAACCCCTGCTACCCGTGTAGCCGCTTGTTGCGTGTAGTGGACTCCTGACCTATCCAGCGGAACCCGAAACCCCACCACCCTATGGCGCAAGTCGAGGAATCTGCAGCCCACACGGTCGCAGAACCGTCTCAGCCTCTGATTCAGACCCTCCACTCGGCTCTGTACCAAAGGTCCGCAGTCAGTCCTGTCGACGATGCTGCAGATGGTGAGCTCTGCTTTCATCCCAGTAGCGAGACTAGCAGCCTTCACCAAATCAGATAGCCGCCGGAAGCCAGCACTGGCCCAGCAAGTGGACAGTGGCTTCACCCAGCGGAGCACATGGCTTGGTGGTCTAGGCTGTCGGTCAGTACTAACGATACCGACATACACAATATGCCGTGACACCACAGAGCCACGTAACAAAGTAAGATAAATGACAGCTACTCCGACCGCTACTTGATTGTCCAAACTGCAGCACGCCCCCATGCCTCCAGCATACCACAATCGCCATTCTGCGAGAAAAGCATTTCATTATAACAACTGTATTTAACATCACCGGACCGTATGCGTGGTGACTTCTGACATTTTTTGCTCCATAAGTTGCCTCTAGCTACCTGTATGTAAAGTTTCTCTCATCCAGCAAACCATTGCCGGCCGAAGTGGCCGTGCGGTTAAAGGCGCTGCAGTCTGGAACCGCAAGACCGCTACGATCGCAGGTTCGAATCCTGCCTCGGGCATGGTTGTTTGTGATGTCCTTAGGTTAGTTAGGTTTAAGTAGTTCTAAGGGACTAATGACCTCAGCAGTTGAGTCCCATGGTGCTCAGAGCCATCCAGCAGACCATCATTCACAACAGCAGCAGATTCTTGTGTTGTAGTTTTGTAAGCAATTTGGTCATCACAGAACAGCCTGTTTCACGTAATCTACTCACATGTGGGGACAAACACTATCATATCTAGGTTCCACAATCTGCTATAATTCAAGTGGTGGATATTTTTAATTAGAGCTTATGAAGTGTAACATGTATTTTTAAACATGCTATAGTGACGATAATAATTTAAAAAATCATGATTCCATGAGAGTAGGTAAATCGATTTCTATTAGTTTTATAAGCAAAATCGGTGTAGTTTGAGAGCATTCCACATCTTCAAATTAAAAATTAGCATGCATAAGGGCATTACATCCAATTCAAACATATGATATACCGATACAGATCAGCATCTATGCAGTCATTTAGTATGTTCAAGAGCACTCATCATCGTTATTTTTTAACATCCAGAGTAGGTAAAAAACTATAAACAATCTGCATCCGAAGTTTAATCATACCATTCCTTCTAATAGCACATCCTATAAGATTTTACTGTGTTCCTCTCTCTTACGATACATCGAAAAACAAATACCGGCTGTGTGCTGACATCTGGCATATTACCTATACACGTATTGCTGCAGTGGAGCAGGTGGCTGGTGATCGAAGTCGCTTGCACAGACCTGTGTAAAATTTTGTCGCCTGTACTGGAGGAACACCGTATCCCACAGACTATACTTCACAAGAGAGGGTTCCTGTCTTGTTCTTTCATTAATACGTTGTTTTTCAAGCATAACACAACCAAGCAGCGTGTAACTTCAGCTTTGTACATCATCACACATTTTGTTTTTCTACCACGATTTCAAGGACTCTGTCAGTTGCTAAAACAACATTAACACATTTCTATTCATTGGCTCTCACAGAAATCTGGACATGCATAGTGTAAACTATGCTGCTCCCACAACACACAGGATTGTACAAATGACAGACAGAAGCGATGTTTCCAGAATGAGATTTTCACTCTGCAGCGGAGTGTGCGCTGATATGAAACTTCCTGACAGATTAAAACTGTGTGCCGGACCGAGACTCGAACTCTGAACAAGTTTGGAAGGTAGGAGACGAGGTACAGGCAGAAGTTAAGCTGTGAGGACGGGCCGTGAGTCGCACTTTGGTAGCTCAGTTGGTAGAGCACTTGCCCGCGAAAGGCAAATGTCCCAAGTTCGAATCTCGGTCCGGCACACAGTTTTAATCTGTCAGGAAGTTTCAGAGGCGATATTTCTTACTGACAAAAATGTTTGAGACATCACAACATACAGGAACTGGAAGAGTTTGTTGCATTGTGGAGCGTCTCCAAACAGATGTCAAAAGGTGATGATGTATACAGTTAATCTCATCTTCCACAGTCACAGCGTAGCTGATGTCTTGGTATTCCGTTTTGAAGAGCATTGTTGCTTCATTTTGCAGTCATGTACATGATCATTGTTCCACTGTTTACTCACTCACTCACTATATTGACGGGCCTGCCTTGGCCTGAGGTATAGGAATTTAAGCTTGGATAAACTGTTCCTCCTGAATCCTCTCTGTTGGGAATGTTTTTCTTCTCGGTTTGGATTGTCCTCTGGTGTCTGTAGATGAAGAATTATCTGCCGGATGCTTCCGGCGGCTTCTTACTCTTCTTTTTCTTGCTGCTTCCTGGCTGCCCGAATTCTATCTTCTTCAGGCGGGAGAAGTCCACTGGCGGCGTCTGTTGTTGGATGTACAGGACTGCTTGGTCAGTCATGTACCGCCAGTCCTCGTCGGTGAAGATCGGGTGCTTATTTATCAGCTCCAGATCTGCACGCCTGACGAGTTCCCTCCCGTGAATCTTCTGATTTAAGGGTTCGCACCCCCAGTGGAATGGATATGGTTTATGAGGTAGGGGAGGGATGTTGTCTACCGTGAAAGGGTAGGGATGGCCATGGTGGGGGTAGCTACCGTTGCGCAGGGAATCTGCGATCTTGGTGAGCACCTCCCTCACACAGTTCTTGTTGGGGAGGGGGAGGCACTCGAACGGCTCGTCTTCTTCTTCTCCCTCGGTTTCAATCGGCATTTCCTGTGACGTCTGCGTTCCCGCAGAGACAGGAGTGACGACTGCTTCCGAGGTGGCCGTCTCCTTGTTGTCGGCGGTTTTCCCCGACTGCATGACCACCTCCCTATCAACCTGCGTTCCCGCTTCGACCAGGGAGGATGTCGTTTGTGTTGCCGCGTCTACCCCCGTACTGGTGGGGGTCGGTGCCACGTCCGGCGTCGTGCGAGACGCGAGGTACAAGGCGACCCTTAGTTGAGTCAACTCCCGACGCGTCTCTTCTAGTTCCGCTCTCAGGGCCGCACTCTCCTCCGCCATGGCGGATTTGAGCACGGTGATTGCGTCCTCGTTGGCTTCCCGCAGTGCTTGGCGAAAGGCGTCCACGTCGTCTTTGTGGCGCAGCCCGCTTCCCCTACTAAGGTAGGAGGGCGGGAGGTCCACCTTTTCTTCTTGTTGGGCCACCTCTTCGTGTGTGGTGGCCAACTTCCGCTGCTTCCACGTCTTCAGATAGCTGCAGCTGCGCGCGTTTGCGGCATGCGAGCCACCTCAATTTACGCACGCCGCTGCAGTACCTCTTGGTTTGGTGCAGTTTCGCGTGTCGTGCGGTTTCGCCGCACTTAACACACGCAACTACGCCGTCGCATTCCCTGGCTATGTGCCCCAGCTTTTGACACTTATAGCACTGTAATTGTGCGACAGGCTTCCGCTTCTTCTTCTTGTTGCCGCAACCGTTTCTCCCGACTGCGTTTAGCAGGAGTTCAACAGGAGCAGCAATCGTGCCTCTTCCTCCATTCCTACGTCTCGGCATGGCGTTGGGCTAGTGGCGTTGGCGTGCGCGAGCGACGGTAACGAACTGAGCCGAAGCGAGTCGAGCAGCGGAGCGGCGTGCACTGTTCACTGTCAGGGGAAGGTGCTGTTCACACCATGTGCGGGACAGTAGGAATAAAAAGAGGTACTGTTATCTTACTGGTGAAACAAAAAAAATTGTGGAGGGCATCGCAGCATATGGAAATAGGACAAGTCTGCATCATTCAGGAATGCATCCGAACAACTGTCTGAAGGTGATGACACAATAGGCATTTAATCCCATGTTCTACGGTGACAAGTAGCAGATGTCCAATGTTCCGCCAAGGCTCTCTCCATCTCAAACAATTGGTGTCACTCAATCATTATGCGGTAATCAACAGCGTATCGGTGGACAGATGGGATAGAAAATAAACCTTCAATGAGGGATGATGTACTGTAATAAGCAATACAGTTGATGGCGCTATCAATTCTAGCAATTTTCCCAGTTCTTCCATAATTTCAACAACAGCCAGTGACACAGCAGAAAGCTTTCCAGTTTCTGTATCATCACTAAACCATCCCATCACTACTCTTCAAGTACCATATACTAGACTGCAAATACAGATCGACACCCGTGGAGTGCGTACGTTCGGTCATTTACATCAAAGTATACCAGTATACCATGCAGCGTCCTATACCGATGCAGTTGGGTTATCTATTAATTTCTGGCACATCGATCATAGTGCGTAATTTACGATTACGACTGGTCGTCTTTCACTGCGTGGATGAGAGTCACAGAGTATTCTCGCATTCATACGAGTAAGTCGGAGATTGACAAATCCCTCCTAATTTTTCTTGACCAACCGTCCCTGCAAAATGGTCGCCGATTTAATCGGCAATTGACCAGAAGTACTTGCTACATTCTACCTCTCGTGAAGCACCAGAGCGAGCTGTTTCCGTAACTGCTTTTCATTGAAGACTGTCCCGCATCAGTCTTATAGAATGTGTCGCGATATGAAAGACAGTTAAGAAGAAATGTGTTGTTTGTACATGCTGGAACTCCAGGTGGATGGAGTTTGAAACATTTTACGTAAATCAACTGTAACTATATATGACGGTAGTATCTGTTCCCGAAAGAACAGTTACCGTGGATGACCATGCAGCTTTGCTAGAAATAAAATGATAATTAAATGGACACCCTAGCTGCAAACAGGCGTTTATGTACTTCATTGGGGACATGTTGAAAATGTGTTCCCCGACCGGGACTCGAACCCGGGATCTCCTGTTTACATGGCAGACGCTCTATCCATCTGAGCCACCGCGGGCACAGAGGATAGTGCGTCTGCAGGGACTTATCCCTTGCACGCTCCCCGTGAGATCCACATTCCCAACATGTCCACACCACTACATTCGTAGTGCGCCTAATAGATGTTTGCCCATCATACTCATTACTCGTGGCAGATTAATCTACCAAGTCCCGTACGAGTTCGGGCATAGCGTGTGCGTTCGCACAAGAAGGTCAATGGCCGGGAAGCCATATATTTTTAACTATATATGACGGTAGTATCTGTTCCCGAAAGAACAGTTACCGTGGATGACCATGCAGCTTTTCTAGAAATGAAATGATAGTTAAATGGACACCCTAGCTGCAAACAGGCGTTTATGTACTTCGTTGGGGACATGTTGAAAATGTGTGCCCCGACCGGGACTCGAACCCGGGATCTCCTGCTTACATGGCCGACGCTCTATCCATCTGAGCCACCGAGGGCACAGAGGATAGTGCGTCTGCAGGGACTTATCCCTTGCACGCTCCCCGTGAGATCCACATTCCCAACATGTCCACACCACTACATTCGTAGTGCGTCTAATAGATGTTTGCCCATCATACTCATTACTCGTGGCAGATTAATCTACCAAGTCCCGTACGAGTTCGGGCATAGCGTGTGCGTTCGCACAAGAAGGTCAATGGCCGGGAAGCCATATATTTTTAACTATATATGACGGTAGTATCTGTTCCCGAAAGAACAGTTACCGTGGATGACCATGCAGCTTTGCTAGAAATGAAATGGTAATTAAATGGACACCCTAGCTGCAAACAGGCGTTTATGTACTTCATTGGGGCAGCTAGGGTGTCCATTTAATTATCATTGGGGACATGTCCCCAATGAAGTACATAAACGCCTGTTTGCAGCTAGGGTGTCCATTTAATTATCATTTCATTTCTAGCAAAGCTGCATGGTCATCCACAGTAACTGTTCTTTCGGGAATAGATACTACCGTCATATATAGTTAAAAATATATGGCTTCCCGGCCATTGACCTTCTTGTGCGAACGCACACGCTATGCCCGAACTCGTACGGGACTTGGTAGATTAATCTGCCACGAGTAATGAGTATGATGGGCAAACATCTATTAGGCGCACTACGAATGTAGTGGTGTGGACATGTTGGGAATGTGGATCTCACGGGGAGCGTGCAAGGGATAAGTCCCTGCAGACGCACTATCCTCTGTGCCCGCGGTGGCTCAGATGGATAGAGCGTCGGCCATGTAAGCAGGAGATCCCGGGTTCGAGTCCCGGTCGGGGCACACATTTTCAATATGTCCCCAACGAAGTACATAAACGCCTGTTTGCAGCTAGGGTGTCCATTTAATTATCATTTAAATCAACTGTGCTATGAATTCTGGAGTATCATTCCAGCGTCTGGAGTCAGTACCGAGCGTAAGCACACACTGCTATGGCTGCAGGGTTCTGCACCTAAAACACTATATTGTTAAAGCCATACGGTTTGCGAAGTATTAGCTGTGCGGACTGCTCTAATGCAGGACATATATGTGAAACATCTGACATGTAACCACCCTCCAAGTTTTCTGCCCCAGTCACCACGTGAACAACCTTTACAACGATAAAACTACTTCCTTCCACACTAATCTGGTGTCCTACAAAGTGACCAAGCTGTTCGTCACTGCGAAGGCATCATTGGTGTATATCCGCCGCTCAAGCTGCTGATAAACCTACTAGAACGAAGTGGGGAGACTGCTGTTCTGTCTCTTAGGATGTTGATGGGTTTTATACGTCTTTTTAAGTCGGAAACGTGGTACCCTCAATCACATTTCCCGCGTCAGTCGTGCTTATTATTAGTAGTAGCGGTTTTGATAGATGGGCTATGCCTCACTAGGAAATAGAGTGAGGAAAAAACGACATGAATATTTTCGATAATTGATACATTGAGTTACCACGCACACCCTGCTGCACGAAAATGCACATGAAGAAACAGTGACTTCTTACAAGTGAGTAAGCACCACAATCAGTAGCCAAAGGAGATGTAACACACGACTCTGATAGGTAGTTTTGCTCATGTTTAGGATATTATAGCAATTTCGTCCTAACACCACATATCTAGAGGACACTCTCCTCGCTCTAGTAAGGCAAATACATGAGGCATCAGCCCACTCTCCTACAGAACACGCTTAGGAGCGGCTTAACTCTGTGGCAGGCGCCCTGAAGGTAATGACGACAGCGGGCGGGTGCGGCGCTCGGTGCCTCCTAACATCAATTACCATTTAACTGGCAATATTTTTAGTTTTATTGTAGAATTTATAGTAGAAGTTTTGAGCCACAAGTACGATAGTTATAACAGCAGATTTTAGTGCTGTTACAGGCCTTTATTAAAGCAAGTCTTACAAAAATGTGTAGTGAAGAGAAACAGAAATACTGTGTAGTCGTAATAAAGAACAAGACTTCCAATTAAGAAAAAAAAAATCATGAACACACTTTGTTCCTCTGGAGAAGCTCTGAATTCATTACAAGTTACAATGTTGTTGCTGTGTTGAAACGTCCTGGCAGATTAAAACTGTGTGCCCGACCGACACTCGAACTCGGGACCTTTGCCTTCCGCGGGCAAGTGCTCTACCATCTGAGCTACCGAAGCACGACTCACGCCTGGTCCTCACAGCTTTACTTCTGCCAGTATTTCGTCTCCTACCTTCCAAACTTTACAGAAGCTCTCCTGCGAACCTTGCACAACTAGCACTCCTGAAAGAAAGGATATTGTTGGTGTGTTGCTTGCAAACAAATTCTTTGCAACTATTGCAAGTGATGGTGGTTTTGTTATTCTTCATACCACCACAAAGATAGCCCCTTCCACACCTAACAACCTCTTCGTTACTTGCGGGATTGATCAATAGGGTGACAGAAGTCCCTGGATGTCCCTTGTTAAAGTAAAGATTTGAACCCTTTCTCTCAACTGGCTCTTCATTAGAGCCAAGGCCACGTTTTTGAGGTACGTTCTTCTTCTGAAACTTTTATCTGGATTATTTGCTAAGAACAGCACTTGGAAATTAATTCCAGCAATATCCACATACCGGAAAATAATGCCAAGGGTCATCTTCTTGTTGTCCCCTGAGTGGAGTAGGATGTACACATGTAACCAACATCATGTACGCCGCCTTCGGTTGCATTGTAGTCCAGGTTTACAACAGACTGCCCTGTAGAAGTGTCTATTTCATCAGTTTCATGCAATGACGACAGAAAAAGTACAGCCTTGCTTCTTTTCGTTTGGCACGAAACAAGACAAAAGTCATCCTGAAATCCGAAAAAAAAAGTTTCCAGTTTCTCGCAATCTTTTTGGCAAAAACTCCGGAGGAATTTCCTTCTTGTTCGTTTCCAGTGTCGGTACGACGGTTAGCCCATTTCCTAGAACATACTGTCCTAAAGGATGATTACTATAATAGCTGTCCGTAGTTACATTCCTGTGAGTGCTCTTCATTGGTTCAACTAATCTCTTCACAATATCCATAGGCTGCTTAGAGGCAAGATGTGGTCCACGATTCAGTCTGCCGCAGTATACTTCAAAGGTACAAGTGTAAAATGTCTTGCTACGGCACAATGGGTACAACTTCAAACCATACTTGGCAGGCTTATTGGGCATGTACTGCACAAAACCACAACGTCCGCGACAACGAACAAGCATTTCGCCTATGATTGTCTAACCTTGGCTGTAGTTATTTCCTCAATTGTTCAAAAATGCAGAGTGGAGATCGCGGATGGCAGCTATTTCGTCAATTGCAAGTCGCTCTTTTCTCGTCGAAGCATCATCAAACGACCGCGACAACGAACAAGCATTTCGTCTATGATTGTCTAACCTGGGCTGTAGTTATTTCCGCAATTGTTCAGAAATGCAGAGTGGAGATCACGGATGGCAGCTATTTTGTCAATTGCAAGTCGCTCTTTCTCGTCGAAGTATCATCAAACCTCAATGACCGGAGCAAGAACAGAAAGCACTTGTAGCTAAATACCACCCTGAGAATAATTATTTCTGTATCATTTGATGCCCACAGCTCTAATGCGCTTGCGCGTCCTCCTTTTTGTAGAGCAATGAGAAACAGTGCTCCTAAAAGAGCAATTCTTTCAGAAGTAGAAGTATTTCTGCAGTCTAAGTTCCCCGATGATGATCTCTCGTTATTTATATACCTATTGGTGTTCGAAGCAACACAATCAATTATCTCAGAATAAAAAAAATGAGAAAAATTTCAATTTTAGTTCCTGTAGCATTGCATTTCGGGCCAGGTAAGACCTTGATTATAAACTTTTGTTTTACCCGGCACCGCCAACGGATTACTTATCCACAAAGTTTCCTGGTCCTTACCAATATAAAAATGGCACTCATCATATGGTAATTCATTCACTTCATTCCCGCCATCGTACGGTTGTTCAGATTCACTGGAATAATCTGCAGCCTCGATTATTTCTGCTTCAACATCGCTGTCAAAGAAATCAGCACAATCCTCTTCGGCAGATTATTCCAGAAGGCGTTCAATTTCGTGTGGCGTCAATGCTTTTCTTTGTGTGATCCTTCAGAGCAATAGGAAAAGTATAATACTAATCTTCAGTAACTAAAGAATCATTCACGTGGAATGTTTTTGGGAAATATAGCTTCTGATCTTCAAAACATACAGCAGATATTACGCCACATTACTTACGTTACCAGGCGCGTGCGGTACGCAGTGCCACCTCAGTGTAGTTGTCCACTCCACAGATCAGCCACGGCTATTATGAAGGGTCTTATAATCCGACAATAGTGAAACTTGTCGCTTGATAATGCCGTCGGAGCATATCTAGCTCCATAACTGTGTGCTTGGCGTAATAACTTAATTATGGAAAGAAAACTGGCGTTACTGTATGCCTTCACACGCCCGCCGCGGGGTAAAGTCTGATAAACACATTATTTCTTCTCCTAAACACTTATGGAACAACATTACTCGTGAGAATCAACCATAACCAGTAATACCGATATTCGGCTGCATGTGTGAGAACACAGTCCTGGATTGGGATACAAATGTACCGTTTGCTTTAATACAGCGCCTCTGTGTAATACTTATATCGCCCGTGTTGAAGTATGTGTTACGAAAACCCACGTAGTTTACAGGGGAGGGGGGATTAAAACTGGATGCAGACGGAGCATAATTTTTCAGCTTTTCTCGGTCTTGAGTGTCCGGGTTCCCCCAACCCATCTCAGTCATCTACCCGATTCCTAAATCTGCTTTTACTGGGCGCTGCGCAGGACAAATCACTTTCTGACACTGAAACTGAACATTACACAGAACTTCACTCTTTTTGGATTTGAGGCTGTTTGTGGCAACCAGTTTACAAGTGAAAGAAACGCAAAAGTGTACGAATATATGGAGATGGTGAGAGGGTGAGGGGAGGAAAGGAGAAAAAAGTAACAAAGAACGAAGTGGGTGTTAAACGGGAGGAATTATGGATAAAGTTAGAGGAAAGGAAACAGAAAGGAAATATTTCCTTGCACTACGTAGCTTCCTCTTATGCATCTGACGACATGCCCACAGTACTACGCATTTCCTCTCTTTCTTCTAGCTTCAGACTCTCGAAATTTCGCACGTCTGGGCACAAAACTGATGCAATAAGATGTTCGTCATGAATCTCTGTTTTCCTATCGATAACGCTTCTGTTCTTAGCTTAAGAGATGCTGTCTCTGTCCAAAATACGCTATAACTTGATAACAATCTACTTTGGCAGCAGTAAATGCTCGTAAATAAGGAATCAGCCTGAATACCTACCAAGAACTCTAGTTCCGATTGCACTGACTCTGTAGTTTCAGGGACAGAGCAATGAGCTAGCATATTATCGTGCCTTGGTCAAAAGGATGTACCGGGTGCTTCTTTGTTTGAAGCTCATGAGAAACGTCTCGAAACTTAGAGACGAAGTTAGTCAATGCGGTAACAAACTCCCCATTCCGCCCTTTTAATCGTCGAGTTTATTTTCGTTGTGTTAATATGACACCCATCTCGTCGATACGATTCGCCACCGACGCTGTCATATCGACAACAGTATTCCAGCAAACATCTATGCTGAGCTGTACCAGTTTGCGGTCGCAGGTTCGAATCCTGCCTCGGGCATGGATGTATGTGATGTCCTTCGGTTAGTTAGGTTTAAGTAGTTCTAAGTTCTAGGGGACTTATGACCACAGCAGTTGAGTCCCATAGTGCTCAGAGCCATTTGAACCATTTGTACCAGTTTGGTAGAAAGCTTACTCAGACCAGTTTTGTTAAGGTAATTAACGATACTCGTTGAAGTAGCTATTAATGTAAATGTCTGTGGTGCAAATTCTTTGAGAAACTAGTTTTCGTTTAACACGTGTTGCAGTACGGTTGCAATGAAAAGAGCTATACAGAGAAGCCGCTTATAAAGGGAAAAGTTCATCCTTTATATTGGTTGGCTGCCTTGGTCTGTTACAAATGTTGCACCTTCTAAATTCGTGACAGAAAATTGTAACTTTCTAGTGCAGACAAAATTTCTTCCCGAAAATTGAGATCAGATTTGGTAACTTTAACAGGAAACTCCATAATGCGGAAAACGTGTAATTTTATTTGCATTTCGGAAATCTGTCCAACAATGGTAACACATTCCGTTTTAGTATAGTATCGTGCCATTAAGTATACTTCAAAAGCAGATGAATTGGTCACTGAGGAACCTTTGATTTCCTGCTGGACATCTGCTTTAATTTTTTCAGCTGCTTTGGAAACAGTGCGTGATCATAAATATTTATGCGGACATATTCCACATGTTGTGCACCTATGTCTAAAAGTTCTTCAGCCATTCACCTTTAACAATATTATACGAAGGCAGGTCCAGGGTACAGAGTCGAGCGTTACTGCTACTACTAACAGCGTGTTTTGTTCAGGTGTAATTAACTAGGTGTCTCTCAAGAGTTTTTCACTTTTACCGCATTTGTGCGTGATTAAAGTTGATGGCGACGACCCTTTCTTGATACAATAGACAAAATCACATGATTTGTATCGCACAAAACTAACATATTCGTTCGACTGTACACAATGTACGGTCGAAGAATATTTCGATATAGCTGACAACTGATTGTCCCTTGAGAACAGAAAGAATTCTTTCTGCGCTAACTTTTCCTTCACTGCTACTGACAGACACAAATGACGAAGGCGATGGTGACAACTGCACCTCGTGCGAAGTTTTAGAAAGCACCGTGTAACAAAGACAGGTTACACGTTGCACTCAGAATAAGATTCACTCCTTTCTAATAACATACCAAATCACAGACACAAAACTATACGGCATCGCATTCATGCTGGACTTAAATATTCACAGTGCTGATTTTCCATTCTGACATAAGATGCACTGCTGATTAACAACGTTTTAATTACTTATTCTGCAAAGCTTTATAAATTTATACGATGTAAATAAGCCTTCAGTAAACTTCATCGATTAGCTGCAAATTATGTTTCTCTCATACGATATGCATTTGTATACTATAAAAGAGTAACACTTCTGCAGTTAATTATAAAACCATGTGTCTGGGATAGCTTTAATGTAGGCTAGGATTCTTTGCTGTGGAAGGATGTTGCGCAGCTGACGAAGGACAGATGACAGTTATAAAGGCTTCTGTGTTGAGGCTTGTTTACAACCATTGGTTCGTGGTGCTGTGAGTTCGACGGCGTGTCCCCAATGTGGCTGGCTCCAGCTGCTGACAGCATACACTGCTGTTGTCGCCGTCGTTGCTGCTGCGTCGCTAGGTTCTTGGGTCTCCTGGCCGTAGTGAGTGGTGCCGGAGGCGGCGGTTACGAGGTCCCCAGGACTCATAAAATGTACGGGCCCTGTGGCGTGCATCACTTCACATGACGCTATAGGTCTTACGAGTTGCAGTGACCGTCTCCGGCGGGGAACGAGGTACTATTTCACACCAATTTCATAATTCGTAGCTACACGTTGAAGCTCTCGGAAACACATAAAGTAAAGGACCTTATTTTGTGCCTTTTCATGCACATACTGATTTCTCGCCTGAACCTGGACATAGCCAAACGTTCGCGAAATACACTCCTGGAAATTGAAATAAGAACACCGTGAATTCATTGTCCCAGGAAGGGGAAACTTTATTGACACATTCCAGGGGTCAGATACATCACATGATCACACTGACAGAACCACAGGCACATAGACACAGGCAACAGAGCATGCACAATGTCGGCACTAGTACAGTGTATATCCACCTTTCGCAGCAGTGCAGGCTGCTATTCTCCCATGGAGTCGATCGTAGAGATGCTGGATGTGGTCCTGTGGAACGGCTTGCCATGCCATTTCCACCTGGCGCCTCAGTTGGACCAGCGTTCGTGCTGGACGTGCAGACCGCGTGAGACGACGCTTCATCCAGTCCCAAACATGCTCAATGGGGGACAGATCCGGAGATCTTGCTGGCCAGTCTAGTTGACTTACACCTTCTAGAGCACGTTGGGTGGCACGGGATACATGCGGACGTGCATTGTCCTGTTGGAACAGCAAGTTCCCTTGCCGGTCTCGGAATGGTAGAACGATGGGTTCGATGACGGTTTGGATGTACCGTGCACTATTCAGTGTCCCCTCGACGATCACCAGTGGTGTACGGCCAGTGTAGGAGATCGCTCCCCACACCATGATGCCGGGTGTTGGCCCTGTGTGCCTCGGTCGTATGCAGTCCTGATTGTGGCGCTCACCTGCACGGCGCCAAACACGCATACGACCATCATTGGCACCAAGGCAGAAGCGACTCTCATCGCTGAAGACGACACGTCTCCATTCGTCCCTCCATTCACGCCTGTCGCGACACAACTGGAGGCGGGCTGCACGATGTTGGGGCGTGAGCGGAAGACGGCCTAACGGTGTGCAGGACCGTAGCCCAGCTTCATGGAGACGGTTGCGAATGGTCCTCGCCGATACCCCAGGAGCAACAGTGTCCCTAATTTGCTGGGAAGTGGCGGTGCGGTCCCCTACGGCACTGCGTAGGATCCTACGGTCTTGGCGTGCATCCGTGCGTCGCTGCGGTCCGGTCCCAGGTCGACGGGCACGTGCACCTTCCGCCGACCACTGGCGACAACATCGATGTACTGTGGAGACCTCATGCCCCACGTGTTGAGCAATTCGGCGGTACGTCCACCCGGCCTCCCGCATGCCCACTATACGCCCTCGCTCAAAGTCCGTCAACTGCACATACGGTTCACGTCCACGCTGTCGCGGCATGCTACCAGTGTTAAAGACTGCGATGGAGCTCCGTATGCCACGGCAAACTGGCTGACACTGACGGCGGCGGTGCACAAATGCTGCGCAGCTAGCGCCATTCGACGGCCAACACCGCGGTTCCTGGTGTGTCCGCTGTGCCGTGTGTGTGATCATTGCTTGTACAGCCCTCTCGCAGTGTCCGGAGCAAGTATGGTGGGTCTGACACACCGGTGTCAATGTGTTCTTTTTTCCATTTCCAGGAGTGTATGTCAGGCAAGGAAAATAATGTGACGTGACAATTTCGTTGCAGAGCCCGTATTTCCCATGGGCTCCACGGGTCGTCGGGCTGCGTCACGCTCCAGTGTCTGAAGCGTAGTGGCCATCTGTTAGTACCCCAGGGAGGATGGAGATGGCTGGATCCTCACATCATACTCTCATACTCTCGAGACATGTCATACTGTCGGGAAGATGGTCAAGTGTGGGGCTGCCCTTGGCGCCTGGATGCTTAGGTGGCAGGCAGAGTTCGTGTCCCGGCGCTTGTAGAAACGTCTGCGTCACCAGCGCGATGTGGAGAAGCACAGGGTGGGCGTCACAGAACTGCCAGCTGTTCGATGATGACGAGTTGGTTCTTTTGTCTTTAAATACTCCTTTCTCATGATGATTTCACAGTAACGTTGGCGTTAGTCAGTCGCCCCGATTGTTCTGTACTGGTGCCGACGACCCAGGTGTCTTAATTGAGCTGCAATACCTCTCTGAAAGCTCGCTCTATTTCAGTGCCTGTATTCCGTAAGCACAGAGGTGGTTGTGAAGCCGCTGACCATGCAGTATCCTGATTCTGCCTTGACACTGCAACTACTGGTCCTAAGTCTCGTTTATAACTTTTCCACGTTACATTTCTCCCATCCACAAAGAAAATTCTCCCTCGAATTTTCTTTAAATACGAACACTTGTTGAAAAAACTAAAACTCCATCCGCACAGGTATTGGAAGGCCCAACGGTCCCGACCGGCCGCCAAGTCATTCTCAGTCCACAGGCGTTACTATATACGGATATGGAGGGGCATGTGGTCAGCACACCGCTCTCGCGGCCGTATGTCAGTTTACGAGACCGGAGCCTCTACTTCTCAATCAAGCGGCTCCTCAGTTTGCCTCTCAAGGGCCGAGTGCCCCCTGCTTGCCAACAGCGCTCGGCTGACAGGGTGGTCACCCATCCAAGTGCCAGTCCAGCCCGACAGCGCTTAACTTCGGTGGTCTGACGGGAACTTATTTACACTCCCCTTTTCCACCTTTATCTACGGTTTCGCTTTGTCCTTTGCACAATGTACATTAGGCGTCTGACTTCACTACCACTTAGCTCTACACAGAGATCATTGTTCATGGTTCACTTCATCCGTCGTCAAATTGCTTCTGTTTGGTGCTATTATGACTAATTTTAACTCTCAGGGTGAAGCCTGTCAGGGATGGGATTTGGTCTACTTTCCTATTGAACTGCTAGTGCACGATTCCTATTACTGCGAAAATTATACAGGCATCTGAGGATGAGGATCGGAGTACCTTTCTTTGTGTTCCAAAAGGAGTTCCACTGACATGCAGCCATGCTTCGTAGCTAACATTCGATCTAGGGAAACATGTAGGGTCGGGTCTAACGAGTTATTTAGAAACGATAGGTTTGCTGCGGGTAAAATTTCAAGGGGTAGATGGGATACATAAGTCAGTGCGTAGATTATATTCAGTGAAGTGGTTCTTGTCACGGTGCCACGTAATCGGGATGTCTCTCTGGATGTGTCACATTGGGTTTCATTAATTAACAACCCTTGACCATGTAGTTCTATTCGCTGTGTGCCAGTTTGTCGACCTCGCTCTTAACAAGTACAGATAGTGACATTATGGTTTGCTACAGAATATAGCCAGTATAGACCAACTCTGGAAAAGCTCTGCTTCGTCCAAGATGACATCTTTCAGATATTTTATAGCATAATTTTGGCTGTTTAACAAGGAAAACTCACATGACCTCGGAACGTTATGTACCTGTTTCGCAGAGCAGATGGTGAATGGCCCAGCTTGCCAGTGTAGTGATTCCTGTGTGAAGAGCGGGAGATGGGAATGTCTGTTCGATGCCATCAGGTGTGCTTTCTGCACTTTTAACTGAACAAATTTTCGTAGAGCCTTTCATGCCAAGGGGTCTACATGAAAAATGTAACACTTAAATCTACAGATCTTCCACGTTCATGGTAGCTGAATATGGCTTGTTCTTATAATGACAGAAATTCTTTCCTCACTGCTGTTAGTAATTCTAATGGTGTGGGTAATTCAGCTTGGATTTTCCACAAACCTTCGAGGAATTGATCCGGTGGTATAGCAGTGTTGTTGTGGTCTTTAGTCCTGAGACTGGTTTGATGCAGCTCTCCATGCTACTCTATCCTGTGCAGACTTCTTCATCTCCCAGTACCTATTGCAACTTACATCCTTCTGAATCTGTTTAGTGTATTCATCTCTTGGTCTCCCTCCACAATTTTTACCGTCCACGCTGCCCTCCAATACAAAATTGGTGATCCTTGATGCCTCAGAATATGCCTTACCAACCGATCCCTTCTTCTTGTCAAGTTGTGCCACAAATTCCTCTTCTCTCCAGTTCTGTTCAATACCTCCTCATTAGTTATGTGATCTATCTATCTAATCTTAGGCATTCTTCTGAAGCACCACATTTGGAAAGCTTCTATTCTCTTCTTGTCTAAAGTATTTATCGTCTATGTTTCACTTCCTTACAGGCTACACTCCATACAAATACTTTCAGAAACGACTTCCTGACACTTAAATCTATACTCGATGTTATCAAATTTCTCTTCTTCAGAAACGCTTTCCTTGCCCTTGCCAGTCTACATTTTATATCCTCTCTACTTCGACCATCATCAGTTATTTTGCTCCCTAAATAGAAAAACTCATTTACTACTTTAAGCGTCTCATTTACTAATTAATTCCCTCAGCATCACCCGATTTAATTCGACTACATTCCATTATCCTCGTTTTGCATTTGTTGATCTTCATCTTATATCCTCCTTTCAAGACACTGTCCATTTCGTTCAGCTGCTCTTCCAGGTCCTTTACTGTCTCTGACAGAATTACAATGTCATCGGCGACCGTTAAATTTTTTATTTCTTCTCCATGGATTTTAATTCCTACTCCGAATTTTTCTTTTGTTTCCTTTACTGCTTGCTCAATATACAGATTGAATAACATCGGGGATAGGCTACAACCTCTGTCTCACTCCCTTCCCAACCACTGCTGCCCTTTCATGCCCTTCGAGTCTTAGAACTGCCTTCTGGTTTCTATAAAATTGTAAATAGCCTTTCGCTCTCTGTATTTTACCCCTACCACCTTCAGAATTTGAAAGAGAGTCTTCCAGTCAACATTGTCAAAAGCTTTCGCTAAGTCTACAAATGCTAGAAACGTAGGTTTGCCTTTCCTTAATCTATTTTCTAAGATAAGTCGTAGGGTCAGTATTACCTCCCGTGTTCCAACATTTCTACGGAATCCAAACTGATCTTCCCCGAGGTCGGTTTCTACCAGTTTTTCCATTCGTCTGTAAAGAATTCGTGTTAGTATTTTGCAGCCGTGGCGTATTAAACTGATAGATCGGTAAATTTCACATCTCTCAACACCTGCTTTCTTTGGGATTGGAATTATTATATTCTTCTTGAAGTCTGGGGGCATTTGGCCTGTCTCAAACATCTTGCTCACTAGATGGTAGAGTTTTCTTTGGCCTGGCTCTTCTAAAGCTGTATAGCAGTATTGGTGTTAAATCCCCGCAAACAGCGGGTAATAAGGCTTCCTGTAATGCTGTGGTCTCAGTGTGCGCATCAGTAACACTATTGGC
Source organism: Schistocerca piceifrons (assembly GCF_021461385.2). Classification (NCBI taxonomy): domain Eukaryota; kingdom Metazoa; phylum Arthropoda; class Insecta; order Orthoptera; family Acrididae; genus Schistocerca; species Schistocerca piceifrons. The sequence continues at coordinate 620,743,222 of NC_060149.1, forward strand.
AAGGTGATGGAGTAATTTAGCAAAAATTAACTGGGTATCTATGATATCCAGACGATCCCTGAATATGCCTAAGCCATGATTAGTACTATCGGCTGCTGCCTGAATTTGGGTCATTAGCGTTACGGCCAAAGTGCGTAATGGTCTCGTCAGTGTTTCAAATGGTTCAAATGGCTCTGATCACTATGGGACTTAACATCTGAGGTCATCAGTCCCCTAGAACATAGAACTACTTAAACCTAATCAACCTAAGGACATCACACACATCCATGCCCGAGGCAGGATTCGAACCTGCGACCGTAGCAGTCACGCGGTTCCGGACCGAAGCGCCTAGAACCGCTTGGTCACAGCGGCCGGCCGTTAATGTTTATTCTGGCTTTCTCCAGACTGGTGAGGTGGCCAGTGTGCAAGACCACTATCCTTGCTGCCTTTTATATTGGCCTGTACTTTTTGTTACGCCTTATTAGTAGTTTCTAGGTCCTCTGCTTCTGCTATTCCGATAACTGTTTTCGAAATTCGACTTGCCACGCCTAGCCAACTCTTTTTCGTCACACTCCATATTTATCAGGAGCTGTAACGTCCATGAGCTGTAACTTCCACCCTCCTAATTTCGTTCCCTGCACCCTAATATTGTAATCTATTCTGATGATCTGACAGTATCACGTCGTTTTGTCATGTAAACCAGACACTACATGTTAGAGGACTTACTTTGATTGCTTCTGCCCCCCTGCACCAGCACAATAGACCTATTATGACGAGGCTTTTCATTTTGTTTTCCCTTTTTTCCTTCCCTTTTCCCCCGATTATCATCTTCTTTCAAGGAAGCTGCTGACAGTGGAGACAGAACCTCTATGGTCCCGTTAAAGGGACGAAGTTCACTGGCGTGAACTATGATGTGGGGGAGAGATGGAAATTATAGCTTGGCATTAACATACAATATTATTTCTATCCCCTGAAACGGGCCTTGAAAACGTGTCACAAACTTTTTAGATTTTCCTTTCGGGACATACGGGTTGTTCATCATAACCCATTGATCTACGTGGTACCTAGGTAACACTGCTTTTGTATTATATATCCTGTCTTGCCATTCCAAAGCTGTGCTGTTCATCTTTTCCACCTGCCACTTACAACACTCAAAAGGAGACAGCTCTCTCAGACCAGAATCAATCTCATACAGGAAGAACCGTGTTCCCTCTTGGGTTTTCGCATTATACGCTCCCATTACGTATGCAATTAGAGCGTCCCAGTTATAATGCCGCAAGTTAACACAGCAACTTAGCATCGTTGCAGTTGTCGATTAAACGCTCTCTGTTCGACCGTTTGCCTGTGAATGTGAAGCACTGGTCTGAAGTTTCTTAATGTGCAATGGTCGGCATAACTGCTCGGACATATTCACCACCGGAAAAAAAGTTAGTACATCAGGAAAGACGACTTCGATTTTGATGAGATGACGCCACATACCACCTGAGGGTAGTAAAAGTACTGATAATTGTTTCAACGTTGTACGCCAACAGATAGAGCAGTGGCGTAGCTACCAGAGCGACATTTGTGTCCATCCTTTGATAGGGATTGCTCACAGCCAGAAACATCCGTGTGAAGCAAACATGTGAAGCATGCAGGCAACTATGCCACAGAGATGCACTAGTGCTTCCTACAACCAACTGAGAGAGTCTGAAAGGAGTCAAATTGTGGCCTTCTGAGTGGCGGGATGGTCCTTTTGGAGAACTGCCACACAAGTTGCACATGCTGCGTCAGTTGTGCAACGACGCTGGTATCAGTGCTCATGTGAACATTTCATACTATTTTGACGATGTTCTGGACGTCCACACAGCACAGACCCCCCACCAGGATCGTCGTACTGTAACGGCAGCAATGGCACCTCTTACAGCTGTTTATTAGATGTGTGGCTAAGGTCACGCACACCTCTAGCACGTCTCCCTCTGACACCACGGCAACAACGTGCATGGCTCGGTCAGAGGATCGCTTGGAAGATGGAATGGCGCAATGTGGTCTACAGCGATGAATGCAGATTCTGCCTGCAAACAAGTGATGGTCGTTTGTGTGTACGACGAAGACCTCGTGAGTGCTGTATTTTAGAATGTATTCATCCTAGACACACTGGCCCCACCCCAGGCCCTTTGGTCTGAGGTGTGATAAGCTGCAACTCTCGTTCGCCTATGGCGTTCCTGGAGCGGACGCTAACCAGCGCTTGGTAGGTACAGAATGTTATTAAACCCATTCTTTTGCCATTCTTGATACAGTAAGGTGATGTGTTGTTCCAATAGAATAATGCTCGTCCACACATTGCCCGTGAAACTCGACGTGTTCTATAAGACGTGCAGCAACTTCCCTGGCAAGCATGACCTGCAGACTTATCTCCAATTGAGCATGTGTGGGATATGATGAGAGAAGAAGTGGCTCATATGACTCGTCAACCAACAACTCTTACAGAACTATGTGAACAGTTTGAGTAGGCATGGCGTTACTTTTCCCGGGACGGTATTCACTATATGTGATCGGTTGGATGCGAGAGTGAGTGCCTGCACTGTTGCCCCTGAAGGCTACGCCACGTACTAACATTGGTGTGTCAGCGTGGGTCGATATCTGGTACCTCAGTCCCGCTTGCTATTGTTCTGTATTTCATGCGCTCCATATGCCCTGTGGCGACAATAAATATTGAGTGAGTTGACAGCCTCTAAAGGGGCGTACTAATTTTTATCCCACTGGAGTGTAATTTGTTCAGTTATTACCGTCTCAGGCTTTTTGTATTTCAGTATCCACTGATTCACCATTGCGTGTGCTACTGTTTCGGCCTGTTTGTTTGGTATGACTATCATGGAACGAAACATGAAAAACGATCGATTATTATGAACACGTAACGGTTTCCTGCTTGTGTTTGCATGAATGGGCTATTAATATCCATCCCAATCATTTCAGATGATTTATCTGCCTTGAGTAACCTTAGCACCAGAGAACTTTGGTGACTATGCTCTGTCCTTTGTGCTAATAGTATACAATTCTGTATGTGAAAATCGACTTCATGTCCGTGTGTTACTCACCAGTATTTTTTAATTACTCTGGGTTATGTTGCCCTCCAACCTGTGTGTCCTGCTAAAATACAGCCGCGCGGGGTAGCCGCGCGGTCATAGGCGTCTTGTAACGGTCCGCGCGGCTCCCTCCGTCGGATGTTCGAGTCCTCCCTCGGGCATCGGTGTGTGTGTGTGTGTGTTGTCCTTAGCCTAAGTTACTTTAAGTTAGATTAAGTAGTGCGTAAGCTTAGGGACCGATGACCTTACAGTTTGATCCCATAAGACCTTACCACCAATTTCCAAATTCTAAAATGCACTCATGGGCCTGACTCAGTATTTCGTTTCACAATTTCTCTGGTACTACTATGCATAGCCCGCACCTTGTCTTCCTGTGCAACACTCTGTGCTCCATAATGAATTGTGGCTGTCTGACAGACTGTTGACAATCTGGATAATTCCTTTATGCTTCCTTCTACTCATCCTCGTCTATGCCAGCACAATCCACAATGTGTACTTTGTGACTCAGGCCATCTGCATTTGCATGTGTCCTTCCAGGACAGTGTGTTCCTTCAAAATCGAACTCCCTGAGATCCAGTATCCATCTAGTTAACCTACTAATTGGACTGCATTTGAGTGCTGCATAATCGGTTATTTGCTCAAAAAGGACATATCTACAAATAATATCAGACATAAAGTCAGCAATTCTTTCTCAGCTATTGAATAATTTTCTTCTGCCCAAATAAGCTGTCTGGTTGTGTAAGTAGGCTGTCTAGGTTTTTATATTGGTAACGCCACGTAGCGCACTGTATGAAAATCACTGGCTGTGCTGTGTGCAGTCTGTGGCTGGTTGGCATTGCTGTAATATTCGCTATTGTAGTGTTGGGCTGTTGGCTGTTAACAGCGCGTAGCGTTGCGCAGTTGGAGGTGAGCCGCCAGCAGTGGTGGATGTGGGGAGAGAGATGGCGGAGTTTTGAGAGCGGATGATCTGGACGTGTGTCCATCAGAGACAGTTAATTTGCAAGACTGGGTGTCATGAACTGCTATATATTATGACCTTTGAACACTATTAAGGTAAATACATTGTTTGTTCTCTATCAAAATCTTTGATTTGCTAACTATGCCTATCAGTAGTTAGTGCCTTCAGTAGTTAGAATCTTTTATTTAGCTGGCAGTAGCGGCGCTCGCTGTATTGCAGTAGTTCGAGTAACGAAGATTTTTGTGAGGTAAGTGATTTGTGAAAGGTATAGGTTAATGTCAGTCAGGGCCATTCTTTTGTAAGGATTTTTGAAAGTCAGATTGCGTTGCGCTAAAAATATTGTGTGTCAGTTTAGTGTTGATCAGAATAAGTAAAGAGCGAAATGTCTGAGTACGTTCAGTTTTGCTCAGCTGTTTGAAAACCAAATAATGTAAGAAGTTTATCAGCACAGTAATTCATTAATTTTTCTAAGGGGACGTTTCATAGTTGTATAGGCTGTGCAGTGTTCCTGACGACGTATTTCCTGACTCAATACACAGCGTAAGGTGAAACTGCAGGAGTTGCAGGACAGTATAAACTGAACCTAGTAATCTACATCTATATAGATACTCCGCAAGCCACCGTACGGTGCGTGGTAGAAGGTACTCTGTGCCACTACTTGTCATTTCCCCCTTGTTCCACTAGCAAATAGAGTGAGGGAAAAACGACTTGTCTGTACACCTCCATATGAGCCCTAATTTCTCGTATCTTTCTTCATGGTCTTGGCGGCAGTAGAATCGTTTGGCAGCCACCTTAAAATACCGGTTCTCTAAATTTTCTCAGTAGTTTCTCGAAAAGAACATCGCCTTCCTTCCAGGGATTCCCATTTGAGTTCCCGAAGCATCTACGTAACACATATGTTGTTCAAACCTACCGGTAACAAATCTAGCAGCCCGCCTCTGAATTGCTTCGATGTATTCCTTCAATTCGAACTAAAATTGGTTCCAAACACTCGATCCGTACTCAAGAATAGGTCGCACCAGAGGCCTATATGCGGTCTACCTTACAGGCTAGCACTGTTTCCCAAAATTCTCCCAATAAACCGAAGCCTACCACTTTCCTTCCCCACCACAGTTCTCACACGCTCGTTCCACCTCATATCGCTCTGCAACGCTAAGCCCTGATATTTAAACGACTTGACTGTGTCAAGCATGACACGAGTGATACTGTATCCGAACATTACAGGTTTGTTCTTCCTACTCATCCGCCTTAACTTACATTTTTCCACATTTAGGGCTAATTGCCATTCATCATGGCAACTGGAAATTTTCTCTAAGTCGTCTGGTATTTTCCTACAGTCACTCAACTTTGACACCTTACAATACACCATGGCATCATAAGTAAACAACCGTAGATTACAGCCCACCCTGTCCGATTAATCATTAATATTTATAGAGAACAACAGTGGTCCTAGCACACTTCCCTGGTGCACTCCTGACGATACACTTGTCTCTGATGAACACTCGCCGTCGAGGACAGCATAGTGGGTTATACTATTTTAGAAGAGCCTCACATATATCTGCTAACTTATTCCATATGCTTGTACCTTCGTTAACAGCCTGCAATGGTGCACCGTGTCAAATGCTTTCCGGAAATCTAGCAATATGAAATCTGCCTGTTGCCCTTCGTCCATTGTTCTCAGTATATCACGTGAGAAAAGGGCAAGAACTGGAGTAGACGTGAATAAATATTTTATTTTTAGAAATTCTCCTTCACAATCTTAAAACCAATGAAATTTTATCCCCTTTCTTAACAACAGAGTGGGGTCTCATAGTTTCAGAAAATTTTGGCATTAATTTTAAATAAAAAGTTACGAGGCTTAAACGTAAATGCAGTTTCTCTAGTGTAGTGGTCGTCGGAAAGTATTTATCAGAACCCACAAGTCACGGATTGGCGCGGACCCCATTTTGGTGGATAATATGGCCCAAGTAAGAGACTTCCTGTAAAATGAAATGGCACTTTATAGAGTGAGGCGAAACTGTGCTGTATGTAGACGATTTAAAATTTCAAGTAAACCCACTATATGCTCCTGAATATCTTTAGAGAATACAATTATATCCTTGGAGCCGGCCAGAGTGGCCGAGCGGTTCTAGGCGCTACAGTCTGGAACCGCGCGACCGCTGCGGTCGCAGGCTCGATTCTTGCCTCGGGCATGGATGTGTGTGATGTCCTTAGGTTAGTTAGGTTTAAGTAGTTCTAAGTTCTAGGGGACTGATCACCTCAGAAGTTAAGTCCCATAGTGCTCAGAGACATTTGAACTATTTTATATCGTTGGAGAACACAATTATATCGTCTAAATAGACCAAGCATTTCTTCGGTTCTAATCCTCGCAATACACCATTTAATAATCGCTGGAAAGTAGGTGATGTGTTTTTCAGCCAAAAGACATGTGGAGATATTGATGATCATCAGATGGTGTTGAGAATGCTGTCTTCGGATGATCTTCAGGTGCTACCTGTAACTGATGGTACCACTTCATAGTTCCATAGCTGTAAAATGTTGACAATGGCCCAGATACATTTGGCATCGAGCTATGCTGCGCTGCCATCTGAGATTTTTTGGGTGCGATGCTGACAGGTGCTGACCAGCGGCCGTTACTTGTTTCTGTGATCGCATCTTGAAGCCGTTGGGTTACAAAATATTCCACATCAGGCTTTACGTTTTGAGGAGGTACATAGTGTTCCTTATGAAAAGGAACTTCGTTTTCAATGCTGAACTAGTGGTATGACTGGCGTGGGTCACGAGGATCAACCAACGCTATATATTTATTCCACAGGCACTACTTTGCTTCCATCAATTTCCTGTACATATGATACACTACGCCATGCAAGACATTTTACCTTACCCAATACTTCATTTTCAGACAAAGTCTCAATAATATATAAAGAATTCATTTGCAGATCAGCTCCTATATCATCTCAGGTCTTTCCAGTACCTTTCAATATCTCACGAGATTTTAACAAACTTTGTACGCAGTTTAGGCAGCTGTACCTGGTCTAGGGGTGAACCTTGTGATAGTTATGGTTTTCTGGTCATAGAACCAATGTCAAATGGTGCTCCATTTAGTTCTACTATACGCCGTTTCACGTCAACTTTGGCGTTATGTGCAACCAGGAAATCTAATCCAAGAATGAATTATAGCCACTTCCAACCGTAGGAAGAACTTCTACATCAACACTCAAGTTACTTTCCCCCACTCCGAAACTTATTACCTCTGAACTGGGCGGATCTAAATGACCCCCACGTATGGCTGCTTAATGCCCAGCATCGCTGATTTACTTTTACTTTATCAAATATGCCTTTGGTTGCCACCCATAGCTGAGATCCAGTGTCAAATAAAATTTCAAACAATCTTCAGTTTCGTAACCAATCAGAAAAAGTCTGTCACTGATTTCACACTTGTGCTAACTCTTTCTGGGAGCTTTGTACGGTTTACACAATTTCCCTCGCCCCATTTAACTGCGACGTGCGAGGTCCGCCGTGTGAGCATCTTCCATGACTCTGTGAATGTCTGTCATTACAATTCCGCCCAGAATGTCCCAGTCGTTTGCATATATGGCACTGCTGTTCTCTGTAATTACGTTCCATATACTCTGTGCAACCACATCCAAATCATTTAACATCCGTATTAAATATTGCCTTCTTTCACCATGACTTGGTGACCATATCTGTCTCAGATTGTGGTACTGCGGTTTCTGTTGTTTCACTCAGAGTCGTTGGGAATTCCATGAGAATTCTTTGACATTTGTGGCTGTAACCTCTGTAAAAACGTGGCACGTGCTCTCTGTTCAGCTTCCTGCAAGGTGACCTTGGTGGTATTTTCATCATCCGTGATATCATATGTACTGAAATTAATTTCACAAATACAGTCTACAAAACTCTCTATTGATTCCCTGTGCTTTTGAAACATACTGTTAAGTTGCTTATGGTAGTATTTCGACGTATTCTTTCTCCTGTATCTTTCGACCAACGCTTCCCTGAAGACATCTCAACTTTTTGTGTCACATAGCATATGTCCTAGCGCCCTCTGCTAGTTTTAGCTTCATCAAACTTAGCATTTGCTCATTAGTGGCTGTGTCAAAATTACAGGAAAATACAAGGACATCCTTCCCTGCGTTTGGAAACGTTCGCTCGCTGTGTTTTTTACAATTTTCTGTGCGTTGAAGTCGTTTAGTGAATTTCGTGCTTTATTTTTCAACTGACGTTTCTTACTGTTCCTGGTGGAATATTTCAGTAAAATTTTCATTCAGTGTTTTAACTTCGTTTAGTGTTCCAGTGTCCGTTTGAATTTTTTGGTTTTAGCTAATAATTTTGTAAAGTTTTGTTGGTATTGGTATCAGCTGTGGTCTAGTAGTATTAACACAAGTAGTTGCTTTCTTAGTAGGCAGATAATTTCGAGACCATTATTATTAGTTCTATAAATAGTTGTGCTGGTGTAACTGAACTTTGGTAACGTCGACATATAGTTTTTTTCAGTAACTGTAAAATTTTACCATGAGGGAGAAGTGTGGGCTCTGTCGTAGGTTTATGAGTAGTGGGTTACGGTAAGGGATTCCTTCAAAGAATTTTCATTGGGGGGAATGCAGTGGGGAAGCCAGTGGTCATTTTAGTGAGATTCTCACCTGGTAATGCAGAATCTGTAGTACAAATAAGTTGATAGAGGAGCAGGAGCGTAAGATCTGTACCCTTCAGGTGCAGTTACAACGCGCAAAGGAGGAACTAGATAGGTTGAGGCGGTTGAACGGTGGTGGGAAATGGGAACTGGCAGTTGGCAAGAAGGCAGCTAGGAGGAGGAGGAGGTATCCACGCAGGTTTACTTTGCATATATGCAATAGATTTGACTCACTGTCAGGGTTGAGTGGAGAGGAGCCTCGTGTAGCTGTAGATGTAGGGAGGTCTAGGTTAGCTGAAAAGTCTAACAGGAAGAAGAAGGTTCTACTGCTAGGTAGTTCTCACGGTAGAGGTGTGGGCCAGCAGTTGCAGGAAGTGTTGGGGAGTGAGTACCAGGTCACCAGCATTGTGAAGCCTAGTGCAGGGTAGGCTCAAGTGACTGACAGCATAGGGGAGTTATGTAGGAATTTTACGAAGGAGGATCAGATAGTGATAGTGGGTGGAGCAGGGAACAGTCTTGATAGGGACGGGGAATATGATGTAGGTGGTGACCTGATAAAGATAGCAACTCAGACTGGTGGCACTAATGTTCATTTCGTGTAACTGTTTCAGCGTCATGATCGGCCTCACCTTAATGCGGCTGTTAGGCGCGTTAACATGGGACTGGATGGGGGTGGGGGGAGTGACGCTGATGGCAGAGGGCTTGGGTCACATCTCAGTGGTGCCAGTTGGGTCTGTCAGTAGATCGGGTTTCACTAGGAATGGCCTGCACCTCAATAGGTATGGGAAGGGAAGGCCAGCTAAGCTTATAGGTGACAGTGTAGTGGGTTGTGGTGGTGGGGTCACTCATGGAAAAATTCCTGTAGTAGTTAGTGTTAGAGCTGCACCGTTTTCAGACTGAAGTCAGCTGATAGGTATACCTGCTTAAAGGAAGTCCCTCTAACTAAGGGCTCACCTTCCGAGGATGTAAAGTTTCCAAGTAGAGAAGGCATTAGCATATTTCATCAAAATACACGAGGTATTACAGATAAAGTTAGTGAAATGCTTATAGGTGTTGATTCTAAAATTATTGGTATATCAGAGCAACACTTGAATAATTTGACAATTCAGAGGCCTCCTTTACCAGGATACAGATTAGCTGGGTGTTCCTCAAGGAGCTCCTTGCGACGTGGGGTAGTGGCTATGTACGTAAAAAACACTATTTCATTTGAGTCCATAGACGTATCACGACACTGCACTGAACAGATATTTGAAAGTTGTGCAGCATTAGTTGAATTTAGTGAAACTAAACTTCTAATTGTTGTTGTTTATACGTCCCCTAACTCCGACTTCATAGCATTTCTGCTCAGGCTAGGGAAGGTACTTGATTCACTTTATAGGAAGTACTAGACATTAGTTATATGTGATGACTTCAGTATTAAATTTGTATATGATGGTACAAGAAAAATGATGTTGGTAGATTTTCTAAATTCATATGATCTGATGCAGATTGTGTTTTTTCCAACTAGGGTGCAGGGGAACAGTAGCACAGACATAGACAATATTTTTATTCATTACTAGATGGGCGTTCTGGTAGTAAAAGCGAGAATGGAGTTTCAGATCACGTGCACAAATTTTAACACTAAAAGGCTTTGGTACTCAAACCAATGTCATATTTAATTAAAAACTACGTAGGAAAGTTAATCCAGCAGCAATAGAGAGTTTTTTAAACTTTGTCAAGGAACAAGGGTGCCGATAACATAGATGGTAAATTCAATGCTTTCCTTAACACATTGCTCATGCTCTTGGAGAGTTGTTTTATATTAGAACGTACTAAACGGGGTACTAGCAGTAATAGGCAGCCTGGGTGACTGATTAGGGGGTTAAGGATATCTTGTACAACAAAGCGGCAATTATATCAAAATGTTAGAAGTTGTCGCAACGAAGCTACAGTAGCCCATTACAAACAGTATTGTAAAGTGCTTAAAAATGTTATTAAGAAGGCAACGAGTATGTGGTATGCAAATAGAATAGCTAATTCACAGGATAAAATTAAAACCATATGGTCAGTTGTGAAGGAAGTGTCTGGTCAGCAGCACAAGGTCGACGATATAAAGTCAGTTCGCGGTAAAATTATTTCTGTTACTGATAAATCAGATATATCTACGGTATTTAACAATCATTTGCTGAGCATTGCTGGTGAATTAAATAAAAATTTAGTTTCTACAAGAAATCGTATAGCTTTCTTGGCAAATGCCTTTCCGAGATTGATGTCTGAAATACTCCTCTGTGATACAGACAAGAGGGAGATTGAGTCAGTAATTAAATCACTGGAGACTAACATTTCTCATGGTTATCATGGAGTGTCTAGCAGAGTATTAAAGTACTTTGCTGCACATGTTAGCCCCGTATCTAGCCATATTTGTAATTTTTTCTTTAGGAATGGTCAGTTTCCTGAGCGATTAAAGTACTCACTAGCAAAGCCGCTTTATAAAAAGGGAGAAAGAGATAATGTAGATAGTTTTAGGCCTATTTCCATGCCATCAGTGTATGCAAAAGTTATTGAAAAGGCCGTGTATGTAAGGATAATTGATCATTTTATATCACATGATTTCCTATCAAATGTACAGTTCGGCGTTAGAAGTCGTTTAACAACTGAAAATGCTATATTCTCTTTTCTCTGTGAGGTACTGGATGGGCTAAACAAAAGGTTTCGAACGCTTGGAGTATTTTTTGATTTAACTAAGGCATTTGATTGTGTTGATCACAAAATATTGCTCCAGAAGTTGGATCATTACGGAATATGCGGAGTAGCTCACAACTGGTTCACTTCTTACTTTAGCAACAGGCAGCAAAAGGTCATTATTCACAATGTTGATAACGGCTGTGTTGTGGGGTCTGAGTGGGATCAAGTGGGGGGCGCCCGAGGGATCAGCGTTGGGGCCACTCCTGTTCCTTATTTATATAAATGATACCCCCTCTAATATTACGGGTAACTCTAAAATATTTCTGTTTGCTGATGACATTAGCTTGGTAGTAAAGGATGTTGTGTGCAACATTGGCTAAAAAAATGGCTCTGAGCACTATGCGACTTAACTTCTGAGGTCATCAGTCGCCTAGAACTTAGAACTAATTAAACCTAACTAACCTAAGGACATCACACACATCCATGCCCGAGGCAGGATTCGATCCTGCGACCGTAGCGGTCACGCGGTTCCAGACTGAAGCGCCTTTAACCGCACGGTCACACCGGCCGGCTGTGCAACATTGGCTTGGTTTCATATAGTGCAGTACATGACCTAAGTTCATGGCTTGTAGAAAATAAACTAACGCTAAATCACAGTAAGACTCAGTTTTTACAGTTTCTGACACACAATTCAACGAAACCTGACATTTTTAATTTTACAGAACGGGCATATGACTGGTGAAACTGAACAGTTCAATTTTCTAGGTGTTCAGATAGATAGTAAGCTATCGTGGAAAGCCCACGTTCAGGATTTTGTTCAAAGACTAAATACTGCAATTTTTAATATTCGAACGGTATCAGAAGTGAGTGATCGGTCGATACGAAAATTAGTCTACTTTGCTTATTTTCATTCGCTTATGTCGTATGGTATTATATTTTGGGGTAACTCTTCCCATACTAAAGGGATATTTTTGGCTCAGAAACGGGCGGTTCGGGCTATAAGTGATGTAATTTCACGAACCTCTTGTCGGCCCCTATTCACGAGTCTGGGTATTCTGACATTGGCCTCTCAATGTAATTATTCCTTACTGTCATTTCTTGTTAACAGTATTAGTTTATTCCCAAGAATAAGCAGCTTTCACTCAGTTAATACTCGGCAGAAATCAAGCCTGCATTTGGCTCGGACTTCCTTAACTCTTGTGTAGAAAGGTGTGCAGTATACTGCTGCATCCATTTTCAAGAAGCTACCACTCCAGTTCAAAAATCTTAGCAGTAATCCACGCGCTTTCAAATCGAAACTGAAGAGTTTCCTCATGAGTCGCTACTTCTATTCTGTCGAGGAATTCCTTGAAAAATTAAGCTGATTCTTATTGTATTGTTGACTGTGTTTGCTTTAACTTGTGGACTGACGTTTTTCTGGTTCATAAACATTTATTTTTATCTGTTATTATTTTTATGTTGTAATTTAATGTACTGACACGTTCCATTACCTTGGATATTTGCTCCTCAATTTGGTCCTACGGAACTTGACGTGTAAATAAATAAATAAATAAAGGGCTGATAAATGCAACGGTGTTGATATCCAGGATAGGTTTATTATGAAGTGACAATTCCTTCCTTTCCTCCCTTAGTTACCGTAACTCTACTTAGCTCTGAGCTACTTGATTTGTTCTATTGCAGAAGATCTATCGTCATCTTCATACTCAGAAGTCGGTCTGATAGCAGTTGGAAGTGAAAGACATTCTTCTGGAACCTACCTACCCATGTTTCTTAGATGACTTTAGTGTGGGCTGGGAGTGAGGAGTGTCTGCTGAGGTTGGGTGTTGTGCAGCTGAAGAAGACCCATGATGGTTACAATGACTGTTATTGAGACTTGTTTGCAATCATTTGCTGGCGGTACAGCTGAAGAATCCCTGATGATGGTCACAATGAATTCTGTATTGAGACTCGCTCGCTATCAGTTGTTGGCGATGCAATGAATATGACGGAGTTTCTACAGTGCGACTGTCTCCGGCTGCTGACAACACGTTCTGTTGCTGCTGCCGCGTCATCAAGTTCCTGTGTCTCTTGGCCGTAGTGAATGAGACTGACGGCGGCGGTTACAAAGTCGTTGGGCTGCGTCATGCTCCAGGCTCCAAATCATACTGATTTTCTGTTGATAACCCACGGAGGGCGGAGATGGCTGGATCCTCACGTCATATTCTTGCGATGACTGTCAAGTTCAGGATGCACCTGGCGTTCAGATGCTAAGGTGGAAGGCAGCATTTCGTGTTTCGACGTTGGAAGAAGCGTCTGCATTCGCGGAGCGATGTAGAGAAGCACAGGCTTCACGTCACATAACTGCTCAACTGTTTGACGATGAAGAACTGTTCTACAGGAATTGTTGTAAATTATTTAATATCAACAGATTAACGCCTCGATTGATGGGAGTCGTCTGTAATGTAACATTTTTCTTTCTTTTCTCTACTAGTCACTTGTGTAACAATTGCATCTACAACGGTTCAGCTGTCTATATGTCTATATGAACTGCAAATTATTCCAAAAAAATTATGGTCTGAGACATTTCTGGTCTGATTGAAGTACTTAAAATTCACACGTGTGCACTTTTGGCTTTGAGCTATGCAGCGCTACTTCCTTTTGTCACGGTACGTCTGCTTATTCACTGATTCGCACACCATGGCTGTACGTTGGGTGTGTGTGTGTTGGGGCGGGGGGGGGGGAGAGGGTGGGAGTGTGCGTTGTTATAAGAGGTCTTCTTGCAGTAAAAATTAATAACTTTAATATTTTTTTAAAAATACTTGCAGTGTCCCTTAGCACCTAAAATTTTGATAATGAATTTCCTGCATGAAATATTTCAGGGTGGGTTTCGACATGCCGGATGGGGCCGTTCCCTTGTCAGCTATGTAGTCCGGCGATCTACACGAGTTGGACCATGCCCCGCCCATTCAGGCCGCGAGATAGTAGCAGAAATTAGCAACATGCACGAGTCTGCTCATTGTTGCTCTAGTATCTTGGTAGATTTATATTCATATCTTTTCTGTACATATAGTGACGCGTCCCGTGGACTAAAATAGTTTGGCAAAATTTTTGTCTCGGTATGTTCAACCTTATATTAGATATTATTGGTTTCCAGGGACCTCAGGCTGTATAACTAACAACGTCATTCCTAAGAACACTGATAAGCACACACAACTATCTCTTTCTTCTCGGCTCTACAGCCCTTGGAGGGCCTTGGCCTCCATCACAATATCCTGCCATTCTATCCGGTCCATGGCTCTCGTCTTCATCCTCTGACACCCAGCTTTTTCAAGTCTTCTTCAATTCCGTCCACTCATCTCTCTGGGACGTCCCATCCATTGTGTGCCTCCAGCCCTGCCATCAAAAATCTTCTTACATTTTCTATCTTCCTCCATTCTGACCACGTGTCCTGTCCATCGCAGTCTTCTTATTTTAATGGTGTTCTAATTCTGCATTCCTACTGATGCGACAACCTTCTTGATCGTATATTGGGCCGTATATTTTACGCAGAACCTTTCTCTCCCAAATGCTAAGGATCCCTTCCCCATTTGCAGTCATGGTCCATGTCACGGTACCATACGTAAAACTTGGTCTTATAATTGTTTATAAATGAATATTTTAGATTTTCGTGATAGAAGTGAGCTCCTAAGTATGGGTAGTGTGGCAAAGTAGCATCTGTTGCCTGCTGCTATTCTAGCTTTCACCTCGCTGCTGATGTCATTTGTCTCAGTGATAGTCGATCCGAGGTACTTGTTGCCTCTCACCCTTTCAAACTCCTTGTCGGCTATCCTGAGATTTGGTAGGTTTCGCTGGTTGGTCATTGACATATATTTGGTCTTTTCGCCGTTGACTACCAGGCCAAGTTCCCTTGCACCTCTCTCTCCAGTTGTTGATAGGCATCAGCCAGCCCATTCAGGCCGCGAGACACTAACAGAAATTAGCAACATGCACGAGTCTGCTCATTGTTGCTCTAGTATCTTGGTAGATTTATATTCATATCATTTCTGTACACATAAAGTTACTCGTCCCGTGGAAAAAAACGTTTGGCGAAATCTTTGTCTCGGTATGTTCAACCTTATCTTAGATGTTATTGATGTCCAGAGACCTCAAGGTCTACAACTAACAACGTCATTTTATATCCAGAACCTCCTTTCAGTATCCTGTACGTTTGATACCGTATTCTATTTAATTTTTGGTGTTATAATTTTCACAAATGGTAGCGTACATTCTTGATCATGGCTTATTGTGTTATTTTGAATTATAATACCCAACAAATGCTCAGCCCTTCATTAATGTTAACATTCCAGCACTAGTTGACCGGTATTTTTCCTATTTAACTGCCTTTATCCACATTGAAATGACTGTGTGGCTTAACACAGCAATCATCTTTTCTGTTTTATAGGTTGTCATAAATACTATCGCATTTATGTCGTTGGCACCAGAAGTAGAAGAGGCCGTGTTTTCAGGAACAATGATTAGTAAGTATATACCGACTGTTCTTAAAAATAAGTTTCTTGTTCTTGCACTTCCGTATTTTATTTCATCATCATCACCACACCATTATTATTATTATTATTATTATTATTATTATTATTATTATTATTATTATTATTATTATTATTATTGAGTATTAATATTTTGCACCACCACTGCAGTCTGATTACGTTCGCAGTGGTTAGTATAAACGTCACCACTGTCGTGAAGAATACGGCAAGTGCCACAACCTGACTTCCCAGAAACTTGGCTTAGTGGAAGAGGGTCAAAATAAGCAAACGTATATCTTGGCTTACACGTAGATACAGGACTGTTTCTGAGGAAGCGCCGCTCACAATTTCGGAGGTACTTTGTCTGCCTGTTAGCGAATAAACAGTTCAGCCAATGCGATGGCACAGTCACTAGCGTCGCGACTTCACGCTTTTGCGGCCCATGTTCGGAACCCGATTATCACTATTTTCGTTTTTCATTTATCTATCCATGTTTATTTGCGATCGTTTTCGGTGAAATTCCTGTACTGTATGTGGATTCATAATCAGTTGCAACCTCGAGGTTTTCGATAAAGTTATGCGTGGTTTGACGCGAAATTATAGCCAACGCTTGAAATCGTCAGAAATTTTAACGACCGTTCTTTTCCAAATGAGATTCATACGAAGAAATATCACTGTGGTAAGCCTGCCTTCAAGCAGTGGTCGTGGTGTTTGGAATTTCTATTTTCGAATATTTCTGCGGTCAGTATCATCCAAGGGAATGCGCCAAATCTTCTTCGAAGATAAACATAAGAATAAAATATAAAATTTGAGAACTTCTATAAGAATGAAATATAAGGATATGAGATTTTAGAAAGAGTGTAACCCCTGAAAATACTATACACACGTATATTGTATAATAAATCTATGAAACTTATTGTGAAACTTCTTGTAATTTTACAACTTGATAAGCAACATTCGTGTAGTAAGCTGCTATGGACATGGACAGATAAATGAAGAAAATAAAATAAAAACAATAATCGAGTTTAGAATATGGGGCGCACAAGTGAGAGGCAGCGACGCCAGCCACTGTACCATCAAACAGTCTGAAATTTTTTCCAGCTAAAACACTCCTAAATTACCTCGAAAGCTTTGACTGTCTTTTTCTCAGAAATACTCTAGTATATACGGATATGTCGAGATACGTGTTCATTTATTTGGACTCCTCTCCCACTGAGCCAAGTTTCTGGGAGATCAGGTTATGGCATTTGCCGTTCCCACCTCAAGGGGTAACATTTAGTAGGCTGGACGTTTTCCTGTTCCCTTTCACACTTCTACGCAATGTTGAGTAGCCAGTCCAAGGCGACTGAGTAAGCACTTTTTATATCCATTTTGTTGTAAGTGTTGGCCCATAGCCAGGGAATGTGTATATGCAGTCTGGTAACGAATATGGAGGAGTCTGTTGCAATCTCAAGCTTCGGGTCAATCTGCGAGATGGAGTGACGGGTTGGTACACTGCCTGTAAAAGGCAGTTATCAGAGTTCACGTCACTTATAACCAACACCTTTTAACTTCTTTAGAAGAAACTGAAAGAAAAATTTGAAGCTATCCATATGAAGTTGATAATGATTTTGAAATTGGGGTACACGACAGCCTGAGTACCAGCAGGTGTGCTGCATTCACACAAATACCACTGTGCTCCTAGTTAGTGAAAAAAAATTTGAAAATTAAGTTGCCTGGGTTCATGATGAATCTTTCTAATCATTAGATAAGAAAGTACAGCCTTTTGACTTTTGACCTTGGTTCACAATTTCTATTTTACACAACCTCGATTACTCGTTACAAACACAGTGTCTGGTGTTGTTGTTTAAAAGATGTTATTCATTTCTGCAGGACTACAGTGAAACGAAGTATGTACAACCATCATGTAATTTAAGCTGTTACTTGAAATAACGCGTAACACAGGAAGGTTGAAAACGCAACAACACAATCTGCTGCTTCAGATCACGTTCAAGTTTCGTGGAAGGATTTCGAACGGCCCCCAGTAGTACCACCCCGTATACCGGGACAAAAACTGCGGTCGCACTACAATCCTAACGCACTACAATCCTAACGAAATAGATCACTTTCAATTAGGTTGCAGTCTGTAAACTATGTGGGAATCAGCGGCTCATGGTATGGGTGGTTCCAGTGACGTCCTTTATGCGACTTCCTGAGACATTTCCGTGTCGATTCTGAGCGGCAGAGTGTCTGAAATACGTATGTCGGCCACCGCGTGATTTCAACGCTGGGCGTCGCGGATCTGACCTACATTGCGGAGGCATCAAAAGAAAGGACGAAATGTGGGCAAGAGAGGGTGTGACGACCCTTCCATTTATGTGACATTAACACACCTTACACGATACTTAATCTTCTGAGGTACGGCCTTTTCTCCGCATATGAGGAAACCTTGCTGTCTGTAGAGACGCCGAACCTGAGTGTGGCGCCGCAGGGTGCCTAGCTTTTGTATCATCACAGAGGAAGGTTCTACGCACATTTGAGCAAAATTTCCAACTTCTGCGTTGCAATGGAAGACAATTACGGAGTTTCAAAAAGTGATCCTTTAATTGTGTTACACAGTGTAAATTAATGATTTAATACAGTTTCTCACTGCACTATATTGGAAATGGGTTAATTAAATTTCAGATTACACAGAGCTTTTCATCGCATTTGTTGAAAACAGGGCACTATTTACAACACAACAGAGGGTCAAGGTATCCTTAAATGGTTAAAACCATGTTACCACAAGCGTGTTAAGTGCTACTCAAAATTAAACATTCATTAACACCCACTAGATGACTGTTTGGGCTCTTAAGCCGATGTAAAGAAAACTATAATCTAAGGCATTTCATCAGTTTTGACAATGTGTAAGGATGGAGTCTTAGGTATAGATTATTTAACTGAAGGGCACATAGTGCGTTAGAGAGGGGGGAGACATTAACCAGATCATCATTGACGCTGAAAATAGCTTAAAACAATCACAACCTTTAAATGTTACTGTCTAGAAACCAACCGTAAATATTCTGGGGATGTCTAAATACTGCACTCAAGACAGAAAATACAAATATTTTAATCCTTGAAGTATGAAACGATTTTTCTTCTCTCTTCACATCTGGATACAGCTAGAAAAGCTAAAGGAAGAACTGGGTGATATAGTCCGCTATTCCCACTCAAACTATGCTGATCGTTCCTGAAATTTGTACCTAAATATCGTCCTTAAATTCTGTGAAAATTTCTGAAACAGCCTGTCCTGTAGTAAGGAGTGTCCTATTGTCAGTATTGTGCACTGAAAAACTTTATAGTGAGCATGTAATCCATTTAAGTTTCATCACCTATGTGCCATATCATCATTTAATCTAGCTGTTGTATGTTAGATCTTGACGTCTAAGGGGTAATCAGAAAGTCTCCGTTCGAAGACCACACTAATCTTTTACCAACGTGTCAGTGCTTCTGCACCATCATCTGATTTGTGCGGGGTTGCATATACGCTGCAGAAAAGCTCTCTAACTGGAACCTTTTATCACTTTATTTCATAGCACACCAGAACGCACGACTAACATCTTTGAGAGAGTGATACAGTAATAGTGTGAAATCAGAATGTAAGCTGAAACTATGGTGGCGTAATATAAGAAGTTGCAAAACAGGACAAAATGTGTGTTCTTTTGTGCAAGCGTCATCCAGTATTACATACAGCAGTAAATGTTGCATATTGCCAAAACATTATTAATGAACATTGACATCCAGATATACGTTATGATGGATAATTTGGTAAGGAGTACTCCTATGTGTATTCAAAAGTGGCTCCAATTATGAGGAGGGCCAATTGGTTTATAAATAATGAGTTGAGCAAGATGAAAGTGAAAAGAAACTGTAGAGTTTAGAGTGAAATCATTTGTAGGGTTCTGTTTTTGTTTGTGTTTATCAAGTGGAAATGTGTTAACTTCTTTATTTTTGTTTCCTTATGACTGCACATGACAGAATAAAATCAGTTTTGTAACCTGTTATGTTCAATATTGCCATTCAAGCAATGTGCATCATTTATTTTGACTACTGTATGAATACCAAATTGACAAGAATCAAAATAAAGGGAACAGTATTTGTTAATATCTAAATTATAATGAAATATTTAAATATATGTAACTATAAAATATTGATTTAGATAAATGTGACTTGTTCATCTTAGACTACTAAGGAATGACCAGACACCCGGAATTACACTTTTGACCTCACAGTCAAGGGATTTCTTTCAAGTCAGCAGCAGGGTTACAGCTAGCAGCTGCAGAGTCTGGTGGTGGCAGCCTCCAGACTCATTTCGACACAAAGACTCGCAGAGATGCCCCTCATTGCTGGCATCTGTCAGACTGCATACTGCTAACTAGAAATGAGTCATTTTTATATGGACTTGGCCTGTCCTTGTTTCACCAAGGCATCATCCCTATCATGGAAGCCATAACAGAGCCACAAACATCACAGTGGCTCAGCCTTTCTGCTGTGTCAATGATATTATGGCTTGTTTCCTCTGATGGTCCAGGACATGTGGTAAAAGGTTGATGCGTTAGGACAGTGCTTGTTGCATCAGCAAGTCACTTCTGATGTAAGCGAGTAGATGATATTTGGCATCCCTCCCCACTTTCATAGATTTTAACCGTTTGTAATAATTGGGGTGGACCCAAATATCACCTATTACTAAAAAAATTTCAACTGAATCCCATCAACAAATCTGGTAAAAAAGTCAGTTAAAGTACAAATTTAGCTCGTTTTGGAAGTGATTGAAAATGAGCTGATTGAAAATGAGCTGATTATAAATTGTAACTGAATTTGAAAATGATTGAAAATCAGTTAGTTATAAATTTTTAACTTAATTAAGAAAACCTGGACATAAAATTTTTAAAAAATATAAACTTAATTAAAAACAATAAGTTATCTCCTCATTCTGGCATTCAAATATCACAACCTAGACAAAAAATTAACTCGAAATTTTTCATTTTTAAAATTAAATAATTTATTTTTATTTTTACACAAATCTAGTATATTTTTAAACTTCTAAACTAGCTCCTGAAATTTAACATTCAAATATTCCCAATCTACATAAATTGGTTTATTTCATTTTTAAAAACTAATAAAATATTTTCTTTATTTTAATCTATTAAATTTTTATATCAGTGTATTAAATTTCATATTTTTATTTTTTAAATCTATTAAATCATTTTCCTTATAAATGAATGAGCAATTAAATAGCTTCACTGTGGCTGAATGCCCCACTTATCATGAATCTGATGACTGTTTTAAAATAAACTTTACTGTGGTTCAACTTCATGACTATAATATAAGAAATAATTTAAGGGGATAGTATATATTGTGGAAAGATAATTTAATTAATCTTATAATTAAGCACACCATCATCACTGATAGAAGAATCATAAGAAAAAAACTGGAAAAAGTTACCTATTGCTAATAGTGAAAACAGTCCTGAACTTTTCAAAGATGAACCTAAACTACTGAAACAAATATTTCCTTTTTCTACTAACACACATTTGGGAAAACAAAAAATTGGAAAACAGTTAATCATTACACAGTTTACAAGACATCTGAAAATATTACAACCTACATATTTCGAAAACAGTATAGACTTAGCTGAGCCTAACCATTTATTAAATACTTCAGAACCAAAAATTATGAAACAAATTAAATGATATTACAAATTAAATGATATTACAAATTAAATGATATTTAAAATTAAATAGTGGCTTCAAAATATTTTTTTTTTATTTTGTAGTGGAAACAGAATGCAGATCAAAGACAAAATTATGGAATTTGGGCATGAAATGCAAAGTTATAGGACTGCTAGAAAAAAGGATATGTCTAAAAAATTTAAGAAAGGAAACAAAATATTTTAACACAAATGTCTAATTTTCAAATACATGGATCAGAATGGACATCAAATAGTACTTTTGGATTGCATTTAGCAACTAATAGATATGTTCCATTAAGAGGTCCATCTTATATTGAATACAAAAAGAGGGCCAAGCAATTTAATATTAATATAAAATTAATGATCAAAATGTTTCCTTTGGTCCATAACATTAAATACAGTAGACAGTAAAAATGCAGACGGAACAAGTGATTATAAAAACTTCAGTACAGAGCTTGAAGAAAATATACCTAACATTTCGTTTCCTTTTACAGTTCAAAATATTGTAATAATAGTAATTGATATATCTATTAATGATTATTTCATTGATGAAAGATATCTAGCACACCCATTGAAAAAAATGTAAAAAAGATAATCTTAATTAATTATATTTTAAAGAAGGAAATGTACCTCACACTACTTTTGGGTAGAAAATTTAGCTAGACTTGCTTTTAGACAAATTAACAACAATGATAATACTTGGGAATTTCATTTTAATGATAAAGTAGTAGCAGATGATTACTCAAGAAATTATTTCATTAATGATCCAGTAAAAGCAGAAATCAGGAGATGGTGAATACAAAAAATTATCAAATTACACAAAAAGGTAAGTTTGTTATTCATGCAGATTTGAAGGATTGTTATTAAAATAAATGATAAAATATCTAGAATTGACATCAAGTGATATTATTAATAGCTACTACAGGAAATGATTAAAGGGTTAAAAAAGTAAATCTATCAAATTAAGATTAAATAAACAAACATATACTACAAAATTACAACATTTCAAAAACACGAACGAAGTGGTTTATGTTATTATATTAAATAAATGATCATTATGAAAATCATGTAGTATATTGACAACTAAACTGCATTACAAATATGTAGAATCTATCTAAACAAAGTTGAAGAAATAGGCAAACTTTATTCCAAAGGAAAAGGAATAAAATCTTGAATGTATGACAAACAGTCAACAGTTAATAAATCTAAAATTTGTTCAACATATAATTTGTTAAGAAAAACCTATAAATATATAATGTAATAACTGAAATCTAAAACTAAACAGTCCAAATTTTGAACCAGTTTATGTACATAATTTATCTGGTTATTATTCTCTTTTATTTTGAAAATAAATTGGCTACAATGAAACAGAGACTGAACACCAAATAATGAAAGTAGATATATTAGCTTGAGCAAAGAAATAGAAAATTTGAAAATGAGATTTACTGATATATTTCAATTTAAGGCTTCAAGTGTTGAGAAACTAACTTCAACTATAAAAAACATATGAAATATTTGAAAACATTTCCCTGAATATCTAATAAATTAGTAACTAAAAGGATCTTATCCTTATGATTGTGTATATGTAGCTGAGAGAAATTTTAAGAAAAAGAATTTCCATGAAAAGAAGAATTTGATAATAAATTAAATGAATGGAACGTTAGTGAGGAAGACTATAAACATGCTAAATTAATTTTGAAAACTTAATACAAAAAATTTTGGAGAATATCACGATTTAGAAAAACTTGTATAAAAGCTCATGATTTAGACTGTTGTTTTACTGCTGTAGGTTCATCTTGAGATTCAAAGTTAAAAATGACATTAAAACCACTTAAATTTTTAGAAGATTATGATATGGTTGTAATTATTGAAAAAGGCATAAGATATTGTATATCCCCTGCAGCAAATAACTAATACATGGAACATTGTGATAAAACTATGTCATCGATTTTATAATATATTTAGATGTAAATACTTTATATTATTATGCTATGGGTCAATATTTGTCATATGAAGATTTTGAATGGGTTGAACAAATTCGTTTGATTCTAAAAAGATAACTGAAATTTCAGACACTTTTAAAATTGATTATATACTTGAAGCAGATTTAGAATACCCAAAAAATTTACATGACAAACGTAAATATCATACTCTTTCCCCCAAAATAAATTTGTGCAAGGAACTAAAGGAACAAAACTATTAACTTGAGATAGTAAAAAAAATCATTCAGTATAGAAATTTTCAAAAATTATGCCTAGGGATGAAATTCTCAACAACCACATAATGTTTTAAAATTCAAGCCATTTGGTTGGTTAAAAAGTACATAGTTTTAAATTAGGAAATGAGGAATAAAGCAAACAGTTATTCTGAAAGATATTTCTGCAAACTGATGAATAATTCTGTACTTGTGAAGTCAATAGAAAATATAACAAAGGGAGTAGATATAAAATTAGTTTCAGATTCAGATAAATGTTATAAATTAGTCGCAAAACAAATGTTTAAAGGCAGGACAACGTTTAATGAAAACATAGTTGCTAACATACAAATGAAAATAAAACTTTGGTTAATAAACCTATTTATATTCGAATGTATGTATTTGGTTTATCAAAAGAATTAAAGTACAATTTTCGCTGTAATTTTATGAAACCGAATTATGGAGAAAATGCTGAATATTGTTATCAAGGCACCTACAGTTGTATCTGTAAGAACTAAAGATTTTTATAGAGACAGGATATCAATAATTGATTATTTTGATACTAGTGGTTATTCAGAAGAAAATATTTATGAAATACCTAAGGTAGACAAAGTAATAGAAAGAATGAAAGACGAATGTAGTGCAAAAATGATTTTCTGGTTTAAGATTTATGATTTATGCTTATGTAGTAGTTGATAAAGAAGAGAAAAAGTCAGAAGGACAGAAATGTGTTGTTAAAATAAAGTAAGTTCGGAAGATTATAAAAATTCTTTATTGAACAATAAAAAGGATAGGATTATGATTTTAATATGAAATTTATTCCCTTGAGAAAATCTTTATGTCCTCACGATTGTAAAAATTGTGTCTCGAAATATAAAAGAGATGCATTACCATATGGACACTATAAAATAAGTAATTCTTCCCTGACAGAATTTTCTATTTAACTTTTATTGATAAAATCAGAAATCTGAATTAAAAGTATTGTAAATTTTCTCATTTTTAATATATTCTAGAATGTATTTTTTCTATTTACATATGTATTTTACCTTACAACAACAACTTAAATCTATCATTTCTGGGCAATTTATGTGATTATGCATTTGTTTTCTTCGTTTTTTTAGTATATGTTTTCATGATTTTTAATTGATAATAATATTTTTCAGTGTACTTCATGCAGAATTAATGTCAATTGTTCTTTGTAATGATATTTAGAAACGAATTTTACACACACACACACACACACACACACACACACACACACACCCTCTCTCTCTCTCACACACACCCCCTCTCTCACTCACTCACTGTTCGACAATCATCTCTTGTGCATTTCCATGCTGTAAAATTTTCAATTCAATTTTCAGCCCAAAATTCTTTTAATGGTAGCTTACATTTATTTAGAAGAATATTTAATAGAAACGATAAAAAAATAAATTTAAACATTAATAATAATGAAGAAGAAAAATAAAAAATAAAATTTTCAAATAACTTTTTGTAATAAACGAATTAACAGACTAAAGGCAATAAGTTTGTAATTAGTAATGCAGAATTATTTATGTTAACTGATGGAAATAATACTTGGTTTAAAACGTAGGGAGTAGCAGAAATATTAAATTATAAAGATAAAAATCAAGATGGTAGCAAAAATATTGCTGAATATAATATGACTATTTAAGAAAATTTTAAAGGGCATCCAAAAGACAGAGTTAAAAGTAATGAAGAAACTATGTTCATTAATGAATCTAGTATATATATTTTTTAATTTTATCTTCTAGAAAAAAAGGAAACTGCATATATTTCGTA
Source organism: Schistocerca piceifrons (assembly GCF_021461385.2). NCBI lineage: Eukaryota > Metazoa > Arthropoda > Insecta > Orthoptera > Acrididae > Schistocerca > Schistocerca piceifrons. The sequence continues at coordinate 620,768,748 of NC_060149.1, forward strand.
ATGGGTTACTAATATCTTACGATCACTACGAAAACACGGTGAATGTAAAATTAGGAAATAAATAATAAATTCATAAACAAACGAAATAGAACACACATAATTTTAAACAACAAATTCAAAAGTAAATAAAATGTGAAATAACTAACAATGAATAAATAAATAAAAGAATGAAGAAGTAATTAAACTAGTGGATCGAAAAATTGAAAATGAAAGAGAAACAGTTAATACCACTTCAGAGAAGATAAATGTAGAAAATGATGAAATAGAAAGAATATTCCCAAACACGATTTCTTTACAAATACTGACGATTAAGGGCCAGCATTGTTATTTTAAGATTATATTACTATAATGTTAGATATAATTATTGTATTATTAGGACACAAAGAAAGAGATATCAAAAACAATTAAATAAAGATAGAAATAGACTCCCTAAGTGTGAAAAAATGTTAAGACTTCCTTCTTTCCGAATTCAATAAATTTATATCAAAGACTAGTTGAAAATTTAAGAATTGAATGTCATTCCACATTTAACATGTTGCATAAGGCACAAAAGTTTACCGTTGACATAGCAAATCTTACCTTTTATGATACTAGCTTTTAATTTTAATGTTAATCTTCAAAAAATTTAATTCTAATATTATTCCCTTTCACAAATAAATTTTAAATATTTTCTTGTTGTTGTTGTTGTTGTTGCCTTCAGTCCAGCAACTGGTTTGATGCAGCTCTCCATCCAACTCTATCTTGTGCAAGCTTCTCCATCTCCCAGTACCTACTGCAACCTACGTCCCTCTGAATCTGCTTAGTGTATGCACTTCTTGGTCTCCCTCTACGATTTTTACCCTCCACGCTGCCCTCCGATACGAAATTGGTGTCCTCTTGATGCCACAGAACATGTCTTACCAACCGATCAGTTCTTCTAGTCAAGGTGTGCCACAAATTTCTCTTCTCCCTAGTTCTATTCAATATGTCCTCTTTAGTTATGTGATCTACCCGTCTAATCTTCAGCATTCTTCTGTAACACCACATTTCGAAAGATTCTATTCTCTTCTTGTCCTAACTATTTATCGTCGACGTTCACTTCCATACATGGCCACACTCCATACAAATACTTTCAGTAACGACTTCCGAACACTTAAGTCTATATTCGATGTTAACAAATTTCACTCCTTCAGAAACTCTTTCCTTGCCATTGCCATTGCCAGTCTACATTTTATATCCTCTCTACTTCGACCATCAGCAGTTACTTTGCTCCCCAAATAGCAAAACACATTTACTACTGTAAGCGTCTTATTTCCTAATCTAATACCCTCAGCATCAGCCAATTTAATCCGACTACATTCCACTATCCTCATTTTGCTTTTGTTGATGTTCATCTTATATCATCCTTTCAAGACACTGTCCATTCCGTTCAGCTGCCCTTCCAGGTCCTTTGCTGTCTCTGGCAGACTTACAATGTAATCGACGAGCCTCAAAGTTTTTATTTCTTCTCCATGGATTTTAATTCCTACTCCGAATTTTTCTTTTGTTTCCTTTACTGCTTGCCCAATATACAGATTGAATAACATCACGGATAGGCTACAACCCTGTCTCACTCCCTTTCCAACCACTGCCTCCCCTCAAGTCTTATAACTGCTAACTGGTTTCTCTACAAATTGTAAATAGCCTTTCGCTCCCTGTATTTTACCCCTGCCACCTTCAGAATTTGAAAGAGAGTATTCCAGTCAACATTGTCAAAAGCTTTCGCTAAGTCTACAAATGCTAGAAACGTAGGTTTGCCTTTCCTTACTCTATTTTGTAAGATAAGTTGTAGGGTCAGTATTGCCTCATGTGTTCCAACATTTCTACCGGATTCCAAACTGATTTTCCCCAAGGTCGGCTTCTACCAGTTTTTCCATTCGTCTGTAAAGAATTCGCATTAGTATTTTGCAGTTGTGGCTTATTAAACTGATTGTTCGGTAATTTTCATATCTGTCAACACCTGCTTTCTTTGGGATTGAAATTATTATATTCTTCTTGAAGTCTGAGGGTATTTCGCCTGTCTCATACATCTTACTCACCTGATAGTATAGTTTTGTCAGGACTGGCTCTCCCAAGGCCGTCACTAGTTCTAATGGAATGTTGTCTACTCCTAGGGCCTTGTTTTGACTCAGGTCTTTCAGTGCTCTGTCGAACTCTTCACGCAGTATCATATCTCCCATTTGGTCTTCATCTACATTCTCTTCCATTTCCAGAATATTGTCCTCAAGTACATCGCCCTTGTATAGACCCTCTATATACTCCTTCCACCTTTCTGCTTTCCCTTCTTTTCTTAGGACTGGGTTTCCATCTGAGCTCTTGATATTCGTACAAGTGGCTCTCTTTTCTCCAAAGGTCTCTTTAATTTCCCTGTAGGCAGTATCTATCTTAACCCTAGTTAGATAAGCCTCTACATCCTTACATTTGTCCTCTAGCCATCCCTGCTTAGCCATTTTGCACTTCCTGTCGATCTCATTTTTGAGACATTTGTATTCCTGTTTGCCTGCTTCATTTACTGCGTTTTTATATTTTCTCCTTTCATCAATTAAATTGAATATTTCTTCTGTTACCCAAGGATTTCTACTAGCCCTCGTCTTTTTACCTACTTGATACTCTGCTGCCTTCACTACTTCATCCCTCAGAGCTACCCATTCTTCTTCTACTGTATTTCTTTCCCCCATTCTTGTCAATTGTTCCCTTATGCTCTCCCTGAATCTCTGTACAACCTCTGGTTCATTCACTTTATCCAGGTCCCATCTCCTTAAATTCCCATCTTTTTGCAGCTTCTTCAGTTTAAATCTGCAGTTCATAACCAATAGATTGTGGTCAGAGTCCACATCTGACCCTGGAAATGTCTTACAATTTAACACCTGGTTCCTAAATCTCTGTCTTACCATTATGTAATCTATCTGATACCTTCTAGTATTTCCAGGATTCTTCCGTGTGTACAACCTTCTTTTACGATTCTTGAACCAAGTGTTAGCTATGATTAAGTTATGCTCTGTGCAAAATTCTACCAGACGGCTTCCTCTTTCATGTCTTTCCCCCTCTCCATATTCACCTACTACGTTTCCTTCTCTCCCTTTTCCTACTCTCGAATTCCAGTGACCCATGACTAATTTTCGGCTTCCTTCAGTACCTGAATAATTTCTTTTATCTCATCATACATTTCATCAATTTCACCATCATCTGCAGAGCTAGTTGGCATATAAACTTGTACTATTGGAGTAGGTGTGGGCTTCGTGTCTATCTTGGCCACAATAATGCGTTCACTATGCTGTTTGTAGTAGCTTACCTGCACTCCTATTTTTTTATTCATTATTAAACCTACTCCTGCATTACCGCTATTTGATTTTTTATTTATAACCCGGTATTCACCTGACCAAAAGTCTTGTTCCTCCTGCCACGGAACTTCACTAATTTCCACTATGGTTGTGAATATCTAAGCTAATTTATAGGAAAAAATTATAAATTTTTAAAGAATGAAAACAAGATTATTTTGTATTTATTTATATATTTATATTTTCAAAGTTAATGTTTCTTACATTTTTCAGGCACATGATTTTTTTATTCAGTTAAAGTTTATAATTAACTTATTTTCAACCAATTGCATATTTGGTTAAATTTACAATTTACTATTTAACTGATGATAAAATCATTAAAATTTCTATTTGGATTTGGTTGAACATGTTTTTGTAGCAATGTGTTGGTATTTGGTTGAATTATTTTTGGTATTAATAGATGATATTTGGGGTGCCTCCATGTACCATAAAAAGTGGGGTACTATTGCCAAATGTCATCTATTTAAGCGCGTGGCCAGCTCCAATGTGACTTGCTCCCATGAGGTTCTGCCTTTAACCATAGCGCGCGCGTGTGTGTGTGTGTGTGTGTGTGTGTGTGTGTGTGTGTGTGTGTGTGTGTGTGTGTGTGTCACCAATTTTGCTTTTTGTGGCCAAAAGAGTGTAGGCCAAGATTTCACACTATATTTTACTTATTGCCCCTCCCATCCATCTCATGTCCCTCTCAAAAGAACATGTGACTACTCACAGGGGCTATAAACTAGGAACAGGTTGCAGTGAACTTCGGAATGGAAACTGGGAAGAGGATACACAATAAGAAGCATAGGATGTATCGTTGTGGCTCTCATACCGGTAAATTGAAGACTTGCAACTGTATGATTGACAGAAATATAAATGAGTGGTGAGATAACAATTAGTTATTCATACTGATGTATTTTGAAGATATATAAGATGAAATTTCGGTTATGAGGCCACAATACATATCATATAGACAAATATAATAGAATGTTATATGTCCAGTTGTTTAGATAAAAAGTGGACAAGGTTGAGACACTAGTTATCGTTACATTGGGAAGAAGTGAAATTGGTTTCAGTTGTTTATGGTCTTGTTGCTGAAGATAGTCCAATTGATCAGCAGCAAGACGTTTCACTATGTGATTGGCTCTGAGCACTATGGGACTTAACATCTGTGGTCATCAGTCGCCTAGAACTTAGAACTACTTAAACCTAACCAACCTAATGACATCACACACATCCATGCCCGAGGCAGGATTCGAACCTACGACCGTAGCAGTCGCGCGGTTCCGGACTGCGCGCCTAGAACTGCTAGATAACCGCGGCCGGCCACTATGTGATTGACTGGAATTCAGGATAAAGAGGAGCTTGTGAAATCCGTTTGATAAATTATTTGATTAATATTTCGAGATGGAAGCCAGAATGAAAGAGAAATTGTTAAACATTGCTAAAGGAGTTTGATACTCAACTGTGGGCGATCAAGACGTCAGATGCAACGCTGATTTGATTTCAGGGTATTATGACAAATAAAACCACTGTTCAGAGCATCTAAAGAAAGCGACTAGTGGGGCATGGAAATATTGGGCAGAAAACTGAATAGTCTAAACGGTTGGAAACTCAGAAGCATTGCATTTATCAGTGGTAGTGAATCTCAGACCTCATAGCACTACACAATAGGTTAACAGGTAAAAAGTGAGAGAGTAAAATGGAAACCAAGTGTGAATTCATTTCTAGCACTCTTGTTGACCTTTATCATCACTCCATTAAGTTCTGCATGGTTGTTTAAATTCATATCAACATTATTACAGCAGCAGACACTAATAAGATGGTTTTTCTTCAGGATGATTACTTTTGAGACCTTTCAATGTTTTTGCTTTTGCATGAACATATTTATAATTTACAATTAAGAGTACAAGTACAGCAATAGCATCTGTAACAAATAATTAATATTACATCTATGGAATATGTGACCTTTTGTTAACATAAATGTAAAAAGTAAATCATGTTGTTGCAGTGTTGGCTGTCCTCTACGTTTATGGAGGCAGCATCATTCTTGTAATTCCAGAAATGATTCGGACACCACTGGATGAGTGAAGACAATTCTAGAAGGATATGAAACTAACAGGTAATTTCCAAACAGTACTAAAAACGTTAATTTTGTGGTGTTTCAATCATAGTACATATTTCAGAACTGAAATGTTGTAATTAGTGTACCCTGAGCGCTATCAAGACGAGAAGTTCAACTCCTTTCACAGTCATTGACACAGACATAAAGACTGGGGATCAACTGAAGTGGATATCATTGAGATCACATTTGGCAGACACCCACACCCCCCCCCCCACACCCCCCCCACACACCCCCCCCCCACACACCCCCCCCCACACCCCCCCCCCCACACACACCCCCCCCACACCCCCACACCCCCACACCCCCCCCACACACCCCCACACCCCCCCACACCCCCCCACACACCCCCACACCCCCCCACACCCCCCCCACACACCCCCCCACACACCCCCACACCCCCCCCACACACCCCCACACCCCCCCCCACACACCCCCACACCCCCCCCACACACCCCCACACCCCCCCCACACACCCCCACACCCCCCCCACACACCCCCACACCCCCCCCACACCCCCCCCCCCACACACCCACACACCCACACACCCACACACCCACACACACCCACACACCCACACACCCACACACCCACACCCACCCACACCCCCCCACCACACCCACCCACACACCCACCCACACCCACCCACACACCCACACCCCCACACCCCCACACACCCACACACCCACACACCCACACACCCACACACCCACACACCCACACACCCACACACCCACCCACACCCACCCACACACCCACACCCCACACCACCCCACACACCCACACCCCCCACACACCCCCACACCCCCCCCACACACCCCCACACCCCCCCCCACACACCCCCACACCCCCCCCACACACCCCCACACCCCCCCCACACACCCCCACACCCCCCCCACACACCCCCACACCCCCCCCCACACCCCCCCCCCCACACACCCACACACCCACACACCCACACACCCACACACACCCACACACCCACACCCACCCACACACCCACACACCCACACACCCACACCCACCCACACCCCCACCCACACCCACCCACACACCCACCCACACCCACCCACACACCCACACACCCACACACCCACACACCCACACACCCACACACCCACACACCCACACACCCACACACCCACACACCCACACACCCACACACCCACACACCCACACACCCACACACCCACACACCCACACACCCACACACCCACACACCCACACACCCACACACCCACACACCCACACACCCACACACCCACACACCCACACACCCACACACCCACACACCCACACACCCACACACCCACACACCCACACACCCACACACCCACACACCCACACACCCACACACCCACACACCCACACACCCACACACCCACACACCCACACACCCACACACCCACACACCCACACACCCCTTCCTAAGCTTTGACTGAAGCAGCCCTATGAAGTCTTTTTGTAGTATATTTGAAAAATTTAGTAAAGCTGTGTACTTATACACTTCTTTCTCTTTTTCAGGCTGTTACTACAGTCAGTAGAAAATATGGAAAATATACAGTTCAACGTCATTTTTATAGTGTAAAATTTTTATTAATAAAATGTACTTCTTCGATATTTTTGTATCACTATGACACCTGATTCCCCCTATATTCCTTATTATTTATGTAGATATATCTGTAAAATTATTTATACCACTCGAAGATGACTGCAGTTTTATTTTATGGAATTGTTTACTTTGTAATTAGACCTTTGATTAAAAATAACAGCTGTATGTGACTATAGAGCGTCAGTTGCTCTTATATTGTACATTTCGCATATTATGATGCGAAGTTGTGTGTATAAAGGGGCAATTTCTTTTCAAGCTCCAATCGGTCGCGAAATGGAAACCGCAATAAAAATAATTTTTGTTTGCAACATTTCGCTACACCTTCCAGCTACTTCTCTACATAGTCGCGGCTCTGACTAAGATTTGTCGTAGCATGGTACGAAATTTCCAATACCCTCGTCATAGAAAGCAGTCCCATGTTCTTTCAGCCAATTTCCTACGCTAGTCTTCATCTTGCTGTGTATGCCAAAATGATGTCCCCATAGCCAACAGTTCAGATGAGTGAAGAGATGAAAATCGAGGGGAGCCAAGTCTAGGCTATGTCGTAGGTGATCAAATACTTTGCGTCTGAAACGCTACAGGAGCGACATTGTTGCACTTGCTGTGTGCGTCCAAGCATTGTCACGAATATGGAAACGCACGACAGCTTGTTTATGTGGTCTGCATGATAACAGGCGGAACACCTCAGCAGGCTCTTCACACTTTGCGGGAAATTATTTTTCTAAGCACGTTTGTGTGTTCACTGTGGGCTCAGAACTGAAAAGTGCGACATGACACAATCGAAAGACATACTAGAGACACTACTCGCATTCGGGAGGACGACGGTTCAATCCCACGTCCGGCCATCCTGATTTAGGTTTTCCGTGGTTTCCCTAAATCGCTGTAGGCAAATGCCGGGATGGTTCCTTTGAAAGGGCACGGCCGACTTCCTTCCCTAATCCGATGAGACCGATGACCTCGCTGTCTGGTCTCCTCCCCCAAACAACCCAACCCAACTATAGACACTGTGCAACTTACCTGCGCAAAGCTTCATCGGATTTTCACTGCGGTTTTAATTTCACGACCGATCGGAGGTTAAAAAACAAATAGTTCTCGTTTTTTGAAGCATATGCACTCCTAAAAAACTGACACTAATGTTACTACAAAACACTCCACCCACCTCCTTTTCATTTCTAGAGACCTTAGTAGCCACAAACAATAGTCACGTAACAATGAGAAGTGCTTTCCTTGCAGTATCAAAACACGCCATGTGACGAAATTATTCCGGGCGCACCATTAAACAGATTGTGTGTGTCATCAGGCTCAGCATTCGATCATGTACACTCATAATTAACAGCACTGCAGGTAGACGGCATGTTGGAGACAAGGGGCCTGTGATGCCCATAGCGAGTATAATGCTTGGTTGTGTCACGTTGCTGGAAGGTCATCAGGCTTTCACCTGGTGTAGGAAAACATCCGTTTCCTTTTCCAAGGAATCATCGCGAGAGTATTCTTCGGCGATTTCAAGAAACAAAGAAAGCCTTCAGTGTGTCTAGTAGCTAGACGAGGATTCGTACCGCTGCTCTCAGTGTCGCCATCACCCTAGGGCTGCTGTCATGCGACCATGTGACGATTGTTTCTCACCTTGCCAGCGAAGTTGTGGTTACAAACATTGCTCCCAATCACAAAACTCTAACGCACTGCTTCACAGTGGGCGCCACATCCATAAGTTTTCCACTTACGACTGGATTTTAGTCTTCTTCCTTGTTAAACAACAATTTTTAAGCAACTATCATGTGTTTAAGTTGCAAAAAGCACGCTACATTACCGCCACGAAACGAGAACTCGATTATGTGCACGTAACGTGACAGAGGTATAGCGTAAGCTGCCATATCCATGAAAATGGCAGCGTATTCTCACAATGTGCCAACCTCGTGTTGGTTAACAAATTGTACTGTTCTTGAAGGTTTGACACATATTAGGTTCATTTAGGGCTGGCAAAATATAGAAAGATATAACACTAGCTAAGCATAAAACTGATGATATGATGAAAGTTACAAAGGTCTGTACACGTATATTTAAGCATATACCTGAATAAGAGCTACTAAAAATGAAACAGCTCCGTATACTGGCCCCTACGAGCCATCCAATGAAAACCGGCCATCGAGTCATTCTCTGCCAAAGGCGTCGTGCGGATGCGGGGCATGGGCTCAGCACACAGATTCCCGGCCGTTATCGGTTTCTTAGATGTTGGGGCCGCTACTTGTCATACAACTGGCATCACGAGGCTGACTGCACCCAAATCCAGTCCTCTCACCAAGAATAACTTCCTGGCAGTACCAGAAATCGACAATTGGAAATTTCGAAATTTGTGGTAAGGTTCTATGGGACCCAACAGCTGAGGTCATCGGTCCCTATGCTTACACACTAATTAAACTAACTTTCCATAAGGACAACACATACACCCATGCCTGAGGGAGGACTCTAACCTCCGACGAGGGGAGCCGCGCGAACCATGACAAGGCGCCTAGACCGCACGGCTACCCCGCGCGACAAATCAGCATTTGAACGCGGGTCCGCTGCATAGCAGACACATTGCACATATACCTATGGAAGTTGACATAAGAACAGCTCGATGTGCAACATAAAAATATTCAAAGATTGAACGTCTCAGCCTAGTATGTACGATATAATAATGCCACTTATCACTTTATAAACTAAAAGTGGAACTTAATTTGGTTTTAAATATTTCAATATCTTCTAGAACGTTAATTTAGCTCATTTTATTTGCATTGTGGAGGATTTGGAGGTGATCAATAATATTTCTATACGTATGTACCTTTTCACGAGATGCACGTTATTCACTTTAGGTTTCGAATGTGTGTTTTTGTTTTTTTTTTTTTTTTTTTTTTTAACGAACCCGAAAGCTCTTCCGGGATAGTCCGATTTGTACAACGTCATAATCGTCGCGGCAAATTCTGTACTAAGCTGACACATACTGGGGTGACAAAACTCATGGGAAAGCGAATATGCACATATACAGATGGTGGTATCTTCTCGTACACAAGGCATAAAAGGACAGTACACTGGGGGAGCTGCCATTTGTTCTTAGGTGATTCATGTGAAAAAGTTTCCGACGTGATTATGACCACCGACGGGAATTAACAGGCTTTGAAAGTGGAATAGTGGTTGGCGCTAGACACATGAGATATTCCATTTCGGAAATCGTTAGGGGATACAATATTCCACAATGTCAAGAGTGTGCTGAGAATACCAAATTTTAGGAATTACCTTTCACCACGAACAACGCGGTGGCCGACGGCATTCACTTAACTACCGAGAGCAGCGGCGTGTGCACAGATTGGTCAGTGCTATCAGACAAGCAACGCTGTATGAAATAATCACAGTAATCAATTTGGGATATACGACTAACGTATCCGTTAGGACAGCGCGGAAAAACTTGGTGTTAATGGGCTATGGCAGGTGACTATTGATGCCAGTGTTTTGCTAACAGCACTTCATTGCCTGCAGCGTCTCTCCTGGACTCGTGTCATTATCGGTCGGATCGCAGAAGACTGGAAAACCGTTGCCTTGTCAGAGCGGACGCGATTTGAGTAGGTAAGAGCTGATGGTAGGGTCTGAGTGTGGCGCAGATCCCACGATGCCATGGAACGAAGCTATTAACAAGGCACTGGGCAAGCTGGTGGCGGCTCCAGAGTGTGTCGGCCGTGTTTCATGGAATGGACTCGGTCCTCTGTTTATACGGATACTTGGATACCATTTGCAGCCATTCATGGACTCCATGTTCCCAGATAACGATGGAATTTTTATGAACAATACGTCATGTCTCGAGCGAATGGTTCCGCCACCCACATCGCCCGACATGAATCCCATCGAACATTTGTGGGACATAATCGAGAGGTCACTTTGTGAACAAAATCCTGGACCGACAATAGTTTCACAATTATGGACGGCTACAGAGGCAGCTTGGCTCAATATTTCTACAGGGGACTTCCAGAGACATGTTGAGTTCATGCCACGTAGAGGCGATCCGACACGACATTAGAAGATTTCCAGTGGCTTTTGTCATCTCAGTGTATTTAATAGTTCCGTTTCATGTCTGCTGTGTCCTACTTATTCTCTTACGTTGTTTATTTTCGGTGCGAAGTCCAATTTTGATACACTTGATTTTGAAACATTTTAGTATTTTGATAACAGTACAGGGTGGTTATAATTAAACTTTCGCTACTTGAGATGGCCTCCATGAAAAACGAGTGACTGTAGGACAATAAAACTTTATGGAAACATTTGTAAGGACAAGCACAAGAGAAATATAGAATAAATGATTGAAGGAAACAAATTTTAATTTCTACATGAGAGGGTCACATTCGCTAATTGCATACCATATTTGCGTTGAAGGTTTCAAACATTTCTCAATGTGACGTCCATCTACTTCCACGACAGCCTGGAACTGCACTAGAGATACCTCTCCACAGTTGCTCGCAGCACTTTTCGAAAGCTGGACCATGGAACGCTCAACTATCGTGACACGGCTCGTACACTGCCTGAACATCGCACACTGCGCCCACCATTCTGAGCCTTGGGTACAGTATATTCTTCAAAAAATTTATAGCACAACCGGCCATCGGCCTCTGCCAGGAGCAAGACCCAAGTCATCAGTTAATTTGAACTTTCGAAGCATGTTCTTCAACCCCGGTGCGGAAGGAGGACTTCTCCGTATTCCTTTCATGCTTTGATACTCGGGAAAAGCAGCAGCACTATTGATGTTGTTTTGATAAACCAGTTTTACAACTAAAGGCGTGCTCACATTGTCTAGACCCATGTTGACTGTCTGCAACTGTAATGCATATTGATGCTTGTGTTTCCACCCTACGTCACCATTCCACTACCGGCGCCTAACCCAAGTCGCGACACTAACACTACTAACACCGACCTCCCGGAGCGCACAGTCTGAACATCTGACTTTATAACCTTAATAAACCACTCTTTCAGAATTCTATCGCAGTTGCGTCTGCAAAAGATGTTAGTGAGTTGAGACAGTGTAAATTCCATTTTGTTTTCGCAAAGGAAGCAAATTTTGACATGGCAACCAGAGATATCTGTAGGTTTTACTCAAAATTCGCCACCCATGACGCTTCTCTGGAAGTTACAAATAGTTAACATGTCAGGCGAAACTAAATCGCTGCATTTTCGGAAGAACTCTTTTTAGAAACTAACGAAAGCAGAGATGACAGACCTTTTTGAACGGTTACCATGGTGTGTGTGTGTGTGTGTGTGTGTGTGTGTGTGTGTGTGTAGGGGCTCCACTTAATATTTAGAAAAAATGTGAGCGTAGGCTTCAGTTTAGAACGGCAATTCCTCTCCAGCTGTATCCATTTCCCCTACAGCGCTCTGAGCGACCCCCACATCACTGCTGCTGCTGCTGCTCTCCCCACGCTTCCTCAGCCGACTGCGCATATAGCGGCCACTATATTTTGCATGCACTGTATTTATATTTCTCTAGAATTGTGTCATTGGCATTTGTTTAACTTTTCTTTTCATACAGTTATTTAATTATTTGTGACTCAAAATCGTTTGGTTTGGGGGAATTTTCTAGGATTTCTGTTCCATTGTTAACCCCGTCTTCATCCTCACGAAAATTTATCATTCTCCTTAACGTTGCGTGATGTGTGCCATTTTGTGGATAATTTGGTTTCACTATCCGTTATTGATTAATGTGTCTGTGGTTTCACGTTTCCGAAAAATTCTGAATTTGTGAATCGAATCCTTTGCCTTTGTTGCAACGTCTAAAAGTTAATATAATTAGTTACTTCGATCTTACTGATCAATTTGTTTTATAAAGCATACTATTTAATTCTGAGTGCGTAATAGCGATGTCTCCTGTGGTGTTCAACAGGGCTAAGATGTCATTGACAATTTTTGTTGTAAACGACATTGTCGGTTGTCCCTTTAGACTAAATAGTTTTTCTTAAAAAGTTAGCGGTTATGTCTGCTACGGTCTCTGCCATGCATTTCCCCGTCCGGTTCCGAGTATAGAGAGAGAGATGTGAAAGACACTGAAAAGCTTGTAAGGATGTGCACGGTAGGTTGTGCTGAGAAATAATTGTTAAGAAAAAATTCGATACGTTACGCTGTTTCCGAGTTAACTAAGCCTGAAGTTAGCCAATCAGGCGGTTGTGCGCGCAACTTCGAGCGGCCCGCCAATGACGGTGTCGCCGAACGATTGGTTTCTTTGGTTTGCTAATACTGAAGAGAGTGATACAAAAACTGCACGTGGGACGGTAGTAAGGATCTAACACGAGCCAAACGCTGAGCGGCCTAGTGCGCTGTCATCTACTCTGTGATAACAACTGACACTAATTGTATCTGGCGGGCTGCTTGAATTTTCGCCTGCAACGGCATCATTGGCCAACTTCAACGTTAATTAACTCGGAAATGGTGCAACGTATCAAATACTTTTCTTAACAACTATTTCCCGATCGTTAAAGCAGTTATAGGGAAGAGAAGTTGCAACAATTTAATGAGCTCAGATTACGGACGGACTTACACTGGCAGTAAGCTACAAACGTCATACTGGCGCCGGCCGCGGTGGTCTAGCGGTTCAGGCGCTCAGTCCGGGACCGCACGACTACTACGGTCGCAGGTTCGAATCCTGCCTCGGGCGTGGATGTGTGTGATGTCCTTAGGTTAGTTAGGTTTAAGTAGTTCTAAGTTCTAGGGGACTGATGACCACAGATGTTAAGTCCCATAGTGATCAGAGCCATTTGCCATTTTCATACTGGCATACCGTTATTTGACCATCGGACAGACTCCTGTGTGGACGACATAGTAGTAAGCATCCCAGGCATAGAGAAATAACTGAAATGTTTGAAAGCAAACAAATCATCAGGTCCGGATGGAATGCCAGTTCGATTATACAAAGAGTACTCTACGGCATTTGTCGCGAATCTCTCGCCCAGAACAAAGTTCCAAGCGACTAGAGAAAGGCGCAGGTGACTCCAGCAAATAAGAAGCGTAAAAGAACGTGCCCGCAAAACTACAAAAAAAAATATCCCTAACTTCTGTTTGCTGCAGAATCCTTGACCATGTTCTCAGTTTGAATATAATAAATTTTCTTGAGACAGAGAAGCTTATGCCCACCAATCAGCATGGTTTTAGAAGGCATCGCTCGTGCGAAACTCAGCTTGTCTTTTTCTGACGATGTGGTGTGAACTATGGATGAAGGGCAACAGGCAGATTCCGCATTTCTAGATTTCCGGAAAGCATTTGAGACGGTGAACCATTGCAGGCTGCTAATGAGGATACGAGCATGTGAAATAGGTTCACAGATACACTATGTGATCAAAAGTATCCGGATACCTGGCTGAAAATTACTTTCTAGTTCGTGGCGTCCTCCATCGGTAATGCTGGAATTCAATATGGTGTTGGCCCACGTTTAGCCTTGGTGACAGCTTCCACTCTCGCAGGCATACGTTCAATCAGGTGCTGGAAGGTTTCTTGGGGAATAGCAACCCATTCCTCACGGAGTGCTGCACTCAGGAGAGGTATCAATGTCGGTCGGTGAAGCCTGGCACGAAGTCAGCGTTCCAAAACATCCCAAACGTGTTCTGTAGGTGTCGGGTCAGGATTCTGTGCAGGCCAGTCCATCACAGGAATGTTGTCGTGTAACCACTCCGCCACAGGCCGTGCATTATGAACAGGTGCTCGATCGTGTTGAAAGATGCAATCGCCATCCCCGAATTGCACTTCAACAGTGGGAAGCAAGAAAGTGCTTAAAACATCAATGTAGGCCCGTGATGGGGTGTCACGCTAAACAACGTGGGGTGTAAGCCCCCTCCATGAAAAACACGACCACACCATAACAGCACCGCCTCCAAATTTTACTGTTTGGCACTACACACGCTGGCAGATGACGTTCACCGGGCATTCGCAATACCCATACCCTACCATCGGATCGCCACATTGTGTACCGTGATTTGTCGCTCCACACAACGTTTTCCCACTGGTCAATTGTCCAGTGTTTACGTTCCTTACACCAAGCTAGGCGTCGTTTGGCATTTACCGACGTGATGTGTGGCTTAGGAACAGCCGCTCGACCATGAAATCCAAGTTTTCTCATCTCCCGCCTGTTATAGTACATGCAGTGGATCCTGATGCAGTTTAGAATTATTGTGTGATCGTCTGGATAGATGTCTGCCTATTACACAAAACGACCCTCTTCAACTGTCGGCGGTCTGTCAGTCAACAGACGAGGTCGGCCTGTACGCTTTTGTGCTGTACGTGTCCCTTCACGTTTCCACTTCACTATCACATTGGAAACAGTGGACCTAGGTATTTTTATGAGTGTGGAAATCTCGCGTACAGATATATGACGGAAGTGACACCCAATCGTGAGCCAATTATGCT
Organism: Schistocerca piceifrons; assembly: GCF_021461385.2. NCBI lineage: Eukaryota > Metazoa > Arthropoda > Insecta > Orthoptera > Acrididae > Schistocerca > Schistocerca piceifrons. The sequence continues at coordinate 620,784,220 of NC_060149.1, forward strand.
ATTACGAGAAAAATTAATCAACCGATCCGCATCAACTCCCAACATTTCAGTATTACCGATATAGTTCAGACGAGGTTTACTGGCCTGGTCTTGACCGAAGAGACGGAAAAAAAGTTACCCCTACATACTATCAGCCTTGTGTCGGCCTGATTGCGTTAGATTAAAATCCAAATTCCTACAGTTGATCCAGAAACACACATCGTCACCGGATTCCACTTAATTGTCTGCACTTAATTTCTAGCTAGAACACTGCAATGTCATCAGATATGTGAGCAAAGAAACGTGAGAAAAAAATGTTCAAAGCAAGAAATATCCTAGAATCACAGGAAATCTAGCACATCAGGTCTCAAGGAAACAGTATAGTTCACTCTTCTTCTAAGGAGCCTCCGACCACTGGTTGCTTGCACGAAGTGCTACCATCAATTAATAACACAAGCGTCTCTTACATAGCAAATCTCTACCCCTGTATTTTGAACGAGAAAGGTTGCCGACCAGCCATCACCACAGGCAGCTGCCACAATAATCTCTCGCATTTCTGCTTTTGATCACAACAAGACTTCAGAAGTCGGGAACTGTTGATGCCCAGACACAGGGACGTAACTTACAACTCTTTCGATCCTTCCGTACTGGAATTTTGGCTTTTCAATATCCATAGATCCCAAATAGTGGTCTAGAGTAACTGATGTGCTATTGACATTATTCACTTTTGTTTCCTTCACTGTCTTTTTTTTGTGGTTTTAGGGCGCAAAACTTCTATGGTCATTAGCGCCCAGCCCGTGACTTAGGAAACAGGAAAAAACCGAAATTTAAAACCAGCAGCAATGGGAACAAAGTCATAAAATTTGAGAAACTAAAAGCAGAAGGAATGCTTAAAAATCCACTACAGAAAGGGGTTGGTTGTCCCCAAAATAGCTTCAAATGACTGACGTCATTTCACTGTCACTAATAAACTGGAGAACGCGGTCGGCTGAGCGCGTGTCATCTACTAAAATCTACGATAGATCAGGCGATAGCTGTAGACGGGAGCGTAACGGATTAAAATAGGGGCATTCAATTAAAAGGTGTCTGACCGTCCACAGCTGAGAGCAGTGGGGACAGAGTGGGGGAGGATCGCCGCTTAAAAGATGTCTATGGCTAAAAAGACAGTGCCCTATCCGGAGTCTAGCTAAAATTACCTCCTCCCGACGACGCGTTCGGGAGGAAGAGGTCCAAGCGCAAGGAAGGGCTTTCACTTCCCGCAATTTATTATGGGGAAGTGTTGACCAATGCGCATGCCATAAATGAGCAACTCGGCGACATAAACCGCTCCGAAGATCGGTGAAGGGAAGCGACTGAATAGGTGGCCGAGGAAGAGAGACTGCAGCCTTGGCCGCTATATCGGCCGCCTCATTCCCGCAGATACCAGCGTGTCCTGGGAGCCAGAGGAACGCCACCGAGACGCCCCCAGGTGGAGCAAGCGCAGACAGTCCTGAATCCGGTGGACCAGAGGGTGCACAGGGTAAAGAGCTTGGAGACTGAGGAGAGAGCTGAGAGAATCTGAGCAGATTACGTACTGTATCCGCTGATGGCGGCGGATGTAGTGGACAGCCTCGAGAACAGCGTAAAGCTCCGCAGTATACACCGAACACTGGTCGGGAAGCCGAAAGTGATTTGGGGTGTCGCCAACAATATAGGCACTCCCTACACCTAACGATGTTTTCGAGCCGTCGATGTAAATAAATGTGGCGTCCGTCATTTGTGCACATAGAGCAGCAAATGCCCGACGGTAAACAAGTGTAGGGGTACCATCCTTGGGAAATTGACATAGGTCACGGAGCAAGTAGATCTGGGGACGGAGCCAAGGCGGTGCAGTACCCCAAGTTGTCAAGAAGGTTTTAGGAAAGCGGAAGGAAAGAGAATGGAGCAGTTGACGGAAGCGGACCCCCGGGGGTAGTAGGGAGGAGGAGCGGCCTGCATACCCTACATCAAAGGAGGCGTCGAAAAAAAGGTCATGGGCTGGATTAGCAGGCATAGAAGACAGATGGCTAGCATAACGACTCAGAAGGACTGCCCGCCGATTGGACAGCGGAGGTTCAGCAGTCTCAGTATAAAGGCTTTCCACAGGGCTGGTGTACAAAGCTCCAGACACTAAACGTAATCCACGGTGGTGGATAGAGTCGAGACGCCGAAGAATAGACGGCCGAGCAGAGGAGTAGACTATGCTTCCATAATCCAATTTCGAGCGCACTAAGGTGCGATAGAGGCGGAGAAGGACCACTCGGTCTGCTCCCCAGGAGGTACCATTCAGGACACGGAGGGTGTTAAGGGAACGCAGACAGCGAGCCGAAAGATAGGAAACGTGGGAGGACCAGCACAGTTTTCTGTCAAACGTAAGACCCAAGAATTTAGCGGCGTCTGAAAACGGAAGGTTGACAGGACCTAGATGTAAGGAGGGCGGAAGAAACTCCTTACGTCGCCAAAAATTAACACAAACGGTCTTACTGGGAGAGAAACGGAAGCCGGTTTCGATGCTCCAAGAGTGGAGGCGATCGAGACATCCTTGAAGACGTCGTTCAAGAAGGCTGGTCCGTTGAGAGCTGTAGTAGATCGCAAAATCGTCCACAAAGAGGGAGCCCGAGACATCACGAAGGAGACAATCCATAATTGGATTTATGGCGATCGCAAACAGTACAACACTCAGCACGGAGCCCTGGGGTACCCCGTTTTCTTGGGAGAAAGTACGGGAGAGAGTAGTGTTCACCCGCACCCCAAATGTGCGCTCTGCCATAAATTCGCGAAGAAAAAGGGGCAGCCGGCCCCGAAAGCCCCAAGAGAACAGTGTGCGGAGGATGCCTGTCCTCCAACAGGTATCGTATGCTCTCTCCAGATCAAATAATATTGCTACTGTTTGGCGTTTCCGGAGAAAATTGTTCATGATATACGAGTAAGTGGAGAGAGCAACAAGATGGTCAACAGCAGAACGATGCTTTCGGAATCCGCATTGGGCTGGTGTTAAAAGACTGCGGGATTCCAGCCACCAAGCTAAACGGTAATTCACCATACGCTCCAAAACCTTACAGACACTACTCGTGAGAGAAATGGGGCGATAGCTAGAGGGGAGATGTTTGTCCTTTCCAGGTTTCGGAACGGGAACGACAATAGCTTCCCGCCATCGTCTGGGAAAGGTACTGTCGGTCCAAATTCGATTATAAAGGCGAAGGAGGTAACGCAGACTATGGGTTGATAAATGCAGCAACATTTAGACATGGATACCATCCGGTCCTGGGGCGGAGGAGCGAGAAGAAGAGAGGGCATGTTGGAGTTCCCGCATGGAGAAAACAGTATTGTAGCTTTCGTGATTTTGAGAGGAGAAAGCAAGATGTCGTACTTCCGCTGCACGTTTCTTCGGGAGAAACGCTGGCGGGTAATTTGAAGAGCGCGAAATCTCAGCAAAGTGCTGACCCAATGAGTTAGAAATTGCGACGGGGTCCACTAATGTATCATGCGCGACAGTGAGCCCAGAGACCGGGAAGAAACTAGGCGCGCCTGAGAACCGTCGAAGCCGACTCCAAACTTCCGAGGAGGGAGTGAAGGTGTTAAATGAGCTAATAAAGAATTTCCAGCTTGCCTTCTTGCTATCGCGGATGACTCGACGGCATCGCGCACGGAGCTGCTTATATCGGATACAGTTGGCCAAAGTTCGATGGTAACGGAAAATGCGAAGAGCACGTCGCCACTCACGTATTGCGTCACGGCATGCCTCCTTCCACCAAGTAACTGGGGGGCGCCGGGGCAATTCGGAGGTGCGTGGTATTGAACGTTCCGCAGCTGTAAGAATAACGTCGGTAATATGTGTGACCTCATCGTCGACGCTGGGAAAGCGACGGTCATCGAATGTGGCTAGAGACGAAAAAAGTGTCCAATCGGCTTGGGCAAACTTCCAGCGTCGCGAGCGCATATATGGCAGTTGAGGCTGCAGTCTAAGGACACATGGAAAGTGGTCACTCGAGTGTGTATCATCAAGGGCGATCCATTCGAAGCGCCGAGCTAGCCGAACAGTACCGACCGCAAGGTCCAAATGAGATAAATTTGTCGTGGAGGCACACAAAAATGTGGGGACCCCAGTGTTGAGGCAAACTAGATCCACTTGGTGGAAGACGTCTATCAATAGTGAGCCACGGGGACAAGGATGTGGAGATCCCCAAAGCGGGTGGTGGGCATTGAAGTCCCCAACCAGCAAATAGGGGGGTGGAAGCTGACCAAGAAGATGAAGGAGATCAGCTCGTGCCATTGGTGTGGACGATGGAATGTATACCGTACAAAGAGAGAACGTGTATCCAGAAAGGGAAAGACGGACGGCGACAGCTTGGAAGGAACTGTTTAAGGGGATTGGGTGATAATGGATAGTATCATGGAGAAGAATCATGAGTCCTCCATGGGCTGGAGTGCCTTCAACAGAGGGGAGGTCATATCGGATGGACTGAAAATGAGGGAGAACAAAGCGGTCATGGGGACGCAGCTTTGTTTCCTGAAGACAGAAGATGACCGGAGAGTAGGATCGTAAGAGGATCGACAATTCATCCCGATTGGCTCGAATGCCGCGGATATTCCAGTGGATAATGGACATAGGGTGAACAGAAAATTGAGGAATGTGACCAAGGGTGCTGTCATCTCAACGACTGCTCAGAGCTTGCAACCGACAGCATGGAATGGCATTCAGTCGAAGGCAGAAGATCCTGATCCATAGGTTGGTCAGGAGCAGCTCCTGCCACCAGCGATCGGCCGCTTGACCGGCCACCAGCAGTGCGCCTCGGCGACACAGAAGACGGCCGAGGGCGATTTCCGCCAGGTGGTGCTGTAGATGGGACACGCCTTGGCGGAGAAGGAGAGGAACTGTGTTTCTTCGTAGCCTTCTTGGAAGTATGATGTTTAGATGAAGGAGGAACCGATGGTTGTGAAGTTGCGGTACGTAAAAACTCTTCACGAGTATGCTCTTTTTTCGAAGACTTGGCGTCTGACTTTTGGGCTCGAGATTTAGCAGAACCCGACGAAGGGTGAGCCATAGAGTGGGCAGGCGAAAGTGGTGAGGTTGAACGGGCGATCTTTGCGCTGGCCGATCTGACGACCGTGGTACTAAAGGTGAGGTCGCAAGTCTGCGTGGCCGCCTCCTTTGTTGGCCGAGGAGAAGCAAGGACAGTGCTGTATTTTCCTGTGTGAGGCACGGTGGGCTGTCGACTGGCGAATAATTTTCGAGCAGCAAAGGTCGACACCTTTTCCTTCACTCTTATTTCCTGGATGAGCTTTTCGTCCTTAAAAACGGGGCAATCTCGAGAGGAAGCAGCGTGGTCACCCATACAGTTGATGCAGCGAGGGGATGGAGGGGGACAAGCACCCTCATGGGCATCCTTGCCACACGTAACACATTTGGCCGGATTGGAACAGGACTGGCTGGTGTGATTGAACCGCTGACATCGATAGCAACGCGTAGGGTTTGGGACGTAAGGGCGAACGGAAATTATCTCACAGCCTGCTTTGATTTTCGATGGGAGTTGAACTTTGTCAAATGTCAAGAAGACAGTGCGGGTTGGAATGATGTTCGTGTCAACCCTTTTCATAACCCGATGAACAGCCGTTACGCCCTGGTCAGACAGGTAGTGCTGAATTTCTTTGTCAGACGATCCATCGAGGGAGTGTGTATAGACGACTCCACGCGAGGAATTTAAGGTACGGTGCGGTTCCACCCGGACAGGGAAGGTGTGGAGCAGAGAAGTACGCAGCAATTTTTGAGCCTGGAGGGCACTGACTGTTTCTA